>NC_136241.1:6296500-7693500 GCF_053564925.1 Oryzias latipes | reverse complement strand
TTATTTTAGACAATCTTATTAAATGTTCAGCTCGGGGCCCCAGGTGATTGCCACCTTTGCGTAATGGTAAGTCCACCCCTGCATTGGACAATGGTAACAGGTCAGCGTAGCATCTCTAGCATTTCATAGCTCATTGGTAAAAACCAACAATATCAAACTTCTAAACTGAAAACAATCAACGGGTTTTTAACAACGGCAATTAACGGGTCTTCAAAAAAGGTGAAAAACAGTCTTGGATGAACAACACTTGACGCAAACCATGCAAACCTCTGTCTTTGTCTTATTGCAAAATGTCACAAAAACAACAGCAAAGGGCTTTACATTTTATTATAAGATTTTTACTGATTTCTTTTGTTCAAATGTAGTTAATATTGCTTTTGCTCTTTGTTTGGAGTAGCAAAGAAACACACAGGTTTGTGTTTGTGCACACACACAAAAAGAAAATGTTGAAGCAAAAGCACAGGACTGCACCAGCTTTGGTTAGATCATCAGTTTGTACAGCAGGCCGGTGCCCCATCCTGCGTCAGGACGTGTAACTTTAGCTGGGGGGAGTGGCTGGTGCAGGGGGAGAGGTAGAGTGTTAGTATGACATATAACTGAAACATGTTTATGTTGTTGTTTTAGCCCCTCCATCTAAAAGCTCAGGAAATCAAGGCGTCTCAGCAGGGGAGCGGCTTTGCAATCACACACTTGCACACTCTGTGCCCTGATGTCCGTTTTTGACTCCACTGCCTTCTTTTCAGAATACAAGAATGAGCACCCTAATCCAAGTCACTCATCATAACATAAAATAACATTGCCTGCACAAAGCTTGTGAAGAAAGCAAGTTGTTGCAACCTCAGAATATAAAAATGCAGGACTTACAAAAAGAAAACACAGAAAATGTGCATTAATGGAATGCACTCATATAGCACTTTTTCAACCTTTTGCACTTTACAATCCCGTTCCTCCACTCCTAAATCAGTGAAAGGCCAAGCCACTGAGGTTCAGTATCATCCCCAAGGACACCTGGGGGGTATTCCAGAAAGCCGGTTATGCTAGCTCCCACGATAAGTTTGAGGCTAAGGAAGTTGATAACCTCAGCTTTTGGTTCCAGAAATGGAGGTATGTTTCAGGGTAGGTCAAGTTACTATGGCAACTCATGCTCTGAACATAACCTGGTCTGGAGCAGGTTTAGTTGAAGCTTAGTTTGTTTACAGAGAGGTGAAGCAGCATGGCGTGTCCATTTAAAGATGACTTAGTGGATGAAAAAGCTCAGATAATACTTTTTCCACCATGAGAGGGTGATAAGACCACATATGGATGTTGGAAAGATAAACTTTTTTACTTTGATCTAACTTAATTATTTGCTTCAGTTAAGATAAATCATTTTTTTTGTTAGGTCACCTTAAAAATAACACATAGTTTTCAGACAAATTTTTCCTTTCGTTCAAATTAATTCAATTAAGTAAGTGTAACTTTGGTGCTGCCGTTAGATCGGCACCGCAAGGGATTCTGGGATATCATTCCCTTTGCCTGTCTGGACGGATTTGGGTTTAAGTGTGGGTTTTTTACAAAATGTGTTTAGTTGTATAGCTGTTTTATTGTGTTTCACCGTGTTTTGCCGAGCTATTTTGTCCTACTATGCTTACGTTTCTGCACCATGAGTGAGAGTGAAGGAAAGAATGATGAGTTTATATAGCACCCCTACCACACTAACCTGTTATGACAGTGAGAAAATTCTTTAATGAATTTTTGCACTCCGTGCATTTTTTTCCCGTTCTTTTTATTGTTATAAAAATGAGCATATCTGCCGGCTCAAACTTAGACATATGAAAGTTCAAGAAATATAAGTAATTAAGATGGAAAAAAGATTAATGGAGTAATGTGACATTTAGTGAGATAAATACGTACATTTGAGTTGTATAAACAATTATTGAGTTTGAATTAATTTAACTAAATTATTTAAATTATTTTTCAGCCATGTTACTTTTTTGATGGACTTGTAATTTTTTTCCGCCGTCATTAAAATCTCAGACTCCGTCTCACTTAAGTACAGCGCTTTCTTTTTTTTTCACCACGCGTTTCCATGGTGACTCCAGAAATCGGCGATCTATTGAGAATGTCTTTATGTACCGTGCGTTAACCCAGGGTTACCAAGTCGAGCGTAATTACGCCAACTCATATCCGGTCTTTTGGAACCGACATACCCAGAGTAAGCAAGTTCAGGCGGATTTCAGCCAGAGTTCAGGCTTAAAGTCAGGCTAGTTTAAACATGCTTCCTGGAATACCCCCCTGTAAAGGACTACATACATGAGTGAGCAAAGGGGGCTCCAAATCATGCAGTTCAACCATGCCACCACAGTTCAGGTGCTAGCAGTTTTAATTTTAAACATTTCAATTCAATTTTTCAATTTTAAACATTTCAGGAGATCCTTGAACTTTTGGCATTCAGGTTATTTTACCCAATGTAAAAAGCACATCTTTCTCTCTCTCTAAAAACAATATACCGGTATATATACATATTGTAACGACCCAGCTGGTACATCACTCGTAACAAGAGCCGAGCTGTCAGTCAACTGAGCTGTCAATCAACAAACCGCGCTGGAGAGCTGTCCATGTCCCATACACCACACAACATCGAACAGTCTCAAAGAGGAGGAGGCAAAAAGAAATGCGTAATCTCTTTTCCAGCAGTAAGCTCCTTTATTTTGAACACACACAACATTGAACATCGTACATCGGTCATCACCCTCTCCCCTTCCCGCGCTTATGCTGCAACAAAAAGAAACAAACATAACAGGAAGAATTAACTATGGGTGGAACAACAAAACGGTGATATGAAACACCCATGCTCAGCCCTATTTTGACCAGGGGACCTGCATCCCACAATCCCCTGCTGCCAGCAGACCCAACGTGCACGTGACCACCACTAAAATATAGAGAGAAAGAAAAGACAAAGATGCATATTACATTGGGTACAATTATACACACACACACCTACACACACATATATATTTATATATATATTTATGTATACAGTATATATATATATTAGGGCTGCACGATATGAAGAAAACTCGCGATATGCGATATTAGTAATTAATATTGCGATAACGATATAATTTGCGGTATATAAACAATTAGCAAAACAACCAAAAATATTATTCCCATTCCATTACAACAGCTTAAAAATTATACTACTATGACCCTTGTTGACATAGGAGGCGAACATGCAACATAATAGGGCGCCATCCGATTAGTTAACAACGTGAAGGGGTCCATCTGATTGGTCAAATGCAGAAAGGGATTCTTTCAATCCATTAAACACTTCAAGCTGCCATAAGATTGTTTGGCCACATCTAAGGTAACCATTTATTGCAAATTTGCTGTCTTATGGATATGCATATTGCACAGCTTGATATTGCGATAACGATAAATTTGCGGTATATTGTGCAGGCCTAATATATATATTTATGTATACAGTATATATATATATATATATATATATATATATATATATATATATATATATATATATATATATATAATTATTATATATATATAATAATTATATATATATTATAATTATATAATTATATATAATTATATATATATTATGCCATTATTATATATATATATATATATATATATATATATATATATATATATATATATATATATATATATATATATATATATATATATATATATATATATATATATATATATATATATATATATATATATATAAAACTTGTTTATCTTTTTCTTTTTTAAACATTGACTATTCGAACTGAAGCGGAACCAATGTCTTGCCAACCTCTTCCCGGCCGGATCAATATTCCTGCCGGACAGAGTGCGTTGACATTGCTGAAGAGTCTGCGGCCAGGTGTTACCAAACGCTAAGATTTCTTAGCGTGGAGCCGCAGTACAGTGGCCGCCCGCTCTTCCTCGGCTAAAGCACCGAGATAGATTGGAGACATGTACAGGCGGCCACTGCAGGCTGCCATCCGGAACGTCGTTCACGCGTCAGCCAGCAGAGCGGCTCGCGGAAAGGTAACTTTGCTAACCGTTAGTTTTTGCCAGCGGGAGACCAGCTAATGTCACGAGTGAGGACATTAGTGCGTGGGAACTGCACGTCCCGGATATCACAGCATGCTATAAACTCCGCCGAGTTCTAGTTTTCGAAATTCGAAGCTGTAACTCTGGGCTGTCAGCACAGCAGTAGGTTAGCATGTTCCGACCTCACTGACTTACCCGATCAGCTCAACCAGAGCGTCCCTTAAGTTACCTGTTAATCAAGGCAGAAAACTGTTCTGTTGCTTTTGGATTTGTTGTTACTCTGTTCTGGGTGAACGTAAAGCCGTTTTCTTCCTCGAGAGAATTATTTGGTAATGGGTTGGTTATCCTTTATCATGTGAGTTGTGTTGGTTGGAGAACTACACACCCGTAACTGTACAAGGAGTGACAGTCCCCTTTGGTCATCATCATCATCAGGGGCCTGTTGATGTCAGAACTGATGCAGTTCCATCCACACCTCTGCATGTTTGTGTTCTAGCCATGAAAATAACAAAAGTCAGTACGATTTCAAGTCATACTAATATGTCTGCACTTAGAATGGGAATTCAGACTGAATTTTCAACTTGATACACATTTTTGCCACTCCTTTATCGCAACAATCTATATCTTATAAACGTTTATCAGCGTACCTCCTTAGCTGTCTTCTTGCCATTTACCGACCTGCAGCATGCCTCCACCTCCACCAAAAAAAGCCTGGCGGTGATACAGACGTTTAAAACTTGTGAGCGAAATATAAGATTTGAATGAAACTTCCATAATTACTGCCTCTTGTTACTTTGCCCCACCCTCATAATTCCTGATCAATGCATGAAAACATCTTTAGTCATGTTGTTTTCTTTACAAGCTTTGGTTCGAATAAGGAAAGGCTGATTAACGGCAGTCTGATAACAGACCAAACACAAGGTTCAGGACTCCATCCGGACCAAATTAAGCAGACTGGGTCTGGACCAAATGGTTTTCCCAGTCTGAATACACCCTAAATCTGGGAGTGGTCTCGCTCCTTACCTTGATAAGCTTCTCTCTCCCGACACTCCAAGTCATCAGCTGATCAGCTTCTCCTTGAGGTACCGAGGTCTAAAAGGAAGTGTAGGGGGGAATGAGCCATTTCTATCTGTGCTCCAAAGCTTTTGAACACTTTTCCACCAAATATGAGACAAGTGTCTTCACTATTCATTTATAAAAGTCGATTGAGGACTCATTTTCATGGCCAAGCTATTAGTCTTGACATTTTGCTCTGTTATTTTACACTCAAGTTTTGTTGTGTTTCACCCTCAGTGTTTTCCTTTATGTTCTTTCCTTCACATTTTCATTTATCTTGCCTTTATGTTTTCATTCACTTACTACATTTAATTTTATTATGTTTCTTTTTTTTAATGTAAAGCACTTTGTTCAGTTTTAATTGTGTTAAAGTGCTTAATAAACAAATTTGATAATGATGGTATTGGAGAGGTCTGTTAACAATGACACATGGCTCAGCAGATGCTGTAAAATAGACCCTGGAGCTCTTTCTAGAGTTTTTCTTGATTCCATTTTTTTCACAGACCAAGAATATCTAATTCTACTTAAGAAAAGGTCAAATTTCTTCTGTTGACTTTTTGTCGACTCAAAATGAAAATGAATATTTCAATCCAGCGAACTGTTTTTTCCTTTGCTTTTTTTAACACCGCATATTCTGTGACATAATTAAAGCGATAATGCAGAGAGAGGATTGAAACTTTGTTTTCACATCCATCGTCTGAAAAGTGTCGCATAATTCATTTCCAGGGGGGAGGCGGGCGAAGGCATCAGTGCTCACTCTAAGATGTCATTTCAGCGCCTAATTTATTGCTCATCCAAACCTTAAAACCGCAAGTCAAAACCCCAAAACAGCAAATCAAAATGCATAAATTGAGAACCAAAGCCCACAATTTGCAACCAAAAGATATAACCCAAAGCACAATCATATTTTTCAGCTGCTGATTTGTTTTCTCACCATTCTGAAATTGTCATTTTGAGTTGCTCTTTTAATCTGAAAGTCCTTTTTTGAGCCACGCTCAAAAAGACTCTTCTTCTACGTTGTTGGCACTACTGGCAAACGACAAAAGTTTAGCATAGCGAAATCTGGGCTAAAACAGTTAAGGGAGGCTGCAGCTGTCCTCAAACTGCAAAACTAGTGGGAAACAGCGGAAGACGGTCTTATAAATGTGCTTTTATTAGGGTTGCACGATAATCAGATACAGATAATTATCGGCCGATAATTGACGTAAGGACGTCATGCCGATAAATTCGATAAGACAACAATTCACAGATGAAATGGACCGATAACTAAAAGCTTAAACTGTTGTCACTTCCTCACTCAGCACTCTGTATTTATTTGTGCCAGCAAGGTGCTCACCCGCCCATCCTGCAAGCTTCTGTTGCATGTACGTGACATGTACACTAGTATTGATAGTCAGGTTTTTTTCTTCTGCTGCAAATGTGCTGGATGAAAAACTCAACAGCTAACTGGTCAGAAAGCAGCGATGCTACTTGTTGTCAGGGAAAATCTCCCATTAATCCAACCACAGTTAAAAACAAAAACCGAAATGTAATTGTGGTGGTTTATGTCATTTGTCATTCTTTCTGGTCTGGAAAATGCTTGAAAAGTTTATTTCTATGAACAACCATTTATTTTGCACATAAAAAAACTTTATAGTTATTATTTTGCACTTCAGTTTCAAACAAAGCATTAATCTTTGCACTCTAAGATTAAATTATTTGTTTCGCACGTTATTATATCTGGTATTACTTGTATTAAAAAAAAAGGAATTGTTACATTGGTATTTAAGTTAAAGTCTTTGTATTTGTTCTGACCATTGAAATGCACTTTCTCTGTTCACAGATGTATGACAGACTGAAAAGGCTAATAGTGTTTTTACAATCTGTTGTTCAATGTATTTGCAGGTAAAACTAGTTCTGCAAATTTGTTGAATACATAAGAGCCATTCGCTGTTACTTTGTACTTACTAAAAAAATTTTTATATTAAAAAAAATATCAGTTGAGTATCGGTCTCTGGTACAAGAGGCAGGACAATGTCGGGTATCGGTTGTAAAAAGTCATTATCGTGCATTACTAGCTTTTATTAGTGTTAGGATTATTATAAAGGGCCTGTTGGCTTATAATTCTTTTAATCATCCGCTCAGTGCTTTATTCTTTGGCAGAACGGACCCAAAAGAAGGGTTAGCATTGGGCTAATACGTGCTAACAATATTTAGCCGTGGAGGAACTTAAACTCCGTGCGGACAATGCCGCAATGAACATCTTGGATGTAAATATGTGGGAATGGCATCAGCCTTCATTTTGTGTGGACACCACTGGAAACACAAATTCACATGATTGTTTACACGGTTTCTCAGGACTGCCCGGAGCGACACTTCTGCCTTTAAAAGTCGCCACACACCATCCCAAAGCCGCTCATCTGCTCGGAGACAGTTCTCCTGGGAGACATGGTTCTCCTGAGTCCTGTAGCTCACTCACGCAGAGCATCCTCCCCTGCCTGCAAACACAAAGCTACGAGTCCGGCTGGACTGCTCAGAGACACGTCGGTGGCCCTTAGCAGCTGGCCACACCTAGTGACACTGACGTACCCCCCCCCCCCCCCCCCCCCCCCCCGACATGCTGACAAGAATTGAATTATGCGACACTTTTTGCACGTGGTAGATGTGAAAACGAAAATGCAATCCCCTCTTTGCATTATCGCTTCATTTATGTCCCAGAATAAGCGATGTTGAAGTAGAAAATGAAAAAGCATTTTGGAGGATTTTTTTTTATTTTATTTTTGAGTCATTTGATGCAGTTACATTGTGAAAATGAAAAGGTTTTTATTAATTGTTAATTGTTAATCTATTGTCAAAATAGACATTTCTAATTGAATTTTGCTACACATTTACCAGAGAACTTTTTTAAAATGGAATGTCAAATACCATTTTCTTTATCATTTTAATTAAGTGACAGAATGACCGATGTTGAAGAAGAAAAAGAAAAAAGCATTTTGGTGGATTGTTTTCTTTTAATTTTGAGTCAAAAATGCAGCTACATTTGGAAATAAAAAAAGATTTATTCTATTGACTTTTATTTTTAATTATCCAACAGAAATGCTTCCATACTCTGCTGAGATACTTCAAAGATTACACCCCTTATTGTCTAGTGTTTTTTTTATCTGCTGTTTTTTTGGAGCCACGATAACAAATCAATTTCCCAGTTGTAGGATCCATTAAAGTTCTGTCTATCTATTGATGTTAGACTTCCGGCTTTCAGCTGCAGAGATCCTCCGGACCGAAGAAAGGAGTTCATCAGTAACCCTGGCATTTTTTTTCCCACCCTGGCATTGCATTGTGGGTTTTGTAGTATATTAGCAGAAGATATATCATTGTTCATGCAAAAGCGGATTTTATAATTGGCTGCGTTGCGATGGCGGGCCTTTTAGTTTTACATGTGTGTTTTTGCAAGAATGCATCTAAAGATAATTGATCAGAATGCGCCTTTTCTTTCCTCTTGTGTGTGTAAACTTTATTAGGAATTTTATATTTGGAGCTGATTGATGAGGAAGAAAGCTCTGGAACCAGAAACCCCCCATCTTCTAATGTTTGAATTCTTCAGCATCCTTTCCTCGCATCGTTTTGAACTTAATTCTCTTTTTTTCTGCAGGTCTTGGAAAAAGAGGCCTGTTGTGGAGCCATGGCAGCCTGTCAGTTGACCACAGCCAACCCTCCCCAGTGGGCGTCATGCCGGCCTCTGCACACTGCCACACAGGTGACTTTGGGCTAACGAAACCTCATCGACAGCCTTTTCTGGACTTGAAGATTCTCAAAGATGTTCCTTGTTTGGATGGAGGCTATCAGAGCAGGTCTATTGCAGGACAGATTCTTAGATCTCTGGCCAAAGCTGCACAATTACAGTACTTGATTGAGTTTCTCCCTGCTCTGTTAAGCCTTTAGACACCCCCCCCCCCCCCCCCCCCCCATCTTTTACCAGACTAAAAAAAAATCTCCTGACTTTTTTGGTCAGTAAGTGTCAATTTTTACTTTATTTTTGGTTAAATTTGTACAATAATGCATGTATTTCAGAACAGGAACTTTTCAGTTTATTCAACTGGTTTGATGGTATTTGGTAGCAAACGTAATATAGTTGACTTCAAAGTATATTTAAAAAGGTTCAGATGAAGCTTTCATTCAGATGAATAATGTCCATTGGATCATATTATAAACAAAACTCTCTTTTTGTGGCCGTATCTTCACATGATTGCGTAATTTTCTATGGGATTGGTTCAAAGAAGTGCTGGGGAGATGGCACTGAGTTTGTGGAGCTATGAATGAAGTTCAAATGAAGACACTGGAGATCCTGATCACTTTTAGAAAATGACATTTAGTTCTGTCACCAGGTGGAGAGGCTGCATGTGGTCCTCACTCTTCTACCTACTCCACAAACATGTTTTCATGACCATGCCTGCTGCTGCTCCGCCCTCCTTTGGCCTGCTCAGCTCATCGCTGTCCGGGCTGCAGAGAGCACTTTGGAAGAAATGTGTCAAAAGGAAATGAGGTCATATGGGGGGGTCAGAGTGCAGCTGTTGGTCAAAGTCTTTATGAGCACAGATTACAAACTTCAGACTAAAAACATGTGTGTGTCCACTTGCTGAAACACTTGATTGAGCTTCTTATCACAGCCTGCAGATGCCCGTCAACCGCGGTAACATCATGGTGCCGCGCATCGGACCCCCACCAGGGTCATTAACTATGAGCTGATGTTTGGTTGAAACTGGATCAAGCAGCAGAATTGATTTTCTAATGGTTTGGCAAAAAAAGACAGGTTTGTTTTTAGTAATGTCTTGTGTGTCATGGTCTCCTTCGTCCAGCTGTGCAATGTGAAGGAGACACAGCAGCACTCGGAGGAGGAGGTTGGGGCCTTCACCAAGTTCATTGAAGCCATGGGTTTCACAGCCCCCCTGAAGTATAACAAATGGGTGAGTGGTGCACAGAACAACTGTCACTTCACATCGGATCACATCTGAGCTCAGATTCAGAAGCTCCACAGTGGCTCCAGTGTGAGGCGGCATCCTCCTTCTGACACCTTCAGGCTTTTGCCAGAAGTTATGTTATCCTTATTGCCCCAAATAAAAATGACCCTGTGGATCATGGTGTAAAGTTTCTACTTGAAATTGCCCGTCAGAGCACTCTGGGCACCGAGCTGAAGCAGCTCAGGGCCACATCTTTTCACTTCTAACGCGCTGCAAGCAGCAACAACTGCAGCGTGACCCTGTAATGAGGGAGAGACGCGCTGCATCCAACAGGAAAAGTTCACTCAAAAATCTGTAGAAAGAAGCAACAGTGTCACTTTTATAAGTTTAATCATTTTATTTAATAAGTTTGCGACTGATGAATAGGGCATAAAAGCAGAGTTTAGGTTGCAGCCTGAAGGATATCACATCCTTCAGGCTGATTCAAACTTGGTATTTGTGTTCAGATAAATGAGCCACACATGTGAGAGTAACCAGAAAAGCTTGAGAAGGTCTTTTAAAACAGTTTGAGAGGTGCTGGAATATGACCTTAGAAAACATGTGTGACCCCATAGAACAGTGTATTGAAGATGACATACTTTAGGTCCCAGAAAAGCTGCTTATACCTGGAAACGTTTGTTCTGTGTCAGTGAGGATGTCTCTCCATGAATTCCATCACAGAAAATCAAGATTGCCGCCCTGCGCATGTACACGTGCTGTGTGGAGAGGATCAACTATGACGAGTTCTTTGAAAGTAAGTCAACAAAAAGAAAACGACATCCAAAACAATTCTTTTAAGGTTTACAGAATTTAAACACTTTTTTTCTGTGTTCATTATTTTTTTTTATTTTTTTCCCACTGAGATTAATAATCGCTTTTTCAAGGGAGTCCTGGCTAGGGGGAGACAATAAATAACATTTACAATAAAAATGTAAACATTTAAAATATAAAATAAATAAAAATGAGAGCTTATGTAAAACAGGGACAGCTAAAAGTGACTTTCTCCTCCATTCTCAGTTTGGATTTAAAAATATTATGAGGAATGAGTTGTTTTAAATCCCAGCTTTTTTTGTAGTGTTCAAGACGAAATCCTATTTTTCCCATGTCTTTGTCTCATAGTGCCTCCCTTTAGGGTTCACCATAGAGAATCACACCTCCTCATTGTAACCCTCTCCTCAGCATCCTTCTCACTTATGTCCTCCTTCACCACATTCATAAACCAATCGGCTGAGGTTCTATCCCAATGAGCATCTTCATTTTTGCTGCCTCCAGCTCTGCTTCCTGTCACTGCATCAAACTCTCTAACCAACAACACAGCTGCTCTTACCACAGTCTTCTACGCCTTTCCTCTCATTCATGATGACTATTTAGTCACATGTCACACCTGAAACCTTCCTCCATCCGTTCTAACCCTCTTCCACACACCTATTTGCCTCTTTCTCTACCTTCTTCACCTCTGTAACCTCCAATCCCAGCTCCACTTTGAAAACGTGCTGCTACATTTTTTCTTCCAAAACACTGAAGAAGACTCCTATACAAAAACGGCTGACCCCCATTGGTCTTTAGCTCAGAGTCAGCGATTGTCCGTCCAGTATGGATGTGTTTGTACTTATGCCTTGTATCATGTGTTGCAGAATGCTCCCTTCCTGACACACTCAACTCCTGGTTCCTCATTGCTCAACTACACGTATGGTGAGTGAACGCTTTCTCTTTTTTCCTGTGGGTCTGCTCAGTCATTCCCGATCTGCATTTTTGTGTTTCTGCCGTTAATCTGGTTTCAGTTATGCTGAGTAAATGGTTCTGACACAATGGGCCATCTTGGCAGCAACGTACTGTAGATTTCTACTTGGATGCTGTTGTTTCCGGGGCTGTGTAATAACCAGCACAAACACTCGATGGCAGCACAGCTTATGTTCTTGGAGATGGAGCAGATGAAGAGGAGGCATGCTTCACTGTCACAGTTAGTCTGCTCAGTCTGCAAGGCCAGTCCAAGGCGACCAGCAGTCAGAGGACTGTTTCTCCCAACTTGTGCTGCATCACCAGAACTGATCAGCTCACAGGAAACCCCTAGTGGACTAAAAACAATGGCGGTACATGAACTAAAGTGGTCCCTCATTTATCTCAGGAGTTATGTTGTAAAAACAACCTGTAACACGCGAGATCTGTGATGTAGTCTGCTTTTTTTGACTATTGTTCCAGATGTTTTAAGGCTGTAAAACTCCTTATTAAACACTTTCTACACCTTTCTCAGATGTGCACATTTTCACTTTTTTCTCTCGTGTTTAAACCTTCTTAGAAAAATGAGTCCCGTATATATTAAGAAAACAAAGATCTAATCAAAGATTTATGTAAATTAGTCAAACTTTGATTGACAATAGACTATAGCCAATCAGGGCGCAGAACACAATGCACGTTTTAAAAAAAAAAAAAGTTTGCGCAAGGTGGGCCGTTTTACAGCGAGGGACTACTGTACAGCTAATCTGGTTTCTGGGAAAACCAGACAGAAAAACCTTTGTTTTTAATTGTCTACCTCAGAAAACCAGATTTCCAGAATCCTTACCCTGATCGTAAAAAGTTGGGTTTCTGGTTTACATGCCATTAATCCAGTGCTTCTCAATTATTTTTTGCCAGGCCCCCCCTAGGAAAAGAAAATGTTTCGCGCCCCCCCTGACCCCCCCCCCCCCCATAACCCCCCCCCACACACACACACACACACACACACACAGACACACTCGCGCGGTGACAATACATCAGGTCAGTATCTATAAAATTTGTATACCTAAAATTGTATCTTTTAACACTAACAAAAGAAAAAAGCAAAATAAATCCACTTTCAACAAATATTAACTTTATTTAGCCACAGAAACCCTGTTCTAGTCTAAAACAGAAAAGAAGCTGAAAGTACCTGAAATAAAAAAAAATCTGTCATTCCTTATTTAAACTAGAAACATTTTGACCAACTGAACCATTTGATGCTGAAAAAAATAATTCAATCAATAAATAATATTAAATCTAAATTGATCTGAAACATTAACACAGCAGCACCAATATATTTAACGTTTTTAGTCTGAAGAAATAGGTAAAAACGTGCTGATTTTTTTTTTTCTAAATGACGGATTGTTTATTTCTGATCTCATAAAAGTGCAGCTGTTTTCCTGCATTACCTGCTGTCTTTCTGTCTGTCTGAAACCAACTAAACCACAGGCAGACAAAGAAAACATGGATGGAAAATAAAGACACGTCATCAAAATGTCTACAATAGTTCATAAAGAATGACATTGTTAGCATGAGCTTAGGAATCTAAGGGCAGCGGTGATCTTGGGCAACAGGCAGCGGTAGCAGTGGTCCGCGTGCCCCGATTCCCCTGGCAGACAGGGCCCACACCACCCCTCCCCTTTCGTTCTCACTCGCGCAGCCGCGGACAGACAGAACAGACAATAGGAACCGAATAGTGGACCAGATTATTTTCCAAGCACTGAGCCGCTGTCACCGCTGCCCCCACGTTAAATTTGCGCACCGGACAAACCTGTGCCTAAAACCGCCACCACCGCGCGCCCCCCCTGGCATCGCTTCGTGCCCCCCCCTGGGGGCGCGCCCCACTATTTGAGAAGCACTGCATTAATCTAACCAGGTTCCTTTACAAGAATGGTTGTAATCTGGTTAACTTACAAATATGAATCAGTTTGAAAACTCAAATCAAATGTGTCACCAGTCATCCTTCACTGGCAATCAGAGTCCTGTTACAGGTCAACTGCTGGTCTCTCTGTGACTTGTGGAGGTGTCACCTCTGGAGCCTTTGAAGTTCTGAGTGAAGAGGCTCCCACTGCATTGCTGAAGTTAATTTTCTTAGATGTAGTCATTGTAAATTCAATCATACCCAATCACACATTCTTCGCTATGAATGAATATATCTGCACATTTCTCCAGCGTTAAGTGTTAGACAGTTCCTCTTCCAGCAGCCACATTATCTTCATGCTTGGCCAGGATCCCTGATTCAGACCAATCATTCGATCACAGAAAACCACTTCTTCTCTTCCACCAACAGAAGGAAGAGGATTCAGAAAAGCTGTTTTCAGTCATGGTTCGTGCTCACAAATGATAGGACTCTGCCATCTACTGGTGCAAACTTTCCAAAAAATCCTCAGTGTTTTTCATCAAGACTTATGGTCATAAAGCCTTGACTGGATGATGTTTAAGTCTTTGGACACAAAAGTCTCCACACTCTGGAAACAAGCTCCAAGTCACAGAAGGCAGTAAACTGAGGGAAACTGCCTCTTTAGGAGCAACCAGATTTATTTTCACAACACTCAGTCTGAGTCTGACTTCAAATTGAACTGCAGAGTTATTTACTGTACCTTTGAGAGTTCTGTTGTTTTAATGGAAACTACAAAAATGATCATGCGTGTCCTGAGCTGAGGTCTCTCTGTGTCGTCTGTCAGGATGTGTCTGGTCCGGATGCGTCAGGAAGGCAGAGAAGGAAAGTACATGTGTCGTTACATCGTCCACTCGATGTGGGAGGACGTGGAGCAGAGGAGCAAAATCATGGGGGTGAGTCTGTGAGGAATGTAGGACTGTGTTTGTTTCTGCAGCACATGCTGTGCAGACATGGGTGACCCGCCTCCCATGCTCGGAGCTTTGACCCAGGGAACACTGGCATCAAGAGGACGTGACTTCACCTCAGTAGGAACACGGCTCATCACACGGCGTCTGCAGGAGTGTCTTTATTAGAGTGCTCACCTCCTGGAACAAAGATTACACGGCTCTTCTCCTCAGTCATGAGCTACTTTATTTTCTAGCGTTTGGGTTCTGTGGGTTCATTTTCTGTGGGCCATCTGGAAAAACTCAACCAGCAACTAACACAAGAACATGTTTTCAAAAAACGCCCCATTGGTTTCAGCTCTGCAGCTATGAACAGGCTTTTGTTCTCTCTTCAGTCTTATTGATAGATACAGATATTGATCAGCAGTAATGATCATAGCCGTGTCTTCAGAAAGTTCACAGTAAAGAATGTCTCAGGAGGTCAGACTGACCTGTTCTGTTACTATGGTAACAGATCAGAACAGAATAATCAACAGTTCTTAGTGTCGAATTGCTGTGATGTTTGACAGCTGCTTTGTTTTTCCCTGCAGCTCTGTGACTTTGAAAATACAAACCAATTAGCTTCCAAACTCAGTCATTCTCCCAAACGTGTTTTCTGCATTGATTTGATGAAACGGCTCATTCTGTTTTAATGGACTGTCACATCCCAGCAAGCTTTGGGGCCTTCCTAGAGTTTTACAGCAGCATGTTTTATCCATGGAGAGCATGGCTGTCTGCAGTTGCCATCCCTCTGTCCTCTTCCTCCTCCATCAGTCGTGTAGTACAGGTTAGTGCCTGCTCACATCCATTTGTCCGGGAAAGCTTTGGTGTTTGACGTGTTTGCCTACTGCAGCTTTAAGACCATCCTCCAAATCAAAGTGAAGGCTTTAACACAAAAACATTTCTTATTTTCCACCTGAAACTCACTGTGGTTTTCTCTCTGATCACATCCTGAAAATGTGCAGCAAACTGATAGATATCAGGGAGCAGACGAATCACGAAGACTACTGATGTTAACTCTTTCTCGTGTTTCCCCAAAGTGGATGCCATTCTAGTTATACCAGCTTCAACCATGACTGGTTGATAAGCAGCAAGCTACAACGATCTCGACATGTAATCATTTTGACACTTTTGTGATTAAAGGGCCTATATTGTGCAAAATCAACAAATCAATTTTTCGATTTAAGTGTATTTTAACAGTGGCCCCCAACCCAACTTGTGACAGGGTCTAAAACAGAAAAAAATACAGATGCTAACCTCAATTATTTCCGTTTTATTTTTTTTTTAAACGACATTATTCTTTAAGCAGTTGCTCGGGCCGCTAAGTTGATAGCTCAGCGCTAGAAAGCTAAAAACCAAACAATAAAACATATTTGGAACATTTTTCAGGGAGAAAAGAGTCAGTGAGGAAACTGAAGAATAGCCTTTGAATTCAAAGAAACATAAAGCTTCCATTTAAAGACAAAACTAGGAGTTTTTCTCCAAATACAGATTTATTGAGACTGTTGTTTCCACATACCAGAAGCTGCTATGCCTGATATGTGTCGACTGGCTCTTGAGACGTGGTGGATTCTTAAATATTACATTAAGAAAATACCAGTTTTACGATGGTTGTTTTGTTTTATTTTGCTTCATTTATCCATCATTAAATGTCGGACGCAGCTGAAGTTAGCGTCTAGTTGTTAGCCTCCACTTTGACGTTAAAGGGAAAATCTTCATCACAAAGTTTAAGTTTAAACCAGAGAACATTTTACAGAACATGAAGATTCAATCAAATAAAGGTGCAGATTTGCTGAAGATGTTTCTGATCTGAGGAAACATCTAAAAGGGATATTACGGTTTTATTAGGCAGGCATCGGTTAAAAAACTTTAGCACAGAAAATGTTCCTCTGAACACAGTGAATCAGGATTTTTGTAAAAACAATATATGACAAATTGTTTTACCTTGATACATGATCAGAGACTGGGTTGAGTTCTCAGTGTTATAATGGTGTTCTATAAAAAAATACCTGTAATGTTTGGCTCCGGCAGCCCCATGACCCTGAAAGGGAACAAACGGATTAGAAGATGAATGAACGAATAGAAGCTTAAAAATAAACGTCGTCCCCATGCGGACCGGTCCATGAAAATCATGTCTGGCATTAAACCGGTCTGTGACCTAAAAAAGGTTGGAGACCACTGTATTATAATGTTCATTCCTTAAAACAAACAATCTTAACGTGGTATTTTGATCTATTCATGGATTTCTGAGTGTTCCTCTAAAAACCGGATCTGAGCACCAGTCCCCCCCCAAAACAAGTGGGTTTTGACATTGTGATGTCATAAAGTGGGGTTTAGGCCCTTCCAGGGAGAGTCTGCACTGCCAGCACCGCCCCCAGGCTAACACTCACAACCATCCTTCTCAATGGAGATAGCAGTGATCAGCTAAGGCTTAGACTGTTACAGCAGAAACATACAGGAAGTCCCTCCATCCATTTATCCAACCAACCACACTGAGACTCTGCATGTTGGATGTGTGCAGAACAGCATAGTCACTTCCTCCGTCAACATGAAGGTGTTGAGCGTAAACTCATTTGGGATTAAAACAGTTGTATTGCTTCTGAAAGTCAATCAGAACAGTTAATCAGAACAGCTGAAGTTAAACTCAACACCGTACAGCGGCGGTCACACCCACACCTGAGGACAACAGCACGGGACAATACTTTTCTGGATTTTTCTTCCAGACCGTGATGCTGTTGACTTTTGCTAGAATGAGTTCCACTTTTGAGTTAAGAACATACATACATACATTTATTATGAGGAACAAACTCGAGCTGCACAATGATATGCGTAGCCGAGCGGCTAACCAGGCTGTCCTGGTTCTTTCCTTATTTTTAAGTCATATTTTTTCTTTTATTTTCTTTCTTTTTCTCTTTGTTGTATTTTTTCAAGTTGTGTTTTTTCCGTAAATTCATCGTTCTGGCTCATGAGGAGCTAAAGAAATATTCCAATGTACTTTTTTTTAAACACGTTTTTAACGTGCACTAATGGCAGTAAACTCTCGTCCTCTGAAAATCTGCTGCTAAGCCAAAGCAGCTGATCCTGACTCCCGTGTTTCTGCCAGAGTTGCAGGTTTAACGCTGTGGTTGTGTCTCTGTTGGTCTTGCAGATAGATGCTGTTCACAGGAAGGAGGCCATGAAAGCCATGACGGAAACCTTCTATGCAGCCATATTTGGATATGATGAGGTGCTTCATGCATGAACAAACACACTCCATACTTCTGTGCTAAAGTTTGATGCTAGCTTGAAGCCATGCGGTGTGCCTGGTTCTGCCCGGTTCTGGTCTGTTCTGACGGTGTTTGTCTGATCAGGGAATCCTGTCTGATGACTGTGTGCTGGCTGCAGCTCTGTGGAGAAACCTGTTCAATCGACAGTGTGAAGACCCCCGACAGCTGGAACTTTTAGTGGAATATGTGCGCAAACAGGTGAGCTGCTCTCATTGGCCGACTGATCCTCAGGTAGAAACCGTTCAGATTCCCACATTCTACATTTTTAAAAATGAGAACATTTATGAAGTTCAGCTTTTCAGTCTTGATTAACTCAGCCACTGTTTCTTGCTGGCTGTAGTTTGTGCTGTGACATAACATCCAGGGGTTGACAGATTATCGTTCAGGGGCGATGATCGGCTGATATTTGTTACGTGGCAATCTGTCTTTTTTAATCCGACAGGGCGAAATTAAACTGGTTATTTTGGCTCAGGTGCAGCCGTGCCCGTCTGTGCCCAGCCCGCGTGATCCGAATGGTTTTGCGAACCACCATTTCAATCCTCTGCATGTCACGCTACAAGCAACCAAGGCTGTGACTTTTAACAAAGAAAATTTAAAAACATTTCCAACATTTATCAAAAATTGGATTTATTCACAAACAGCAGGTCAGAAAGCTTCAATATTTCTAAGAATTTCAAAACCACTAATATGAAAAAAAAACAAGTGTATTTTGGTTTATTCATGTTTTGTTACATTATGAGACAGGGCCTGAGTAACTTAATGTAAGTTCATTCTGTGATGGTGCTTTCATTACATGTAAAATTAAATGTTTTTACTTTTTTGTTAGTTTGCTAACATAGTAATATACATTTTTCACAATAGAACTGCATCATTCTTCATTTTTTCCACCCCCAATAAATAAAGTTTGGATCAGCTGTAGTATTCACTTTAAAACTTGTTCCCATTTCTTACTGAACGGAAAGAAAGTCTGGATTTAATCTGATATTTGCAGCTCAAAGCACTTTACAATGAAGAAAAAAAACATTCCATTCCATCCATCCCTCCCTCCCTCCCTCCCTCCCTCCATGCTTATCCGGGACCAGGTCGCAGGGGCAGCAGTCTAAGCAAAGATGCCCAGTCTTCCCAGTTCCTCCAGCCTAGAGATGTAGTCTCTCCCCCAGGGGCCTCCGCCCAGTTGGACATGCCCGAAACACCTTCCAAGGAAGGTGCCCATTAGGCATCCGGACTACATGCCCAAGCCACCTCAACTGGCTCCTTTCGATGTGAAGGAAAAGCTGTTCTTATCCGAGGTCTACCTTGGGCAGGGAGACTCCATCCACAGAGATGGCAAACCCCCTTTCTCCGGTCGAGAACCATGACCTCAGATTTAGCGGTGCTGACCCTCATCCCTGCCGCTTCACACTCTGCCGCAAACCGCCCCAATGCATGCTAGAGGTCCTGGCTCAATGAAGCCAACAGGACAACATCTTCTGCAAAGAGCAGGGAGGAAATCCTGTGGTCCCCAAACCAGACCCCCTCCTCCCCCTGGCTGCGCCTAGAAATTCTGTCCACAAAAACTATGAACAGAACAGGTGAAAAAGGGCTGCCCTGCCGTAGTCCAACATGCACCGGGAATAGGTCTGACTTATTGCTGGCTAAGCAAACCAAGCTCTTGCTCCGGTCATACAGAGACTGCGGAGCCCTCATTAAGGCTCCCCGGACCTTATACTCCCAAATCACCCTCCACAGGATACCCTTCTTAAAAAGGGGAACCAACACCCCTGTCTGCCAGTCCAGTGTTACAGTTCCCGACTGCCACGCGATGCTGCAGAGACGTATCAGCCAAGACACTCCCACAGCATCCAGAGACTTGAGGTACTCAGGGCGGACTTCGTTCACTCCCGGAGCCTTGCCACTAGGGAGCTTATTGACTACCTCAGTTACTTCAACTTGGGTAATAGACAGCCTCACCCCAAAGTCCTCATTCTCTGCTTCCTCAAAAGAAGTCAGGGATATTGACCGGTGCTCTCCCAACCGGCCCCGGTCGGGCTCAGTCCATACCCGTAGGAGACTTTAAAAGGGACCGGTGCAATGAGGTTTGGGTGGCAGTCGAAGGCGGGTGCCTCGGCGGCCCAAATCCCGGTCATGGAACTTGGCTGTTGGGACATGGAATGTCACCTCTCTGGGAGGCATGGAGCCTGAGCTTGTGCGAGAGGTTGAGAGATGCCGTCTAGATATAGTCTGACTCACCTCCGCACATAGCCTGGGCTCTGAAACTCAGTCCTTAGAGAGGGGTTGGACTCTCTACCACTCTGGAGTTGCTCATGGTGAGAGGTGGCGGGCTGGTGTGGGCTTACTGGTGAGCCCCCATTTCAGCCGCCAAGTGTTGGAGTTCCCCCCCGATGGACGTGAGGGTCATGTCCCTCCGCCTTTGGGTGGGGGACAGGTTTCTGACTGTGGTTTCGGCTAATGGGTACTCCGAACATCATTTTGGAGTACACGACCTTCTTGGTGTCTCTCGAAGGCGTACTGGAAAATGCCCCAACGGGGGACTCTACTGTCCTCCTGGGGGACTTGAATGCCCACGTTGGCAAGGAAAGTGGAACCCGTAGGGATGTGATTGGTAAGAATGGCCTCCCTGATCTGAACCCGAGCAGTGTTTTGTTATTGGATTTCTGTGGCCGTCATAGTCAGACTTTCATCAGGACACCCTAGGCAGAAGGTCAATGATTGACTTTGTAGTTGTTTCAGGTGACCTTTGGCCTTGTGTCTTGGACATGCGGGTAAAGAGAAGGGCAGAGCTGTCCATCGATCCCTACCTGGTGTTAAGTTGGATTCACTGGCGGAGAAGGTGGCCGGAAAGTGTAAAATGTAAAAATGTAATGGCTTTTAGCAGCTGAGTAGCTCAGTTGGTAAGGTGAAGGATTGGCACGCAGGAATCCGGGTATCAATTGTCGGTGGGAAAGAGCAAGCAATGGTAGTGGTGTGGGCTAACATCCCCCAGTGAGGGCCCTTGGGCAAGACCCTTAACGCTACTGTGAATGTGCATGAATGATCCCAGTGATGGTCAGAGGGGCCGTAGGCACGTATTGGCTGTCTGTCGGTCTGCCCCAGGGCAGCTGTGGCTACAGTACTTTACCGTCACCAAGTATGAATGAAGAGTGAATGAATAATGGACACACTGTAAGCGCTTTGAGCGTGTTGAAAAGTGCAGATAAATCCAATACATTATTATTATTATTAACTCCCACATCTGAAGAAAGAGTCCTATCAGGCTTTGCTGGCTAATGGGACTCCAGAGGCAGGCGTCTGGTACCAGCAGTCTAAGCGAGCTGCGGCCCGGACTGTTGCGGAGGCAAAAACTTAGTCCAAACAAAATACAAAAAAAAAAACTAAAACCAACCCACCACTCCCCTCAATTCACGCACACTCCCCACCCATGTCCCCCCCTCCACACACACAGACACACACACACAAACATACACACAAAACATATATACAGGCAGGAATAAATGACCAGAATTATCAAAGAGCAGCAGTGCGGTCATGATTGTATGCAGCTCGCGGATCAGTTTCGTGCTTTTCCTATGCACGTGCTCACGTTCCAACCACAGACATGCGCTTATATCACTGCGCCTTTCATCTCACCGGCAACAGTTTTTTTATTACAATGTTTTTATTTGTCGTCAGCAAATTCTGTTTTGCTTCCTACGGTGCGCATCAATCTAAATCGCCTGTTCATAAAGGCTGACATTGAAAAGTGGCAGTATTTATGTTGGTGGGCGGGGTCACAGTAACAGCGCACAGTAATGGACGCTTCCCTTATGACCCATTGACCCATTGTGCTCTTTGTAAGGAGAGATCGTCACTTAAACCCCAATTTTTTTTCTCTCAAATCTAAATGCAGTACCTTGCAAAAGTATTCACCCCCTTGGATGTTTGTCCCTTTTCCTGCTTTCATAAATCACTCACGATCGATAAAATGTCTTTCCTCGCATAAAAATGGACTTAAAAAATTGACGCATTTTTTAGCCCTTCACTTTTTTTGTTTGTTCTTGTGTTTTTATTGGGATTATAGTTTTTAGCTTATTTATATGTATATTTATTGTAGCTTTTATGCATGAATTTTTGTTTGTTTTTATAGTCTTGTTATTGGTCTGTAATTATTTCTATTGGATTCTAATACCGGTGTCCTCCCTGAAAAAGCCATTTCGGTCAATTTCTAACCACGAGGTGCAGTTATGTTTTTTCAACTATGCCAGCTGGGAAAGTCTAGTGGATCCACAGATCTGCCTCCTCTCAGGTATCTGGATAATGGGAGCTTCATTTCTGTGCAGATGCAGTTTATCGACTCTCTGGATGGGGAAGACCTGCTGCTCACAGGAGAGGTCAAGTGGCGCCCCCTGGCGGAGGAGAATGCACAGAGCATATTGAAGGTGGTCAAGCCAACATATAATGACACAGGCCTGTAGGATGAAGAAGGCACCTCCTCTTCCTCACCTCACTTCCTGTTTACTCCACTCAAGTTTTTTTTTCTGTTGCTGTGTATGATTTCCTGCTCATCATGTAACCAGTAAAATCCAAGCTCTCCACTTTTGTCTTCTTAGTTTTTGCTCTTACATTTCTAAAAGCATCGTTTTCTTCACCTGCTGAACAGAAGAGCTGCTGAAGATTCTGTGATAATAACGGGCCTCCCCATCTGTCAGCGGCTCATCTGGAAACAGAAGAAGGAAATGCCAACATTTTCCCTCCCTTTATGTCGGGTTTGAGTGCACCTCCACTTTTCTGTTTCTTGCAGAAACAAACTATATTTCTATTTTTGTTTCTAGAACGGCTGCTCTGTTTATAAAAAAACAAACTTTGAAAACCTGATCGCTCCTCTTTCACTGTTTAAATAAAGCTTCATCTGAACAGCTGATGGACTGTTTTTCCTGGTCTGTCGTTGCGCTTAGACGTGACCAGGAGATGCAACAGCTGGAAATAAGTTAATGCATTCAATAAAGTTCTGGATGAATCAAATGTGAGCCGTTGATCTCCTGCTCCTGATCTTCATCATGTAGCCTGAAATAGACATTTAGAAACTACCACTGCTTTGTTCTAGTGGATCTAAATGAATGAGAACTGCAGCTTAGATCTGTGGGAGCTTAGTGACTAAACGGTTCCAGACAAGAGTCAAAGACTAGAGATGTCATCACGCTGACACTGCAGTCAACAGGTGAGGTGCTAAAGTTTGTTCCGTCATTCCTAGCATATCTTTAAAAAAAAAAACGTTTATATCTTCAGCTTCCTGCTGTGGAATCCAGACGGTTCCGTTTTTAAAAATCCAAACAGACGGATGGTTTCTTGTTTAAAAAAAAACCCCCTATTTTATCATTTTGTTGGATCCGGCTTTTTTAAAATCAGAAGACTGGCTCAAGGTCAACTTTATAAATGTGAATTTTTGCCAGGAATCGTTATGTTGAGGACAAATCTGAATTCCACCCCTATCCATGTGCCTCCTCCCTGTTACTCCAATCCTGTTACATTTAACAATGATTGCAGACGAGATTAAACACAAAACTCAGTCCATCAGTGGAAAAACGAAGAACATAAAAAGAAGTATAAAAAATTAGATTTACAAATAAATAGCACTTAATAGCAACAAAGCAAAGTAACATTAAAATAGTCCATAGTCAATTAAGAGTTAACCCATTGTTGGCTATGGAGATGGCACCTGCTCAATTGCCTGACTGGAGTTTTTAAAGGCTGTGATGGCTTGACTTCCTCTTTTCACGAGGACAAAGCAATAGAGCCGATGTGTTGATGAAATGCAGGACATTCTTCTCAGAGACTGATTTTTAAGGAACACCTTAAAGGTAAAAAAATACATTGGGACATCAAAGACACTTTAAGTAATACCAGCACTTATAAGTTTGTCACTTCATTCTTAAGGAAGATGAAAATGATTACGAACAGTTAGGGGTGAAGATTCAAATAAATGTTGATATATCTGCATGACAAGCAATTAGATTGATAAATCATTATGACCCACACTCCATACCAGTAGGTGGCGGTACTGCAGCTTCACACTGGTTAGGGTTGAATTCCCTCCCGAATCCCTAACTACTATTAAACTTTTGTAATAATACCCCTTTTTTTAAGTCATACTTGTTTTCATATTTGTTTTTGTCTACCTTTATCACATATTGATATGATTGTTTGTTAAATACTTGACACAATTAAAAAAAAAAAAACAATCCTAACTACTAAAAAAAACTATCTAGTGCCCAGGATTTGAGTAAGCCCTGGCACATTCCTCTGCAATCAAAGCATTCCACTACGATGCCCCATTCTGCAGGCTGCAGCCAGGGGTAGTTGCAGGATTTGGTCACCATGTTCACTACTTTTTGTAATAGAAAATATGACGTTGGCGATTTCACCACGTAAAAGCCTTTTAAATAGGAGCATTTTATGAAGACTAGTTATAAATCTGTTGTCTTCTGATGATGAAAACCTAAATAGTTTATTAAAAACTAAAATAAATAACTTTCCCCCCCAAAAAACGCAATGAATTGTGGTCTATATTCCCCAAAGACAAAGATGTGCTGTGAATGTGAATGAAGAAATGTTTCTCTAAATGGTTGAGAGACAGCAGGTACATTATAGCCACGATAAAAACAGGGTTGGGTATTCAGGTTAAAGCCACTATGGTCACAAGTGTCTTCCAGCTGTACTGAGCAGGATTTACAGTGTCACCAATCATGAAGAGAAAATAAAGGACCTTGTTTGTGCAGATTTTGTTTTAAATCATTTCTTTAACTAGATGTACCAAAACACTGAAAAAGTTTTTATCCTTTGACTGAAACAGCACTAAATGATGATAAAAGCTGCTCCTATGGGCAGAAGAGAGAGAAAGTGTGATGTGGCTTAGATGGTGTTTTTGTTTCTTTTTATGTTGAAAATTTGGAATTAAAGGAAGATTGGGGGTGTCTCAGTTTACATTTTTTTAGTTATGCAAGAAATTGTCCTTCTTTGTTTCTGTGACTCCACACAGATGGTTTAGTGCAGACTATGACGAAGCTTCAGCTCCGCTTTCTGAGGAGTCACTGCAGGTCCAGCTGCTTCATTACTGAATTTCCCCACAGGGATTAATGAAGTGTCTATAGAGCGTTGGTTCCACCCAACAAGGAGAAAAATCCAGTCTCCCAGTCCAATAGTACTGACCTGCCATGGGTGCTGCAGAGACATGTCAAGCAAGACACTCCATCAACATCCTCAGACGTTAGGTACTCGGGGCGGGCTCCATCCCCTTGCCACCGAGGAGCTTTTCAACTATCTTGGTGACTTCAAATTAGGTGATGGAAAGTCCTCAACCTCTGCCTCCTCAGGAAGAGGTGTGTCACCTGGATTTAAGAGATCCTTAAAGTAGTCCTTTCACTGCCCCACAATATCTCCATTGGCAGTGAAAAAAAGGCGTAGTTTGCCTGGACCTGGATGATTTGCCATAAGCACTCTGAGTTCCGGCAATAGACTTCTCCTTGGCCTCACCAAACTCCTCCCAGGACTGAGCCTTTGCTAGCAAAACAGCCTGAGCTGCAGCTCACTTAGACCGCCAGTACCTGTCAGCCGCCTCAGTAGTCCTAGGAGCCAGCCAGGCATGCTAGAACTGCTTCTTTTGTATCCCTTACTTCTGGTATCCACCACTGGCATTGGGGGTTCTCACCACAACAGGATCAAGAAACTTTGCAGACACAGCCCCGAACAGCAGCAAAGACAATAAGGGGGAAGAACGTGGTCCACTTGGATTCAAAATCCCCTGCCTTCCTTGGGACCTGCTTGAAGTTTTCCCAGATGTGGGAGTTGAAGACCTCCCAGATGGAGGGCTTAGCCAAATGATTCCAGCAAACCAGACAGTTTGCTGGGTCTTTCCAGCTTCCTTACCCACCAGCAAATCCAACTCACCACCCAGTCAGCAGTGGACAGCTTTTCCCGTCCTCAATACTTGACTGTCCAAGACACACGGCTGAATGTCGTCATAACAAAGTCGCTCATCAATCTCCTGCAGAGGGTGTTGTTGTACCAAATGTTTATGGACAATCGTGTGTTTGAACATGATGTCCATTTGGAAACAAACCACAGCTCAAGACCTGTCTCCCGCCTGTAGGTGAAGGGACGTGATCCTCCCGCCAACCAGGGTGAACTCCAAGACTTGGGGGCTGCGCTGGGGGCTCACGAGTAAGACCCCTCCAGCCCGCCTGCTTTCACCAGGAGCAACTCCAGAATGGTAGAGAGTCCAACCTGTCTCGAGGGATTGAGTTTCAGAGCCCAGACTGTGCGTGGAGTGGATCCGACTATATGAGATGACTTTTCCCAAAAGTAAGGTTCCATGACCGGGGGTTTGGACCAAGGCTGGGTACCCGTAACTGCTTTCTAGGCCTGCAGACCAACACCATAGCCTGAGACCTATGCCTTGCCTGAAGGCAAAGTGACATGACTCTCGTCCACCTGGGTGGACTCCAACACTTGGGGACTGCGTTTCAGAGCACAGACTGTGCGTGGAGTGGATCCGACTATATCTAGCCGGAAACTTTCAACCTCTTGAGCATGAGCTCAGGGTCCATCCCTCCCAGAGAGGTTGACTTTCAAGTTCCAAAAGCAACGTTCCATGGCCGCGGTTTGGGCCACCAGGGGGCCCACCTTCAACTGCCACCCAAACCACATGCAACAGCCGCTTTTGAGCTCTCCTGCACGTGGTCGGCCCACAAGGGAGTGTTCCTATGTCATTGGGCTGGAACCCAACCAGGGAGTGGGAAGAGTCCCGCCCACCAGGTGCTCAGCTCCAGAGCAGGGCCCCGGTGACGGCAGTGCGGGCTACGTAACAGAATCTTGATGGCGCAGAGAAGTTTGTGAGAAATACATGTAGTCATCTGTGTTTCTGATTCACATGTTCACATTGTTTTTGCTCTCACACAACCCTCTGCATTTATCCGGACTTGGGACCGGCACAAGAGAGCACTAGGTTGTGCCCCCTTGTGGTTGCATTACTCATTCGTTCTCTTATTCACTCATTTTTTAAAGGTTAAATGGTGTAAAAAAAAAAAAAAAGTTTTTTTTTTTTTTTAAGGGCGAACACCAGGAGAAAGTCCCACAAAAGAAAACTATGTTCATTCATTCATTCATTCATTCATTCATTCATTCATTCATTCATTCATTCATTCATTCATTCATTCATTCATTCATTCATTCCACACCCTTTCATTACTTTTTTCTATCTTCCCACTCTCGGATAAATCTAATATCTGTTTTGTCCTCAAAGGATTTTTTTAAGGGTGAACCTGAGCACCAGGAGAAAACCCGAGTTTGGTTTAGTTAAAGTCTTAGTTCTTTAATCGTCTTTTAAACTGGTATTTACTTGCTGGCGTGAGTGCCTTTTTAAATCTTCTCCACAAGGAAATCTTCCGCCCGCTTGTATATTCAGATTGATCAGCATCTTCATCAGCTGATGTTTTATCTTCATCATCTGATGTTTCATCTTTATCATCTGAGGATTCTTCCTCTTCATCTGATGTTTCTTCCTCTTCATCATCTGATGTTTCCTCTTCTAACCAATCTAACTCTTTAGACTCAGTAGGCTGAGAGGCGAGCGCTGAGTCTCTGTCTTGATCATCCACAGATGGACTCTGAAGCAGATCTTCAGCTGCCTCTGAAATCTCTGGAGAGCTTTGATCCGGGACAACTGCAGGAGTGTCAATCTTGTACTTTCGCCATCTCGCTGGTATCAGAGCCTTTTTGAACCTTCTCCAGAGGGAGACCTTTGGTTTTTTGGGTGGCTCTGATTACCTCCTCTGAAGGTGAAGCTTTTCCTGACTCTTGGAGAGGTATGACCTGTCTGCTGTGAGTTTTTTTTAGAAAGAAAAAATAATGAAATGTTAGGGAATCTTGAGTTTTCCTCTTTTTGTATTGAGAAAGTTATTGCAAAAAAAATTAAAGCATGGATGAGGGAAAAATGAGCCCCAAAAACCCAAGTCCTTTGTTGACTTTGTATATAACTCTGACAAACAACTTGACCTCCTTTTGTTCTACAGACATGACATCTGTGTTTTAGAACAGCTCCAATACAATACTTTGAATCCCTCCGCGTGAGGAAGAGTAATACAAGCGCCAAATCCTCAGTATCATTTTCTCATCGCTAGTGTATGCTAAAAGACCAGGAATGATCAAGTGTGCAACCGAGGTCTAAACTTTAGAAAATCATCAGAGATAAACTGCTACAAATTAAGATTTAACAGTGAAAGTGACGTGGATGCTTGCACCAGTGTGTGTGTTCATGTGTGTGTGCTCACGGAGAGACGGAGCTGCTCTGACACACTCTGCAACATCAAAAATGGTTTTGTTCTGATTGGATATTATTTAGATGAGCATAAAGGAGTCCAGAAGGAATCCTGACCAGAGAAGAGGAAGTTCCTCCTGAGGCCACAGCTCGTCTGCTGACCCTGCTGCGTTTGTGGAGACCTTTAAAGCATCTCTATTATGGGCTGACAGCATCTCCGCTTCTGGTGAACATTACCCCAATGTTACATAAGTCTTTCATGGAGACAAACTTCATCTTGGCCTGAACTTGGCTAGTCTATCTGCCGCTTTGCAAAGTGGAATTGCACCCCTGAAAGAAGGCACTTTTCACTGCTTGTGACTTGTTTGGATCAACCAGAAAAGAAAAGAAAAGAAGAAACAACAAGTGAGAGAAGTTAGTAACTCCAATACTAACAAGTTAAAAATGAGCATTTACTCATCAGAAGCCATCTGGAGTCCTTATTACAAGGACATGGCAGACATAGCGTCACACATAGTTGCAGCAGCCTGTTGGTTTCATATAATGGTCGGTTTTATATTTGGATGATTATTTCCAGATCCCTAACTAACAAGATGAATGAACTGAGGCTGCAAAGCGGGACTAACAACTGCGATAAGGACGTTTGTGTTCTGCTCATCACGGAGACCTGGCTGCAAAACAGTGTTCCTGATTCAGCTACTGAGCTAGCAGGCTACACAGCGCAGTGCTACGACCAAACAGCTGATTCCGGCAAAAGCAGAGAAGGCGGCCTTTGTGCATATGTCAACAACAGCTGGTGTACTAACACAGCGACTGTATACAGTCAATGTTCACCTGACATTGACTTTCTGACTGTTAAATGTAGACCCTTCTACCTCCCATAGAGAGTTCACTGCAGTTCTGGTTACAGTTGTGTACATCCCACCTGATGCTAATGCTAACTCAGCTATTGAACTTCTTCATGCTAGAATAAGCAACCAGCAGAGCAAATATCCTGATGATGTGCAGATCATTGCTGGGGATTTTAACCATGCAGATGTAAAACGGGTGACTCCTGCAGCAACAAGGTGGCAGCACTGTCCAGTTTAACCATTGTGCTCATATAAGTTGGCCAGACGGGACACCGTAGTTCGGTTAGGGTTTTGCTGGTTAAGCGCCATTTTGCCTTTAGTTTCCCCTTCCTTGTTCTGAAGGTAAGATGGGCTGTGTGGCTCCACAGGTTGTTACAGTTAAGCATCTGTTTGAACCACTGGTAAACTGTGAGCTTGTTCCAAAATTGTTCATTAATTAAACTGTTAAAAACTGTTATATTGAATAAGAAATGTGAGGCACTTGCACTTATTTTAGTTTTTTATAAGTTATAAGTATTTTGTTACCATTAGCTATGTCATATCATCGGTGATGTGGCAGACCCAGTCGCTGAAACCCGGAAGTAAACTCAGACCAGGAAGTCTTGGAACGGATTTATTTCTTGATGTCCAAGAAGGTAATGATACTAGATTGCGAGATGAAGTTAAGTATGTCATGTGGGTCGCCGTAGGCGTCAGGGCCGGAGTCTTGAGGGCAGCGTCGAGGATGGTTAGCAAGCGTGGTGGGAACTTGAGGAAGCCGCTGCAAGCGAAGACCTGAGCGTTGCGAGGATGACTTCGTGGCCAGAGCAGGACGAAGTGAGAAACTCTCGAGGAGGAACCAGCGATACCCGTGGATGGAAACCTGAAGGTGAGTAACGAGACGTGGTAAATACGAGGCTTGACTAGAAATACTCAACTTAACTTGGAGGCCAGACATAAGCACCGGAGAGTGTAACGAACTGGCGATTAATGCTGGGGTGGATCTCCTTAAGAAGGCCGGGAGGTGATGAGGTGATGATGGGCAGCTGGTTCCAATCAGCCGAACAGAGAGGGGGGAGGTAGGCTGACAGAGGCACCATGACAAGCTAGTTGTCAAGGGGAGGGGTCAGTGAGCAGGCTGCACATGACTTTAATGCAGGCAGACCTGATTTGATTTCATGGGATTTAGACGCCTTAAAGTTATAAAATTTTTGGATGATATCACTGTAATTATTATTTGTATTAAGCTTTAGTAACTTTATTATTTTTTTATTTTCATCTTATTCATACGTTCCTTTTGTTGTAACCCTTGTGATATCCTAGGCACTTTATCATTGGGAGTTGGGTCATCTAGACCCACTAGACAGTGCTCTGAACCTTTTCTCTTCAATGATTTGTGATCTTCACTGGTTTCTATGGATTACATGAAATCTTTCCACCTTTATCCACCTCTGTCATGGTAGGGAGAACACGTCAATATAAGGGTGGGTCATTTTGACCCCACAAGATAGACAAGGGTTAAATGGACAATTTGCAATGTCTGGGTTTACCTGACACAATTTTCTTTTTTCTTTTTTTTTGTTTTGAAGCTGCCTGACTCACTGCAAAGTGGACATCGATTTGCAATTAAAAAGAAGGAGTTTGTGGTCTAGTCCCAGTCCTGAATCCAGCATCCAGTGTCCTGTGGTTCTCTGTACGTCACTCCACCACCATACAACATCATTAAAACAAAACAACACAACGCAGATGGATGACGTCGAGGGGCCGCTGTAGGTACCACAACCATTCTGCCTGCAGCAAACGTTCGGAGTCCTTCGACTAATGCTGATGTCACATTATGTGATTGGCTGTGCGTTGGTCCGATGACATTTCAGATAGTGATTGGTCTGGACAAATTACGATACTACCGTAAAAGAAGATATTATGCGCTCCGCTGTAAACAAGCAGAGCTCCGACATGGAGCAAGATTATCTTCTGAACATGCTTTTATTATTATGATTATTATTAAGTGCTTTTGCAACCGAACGGACGGCGTTCCGAACTCTTCTCCGGATCGCACACTGTTGCTGGGCTACCTGCTCTCACTGAAGCATTAAATGTGATCAAGTACATATCAGGAAACACAGCAATTTGATTTGATTTGATTTTTTTGATTTGAAATAGTTTATTTCAAGCAATCAAATAGAAATAATACACAAAACAATACAATCATCAGTTATACATTCATACAATAACTAATCAAACTTAGGATACTGAGACATATTAATAAATATTGCTTGAAAGGGAGTGGAAGGAAGCGAACTTATATAATCCCACCCCGTTATTGTCATGACTATAGAACGACAGAGACCCAGATGCTGAAAACCCGGATAAGACACAAAGCAGAGATGTCTTGGCGAGAAGGTTGATTTAATGTGATGGCAAGACAGGTAGGACACAGTTCCTGGAGGTCCGGAGAATGAGTAACTGCGGCTCGTGGTGTCACTGGTGGATAAGTTTGTACGGGTCTGGGGTCGGCAGCGTGGTCCCGTCTCGTGAGGCAGCTAGTTCGGCAGAGACTCGTGGTGAGGGTGGAGGGAACAGACCAGGAGAGGTTTCCGGATAACGGCTGCTGTGGGCGACCACTCGTGGCTGAGGTTTCCTGGAGACAGGTAAGACAACGTATGTTAATTGCTTGGCTTAAGGCAAGGAAGCAAAACATGAACTTGACGTGAGGCCAAATATGCACCATCAGGGACAACGGACTGGCGTTGAAGGAAGATCCTGAAGCTCCTTAAGAAGGCAAGTGTGGTGATGAGGTGAGTGGAAGCAGCTGGGAATGATCAGGAACCAAGCGGAGAGGAGAGGGGGAGGAGTCTGACAGAGGCACCATGACAGTTATACCGTTACCATTTTATTACATGATTTATCAATATCCGGTTCCTAGCTTTTATCAGACAGGATTAAGAATCTTGAAGTATCAATAAAGCACATGACAAAGAAAATTACTTAAATTATTATTTTTCTTTAAATAACTTTTAGAAATCAACATGGCTAATGGTAATTCAATTTACATGCTCATTCATTCTGGTTAAACACAGGCATGGTGGATGTTTTATATGTTTATTTGTTGGACACGTGTATTCATGTCTACGTGCATAAAGAGATGCCAGTCGGTGGGATGTGTGGCAGGAAATCTTGTAATCAATTGTGTGGATGCCACGTGATAGTGTGTGCACGTGTGTGTATGAGGATGAACGCATGTGATGTAAGTTGCATTTTCCATGATATAGTATTATTACCCCCCCCCTCCCCTCGTCCTGTTTGAGTGGCTGAAACTCAATAAAGTACACATCTGTTACCAAAAGGATTTGTATTAACACGCTCGAAGAGTAACAAACAACCCCGACAGTAAAAGCAAAACCTGTCCATCACAAAAGGCACTCAGCTGCAATCTATGTGTTCATTTGCTGGACAGGACAAAAAAAAGTAGAGTGTATGAATTGTGTCATAAATGTTTTTATGTTTTTGTATTTCCAAAATTAAACTTTCTTTGTCCCATGCCGTACATAGGGAGAGTCTGTTATCTACAGTGTTCACATGCGTTATTGCTTGGGTCTGTCACCTTGAAATTTAAATATATTATTTTAAGCCTGTTTACCGTTTCTGCAGCTTTTTGCCATAGCACTGATGCATCAGTGGACTGAAATAAATCTCCTGCGTGTCATGGTTTGGGTTTCTTTGTATTGGTTTGTGCTATCGATCTTGTTCTGTCATGTTTGAGTTCTGTTTCCTGTTTTATTTTGAAAGGTTTCCTGTTTTGTCATGCTTTTGAGTTTTAATTCCTTAGTCCCAATCTCTCCTGATCTTGTTCACCTGTGTCTTGTCAGTGCTGTTTGTATTTAAGTCTTGTCTCTGCCTTCCTCTTGTGCTGGTCCATTAACGTCTCTTCTCTAACTCCCTTCTGTCATGCATTCATGTTTTGCTCTCAGTAAGTTTAGTTTTGTTTCCCTGCTTTGCAGCACTTTTTGTTAGTTTAATAAACCCCTAGCCCTGGAACCGTGTGCCTCCCGTCTCTGCGTTTTGGGTCCTCCCTGCTCACCAGCCCTCCCTACCTGACAGAATGGACCAGCTATATTTCTTCCTGGACCCAGCAGAGCGGGACATGCGGTTACTGGAGGCCTACTGCTTAGAAGCAGAGCGGACCAGGACATACTGGGATTTTGACCAGGTCCAGTTCTCTGCTCCTGCCATGAGGGGTAGTCGCCTTGCCATGAGGGGGAGTCGCCTTGCCATGAGGGGGAGTCGCCTTGCCATGAGGGGGAGTCGCCTTGCCATGAGGGGGAGTCGCCTTGCCATGAGGAGGAGTCGCCTTGCCATGAGGGGGAGTCGCTTTGCCATGACGGGTAGTCGCCTTGCCATGAGGGGTAGTCATCTTACCATGTGGGGGAGTCGTCTTGCCATGAGGGGGGGATTGTCGTCACCGCCCTCTTCAACATCCAGTTCCTGTTCCGGGGGTGGTCCTGGTTGCACCCCGACCTGTCCCTGCTCCCAGGAGGGTGCCGGACGCACCCTGAATCGCCCCTGCTTCCATGAGGGTGCCGGACGCACCCCGAATCGCCCCTGCTTCCAAGGGATTGCCGGACGCACTCTGGCCCGACCCGCCGGAGCTGGACGACTGGCCCGACCCGCCGGAGCTGGACGACTGGCCCGACCCGCTGGACGACTGCTGGCAGAACCCTGACCATGACTCCGTGCCTGACCATGACTCCGTGCCTGACCCCTCGGCCGACTCCGTGCCTGACCCGCTGTCCCCAGACTTGATGCCAGACCCGCCAGCCGACAGCTGGCAGAACCTAGACTTAGCCACGGTCGCCCCAGACTTGATGCCAGACCCGCCTCGTCTGCCTCGCCGGGCAGCGCGGCCCCAGGCTGTCCTCCGAACCTGTCCCGCCGGACAGCGCGGCCTCTAGACTCATTTTCTTGGCCTCACTGGTTTGCCCAGCCCGGCCTCCCTGTACTCTGGTGCCTTTCAAAGTTCGTCAAAGTTGGTTGACTTTTGGAACCTCAGTGCGGTTCCTTGAGGGGGGGGTACTGTCTTGGTTTAGGTTTCTTTGTATTGGTTTGTGCTATCTCATGTTTGAGTTCTGTTTCCTGTTTTATTTTGAAAGGTTTCCTGTTTTGTCATGCTTTTGAGTTTTACTTTAGTCCCCTCTCTCCTGATCTTGTTCACCTGTGTCTTGTCAGTGCTGTTTGTATTTAAGTCTTGTCTCTGCCTTCCTCTTGTGCTGGTCCATTAACGTCTCTTCTCTAACTCCCTTCTGTCATTCATTCATGTTTTGCTCTCAGTAAGTTTAGTTTTGATTTCCCTGCTCTGCAGCACTTTTTGTTAGTTTAATAAACCCCTAGCCCTGGAACCGTGTGCCTCCCGTCTCTGCGTTTTGGGTCCTCCCTGCTCACCACCCCTCCCTACCTGACACTGCATAATGCTTGCATTGCAGCGCGGAGAGACAGAGTCGATGCAAAACATTTCTTATTGATGAATGTTCTATTTTTTTTTGTGTCAACACAGCGCAATAGAGATGCACCGCAGAAGGAGCTGTGGAAATTTGGGGTTACATCTTCCATTAATGACAGTTGTGATGTGTTACTTCTTCTTCCACTTTCGGCTTCTCCCATCAGGGGTCGCCACAGCGAACGAGTCGCATGTTAAATTTGGCAATGTTTTACGCCGGATGCCCTTCCTGACGCAACCTTCTCAAACCGGGCTTGGAACTGGCAGAGGTAGAGAAGGGAACAGGGAGGAGCCTGGAGTCGAACCTGGGTTTCACGGACGGAAGGCGCTGCAAACCAGCACGAGCTAAACTGGCTCCCAGTTGTGATGTGTTACTATTGTGCTAAAAAACCCACTGGACTATATCCTTCACTTTTAATGTTTGAATATGTAAACGGGTAGAGAAATCAAGCTCAGGATGGAAAACTTGACTGAAAAACCTCAATTCTGATTTAGACCTGAATCCCAATCATTGTAACAAATGTTGAAGGCTCTGTTTGAAACAAGCCGGATGAACGGAGCAAACAAGCATGTAACGCACAAAAAGCCAAATCTGTTTGGTGCTGGGCGAGTGAAATGATTTTACTTCTACTCCATCCTGAGTAAAGGAGGGTCAGCTGCTGGAATGGAAGAAGTGCTTAAAGTTGTAGGTCTACAAGATGAAAGTTCAAAAGGCATCATTATGAAACTAAATATGTCTAAGTAGACAGTACTATCCAGTTTCAGGTCTGACTCCTCCCCCATGAGCACATATAAATCAGCTCTATTACCAGCTATTTCAGAATTGGCAAAGCCTTTTGGATAAGAGGTGAAACGTCTTCAACTTTAAAAACCAAGTCCAGATGACAACCTTTAAACCTACTATGATGGAATCAACCTGGATGAATGAGAGTCTTCATGGACAAAACTAAAGAAGGATGATGTGATTTCAAAGTCCAAACTTTATGCTCAGATGAACAGAGTAGTGTGTCTGCAGACTAATGGGACTGAGTAACAATCACAATTCATCACTTCTGTGTGGAACTGAACATGGAGCTCGCTTCTCTTATCGTGATTCACACCTCCAGTGTTAACGGCGTGTTAATGACGGCGCCTGCAGCCCTTCTCCCCATAACTGCAGGCCCTAACACCGTCAGAAATAATGACTGTGACTCAGACTGGGAGTTGAACCAGCACACAGACTTTGTGCTGTGGCATACAGAGGCATACTATAGCATCAGGTTGCTTTTTATCAAATTGTCTTTTCAGTTTGGCTTCATTTCTGGATGCTAGTGAGAACGGCATCATCTGGTACAACCAGCACCTGCTTTTTATCACAACAGGAGGTGAATCCTTTATGTTCTACATGTTTCAGTTTTTGACAGGTTTGCTCTGCAGTTCAGCAGCTGCTCTCAAAACAGAAAACATTTAGTCGTTCCTATTAATGCCTAATTACATGCAAAGATGTCTATGTTCCATCCACTCCCTTAGGTCTGCCTCCTCGCTCCAGCTTGTTACACCCACCGCTCGGCTCGTGACCATGGGGGGCAGAGCCTTCAGCCGCTCTGCCCCTCAGCTCTGGAACTCACTTCCCTCAGGTTTACGGAACATGGACTCACTCCTTCAGTTTGCTATAAATCTCAAAACCCACCTCTAACGACAAGCATATCCACTCTAATTAATTTATGATTCTGTCATTTTGTTTTGTTTTAAAATTAATGTTTCATTCTTTTATTGTATTTAATTGTTTTGTATCTGTAAGGCGACCTTGGGTGTCTAGAAAGGCGGCATATAAATAAAATTCATTATTATTATTATTATTGTTGCTGGTTATTTTTATTTTTATTATATACTATTATTATTATATCCTTTACACATTGTGCTGTTGTGCAAGAAGTTCAAGAAATACTTTGTGTTCATTATCTCGTCACGTTTCGAGTGCTCCGTTTAAGAGTTACCACAGTGAATCATCTGATGTAATCTGCAATATACAGCATACAAATAAACCCTGTTCTGATCTGTAATGACACCTCCTGTGGCAAAGTTTAGGTCAGCTATAAGGTCAAATATGCTAAACACACATGATATTCAGCACAGATGAAACTTCTCTCATCCCTTGTGCAAACAGCCAATATAGACAAGCAACATCTACAAAACAGTACAGAATACAGATCTAGTTTGGGACATGGTATGAGATTTTAAAGTGCAAATAGAGGTCATAAGATAAATTTAATGTATTATTTCAAAATATGAGGTACAGTGTTCCCTGCTTATAACGCGGTTTCACGGTTTCGCTACTTCACGGATTTGCATCATGCATTGTGTTCTGCATTCTGATTGGCTAAAAAGTCACTCCGCCTATTCTCTACCTGTGCGTCAATAACATTGCAGTTTAAAGTGTACAGGTACGTAAAACAGCTTGCCAAATTTACATTACCTACGTGCAAATTCTCTTGCAATTTCGAGTTTCTCTAAAACCCATAGGAAAAAGAGCGACAACAACTGCCTATCATTATGTTTTTCTCCCGAACAAACACACCTGCACCGCGGGCTTCAAGAGGAGAAAACACTGCAGAGTGGAGTCAGGATGCAGCGGCTCAGTCTGAAGAGCAGTGAAATACACCTGAGTCATTTGTCCGACTGTACTTTGTAGTTTTTTCATAATCATTTGAAATTTTCTCCCGTTTAATCCAATTACTCGGGTCGCGGTGGGCGGGGCTAATCTCCGCAATTTGAAGCCTTCTGTTCACATCGATGATTAAAATTATTATTTGACAGTACAGTACAGAAGTTATTTGTTGAAAAAAACGTTTCTAAAATACTTTGATTTGTGAAACAAATGCTTGAGCCTGTATAATGGTTTGTTCTTTCTTTTCAATGTATAAAAGAGTATTTAATTATATATTAATTGTAAGAAAAAAATAAAGGTTTCTACTTCACGGATTTTGCCTATCACGGGTTCTTTTTGGAACGTAACCCCCGCGAAAAAACAAGGGTTTACTGTATATGAAGTGTAAAGTGTGAATATTGCTAAAGAATACGAAGTAGAGAAATTAGTGATGTGCAGTCTCTGAAATAGTAAGTCTTAAACTACCACAGAAGTCTAATTGATCTTTGACCTCAGAAAGAGTCCACCATCTTGAATAAAAAAAAAAACATCTTCAGAATCAATTTAAAAATTAAAACTCACCCTTCTTTTTGTAGCTCGGTCGCACATTTTTTATTGAAATGTCCTAAAAACTCAATACAGGATTTCCTGGCTGAAGCTAAACAAAACAATAAAAAATGATATCATAAGTCCGTTGTAATGTACTGACTATGCTTGACATTTAAAATGCATTAAGTGCAAAATTCCTGGACCTGGGCCATAGATAGCTTTATCCCATAGATGGCAGCACTAGATATCCAATATGGCAACGACTCTGTTTAATTCAAGAAGGGCCCAAGTCCAGAGACTTTAGTTTGCTAGTCCTCTGAATTGATAAAAGTGAGGTGCTTCATATTATAGCATTCGTAAGCTATGAACTGGTGCTAAATCTGGGTAAAGTATGAATCATTTGTGTAGCCTCCCTTCAAGCTATACAATTAAAATCATTTCCTGGAAAAACAAACCTCTTGGACTTGGGCCCCTTTTGAACTAACCGATTCAATTGTGAATTGGGAGGAAAAACAACTTCGACAGCAAAAAGAATTACATAAACTTTTTTCTTAGAATTCTGAACCCACCCCCAAATTGTACACACACCTAGTACCAGGTGGACATGAATTCTGAGTGTAGTGAATGACCGCTCACACCAAATGATGGCTTCATAGCCTCAAAACCGTAAAAAAATATATGTGGCAAAAATCTCTTACGGGGCTTCAGAAAAACCAAATTTTCCTACATTCAAATATACTTGTCCTAAGAACAGGCAGACGGCTGGATCCAAATGCAGCAGGTTTATTTGCTCAGCTAAGAGTCCACAAAGCTAAAATCAGGGTCAGGCAGTCAGGGTCAAAACAGGCATAAGTTCAGAGAAGAGACAGGGTCAGGAGACAGAAGATCAGGTCCAAATATGACGCTCAGTAAGGGAGGCAGAGTGGCACAAACAACACCTCACAGTGTGGCTCAGTGCAGAGCTCAAGTAGACCGTAAGTGGTTGAGTGAATGAGAGTCAGGTTGTGTGGCATCCAGGAAGTGCACACTGGGGTTGCTGGGAATTGAAGTGCATTCAGTACTCTGGAGATAGTTCCCACGGGTGACCAGAGGGAGAGACAGAGTTCTGACTTCTGACAGAGCCCCCCTCCTGAGAGCGGCTCCAGAAGCGAGGGGCCCTCCGACATCGAGGTCGACCACGAGGTCGGGTTGCTGGTCTGTCTGGGTGGCATCTGTGGAAGTCGTTGATCAGGGAGGGGTCAAGGATGTCATCAGCGGCGACCCAGGAGCATTCCTCTGGGTCCTAACCCTCCCAATCCACCAGATATGGAAGCAGACTCCCACTGCGCTGGGAATCCAGGATCTCCCTGACAAGATAGGCTGCCTCGCCTTCCACCATCAAGGGAGGCATACCGACATCAGAGGGCTCAGACCGAGAAACTCCATCCAGGAGACCACTGGCAGGCTTCAACAACGAGAAGTGGGAGGTTGGCGAGATGCAGTATTCAGGCGATAACTGAAGACGATAGGATCTGTTTGACAATCTGGAACTGACCCACGTACCTGGGGACAGTTCACCTTACGTGAACCTTCATGTGCATACATATCAACACATACAGAACACAAATACAGATCAAGTCACACTTACAGACATGCATACATATGCATCCTTAACAGCAGACTGGGGTTACATCAGGGTTAGGGTTTGTTGTTTGAATCCAAACAGCATGAGACTGCTGTCGTTTACTTAACAATCCAAAATGTTTCCATCTCAGGTAACAACAATCCTAAAATTTACACTGTATTTCTTCAGAACACAAAGAAAAGAAATCTGATATGATGAAAGAGACAACAAGTGCAGAGATAACCTAAACCTGTTTCCTGTAAAGGGTTACTGTCATGGGAAGAAGATGAAACTGGAACAGAAGAAGCTGAGTCAACAAAGACTATGTTTGTTGAGGCATTTCACAGAAAAAGACTATTTTTTTAAATGTGGATTGCTCGTATTTGAGCCTTTTTTCAAGCTTTCTTTTAACTGCTAAACAAAAACAAAAAAAAAGCTCACAAGAATACATGTGACGAACAGTGTTCATGTTTTTGTCATGTAAAAGAACAAATTATTGTTGTGAAGATTTGAACCATTAAACGTATTAACTTCAGTTAGAGTCAATGTATTATGTGTACCGTATTTTTGGAGTATAAGTCACATTTTCTTTTTAGATAGTTTGGCTAGGGATGTGACTTATACTCAGAAGCAACTTATACTACAGCAACGCAGAAGAAGCACCGTCCAAAACCAACATGGAGGAGAATTTGATCATTCTTCTCCTGAACTTTATAACATTTACCTTATTTGCAGCGAGACCTTGTGATGACCCACAGCAGTCACTTACCGCAAGGACCAAGTTGGTTCACGACAAAAGAAAGCAAAAAGGTGAATAAAGCCCTAAAAAGACCTAAAAAGGAAGGAATAAGTCCAAACAGACATGAGCAGGGTGTAGTAGACCACAAAATACACAAATGAATATACAATCAACCTAACAGCCAAAACTTCAGTATTGTAATCGCAATGGTTTTTCAACTTTTTCTGTCTCACATGCTCGACAACTCACCAAAATTTGAGTGCCCGGCAAAAACGAATTCATAATACATTTCAGAATACACAAACAAAACCAAAACACAAGTGTCAGGGATATCCAAAGGAAGTTTTAAAATGATTGTGGGATAGCCGGAGGTCCAAGCCATGGCTTGGCGGCCATTGTGTGGCAAACTGTGAGATTTGGTTATAGTCATGGTTTCCCCAATATAAGAAAAGGAAACCTTTGTTTGAGCGCTCTTCACGACATTTCACATACTGAAGCACCAGCTTCAGTCAACAACTCCCCTGTTTTGACTTCGGTAAGAGCCCGCCACCTTGAAATTTTGAATTTTGAGGAAAAATAAACACCTTTAAACACTACAAATTAAAACTTGTCCTAGAGATTTTCATCAGTACCTCACCTAACTCCTTAAGCATCACTGGTAGCCTAGTTTGGAAAAAAAAATTAGAATTAGAATTTGTAGATTTTGAATGGCGAGCTCACAAATGTTGCATTTATAGCTAGTTTGCACATTTTTATTGGAATGTTGTAAAAATTAAATTCATGATTTCCTGGCTCAAGCTACAATATGACTATATTAGAATTGTGGGTGTAGGAAACAACACACCTATTACCAGGTGAACATGAATATTGAGTCAAGTGAATGACCCCCTTCCCAAAAAGATGACATCATAGCAGACAAAACTGTAAAGAAAAAAGAAAAAAAGAATGGTGCCAAAATCTTTTTTGGGGTTTCAGGGAAAAAAGAAGTCAGAATCCACTAACGAAACTGAAACATATGTGTCGGGAAAATCCAAAGAAAGTTTTGACATTATTATGGGATGGCCCTTCAACTTGCAGCCATTTTGTGGCAAAATATGAGATTTGGTGATTATCATATTTTCTCACAATCTGGGAAAAGGAAACTTTAGTTTGAGCGATCGTCACAAAATGTTACATAAATGTCACCAGCTTGAGTCTAAGGGTGTATTCAGACTGGAAAAGTCAGTTGAACTGGACTGAGTCCACTTAATTTGGTCTGGATCAAGTCCTGAACCTTCCATTCGTTCTGGATTCAGACTGCCGGGAAGCAGACTTTCCTGTTTCCAACTAAAGCTTGTAAACAAAACCACATGACTAAACATCTCCACTGTCGCCCTTTGCTTGCTCAGTACAGGAATTACACTGAAAAACCTTAAACTGCTATCTCTTGATCAGTAAAATATACCATTATTAAAATACAATTAGGACATCTGACCTGATTGGAATGATTTACTTTGATCTGAAACAAAACATTTTGGAACATTTCAAGGCACTTGAATGACTTGAAATGTAACAATTGCTTTATTTTAAGTATTTTATTTTCATTAAATGTAGTACCTTGAAAGCACCACAGCTGTGCACTGGTGCTTAATAAATACTATGAATAAACCTGAATTTAAACTAGCTGATGGAAGAAAGTGTTATATGTAACACCAGAAGGAATTATTGTAAACTTCTGAAGGGTCCATGGACATGAGAGCGGAAAACCTCAGATTGTGTCTATCTTGCTTTTTACCATTGATTTGATCATATAGAAGAAAGTTCACAGCTGCCTTTTTGAGATTGATAAGCCTAATCACACTGCTCATTAGTTTTCCGAGAAATATAATAAATGTATTGTTAATGAGTGGTTTTTCTTCCAGTAAGGAAATTGGTGTGACTCCCAGAAAATTATGCACATTTGTTTAATTTTATGACCTTTTAGTATTAATAGTCAACTTCACGTCCAAGTTAAAGATAAAGGATTGTTGCATAAGACATACATGTTACGTAGTCTTATGTAACATGTCTCATGAATGTTTTTTACACCTCAACGATCATGGAGCATTTACCCTGTCTGCTTTCCACTCTCTTTCTCTTTGCTGCTAATCACCTGCATCAGGTGTGTTCAGTCAATCAGAATGTGGAAACACCTGAGTCAGCATATCAGCAGCAAGGAGGGCAAGGAGAGCTGGAAAACAGGCAGGATGGTAAAGCCTCCAAGACCCACACATTTAATGAGGAAGCAAGGAATGGGGTTGGTGGCTGTTTCCATAAAAATTGTATTTTTGGTCACCTGTCTGTCATTACACAGGTGACATAAACCTGTACCCAACATTACCAGGCCTTTACTTGACCTGTCTTTACTCATGGGGGCAAACTGTGAGAAGCACAGTGAGATAGACTTCTTTCGCTTTCGGCTTTTTTCCCCCCATCAGGGGTTGCCACAGTGAAACAACCCCTCTTTCGAGTTGCATGGTGAACTTGGCAATGTTTTACGCCAGATGCCCTTCCTGATGCAACCCTCTCAATTTATCCGGGCTTGGGACCGGCACAGAGCAGAGAAGGGAATGGGAGCAGCCCAGATTCAAACCCTGGTTTCACGGACGGAAGGTGCCGCAAACCATCACGAGCTAAACTGGCTACCACAGTGAGATAGACTGATGGAGCTAAAACATAGCATACGTAGGTGTCAAAATATACATATAACGCCTATCAGATAGGCTTCTTCCTGGTTCTAATTTAAGACCCACCCCAATGAAAATTGTGTTTTTAACATGTTCGTGTAGCATTTTTCTCATGATAGAGGACATAGATAAAATGATTTAACATTAAAACTGTGTTTCTGAGTATTTGTTTGTTCAAGTTGCATTGGATCAGGAGCAGATGAAAACCGGATGCTACGACGCAGCTACCGCTGTGGGCGTCCGATTGTCTCGCTTCCTCCACTACAATTCTAAATCTGTAGAAGGTCAGAACTGTCTCCCCACTCTGGTCACTGGCGGAAGCCATCTCCAGAGTTCTAACCACACTTCCTGGATGCTGCACACCTGACTCACGTTCCCTCAATCAACCACAGCATACTTAAGTTCTGCAGTGAGCTCAGTGCAAAGTATTGTTTGTGCCACTGTGCCTACCCTACTGAGCGTTATATCTGGACCTCATCTTCTGTCTTCTGACCCAAACACTGTTTGCCTACCGCCTGCCCCGACGTTTGCCTGTATTTTGACCATCCTGTCTCTCCTCTGATGAACTTTTGCCTGTTATTGACTCCTGCCTGCCTGACCCAGATTTACCTCTGTGGACTTATAGCTGAGCTAATGAACCTGCTGCATTTGGATCCAGCAGTCTGCCTGTTCTTGTGACAAAATCATCCACTTGCAGACCAATAGATCCGTGTATGTTTTCATTTCCTCGTTTGAGCTGCCATCTGGCTCTACATTGTGCGGCTGGGTATTTCCAATACTGCTCGCTGTTTTTTGCTATGCTAATGTTAGCTTGGGCCTGTGAGGCGCTTGTGGCTGGCAAAACAGAGCGCACACAAAGGCATACTGGGAAATTAGATAGGCTAACTTCTGAGCCCAAAGTTCCACCCACAACCCAAAAGCTAATTTCTAATGAACTCTTGCCGCTCTGCAGAAAATATGTATTAAAAATGACACAGGCTTTATGATTTAAGCTAAAAACAGTATAATCAGAATTAAAAGACCACTGGGAACACTTTTAAGAAATATAGTTAACATTAACTAATTATAGTTAATAGAGTTAACTTTAAAAGTGAATGTGTATACTGCTGCACACGGAGCCTTGCTGCTGTTTTTAAGGGGAGCTGAATGATTAAACAAGGAAGTCCCCACGAATACACTGATGCCTGGAGCCTAATCCCTCGCCAGCTTCATGACCTTATACCGCTGCGTGAACTTTTATCTGTGTTTGAATTGTTTTACTTGTGTTTATAACACTTGACAGGAAAACTGGATTCACTCAATTAGTTTCAGAAAATATTGGGACCACATTGTTCTGAGACCCTCCCCCCAAATACCTGCTGTTACGATGGAGGAGAACTTTACTCCTTTACTTTACTGATGTTGATAGTTTTACAACATCAATTTGTGCAGCCTTGTGGGGTTTATATCTTAACTTTAGTTCCAACCACAAAGTTCAGATTTTATTGGAAAATCCTTCCTGCTGTGCTGCCTGGAACTCCACTTTATCTTTTTTTCCCTAAAGTGACAATCTAAGTCATCTCAACACAACTTTATTGATAAAGCCCTTTAACAGTCAAGCTTTGCTGTGCATTGAGCTTTTTAAACGACAATAGAAATAAACACGACTGAAAGCCCCAAAAGCAATTAAAGGAAAAATAATAAAAAAGAACAACCCCAGAGTGGAGCTTCATGCGGCCTCAAATGAGTTTTCAGAATGATATTCTCTGGGCTCCTTCTGAAGCCTGCTCCCCGTAGGTCAGGCTGATCAGCTGATGGGAAGCTGAGGCTTGAAAAGCTTTAACTCTAAAAACAACAGCAGCCAGAAGAAAGAGACAATGTGGTCCAGCAACTCTGTATATTGAAGTTGCTTCCAGTAAACTTTGCATTCAGATAAGTTGAACGGCTGACACTGTTGTGACAGTTTTAATGCAAGATGTGTTTTCCCATCTTCAGAAAGAAGAGGGGAGAGAAGGGTCCATGTTTAACCGCTCCTTGCCCTCGATGAATCCATTGTTGGGTGGAAAAAAGAAAAAACAAAGAGAAAGATGAAGTTTTGTGAAACACTCAGAGTACAAAGAAAGGATGTTTGGAGCAAACTCAAAACGCAGCATTTCAATTTGTCTATTTAATTTACTTTCTCCCCTTCTGCAGATTAAACTTGTTTCTGTAGATATATTTTTCTTCTGCTGCCCAACATGTGATTTTTATCCCCTTTTTCCTCCAGTCACACACTTGTTCAGCAAACAGCAAACATTTGCCAGTGTGTTTGTTTGCATCTTTCCCAGTTAGATAGTCCCCCCTCTTTCCAAAAACTGTTTTGTCATTGTTACTGTTGAGTCCAGACATGAGTTGTATGCAAACCAGATTATAATGTTAAACCAAGCACAGGCCTCCAGTCTCAAGTGGAGTGTCAGTACGGCATGGGCCTCAGCACATCTTCGTGGTACTTCAGTGCAGAGGGTCTCACAGGAGGGGAGGTGATGGTCGAACTACGAAAACTAATCCAGAAAGTCCAGCTGTGTCACTGAAAAGCTTGTTGCAGCCCTGATAAAACAGTTTATGGTTAAATGTACTTACACATGCATATACTTTTTATGTTTCTCTGCACAGACATGTTTGCTTGAAAGCACCTTAGCAACTCAGGACACAGAGTTCTGGTCCAAAGCTGCTGCTTACTTGACCATCTACACATGGTTTTGTTCCATCTCCCGCAGAGAGCCTGTATCTACCTGTAATGGCAGTTGAGACTAAGGTTTTAGCCTGATGTCCTTAGTTTTTTTTCAGAAAAGGCTTTGTGAAGCTCATGAGCCACTCTGTTCAAGTAATAATCATTATTAGCTGCTTGTATTTGTCTGATAAGCAATCTTGTGTGCCTACAAATCCTGGAGGAGTGGGGACAAAAACGGAGCTTAGTAAATGAGAACAAAGAATTGAATTGAATTGAATAAAAAACAAAAACTGGTGTGTATTTATTCATATCTAGGGGTAATCTGACTTAAAATATCAGATGGGGCAACTATACATTAGGACTTAAACACTGTCTATATAACCTAACCTGACAGAATAAAATGTAAAAGGATTTATGCTAAAGTAACAAGCAAACATGTTTTCTATGCAACTCTAATTGTCACTTTAAAACGTTAAAATAAATAAATAATGAGTTATTTAACATTAAGGACTAGCTACATTTATTTTTCACAACATTTAGTTACATATATAAGTTATATCTGGCCCTTTGAGGACAACCACCATGCTTATGTGGCCCTCGGTGAAAATGAGTTTGACACACCTGGCCTACATGGTCAACATGCTGGCAAAATCCTGCCCATAATTTTCTTCGGCTCCAGAGTGCTACCTGATCAGCCTTCAGTTCTTTTCAAACTCGGGTAACCTGTCAGTCTTGTTGGCCATCCCTGTGGCTTGTGACCTAGTCGGGCTCTATGTAAATCAGTAGGCGTCAGTCTGTGCAAAGCAGTCCATTTTCATACTCAAATGAAGGTGAGTCAAACAACAGCTCATGTGAGCTGTTGGGCTATCTCATCACCTGCACCTCCCCAGTGGGTAAACACTAAATTACCTATCAGCCTGAACTCATACAGGATGTTTTCAACTGAGTGCGGACATGAAGCAGCAGGTCACGCGGAAATCACGTCTCCTTCAGACTCTGAAGGAAACAGAGCTTAGTCTGTGAACGCATTCAGACAGATTCGCCACTGCTGCTCTTTTGACGCCTCTGTTTAATGATGTTTTTATAACAGGAAGTTCTTCAACATTTGTTCATGTACCTCTTGAGTTAGTCTTTTTGCTCAGAGGACTCAGATGTCTTTAGCCTTCTGTCATGGTTTTTTCTGTAAACACAAGACAGTATTAACAAAGGAAACAGACGCCAAGAGTCAGGTACAATTTCTCACGAGGAGAGCTGGAATCAGACAACCCTTCTGCTCCAAACCGCTCTTCCTCAGGGTGACTGTTCCAACCCCGCACTTTTATTTAGGTCTCCCTAGTTACCTGGTGAGTGAATTATCTAATATTAATTTTCTGCTGTAATCACAGGAAGTTCTGTCCTTCATGATCAAATTATCTCACATTCCAGACACTTCTTTCCTTACTGCTGAAGTGATCACTTTTCTGAAATAGCACACGGAAAGATTCCAACCCAAACAACTTTAGTTAAAGAAAAACAGAACACAAAAACTGTCTTAAAAACAGAAGTTTGAATAATAAAGAAAATATATACATTTAACACCTTCTTTCTTTTAAACTCTGTCATCAGTTGGCTGTGTGCAGGACTGGCACATCGGAAACCAAGGTTTGCGTGAGGAGCTTTATCCAGTGACACAGCTTAACCCTTGTGCTATCTTAGATGACCCCACCCTTACATAGACGTGTTCTTCCTACCATGACAAAGGTGGATAAAGGTGGAAAGATTTCATGTAATCCATGGACACCAGTGAAGATCACAAATCATTGAAGAAAAAAGGTTCAGAGCACTGTCTAGTGGGTCTAGATGACCCAACTCCCAATGTTAAAGTGCCTAGGATAGCACAAGGGTTAACTATGTAGCCACTAGGGGGCCCAAGGCTGGGTCTCCCGATGCTGGTCCCCCAGCCTGGATAAAATACTGGGTTGTGTCAGGAAGGGCATCCGGCTTAAAACTCTCTGCCAAATAGGGCTGCACGATACGAGCAAAGCATGCGATATGCGATATTAGTGATCAATATTGTGATAACAGTATAATTTGCGGTATATAAACAAATAGCAAAAAAAAAAAAAAAACATCATTCCCATTTCATTGCAACAGTTAAAAAAAATTATACTCCAAATGACCCTCGTTGACGTTGGAGGCAAACATCTAACATAGAAGGGCCCATCTGATTGGTCAACATCGGAAAGGGTCCATCCGATTGGTCAATTGCATAAATGGATTTATTTGATTTGTTAAATGCTTCAAGCTGCCATAGGATTGTTTTAGCACATTTAAGGTAACAATTTATTGCGATTTTTGCTGACTTTGCGATATGGATATTGCACTGCTTGATATTGCGATAACGATAAATATGCGGTATATTATGCAGGCCTACTGCCAAACCACCTGTGCAGATTGGTGAAAGCTGAGGGCAACCCCTGAGGGGACATGCCAAAAGGTGAAAAAAGTTTGTTTTCAATGCAGGTAAAAAAAAATTTCATCACTTTCCTGGTCAGCACAGGTCTGACGTCCCCTGGTTTAGCCCTTGTGCCATCCAAGGCACTCTAACGTTGGGAGTTGGGTCATCTAGACCAGTGGTCCCCGGGCCGTGGACCGGGACCGGTCCGTGGGTCATTTGGTACCGGGCCGCACAGAAATAATAAATAACATCCTTTACTTCCAGTTTATTTATATCGGAATCTGAAAGATGTTTTATTTGGAAAAATTGCCTGATTCTCTGTCACATCTGTCGATGTCACCATTAACACGGGCCAAGATGCTCTTCTCGGTCACGTAATAGGTTACCGGTAAAATAAACCCCAGGAGCTAGCAAAATGAGGAAAACCAAACGTCTTTGGAAAGTTTCTTTGCCAAGAGGAAAAGGCCCAGCCAGGAGACAGAAGAGGAGTCTTCAACTTCCAAAAAGAGAAAGCTACATTTTATAGACAGTACTTCTTTTTTGCACCATGAGTGTGGGAAGGGGAGAGAATGATGACTCCTGTGCGATGTACAATGTCATGCATGTTAAAATAAAAGCTCGGGATTTGTGTTGTCACGGATCTGTTCCTCCTTCTGCGTGGCGTTGCCACAGTAATCCTCGGCCAACATCTTAAAGACCGGTCCGTTAAATTTAAAAATTTGCAATAAAGTTCATTGAAAAAAAAAGAAAGACCGGTCCGTGAAAGTTTGTGTGACGTCACACCCGGCCGTGGCGCTAAAAAGGTTGTGGACCACTGATCTAGACCCATTAGACAGTGCGCTGAACTTTTTTCTTCAATGATTTGTGATCTTCACTATTGTCCATGGATTACATGAAATCCTCTTCACCTTTATCCACCTTTGTCATGGTAGGGAGAACACATTAATGTAAGGGTGGGGTCATTTTGACCCCACAAGATAGCACAAGGGTTAGATGGTTGTCTTTAACCTTGACCTCAAGCAGACAGAGCTCCTGAACACCCGGAAAAGAGAATCCTGATATTGTAAAATGATGAGCAGCACATATCTATTTTTAAAGTCAAGAAGAGTGGAGGCATACTATTTCTCTCAGACAGCATGATGTGTGTTGAGTGTGAATATCTAAAAACAGATGTAAAACATCTTGATTTTCTAGAGGGATTGCAGACCAGAAGACAAAACACAGTCCAAACACAACTGATGTCACACATTGCAAAGAGAGAACTTGGGTGGACGACGCCCCACAAATCAGTCAAAACAGCAAACAAAAGTCAAAAATCATTTTAACGCAATTTGGAGAAATGGGTAAGAACAACTGAGACACAAACCAGGTACTCCCACACACTACACTGGGCTATTTGATTGACAGCCAGGTCCGACACTCTGGGAATCCCACCTCGGACCCCAGGGTGCACCGCATCCACACCGCAAACCCCCCAAAAACCCCTGGAGTAAGACTCAGTTCAGTTTAAAAATTGCAGATACATTTATATAAATTCTTTGAAGTTGATTTCTTGACTTTATTTGTGATTTTCAATCTCACTGATCGACCAAAGCCACCATCAGGATGACTGACTTTCTTAAGTGGGCAAACCTGCAAAATCCGCAAGGTATCAAATACTTATTTTGTCCACATAAATGCATCTAAACTTTACGATTACAGCGCTCCTATGAGAAAAAATAAGCACAGGAAAAGCAAAAGATCATGGAGTCTGTAAACACAACTGTTCATAACATTTTACAGAAAAGCATTTAAGCCCTTGCAACCTGATGACTGAGACACGTGATGATAAAAAATACAACACAACAGAAAACAAACAACACTGCAATCCCCATACAAACCTTTTTAGGGAACTTTATACAGTATGATAGGAAACTTCTGAAGGAGAAAGAAAGAAAAGATGCTTCAAGGAAACAGAATGACCACTTGCCAGTGGTCATTCTGTTTCCTTGAAGCATCTTTTCTTTTCTGTGCAGAGATGCACAAAGTGAAAGTTCAAAAAATCAGGACTCTGTGGGTGGAGCAGCTTTTCCAAGCACTCGTGTCCTCACACCTTCAAGTGTGGCACACAGGCACACAGCAGGGTGAGGAACGACCACAGCCAGTATGTAACACTGTTGGGGGGGGGGTGTCCAGTTTCACATACAAATGAAACGTGTGGCGTTTATCACACACAAGATCTCAAAGAGAAATCAGAGCTGGGAAATGATGCAGTTTCAGGTAACTTGCAATGAAAGGGTGTCAGCAAAGTGAAGTCAGGGGACAGAGCAGGGCTGATGGAGACAGATCGTCAGATAAGAGCCACAGGGCAGCTTATTTCAAAGTAAAAGCCCGCCAGCTCTATTTCTGCAATTGAATCGGTTAGTTCAAAAGGGGCCCAAGTCCAAGAGGTTTGTTTTTCCAGGAAATGATTTTAATGGCATAGTTTAAAGGGAGGCTACACCAAATGATGAATACCGTAATTTCCGGACTACAAGCCGCTACTTTTTTCCTGCGCTTACAGTCCTGCGGCTTATTCAGTGACGCGGCTAATTGGATTTTATTGGCGGCCGCCGTGTACGTACTTTTGGACACAGTGAATAGTTTGCATTCTCTAACATCAAACACAAGTCATTTGTTTTTCAACACACCTCTAAGCAGCCAAACAGCATGGACCTGACTTCAGGTCTTAGACACTTCAGTCATGGTTCAACAAAACGAAACACGCATGTCCAGCCGCATCCCAGAATCCTTTGGTGCCATTAGACCCAACGTGCACGTGATCGCCGCTACAATATGATGAAGCTTTCAAGTTAAAAGCAATCGTTAAAAGCAGCGTGAAAAAATCACCAACGGGTTTGGAAAAGCCGGTCAGCTGCGTGACGGAGAGAACAGCGCATGCTCAGGAGTGCATTTACCTCTGAGTCATAGTGACTCGGCTGGCTGCACGTAAATATGTGGCAATAATATCAGCCTTTATTTTGTCGGGACACGACTGGAAACACAAATTGACGTGGTCGTGTTAACGGTTTCTAAGGACTGAGCAGAGATTTGCATTGAAACGCTCACAGCCTCCGTGTGAGCTGGAGACTGCGTGTCGTGTGAGCTGCGGGGCCGATGGCAGTCTGAAGGCTCCCACACGTAACAACGCATCCGCCCCTCATACACAAAACGTACAGTATTAAGTCCGATTGCTCTGCACAGACACGATTTGCTCCGTTCACCGGCGCGAGCCATTCTGCAGGCTGCAGCCAGGGCTTACTCGAGGCGTCCGCGGAGCAAGTGTTTGTTGTGGAAGGAAACTTCTGACCCACGCGCTGCGAGGAGGCGCGCGTATCGCGCTGAGGCGCGCGCTTTTCAGTCGTCGCTGCTTTATTTTACTAGTGTGTTTTTTAAACAGCCCTGTTACTCCCATAACGCTGCCGCGACACAAGCGGAAGGAGAGCTTTACCCGTTCACCCCTCCATGCACTGCTGCTCATTCTTAAACACGTACAACAGTATGGCGAGCCGGGCGTTGGCCCCGCCTTTAGCCCCTAAGACTCATGGGAAATGGGGGATCGGGGATGTAAATTTCCTCATCATAACTGAGGGATGTAATGTTGATTATATGGTTACTGTTTGTAATTTTATGTGTGATACCTAGATTGTCAATAAGTTAAAAAAAAAATAATAAAAATAAAAACCATAACTGAGGAACTTGTGAACAGAATAGAGGTGCATACTGTTTGGCAGATGCAGATAGACTCAAAGACATGAGCCTGAGGCAAAAATGACTCCACCCACTGTGTGCTAATAAATCACACTTACACTCTGAGTCAGGAAGTGATCCGTCAGGATGACAATGTTTCCTAATTCATGCGGCTTGTACCCCAACGCGGCTTGTGTATGTATAAAATTAGTTAAACACGTGAAAATGGGTGGGTGCGGCTAATAATCGGGTGCGCTTTGTAGTCCGGAATTTACAGTACTTTACCCAGATTTAGCAACAGTTCATAGCTTACAAATGCTATAATATGAAGCACCTCACTTTTATCATTTTAGAGGACTAGTAAACTAAAGTCTCTGGACTTGGGCCCTTCTTGAATTAAACAGGGGTGCTGCCATATTGGATAACTAGTGCTGCCATCTATGGGATAAAGCTAAACCCATCCAAGAGAGGCCCAAGTCCAGGAAAATGCACTTAATGCGTTTTAAATGTCAAGCATAGTCAATACATTACAACGGACTTGGGACTTTTTTGCACATAATCAGAAAGCTTTTCCCTTGAAGACCATAGAAAAAATAAAATCTCTATTTTGAAAAACTGTGGACTTGGGCCCCTTTTGAACTGACTAATTCAATTACTTCGTTCCATAAATCCCTAGGAAATAAATGTTGATGTTTATAGATCAAGCAGCAGAATAAATGGTTTTTCAGATTAGAGAGAAATGTACCAGATGGTTAACGAATATGCATCTTTTTTTCATTAGCTCCATTGTGGTTATGGGATATGTATCAAGAACCAGTTATTGTTGAGAACCGGTTCCTGCTATTTCAATCCCTTGGAATTGTTTGCCATTTTTTGAAACGTTTCCTTTGTTAATTCCGGTCTGCATGAATGACATCATCATCCACGTTGCGTAGCTTGCATTGTGCATGTTGCGTAGCAGAAAACATGGCCCCTTAGCACTAGAAGCACTCAAAAGTTCAGAAAAAGATGTCAGCATTGTGACTTGCAACATTAGCCAATTAGATATTTAAACAAAAGGGGGGAACACCTTGAACATGTAAAAAGACCTGCACTCAAAACATGATAATTTCACACAAATGCTGTGTTTTTATCAGCTTCAGAAAGGGGAATTTCTTCTAATACTGCAGGTAACTATTTAACTTGTGCTACATTCCCACCGGACATGTGTGGTTCATTCAAGAACATGCTTTATACGGTTTCATAAGCGTGAATTTAGCCCGTGGTGTTCACACCAAACCAGCACCAGACAAGCAGCGAGCGGCAGGGAGGGGCTTCATCTCCCTTTGTTCTTCTACTGTTTATTAGCACTTGTCTGCCACCTGCAGAGATTTACTCAGCAGGCCCAAAGCCTCTCCAACCTCTGCTACCAATGTGTTACTTTGTCACAGTGGATTTTCCTGAGTGGATTTCCTCAGTCCCTCCAACCAAAGCAGATGATTAGAATGTATGAACTAGACTGATGCTCCCCCCAATAAGCTTAAGGCTGTGTCCCACAGCCGCTACATACATTTCGTGCATTTTCCACGTATTAAATTTCAGTCTTTTATGATCCATGCACACTGCATGATTCATAAGTGTTTCTTGCGTTCGTCATTTGTCGATGCAGATGTCTGTCAAGGGTTTCGGTCGACACGTCTCGGTTTTGAGCTTTCAAAATTTTTGGTTGGTTGAGAATTATACGGAGCCCTCCAGGTGCCAGTGGTTAAAAAAAGAACTCATAAACCGTGCGCACAGATTACTAAACCATGCCCACGGATTAATCAATTGTGCTTGCGGATTGCTAAACAATGCCCACAGATGCTAAACCGCGCTGCCCACAGATTAATCAGTTGTACGCGTGCTGTTGCAGAATCGTGCGCACACATTGCATGTGCATGTCTCTGAGCAGAGCAGCTGCACTAGTAGCTTCGTGTTTGCAGGCAGGGGAGGGTGCTTTGTTACGGTGTGTGCAACGGAGGACCGCAGTCCGTCCAGCTGTTCTGTGTGAGCCAGACTCAGGAGAACCGTGTCTCCCAGGAGATTTGTATCTCCAAGCAGAGGAGCGACTTTGGGGCGGGTGGAGGCGGCCTTTGAATGAACAGTCCTAAGAAAACTGTGCAAGGAAACATGTGAATTTGTGTTACCAGTCAGGTCCAGACAAAATAAAGGCTGATGTTATTCCAGTTAAAGTTCATCCACAGCTAAATGTTATTAGACTGTATTAACCTAATCCTAACCATTCTTCCGGGTCAGTTCGGCCAAGGATAAAGCACTGGCCACACGGATTTGAAAACTCTAAGCGAATATGCAGTTAATAATAATCATAACAATAATAAAAGCCCGTTTAGAAGATCATCTCGCTCCATGGCGCAGCTTGGTTTGAATACAACAGAACTTCCAATTCCTTCTTCCTACGGTTGTACCGTAATTTGTCCAGACCAATTACTGTCTTACACGTCATCTGACCAACGTACAGCCAATCAAATGGTGTAACATCATGATTATTTACAGGCCCTGCAAACACTGAGGTTCTTGAGTCAGAGATTATGGCATTTGTTATGAACCTTTGACTGATAGGACCTCTGTTGATAATGAGATAATGAGGTAAGAGCTAACGACACATTTCCCTCTCCCTAGACCTTCAAGTTTACCCGATGGAACCCTGTCAGCTCTATCATGAAGGGAAGATGCATTTCCAAGAAGACAAAACGCTTCCTGGTTAAGCTCTGTGACAGAATTGGCTTGTAGTATCAAAATCTGATCTGACGAGAACAAAACAGGTTCTATGTTTTTCTATGTTTGTAATTCTCTGGAACAGAATGACACCCACGTCTGCACTACTGACAGGAATTTGTCCAGCTGTAAAATCATTCACAATGCCGATCTTTCAAATTGTAATTAGATACTTTGTTTCACTATTAAATTCAATTATTGAATTAATCAGAGTTGATTTGTAGAGAGGATTTTTTAAAACTGTATTTCTCAAGACACATAAAAAAATATCTACCGGTATTAGCTTTATTAATAAACTCCCTAATGCTTCATGTTTAATGTTTGAAAGCACTTCTTTAGTGTTTGGGCTTGCTCTACAATCAAAGATATAGTGTGTTTACGGCAAATTGATAGCTTTATTTTAACTTCAAGGATGTTACATTGAATGACAGCTCTGTGATGATGTCATGGAAAGCTTTGCTTTTTACATACTTCCATCGCATGCAGGATAATCATAGATTATGTATCAAGATGGACACACTCGGGTGTGATGTCACCCAGAGAAAATGCTTTACCCCTTGTTCCAGCAAAATGAAGCCAAGTCAGTTGCCATTTTTCTGTGATACGGCCGCCCCCATTTGGAGCCAGGCGACTGTGATTGGCCTGAGTCGGTTTGAGTTACGTTTCAAGGGCAACTACAGTCCCAATCGTGAGTTAGCTTGATCAAAGTCAGCATCCCATTCCACAGAAAGTGGCTCAGGAGAATCTGTCAGTCATAAGTCAGAGGTGGGCCATTCATAGTTATAATGAAGCATCTGATTGGTCAGTTTAGAACCTGAATAACTTGCAATAAAGAAAAAAAATAATATGGAAAAAAATAAGGAATAGCATGAAGATGTCAAACAAAGTTTCAGAGCAAGAATGGTTGTTCTGAATAATAGAACGACTGAGTAAAAGATTTTTATTTCTCTATTGAAGTCTATGGGATTTTAGCTTCTCTCTGAGCCACTTCCTGTTTGGATCACCAGGGGGGAGGGGAAAGATTTTTTTTTAGCTTCATTGAATATAAAGAGATTTACAGAACATAGACAGGTGCGTCCAAAACAAAGCAATGACTATAATATCTAACACAAAATAATGAACAGCAGGGGACAATCTAAGTTAACAAATGATAGATACAAAAAAATCAACTTAGAGAAAAACTATACTCATCAATAGGGAAGTGCAACGTTTGACCTGTCCAGTTCTTATTTACAGTCTATGATGATGACCCTTGTGGTCCAACTTCCAAGCATGACTGTTGGGTAATTCCATTATTCAGTCAGCCCTGACTTTTATTCTGAAAGGCTGGATCACGCATGCGCCCCTCACTGCGACCTGGTAGGCTTGGAAACGAGGGGAGGAGGCGGGGCTTTGCCCACGCTGTCAACCAATGACAGAGTAGGTATCAACAGGTGAGAACAAAGCAAAACATACCTGCTCACGCACTACTCTCGAAGAAGAGGAGAAGGACTCCCGGAACCGCAGACGCAGAGACCGGATCCGGGACCCTGAGAGACCGGGACTGTTGTTTGACCCCTTGACGTGACGCGCTCCTCAGCGCGCGTTCATCCGGGCTGTTTGACCAACTCCCCTCGTAGACGCTGTCTTGTTGCTGCAACCCGAGACCCGAGAGGCTCAGGTGGATCATCCTGGTTATTTATTCAGCGACGTTAATCCTCCGCCTGCTGACCGCGACGCCGCCATGTTCGCCTCCGACGAGCTGCGGCCGGCGACCAGTGGCAGGAAGCCGCTGGGGAAGCTGGCGTCCCGGCTGGAGGAGGTGAAGAACCCGTGGCGGCAGGTGTCCACGCTGGAGCTGAGCCACAACGAGGCGGCGCGACTGGCCACGGACGCGCTGCTGGAGCACGGAGAGAACGAGTACCGCAGGGTTCTGGTCCAGGAGCGCGAGGTGAACTTCCTGTCCCAGCCGGAGATCCAGTACATCACCCAGCATGTGGCCAGCAAGGCCTGCGGCTCCGGGAGCAACGGCTTCACCGAGCGCGACATCGAGGACGGGGACGCCGTGTCCGAGCTCACCTCCGGGACCTACTTCCCCATGATGTCCGACGAGGAGCCCCCGCTGCTGGAGCTGGGCTGGCCCGGAGCCCCGGTGCGATACGCGCCGTCCGAGACCAAGATCTACTTCCAGAGAGACAAGTCCCACAACATCAAAGACATCATCAGGTCCCTGATCAACCAGGCCAAAAAGGTGAGGGGTCACACAGCAGGGCCCGCGAGCGCAGGCAGGGGCCCTCAGCACCATTTAGTTCCCTTATTCAGAACAGTTATATTCCACAGCGACTGTGGAGAACCACAGACAGGGCCGAACTTTTCCCAATCCTTAAGAAATGCGTTGGACTTATAACAAAAAAGAGGCGGTTCTGAGTCTGAGAGCAGCAGCTCCTTCAGTCTCTTGGAGCTGCTGCTTCTCCAGCTGGCCTCCAGTCCCTCCAGACTGTTTTTTTTTCTGGATCAGGGCCTGCAGACGGCTGGAAGGGAGACCTTTTCATCTTTTCATAACCCTTAGGAAAGTCAAATGACAGACGGATGCAGTTTATGTGGCATTTTGCATAAAAAGCTGTTAGGATGCAGCACTGTTGCAGTTCATGTGTTTGGCTGCATGGATTCCTCCCGGGAGGCTGGCAGGAACCTGAGGAGTGTGGAGATCTGGGGAGACCAGGTGAAACCGGAGGGGGTCACAGATGACACGCTGTAAAAAAGGACACACACACACACCAGCTGGCAGAGACAAACACATCCCTGGTGTTGTTTCTCTCTGGGATCCTCCTTTTGCTACTTTGCAGTTCATCCTCCATTTCACTTTAAGGCCAAAGTGTGTCACTGAGCTTATCCTGCTTTACCTTTAAGTCAACTTTTAATTTGAAATATTCCTGTTCCTCTGTCTCTTTGTGGTCATGTTTAGCTGCATGAGAGCGTTTCTGTGTTCACCAGCTGTTGTTTTCAGCCGGTTGGTTTAGGAATATCTCTGTGGTGTTGGAACTTGCTGTCTTTTCGTGGTATTCCGGTCGGTAGGGTTGATTGGGGTTCACTTCCATGTTCTCTTTTCCACTAAAGAACAGCGTTATTAAATCGTTAGCCCGCAGGTGAAAGGCGTGCATGCACCTGTAGTGTGTGAGGCGGTTGTTGATTCACACGCTGCTGCTTAACTTGAGCAAATACCTGTGGCTGTGATGCTGTCAGACAATCTGCAGGTGATCACAGAACAAGTTCAGTTGGTCTACAGTCCATCCAGCACACGCTGCATGAGTCACGGCTCCCCTTTCTATGTATACTCCTGTTCAGAGTGCAGGAGTTTCTTTGTGAAGCCGTTCTTCTCGCTCACATGTCAGACTCAGCCTGGCGTCTGGAGCCAGCTGGTCACAGCTTCATCTGCAGCCTGTGAGCTGGAGAGTCTCTTATCTTTACTCGGCTCTTTGACAGAAGTCGACTGTCAACAAACTTTGACCTCCTTGCTGCTGTCTGTCTGATAGGGAGTCCACCACCCATCAGAACCATCGAAACCTTTGTCAGAACACAGTCAACCTAAACACAGAGCTTTAAGAAGGTTCAAGTCAACTTTTGGTTAATCCATCAGGTTTGCCAGCTCTCTCATTAAACTGTTAAAGGTGACTTTTAGAAGTTTTGTTAAAAAAACAATCTAGAATGACATGCATGCGTTCCACCGGCTAAAGACATCTTGGTGTCCAGGTTGTTGACTTCCACGTTGAAGCTGCTTCCTGCTTCTTTATGTACATCTCCAGTGTCATAAATTATATTCATGCCAGTAAACCAGTATGTTTTACTGACTCATGCATCTATAAAATCTGATTCATTCATTCATGTGATTTCCAGCAGCTGTTTAGAAAAAGGCTTTCGGTTTGAATGTCAGTTTCAGTTTAGGTCAAAACCACTTTGACTTAGAAAAAAATAAATCAATTCATTTAAAGTCTATAGATGTTTTCTGACCTACAAATAGAAATTCCCGCATCATGTATCTGAGTGTAACAGCATCCACGTTGGGACACATTTGGCTAAATCGGTGCTTTTTATCCGGTTCATGAGGTCACTGCTGCCCATTGGAGCATAGAAGACAGACTTGTAATGAGGCTGAAATCCTGTGGGGGTCATTCTGAAATGGTTCTCGTAAATTTTGAAATAAACGCTCATAGATAAATAAAGACTAAACTATGCAACAATAAAGATGCCTCTGTGGACATCAGGGATTCAAGGCCGTGTCACACAGCCTCTACATACATTTGGCACATTTTCCATGAATGAAAGTTGGTCAAACGTGAATATACATGGAAAAGGTGAGGAAAATTGTGGTCCTTTGGTGAAATTTTCACAGGTGTATCACAAAGTTATGTCATTTTAACGTAATATGTGTGCCGTACACGCAATATAAGAGCAATATATTGGTGGTACATGTGTGAAAAGTCTGTTAGACATACATTTAACAGTCGTGGATAGACACAAATTTGCGTATGCATCTCACAAAAATCTTGCACAATCGTGTAAGATTTGCAAAATAATTGTGTATCGACTACGTAAAATATGAATAAACTGCGTAATTCACAACCGACCCAAAATTTTGAACAGCTCAAAATCCGAATTCATGTAAAGACCGTCGACCAAAACCCTCGACGGGCATCTGCGCACATCGATGATTGATGAACGCAAGAAACGCGTATGAATGACGTATGTCACTCATGTATCACAAAAGATACAAATTTCATGCGTGGAAAATGTGCAAAATTGAGGTAGGGGCTGTGTGACACGACCTTAAGAACTGAAAGGAAGAGAAAGTTGCCTTAGATTGAAACGAAGAAGGATTGGAGCTCCTGAACTGTGAAAAGAAACAAAAGCTCCGGCGAGCTGATGTTGTAGAAGAATGGGACAACAGCTGAAGCCTGAAGTTATGAGAAACTCTTCATCTTTTGTTGGCCTGGAATTGTTGTTCTGAAAGTGTGACAGTGTGACCTCCGCCGTCTCTGCAGGTGATCGCAGTGGTGATGGACGTGTTCACCGATGTGGACCTGATGTGTGACCTCATGGAGGCGTCCAACAAGCGGAGAGTCCCCGTCTACATCCTGCTGGACGAGCGAAGCCTCTGTAGTTTCACAGACATGTGCTCAGCGCTGGACATTCAGAACTCCCACCTGAGTGTGAGTACCTTGGCTCTGCTGCCAGACAGAAAAATGAGACAATGTTGCAGGTCTGCTCTAGATTTCTCTGCACCATCTCTGCTGGAAAAACAGTTTAGCATCAGCCCCACTGAAGCTGCATTTCAACTGCAGCTTTTTGTCCGAAATCTGACTGAAAAGCTTCAATTGAAATAGTAGATGCTGTTTTTACAGAGATTATTTGTCATTCAACTTACAAGAGTCACATGCGTGTGTGCTTGTGTGTGTGTGTCAGAGGAACAATGACACATGACACACCAAAATATTATCTTTACAAAAAGAAGAAGCCTAAAAGCAGAAGCAGTGTGGGGAACAGGTCCAGCACCCATCCGTGCCTGTTCTGTGTTTTTTGGCTTGACCTTGCTGGCTGAAGCCTGTACAGATGTTGCTGTTGGGTATTTTAGCACACAAAGTAAACTTGTACAATCACACCCCTACTGAGTTTTTTTTTTACTTTATATTTTTGCACAGTTGTCATAATCTGGTTCTGATCAGATCAAGTAGAAACTGTAAACTTTTTTTTCACAATGTCAGTATGTAATAAACATGTAATCCTCATTAATTACTAGGGTTGCAGGATAATATCTGCTGATAATGAACAGAATGACGTCATGCCAATTATTCCAATAAGAAAAAAAATTTGCGGATAAAATGGACCGATAACCATAAGCTTAAACTGCTGTCGCTTTCTCACTCACCACTCTGTATTTACTTGTTGTTAGCATGGATACTTACAACTTGTCTGCTCACCCCGCCTATCCTGCAAACTTCTGTAGCGTCTAAGTGACATCACCTCTCGGCGCCTGCCCCAAAGACCTCTGCCTGCAACATGGCGCAGCTCTCACCCGTGTGGGTTTACTTTACTATGTCGTAGACTCGCTCGCTGTTTGCAAAATGTGTTTTGCAGGAGGGAGGGAAAAAAAGGTCAAGCTTTAACACCACAAGTCATTTTAAAAATTCACCACCACGATGTGTGGACTAGGGTTGTGCTGATGCCATCGTCCATCGTGATGGCTGACTGACATCGCGATGGAAGCCACCGTAAAATATCTTGATCGGATCAATGGTCGGATTAGAATTCAACCGTGTACATGGGCCCGGAAAACTTTTTCCGATCATGACAAACGTTCACATGGGTCATACTTTCGGTCGGAATAAATCATTCGCACATGCGCAGTAGTGTTTGAAATACCAGAAGAAGACATGAGTTCCGCTGTAAACAAGCCAAGGTGCCACAAACATAGATTTCTGGCAGCTCGGTAATATACGAGATGATCTTCTAGTCGTGCTTTCATTATTGTTATGGTTATTATGAAGCACCTGTTCGCTCATCATCTTAATTTTAATCCGTGTGGTCAGTGCTTTTTTTTGTGGAAGAACGGAGCCGGAAGAAGCCAGGGTTAGGAGAAGGCTAACACAGGCTAACAACATTAGCTTTGGATGAACATCAGCCTTTATTTTGTCGGGACATGACTGGAAACACAAATCCACGTGATTGTTTGAACGGTTTCTAAGGACTTAGCGACATTTCTGCTTTGAAAAGCTGACACACCGCCCCAAAGCCGCTGTGCAAGCTGGCGGTCCGAGCTCTGCTCGGAGAGACGGTTCTACTGAGAGACCCGGTTCTCCTGAGTTCGACAGCTCGTTCACCTAGAGCTAGGGGACGGATCACAGTCCGAAGTCTCCCACACATAGTCCACACATAACAAAGCATCCTCCCTTCCCCTAAACACAAAGCTGTAAGTCCGGCTGCTCTGCTCAGAGACACGGTCGCCCGTTCCACCGGTCCACTTGACTCAAGTGCAGGAGCGGACTACTTCTTTTCTATTTTTTTGTTTTTTTTGTTAAAGTCACTTCCCTCAGTTTATACTGGATCATCGCGGATGAATCATTAGTTGGGAAATAAAAGAAATAGAGTAATAAAGTAAATTAACAAATAATGATGATATGATAACGTAAAATAAAAAAATACCCCCCCCCCGACATTATCATCGTCCATCCCGATGTTTTACTGCAAACATCGTCAACTGCCAATTTAAGGGACATCGCCCAACCGTAGTGTGGACAGAATATTGTTAAGACCCAGCTGGTCACTCATAACGGGGAAATGAGAGCCAAGCTATCAATTAACGGGCTGCGTTGTTGGGAAGCTGCCCCGTACCCCATACTCCACACAAACCTGAGCAGCCTTAGAGAGGGAGAGGTAGACAGAGAAGCAGATTGTCCAATCTCCTTTCCAGTATCTAAGCCCATTTAATTTATACACACACAAATGGGGTAACAACATAACAGTCACTTCTCTTCACAGCTCCCTCACTTATGGTTAGGGATTCCACACGCACAAGATTTCCCACTTCTCATGAGCCCTAGTGGCTATAGGAGGAGCTAACCCCAAGGTCGCCACACTACAAAGCTGCCGCTTTGCTAGCGCTCATTCGAAAAAAAGAAAAAGGAAAGCGTCTTGGCAGGTGACCATTGCCGAAGAGTTTTACAAGAATTTAAAAAATATCAGTTGAGTATCGATATCGGCTACAAGAGGCAGGAGAATATCGGGTATCGGTTGTACAAAGTCATTATCGCACATCATTATTATTTATCATCAGAATTCATTATAACATTCATCCAGAAACCATCGCTACACATATCAAGGAAAGGCATTGAGCTTTTTGAGTGTCACCAGAAAACCTTTCTCATCATTTCAGTAAGGGTTATATCACATGTTGAAGAGGTAGACTTTAGTTTGAGGACTTGGCTATATATTCAACAGAATCTATCACAGCTAGGTTTGTTTCTCAATTGGTTGTTAAAGAATGGGTTACTTTACATTTTATTCCACAAACTTTAGCAAATATTGTTCTGTTTGGAAAATTCTGTCAGTTCTACCTGAAAGCCTTTTGGTGCAGATAGAGACAGGTTAGGATTAGTGAACACATGGTCTGCAGACGAGGTGGGACCTTGTTTGTAGAGTGCAAGTCCAAGTTCTCCCGTCTCTTCTCGTCTTTGTTCAGGTGATCGTAAAGCTTCTGTATTCCAGCAGTCTTCCAAATCTTCAGTTTGGTTTTTTTGTGGGTCTTCTGAACTTGGTTCTGGAAGTGCTGACTGGTCCCTGTAGCGGTGGTAATGAGTGTGCTGCTTGTATGTCTAATGGTGTGTTTGTGTGTCTGTGTGCAGAACATGCGCCTCCGCAGTGTTTGTGGTGACACATACTGCACCAAGAGTGGCAAGAAGTTCACCGGTCAGGTACTGGAGAAGTTCATGATCATTGACTGTGAGGAGGTCATCGCTGGCTCATACAGGTGAGAAACGCACACAGAAATGTACTACTGTAAGGAGACTTTAGGACTGCAATGCATTTTACATTCTTCATTGGTCCAAAATGAACCTGTTGTGTTTATAGAAAGAGGCTGCTATGAAATACAATAGGTACCAGTATTTGGCAACTCGCACACACTCATCTGTTGGTGTTTATACCTTTGTGATTGTGTGTCTGTAGGTGTGTTTTTATGCATATGTTTGTAAATAGGTGTGTGTGTGTGTGCATGTGCATGTGCATGTATGTATTTTATGTATTTTTGAGTATGCATGAACACCTCCTCTTGGACTTACATCACAGCTCAAAAAAACCTTTTAAGTGTTTGTTTTGGCTGTTGTACGTTTTTTTTCTAAATCTAGAAATCTAGAAACCTCTTGGAAGGACTTTTTATTCTTCAGTAGGAAACTGCAAAGCTAGGCAGTTGTAAATGGTGTTTTTAACATGTTCTGTTAGTATTTCTCTGATGATGGCGGACATTTGTGAAGAAAATTTAGATTAAAACTGCATTTCTGAGCATATAAAACCCTAACCCTTACCACGTAACAAAATGTCTGCTTTTTATTTTTTTTAAAAAGCGATCTAATCAAAAACATATAAAAGAAATACTAACAACTGACTGAATATTTATTTCTGTCGTAGGTGTTCATGGTATAAGCGAATAAAGGCCTTCATAGTGCGCCTTATCAGAAATCTGTTTCGGGATGGATTCAGGCTTGCCTACCGATTTTTACAATTTTTACAAGTGAGGAACGTTTAGTCACTGCAGTGCCTCACCCTTTTACATGAAGTAGTGATGGAAACTCTGGCTCAGGTTGGGTATCAGTTGAACCGATGAAGATAAATCACATCAGAGTTGGCTAACAGTTCAAAGGCTGGTTTTTGATTTCACAATAATGGTACAAACCTGCTGTTGATGATCAACCTCAGTATAGATTAGGAGCATGGTCTCACTGTGGAGCTGTGAGACCTTCTTCTTCAGACGTGGTTTTACAGTGATGATGCAGCTCTTCTCCCTCAGAACTCTTCATTGACTTGATTTTATTTTAGCTGGAAACACAGCCGTTTGATGATGGGGCTGATGCAGTTCTCACTCTACTGTCCTCTCTCCCCAGCTTCACCTGGCTGTCAGCTCAGGTTCACACCAACATGGTGATGCATTTCTCAGGTCACCTCACTGAAATTTTTGACCGGGAGTTTCGGTGTCTGTACGCCGACTCACAGATCATCGACGGTTTCTACAATCCTGATGAAGACGGGATGCCTTACTACCCCTCCTACCAAAGTATAGTGACTAGTCCAGCCATGGGGGCCAGCCGTGGGCTGGGGCTGGATTTACTTGCTGATAGGTAGGAACACATTCAACATTTACAGTGACTTTATGACTCCTACATTCCCAACAGTCAATTATATTTACTGAATCTAATCTTAAGCTTTCTAAATATAGTATAAAGGACACTAATAGTTTGTAAATGGCCTTCTAAATGTCCTTGACAAATGGAACCTTCTAGTTTTATCAATCTACTAACATTAATGAGTCATTCAAACAAATAAGCAGCTCTGCTTATAGACCCCTACATTTCCACATAAACGGTTCAGGTTCACTTAGTTTTCCAGACTGTTCTTTTGCATTTAGACTTTAACTTTCTAAAGCACGTAATGAAATGTGCATTCATTCACTATTAAAAACTACTAAACACAAAGTCTTTAAAAGCTAGGAAACTTCTCTGGAGCCAACGATTGCCATCATAGATGCTAACCCACGCTATTCTTCTTCCTGCAGACCCCGGGACAGGGCGTGCTCTGAAAACTCTAGCAGCCACTCAAGTAACAGTGTCTCCAGCGTGAAAATGGCGCCTGGAATGGCTTCAAATGCAATCTTTAAAGTTACAAATGACAAGAAGGAGCCTGTGACTTCATCTTATTTGAGCCCACAGAGGAGAGATGGAGGACAAACCGCCGGGGCCGCACGGGGTCCTGCCAACGCAGCTGTGGGCCACACACCAGTTCTTGAGCGTTCTCCTCCAGCGTATGTTCAGCCCAATGCCACCGACTGGAACAAGCCCAACTCTGCAGACGGCAAGCGCTCTAATATTGGTGGTGTGAGCTCAAAAATCCAGGGACTAACACTGTATGACAACAAACAGAGTATGTACCACAGCACCCCCAACTCAAACCTGAGCCCCAATGCCCAAACACCGTCCCCGGTAAATGACAGCAAACTCGCCCCCAAGCAGAGATCTTCCTCCAACCAGTTTCTCAACAAGCTCTTCCCACAACCATTCTCAAAGGACAAAGATTCCTACAGCTTCTGTAGGTCGCCATCCCCTCATGGCCCCTCACCCTGGGGGGGGCCAGATCTTTCTCAGCCTGAGCTAGAAAGTCCCCCACCTCCAGCCACTTTCATGAACCGGCACGACAATAAGCGAATGACGCTGGGTCACAGCAAACTGGAACTGGTAAACCAGTACAACAGGAGGCCGAAGCCGGTGTACAGCCGCTTCGAGCTGAAGAGCACGAATTAATGCTAGAAGTGACCTTCTCAGTAAAACTCCAGAGTTCTTCTGTGCATATCAGAGAGGACCTGCCTGCTGTTTTTCACAAGTGAAATGTTCTTGATTGTCTTTCAGAACTCTGATAGCATCAGGAGCACCAGCGACTGCCATATTGGCTCAAATGCAAAGTTTTCCTCTTGATTCTGCTTCTTTGAACATGTCAGGAGAAGCCACACGTACTTGGATCATGAAGCATTTGTTCTCAGCGTTTACAAGAATGTTTGTACCCTGATTTTTGGAAACAAAAGTAAGGATACTGCAGAAGAACAGTTGTGAATTTGTGCCTACAACACTCCAGACCTTCCATTTTTGAGACAGTTAGGATCTTGAAAGACTCGTTCTCACCTTTAACACATCAGAAAAAATTGTACATTAGAGGGGGGAAAGTTTTAAAATATTCTTAAAAAATTGTGAAACTTGTGAGTATTTGCGTTCTCAGAGTTTAGCTGAAGTGATAGAACACTTGTCCTAAACTCACAAATACAAGGTAGTTTTTGATCACTATTTTGTTTCTTTTTGTATTTTAGAGCTATTTGTGCGTATGAGGGGAAGTTCTGATGACTGGAAAGTTATACATTTCTGTCTTTTCAGAATCCTATAAAACACTTGATGTGTGAGGTTGGCATTAAAATGAGCCTTGCTTGTTCAGTTCTGGTCACCTTTGGGATGAACTGCAACGCCTCCAGAATAAGAATTTTCCTGAACAGACTTCTACTGTTCTAGGATTAGTGTGTAAAGAAGGGTTTTGCTGTAAAAGTCTGGAGTTGGCAGAATTGTCTGCAGCACATGTGGAGCTCCTTATCCATCGTTTGCCTTTAAACCAGTGAACAAATGCCGGTTCACAAAACTACCTTTCTAGAAAAACTTCAGGAGAACAAAGTGTTGACTTTCAGCTGGTGGCACTAAGCAATAAAGAGAAGTCTTAATATCTCTGTAAGTGTTTGTGTATTTGTCATATTTCCATGTTTCCAGTCTTTTGCTGTCCTGATGTGTTTCTTTTTTCAGCCTGACAGCACTTGTTAGCAGTTTTCCATTCTCTTGTGTTCTGCACTACATGGACAGACTGTTGGGAATTTGGGTTTTTTGGAAAAATAAAAGCTTTTGACTTGAATACTTTTGTTTTGTTTTTGCACTTTGTTCTCTATAGGAAGAGGTAACATAATTGGATTTTTGTGTGAAAGTTGCTCTTGTGGTTGAAGTTTGTCATGTTGAGTAGCTGAGTGCCTCGTTTTGTTAACAGACTAAATTTCCCAATAGAGGTACAACAAAGGTATATACTCGACCCTCAGGAGGTGAAGGCATTGGAATCCCATTGGACTGGTATCTTGTTCAGGTTCTTCACACCCTTTGCCCTGAACAGGGAAGGGCTCCAGCAACCCCTAAGATGTCAGGATGGATGGACAGATTGATTTGCAGTTTTTTTGTTTTGACAGGGAAGCGTAGGTTTTGGAGATTAGGAAGTCTTTAATTAAGAAGTTTTTCTTTCCCTGTGATGTTTGGGCTCCTGTCGGGAAGTCGAGCCCCGGATCGTGGGCAGCACAGGCGATGCAAGCCAAGAGGTTCTGCACAAAACAGCGCCTTAAACCTCCAAACTGGGTTTGAACTGCTGGGAACACGTTACATCCCAAACAGAATCTTTCTGTGTTTCTTTACAAATCTTTTTAGTTATTGTACTGTTTTCACTTTATTTATGGTCAACTTTGATCATTTCTTTATTTACATTTTTTTTGTGCCAATTATTACCCTTTAAGTTTCGTTTGCATTCAGCAATATAGCATTCAACCCTGAATTTTCTTCTGGAAATGCAGCTGCTAGTTATGATATGATAATTTAAACCTTTTGTCGATGTCTTTTTAAATCTACATTCAACATAAGGACCCTTTCTTTATGTAAATGAAGAAACTTTTGGTTATAATATAGGAATGGAAAATGTGAACATGACTGTTTTTGATTAAAAGTCAAATGATCCAAGGAGGTCAATTTTTAGAAACAGTGCCGTGAAAAAAAACTAGTTGTTGCTTTTAAAGAAGCACACTCGTTTGTGAACCTGCCCTTTTGCTTGGTGGTTTACATTTTCTGCTCATCTTTTGTTTGCTGACAGATTCAGTCCTCTGTCACCACTACTCCTGTGCACACAGGGCCCCCACAGGGGTGGGGGGGGCATACTATCATCTGGCTTCTCTAGTCAAACATTCTGTTAAGAGAAAAGAAACAGACAAAACTTACCAGCTGTGAAAAATGAGTATTAATGAAAAAAACATTTGAGTGTGAAACAGTGTCTGTTCTGTGACCCCACCCCCACCCCCGCCCCCAACCCTTTTAGCCCCATAGAACACTGACAATGACGTCGGCATGTAATGCACTTTCAACCTTGCAGGGGTTCAGAAGAAGACAAAAAAACAACAAAATATTATTATTAAAAAGCATCACAACACAACATCCTGTTTGAATACAACCGCATCATTTCCTGCCAGCTGTTATCTGCAGGATGCCGTGCTTTTCCTGCCTCACAGCCATTGTCCTCCAACTGTTGTTCTTCATGCCGACCTTGGGATTGCTGTTTCTTCAATTCTACACAAACCTGAAGACCATGACAGTTTGGTTTCCGTTTAGCCTCTCTTGAAACTTCTCAGCATTTCCTCATCTGTAAACTCCTCTGTCTAGCTTTAAACATTACTCCTGCAAAAAACACAGAGACGAAAAGAACATGTGTCCATTCAATTCTGTACATTTGTTTCTTTGGTTGTCAGCAGAAAAAGCTATTATTTATTATATCACTTGACCAACCGATGTCCTCACTCAATAGGTTTTGGTTTAGGAGGATCAATCAAAATCCTCAACAGGAGTTTGTTGTTCTTTAAAATTCCTCAGGAAGTTTCCAATCCCAAGGACTCAACCTGTTGATTATCCTGACTTCATTACAACAGAAGCTTTTTAATCTCTGATCTGCCACCACTGTAGACATGGGGCTTAAAAACAAGCCGGTCACACCATCACACCTCCTCCTCCATGCTTCACGGTGGGAACCAGGCATGTAGAGGCCATCCGTTCACATTTTCTGCGTCGCACAAAGACACAGTGGTTGGAACATAACATCTCCAATTTGGACTCATCAGACCAAAGCACAGATTTCCATTGGTCTAATGTCCATTCCTTGTGTTCTTTAGCCCAAACAATTCTCTTCTGCTTGTCTCCTTTCTTTAGCAGTGGTTTCCTAGCAGATATTCTACCATGAAGGCCTGATTCACACAGTCTCCTAGAACTCTGTGTGCCATTGACCTGGTCTGTAACCCTTGTGCTATCCTACGCACTTTAACATATGGAGTTGGGTCATCTAGACCCACTAGAAAGTGCACTGAACCTTTTTTCTTCAATGATTTGTGATCTTCACTGGTTTCCATGGATTACATGAAATCCTCTTCACCTTTATCCACCTTTGTCATGGTAGGGATAACACGTTAAAGTAAGGGTGGGGTCATAGGAAAGCACAAGGGTTAATCTAAGCTGCTGTTAACCAGCCATTTCTGAGGCTGGTGACTCGGATGAACTTATCCTCTGCAGCAGAGGTGACTCTTGGTCTTCCTTACCTGGGGCGGTCCGCATGCGAGCCAGTTTCTTTGTAGAGCTTTTTGTGACTGCACTTGGGGAAACTTTCAAAGTTTTCCCAATTTTTTGGACTGACTGACCTTCATTTCTTAACCCTTGTGCTATCCTAGGCACTTTAACAATCGGGAGTGGGGTCATCTAGACCCACTAGACAGTGCTCTGAACCTTTTTTCTTCAATGATTTGTGATCCTCACTGGTGTCCATGGATTACATGAAATCTTTCCACCTTTGTCATGGTAGGGAGAACACATCAATGGAAGGGGGGGCTCATAAGATAGCACAAGGGTTACAGTAATGATGGCCACTCGTTTTTCTGTACTTAGCTGCTTTTTTTTGCCATAATACAAATTCCAACAGTCTATTCAGTATGACTATCAGCTGTGTATCCAACTGACTTCTGCAAAACACAACTGATGGTCCCGACCCCATTTATAAGGCAAGAAATCACACTTGTTAAACCTGACAGGGCACAGCTGTGAAGTGAAAAACATTTCAGGTGACTACCTCTTGAAGCTCATCAAGAGAATGTCAAGAGTGTACAAAGCAGTAATCAAAGCAAAAGGTGGCCACTATGAAGAACCTACAATATGACATATTGTCAATTGTTTCACACTTTTTTGTTATGTATATAATTCCACATGTGTTAATTCATAGTTTTGATGCCTTCAGTGTGACTCTACAATTTTCATAATCATGAAAATAAAAAACAATTTGAATCGGAAGGTGTTTTCCAAACTTTTCGTCTGTACTGTACGTCTCCATACATGTATGAGCTGTTCTTGCTCCTTTAGAATGTGGTAACGTGCCATGAAACCTGTCCAAACTTTTGGTCTGCACTATATATATATATATATATATATATATATATATATATATATATATATATATATATATATATATATATATATATATATATATATACATATATATATATATATATATATATATATATATATACATATATATATATATATATATATATATATATATATATACATATATATATATATATATATATATATATATATACATATATATATATATATATATATATATATATATATATGTGTGTGTGTGTGTGTATAAATAGGCCTAAATATTGCAACTGACATAGTTTATTGTCAAATTTTTTATTTTATCTAAAACCTTTGCTCTACCTTTTCTTTTATAATTAGTGGTAACCCTTAGCAAGTTCTGATTCATGTGTCTGCTGTAACTATAACGTTTTATTGTATATATAGTTCATAAACTATATGAATGAGCTGTGTTGCTGCACCCCTCCATAAGCTCACTTCAGCTCATGTACGTTTTGTTTGGAATGAGGGGTCTGATATGGCATTTACCCAGCTGAAGAGACGTTTCTCTACTGCGACTATTCTGATCCCTCCAAACAATTTATTGTGGAGGTGGATGCGTCTGAGACGGGGGTAGGGGCTGTCTTATCACATAGGGCGTCTGATAACAAAGTTCATCCCTGCGCGTATTTCTCCTGCAGGCTCACTCATGCAGAGAGAAACTACGACATTGGGAACAGAGAACTGCTGGCAGTTAAACTCGCTCTGGAGTAATGGCGGCATTGGTTGGAGGGGGCTGAGCAGCCGTTCTTGGTCTGAACCGACCATAAAAATCTGGAATATATTCGGACTACCAAACTTTTAAATCCGCGCCAGGCGAGGTGGGCCCTTTTCTTTGACAGGTTTAACTTCACAGTGTCCTACCAATCTGGGAGCAAGAAGACCAAGCCAGACGCCCTGTCACGCCAGTTCCAGCAGCAGGAGGAAGAGACTGAGGCTCCAGCAGATGCCAATACCATTGTTCCCCACCATATGGTGTTAGGAGTCACTCGTTGGTCTCTGGAACGTAGAATAAGGGCTTTGGTTACTGATCCTGTCCTGTGTGTGCCAGGGCCAAGACACCAAGGACCCCACCTACAGGGTTGTTGCACCCTGTACCTGTGCCTTCCAGACCTTGGTCTCATGTGACTATGGACTTTATAACCGGTCTACCCAACTCAAGAGGTAAAACTGTTATACTCACCATCGTTGACAGATTCTCTAAACTAGAGACGACCTTACGAGCTATGTGTCTCAAGAATCCCAAGACTTGGTCGTCTCAGCTTCCCTGGGCAGAGTACTCCAACAACTCCCTGGTTAACTCCACCGGATACTCTCCGTTTCAAGCAGCCTATGGGTACCAACCTCATTTGTTTCCTCACCAGGAGCAGGTGGCTTCTTCTGCCAGCCCTGCTGCATTCGTGAGACGCTGTCGGCAGACCTGGAACAAATACAAGCAACAACTGCTATTGAACCAGGAGCGACTCACTGCTGTTGCTAATCGTCGAAGGTAGGCTGCCCCGGATTACAAGGTGGGAGACAAGGTGTGGCTTTCTTGTGCTGACATTCCGTTAAAGGGGGGTAAAAAGAAGCTCCTCCCTCGCTACATTGGTCCGTACTCCATCATTCAAATGATAAATCCTGTGGCTGTGAAATTGGATCTTCCACGCACCCTACGTTTCATGTCAGCAAATAGAAGCCTGCCAGAGCCTCATCCCTGCAACCTGTTCCAGTTTCCCCTCCAGCTCCTTGTTTCGTGGATGGCGGCCCAGTTTATACTGTCAAGGCACTGCTTGCTTCCAGGCGTGTTGGCCGGGGCATAGAGTACCTGGTCGACTGGGAGGGTTTTGGACCTGCGTATCGTCAGTGGGTACCTGATCGTCATATCCTCGACCGGGACATCATTGCCCGTTTCCATCGGGACCACCCTGACCACCCTGACTACGGAAGAAATGCTTATTTTGCTGCAGTCTGACAACCTGCGTCTCCTGTGAGAGCCACGGGCTGCAACCCATTTCTAATTAGGCTCCTTTATAAGGAGCTGCTTTTCTGTGTTCTGTGCCTGAGCGTCTTCAAACCTTCCCAGTGGTTTTGGTTCTGTTCTTCCTGGAATTGAATCCTGCTAAATTGTGGATTTTTGTCATGTCCTTCCTGCTCCTGGGTTTCTTCCTTGGCCACCCTGTCACAACTTCTCATTTCCAGTTTATTTACAGTAAAAAATATAGTAAAACAAAAGTTATTCTCGTCCTTTACGACAACATTTTTATCTGTTTTAAGTGAAGGCCATTTTCACCTCTTTGCTTAGTTCATCTCAACCACTCTTGCTTCTGTTTTTAGCCAAGGCCATGGTCATCCTGAGATCAATGCAATACCAAACAGAAAAGCGCAACACTTAATTTTACACCACTGAACAATTTTAAGTCCACTTGGTTGATACTAACATGAGCACAGAGAGAATATACAAACTCAACACACAAAGGTTTCTACTGGGTCTTGAACCAAGGACCTCCTGCTGAAAGGCAATAGTGCTGACCACTGCAACACAACTTCATTGTAATAATAATAATAATAATGGATTGGATTTATCTGCGCTTTTCAAGACACCCAAAGCGCTTACATTATGTCCATTATTCATTCACTCCTCATTCATACTTGGTGATGGTAAGCTACGGTTGTAGCCACAGCTGCCCTGGGGCAGACTGACAGAGGCGTGGCTGCCATTTCACGCCTACGGCCCCTCTGACCATCACCGGGATCATTCATACACATTCACACACCAGTGGAGCCACACTGGAGGCAAGGAGGGTGAAGTGTCTTGCCCAAGGACACAACGACATTTTTGGCTGGTGGGAGCGGGGATCGAACCGCCAACCCTTCGATCATTGGACGACCCGCTCAACCACCTGAGCCACTGTCGCCATTGTACCAGTAATTTCAATTATGTCTTGAAAACATTACGTTTTTAACAGCTAATGTTTAGCTGTGTTTTAAACTGGCCTAATACCTAAAAATAAAAGCCTTAATTCAATAAAGTTCATAATGTCTAAAAATTTAACTGAGTTCTTCAACTATATTTTATCAGACATGGTTTGGTTTTGTCCGACTGACAGGTGACTGACAGGTGACTCCGCCTCAGTGACAACCAACTGTTTTTAAAGACGTCACACACTACCACCTGATGACGACTCTGACGAAGGCGGAAGGTATTCCGTCGAAACATGTAAGGTAGGTTTGACAAAAACAAACCGTGTCTGAAAAAAAATAGTTAAAGAACTCAATAAAAGCCTTACAATAACTGTTAAATGTTTTGGTATATTCAACAAGCCATTTCTTTTTTCATGCACATCACTAGTCAGCATTAGTCATGCTTGGTTTGCATAAAATGCATATCTATTAATAGTTTATTGTTTCGTTTACTTTATCATCCAATGTTTTTTGAAAATTAAAAAACTTGTTGAGCCTGTTTTTAAACTGAGTAAGAAAAAAGTTCTGTAAGGAATGGAACTTGTAATCTTCTTATTATGAAGCCACAATGCTATCTGAACCACCATACTGTCTCTGAGCACACTCCAATTGAATTCTCTACTTTAAAAAGTGTAAATTAGCTGTTGAACTATAACCTTTGGCGATGTGTACACTTGCCCCTCCTGAGTAACTTCACCTTCAAGGGTGTATTTCTAAAAACCTGTTGTGTTTTTTAACAAAAGCTTCTCCAGCAAAAGCTTGGTTCCAAAAAGTTAGTTTCAAAAGTAGAAACACATATGAATTATAAGCTAATCAGTCTATGTTGTAACTGTGTGTAAATCTCTGCGTCCAATTTTTTCTCATTTGAATATCCGATGTAACAACCTGTGAAAAGCCTCCACAGTTTTTTTCTCCTCTTCATATTGAAAACTTTACAGAAGATAAAGAAAATTGGCAGACCTCCACTGCACTGTAATGGTCTCCTCTTAAAAACACCAACAGGAATTTGTTCCAATAACAAAATAAAAGCATCATGAAAAATGCACCGCTAGGCTGTCCATTGCAAAAGCAGGAACTTTATGACATTTCCCACTAATGTTGTTTAACTCAAGCATTTACAAAAAGCCAAATCCATTCTGGGATAGCACATAGAAACACAAAGTCCCCCTTTTTTTAGGTCAGTGGATAAAGACTATTGTAGATGTTCAGAATTAGGGCTGCACGATATGAGGAAAACTTGCGATATGCGATATTAGTGATCAATATTGCGATAACGATAAATTTGCGGTAAATAAACAAATAGAAAAATAAACAAAAACATCATTCCCATTTCATTGCAACAGTTTAAAAATTATACTCCAAATGACCCTCATTGACATGGGGGACAAACATCTAACATAATAGGCCTCCATCTGATTGGTCAACAATGGGAAGGCGTCCATCTGATTGGTCAAAGCATAAAGGGATTTATTTGATTCGTTAAATGCTTCAAGCTGCCATAAGATTGTTTTAACACATTTTGGGTTTGCGATTTATTGCGATATTCTCCGTCTTTTGCGATATGCATATTGCAGAGCTGGATATTGCGATAACGATAAATTTGCGGTATATTGTGCAGGCCTATTCAGAATGAATAATCAACGGTCTCTAAAGCATTTTATCTAATACCAGCAGATCAGCCTGATGTTCAGTAGTATGTTCACAAATAGATGTGTTGTACATTTCATAAAATGACCCAATGGGTAATTTCTTTTTACAGTAAATTCCCACGCTTCATTGATGTTTACAGTAAAATACCGTAAAGCCTTTTTACAGTATTTTACCGTTGACATTACAGTAAAACACTGCCCAGTTTACAGAAATCTGTTAGTGTGTGGTCTCTGTCATTTCTAGGTTTAGCGGTTGGTTAAAAATAGCACCAACTCAAAAAAAGAATTGCTGTGTTTTTATTGTAGATTGTGAGTTTCAAGGCTAACTCAGACACATGACACTGAAACAAGTGTTGAGGGAGAAGATTTAGATAAAAATGTAAATTGAAAACTTAAAACCACAAAGGGTTAACATTTGTTAATTTAATCATGTGGTCTTCCAGAGAGGTGACTGTGAGGTGGAGGCTTGAGGACGACCAGAAGAGTTTGTCCAGAAGAAGAGCAAAGTAATTTTAATGTTTTTAGTGAGAATATCTAATTTACATTTATGCTTTTGTGGCATCGCGGTTATGAATGTTCTAGTCTGTGGTTCTGAAAGTTGGGATACCGCATCTCCACGGAGTAAGGGAAGGAAAAAAATTGCAACGTCAAACGTATTGAATTTACATTATAAATGTTTTTTTTTCTGGCAAGCTCTCATTGAAACAGACCTGGTAACTTATTTTCTACATAATTGTTCTTTGTTTTATGCAATTATAATTGATCATTTAACCTTATGCTATCCTATGACCCCACCCTTACATTGATGTGTTCTCCCTACCATGACAAAGGTGGATAAAGGTGGAAAGATTTAATGTAATCCATGGACACCAGTGAAGATCACAAATCATTGAAGACAAAAGGTTCAGCGCACTGTCTAGTGGGTCTAGATGACCCAACTCCCAACGGTAAAGTGCCTAGGACAGCACAAGTATTAAGTTATTTTCTTGAGAAGACACTCTGATACCCATTTTTATATGTGTAAGTTCCAGGATGTTTGATATAATCATGCTCACATGTTAATGTTTCAACCTAATACAGATATCATTTGATGTTTTTTAGATAAAAAAGAGTTTTGAAGACTGACCGCTGTTCCACTGAACCAGAATTCATGTCTGAGATGGATCGGCCCAAAACTTTCTTAAGATCTTCAGTAACAAAGGAGCAGTTGGCCTGCCAATCCAAAACCTGATGGTGGAACTGACATGGGTAAGAAATTGGCTAAAAGAAATATTCCCTAAAACATGAATGTGTTGAACTGTGTGACTGTCAGATCAATTCATCTAGACAACCTTTTATTAAAAGTAGAGGTTGGAGGTTACATTTCCAAGCAGACAAATGAAAAAGTTGAAGGTGCAGTTCAGGCTGTTTCTAAAAGTTGAATCAGTGACAGAGCAGGAGAAAGGGAGCAGTCGGAGGAAGTCTTATCTCTATTGTGAACAGCTGACAAACAGAAGCACAGCCTTTTCAGGTCACATGTTTGAAGCTGATGAAGAATAGGCAGGAAATGCGGAGAAGGACTTCACAGCTCGACCTTCTTCCAAAGGCTGCAGCTTGTGACAGAAACAGAAACAAAACAAAACTTCATAGGGGGGGGGGGGGGGGGGGGGGGGGGATTAGACTTTGGTTTTGCCTTTGTTTACTGAGGGATCACAGTCATCTCTGTGGGGGGGGGGGGGGGGGGGACAACAGAAATCCGTGTAGCTGCAAGAACAAATAACAGTGGTTAACTAGTCATACCATGTTGAGTCATTCATTTTAATCCTATTTGTTTTAGGTATATGTGCTCATATGTCAATGTTTGGAAACAGTTTTTAAAAAAAAGAACAGCTACAACAACCTTAAAGAGACAGGAGGGTTGATGTTCATGAATGCAATGATCTCATCCCACATGACATGCTGCCTCACTACCAGGCAAACAGATCAGCATTAAAACCTCTGGAGTCACTTTACAAACAAACAATTCAACTACTGGATAAAAAACCATTAAGACATCATCACTGTGACATTTTACAAAAACACAAACTGTTAAGCTGGGAGAACATCATTAAGTATACAATGCTATTATAGTAGTAGGTTTAAAGGCTGTCATCTGACCTTTGGATAAAAGGTGAAACGTCTTCTAACTTTAAAACTAAGTCCAGATGACAGCCTTTAAACCTACTGCTATGATGGAATCAACCTGGAAGACTGAGAGTCATCATAGACATATACAATGCTATGCCTGTTTTATAAAATCATCAATGGACTGTCATCCCCTCCACTCAGTCAGTTTGTAAAAATAACATCAGTCTCCCAAAGAGTGACATGAGGGTCGCTTCGTCAAGACTGTATACCGGTAGTTTCTCTGCGGAGAAGTGCCTTCAGTCAGAGCGCCTTCTCCATAACAGCAGCACAAGAGTGGAACTCAGTTCCTCACATTACTAAAGACCAAACCACATACGCTCTGTTTAAAAAGCACCTAAAAAACTGGTTCATATCCCAACAAAGATGTTCGTTGAACTATTTTAATGCCTGCCCCTCCTTGTCTGATCTGTCACCTTTGTGTCTTTTTATGTTTCTCACTGTGTGCATGTTGTATGTATTTTAAATGATTGTTTATTGTACATGTATTTTTTCTATTAATGTATTTAATTCATGCTTTGAAGTTTATAGGTTGACGATTTTAACACCTGACCCGGGGACTACAGATGAAAAATAAGCCTTTGGGCTCATTCTGGTGCATGGCAGCCATGCCTTTAATGTGCACTGTCCATGTTAAATAAACAAATAAATCAACTAAATAAAAGGATACAGTCATGACTCCCAACAGAGAAACCACAGAATCATGACAAATCTGCAATGCTGGGCATTTATAAAACAGTAGATTAAGACTGAGGTCTGGAGGGAGCGTCCCTGAAATTCACCAGAATGTAGCAGTTTAACCCATTGACACCCATTCATCCTCTCTGCCATGCTTGTATTGCATTTTAAAATGTGTGTGCATGATTGAACTAAGCACTTCAGCTTTTCTCAGTCTGGCTCTTTTGTCATGTTCAGATTCATTTTCTAAATATTTGCCTTCATTAAAACTTTCTCCTGGGTGGCTTCTTTCCCATTTTAAGCCTTAATCACATGCATCTCATGGGGGGTTGACCCATTTGTGCTGCAGGTTTTTGGGTTGTCTGGGTCCATGGAATGTGATAGAGAGGAGCTACTGCATCTTAACCCTTGTGCTGTCTTAGATGACCCCACCCTTACATTGACGTGTTCTCCCTACCATGACGAAGGTGGATAAAGGTGGAAAGATTTCATGTCATCCATGGACACCAGTGAAGATCACAAATCATTGAAGAAAAAAGGTTCGGTGCACTGTCTAGACTCTAGTGGGTCTAGATGACCCAACTCCCAATGTTAAAGTGCCTATGGATAGCACAAGGGTTAAAGGGAGGGCAGGTGTGACCTGCAGTTAGTTGGTTAGTTGCAGTTAGTTCCCATGAGGAACGGACCGCCACATTAAGGGACGTCATAAAAATGGAACGTGCATTGTCGTGTGTGTGGTAAGTGTATTGTGGAGGATTCGTAAGGATAATGTAAGGGAATAATAAAAAATATTAATAATAAAGTTAATTTATAAAGCAATTCAATTGTCCACACAGACACAAAGCGCTGTACAATGACAGAGAATAAAAACATATTAATAATCAGATAAAAATAGATAAAAAGTGTACAGGGAAATGCTTGGAAAGTACATTGTTAAAACAAAACAACACAAGCATTTCATTAAGATAGTAAAATGAAATATGGTGAGATAAAAAAAAGAGAGGGAACCTCTTCACTGTGTAATAAAAGCCAAATTTAAAAAGTGGGCTTTTATAGAGGACTTAAAAACAGGCAGGGATGTAGACTCTCAAACATGAATCATTCCAGAGTTTTGGAGCTACACACACTTATGACGTATGGGTGATGCTGTCTTACAGCACACTTTACGCAGCACTTCAGAAGTTAGTGAGGTGTGAGTACTGGCTCCAAATCCACCCAGTTGTGACAATTCTTTTCCTCATCCACCTTCCTGTTGGAACGACCAGCCTGTTGCTCTTCTAAGGCTCAAAACCTATTCGAAACACTTTTTAGGATGTTAAAGAAAGATCTTTCTTGGTTTACTCAGTTTTTGTGTTTATTGAATACAGTAAACTACACTGACCAAAAATATAAACGCAACACTTTTGTTATTGCTCCCATTTTTTATGGTATGAACTCAAAGATGTGAAACATTTTCCACATGCAGATAATAACCAGTTCTCTGAAATATTGTTCACAAATCTGTCTAAATCTGTGATAGTGAGCACTTATCCTTTGCCAAGACAATCCATCCCACCTCACAGATGTGCCATATCAAGATGCTGATTAGACAGCATGATTATTGCACAGGTGTGCCTTAGACTGGCCACTCTGAAATCTTCGGTTGTATCACACAGCACAATGCTACAGATGTCGCAAGTTTTGAGTGAGCGTGCAATTGGCATGCTGATAGCAGGAATGTCCACCAGAGCTGTTGCTAGGGAATTGAATGTCCATTTCTCCACCATAAGCCGTCTCCAAAGGCCTTTCCGAGAATTTGGCAGCACATCCAACCGGCCTCGAAACCGCAGACCAGGGTCGTAACCAACGACCAACATTCCACAGGCCACAATAGACAACCTGATCAACTCTACGCGAAGGAGATGTGTCGCACTTCATGAGGCAAATGGTGGTCACACCAGATACTGACTGGTTGTCCGAGTCCCCTGACCGCCTCAATAAAACAAAACTGAAGATTTCAGAGTGGCCTTTTCTTGTGGCCAGTCTAAGGCACACCTGTGCAATAATCATGCTGTCTAATCAGCATCTTGATATGGCACACCTGTGAGGTGGGATGGATTGTCTTGACAAAGGAGAAGTGCTCACTATCATATATTTAGACCGATTTGTGAACAATATTTCAGAGAACTGGTTATTTTATGTATGTGGAAAATGTTTCACATCTTTGAGTTCATACCATAAAAAATGGGAGCAACAACAAAAGTGTTGCATTTATATTTTTGGTCTGTGTAGTTTCGATCAAAGCTGATTTTCTTTGTTCTGCTTGCGTGATCTGCTGTGGAGCTGCTAGGGACCAAGCGACACGGCTGAAGGACATTCAGTATGGGTTTTATTCTACCCAACCAATTTAGAAAAAGTACCACTAAAATTTAAGGGTTAGGGCCTGTCGAAGAGAAATACAGGAAATGCTTCAAATGACCAGTGAAACTTTCGGTCAAAGCCCAGGAAACAAGAAAGCCAGCTAAATGCTGGGGAATTGAAGTATGTCCCCAACCTCCCCATTTCACAAAAACTTGGTACAGCCCAATGAGGGCCTTTATGCTTCTTCACACTCATGACTAAGACTTTGTCAGTTATCAGAAGCAGCAACTGTCCGACTGCCTGCCTGTCAAGTTTGAGCTGCAGCCAAGTGAGTGGCTGTGCTGCCATCTAGTGGTCGAAATATTTGCTGACATGGAACCTGTAAACAAAATGTGGTGATACTAAAGGTGATGGAAGGAATACAATCATTAGAGGCAAATGTACCTGAGAGGACAATCACAAGGTCGGCAGGTGTTTGCAGGGGGACCTCAAGTAACTTCTTTATTTCCTGTGACTTTTTTCTAAAACAAAATGCACTTCATGTGAGATTTTGCCCTGGTTTTGGCAGCAATAGCAGACGGGCTGAAGGACTGCAGCAGGTGTGTTACTGAGCCTCCAGCCACTGGCCAAAGGCGTTCAATCAGCTTTCCAGGGTGAGGCAAAGCTCCTGTTGAAGGGAAACTTTTTCAGCTTTTGCTTCATGCTGAGAAACATTAGAAAACTCACAATGATGTCCTCAGTCTATATAACAATCCACCATGAGGTCTATTGCCTGAAGTGGGTTTCTGGGTACCGTGTGCAGAGACGTTTGTCATTATTCTTCTGAGCGTTTGTCTCCATTAAAAGGCAAATATGGTTCAGTGTGTCTGCATCTGCTAGCATCAGACTTTGCAGCTCACAGAAGAGATCAGGCAGAGACCTGTATCTTTCTCACTCCCATCATGTGGCTCCTCCCGCTCTGATGGAGGTGAAAAGGGAGCGGCTCCAACTCCATCAGACGAACACAGAGAAGAAATCCCAGCCTTGAAAAGTTATATTTGAAACATAAAGGAGAGAAAGTGCAGACATGAACTCAGATCTGAGCCAAAGCTGCAGCAAGTAGTTCCTGAACTTCTACACGCAGCAGCCCTTAAACCTCCTCATTGAATCTGGTCCTAGCCATGCCTTGATGAACAACAAAAACACCACTGTTGTGTTCATCTTTATGGAGGAAAAGATCAGAAAACCAGAGAAGAGACATGTGGACAGTTTGTGATGTGAAAACACCTCAGTTTAACTGGTACTGGCTGCACTGACATTTGTGGAAAATTTTGAGCACGTTCTCAGAAAAAAAAAGGAACCCTGATGCAGCAATGTGAATCTTTGGCACTGTCATGATTTCCACAGAGCAGCACACTGTTGTCCCAGTCCGAATTCCTGTAGGGTCCATTTAGTGTGGAGTTTGCATGTTCTCCCCGTGCATATGTGGGTTTTCTCCAGGCACTCCAGCTTCCTTTCACAGTCTAAAAACATGCTTCATAGGTTGATTGGTGACTGTAAAGTGTCCCTTGGTGTGAGTGTATGTGGGAGTGATTGTGGCCCTTCGACAGACTGGCAACCTGTGAAGTTTTTTTCTCCCAGGATTACATTTTTTTTAGTTGACACCTTTAGCATTGTGCTGACGCCAACCGGGACATGAAGGGAATGATTAAGTCTTCACCTGCTATTCTGTAAAGATCAAAATGACATGAGGTCAGTTTTTGCTGTTGTTGATGACAACCTGTACGATTATTCAGTTGATCTTTCAAACATTGAAAAACATTTTATTAGGACACTTTATATGATTTGTCTTTTAAAGTTAAAAAAAAAAACCCTCTTTGTTTCAACTTTGAAAATGACATTTTTTAACTGTCAAAATGAAGCGGCGCCCTGATGCAAAGGGAGAACCAGAAAATGGTGTTTTCTCTTCTGCTATCTGCTGAAATGTCAGTTGCATAATAAGTGGAACAGTGTGTTTTTGTTGGATACTTGTTAGTTTGACCAGATTCAGTGTTGGTGGATGTGTGGTGGAGCCTCGCAGCAGAAGGAGTCCTGGTGCTGCAGTAAAGCAGAACATGTCAGCTGCTCAAAAGTGGGTCACAACCTAGAAATGAAAAACAGTTTTAGCTGAACAGGAGGGAGAGGGAGGTGTGAAGGAGAGGAGTCATGGAGGAGAAGTGTGAAAGGGAAGGAGGGAGAGCAGAGCACATTTAACGAGGACCGAACAACAACGATGTTTGGCCCACCACATGCGAGCCAGGGAGGGCTGTGGGTTGTGAGCTCTGGTCGTGTGCCGGAACAAGCGTCTCCTCTTTTCAGAGCAAAACCGCAGTAATGTCTTCATAGAATGAATGGAGCAGCAAGCAGCACCTCAGTAGAACCGGAACCAAAGATCCAAGCCCGGCTCAAGACAGAATCTTTGACAACATGTCACTGCACTACCTCTGTGATGCTAGTGCTAGACCTGCCATTAAAGGCAAAGCACAGGCAGGTTAAAATGAAAGGTGGAGCAGCAGAGCAGCAGGGTTTCTGTGTGACAAAATAAAGCAATATTTGTTGAAAGTTGATTTATATTCTTTTGTTAATATTAAAAATGATACAATTTTAGGTAAACTTACATAATTTTTATTGATAATGATCTTATTTATAGTCACCGCAGCGAGTGGAGGGGGGGGCAGTTTATTTTTCCTGCGGGGGCAATGCAAAATAATAATTGTGAAGCAATGGCTTTACAGCTGTTCAGAAGTCCAGCAGAAGTCTCCAGCTCTGCAGCGCCCCCAGCGAGTGCAAAGCGCTACTGCAACAACATCCATCACTTCTGCCTCCCGGTCTCATCTCCTCCTCATCCTCGTCCTTCTCCTGCTCCTCCTGCTGCTCCGGTGCAGACGTGATTAGAGCGCCCCAGTAGAAACGGACCGAACCCGCGGCTTGGCGCGGCACAGCCCGGATCATGGAGCACACGGAGCTCCATCGCCTGTGCTGATGAGCGGAGCGGGGCTCAGGGAAGCGGACGAAGACGAAGGGATTTCGGGGATCCAGCCATGGCGACGGAGGGAGGAGGATGGGGGCGAAGGAGGAAAGCCGGGCTCTCTGGGTTCTGCTGGAAGACCTGCTACTTTCCTGTCCTGTTCTGGGCCGTTTCTGCGGGCGGGTGGCAGATCCCGATCAGGGTGAGAGTCCCGCACCTCCGCCTGAAGCGGGAGGCGAATTCCCGCTGTTGTTTGTCTGTTATCGCCTCCTTACTAAGTATCGCGCGGGGGTTCGCACTTAGACACGCGCTTCTTTTGGGGGGTTCCGCGCACTTCCACCTTCAGTCTCCCTCCGCTGCCTCCGGCCTCCAGCTGCCGCCAAAGTGACACTAATGGAAAATAATCCGCCATTTGAAAAATGGAAACGAAAACTCTCAGAAATCCCCTGGCAGTTCTTTTATTTCCTTCTGCATCCCCAGCTTCTCCAGGTGATTTCAGCCTTTTAATTGGCCTCTTTGCGCTCAGGTGCTTTGCACATCTGTGGGCAGTGGACATGTGCGCGCGCGCAGCTGGAGACAGACACACAGTCGTGCGACAGGCAGCGCGTTTCAGGAAAACAGGCAGCATCAGCCAGGCAGCTTTCATGAGCGTGGAACAAACAAAGCGCACCCTGCCGCTGCGCCCTTTCCAGTTTCCTTCCCCAGGTCCAAATATAGCAGCCCTCCATGAATTATGGAGATGGACGGCGCAGCAGGCGTTTGACAAGTGAGGAACTCGTGAAGTTAGACCGAACTAGACGGGGGGCGGGGTGGGGGTGGGGGGTGTAGGGCGACTGCTTATCACATCTTTCTGGAGAGAAAAAAAACAGTTTCCAAGCCTCCTCCCCGAACGATCACCATCCCCATCCGCCTCCTCCTCCTCCTCATCATCATCATTATCAACACCAACAGAAGGTTCAAATCCACAAAGTATTAACACCCCTCTCATTTATGTGCAGGAGGGGGGGACAGAGTGGACAGCAACCTCTGCTGCAAAGGTGAGTCCAGATAGTCCAACAGCGTTTGGATTGAGCTTGTTTTACCACCTTTGATTCACAGTAATGCCGAAGATCTGCAAGAAAAAGAACACAAGTGGGCATGAGATGGAGGGTGAAGCCAGCGGGTTGCTTCCTTTTTTGAGACTAAAAATGTACAGGACGTGGAGTCCGTCTTTGCCATGGAAGGCTTGTAGGCTAACTTTCAGAGAGTAATACTGAAGGTGCATCTTCTGGTGTCCTCTTTAAGGACTGGTGTGCCATATTCTGTATTTACCATCCTTTTAGTTTGTGGACTCTCTCTCTCCATCAAAGCTCCTTTCAATTTAATGTCACATCATTTGACTTTTTTAACAGTCAAATAACTTTTTAAATAGCGTAAGGTGTGAAATAAAAAATGGCGACATTTAGGTGTACTTTTGAAGTGTTATTCCTGGTGTAATTGCATGAAATGCTGCATAGTGTACAGAACTAATCGGGGGGGAAAATGCATTTAACGTCGGTAATGTTTGGAGGACTTTTTTGTTAACCTTCCCCTCTTGCAAACGTTGGTCAGTTTAATATTAATACATGCAATTGTGTTTTTTTGTATTGATCGAGTGGTATAGGTTTATATGGGATTAAGAAAGTAAGCAGTGCTAGCAAATTGTGTTTCCAAAAAGTAATTGTTACATTAATCTAATTCAATGTCCCTGATTTCATTTTCATGTAGATGCAATCCTGCATGAATTAAAAGAACATGGCAGCAGCTAAAAATGAAGTATAAAAACATAATTCAATCAGGTCAAATTTGAGCATGTCATGGATGTAGGCTTTGTTGACAATATTTGAGATATGAAACATTTACATAGCAATACATATCTAATGTTGTTTTCATTGTATATATGGAATTGACTGCAACGAAAAGCGGTAACGCTCAAACAAAAACGTACGGGGAAATGACAAAAAATCGAGTCTAGGTCTCAAAATCCTCGCGCGACGTAAATATAATTTTCTACGAATTGATGCAGCCTCCTCGTCTATTGGGTCCTCCAAAAAAGGACAAGCCATTCTTGTCACTTGTCTCTGTGTGACGGACATGTGGGCAATGAAGGTTAAAGCGAAAAATACCGCTTCGTCTTTAAAAAGGGGAGGGGACCGGCAGAAACCTTGAGTTTAGAGAATAAAACCTGCTCCTGACCAGGTTAGGTTCACAGCATAAGTAACCATGGACACTGACTCCGAGTATAAGTTACCTCTCTTTCAGAAACGGGTTTGACTTACTCTGTTTACTCTGGTTTAACAAACCTCCCATTCTGAAACGGAAAACCCAGGGTTTCCCTGATTTCAGGGTTAAGATACTCAGAGTTTACACTTAACCTCCTTTCTGAAACAGGCCCCTGTTCAATTAAGTTTAGTCGGTCTGCGCTGCTGCTGCGCGGCATTCACTTGCTGCTCTGTATGGTCACTTCCACTTTAATCTAACAAATTTAAGAGTTCTTTTCTTGTAAATTTACGACTTAAAATCTCTTAATTTTACTTTTTTTTTTTGGTGGCCCTAAAACTCCGTTGTACAAAACCTTCTAAGTTGCAAACGGGAAAAAAAATGCCTTTACTATATATATATATATATATATATATATATATATATATATATATATATATATATATATATATATATATATATATATATATATATATATATATATATTGCTTTCAATTTTTGTTTTTGCTTTAAACATTTTTTTTGCTTTCAAAATATATATTTTTTTGGTTTCAAAACTTTTTTTTTTTGCTTTCAAAAACATTTTTTGCGTTTGCAAAACAAATGTTTTCACATGCGTTGTGTGTCATCTCACTTTTTTCTTATCTTTGAATTTGCTCACATGTTTAGCATTCCAAAGCTGCCATCAAACATTTTCTGATTGGTCTACATTCTAACCAATAAAAATGCCACATTATCTAACATGGTGTTAGATAAATGTGCTACCAAGGCTCAGAAGCCGAACCAGCTCTTTTTATCCTGGATTTAAAAAAGATTTTTTCATTCTTTTCATTTCTAATCATTTTAAACATAATTCATACTTACTTTCTTTTGTTGCATTGGTTAATTTATTTAGTCAGATTTATGGATTTATGGCTGAGGATCTCCTGAAACTGTAAAATAAACTGTAAATTTATCTGCTGACATAATGCTAAATCTACAGGCATGTGTGTAATCTGTGAATCTTCCGGAGCAAAATATTGGTAAATAGTTTGATTTTTTTCTAAGATCTGTATGTTAAAACAAAAAAAAATTAAACATGTAAACAACATATTATTTTATGCTGCACAAGTGTTTGAGAAAAGATTAACAGCAGTAATAAGCAAACAAATAATTTTTAACTTTAATGTTAATTTTCACAGTGTCTTTTTTTTAAGAACTCGTGTGCTTTTGTCCAAAGTTAAAAAAACAAACAAATTACTCATAAAAAAATGCTATTTTCTCTTAATATTCCTACATTTATTGATAAAAAATAAAACAATGGTTCAGATACTAATCTTAATCGTAATAAAATGTAACTTCCAGCTGGACAGTGTCGGAACTCAGACTTTTTTTCTGCTGCAGACACATTTTAACCCTTGTGCTATCTTAGATGACCCCACCCTCACATTGACGTGTTCTCCCTACCATGACAAAGGTGGATAAAGGTGGAAAGATTTCATGTAATCCATGGACACCAGTGAAGATCACAAATCATTGAAGAAAAAAGGTTCAGAGCACTGTCTAGTGGGTCTAGATGACCCAACTCCTAACGTTAAAGTGCCTAAGATAGGGTTACAAGGGTTACACATGCTGGTCGCTACACTAACATAAATAAATACAAACCCGGTTTTATTTTTGTGGCTTTGCTTCTCCTTCTGGGTTTTACTCTGAGAGAAACGGGCCAGAATGGTTGAAAACGGCAAAATCCCATCCAAACAGAACCGATACAAAGTCCAAATTCCCTGTATACCTCCAAACACCATCTATATGAGACAGAGACACTTGATTGGTTAGAATCTAGATCAATCAGCAGAATTTTGATGGCAGCTTTGTCACGCTAAACTGAAACTAATGAGAGCAAAATCAAAGATAGGAAAAAAGTGAGATGTGACACAATGCATGCGAAAACATTTGTTTTGCAAATGCAAAAAAAGTTTTTGAAAGCAAAAATAAAAATGTTGAAAGCAAAAAAAAAAGATTTTTTATTGTTTTTGAAAGCTAAAAAAATGTGAAAGCAAAAAAAAATTGAAAGTAAAAAAAAATGTTTAAAAAAATTGAAACCGAATATTTGATATTTTCATTTGCAACTTAGAAAGTTTGGTATGGTGGCATAAATATTATTCCATACGGATGCCCTTCCTGACAGAACCTTTTATTTTACCCGGGCTGGGGACCGGCACAGGGAGTCCCAGACTTGGGCCCCCTTGTGGCTACATAGTTAGGTAGTAGTGATAATTCTGTTTTTAAAACATTCTTGTAACCTATTTCTATCTTGTTTCCCCATTGAGGGGGCAAAATGATTTCCCTTCCTGAAGCCTAAGCTGGGGGGAGGGAAAACAGAGGTATCCGGTTTATCTGAAGCCCCTATGGTTTCCAGCGAGGCTACTGTCACATGCTAACAAACAGAAGCCTCTTTGCTGCTGATGCGCGGCGTGTTGGTTCCCGCTGGCGGTTTTCAGCCTCGACAGGTGGAAAGGGCATTGTTTGCTGATTGTGCTGCGTCTGTTGTTGCTGTGTGGGTCGCATATTAGTGTTTCAGCTCTGAGAGGCAGAATCACCACGATCAGTGGTGTTTCTCAGCACTGCTTATGTTGCTGGAGACACTTTGATTCAGACAAAGGAAGCGCCTGCAGCTGCTCAGAGAGAGCCGCACAAAGGCTCAGGCGTGTTTTTACCCTGCTGTCACCATCACGCCTGTGCTGCTGCTGGGACGTGCCATGCTGACACACTCTGCAACCGTGCACACAGGGTTTTGCTTCAGAGTTGATACTAAATGACCAAACATGCTTTAGTGCTCAACATTAGGACAAACATCCATGACACATCCAAGACATCACATGCTGTTTTCAAATGAAAAGCAAATCAATGACTGAAATGTTTTTTTTTCATTTGTTTTCTCTGTTCAATTCAAATGTTTATTTGTGCTGAAAATAAGACAAAGACAGGTGCCATCATTGAAAAATCATTGCCCTCCAATAAAAACAATGTTTGATTTGACCCAAAACCTAAAACCAACTGTTCTTTTTGATTGTTGAGTTGATACATTTGTTGCAGGAATTCATACAAAACAAATGTAATCGCCACGATCACGTTGTTTATAATTCCATTTCTGGTCACGTGATTAGTTAGGATGTCATTTAGGCACACCTGTCACCTGTGTTAGTTTGGTTTGTTGGTTTGACACAGAGAGGGTGCACAGGGCCCAGTATTTTTTGTTGACCGCTTTTACACTTGATTATGTACAATACTTTTCTGATGGATCGTACCACATGTGTCATCTGAGGCAATAGTGAAGTGGAATAAATCACGACACACAAGTAAAGTGGATTTCATGGTCATAGTTTTTTGTGGAGCGCATCGCAAACAGGACCTGCCGCAGCCTCTCTAGCGGCTCATAAGCCCGCAGCCGCTACAACAAATGCTGCTCATATTTCTCAGGAAAAACAAAAAGCCTGTTGCTGTATCTGCTGTTGACTGCGTTCGATTTTGTTCAAACTAAACATACAGTTTGATGCCACCGGCTTGTGCGTGACATCAGCTGGTATACTCCAACAGACCCTGAACAAGAAGAAGCAGGAATAGAAAATGGATTGGTGGTCCATCTTTGCACTGCAACGTTCTACACATCCTGTGATCCAATGTGTTCAATGAAACTCCTAAATGAACCACATGAACAGTCAAAACTCAGCTTTATGGGGTTTGAAGTGCAGGCACAGCCTTTAAGTGTAACTGCCTTACCCATCTGTCTGTCCATTACAGCAGATTTTGTGGTTCTCCATAACAAGATGCTGCTTTTTGTGTGAGAAGTTATGCTGCACGCTTTATCTATTTAAAATCAGCAGTTCTGTGATCAATACCTGCCCTCTTTTAAACAGAACCATGAACGTGCTCCTATCACTCTATCAGTCCTTAACAGACCTCAGCGATCTACACTTGAATTCTCTTTGGAGTACTTTCTCATCCTGGCTCGGCAAACAGTATCTTCAGAGTGCCTAGAATTTACTTTCTCAGTCATCTTCTATAGTCCTGCTGATGGACAGAAAAGAACAGAGGTGGAAGGAAAACTTTACTCTACTGTGACTGCTTCACCACGGAGCTACAGGCCAACACCTGCTGGGTGTTTTCTGCAGAGACAGGGCTCAGGGTGCTGCACAGGAGTGAGAAGGGTTGTGCATTGGCAGGAGCCTGGTGAGTCTTTCACAATAGGATGAGTATCACAATTAATCCCAAGAAAGTACCAGGAACAACATTTGACTAGTTTTTAAAAATAGTATGACTTTGAAAAACTCTGCCTGAATATGAATGCACTTTACTACTGAGCTTGTGTCCTGACATGGAAAAAAATAAAATATATCTCGTTCCCACAAATTAATATGTTGTTCCCACGAAATAATATTCTGTTCCCACAAAGTACTATTTCGTTCTCTCGAAATAATTAATTTGTGCGAACGAAATAATTGTTCATGTCATTAGTCATTTATAAGCACGGATATGCTCTCCGTCCAGCCGCAAAAGCCGCTTTCAGCGGTAACTTCCGTGTCTCTGTGAGCCACATTCATTCATTCAAGAAAGGAAAAAGAAAAACAAGAATGATCAATTTATTATTGTCTCAATGAATATAAGAAAAATATCATAAGATTTAGGATGCCCAAGCTTGCTGCCTCATCATACCATAGCGATTCACAGTACATAGCTCCTAGCTCCGCCGCAGAGCGCTTGCTTGTCATGCCGGCATTGTCTTCTATATCTGGATTTTGTTAACAGGGAAACATAAAACAGGTTTTAGGTAAACCAGCACTCTGGCATAGAGGGCATTAGACCAGGGCTTTTCAACTGTTGATTTGGGGCCAGTTCATGAATCTGATGCAAAAGAGGGGGCAGAAAATATGAGTAATCCTCATCCTGAATAAAGAAATTACAACAACAGTGTAAAGGAGTCTAAATATATGTTGTAAATGCAGAAGAACATGTGAAAATAATTTCACACATTGACCACTACTGTAAAACATTTTTCATTTAGAACATAAATAAAGGCATCATACCACAGATACTGTATTTAAGATCACACAGTAAACTTATCCCCCCAAAAAATAAAACCAATGTGCATTATGATACAAAAAACAATTTCAACATGGTGTCTAACTTATTATTTAACTATATTATTTACTGCATAAATTTACTTAACCTATTAATTAAAATGATAACTAGATTGAGTCTAACTTATGAGTTGTTACCTGTAGTTTTGTATAGTTTGTCAAAATTTGCCATCTAAAAGGAAAAATGGTATGATTTTTTTTTAGCAAGGGCAGGGAAGTTGGGGGTAAATCTTGTCAGGACAATGTACAAGATGAGTGAGAGATGTGTGTTTGTGGGGTTTTTTTTTCGCATTCATGTGTGAGAACGATGACTCACAAGTTTATGTTTTGGGGAATGGTGGTTGGTAATCTTACAGAGGAGCTGTGGATCCAACAATTCTAAAGGACCGTTTCAACTTTTGATGAGCTGTGTGACGCTCATCAATTGAGCACTTGGTTACCTCCAAAAAAAACAACCTGAGATCCCAGCCCAGCAGAGACCTCATGGTTACCTTTTTGTGGTTCATATGTGTGGTGCTACAAGGGTATCAGTCTGACATTTGGTCAGCCTCTCTTTGTTCCCCTTTCTAGGTGTAAACTTAAACATGCCTTATTTTAAAGCTTCTCCCTAAAAATCCTAAAGTGATTAACATCTCTTTTTGCCCCAGGACACAATAGGTTTGGAAAGTAGATGTGTTGATGTGGAGCTGTGTGGTTTGCAGGCCTCAATACAGAAATGTGCTTGAATTCAATAACCACTTCTTCACTAACCCCCACCAACAATTTGCGAGTGGGTGGCTTCAGCAAGGAGGTCCCAATGTCTTTTTGCTCCGTGGTATTGATGATGCCCTCATCCCAGCAAGTTTGAGAGTCATTGTTAGGAGCAAAAACAAGCATTAAAATTCCAACCCTTTACTGTGTCCACAAACAAAAAGCTGTACTAGGATGTCAGAAACAAAATTACAGGACTACATGAGACTGGAATAAACTACAAGACCCAGAGCAGCTTGGTAAAGAGGTGACAGCAGTGGATACAGGTGAGGCTCCATGATGGGTCTCATCTTCTAAAAATGAAGTGTTCATGAAAACGTAGGAAAGATCTTGTTGATGCTTGAATCCCAGTTGATAGAACTCTACAGCAGGACTAAAATTCTGGAAGGTCGCCCAGATCAAGAAGCTGCATTGATTTATTGACTTCATTGGTGTCTCAGCTTCAAATTTGGACCATTTCTTTGTGTTTTTGAAACACAAAGAATGTTTCTGTGCAGTTGTAAACTGGCGACTTGTTCAGGGTGTCTGCCCTGCCTTCGCCCACAAGTGGCCGGGATAGGCTCCGGCAGCCCCGTGACCCCGAAAGGGATAAAACGGTATAGAAATTGAATGAATGAACAGTTGTATCAGTGGAGTGTCTGCTTCTAAAAATAGGAGAGGAAATCTGACACTCCTTCATGTAACTCCTACAAATCATTTTTTAACTCTGATGATTTAAAGAACCATCGTTTCCATCACCTGTCAGCTGATCAATGCAGTACAAGAGCTCCTGCTATAACCTCTAACAGAGACTTTAATGGAAAGCAATAATTTTCTGGATAACATTTGTCACAACATTGTGTTTAAACAGAATGTGTTTTTGGAGTCCTGAAGGAAAGGAAAGATAGGCGCAGGATGGAAACACTTCTAGTTAAAAATACACAGTGGACAAAGTATCTTGGCCCTTGATAAGGTCTTTGGGTGGCACACAAAAGGGATGCATTCAATCACAGAAAGAAGAAACCATTTCTTACTGAGATGTAAAATGAGCTTGTACTGTTGTTGCAAGTTTGTAGTTGCTTCAGATCACCCTCTTGGAGTGATGAGGCCTGAAATGTATGGGGTCATATTACTGTCAAAATGAAGCATGTCACTACAACATGTAGACAACGTTATGCAAACTTAAAAACAAAAATATGAATAAAACATTGCGTTTTATGTTTGACTTGTCTGTTTTGGAAACAACTTTTCTCTGCCATTAAAAATACGTCACTGACAGGACACACCACTTCCTCCACCTGCAGGCAGCCTGGCCAGGTAAATCGGTCGATCAGTCTCACCTGTGTTGCAGCCTTTTAGAGCAAGCCCTGCCCAGCTGATTGGTGCCAGACAACCTCCAGTAACTGACTCTCCAGCTAGTGTGGGCTTTCCCCGACTTGTTTGGCTCAAACATTAGCCGCGTTTACATGGGCAAAAGTAATCGGAATGAACGCCTGATCGGAAAGAAAATGCGTCATGTAAACGCGCCGTTCGGAATACTCTGCCCCGGTCAGACTCATTCGGATCAGAATTTCTTTCCGATCGAGATAGGTGGGTTATACCGATCGTTTATCCGATCGTAGAGCATGTAAACGGTCATTCCGATCGTGTGTCACTGCTGCTCTGGTTTACGTCACGCATAGACGGTGTTTCGCTGAGAGAAAGCTTTGGAGCGCATACGGGACCGACCAGCTCTGCGGACACCCCGTGAAAAGCGCCGCTCCGCTCTCGCCCCGCTGGCTCTCCCCTCTCTTACACCCCTCACGGGGGAGATTCGGAGGAGGAGCGCTCACTCGGTCCACTGGCACCCGAGTGAGCAGAGCAGCTGGATTAATAATGTTGTGTCGGGGGGGGGGGGGGGGGGGGGGGTTACGTGTGCGTTTTGTTGTTTTGTTATGTGTGGGAGAATTCAGACTGCGAGCCTTCCCGCCGCTCTGGGTTAGCGGCTGCAGGACTCAGGAGGAACCGTGTTCGAACAGAGCTCGGGCCGCTAGCTCACAGAGTGGCTTTGGGGCGGTCTGTGTGAACTTTCAGAGCAGAAATAAATGTCGCTCAGTCCTTAGAAAGCTGCAGATTGCTGCGTTTCTCGCACGGTCCTGGATTTTGTGTCCATCCATCAGGCTAATGATGTTAGCCCGTGTTGGTCTGTCCTAAGCTTTCGTCCAGCTTAATTCTTCCACAAAAAAAGCACTGACCACACAGATTAAATATAACGATGAGCGAACAGGCAATTCATAATATTCATGACATTAATAAAAGCACGTTTGGAAGATCGTCTCGTATGTTACCGAGCTGCTGCATAAATGTCTGTGGAAGCGGTTTGTTTACAACGGGACCTATATCCGCATCCGGGTGATTTTTACACTACTGCGCATGCCCAAATGATTCATTCCGAACGAGAGTATGAGCCATGGGAACGTTTGTTCTAATCGGAAAGAGGTTTTCTGATCCCATGTGCACTGGTGAATTTTAACCCGACCATTGATCCGATCAAGATATTCTGCCCATGTAACCGCAGCTATTGTTGCCGTTGGGATGATCCGCTCTCTCATGTTTCTAAGTGGTGAGACTGTTCAGACTTTGTTTCTTCTATTTAAATTTGGAGTCTGAACTATTTGGACTCTCTTTCTTTTGGAGCAAAGAACCATTTCAGTTAGATTGCCTGGCTGTGCCTCCCTCTCTCCTCCTTCTTTGAGTGTCTTCGATTCACAATCTTGAACCCTCAAGATTCCTCCTCATAACAGAAGTGAGGGACCCACAGATGTCAGTTTTTCTTACAACTTCTCCTTACCTGGAAGTATATGACGTGGTTTGTGCCACTACATTGAGAACAAAAGTCAGTTTTGAAATCAAAATTTCCTGAACTGCAAACATGTTCAGCTTTAAAAGCAAAACTAGCTGAGAAGCAAATGAAAATATTGAACGTTTACTTTCAGACATTCAATTGTGCCCCTGCGACTGACTGGTGACCTGTCCAGGGTGTACCCTGGCTTCACCCAATAGAGCTTGGATTAGGCTCTGGCAGCCCCGTAACCCTGTGATGGATAAAAACAGGTTCAGAAAATGAATGATGGATGGATGGATAGTTTGCTTTCAGAATCTTTTACTTTGGTTTCAAAATACATGTTTGCGTTTGACAAAATATGTTTTCAGATGTTGTCTTACATCTCACTTTCTCCCTATCTTGGATTTTGTGTTTTCAACTCTGAGTTTAGTGTGATAGGTGTGCCACCAAACAGCTAATCACAGACGGGAGGGTACATGCTGATTGTCTTTGCCACGCATTTACTGTGGCTGGCACACACGCCAGACTTTTTTTTAGTAAGTGTATTGTGAAATGTTTGCAAGGATAATGTAAGTTACACATTTATGACGTGCAAATGATGCTGTTGCACAGCACCCACTACACATAACTCTAGCTATTAGCGAGGAACGGGTACTAGCTCCTTACTCACCATTTTGGTCCACTTGTTCCACTCCGAGCACAGAGCCTTTTCAGACTGAGGAAACTCAGAGCGAACCCAAGCTCAGTTAGATTAGAAACGTACCAAGACCACCTTCGAAAGATGGTCTGAGAGCAGTTCTTTCCATTTGGGTGTATTCAGGCTAAAAATTAGTTTCAAATCAGGGGGAAATTAACTCTGGGTCACTTTAAGTGAACCAAAGGTGTCCAATTTGAATACACCCTATGGCTTAACAGTTGACTGATGCCTGTGAGTCATGTCTACAGGTAGTCTATAGGGCTGCGTGTCACCAATAGTTTCCAGAATCAAATTGATTTGATTCACCTGAGCCTGGATTGATTCAGTTTCCCCCACTAGACATCTTTGTATAGAAATTAAACATAATCTATACATGCTTTGAAGATATTCATATTATTCTGAAACAGTTTACAGTGTAAAATGCATTAATGAAATGATAAACTAATGAGATTGTTAAGACCAAACAATGTTACATAGTTTCTCATAAGGGGAAGCTGCAACAAAATGTGCAGATTGTTAACATTGTCAAGGCCTAAGACTGGCACATATTACAAAAATAATTGTTCTGCCTCTCCTGAAGGGCGTTTCAGTTTGGCCACTAGGGGGAGCTTGTTCGACAGAATTACACTTTATTTCTGTCAGGAACTGGTGGTGATGAACCCAAAATGAAGGTGACTGTGCTGAGGGTAATTAGCTGAAATGAAGACAGCTGTGAATCATGACAAACCTGAAACTGGTGTGACTGAGGGACAAAACAGAACATGACCAAAAACCCTGACGTAACTGATAAAAACCAAACCAAACTTCACAATCCTCACAGTTCCAGAAGATTTGAGATTTAGACCACAAATGGTTACTTTTTACGGAGCCCGTGTCCTGACATTAAGATATAAAAATATATCTTGTTCCCACAGATTAATATCTTGTTCCCACAGGTTATTATGTCGTTCGCACGAAATACTATTCCGTTCCCACAAGATACTATTGCGTTCCCTCAAAATACTATTCCGTTCCCTCGAAATGATTAACTCGTGCGAACGCAATAATTATGTCGTTCGAACGCAATAATTAATCCGTTCGAACGCAATAATTATTCACGTCATAAGTCATTCACGCGGATATGCTCTCTGTACGCCGGCAAAAGCCGCTTTCAGCGGTAACTTCCGTGTCTCTGTGACCCATATTCATTCAAAAAAGGAACATGAAAAACAAAAATTATCACTTTATTACTGTCTCAATGAATATAAGAAAAATATCAAAAGATTTATGATAACTAGGCTGCTTTGTCATACGATAGCTCCTGCTAGGCTACTACTAGCTCCGCCGCAGAGCTCTCTGATCATGTATGCCGGCATTTGGGCAACTGGCTGGTCTGTTGTCAGACAGCTGATATTGTAGTTTAGGCAAGGCAAGGCAAGGCAAGTTTATTTGTATAGCACAATTCGTACACAAAGTAATTCAAGGTGCTTCACAAAACAGAAAAATGCATTAAAATCACAATACATCATTGAAATCAACGTAAAATTTACTTTAAAAGAAAAGAAAAAATTTGAAAAATGATTTAAAAATAAAGGAAGGAAAGGAAAGAAAAGTGCAGATAGGACCTTTCAGTCATATACACGGCTAAACAGAAATGTTTTAAGTCTAGATTTGAACATGAACACAGAAGAGGCCTGTCTTACGCCTTCAGGGAGGCTGTTCCAGATTTTAGCTGCAGAATATTGAAACGCTGATTCCCCTTGTTTAGTTCTGACTCTGGGAATCAACAGGAGGCCGGCCCCTGAGGTCCTCAGAGTACGAGATGGTTCATATGGCACTAACATGTCAGAGATGTACTTTGGTGCTCGGCCATGGAGAGACTTGTACACAAGCAGAGCTGCTTTGAAGTCTATTCTTTGAGGTACAGGGAGCCAGTGCAAAGACCTGAGCACAGGACTAATGTGATCATACTTCCTGGTTCTGGTCAGGACTCGAGCAGCAGCATTCTGGATGTACTGAAGCTGTTTTACAGCTCGTTTGGAGAGGCCGGTGAGCAGGCCGTTACAGTAGTCTAACCTGCTGGAGACAAATGCATGAATAAGTATCTCCAGGTCTGGTTTTGACACTATGTTTTTGATTTTGACAATGTTTTTCAGATGGTAAAATGCCGCTGATGTTACTGACTTGATATGGCTGTTAAAGTTCAGGTCAGAGTCCATGATTACCCCTAGATTTCTGACTTGATTTGAGGGTTTAAGAGACAGAGAATGAAGGTAGCTACTGACTCTTTCTCTTTGTTTCTGTGGGCCAAAAGTAATAACTTCGGTCTTGTTTGAGTTTAGCTGTAGAAAGTTGCTCTGCATCCACGCACTGATCTGTTGGAGGCAGTGGCTGAGTGAATCCACCGGCCCATATTCACCTGTTGTCAGTGACACATAGATCTGAGTATCATCTGCATAGTTGTGATAAGATATGTTATTACTGCGTATTAACTGCCCTAGTGGTAGCATGTAGAGGTTGAACAGAAGGGGTCCCAGGATCGATCCCTGGGGCACACCACAAGTCAAGGCCATGTAGTCTGAGACACAACTCCCAATTTCAACAAAATATTTCCTGTCTTCTAGATAAGACTTGAGCCAACTTAGGGCAGATCCAGAGATGCCAACCCAGTCTTGGAGTCTGTGCAAAAGGATCCCATGATCAACAGTATCAAAGGCAGCACTCAGGTCTAGCAGGATTAAGACAGAGACTTTGCCATCATCAGTGTTCAGGCGGATGTCGTTGGTTACCTTGATAAGAGCAGTTTCTGTGCTATGATGGGGTCTAAAACCTGACTGGAAAACATCAAATGAATTGTTTAATAAGAGAAAATCAGTGAGCTGTTGGTAGACAACTTTTTCAAGGACTTTTCCTAAAAATGGCAGATTAGAGATAGGTCTGTAATTATTCAGTACAGTGGGATCAAGACCGCTCTTCTTCAAGAGAGGTTTAATGACTGCAGTTTTTAAGGCCTCTGGAAATATTCCAGATTGAAGAGACATGTTAACTATTTGAGTAATTGATGGCAACACACTGTTCAGGACAGACTTTAGAAATCTAGTGGGTAACACATCAAGGCAGCATGTAGACGAGCTCAGACGGGTGATGGTCTCTTGGACAGTTTGGTCAGTGACAGGTACAAAGTGAGTCAGCTTAGAGTGAGTAGGTGGCCGTTCGATAGTTATATGTGTTGTGGAGTTGATGGCTTTTTTAATGTCCTGAACCTTGTCATTAAAAAATACAGCAAACTCATTACATTTAGGTGTGCAAACTAGTTCTATTGGTAGTTTAGGGTCGAATAGGAATAATAATATTCAGGACTTGTCTTTTATTAACTTTAGCAGTCAGTATCTTTACATTCGAAGGCTATTAGGCTACATGCTAACTGACTAGCCGATCATTTCCTGTTATTAATTTACGTCATAGATTTACAGCAGATACCTTCACATTTCTGTCTGTGTGTGTCTCATTACATTGCATTGAAGACACGGAGGATGTTTAGAGAACAGATTTATTTATTTTAAAAAGCACAGAAGCATCCATCGTATTCACGTTCACATCATCTGGTACGCCCTCAGTCATCTTGCTGCAAAAGCCGCTTCCTGCCGCTACTTCCGTGTCTCTGTGAGCATTCAATAGGGGTAAAAATGAAAGCAAGAATGGTCGATCTGTTATTTTCTCGATGAAAATCTGAAAAATATCATATAAAGCTGGATGCTTCGCCTAAAGCACTTACCTTTAGCTTGTAGCATAACAACAATAGCAGTACGTCCCGTTTCCCAGCGTGCTTTGCTGCAAATCACTGGCCAATCATTGGTCTTGTTGTTAGACCTTGGTCACAGGGACACGGTGATTGGCTAGTGATTGGCACACAGACAGAAATCTGAAGGTATCTGCCATCGTTTGACAAAGCAGCCTAGTTATCATAAAAATTTTGATATTTTTCTTATATTCATTGAGACGGTAATAAAGTGATCATTTTTGTTTTTCATGTTCCTTTTTTGAACGAATATGGGTCACAGAGACACGGAAGTTACCGCTGAAAGCGGCTTTTGCCGGCGTACAAGATCATATCCGCGTGAATGACTTATGACGTGAATAATTATTGCGTTCGAACGGATTAATTATTGCGTTCGAACGACATAATTATTGCGTTCGCACGAGTTAATCATTTCAAGGGAACGGAATAGTATTTTGAGGGAACGGAATAGTATCTTGTGGGAACGGAATAGTATTTCGTGCGAACGACATAATAACCTGTGGGAACAAGATATTAATCTGTGGGAACAAGATATATTTTTATATCTTAATGTCAGGACACAGGCTCCGTAACTTTTAAAGAAAGGTTTCCTTAAAAGACTTTGGAAAATTCATACCTGTGAGTATATAAAGCTGTTCATTTAGTCAGCAATGTATGTGTAGGTCTACTGTGTGTTAGCATTAGTCGTCCTATGGGAAATTCCATTATATGTTAGCATCAAGCTAGCGGACTTTGTCTTTACTGCTGTTATGTTAGGTCACCAGAAAAGGAAAGACATAAATAATCAATTTCTTCGTTTATGGATCGATTATTGATCTATAAAGCTTGGATCGATTCAGATCTATTAACCAATTTAATCTAACCAACCCTAGTCGATACACTGAAGAGCCTGGATAAATAATCCGGCAGAACTCGGACATGAAGTCTGGGTCTTGTTCTGCTTTGGCCCGTTAAAGTGGAAACCTGGGCTGCTTTTGATGGTCATTTTCAAAGAGACCTATGAGACCTGAATTCAACTGATGTTTGCTGGGATTTGACTGTGTGTGTAGGTTTGTGTGTGTATTTGTAAATGTGATTGTATGGGTGAGTGTAGGTTTGTGAATATGTGTATATGTGTGTGTGTGTTTGTGTATTTGTAATTTTTTAATTTGCTGCTGTTGTAAAAAAGTTAGTGAAGGTTTGCATGTAGCAGTCTAATTTCTTGTGGGCATTTTTAAGTTTCCAACTGAACACGATGAGACTAGACTGAATGAGTCGGTTCTTACCATTAAGTAAACACAATCCCACATTTATAAAACATTTATAAAAATTCAGGATTATGTTAGTTTAAGCTTTTCTTCTTTATGAAGTCCTTGCAGGCTCATGGAGGAACAATGCACTGACTTTTTTAACTTTAGGGCCTTTCTGAAAATCTCTGGCATTAGTTTACAGTGGGGCAAAAACATGTTTAGTCAACCACCAATTGTGCAAGTTCTCCCACTTGGAAAGATGAGAGAGGCCTGTATTTCTATCACAGGTATAACTCAACTATGAGTGACAAAATGAGACTGGAAGTTATCAGGGCTTCAAAAGCTTCTGTTTATGCGAATATCATTTATGTTGATTCTATATCTTTAGGGGAAAACATATTATTATTAAAATATTAATTTTTGTACTTTCTAAAACATTCTATTGAGAAACTCTGACATCAAATTTTCAAGTCAGTTGTAAAGTTAAGGGAAATGTTGCTTTTTAAGTCTATAGATTAGCATGAGCAATCCCTTAACTTTTTACTTTTGCACAGATTTCCAAATATCTTGACTGAATGGGTGGCTGTGATATCTCTGATGGTATATTGTACTCTGTAGGCCTTTTCTGTAAACAACAAGGCCTCTAACATGATGGTATCACCCCCATTGCAACACACGGGGTGACTGATGAGGTTTTGATTGTGAACTAATATGAAGAATCACAGAGTATTTTTCCCTGCATATTTCTGGTAAATATGATTTTTATGTCTGGATTTGTCAGAGCAAATAAAAAACAGCTGCAGCTTCCAGCAACACTGCAGTCACTTCTTCACCTATTATTGTGATCACATGTTGCATGCTGTAAACATGGTGATTGAAGTCGATCACCTACATTACCCTCAGCAACGGTAAAAAGAGGCCACGCCTCTTCTGGCAACAGAATACTGGGGAAAAAACAAAAGGAGCAATTTCAGAGTAAACCTACCAGCAGCAGCAGCAGCCTGAACAGCCATAAGGAGCTGACATGTTTTTTGTGCATAAAAAAGAGATATAGTCATGATCTTTTTGTATTTTATAGTTTGAATGTTTTCTTTTAAGGTATTCTACATACAGTGTTTGAGGAGCAGCTGGGTTACAGTCAGGAAAATGTGTGTTAATTTTTAAAGATGATCATCAATAATGTCTTAACCCTGTTCTGCAGCAAAAAAAGGACCAGCATCTTTTCCAAGGATGCATGCATTATTACAGTCCCCTGGAATGCAGACCCCCCCCCATGCTGAAGAAGTTTCAAATGTGTGCTTCATTCTGAATTATTTTGAATGTAATATTTAACTCAGCGTTCCTCTCAAGAGCCAGCATGAGGGTTAAGAGTTTCTGCCTACCATCTGCAGTAAAGCTGAAGTGCCCTGAAGAGTTGTCACCTTTTCAGTTGTCGCGTTTAATCCTTCCACTTTTGTTTGATATTCAGAAAGCTTTTTTCCTCTTTGTGTTCTGAACGTGAGGCATGATGATAAAATAGAGCCTTTAAATATAAAATCTTTCAAGAAGTAAGATAGAAAAGTTACAGAATAGTTGGCCCTGGGACAGACTGGCGACCTTTCCAGGGTTTACCCTGCCTTCGCCCACGAGTGGGATAGGGATAGGCACCAGCAGCCCTGTAACCCCGAAAGGGGCAAAACAGGTTTTGAAGAGGGACGGATGGATGGAATAGTTTGTTAGAGGGAACACTAGGAAGCAAATATTTCCTACTTCTTAATTAACAATATTGTCATTAGTATTGGGCCTATCAGAATTTACAGGGTCTTTAATCTGATTAATAAGAAATAGAGTAACTTGTTTGCTAACCAGTGAGTTTAGTGACATTTCCATTATATTTCCTGAGATCATTTAGTTTCAATTTGTTTCATTTATTGCACCGATTGTCCTAAATTAAAAAAAAACAAAGAAATCTGAAAATTGCCTTTTCTTGTATTGGTTTAGAGTTCAAGGCTGGATCTGTGTAAGTGACATGAACTTTTTTGTATTTGATGTCAACATCATCAACAACGGGGTTCTTTTACTAAATTCCACATGGAACAGTTTCTCTTCCTGATCAGGATCTGACTATAAAAAAGCAGAAAAACCAGTAAGAATGTCATGTCTGTTTCCTGTTCTCTCTCAGAAATTGGTCTTAAAGATAACTTGATTGAAGAGTCTTGGTTTGGTTAAACCAAGTGCTTAAAGTGAACCAGGTGTCAACCAGGTGTCAATGTTAAAATGGAGCTTCTGCAAAAACTCATTTTAGTTATAATCTCACACACACATTATTTCTAAAATTATATTTACATTAAAGACCCACACCAATAATAATGACATTTTTGGTGTTTTTAGCATGTTCTTGTAACATATTTCTTATAATGGAGGACGTTTATAGAAAAATGTGATGATTAAACTTAATTTTTGAGTATTTCTTTATTCAAATCGTTGTGAATCTGTCAGGATCTGGTGGTGTTAGACTCAAAAATGTAGGAGACCAGGCTTTGCACCAGAAACTTAGTCATCTAATAAATAAACTTGAATGAGACAAAACCATGGAGACCATAAAAGGCGACAGGCAGAGCAAAGGACCTGACAAGAAAAAACTGAAAACCAGACACTTAAATATAGGCTGAGGGCATTTAACTGAACTGAAGACCCCTGTGGATCACAATTAACCTGAAACTGGTGTGACTGACAAAAAGACAAAGCATGACACCGCTGACGAAACCCAAACCAAAGTTCACAATCCTCACAGAATCAGGAGCAGATGAACAAATTCAACTGAAATAGCTCTCAGTAGTGACACAGGCCACAAGCTCCCTGCTCCGCCCCATTCTGACACGTCCAGAGTCAGACAAATAGATCCATGAACTTCTTTGTTTTTCCTTGTCTGAGCTGGAATTTGGATCTAAACTGTACGGCTGCAAAGCTCAGATATTGCTCACCGTTTTGTGTTGTACCACTAATTTTAGGTTTGGGCTGTGAGGGACTGTTAGGTAGCGGGAGAGAGTGTAAACACAGGAATCATGGTATATCAGCACAGGCTTACTTTTGCATCAAAGTGTGTGGTAGTGTTTGTGTAAGTCAGAATGTGTGAAGTAATACATATTGTCCTTGTAGTATGAGTTTGGCAGTATTAGTGTAAGAGTGCAGTAGAGTTTGTGTAACAAAGGGTGTATTTTGTCTGGACCGATCTCTCATACATTTGTTCTAACGTTTAATGTTCTACACGTTCACAGTTCGCTGTGAGAGAAGATTCAAGCATTGAGCTTTTGTTTAAAACCTTTTTCCTCTCTGTGTTGATTCAGTCAGGAAAGGTGCCTCCAATGTGGAGATCTCAGGTGGATGTTAGGCTGGCAGAAGCTGCCTGGCTCTGAATTAGTGATGACCTACTGTTGAGAAGCTCCAGCTGTCCACTTCGTCACCTCTCCTCTTCTGACCTTTTTCCTCTCATTTATGCTGTGGCTTTGAAGACTCAGCTCTCTCTTTTTGTAGGGTTTAAAGCCTTGTGTGCAGCCACTCACTTTCCCTCTGAAGGACTCTGTGTTGACGACATCTCACATTAAAGGCAAGCAGCTGCAAAATGGGGAAAAAAAAGAAAAACAGAATGAGGCAAATCAATGTAGGACCAGATTTTGCCTCTGTATGGATCTGATTTGGTCATTTGGAGGGAAAAACTCTGTAAACTTGGTGTGTGGAGAGTTATGCTTATTTAGCACGTTTAAAGTTAGTGGATCTGTCGTCTGCTGCAATATCTGTAAATTCTCCAGCTGTTAATTGCTGTTTAACAGGTTATTTAAAAAAATCAAAAAACATTTTTTACGTAGTCTAAAATACACAGCTTGAGTGTTTTTTTTTTTTCACTCTGAGCCCTAAATCTAAGATGTTATGGGGATGGTGAGCTCTGAATATCTACTTCAGCGCAAAGGAAGAGTTACAGGAGAAAAGCACAGCGACTGGCCTTCAATTCACAACTCGTCCTGAAACATGATGCTGCCGGAGTGTAGAGCACAATTACTTATCTGAGGACCAGATTTGGACTTTGTGTCTTTTCATTAACCTGTTTGTGTAACTTGTGCCGCTTCCTTCTCGTTTCAGACGTGGCTGAGAAACTATGGCTACCTGCGACCTCACAACAACCAGACCTCTGACCTTGAACAGGAGAAAGCCATGCACTCTGCATTGGCTGCAATGCAGCGGTTTTACGGCATTCCTGTGACGGGCATCCTGGATGAGACCACTATGCAGTGAGTCACTAATCAGAATACTTCTGATTGAAGTGTTTATTGATGAGATTTCAGTTCAGTTGGGGTTATGGTGTATCCTTCAATAGAAAGTTGGAAAATGTAGCTACCACATAAAGATGTCAAAGTCTCTGGATCCACTCTCTCCATTAAAGTGTGTCAAATCTGCGTTTTAACATCAGAATGAACGAAAATGAAAACAGTGTTTTTTGCAGCAAAAGGTTACAAAAATGTCTTTAAAGTGTCTATCCTCACCTGTGGCATTTCTAAATAATTTTAGTGTTTTTGGACCGTTTGGTGTGAATTTACAGGCATCTCCAACCGAGTTCCTGCTGTGCTGCTGCCCTGCTTGTTTTGCAGATAATTGCCGCTTAGCTGTATTGAGTTGGCCAAGGTTCCTGATTGACTGAACACACCTGATCCAGGTGAACAGTACGTACCGATGCAGATTTCACTGCAAAAGAAGCAGGGCGGTAGCTCACAAGGAACAGGGATGGAGACCACTGAGCTAAAACATTTTTAGAATTGTACTTGTTTGACGGCCTTTTCCAATATTTTATGCAGCTTATGTGTTTGAAGTTGTTTGCAGTCTTTTTGAAAGCTCAAGCAGAAACAGCAGTCTCCACCACATTCTTCACTGAGCCTCACTGCATTGTCACTGATAAAGTCATGTTTGTCACTTCTGTTGCTGAGCAGATGATGGACATCAAGTGGTTTTTGTGACGCCAAAACACAAAATGTGGCTGATGATTTAGCAGTTGTGGGAAGAATTTGGGGGGAAACATTATTTGCATTAAAATGGGTTTCCTTGCTAAATTACCACAACTCTGTGTCACAGTTTTAGTCTCTTTACTTTTGTTTCCTGGTTGTCTGTTGTTTCTTCATGTTTTGAGTTCACTTCCTGTTTTATTTTGTAGGGTTTCCTGTGTTGTCGTGTTTTTGAGTTTTACTGCATCTGCCCTCATTGTTCCCACCTGTCTGTTCTGAATGGATTTAAGTCCTGTCCTTCCCTTCCTCCTGTGCTGCTCAGTGGTTTGATGTAGTTTGATGTCCCAAGTTCCGAGTTTTTCTAGCCTCCTCAGCAGTGGTTTTGGTTTGTAGTTTTCGTTTTGTTATTAAAGCCCCTGTCTCCCTGAACCCTTCTGCCTCCTCCTCCTCTCTGCACCTGTGTGCTTCCCTCTTTCCCCCTCGTGACACTCTGACTGTTGGGAGATCAGTCTGCTAGATTCCCAAAAGAACTGTTTGGACTTGTGGTGGCTGCATTTATGGCGGCTGCAAGAATTATTCTGAGGAATTAGAAAAGTTCGCTGAAGCCTCAACATATGGACAGGATTAAACTCTTGACAGAGACTGCTTCATTTGAAAGTCTAATTGGTAATTTGAATAATGTCCAGGTTAAAACAGGCCATGCTGCACCAAGACAGTTTGAACCTGTCTGTAGGTTTTCTACAAGTTACAGATTTCTTTCTTGAAAGTTTTTCCTGATTTACACAATAAAGTTAAAAAAAATAAAGTAGAGCATAGTAATAAAAGGAAAGCAACAATAGATCTAGAAACATTTCTGTGAGATTTGTGACAGATGTGTAAGGACAAGGAAAGCCATACTTTTCCTTAGCTGTGATAGTGCAGGAAAATGTTGATGTTTGATTCCATGTGAAACATGAAAGTCCTCAGAAGAACTCTAAATGTGCTGTGTTCAGGTGGATGTGGACGCCCCGCTGTGGTGTCCCAGATCAGCCCCACACCAGCCGCCGGCAGAGGAACAAGCGCTACGCCCTGACAGGACAGAAATGGAGAGAAAAAAAGATCTCGTACAGGTAACCTGTCTGTCAGTCAGATTCCTCTCCATGTTCCTCTCTGTCTGACTGATTTAAAGAAGTCCAGACCAGAGCTCCACAATCCCCCTACCTTTAGAAAAGAGAAAGTTCCTTAACCTCTATAAAAATACAATGACCCACTGAAGGGGTTTTATTTGCTTAAGATGAAACTGAATAAACACAGAGAAGTTCATTGTTATAAGAACATGGTTGTCTCTCCCACCTGACTTCTGTCTGTCCAGCATTGGTTTGGGGTCTGGCTGAGAACGTCTGTATTTGCGTGTCCAGAGAGCTTCACCCCTCACGGCAGAATAAATGTGCATTCTGGAAACTATTTCCGTGAAGTTCTTGATGAACCTATAAATTGTTGATTTAGGTGCAATCCTAGTAGCCACAATATTCTTGCCTGTGATGCAAAGCAGTGATGGCTGCATGCGTTTCTTCTGCAGGTCACTATGGTTAACAATGGAAGAACAATTATTTCAAGCATCACTTTCCTTTTAACATTTTAAGTCTGCCATTCTAACCCAATCAGCCTGACATAATGATCTCCAGCCTTGTGCTCGTCAACATTCTCACCTGACGATGACAGAAATGATCTCAGCAGGTCCTTCAGTGACAGCAATGAAATGCAGTGGACTGTCTTTTCAGGGTTAAGTTCAAGAAGGACTATGCAATTCATCTGACATCTCTTTATAACATTCTGGAGAAAATGCAAATTGCTATTATAAAAATGTAAGCAGATACTTTTCTCATTTCTAATTACATTATTCTCAAAACTTTAGGCCACGACTGTAGACCCTGAACAGGTCAGCAGTCCATACCCAACCTGCATGCAGAGAAAGTCAGAGACACTCACGCCTCTAAGCACAGCAGTTCCAATCTGACTCTGTGAAGGACGCAGTGCTGGAACATCATGTTTCTGTGCCAGGTGGACGTCTTAATGCGCAGCAGGAAAATGGAAAGCTCTTCTGCAGGAATGCTACATGTACATATTTTCCTTTTGCGAAGGAACTTTTAGTTCACATGGGAAGAAAGCTGAGGCATCTTGCTGAGAGGCAGAGTAAGAAACGCATTCAGCCACTAGTCGTCTTCTGTCCTCATTCTATCCTGAAGCACTCCAGTTCTCACTGATGTTGCTGAGAAGATTTTCAGAAGTAAACGTTTAAAAAGGCAGATGGACAGGACAGAGATTCTTTCTGTGAGCTGCTCAGTGGAGAAGAGGGGACATCCTTGTCTGAAAAAACAGAGGAAGTGGTAGCTCTCCTCTCCCAAAGTGACCTTCCAGCTTTATTCATCTTCTGCAGTTGAGCAAGCTTCACATCAGCTGAGCTGCGGTGGACATTCGTTACCTTTATTACCAATCTAATTGTGTTTTTCTATGGATTGAAGTTCTAGTAGAAAAAATACTTTTTCTGAGTTGATCCCAAAAGTGTGAAAGTCTCTGCTGGTGTCATCACATTTGTATTGTGTGTATCTTTTTTCACTTTATTAAATTGGAGTGAACCGTTTTTTAATGAATGGAAGCATTTGTGTAGCATAATTACAAATAAAAGTCAAAACCAGAAATGCTTTTTCATTTTCCAAATGAAGCTGCATTTGTTAACTAAAAATAAAAAAAAGCAAACCTTCCAAAATGCTTTTTTCATTTTCTTCTTCAACACTGCTTATTCTGTCACTTAATTAAAATGATAATTAAAATGGTATTTGACATTTAATTTTCAGAAAGTTCTCTGGTAAATGTGTCGCAAAATTCCTTTAGAAATGTCTAAATTGACAATTAAAATGGATTAACAGAAATGCTTTTTCATTTTCAAAATTTAGCTGCATCAAATGACTCGAAATTAAAATGAATAAGCAATACTTCAAAATGCTTTTTCATTTTATACTTAAAAGCCGATTATTCTGTGTCATAATTAAAACGAAAATGCAAAGAGGGAATTTCATTTTCTTTTTCACATTCAACCTGCGAATATTGTTGCATATTTTAATTCGACTTAGCATTTTCAGAGGGGAGGCGGGGCGATGACGTCAGTGCTATCTCTGTGTGTCCAGCTGCTAAAAGACACATGCTAGGAGCAGTGCGGCCAGGCTTGTAGCTTTCTGTTAGCGGCAGAGAAGAGGGCTTTGTGATGGTTGTGCTCTCCTGATGATTGTACACAGCTTCTCAGGACTACGTAGCAGCATTTCCGCCTTCTGCGGTCCTCCTTCGGACGCACTGCGGTTCGTCAAAACTTTCTAGACTAGATTTGTCTTCAGACCGGCAGCCAGATCGGCAAAGGCCGAAGTGCTGCTACACAGATCTGCAATCCCCTCTTTGCATTTTCATTTTAATTATGACCCAGAATAAGCGGCTTTTAAGTAGAAAAGGAAAAAGAATTTTGAAGGATTGCTTATTCCTTTTAATTTTGGGTCAAAAAATGCATTTCTGGTTTTGACTTTTATTTTTAATTATGCTACACAAATGCTTCCCTATTAATGGATCATTCAGCACACGAATGTTGACTTGCTGCTTTAAAATTATGTAAAGATCTACCTTTGGAAGCTGGTGGGTTTGCTTGTTGAGATGATCACTTATCCGATCCTAAACTTCCCATACTTTGTTGCAGATTTCTTCCATGCGTCGGAGTTTGGACGTGCAAGTGACTCAAAGACTGAAAACAAACTCCCAACATTTGGCGCTCTTTCATGAGCAGGACAAGTCTGTCTGTTTTTCTCTCCTGCTGCCTGTCTTATGAGTCAGAGTGAGTCTTCCAGCTGGAAGGACTTGTTGAAACAGTTTGAGGTTCCATTAGTCCCTGCTTCTGACAGGTTGTGTCACACACGGGATTAGATTGCTAACTGGAAAACTCGTGTCTCACATGTTTGAGTGAGCGCTGCTCTGCTGGCCTGGATGATGAGGATCTGTCTCCTGTTGGATCAGCCGTCCTTCACTGGTTTTGCTCCTGCTGACACTCCCCCTCTTTATTTACTCATTTACTCATTTCATTTACTAACGATGTCTTTAAGGATGGTTTAGTTTGAGGTCTTTTTTTTTAGGGTGGAGTGTGGAGGTGGTTGAGGGCTGATTAACAAACATTCACCAAATATCTTCCTTTCACAGCATATCAAACTACACCCCCAAAGTGGGGCAAAAGGACACCCAGAGAGCCATCCGACAGGCCTTCAGCGTGTGGCAGATGGTCACGCCACTGTCCTTCCAGGTCAGAAAACTGTCTGTGAGCCAGTGAACCACTACATCCACAAAAACATGGTTATAACCCCCCCCCCCTCCACACACACACACACACACACACACACCTATACATTCTCTCAAGTGCATAGAGCACGGGGGGTTAGTTCCTCCCAAATTAACACAGCCTCTCAGAAGAAGACACCTCTGAATGAACATGCTCCATTCCAGACGGGTTGCTTCTACAAATACCAATAAACTGCTGCTTTACTGTGACCGAATACACAGCCGAAGGTTCCATCCATGAGTTCTGAGGTTGTGAAGTTTCAGCTGCATTCTTTAAAATGAACCAAATATCCGACTGGACCTTTTTTAAACCTCTGTGTCCATAACACTCCTTTGCTCTGGTTAGACCACAAACATAATTAATTGCACTGAGTAGAGGTTTGGAATGTCCCAACAAGTCCCGCTCTTTTACCTTCTGTACAGACCGACACACATGATCCTGGTAACCAGGATCTCAGTAAAGAACAGTTTGGACTAACCCATCCCTGATTTAGTTTGTTCGTTGTCCCTCCTGGGGATTTATTTCCAGTCTCCTCTTGGATGATACATAAAAAAACCTCTCCCTGGCAAAGGGATCCATAAACATGAATTCGAACATGATAAATGGGTCATAAAGGTGTCATAAATGTCATAAAGGTCATAAAGGTGGTCAGGTGTAAATGTAAGTGTTCAGGCTCAAAAGAAGCAGCAGATCCAGTTTGCTTGCAGTGCAGATTTGTGTCTCTGTTTTACTGAACAGCAGTTTTCAAAGCTCTCATGTTTTTCACAAGAGCTTTTCCAGATTTTCTGTTACTGCACACAAGGTTGAGAATTAAGCATCAAAAAACTATGTGGTGTTCCCCCCGCCTTTATTTCTGATCTTCTGACAGTCATTTTTATGTTGGACTTGTGTGTGGGCCACCTGTCAGACTGAGGTTTTTCCCCTCTGATCCTCCACAGGAGGTTCCTTACTCAGAGATCAAGAAGGAAGGGAAAGAGGCTGACATCATGATCTTCTTTGCCTCTGGTTTCCATGGTGACAGCTCTCCGTTTGATGGTGAGGGGGGATTCCTGGCCCACGCATACTTCCCTGGCGCAGGTATCGGAGGAGATACACACTTTGACTCAGATGAGCCCTGGACATTGGGAAACCCCAGCAGTGATGGTGAGTTCATTCAGCTTTTCCTTTTTCCTTCAGCTCATTTCATGTGGCTTCTTAACCAAATATGCCAGTTTTCTTAAGTTATGTCCTTTAAAGTCACTCTCTATAAGTACGCTGAACATATATAGAGCCTGGATGGAGTTAGAGAAGTAAAAATTACCTTTTTAAAGTCTATGAAGTAAAAAAGTTTTTTCATGCAAAGGTAGCAATCATGTAATCAATCTCATTTATAGTAATTATATTTACAAATACAATTTCAAAATACATTTACAAAGAATAAGGCAGTTTCTCTTCAAATGTAATTTAAAACATGGCTTTCTAAAACACTTTTATTTATAAAATTTATTGTTGAGTTAAAAATATATTTAATCATCTTTACATTTAAAGACCCACTCCAATGATAATGGTATTTTAACATGTTCTTGTAGCATTTTTGTCATCATAGAGGAATTTAAGATTAGAACTACATTTCTGAGTATTTCTTTATTCAAATTGCATTTGGAGCGAAGGAAAACCGGATGACGGAAAAAGCTCGGACGGTGGGCGGGCAAAAGTCTACCTTTTTACTCTCCTATTCTAAATCCTCCACTTGCAGATTAACCCTTGTGCTATCCTAGGCACTTTAGCATTGGGAGTTGGGTCATCTAGACCCACTAGACAGTGCTCTGAACCTTTTTTCTTCAATGATTTCTGATCTTCACTGGTGTCCATGGATTACATGAAATCTTTCCACCTTTATCCACCTTTGTCATGGTAGGGAGAACACGTCAATGTAAGGGTGGGGTCATCTAAGATAGCACAAGGGTTAATGGATCCATGTACGTTTTCATTTTCCCCGTCTGAGTGGGAATCTGGATCCAAGGAGTATTTAAAGGGTAAGACTCAGGATTGTGGGATGAGGACGTTCTTGGGAGCTTTGAAAACCAATTCCTCCTATCAGTTGTAAAATGACATGATGATGACTACCTCCTTTTGATCTCCAGACCTCATGTTTTCACCTCAATCAATGGTCAGCCTGTTATTAACCTGCTGTGGCCTGGAGAACAGGCGAAGGGAAAACAGCTCCAGAAGCTTCTGTGCAGAATTTGGACAGAGGCCCGGGGAAATTCTCATGTAGAGAGGGGAAGTCCTCATCCAAAGGCGGCCTCTAAAAAAGTAAATTGCATTTTAAAGGTGTGAGACGTGTGAGTTTCTAGCAAGGAAACTCTTGACACTCAGAAAAAAAAAAAAAACCAAGTGGAAACATGAAAAAGAGGAGACGTCAAAATCTGAAGCAGTTACAGTTGCTGACATGAAATACGTTTTCCACCACACTTCTGTGAAATGTTGTCTTTCTTTAGTTTTTCATTCATTCATGTAACCCTAACCCATTTAATTTTATTCATTTATGTTATGTCAGTAAGTAAAAACAACTGAAAAACTCTAGATTAGGGTGATGGACACAGAGATAGCAAATAGACTCAATGGATTTGTGTGTATATTTCTTGATTTGTGTACACTTGCACACTCGAAGTTTAAAAACATACAAATACACTATGCAATCCACGGACACACAATTTAAAATGACAGCACCTAGAAACTAACTGGATTTGAAACGACTCCTATGCATTTAAATGTGCACACATTTTCTGATATACACACAAAACAGCATTTATGCACAAATCAAAGTTACTACTTTTCACATCTCTAGATTTGTGTGTAGATAATGCGTTTAAATAAATTATTATAAATTAATTAAATAATTAAAGAGTTTTCTTATTGGCCTTTATGAACTTAGATTGTGAATTGAATCTAGTAAAAACTTGACATTTGTTCCACTTTCTTAAACAGATATGCCCTGATAATAAAGATTTTTAAAAATTCATACTTAGACTTCTTTATCTTAGGTTTTTTTCCAAAAAGTCCCCAATCATGACAATAGCAGTCATGAAGACCTCCATGTTGGAGGCGCTGTCAAGTATCGCTGCTTTCAGATTCTTGTTTTAAGGGGAATTGTCTTCAGAAAAACCCAGAACAGAAAAAAAACAGGCTGCTCACATAGAAAGTGAGGCTACTTTTAACACACACCCCTTTTTTTTCCTCACTTCTCTGCCCAGGAAATGATTTGTTCCTGGTGGCGGTTCATGAGCTGGGCCATGCCTTGGGCTTGGAACACTCCAATGATCCCAGCGCCATCATGGCTCCTTTCTACCAGTATATGGACACTCGAGACTTCCAGCTGCCTCTGGACGACCTGCAGGGCATTCAGAAAATCTACGGTGAGCTTTTAGTGCCAATGTTTCATGAGGGGGAAATCTGCTCTGTCTGCAAAACTAGAAAAAAAAAGCCGCCATCACACCGTATCCCAGACAAACTCGCAAAACAAAGGCAAGACGGAACAAATATTTTAGTTTATTATTTTAGATGAGAAGGTGATTAGAAACAGAGCTGAAACAAAGCAGTGAAAAATGGAAAGGTAGCTGAGCTAAACCAGAAAAAAAGAGACAGAGGCCTGTCCTTAGTGCTCAGTGACTGGAAACGTGTTATCATGGCTTCAATCTTTGAATAATGCTAAAAACACTGAGACAGATAAGCAAAATGTATCTGTTGAGTTTTTGTGAGACTGTCCTTACTGCATTTACATCATTTTGGGGGAAAATTGCAGCAGAATATTGGATCTGACTTCTAAAGATCAAGGATGTTGGAGCAACATTTGCCTCGACGCAAACGGAACAGTTGAAGCGCTAAGAAGAGGGTCCTTCATCCCTTTAATCAATCAAGTAGGTGGGGCTGGCTGAGTGTGGCAACTGCATTCCCAACCAGCAACCCACCTGCATGTCCAGCTTCTCTTGTCCTATGAAGGCATTTCTTTGTGTTGGAAGACTACAAAGAGAGGCAGGAGTAGAATGAAACCCGTCTGTTGGGTCACACATAGAGTTATTTTATGTTTTTTTAATCACTTTCTCCACATTTTAGAAAACTTCCATCCAGATTCAGCAGCATTCATTTGGCTCTTCCTCAGCCAAGTTCTCTGAAGTCATCAAAGTTGCTGTTTAGAAGTGAAGCTGACATTTCCACGGCTGAATCCAGATTCTTCCCCTACTCCCACAGCTTCTCCCTAACCCAACATTTAGCCGTCCAAGCAGAAAGATACGTAAAAAATAGTGTCTTTAAATTTGAACGTTACTACCACTGACATTGACATCATCCATAGTCTCAGGTGAGCCACATTAGTGCAGAGCTGCCAACGAAAAAACACAATATCGGTTTATAACTTTACAACGCAAAAAACAAAACTTCATTCAAGTGTGACATTGATTAATAAAATACTTACATTTAAATGTAAACTTCAGAGCATTTCTCCTCCGCACGAGGCAGATAACCCTCCCGGTGGAGGGAAAGCCAGCCCTAAGTCGCCACGGCTCCTCCTTAAAAAAAGCCTTTCAGACACAAAGACACCTTCTAATACCCCTAAGCAATAAGGAGAAGCCGTAGATGTAGGGAAGCAATCAGCAAAAACAATCCGGCATTGTTCAAGAAAGAAGTTACATACAAACACCGGTTGCTCCAAGAAAAAGGAGAGAGAAAAAAACACAATGAGCAAATTTAAGACTCACCAAGAAAACAAAGCAAGAAGTTCCCAGACATAAACATCCATAACCACTACACTGAAGAAACTATTAGTTCAGATCCTCCGTCAGAGTTTGGACAAACTTTACTCAGAATTTAGATTTTTATTAAACATCTACATCCCTAAACGTTTGTCTGATGTTGTTCCAGAGCAGCAAATGTTAAACCTTCCTCATCACAAATGAACAACTAAGACTGAGAGACTTGATATTTTCCACAGGACTTCAGAGCAGACTAAATTCTAGTTCAGTTTGGGTCAGACTTGCCTCATTTTTCAATAGGCATTCTTGAAATAGCTGATAGCAGATCACTGCAGGAAAACATTACTTTAAAAATACATTGATTGTTTATCATCTTATAAATGAAGACTTGATGTGAAAAATGGATCAACGTGGTTCTCCAGGTGTGCCTACAGCCATGCTGGAACCCACTCGCCCATTACCCACGTTACCTTCTCGACGGACACACTCCACCTCAGACCGCAAGCATGACCGGAACTCCCGCCCAGCCCGCCCACACAGTGACCGGCCTGCACTGCCGGGAAACGGCAAACCCAACGTCTGTGACGGCAATTTCAACACTGTGGCCTTCTTCAGGCGGGAGATGTTTGTTTTTAAGGTGAGCAAAGAAGCAGAAGGCATGAAGCAGGGTTATGCACGCTGCTTCATGTGCAGCCGGTGAACTGGACATCGAGGCATTGGGCAGCAGTATTGAGCATTATATCCTATTAGGGATAAGTCAGAGTGCTGCGTGTGCTGCAGAGGAGCAAGACTCATTCAAAAACGGTAACAGACATTAGGAACGGAAGAGGTGGGATTAAAGGGGAGACCCTGATGCCAACGCTTCAGTCTTTTTATGTGAGGAACATTGTCATGGGCACAAGGAAACTTTGCATAATTTCAAAACCTCTGTGAGTTGTCAGACATTGAAAGCTTCCAAATTGTTTTGTGCTGTTGAGGATTGGTGTGTAAAGCATAGAAAGTAATTTCTAAACTCTGAGTCTGTGCAACCATGTATGGCTGCACATCAACAAAACACAAGTCTGGCAGCTGAACCAGACTGAAAGACTTTCAGGTGAAAAGTCTGAATCCATAAATCTGAATCTGCTTTGAACGGCATTAGAAAAATGTCAACAATTCTGTTTGTACGTATTTTGCTGCATTTTAATCTACTTTGATTGCTTTATTTATTTATTTCATTTTTTGCTCATCTGGACCTTCTCTGTGGAGTTTAAAATGATCAGTTTCCCCTCTTGTCTGTCCAACATAAAAGTTCTGTCTGAGCTCCATTCAGACAAAAAGAAATATATATTGGAATGTGTCCAAATTTTAAAATGATTGGTGTCCATCTACTTAAACAGCTCAGCTGTCCAGACCTGCATGTCTTTGCTCTGATGAAACGAGTTCAGATGTTTTCACCTTGTCTGTCCATCTGTCCATCTGCCGGGCTTCATGTTTGTGGTTTATGTGAGGAGAAAATATTAACATCCAAATGTTGGTGTAAGGTTAGGCTTTAATGGGCACCAAAACCAATAGTAAAAAAAAGAGTTGAGAGCTGACAAAGCAAAAATGTTTGCAGCTGTAAAACATGGTGGCTGCAAAGTGGTAGGTTTTCAGAACTATGGCCTACCAAGACAGAAAGTGGTGAAAGCTAGCACATCTTTCCAAGGAAAAGCTCATTATGGGATGTTTTGTTGGAGAGAAACACTAATGGCTCCATTGGCTGGATGTGTATTGATCTTTTCTTTTTCCTCTCTCTCGTTGGGGTTAGACAAGAAAGCATTAGTGGGTGGTTGATGGTGTGTGTGTGTGTGTGTGTGTGTGTGTGCTCAAACTGACACCTTTGTGAAGACTAATGAATGTGCGCATTCTGGAAATGGGTATTTTTGGAAAGAGCTTCAGAGGATTGTTTGAGGGTTTGGAATCAAGTTCACAACTGGACTCTGTCCTGGAAACGGGTGGTTTTAATGAGTCCTCAGAAAAAATGAACACCAGTAGACGTGTGAACTCAGCGAGACTTGGCCTAGATTCAAGAAAACCAAATAATAATGAGCACGGACCCTTTTCTTCTCTTCTTCTTCCTCTTTTCTAATGTAGATTTTTATCCATTTCCAGATGCTTGATATAAATCTTTTTCTGTCACTGTTACCATATTTTCTGATATGTAAATCACTGTTTTTTCATTGTTTGGCCATGGGTGCCGACTTATACTCAGTAGTGACTTATTTGTGGTTTTATTTTTTAATATATTAATAATATATTCTTTATTTTCCAACTAACAACTGGTTGTCCTTTAGTAGTCTTTTCACATTACAACCAATTGAGGGTGTTGTGGGTGTGTGTGTCAGTGTTTGCTGCTACTGACAACAATGTGGACGAAGAAGTGCTACCCACAACAAACAGAATCTTAATGTTTTCTTCCTGAAATTGATTCAATTTTTCTTATTTGCATGGAAACATTGTTATTCTTGTTTTTATTTTTTACGTCCTCATTCAAATGCGGGATGCAAGTGTCAAACTGGGTTACAGAAAGACAGAAGAACTGCTGAACATTCTGTCATTCAGACGCAGCTCCTACACTACAAGGTAAAAGATGGCCTTCAAAAAAGACGACTTTGCATGATCTCATAAACCCAGACATGGAGACATGTTCACGGATGTTTTTGTAGAGCTCTTCAAAATAAACCTGATCTCTTAACATCACCCCGTCTTCCATGCATTGTAAATGAGACGGTCAATGCTTCCATGTAGCCATGAGGCTGAAAACTTGACAGTAGCCTCTCCTACACACAATGGAAGCGTCTAGTTTATGAAAACATTTTTGGACAACTATTAAGCATCGAATTTGATGTATGTCAAAAGAGGGAGTGGCCTTGAATTAGACACAGTAATGCAAATCTGAGGCGTGATTTGACGGATTTGTACAGAGGCATTGCACTTATTTCCTAAAAGTGTGACTTACACTTTGGAAAATACCGTAGTTCTCTGTACCCAGAAGGAAGATTGTCAAACATTAACGGTAACAGCTAAAGCATATATACTACCTTTAAAATCATAAGCGACTATCAATAGAATATGGAACATCCATACGATATCTGAAACTTGGTTCAGCCATGACAAGGACACTGACTTTGATTTGAAAAACTATGAACCCTAATTGTATGAACAGGGTAAACAAAAAAGGTGAAAAATAATATTAGATTTACAGTAATTAATAAAATGTCAGTTGCAGTGGATTGAATACTGGAAGTATTACATCTAAAATGTGCAATAAAGCAGGGAAAATGCCATAATAAACTGTAAATGTAGATCATCAGGTTAACGCTTAGAAGTGTTGAGGGACTGGATGGAAATAATATTTCACTCTCAAAAGAACAATGTTATTCATCTGTGATCCCTGTTATTTAAGAACAGAGACATTTACAAACTATCTCCCTCCACAATTTTTAAATATCTCAGAAAAAATATTTAATTATTAAACTAATTAAATATATCAGGAAACACAACAGTATAAAAGTCCCATCGCAGTGAAAGTCAAGGACAGCCTTTGAAGACCTAAATCCCTTTAAACCCCCTTCAAACTTTAGACAGTTGACTTAAAAACTAAAGTGCGAAGGATCCTTGTTTGACAATGCTGCTGAACATTAAAGACTGGCTGCAGTTTTGAAACTGGTCTCCAGAGTGATCCTGAAATTTCATTCTGTTTTCCCCCAGGATCGGTGGTTTTGGCGTCTTAGGAACAACAAGGTGCAGGAAGGTTATCCCATGCAGATTGATCAGTTCTGGAAGGGGCTGCCACCTCGCATTGATGCTGCCTACGAGAGATCTGATGGGAAGTTTGTCTTTTTTAAAGGTAGACAAAGAAGCATTTCAGAAAATCTGACCATTATCTGAAAGAACAGGAGCTAATAAATAGATTTAAAAAACCTATTCAGCTAGACTTGACAGGAAGCTTCTGTTCATAACTGGTTCCAAACTGGGTTGATTCAGCTCACTTCTCCTGTTTCAGGTGACAAGTTCTGGGTGTTCAAGGAGGTCAGTGCTGAACCAGGTTACCCTCAGAGCCTGTTGGAGCTAGGAAGGTCCCTCCCGAAAGAGGGAATCGACACGGCACTTCGCTGGGAGCCGGTTGGTAAAACCTACTTCTTCAAAGGTGACCAGTACTGGCGCTACAATGAGGAGAGGAGCACTGTGGACCCAGGATACCCCAAACCTATCTCTGTGTGGAAAGGAATCCCTGAAGCTCCACAGGGAGCCTTTATTAACAGAGACGGATGTGAGTGGAAGTAGTCTTTTGTTTTTCATAAAAAGTGTGCATACACAAAAAGAATGCATTGTGTAAATGTAAAAGAGAGGTATGCTCTGTTTTGGGAAGCATACGTTAAAGTTTATAATATAACCGGCAGCCTAATAATGAGAAAAATAAATCTTTTGAGACTCTACAAAACTGTGAGGTCTTTACATATAAAGGGTTCTATAAAGGGTTCTATTACATGACAGTCCAGTTTAAAATGGCCCAGGCAGACCTCATGCCGCCTAAAGCTAACAACAACAACAATGGAGGTCATCCAGCAGGCCTTTTTTATAGCATTTGATGTTGTTTGAGAGAAGATTGTGGGCGGCAAAGAGGAATAAAGCTGCTTTCTTGGAGCTTTCTTCTGTCATGATGTCCTATAGCCAAGCAAAGAGTTTCAACAGTAGCTCCGCCGAAATAGGTCTGCCAAAACTTTCCCATGGGCCCACCACCTGTAGGTGGGCCCATGTCCTTCATTGCACAGGCCCATAAAATGCAATGTGGTTTGGGTAGTAGTCAATGGTGGGTGCCCTGACGACCCAAATCCTGGTCGTGAAACTTGGCTTTTGGGACATGGAACGTCGCTCTCTGGGAGGGAAGGAGCCTGGGCTTGTGTGAGAGGTTGAGAGGTTGAGAGGGACTGGCTAGATACAGTCGGGCTCGCCTCCACACACAGCCTGGGCCCTGAAAGACACTTATTCGAGAGGGGTTGGCAGCGAGCTGGTGTGTGCTTACTCGTGAGCCCCCTTCTCAGCTGCCAAGTATTGGAACCCGGTGGACTAGAGGTTCATGTCCCTCTGCCTTTGTGACTGTGGTTTTGGCTTACAGCAGTTTAGAGTACCTGGCCTTCTTGGTGTCTCTCAAAGGGGTACTGGAAAGTGCCCCAACGGGGGACTCCATTATCCTCGGGGGACAGTGGCACTCGGAGGGGTGTCATTGTTAGGAATGATCCGAACCCGAGCAGTGTTTTGTTGTTGGACTTCTGTGCTCGTCATAGTTTGTCCATAACGAACACCATGTTCGAGCACAAGGGTGTCCATCAATACACATGGGACCAGGACACGCTAGGCAGGAGGTCAATGATCGACTTTGTATATGTTTCAGGCGACCTGTGGCTTGGTGTCTTGGACACTTGAATAAAGAGAGGTGGTGGTGAGTTGGATTCACTGGCGGGGAAGGAGGCCAGAGGGACTTGGGAGATCTTAATGCACTTTGAGGGTCTGCTGGGAACATCTGGCTGAGCCCTCCGTCAGGGAGGTCTTTAAAAACCTGCATCCAGAAGAGCTTCAAACAGGTACCGTGGGAGGCTGGGGACATCGAGTCCAAGTGGACCGTGTTTTCCACCCCCATTGTCTCTGCTGCTGTTCGGAGCTGTGTTCGCAAGGTCTCTGGTGCCTGTTGCAGTAATAGCCCCCCAGCCTGGTGGTAGACACCAGAAGTACAGTACAGTACAAGAGTCCTACCAGGCCTGGCTGGCTAGTGGGACTCTACAGGCAGCTGATAGGTATCGGCAGTCTAAGCGAGCTGTGGCCCAGACTGTTGCAGAGGCAAAAACTTGGTCAACTCGGGCAACTAGTCTGGATGCCTCCTGGATGCCTCCCTTGGAAGGTGTTCCGGGCATGTCCCACTGGGCTGAGGCCCTGGGGAAGACCCAGAACATGTTGGAGAGACTATGTCTTGGAACATCTCAAGGCTCCCCAAAGGAGCTGTAGGAAGTGGGTGGGGAGAGGGAAGTCTGGGCATCTTTGCTTAGACTTCTGCCCTCGCGACCCAGTCCTGGATGAGTGGAAGAGAATGGATGGATGGATGGATGTATGGATGGATGGATGGATGGATGGATTTAATTTAAGTCATGCATTCAGATACACAATCTAGCCGCAGGGGTTGCAAGCCAGTTGCCTCTGTGCCGGTCCCAAGCCCGGATAAATAGAGAGGGTTGCGTCAGGAAGGGCATCCGGCGTAAAAATTGCCAAAATAACCATGCGAATCATCCACAACACTTTACACATACCGGATCGGTCGAGGCCCGGGTTAACAACGACCGCCACCGATGCTGTTAACCTACAGGGTGTCGGTGGAAATTTGACTACTGTTGGTCGAAGAAAGAGGGGAGGCAGAAGGGTCCGTGGCCAGAGAGAGAAGGGAAAAGGCAGGAACATAGGTTTGAGAATAGGGACTCTTAACGTTGGCACAATGACAGGGAAAGGCAGAGAGCTGGCAGACATGATGGAGAGAAGGAAGGTAGATGTACTGTGTGTGCAGGAGACAAGGTGGAAGGGCAGCAAGGCACGTAGTATTGGAGGAGGATACAAACTGTTCTATCATGGTGTTGATAGGAAGAGAAACGGGGTAGGTGTGATTCTGAAGGGGGAGTTTGTAAACAGTGTTCTAGAGGTGAAAAGAGTCTCAGACAGGATGATGAGCCTAAAGTTAGAAATTGAAGGGGTGATGGTGAATGTAGTCAGTGGGTATGCGCCACAGGTTGGCTGTGAGTTAGAAGTGAAGGAGAGATTCTGGAGTGAGTTGGATGAGGTCATAGAGAGTTTTCCCAGAGGAGAGAGAGTTGTTATTGGAGCAGACTTTAATGGGCATGTTGGTGAGGGCAATAGAGGTAATGAGGAGGTGATGGGCAGGTTTGGTGTGAAGGAAAGGAATCTGGAGGGACATATGGTGGTGGACTTTGCGAAGAGGATGGAAATGGCTGTAGTCAACACTTACTTCCAGAAGAGAGAGGAACATAGAGTGACATACAGAAGTGGAGGTAGGAGTACTCAGGTGGACTACATCCTATGCAGACGAGGTCATTTGAGAGAGGTTATTGACTGCAAAGTGGTGGTAGGAGAGAGTGTAGCCAGACAGCACCGCATGGTGGTGTGTAAGATGACTCTGGAGGTCAGGAAGAAGAAGAGAGGGAAAACAGAAAAGAAGACCAAGTGGTGGAAGCTACAGAATGAAGAAACTTGTGAGGAATTTAGGCAGAAGTTGAGACAGGTCCTGGGTGGTCAGGATGAGCTTCCAGATGACTGGGAAACTACAGCAGAAATTATCAGGGAAACAGGTAGGAAGGTGCTAGGTGTGTCATCTGGAAAGAGGAAAGACGGTAAAGAGACTTGGTGGTGGAATGAGGAAGTACAGGAATGCGTCCAGAGGAAGAGGTTGGCTAAAAGGAAGTGGGATGTAGAAAGGACTGAGGAAGGTAGACAGGAGTACAAGGAAGCGCAGCGTAGAGTGAAGAGAGAGGTGGCAAAGGCCAAACAGAAAGCTTACGATGAGCTATATGACAGGTTAGACACAAAGGAAGGAGAAAAGGACTTGTACAGGCTAGCCAGACAGAGAGACAGAGATGGGAAGGACGTGCAACAGATAAGGGTGATTAAGGACAGAGATGGAAAGGTGCTAACAACTCAGGAGAGTGTACAGAAAAGATGGAAGGAGTATTTTGAGGAGCTGATGAACGTGGAAAATGACAGGGAAAGAAGGGAGGAAGATGTGGTTGTTGTGGAGCAGGAAGTAGCAGAGATTGGAAAGGATGAGGTTAGGAAGGCTCTGAAAAGGATGAAGAGCGGATAGGCCTTTGGTCCTGATGACGTACCTGTGGAGGTATGGAAGTGCTTAGGAGAGACAGCAGTGGAATTTCTAACGAGGTTGTTCAATAGGATTTTAGAGAGTGAGAAGATGCCTGAGGAATGGAGGAGAAGCGTTCTGGTTCCGATCTTTAAGAACAAGGGTGACACGCAGAACTGCAGCAACTATAGAGGAATAAAGTTGATGAGCCACACAATGAAGCTGTGGGAAAGAGTAGTGGAAGCCAGGCTTAGGAAGAAGGTGGAGATTTGTGAGCAGCAGTATGGTTTCATGCCCCGTAAGAGCACCACTGATGCCATTTTTGCTTTGAGAATGTTGATGGAAAAGTACAGAGAAGGTCAGAAGGAGCTGCATTGTGTGTTCGTAGATTTAGAGAAGGCGTATGACAGGGTGCCGAGGGAGGAGCTGTGGTACTGTATGAGGTCGTCTGGAGTGGCAGAGAAGTATGTCAGAGTAGTTCAGGACATGTATGAGAGAAGTATGACGGTGGTGAGATGTGCTGTAGGTCAGACAGAGGAGTTCAAGGTGGAGGTGGGACTACACCAAGGATCAGCTTTGAGTCCTTTTTTGTTTGCTATGCTGATGGACAGGCTGACAGACGAGGTAAGACAGGAATCTCCCTGGACAATGATGTTTGCGGATGACATTGTAATTTGCAGTGAGAGTAGAGAGCAGGTGGAGGAACAGCTAGAGAGGTGGAGGTTTGCTCTGGAAAGAAGAGGCATGAAGGTCAGTCGTAGTAAGACAGAATACATGTGTCTGAACGAGAGGGATCAAGGTAGAAGCGTTAGGTTACAGGGGGCTGAGGTGAAGAAGGTGCAGGAGTTTAAGTACTTGGGGTCAACAGTTCAGTGTGATGGGGAGTGTGGAAAAGAGGTGAAGAGGCGAGTGCAGGCAGGTTGGAGCGGGTGGAGGAAAGTGTCAGGAGTGTTGTGTGACAGAAGAGTGCCAGCAAGACTCAAAGGAAAGGTGTACAAGACAGTGGTGAGACCAGCTCTGCTCTATGGGTTAGAGACGGTAGCAGTGAGACCGAGACAAGAGGCTGAGATGGAGGTAGCGGAGATGAAGATGTTGAGGTTCTCCTTAGGAGTGACCAGGTTAGACAGGATAAGGAACGAGTACATCAGAGGGACGGCTCATGTTGCCTGTGTTAGGGACAAAGTCAGAGAAGCCAGACTGAGATGGTTTGGACATGTTCAGAGGAGGGATAGTGGATATATTGGTAGAAGGATGTTGGAGATGGAGCTGCCTGGCAGGAGGGCGAGAGGACGGCCAAAGAGGAGATACATGGATGTCTTAACAGAGGACATGAAGTTGGCTAATGTTAGGGTAGAAGATGTCCATGATAGAGTGAGGTGGAAAAGGATGATTCGCTGTGGCGACCCCTGATGGGAAAAGCCGAAAGAGAAAGAAGATTCAGATACACATGCCTTTGACAGCTGTGTGTATCTGGACTTTGAAAGTATAAAGTTTAAATATTACACTTTGGATTTGGTCTGCTGTCTCCTTTAATTATGAAGAGGAGGCAGGAGCTGTTGGATCTACCTGGAGTCGGCCTGCAGTTACTAAAGCTCCTCATTTGGGAGCGTTGTTTTCTGGAACAAGCGCAGACCACAAAGACAAAGAACACAGCGAAGAAAACTGTCTGATCTTATGAAGAGTCCATGAAGTTTGCATGTGGAAATGAAGTGATAGCCTCCAGAGTGTTTGGAAGTGGTCTTGTAGCTTTTATCATTTTGTCCTGTTGGTAGTATTTTAAAGATTATATCTGACTGATTTCCTCCCTGTCATTTTCTTGATAGTTGTAATCTCCAAAGCAGAAGAGTGAATGCTCTTTTGTTTTAGCCCTTGTGCTATCCTTGGCACTTTAACACTGGGAGTTGGGTCATCTAGACCCCACTAGACAGTGCGCTGAAACTTTTGTCTTCAATGATTTGTGATCTTCACTGGTGTCCATGGATTACAGGAAATCCTCTTCACCTTTATCCACCTTTGTCATGGTAGGGATAACCCGTCAATGTAAGGGGTGGGGTCATAGGATAGCACAACTCCCCCTCTGGTCACCATCAGGAACCATCTCCAGAGTTCTAACCACACTTCCTGGATGCTGCACACTCTCATTCACTCAATCAACCACACCATACTTAAGCTCTGGACTGAGCTCAGCTCATTGCGAAGTATTGTTTGTGCCACTCTGCCTTCCTTATCTAGCGTTATATCTGGACCTGATCTTCTGTCTCCTGACCCTGGCTCTGTTAGCCTGCCGCCTCCCCCCGACCGTCGCCTGGATTTTGACCATCCTGTCCCTCCTCTGATGATCTCATGCCTGTCATCGACTCCTGCCTGCCTGACCGACCCTGATTTAGCTTTGGGGACTTTTAGCTGAGCTAATAAATCTGGTGCACTGTGATCAAGCTGTCTGCTTGTTCTTGTGACAATTATTACTTTTAGGGCCTGATTTTTGAATTTTTTTGGTAGCAAGGAGGTTGGACTTAGTTCTTTGGTTTCTTGACTTCTTTGTATCAAAATTTTGGGATGTTTTCTATCATTTGAGCTGCTCTGATGTGATGAAGCAGAAGAAAAAATTCACAGGGTTTTCTGTGAAGCTCGATGTTGTAAAGGGGGTTAGGAAATGTGATAGCTCTTGTGCTGAGGTTGGTGTTTTAAACACTGTGAGCACATGAAACTCAAGAAGCCTCACAGCAGACAGCCCATTCTTCTGACCTGTTAAAGTACCCAGTCCAGTCATCCTTTGTGGCAGCTGCTGCAACGGTGGGACGAATGTAGACCAAACAAATGTTTGACGCGTTCTTTGCAGTGATGCGGTGGTTGTGCATGTCTTACACCCTCACAGCAAATACGTTTGCTTGTTTAAGGCATCTTTGAGATCTAAAGATTTGTGTTTCGTGGACACTTTGTGAATACCAAAAATCCAAATAAAGGAGTCAATTACTGATACTTCCACTATTTTAAACTGGAAGAGCCACCAGCCTTTATTTTGTCTGGAGCCGACTGGTATCACAAATTCACATGATTTTTTGCACGTTTTCTCAGGACTGTTCATTCAAAAGCCACCTAGCCCGTCCCAAAGCCTGTCCTCTGTCTGGAGATACAAATTCACAGGAGACATGATTCTTCTGAGTCCGGCAGCCTGCTCACGCAGAATAGTAGAATGGACTGTGGTCCGAAGCCTCCGCCGTTCTGTGCACACTGTAACAAAATCGTACGCACAGTTTATCAGATTTTAAAAAATATTTTAACCACTGTCCCCCGGCGGGCTCCGTAGATTCTTCAGATTACATGGCTGAATGGTGTCTTTTTTAAAGAGGACTTTAGAATGTACATATTATCCACTGGGAATCCAAAAGCCTTTCTGAGGAACCTTTATCAAACTGTTTGTTTAAGATTCTAATAAATTCTAACTTCTGAGGTGGAGGTTATGATAAAGGACATGTGTTTGCAGGAATCGCTTGGCAAATCTATGGTAAAACAGTGAGGCTGATGCTGTTTAATGTTCACGCAAAAAATTACTTTGATCTTCTTAATTTGCAGTAAATAGTATAAACCTGCATTTATTTTACAATCTTATTTGTTTTAAAGCATTTTCCCAAACCATGAATAAAAAATGGTGACCAGCTGATATTTCATCAAACAGTATATTGATAGTGAGTGTACAAACACATCCTTCCGCATAGATTATTGTGTTTTTGAGTCTTTCTCTTCCACTGTTACCTGATATGGTGAAACCAGCCTTTTCTTGGTATAAAATGCAAAAGATACCTCTAACGGGTCGATCTGATGTTTTCTAAACCTCACAGATGCCCCAAATGATGGGTTTGACAAAGTGTGTTTCTGTGGAGCTAATGTTTCCTGTTTTTGTGTCGGAGGTCAAACAGTTTGTCTAAATATTGCTCAGATCTGTGTAACAAGTTTTGATTAAAAGATCTAATGTAAAGACAGGTTTATATGACATCTGTGTACATGACAAATACAGTATGAGGTTTCATTTATCTGCATTTTAGCTTCTCCTTTTCTGTGATTGGACCATGTTAAGCTATGATCTGGAGTCAACCCAGTGCAGTGGGAAACACCACTGTGATGCTTTTGCTCTCTTCTCCTCAGACTACACCTACTTCTACAAAGGGAAGGACTACTGGAAGTTTGACAACCAGAAGCTGACGGTGGAACCTGGCTATCCCAAGTCCATATTACGAGATTGGATGGGTTGTGACCAGTCTGATATAGAGCATTCTGGTGGTAATCGCGGCGATCGCCAGCTGCCGCTTGATAACGTTGACATCATGGTGACCATCAACGATGTCCCAACAACGGTCAACGCCATCGCCGTGGTGATCCCCTGCGTCCTGTCACTGTGCATCCTCGTGCTGGTGTACACAATAGTTCAGTTTAAGAACAAAGGAGTGCAGCAAAATAGCATTCCTCAGCACTATTACAAATACCAGGTTCAGGAGTGGGTATGACAGACAACCTCAGGTCACGTGGGAGGAGTCATCTGGCTTTTGCCGGCTCTGGCTAAGGACAAGGATAAAAGTCGCTAACTTTTCTAACTTTGGAGTGCACAAACTCAACAGCTTGGTCAAGTAGAAGTGAGTGAGTGCTTGTGTCTGCCTCGTCACACCTGGCGAAGCTGTGACCAAACATGCCTGATGGTAGGAACATGACCATGAGGATGCCAGAAGGAGAAAAGCACCTCATCTGCTCTGCTATTTTCAAGCCAAAAGGACAGAAAATGAGGTTCTCTTTGGACCTACAACACACCATCGTCTTCTCAGTGAAACCTTTATTGAGCAGAAAGAAAACACCCCTTATGAACCTGACATCCCCTCTGAAAGTGTGTTACATCAATACCTTATAAAGTTCTTTGCTTCAGAAGTTAGATGGTATTTGGTAATATTAGGGTGTGTTTTTTGAGAATTTTTTTTATAAAAGCCCTGAAAAAAAACATTGGTAAAATGGCCATAAATGGGGGAAAAAATGGTATCCCCTTTTTAATCCCACAGTTTTCTTTGCTTTCATTTATAATGAGATGTAAAGCCTTCAGAGGACAGCAGGGGTCAGAAGTCAGGGACAAAACCGATTCTGGTGGCAGAGCTAGTTCCACACCAGTGGCACTTGACTGACTCCTCTCCACCTATGGCACCATGACTGCAAATGCCTAACCTCCATGCAAAAACTAGAATCTGAATTTCTGTGTAACAGAAGTTGTGCAAGAGGTCCAGGCAAACACTAGGGTTTGTCAGGAGTTCTCGCAAAATTTGTGCAATTTATATTCTGTTGAAATTAGAGATACAATTCTGAAATTTCAATTGAATTTGAGATGCATCACTAGCAGCTGACACTATAATCTTACACTGTAAATCCGAATAGGTTCTGTGAACTAAAAATGTATGAGGAAACCGATTACATAATATTTTTTTCAAGTTATCTTACTTAAAAATGATCAGTTTATCAGAACTTAGAATGTTTGAGTTTGCACTTAGCACTTTAACTAAATTTAAACTTTACCTCTTTACTCATACACAATCCTCTCAGGGTCTGCCAGATCTGTAGTGGGAGAAAGCCGGATCCCAATGCATGCAAATTCCACACAGAAGGTGTTCTGTTTTATGTCCCCCAGCAGGTCCTGAACCAGGTCTTATCGCTCTGCGGCAGGAGCACTAACCGCTGTGCCACCACATCCTGAAAAATCTATTCAGTATGTAGCTGAGTTCATGTCACAACGTTCAGGGGCGTACGTTATGACGTAATCACGTCTCTTCACTTATAAGTATTGACACTTAGGTTTCATTAGTCCCATAAAGATACAAATGAAGTCAAAGTTGAATCGGATTGTAGGTTTAAGCTGACTTGACTTGGTTGAGCAACCAAGTTTTATAATCAAAGAACTGAAAAAGTAGCACTACTTTTGAGTTCTATGATTATAAAACTCTTTGTACTGTTCGGGTTTACAGTGTACTTGAAACAGGTTTTAACATAGTTTGGAGCGCTTGCTCTTGTTAAACAACATTTTCAGCAGTAAGGACCGGGCTGTCGACAGTGCACCCGTAAATTTGGCTTCTTGGACATGCTCCTGCATTGCTAATTCTGAGTTGTCTCTAACAGGCTGCAGACAAACCAGTTACGGACTCATCATTGTTTCTTTTGTCAGCCAGAATTTTCCTCAACCAGTGGAACGAAAGATACAAACCAATAATCTTCATAACTTTTACTGCTAGCTTTTACTAGCTTTTACAGGGGTAGAACAGTAAATTTGAACAAAGAACAAACAGACCTATTTTAAACTTTAAGGTCAAAACTAAAACTTGTGTATAAAAATAAACGTTGGCTTGATGGTTAGCTAGTTCCTTTAAGGATCTTTTAAAAGGCTTGTTCTTCTCAAACTGTTTACTTGGAAGTTAAAAAGGTGTTGAATAGATCTAGTCAGTATTCTGAGTTCACACACTTTAAAAAAAATGTTATTTAGATTCTTTAAAAAAACTAATATCTGATGGTTAAAATGGCCATAATGATGTGTTTTAGAACTGTTTGTAGCTAGCTTTGTTGTACCAGTTCAGGCACACGCACATTTTGAAAGGTTGCCCGATTTGATCAAACAATAGACGTTTTAAGGTAAAAACCAACCATGTGTTTGAAAGTTTATTTCTGCTAGTTTAGAGGTCTGACTCTGCAGGGTTATTGAGGCAGAGTGGACTGCTTTTTGAATCATGGCAACATCTACAGAGTTTAAAAAAGTTCTGTTCACAGCCCCCATGCCAGTTAACGATATATTCTCCCCATCCCTCACATAATTCTCTCGATCCAAACTCCATCTGTGCTTCTCTGCGTAGATGACACTTTCCCTTTGGTTCCTTCATCCATCTTTACTAAGCATTCATTCTTTGAACATTCTGCAGCACACTTCAGAGAGGGACTACATGCGGCACACTTTAGCCTCTGCAGTTTGGCAAGCATCCCCAAATTATTTTACATTATTACTGGGAAATAATGTAACCGCTGTGCTTTTATACTTTTGCTTTAATACGATTACAAGCTGTGTTTAGGAGCTGGTCGTTTCTAGACTTTAATGGATTTGCAAAAGAGGCGTGTTCTTTTGTTATTTAAAGATGACAGATTTAGTTATTTTTTTAAATGTTTGCATTTAGATAACTCTTTTGGTATTTTTAGAATGTACAAGCCTGTCGGGTTTTTAAACCAAACATCAACTTGAGCTTTGGAGCTAAACCTTTTTTATTTGTCTAAAGTTACTCAAAACAAGAGTAAAGTTTCCCCCAATTGTAAGATTTAATGTCTGACAACTTGTGAGGTCAAAGTCTCAAAATGAGGCAACTCCAACTTCATGAACACTATATCATAAAAACTTAGACAACATACTGAGCTTTGAATGAGAATCTAAGTATGCCCTTGATGCTTCTGTAGGAATTGGAAGTGCCGGGCAAATGCTGCTGATGTAATGCAACACCTAGGGAGGCCACATGAGTCCTCTTGGGTGGAGGCAGAATCTGTATCTTTTATAATCAAAGCAGTGCATGACTAGCTGTCTAGCTAGCTATCCAAACTCTTTTAGAACTCCACCAACAGAAGCTATAAAAGAAAAAACATATTTCTGAGTTGTCTGGTGTCGCATAGTCTCGTACCTCTAGAGCTCAGTACTATGAAAGCACAGTAGATTGTCCAGCATGGAGGCTAAGCAGCACCTAAATCCACACAAAGTTGTTTTGAAATACTTTACAAACAAAAACTGTCAAAGTCCCTCCCAGGTCTGCTTATCCCCACAGAACACGTCTGGTGTCTGTCAAAGCTTTGTGACTGACTCTTGCAGACACTTTCTAGAAAGCATAGCATAAGAGCTTTTCACAAGTCATCTGGACTTGTTTTTGGTTGAAGATGATACGCGTCTTATCTTACAGCTTGTCATCAGAATTCAGAATTGAGATAATTGGATGAGAAACAAGAAATCTCTAACTAAAAAACTTAGTCCAGATAACTTTTTAAAATCTTTTTCTGCTATAAAACGATGCTGGATGAATAAGAGTTGAAGCAAATATCTATAGCAGTGTTTTTCAGCCAGTGTGCAGCGGCACACTAGTGTGCCTTGGGAGATGGTCAGGTGTGCCATGGGAAATTACCCTCATTAATTGATCTAAAAACATTTCCCATCTCCAGGAAATCAGCTCTTTGTTCATCCAAACAGGCCCTGATAAAACACTGAGAAGTTAGGAATATAAAAGATCGTAAAACAATTTTTTCTTTGTGTTTATTTGATTCTATTAAAGACATCTTGATAAGAATGACAGTACCCTGATTTAGCTGTTTTCGGAAAAGTCCCACCCCTTTAACTGTCTCCACCAATCATTCTTGGAGGCTTAATCACACGTCATCAGTCTGACAAATCAGACGTGGTTCAAGTCTTCACTTCCTTGTTCTGATTCTGCTCATAAAGTCTCTCAGTTCCAACAAAAATACCAGCCAAAGCTCGTCTTTAGTGGTGTAGCTTTCCACAGGATCCGGTGTCAGACCGTGGAACAAGTGAACAAAACCATGAAGCTCAGAGAAGACAGTCTGTCTGCGTTCGCCGGCTGTTTGCACTACATCTCCCATGATGCATTTAGCATTGGGTTTTTAGCATTTAGCATTTTTAGCATTTAGCATTTATGTATTGGGTTAAAGTGACAGCGTCTCAGCGCAGTGTCTGAGTCTTCGTTGTTAAACGTCTTGAAACCACAACGAACACACATCAAACAGTTTTTAAATCTTTTAACTTAACTTTTATAACATCTTTTAGAAAAAACAGCTGCAGCTTCAAGCTTTTTCTGCCACATTCATTACAAAAATGCATGTGAGATTGCGGAGGGGCTGTGGATCAATACAGACTATGAGTTTCTTCTTTTTTTTTTTTTGGGATGCTGGTGCGCCGTGGGATTTTTGTCAAGGTTAAAGTGTGCCGTGGCTCATAAAAGGTTGAAAAACACTGATCGATAGAATGCAATGTGAAATAGGCCATTCGTTATTTGCTATGAACAGATTGGTTAGCCCACATCAGAAGATCTTCACAATAATAGGTCATTTTAATTAAAACACAAAGACTGACATTTGTAGAAAATCCATATTAATGGAAACTTCTCATCATAAGCTTCAAGTATGGCAATAGAGGCCGTTCGGGCTTCTTTTAAAGCTTCACGTTCTACACCAGACACTAGAGTATCTCAGATGTCAAACCATTTCCCCATCTGCTGAAGAAAAGAAAAAAGATCCAAGCCAAAATGCACTTCAGCAACCCACTAAGTCCCGACAGTGGTCCCTATTCACTTTAAGAATTTAAGAAAAGCAAGTTATAAAATTGTCTGTTTGTAGATATGATCATGTGACAATAAAGAAGATGAGAGGACAAAAATTCTTCTTGCTAAAGAGTGACCAGTGTGTTTGGGAATGATGTTAAGCAATAAGAGTTGGATCCCACTATAACGTTATTTACAAACTCCTCAATATTTTCTTTACTTTCTTTTTAAGAAATACAAAGTTTGTCCTTATCTCACTAAAAAAACATAGTAAAACGTACAGCGTGGAGCAAAATGATGATTTTGAAGACCTTTTTTATGTGTGTTTTCCTCTGTGTGTGTCAATGTGTGTGTGTGTGTGTGCGTGTGTGTGTGTGTGCGTGTTTGCGTGCGTGTGTGTGTGTGTGGGTCTGAGAATCTGTCCGATGTGTTTATGTTGGTAGTTGTTCGACCATGTGTATGTGCGTGCATTTCTGTGTGTGATTGTGTATTTTGACATTTAGAAACCGTATATTTTTAACAGGTTAAACATAAAAACAATTTTCACAGCCACATTGTTATTTTCAACACTTTTGTGCTAAATGTAAAGCGTAACGTTACGCTCAAGCCAGAATTGAAACCGACAGGCACCATAATGAAGACAGTCTGTAGGAAACAATTTTTCCCCACAAACATTTTCTTCACCAAGGTGAGGATGTTGGATGCATCAACTGTAGAAAGGTAACAGGCTTTAACCCCTTCATGCCTAAATGTATTTCCTATTACACAAAAGATATTCTTCAATCGTTTTCCCGCTCAAGGTGATGCTAAATGAAGTAGAGTCCTGAATTTAGCGACGTACAGCATGAAGGGGTTGAAAGCAGGATTTTTCATTTAAATGTGTTAGACGTGCACATCCACACTTTCTGGCTGAAAAATCCTCTCCATCATTACATCCATGGTGGATGGGGACAATGTCTCTGGACTGGCAAAAGGGGCAGTGGTCCTGCTTTTTAAAAAATGGGGTGGGCGAAGAGGCATCACCGTACTCAAACTCCTTAGGAAAGTCCTCTTTAGGGAAGTGGAGAAAGGACTTCAGCCGATAGTGGAACCTCTGATTCAGGAGGAACAGCAGATGAGCTCTACGCCTTACATAGAGTGATGGTTCATGGGAGTTCTCCCACCCACGTGTGTTTATGGATTTGGATAGTCTTTGAGCTTGCTCCTCATGGTGTTCTGTGGGAGGTGCTCAGGTCCAGGGACCCTTCTAAGGTTCAACTCAATGTATCTTGGACTCTGTCTTTTGTCACCTGTCTTGCTCATCATTTTTATGGACAGAATCATGTTTCAGGAGCAGCTAGGTGGCTGCGTAGGAGATTCGGTTTTAGGACAGGATTTCATCTCTTTTTACAGATAATGTTCAGCTGGCTTAATGGGCCAGCCAGGACCTTTGATGTGCACTGTGCACTGGCTGTTTGCATTTGAGTGTGAAGCAGCTAGAGTTAGAATGACCACTTTTAAGTCAGAAGTCATGGCTCTCTATAAATGTGGTCACTGAAAAAATCTGTTGTAGTGAAGAATGAGCTAAGCAAACAGGCAAAGCTCTGGGTTTACAAGTCAATCTGTGTTCCTACCCTCATGACCAAAAGTGGAAGATCCTGTATACCAGCAAAGCAGGAGCTTGAAGTAGAGCTCCTCTTCATGGTGTTGAAGTTGTTCAGGCATTTCTTCTGGACGCCTCTTTGGAGAAGACCCAGGAGGCTCTGAACTATGTATGTCAGCTGGTCTGGGAGCACCTTGAGGATCCCCTGAGGAGATATTTGGACAGAGAAGTCTTGGTATCTCTGCTTGGACTGCTGCCCCCAACCCACGCTGTTGGATGGAGGGATAAATGGATGGAACATTTTTGATTGAGGAAAAGTCGGTACAGAATTCCAGATCCAGTTCTAAGGCAGCGATGAGATGACAGCATCTCTCCCCCTTCATCCCGCCTTTCTCCCTTTTCAAAAAGTCTGTATAAAGACAAAAGGAAAATGTACAAGTCTGAGAATCATTTTCAAATTTCAAGACTGAGGAAAACTACAGATTCATACTTTGTCTTTTGATAAAAGGTTCATAATCTGCAGAAAATTTTCCTCTCAGTGAAACACGTTTTCTATGAAGCACAAGTTTTTTTTCTTGATTGTCCCATTTGGTCTCTTTTGACATGGTTGTACCTTATTCCTGCACTGTTTCACTGACATGACTTGAATTAAATATGATGTTGATAGAATACTGTATTGACAAGAATCTAGAATTTGCCTTTTTTAAGGCTTTGTTTAAAATTCTCTTGACCCTCTATTAAAGTTATTCCTGAGAAACTCCATATTTTGGGGTTTGTTTGGAGTTTGCTTCAGTTTAGGGCGGGGGGGGGGGGGGGTCATAATATAGGAAAGAGAAGGGTGGGGCTTTGTGAAAAAACATTTTCCGACCATGTTACTGCTAAAAGAGGAACACACTTTCAAATGTGTGCTTTGGTACACAGCATTGATATTGTTGTAGTTTTTTATTGTTAGTGATTATCCTTTAATGAAAACAAGTTTCAGTGTTTTTTTCTGAATCTTTTTATTGAAAATCTAATGTTTGTCCGCTAAAGATAAGGAAAAAAGCATTCAAACTCAAAACAACAGAACAAACTTCTGTCTGAGCAGCAGAAGATGCTTTTGGCTACATTTATGACTCATTTCATATCATCTATTAACGAATCCTTTATTATTAGCCCACAATCGAAGGTGCAACACAGACAGACTGCAGTGAAAACATCCAGATTGTTGATCAAGTTTATTCAAGTATATCAGATCAAATAGTTAAACATTCTATTCTGTTTAGTTTCAAATAGAGAAAGGATGGAATTAAGCCAAATTAGCGATTGTTAAATACTACAAATCATATGAAAATAGGACATCTGTGTGCAAATCCCACAAAGCTTTAATGTTCATGTGGCATTTTCAATAAAGAGCATCCTCCTCTCCCTCATTATGAAAGGAATTCTGGTCCCGGAGACAGAACACCCCCAACCCCCACCCCAAAGAAGTTTTTTTATTCCTTTGATTTATTTTTTTCGTGGGTAAAAAAAAAAAAAGGTTCCTGCTTGCTTTTCCCGCACCCTGACCATCCTTCTGTTTTTCATAGTCAAACGGACTTCCTGGACATCTTTGCCCCCACTTCACCCCACCCCTACCTCAGCCACTCTCGTAGCTTACAACAGGCATGTCCAAAGTCTGTCCTGTGGGCCAAATGTGGCCCATGTTCTAATTTCAGAGAGCCTGCAGGCTCCTGTCATAAAATGATCAATTATTTATTTTCTTCAAATATGAAATTCACAGTAATTTTGTTTAAAATGCGTTTAGATATGTTTCTGTTTTACGTGCAGAATAGAAAAGTAACGCTTTTCATCAAAGTAATGCTTTTCATCAAATAGTTCATTTGCATTTAATGGTCTATAAGGGTTGAAAGCCCTGACACATCTACATCTCACAAAAGGTGACCAAACTCTGAAGAATTTGGACAAACCTGACTCGTCTCATCCTTGTTTCAGGAGTTCAGAACCAGTGGGATGACTCGGTCCTTTTTCAGAAATGTGCTGGATTCAAATGTTGGCATTTCAAACTCTTTAAATGTCTGTTTTCAACAAAAGCAACACAAGAAGTGAACAGTGAGGAAAAGGTAAGAGCAGAAGCAAATAGAGGTCAGACTGATGAGAAGTCAGTTCGATGTTTCTGTCAGGACAACAGGAGCAGAAGAACTTCTGAGGTCGTTGTGTTGAAGCCTCACCTGAAAGGCGGTGCCACGCCACAATCTTCTTTCCACTGTTTGCATTCACATTTTGCATGCATTGCCTGTCACACAAGTAAATGACCAACTGGAAAGACAAAGTGCCTTGCTCGTGGGCACTCCGGTAGTAGAGAATTTCTAGGGAAGTAATTCTCACAGAGTGCTGATTTTAATAGAAGTTCAACGGTTTTCTTCTTTCGGCTGCTGTTGATTTCCTGCATCATACGAGGCTTTTGACCTTGGCTGAATAGAGTAAACTCTGTTCCAGTCTGCACAACCTGACAGCTGATGTGTTTTTCTGTGTAGAAGAGTTTTACACCAACACCAAGGATCCACTGCACCAAATGCGAACTGTCTTGAAACGCTGTAAGGTAAAAGCATGTCACAAGGATTAAATGTTGCTGAGACTGCGAGCAAATAGTCCACGAGAACACCTCCACACTTCTCAGCTCCCTGTTTCTTAGCTAAGCTCATTTGCTTAAAACAAAACATAACAACAACAAAAACCAAGTCAGATGTTCTCCGCTCATTCAGCTGTGTGACTTTGAACTTCCATTTTGATTTTGACTTTTTGTTTGTTCACAGACCAACCTCTCCATGGTTATGCACTTTGAGAATGGACATCTAAAGATCAAAATGCCTTTTTGATTGCATCTTGTTCTTAAATTAAGAAATGAAATGCTTTGGTTTTATGTCTGTATTCTTAAATGTTTAGGAAACTGTTGGGAGTATCATTTTATTTAAATCTGTCTCATTTTCTGCAGTGGTTTAGCCACACCTTCACTGAGATGCGATTTTTACACTTTTTCTACCCTGGTTTTCTCTGTAGTTTCTTTTTTTTCCGAATAAACATATTTACTGTGTATTGTGTATTCCAACATATTTTTAAAATATTTGTGTGCTCCCTAATTGTAAATTCTGAATGTTTGCATCTGCTCTCTGTTTATGAACAAGAAAAAGAAGATTTCTTGAGTTTAAAAGAATCAACAGTAATTTAGTGCTTATACAGCATCTATGTGATATAAACATGCAGGGGGGGTTGCAAATATGTGAGATGAACCAAATTCATGATTTATGTTGATTATGCTAATTAAGGCAAGCAATACTTTTGACTATTTTTCCTAGATGTTCAAACTTTAAAACGGGTCAATTTGACCCGCAACATAACAGGAGGGTTAAAGCCTTTGATCTCCTACCAGTTCTTTGCAATTTCATAAATGATCATTTTGTTTTACAGTCATCCCTCGGTTATCGTGGGAGTTACATTCTACCCTCCACGAAAAACAAAATTAATCACCTCTATTTTTTGCAGTCATTCCAGATGTTTTAAGGCTGTAAAACTCCTCACTACACTCCACTTTTCTGAGACAGACATGAACATTTTCTCATTTTTCTCTCTTTTTTAAACTCTCAAAGTTCAAACCTTCATGGAAAAATAATTCCATATGATCGTGACCAAAGATTGATGTAGTTTGTAAACTGTACGCATACAGGAGACACATCAAGGAGGAGCTGGATTAACAAGATCTAAAGCCAATCAGAACGCAGAACACGAAGTAAAATGTGCAAAATCCATGAGACCTTGAAAGATTAACTGTGTCACAGCAACACTGTTGCATTTCATTTTCCTGCACAGTGGTGTAGTGGCTAGCACTCTTGCCTTACCGCAAGAAGGTCCTGGTTTGAATCCTGGATCTTTGTGTGGAGTTTGCATGTTCTCTCTGTTCATGCGTGGCTTTTCCCTGGCTTCTTCCCACAGTCCAAAAACAAGCTTAAAAGGTTTGCTGGTGACCCTAAATTGTCCCTGGGTGTGAAATAGAGTGAGCGGTTGTTGGACTGTTGAGCTATCCAGAGTTTACCCTGCCTTTACCCAACAGTAGCTGAGATAGGCTCCAGCAACCCAGCAACCCCAGATTCAGAAAATCGATGGATGGACACGTTTCTTTCACTTGTTTGTAGTTTGGTAAACTGTCTTTACAAAGTAATATGTTTTGCTTTATCAGTTAGTTCATTGATAACAAGATGATTACCTTTTATATAACTCAACAGCTGACTCACTTTAATGAGTAACCGAACAAGCTTCAGCATCTCAACTGTGTTTCTGCTGACTGGACATGGATCTGTCCAAGGTTTCATAGAAAAATGGATGGAAACATTTTTTTTACTAGTGTACAGTAGTTTTACATACAGCATAAAGAAAAAAAAGCATACAACAAGTCTAAAAGGAGGTGCGATGACCTTCATCCAGTGTGGGTCCTTGGGCAAGACCCTTCACACTACTGCCTCTATGTAGCCATAAGGGGCCCTAACCCCGGGTAGGGGCAATAACTCTGGGTGTACCTGTGTCCACAGCCTGGATAAAATACAGGGTTGTGCCAGGAGGACGGACATCTGGCATAAGAACGTCTACCAAAACCAAATGTTCAGAGTGCTGATTCGCTGTGGTGACCCCTGAAGAGAAATGCCAAAAGGTGAACAACACCATCATCTGCTTCCATTGTTGCATATTTTACTTTAAAAGAATTAACTCTTGATACGATTGAAGAAACATTGGACATCCTTCTGGGTTTTTTCGTCCTGTTCTGTCTCTTCTGGACAGGCTCAGTACCAGTTGGTGCATGAGATCATGAAAGACATGTTGTCCACTTTTTTATTTCCCATCCGGCACTGGGGCAGCTCTCCTATAGTGTCTGTGGGAAAAGGGCAAAACAACGAGTGTAATGCTGACGCAGTAAAAAACAGTTTCTGCCTTTCTAAAAAGTCTTTGTGTCTCTCATGTAATTGTATACTAACATGAAGAAATACGTTACATGACTAGATCTGATAATTCAGTGGATTTTCACAGACTTATTTAAACACAAGAGCATCTGTTTGGTGTACCTTTAGATGGTGAGCTTCCAGGTTTGTTAGTCTCTGGGTCTTTTTTGGCATTTTCACGTCTTTGCATAGCGTTCTCTGCGTGGCTCTGACCTCCTCCCATTATTAGCTTGTAGTAAAGTTCACACCTGAGCAGAAACACACACAGGTAGAGAGACAGTCACTGGGAGCATGGTCCAAATTAGGGAAAGTTTGGTGAGCAAAGAATAATGGAAACAAAAACAAAAAAAAACAATCAAACTGAGGATGTGCAATACATGTACAGTATGTAGGTATGTATATATCAATAGTTCCACAAATTCTTCTTACTGTTCTTCTCTTTATTCCATGTATGTATATTACTTTATTATATAATGTCCTTTTTTTCACTTTCCTTTGTTTTTTTAAAAACATCAGTGGTTGTCAGTAAAGTCCACTATGTCATGTTTTTCTCAGACTGCAGAAATGGTGGATGTAATCTCGTTAAAAATATGTTAAAGTTGGACTTTCAATCAAATCAAGAAGTAATAAATAATGGATGATAATTTACTGCTAATTAATTACTGATTAATATGATATATCAATATGGTTTTGTTGTTGGGTCTGGTGGTTTTTAGATGACTTGTAGGCTGGAAAACCACAACTCTATTTGGCAACACAAGCAAAGATTGAATGACGCTTCAAAGGAATTTTAAAAAAGTGGTAAAATTGAAGCAGAGTGATTCCAGGGGCAGTAAAAAGAAGAAAAGGCAAGGAGAAAATTGAGCTACATGTAATAAGTTGATAGAAAATCCACTTTTTTCAAAATGGCAACTTCTTTGTTGATTTTATCTCCATAGCAACTATTTTATGTTTTGGTCGCCTGGAGATGACGAACCGATCGACGTTAGTTAAAGTTAAAGTAAACTTTTTGATGTCCTTAGAGGTTTTTGCTAACCACGCCCTCATTCCTTATATGGCCATATCCAGTGTGTTTCAATATGTTCAGTTCCAGACATGGATGCACACATTAAATTTTCACAGTATTCCATTGAAAAACTTAACAGTACGCAACTTTTGCTAGCTCACCACACGCAAACTGTTCAAAATCTACAACTTGTAATTGCATCATTTGTTCTATAGTAGCTTGCCATTGATGCCTAAAAAGTTACGAAATGATCGGTTAAAATCCAGGCGACAAATTCTGTGGTGTTTGTAGACTGGAGCTTGCAGCAAGTGTGTGCAATTTCGTGAAAAGGAATAGCTGTGCTCCACTTTTGCCAGCTCGCAACACGGACGCCGTTTAAAATCTACAACTTCTAATTGCAACATAATTTCCAGAGTAGCTTGTTGATGCCCGAAGAGTTACGAGACGATGGATGAAAATTCCAAAGATGAGTTTTCATTTGTATCTGGTGCTAAAGGTGCTTTTTTTTTTTAAATTATAGATAGCGGCCTTCTCCGGAGGTCAAAGGTCGACAAAACTCCAGAGGTAGTTGTAGACTTGGGCTAGCGGCACGTTTCTCAAATTTCGAGAAAATTGCTTGAAGAAAATGTATTTTTCCGATGTAGTAGCAAAATGCGAAAATGGCAAAATCAAAGATTTTGGCACAAAATGGCCACCAAACCGTAGGTCGAGTCGCCATCTCGTAATGATTTCGAAATGTCCTTTGGACATCCCCGACAAGTATTTGGTTTCATTACTCAATTTTCCAAAAAAAAAAAAAAAAATCTGAATGTTTTCGTTTTTGCCGAGTCTGCACATTTTTGTCACGGTTTTATGCTTACTACGCCCACATTCTTTTATCGATCTTGTCGTGTGTTACATCGTTTTGTTCACCGTGTCCAGGGAATCCTATATTTCATTTTCACAACATACCGATAAAAAATGTGCGAGCTAGCTCAGATCGCAACGGTTGCAAATTCCCCACGCACGCGCCGTCCAAAATCTACAACTTCTAATTCCAACATTTTGTGCACGGTACCTTTCTGTGGATGCCTGAGAAGTTATGAGACGATAGCTAAAAATCCCTAGGATGAGTTTTTGGTTGTTTCTGGTGCTAAAGGTGCTTTCGGCCCATTCAGTTTCTTTATAGGATCGCTCACCGTGATGTCATCGTCTTCGGGGGGGTGATATTGACTTTGTCCGAGAATTCATTTTCAATTTATCCTAGGTTTCTTCACATTTTGGTGACTTTTCAAGTATGCGGAGGGGGGCAGATTTTCGCTAAAAGGCACCAAAATCTTTCCAACTGCGGAAACAATATGGTCCTTGCAGTCAGTGACTGCTGCTGCGAGCCATAACAAGACACTTGTTGCCAAACTTCCACATGTCCTGGAAGACAAATAAAAAAGGAAAAACAAGAACAGAAAAAAATACTTTAAAAAGTGTATCTTTTGTCTTTTTTAGTAAAACTTGACAAATTAAAGAAAAGACAAAAAATTGTCATTTGTTCGTTCTACGAAGTGAGGGATTAACAAATTAGTGCATTTTATAATTGAAATGTATTTCCAAGCAAAATTAATGTATTTAATAAAAAATACTTTTCTTTAACATTTAAATGTGATTTAAGTTTTTAAGTTCTTCTCAAAACATTTCGATTCTTGACTTTGACAAAAAAGTAATACATTGACTGCAGAGGGCCCCATGTTATTGTTCACCTGGGCCACCAAACAGTTAAGTCCGCCACTGCATACAAGTGCATTGGATGCAAAGAGTGTCTTAAAAATGAAGTGGAGAAAATACAAGAACATAGAAAAGCTAATTAAATGTTTTTATATATAATGTGAAGGAGGTTTTTCTATAATCAGATTAGTGATTTGCTATTGTAATTATAAATCCATTTGATAATATGTTTGTTAAAGTGTTTATAAATACTTTTAAACTCACATTATATACAAACCAACTAACAAAGAATGATGCAATTCCTCTTTTGAAGTGCAATTTAATGTGTTTATCCTAACTTTTTATTTTTTTTTATTATTCGTATTTTTAAATTTAATTCACAATTTCACATGCCATTCAAAAGCTGTAGCCTATTCTAAAGACAACTGGTAACCCTGTGTTTACAGTTAAAGTGAATTAAAGCTTACGTCGTCAAATAATAATTTGATTTTTCATCAAATTCGTTAAACATCAAGTTCCTATAGATGCCTTTCAATGTTTCGTTCCTGTGTCCTTAACAGTCTGATAGCAATAGCGTTGTTTACGACGCTAAAGCCCCGCCCACAGGCACGCGCGCAGAGAAAATACTGGTCCGTGAGCTTCTCTGCGAGCAGAATTGAGCGAGCTCCCACCTAATGGACCCCTCAGCAGGCCCGGTTCCGCCTTCTGACTTCGACCAGCCCGATGGAGTTTCCAGGCAGAGAATCCGGACCGACGTGTCATCAGAGAGGACGAATCCAGAGATCTTCAACACTGAACAGATGGATCACTCTGCCTTTATTTACTGCCAACGCTTGACAGTGTTTTGGCATTAACTTTCCAACTGTCAAACCTTACTTATTACTCGTGATTGTTGTTCAAACGTAATTAATGTCCTTACAGTATTATTTTCTCCTAATTATAATGCATTAAATGACCACTTCAGTCCTGTTGGATATTTTTTGGTTCACCAGAAGTTGAACATAAACAAAGAGACAAGTGCAACATATCATTGCATCTATATCATACTTTTCTTAAGCCTTTTAGAGTAAACTATATCAATATATATGACAATATATTACCTTTGGCACACTAAAGAACGATTTTTTTAATGAAATATGAGTTATTTTCGCCAGAAATTTTCCTACCATTTCATGACGTCAACCTAGAGCCGGCCCCCGCAGCATGTCTGCATTTCTCCCAAAACTTTTGCAAAGATGGGTGTGCATATTGTGCATCCAAAAGGAAAGCGTTTATCTAATCACCGCTGGCTCCATGCAGAAATTGGGTGCATGTGTTAGCCTGGGCGCGCTCCTGGCAGTAAAGACTCTTCTTGGAAGGGGCTGTTCCTCACTTTGTGACATCACAAAGTGAGGGGCGGCCGTGGTGCAGCGGTAGGGCTGTCGACTCATGATCATAAGATTGCAGGTTCGATTCCCGCCTTGCACGCCCATGTGTCGAAGTGTCCTTGGGCAAGACACTGAACCCCACCTTGCCTCTGGTGGGAGGCTGGCGCCAGTGCTCGGCAGCGGAGCCGCCATCAGTGTGTGAATGTGTGTGTGAATGTGTGTGTGCATGGGTGAATGGGACTGTGACTGTAAAGCGCTTTGGGCCTTCGTAAGAAGGTAGAAAGCGCTATATAAGTATACGCCATTTACCATTTACCATCACAATGTGAGAACCCACTGGTTTTTGTGGGTTAGGAGGTCTGGTACTCAGAGAGCAAGCTTTTAGAGGAATACTTCAAAATCTGTGAATGAAACAAAATACCACTTTAGGTTGTTTATTGTGAAGAATGAACATTATAATACATGTAAAAGCTCTAAAAGCTGATTTTGCATGAAATAGACCCTTTGAAACCAATTTAGACAAAGAGTAACATAAACCTTGAGGAGTGATACCTCTGTCTGCTCCTCCGCTTCACGAACCCGCCCCTTCCTTCACAATCCATGACACATTGTGGTGACGACACACCAGTGACTAATTGAAATCATGGCACAGGTGGCGTCACACGGAGGTGATTGGCTGTAAGCATAGGGGAAATGCTGGTTGTTATGCAGTTTGTTGAGGAGAGGGGCCCTTTTTATGTCCTTTTTAGTTGTTTCTTTTCTCAGACAGTCAAGCGTGAGGGGTTACGGTCAAGCCTGCACAGGGAGAATCTTTAGATTTGGAGTTCTGAAAAAGACTACACCAAAAAAACAATAACAATGATTTAGTATTTGGACCTGATCAGGTTTTCTGGTTCTGGCTTTAACTTTACAGACAAATGAGGTATTAAAAAAAGTAGATAAAACATTCTTTAAATCAACCAATAATCGAACAGTATTTTGAAAGTGAAATTTTAATTTGAACAAGAAACTAGTTTTTAATCTCCAGTCAAATGTCTGTGTTTGAAAGCCAAGAGTCGCCCCCTGCTGGTTTTAAGGCAGAATGTTTTAATGTGATTACTTTGAGCTGAAGCTGCTTCTATCTTTAAAACCCTTGTGCTATCTTAGATGACCCCACCCTTACATTGACGTGTTCTTCCTACCATGAAAAGGTGGATAAAGGTGGAAAGATTTCATGTAATCCATGGACACCAGTGAAGATCACAAATCATTGAAGAAAAAAGGTTCAGAACACTGTCTAGTGGGTCTAGATGACCCAACTCCCAATGTTAAAGTGCCTAGGATAGCACAAGGGTTACAGAACATTTTCAATAAAGTTGTGAATCTCTGAATTGATCTGGTAACAGTTTTATTGACTGAGTTGGAAGAAAACAATTGGATTGATATTGTCCCTACTTTATATTTTTATTTCCAAACCTAAAACAAAGTATTGTTGTGTTAAATTTGAACAGACTATGCAAAGCTAAGCTACAACAAATACAGCCTTTTTAAATCTTAGCTTTAAGTGAAAGGGTTTTTTTTCCCATTCAAAGTGGTTTAGAGAAGCTCATTTAGACTTTTAAAACTTAAGTCACTGGAATGATCAGGTCAGGCAAACAAACACGTCAAATAATGCTCAAGTTGATGCTGAAGGACAGAATCCCGAAGATCTGACCATCTCAAGTTTCCTGTGAAAATGACTGTAAGCTATCAGGTTACAGGGTTTGTGAATCACTGAATCAGTGGGAATGCAGAAGTAAGACTCCAATCTTGAAGATCATTTTCCCCAAATGATAAGGTCTAAAGAAATGCGTTTGAAGATTCTAGCCTGACAGTACTTGTCACAGCAGACCACGGGGCTGGACTCAGACGCAGAGTTTTAAGGGATTTTAATCTCAGAAAAAGCTTTAGCTATGGCACATGAATTAACCAAAAAAACTGGCACAGGACAACAGGAGACTCAGGCTATTTAAGACACGAGGAAGGGAAACACAGGTGGAAACAATCAGGGAAAAGTACACAGCCACACCTGTAGGGAACAGACAAGGGCAGGAAGAAACAAGGCCTGAAACGAGGGGAGAGTTAGCATTTCAAAATAAAACAGGAAGTGCGACACGAGACAACAAAGGTAATTCTGCAGCAGAAGTTTTATTACAACTCAGAAGTCAAAGAAAACATTTTAAAGTGTTACAAAGAGCAATTCCTCAATCACTAACATCACTTTGAACATGGAGGTGAAGGACTCGACTATAAAACACAAACTATCAAACCACAACCTGTAAAAATGGTGTCCCTTGTTTTGGTTTGTTTTGAGTTTTTGTTTTTCGTGGTCTTTTTTCAGGTTCAAACCTGAAACAAACCAAGTAAGACTGTTTGATCATGTAGTTAGTTCATAATCCTCTGTGTATTCGGGTGTCTGCTTTCGGGTCATCTGCTCTGCCACAGTCTTTATTTCTCCCTAGTTTCTAGTGGTGGGCAGATGGAGCTTCAGTAAGCATTGAGCACTTCATCCAGTTGGTTCACTCCAGCGTAAGGCTTCATGAAGCTTCACTTGCTCTAGTAGGACATCTCCTCCCAGATGGCGTGAGGGAGAACAGTCCATGGGAGGGGTGCTGGGGGTCCCTGAGGATGGAGGTTGCTCTGGATAGGCAGCGCTGCTCGTATAACTCCTCCAGGATCGGGAGAGGTGCACCAACGATCCTGCTTGCAGTCCTGACAATCCTGCTGAGCCGTTTGTCCTGAACCTTGTAGCTGCCAAACCAGGATGTGAAGCTCTGTGTCAGGATGTTCTTAATGGTGTCCTTGTAGAAGGTGATGAGGTGAGGTGTTGGAATTCCAGTCTTCCTGAGTCTCCGGAGGGGATGAAACTTTATCAATGGAGGATGAAGGGATTTCCAGACTTACATATGCGGCTCCTGCTGTAAATGTTGATGACTATGCATGTTAAATAATTGATCCAATGCTTTACAAGTTTATTTGGGGGAAAAAATCATTTTAAAGATAAAGTCTTAGTCAACTCCATACATTCAGAAAGACTAAACTTTTTAGACTTCACCACCTAAATTATACTTATAAAATCAACTGGATGAAAAAGATTTTTATGAACCCAGACTAGCAATGGAACTTTATTCCAAATGATTTATTCTGTCTTTTCTTCTCTAATTTATCTATAAGGTTCAAAAATTGCCCATTAAATGATTTAATTATCTCAAACAAATGCTCCAAGCCTGGTCTCTTATTTACTCCTCACAGCTTCTGCATATGGAATAGCTGTAACATCCCATTCAAAAGAAAATCTTTGTCCTTAACTGGTTTGATAACAATATAACATGTGTTAAACAATTGTTCAACTCAGAAGGGATTTTAAAGTCTTATTGTGAATTCTTAGAAACCTTCCACATTCCAGTCCCTCCTCAAAAGTTTGCAATTGTTATGGATGCAACTCCTCAAAGAGTCGTGATGTTGTTTAAAGGAAGTTCATCTTCTTCACCTTCATGTTCCCTCGTTCTGTTTGAGCTAAATAGGTTTTAGCCTTTCATCAAGGAACAAAAAGGTTAGCTCCCTTTTTCAACTGTGCCTTATGTGACCCCCTACAGGAGAAAATCTGCTCCAGACATTGAATGGACAAAAGTTTGGACCTTGTTTTCCAAATGTTTCATCACCAACAAACCCCGGGATGTTTGCTTCAAACAGATGCTTCTCAGCAAAACAGCACCTCCACATAGAAGCTGCTCCTTCTGCAAACTGGACCATGAAGCGACTTCTCACCTGTTTGGGAAATGTTGTTTTAACTCCACCTTGTGGCAGGAATTTTCCCTCTTTGCTCCACAAAACAATTATGAAAACTTTGATATTTAACATAAAGATGGTTTAATTTTTACAGTGTCAACAGCTCTCACAAAAAACAATTTTATTTACTTGAACTATTTATAGTACTTACCACATTTCATATTCACGAATGCAAATTTTCATCTAAAAACTTCTTTAATCTTTTATTAACTGAAATCCAAAACTATATTGAATTTGTAAAATTCTTTGTCAAGACTCCTAATATTTTGGAGTTTGTTATATTATTATGTGTTTTACTGTTAATGATTCTTGAAAAGGTATGTTTGTAGTATCTTCTGAATATCTTCCTGGCATTAATGTTAGCTTGTTTTATATGTTTATGTATATCTGAACGTTGTCAATAAAAAATAAAAATAAAAAATAAGACAGTGGGAAAAATGGGGTTTGTGGGAGGGACTATACTGGAAAATAAAGTAATAACCAGAATTAGACTTGGTATGAACTGAACAATAAGCTTTTTATCATTGGGAAACATTAATGTTCACTGTGGATTTTACAATGACAAGGAAACAACTGAACAATTGTTGTTACAGTTCAGGAAACACTGTACAGAGAGAGGTATTGCAGCGTCAACGTAAGGGAGAAAACACTACCTGGGACTTAGAAAAAAATTTAAGGAATAAGCAAAGTTATTTTTTATTGAGTTTTTAGGAATACAAAACAGATCAGTCGGTTGTGAGGAAGGGGCATCTCAACCCACACTCCATTCCAGAAGGTGGCGCTAAATGCACCACAAAGTAGAGTGGAATTCACCACCAAGCCATACAAAAAGAAGACTATGCGTCATGGTTCAGCATCAACAACTGGTCTCTGAGGTTAGATGGAGTCCAGTTTGAAGCTTTAAGGACTTCAGCTGGAGCGTTCAAGACGACACCAACAGCAGCGCAGAGTGAGATGGCAGAACTACCACTGGATTTGCTGAAGTTACAGCTGGATATACAGTTCAGACCAAAAGTTTGGACACACCTTCTCATTCAAATACTTTTCTTTATTTTCATGACTATGAAAATTGTAGATTCACACTGAAGGCATCAAAATTATGAATTAACACATGTGGAATTATATACATAACAAAAAAGTGTGAAACAACCCAAAATATGTCATATTGTAGGTTCTTAATAGTAGCCACCTTTTGCCCTGATTACTGCTTTGCACAATCTTGGCATTTCCTTGATGAGCTTCCAGAGGTAGTCACCTGAAATGTTCTTCCAACAGTTTTGAAAAGGAGTTCCCAAAGATGCTTAGCATGTTGGCCCTTTTGTCTTCACTCTTCTATCCTAAAAAAAATTAATTCATGATTTCAGTAAACATTAACGGTAAGCGATATGTAAAAATCATTATTAGTTATTTTTAGAACACATTATCACATTAAACCAGGGATTATTGCTACACGTTGCAGATCAAGTTATCAAATAACAAAATTGAGTGCTTATTGATTATCCTCAGAAGGAATACTTACTAGACATTAATGATTCACACTTTAGGTAACCAATATGTAATAATCAATGATTATCATTAGAAGAGATGATCCCATTAAACCCAGTGATTGTTGCCTCTCATTGCAAATAAAGTCAAGAAAATCAATAGCTTATTGACTGTAATTAAAACGTTTCAGTAATCATTAATGGCGCTTTACACAATTTAATACTCTTGGATGTAATTAAAAAAGCTTTGATTATTTCACCACAATAAAGTTCACACATGCATTTGCAATTATTCAAACACCTGTTGATCCTTAACTCCTCTTATCTTCATATCATGAAATCAGATTTTCTTTCTTCATTTTCTTAAATGTTTGGATATTTTTTGAGCTCATTACTTAGGCTGTTCCAAAGTTTAGTGTCACACACAGAAACTTTTCTTTGTGGTTTTTATCAATTTGATCCAGGAGGTCAGACCACTTAAAACGCCTTATGCTCTGATTCCAGTGCATCATTAAAGAGTATAAAACTGTTATTCAAACAGCAGATCTGATATTTTAATGGAGGTAGGACAGACATTATACAATGTACAGTCAGCAGGACTGTTGCATGTGTGCACACAAATGAATGCAAGGAAATGAGTCAGCGGACGACAACCCAAAACTAAGAAGCCTTGTGTTGATGTACATATTGTTGTTAGCAAAATAGAGGTGAAAGGTTTTGGTGAAGGTAAAAATATTAGACACATGGCAAAGATGGTGGGAGGGGGACAATAAAGGTAGGTGGCACACAGAGGGTTGTTGGGAAGAAATATGTTGGACGTATAAGATCAGAGAGCAGGGTTGTGTCTAGACTTAGATCTGATCGCACACAATTTAATTATAATCTTTTTAAACTCGGAAAACATATTACGGTAAATGTGATTTTTGTTATGCTGAGGAAACAACAGAGCATGTGTTGATGAATTGTGGGAAATTCTCTGTTCATTCCAGTTGATGAAGAGCCGTCTTGTAAAAAAAAAACGGATAAACTGGGAGGTCACAGATATTTTGGGCAACACCAGCAGTTATCCGGTTTTTTATTCCCCTCTTGAAAATGATTACTAAAGTGGAAGGGGATTGATAGGTTGGGTCACGGGCTGACCCACACTCCGTACCAGTAGGTGGCGGTAATGCGCCTCAGCGCTGTGTGCCATCCGCCATTAAACCACCACCAGAAGAAGACGGTGTGCCTTACGTTCGTGCGTTCACCACAAGAGGACACGTGCGTGGTGCTTTTAGAGCTTCTTCTTCAGGTAAAGTTTTCTCTTCTGAGTAGTTTCGGAGACCAGATTAAAGAGGTGAAGAGCGCGGCGTTTGGGTGAGTGAATGCGGGTTTAATGCGGTGTCATCCTGTCTGCAGGCCGAGCTGAAGAAGCCTACACATTAGCTGCTTAGCTAGCTTCGACGTGTCAAGGCGCGTGCTCAAACTCTCTCTCGCTTCTGGAGGATCAGGGGGTCATCGTCACCGTACTGATCATGGCCGTCAGGGCGTCATTCGAGAAGAACAACGAAGTTGGCTGTTTCGCCAAGCTGACCAACACCTACTGCCTGGTGGCGATCGGCGGCTCGGAGAACTTTTACAGGTGAACTTCCGCTTGGTACTCAGGGGAGGAGCCGAACCTAGACAGGTTAACCCCACATGGATGGGCAACTCCTGGTTTCCTTCATTTTTTTCATACCCTGCACTGGCACGTCTTTAATTGGTTAGACACACCTGAACCAGGTAATCAGTCACAAGTAGGGTTTGTATATCTGGAGCTGCCCATCCCTGCAGAATCCACCTCTAAGGGCGAGAAACATGATGCCGGAGGAGGAGTGAATCAGTCAGAATGGAGGTTCGGCTTATGTAAGTGTCAGGGTCCAAACATCAGCAGCCCAGCCAACAGCAGGGCAACTGTCTTAAATACTAGACTTTCCAGGGGTTTTAAATACCTCATGTTTAAGAGAGAAGAGAGTTTCTGAGATGTTTGACTTTCCCTGACATTAGTGTCTTCTTCTGAAGTCTGAGTCTTTCACATTTGCTGCCCTTCATTTGGTTAATGACTTTTGGATATTTGGAAGTTTCTGTATGTAGCAGAGTATGGTTTCAAATCAGCCCCAGAATGTTTTGCGCATCAAGACAGTGAATCAAAACCCCAAATCTGTAAATCAAAATGCATAAATTAAGAACCAAAAACCCTAATTTGCAACCAAAAGATATAACCCAAAGCATAATCATATTTCTCAGGTGCTGATTTGTTTTCTCGCCATCCTGAAATCATCTTTTTGAGTTGCTCTTATTTCTAAAACCTGCACAAATACAATTAGCGACACGTCAATCAAGCGAAGGGGAGGCGGGACATCCAGTAGCTCATTGGCTACCAAAGGACTCTTACGTCTGCATACCAGTTACAGCACTTTGATTCGCAGATTTGGGGTGTATATTTGAGGTTTTACGATTTTGATGCGCAATGCATTAGGCGCTGAATTGACACCATAGCTGAGGAGCTGTGGGTTCAGCTTACAAAGAAGAAATGTTTGAAATATTCATGTCTGTGCAATAAACCTACAGAACATGATGGAAGTTTAACTTTTTAAATGGTCAAAACAAATTCAATGTTTGATGATGTTCTGATGCCTGTGTGAGTCAGTACACCTCCAAATCTGGACACTTGGACTATCCAGCCATGAGCTGGAATCTGGATCTAAACTGCACTGTTGCTTGGCTCCAATATCGCTCTCTGGTTTTGTTGGCACCGCTAGTGTTGGGTTGGGGTTGTTTGGGGCTGTAAGCTAGTGGAAGAGCGTGTACACAAAGATGAGGAGAAATGGGGCTGGCTTACTTCGCGCCAGCAGTCCCATCCACAACTCAGAATTACTGATTAACCTCTGCCGCTCTGCAGAAACTATGTCCTACAAAACAACTTTTTTTGTTTGGGCTAGAAATGGAATAATCGTCATTTCCAGACTACTGGGAACATTTTAAAAATAAAATCAAAAGATGATTGGGTGGGACTTAAAGAGCATCCTGGTTCTTCCTCTGAAAACTTCTGCATCTTGTTTAACTGATGGCTTTTGTTAGCGTGGCTGTGTCGATGTTCAGGCTCTGGCATTTCTCACACTCTTCACTGTGTTTTGCTTTCAGCGTGTTTGAAGGCGAGTTATCGGAAACCATTCCTGTGGTTCACGCCTCCATAGCAGGCTGTCGCATCATCGGGAGGATGTGTGTCGGTGGGTTTCGTGCTGCTCTTTTCTGAAATCCTCCTCTAGTCCCGTCACGCTGACGGATTTTGCTCTCACCTGAGCAGGTAATCGTCACGGCCTTTTGGTGCCCAGCAACACCACAGACCAGGAGCTGCAGCACATCCGAAACAGTCTGCCAGACCCTGTGAGGATCCAGAGAGTGGAGGAGAGGCTGTCTGCGCTCGGTAACGTCATCGCCTGCAATGACTACGTGGCACTCGTGCACCCAGACCTGGACCGGGTGAGACCCTAACCCTACCCGCCTTTCTGACTTGGGGCGGCCGTGGTGCAGCGGTAGGGCGGTCGTCCCATGATTGTAAGGTTGCAGGTTCGATTCCCGCCTTGCACGGCCATGAGTCAAAGTGTCCTTGGGCAAGACACTGAACCCCACCTTGCCTCTGGTGGTAAGCGGGCGCCTGTGTTTGGCAGCGGAGCCGCCATCAGTGTGTGAATGTGTGAGTGAATGTGTGTGTGACTGGGTGAATGGGTCTGTGACTGTAAAGCGCTTTTTTCCTTGTAGGAAGAAAGGCGCTATATAAGTATACGCCATTTACCATTTACCATCTGTGCTCACAAAGCAGACGAGCAGTTTCCTCCGGCTGTCGAAGCACATTCCCTTGTGCCTGCTGTACATGACCCCCACCCACCCCCTCTCTGTGCAGGAGACGGAGGAGATTCTCGCAGACACGTTGAAGGTGGAGGTTTTCCGTCAGACGATAGCGGAGCAGGTTCTTGTTGGCTCTTACTGCGCTTTCAGCAACCAGGGAGGTCTGGTTCATCCGAAGACGTCCATTGAGGACCAGGACGAGCTGTCGTCGCTGCTGCAGGTTCCTCTGGTGGTGAGTGCTGGCTGCTCCCTGTGGTCACGTTTGCCCGTTGCTCCTTTGATGAGGCTCGGCCGTTCTTGGTGGGTTCCAGGCCGGCACGGTGAACCGGGGCAGCGAGGTGATCGCTGCGGGGATGGTGGTCAATGACTGGTGCGCGTTCTGCGGACTAGACACGACCAGCACCGAGCTGTCCGTCATTGAGAGCGTGTTCAGACTCAGCGACGCAGCACAGCCCTCCGCCATCGCCACGAGCATGAGGGACTCTCTGATAGACAGGTGAGCGCTCCCCCCACTAGCACACGTGGTCCACTGTTACCGCAGTAACGGGTTGATCTGTTGGGGTGTGGCAGCGTGTTCTGTTCATTCCCACAAGCAAAACGTTCCAGAGCCAACAAACATTAAGCAACAAAAACCAACAAAACAAAATGTGTATTCTTTACATATTCACTGCATTTTCAATTCAGGCTGCTGCATCTTAATCCCTCATAATGGTGAGACCTCCACCGTGCCTGCATGTTTTGAATGAGAACAACCACCGATCCTGAGGAATTTGTCATTTTATCCATATCCACAAAAACAAACTAAGAAATAATGTCTGTAGAAGCCCTGCAGTGAAATCACTTGACTTTATGTCGCCCTATTGGACTGAAAAGGTCGCACAAAAACTGTGTTCAACTGCTGAAAATGTAGAAGTTTACCCAACCTCTGATATCAGAAATTCACACAATGTTGTCACCACAGAACAAGGAGCTGAGAGCTCCCAGAAGCCCAGCCCACTGCTGCATCACTACATTCTGAATGTAGTTCACTGTGTTTTTCTACCATCACACTGAAGAAAAAAACCTTCAAACCAGGAGTGGAAGAATTCATTTTAATGATCTGATTCATATATTGATTTAAGGTTGCTGATACGATTCGTCTTCGATTTTGGTTCATGTTAGGCGATCCAATTGGATCTGATCCACTGACCTCAAATGGATCCAGGACACCTTTAGCCAAAACTTCCACCAGTGTGACTCAGAGAGAAATAGCTGGTACTGATCAGTGTAGGGGAAGTTTTCCAGATTACTTTGTTTCCTCAAGATAATAAAGTGTAAATTAAATATGTGTACAAACAAACAAGTAAACAAGAATGAATGTCAAATAGACTTACTGTACTTCAGTCCAAATGGTATTGATATTGATTTATCTCATTTTGTTGATTCGATTAACAACCTACTTCAGACAGATACATCTGGTTGGATTGTAGGAAATCAATTCAGTGATAGTCTTCGTTACACCTCTACTTCTCTCCTTTTCCATGATTAGTAGAGGCAGCAGCGGTCTTTCTGATTCATTGAATGAGTTTTGACATCCAGCAGCATTACAGCGATAAAGTATACAGTAGTTTGATCACAGTTTGATCTTTGTTTCCTTCCGATATGGCGGCATTGCCGGTACCACCCTGGGGAACCGCATAAAACACGTCCTTCATACATTTAAATAACACATCAGGACATGGCACATTTAGTAACACAGTGGTTCAATCAGAGAGGCTCATGAATGGTTCATGTAGCTGGACATGCCTTTTCCCAAAAGAAGAAATGCTTCTACTGACCCCCAAAACCAGCCGGGCGTACATCCTAGACATGCTGCAAAGATGAAGCCAGGCTCAAAACTCTGAAAAGCCTCCACAGGAGTCACTGATGTCATCTGGAATCCAGTTTGTCTCCTTCAAAATGATCAGGACGTTGGTCTTCTCCTTTTGTTTCTCTTCAGTATGGCGTAAGAGCCCCCCCCCCTGGATTCCCTGCCAGCCGAGTTTCGGAACATGACGCCGCTGAACCCTCTGTCCTCAAACATGCTTCTGCAGATGCGTGATCGCTTTGTACGTTTTTTCATGTTTTTGCCTGGGCTGCAAACCATGGCAGATGCCACGGGTCCCATCTTTCTGCCGGTCCCCTTAACCCTTCTGTAGATGGATGAAGCACGTTCAACATGATCTGAATGTAAACGGGCACTGAGGGAACCCGCTGGAGAAGGCCGACACGGATCCAGAGCGTAATGAGACTCGTGATGTCTGAAACCTGATGTGAGAGAGCGCAGCGTGATGATATGATGGACATGTGGGCTTAAATAATAAATCACTTTTTTATCCACGTTGTGGTCGTTTTATATTTTGAACATGGTTTTGAGGTTTTTACGAGTCTCAGATCTTAAATACTGCAAAGGACACAGAGGTGAAAGCCTGCCTCAGGTTCCATTGAAATTGTGGCCTGTACCTGACCGTGTACCTCGTCTCTGACCGTCTCTACTACTGCTTCTACACCTGGCTGTGGATCCTGTCTCTACCTCCCCAGCCGTCCCCCCAACTCCATCTGGATGAAGCTCGTCAGCTGGACTTTAAACATGTAGTTGTAGAGTTAGATACATTCATTCTTCTCTGAGTTCTGGTAATCGCCTGTCCGTCCTGGGAGAGGATCCCGCTTTCATGTGGGCACTGAGGTTTCTTCTATTTTTCAGAATCAGTTTTTGTGTTTTCTTACCGTGAAGGGGGGTATAAGGCAGGGATGCCCAGTTTAGTTCAGTTTAGATTTTTCTTATTGAATTCTATGTATTTATGATCCTTTGGATTTTATGTTTACTTTACAATTACCGGCACAAAGGCCATTGAGACGACTGTTGTGATTTTGGGCTATGTAAATAAAATTCAATTGAATTGAATTTCATGTTTAAAATAAGTGGAGGAGCAACTACCTTTAGATTGGATCTTTGCAGATTGTGCTTCTGAAAGGTGATCAACAGGGCGGGGTTGGACTGGGGACAGCAGGGGTTTATCAAAGGTCCTTTAGTTAATTCCTGTAACAAAGAATTGGTAAAAATGTCATACTGGTGTTTAAATATTACATGCGACTTATTATTATGCGACTGTAGTCTTAAGATATTGTAACCCTTGTGCTATCCTAGGCACTTTACCATTGGGAGTTGGGTCATCTAGACCCACTAGACAGTGCTCTGAACCTTTTTTCTTCAATGATTTGTGATCTTCACTGGTGTTCATGGATTACATGAAATATTTCCACCTTTATCCACCTTTGTCATGGTAGGGACAACACTTCAATGTAAGGGTGGGGTCATCTAAGATAGCACAAGGGGTATATTGCGGTTCACGTTTTGCACTTAGAGGATTTTTTTTTTGTTTTCCGATTGGCCGTAGACCATCCTCCTTGATGTGTCTCCTGTACAGAATGTTTTTACCAAATCTACATGAATCTTAAATTGAGATCACATCAGTTTTCACTCCTGAACTTATTTTTATATGAAGGTTTGAACTTTTAGGGCAGGGGTCAGGAACCCATGGCTCGCTTGATGCGTTCAGTGAACTCCTGAACTTAGAACACGACCCAACAGCCACCCAGTCCAACTCAGCTCGCTGCAGTAACAATGTTATTAACCCTTGTGCTATCTTAGATGACCCCACCCTTACATTGACGTGTTCTCCCTACCATGACAAAGGTGGATAAAGGTGGAAAGATTTCATGTAATCCATGGACACCAGTGAAGATCACAAATCATTGAAGAAAAAGGTTCAGAGCACTGTCTAGTGGGTCTAGATGACCCAACTCCCAATGGTAAAGTGCCTAGGATAGCACAAGTGTTACAATATCTTAAGACTACAGTCGCATACCCCAATGTGCCACCACGCTGCCAGCTTAACGTCAAGTTTTTGCTGATGCCTTCTCATCGGGTGGTGGCGGTTGCATCTGTGACTACAGCATTAGGGAGAATTGTGAAAATCTGCACCACCATTGACTCCAGCCTCATCCACTCATCTCTGCACACTGTAGTTCAGTGGATATTTTTCCTGCAGCAAGTCTCTGCAAGGGGCCGCCATGTTGCCCCACATGGCCTTGCTCCCCGTCAGCGATGTGAAAGTCATTACCTAAAAGCACAGACACTCAAAGGCAACCTTTTTTATTATTTATTGGCTTTAAATTAGGTGGCAGCGATGCCTCTGTGTACACCAGTCTGAAGAGGAAAGCTGACAGATGCTCAGCGGGACTGTAGGATCGTCGTCTCCTCACTCCATGCTGTTTTTGGTTTGGGAGAACATCAAGACTTCTACATGAAATAGTATAAATACAAGGCAAAACTGATGGAGAAAACGGGAGGATTGGAGTGCAGGACATTTTCAATGTTTTAAAAAGACAAGATTTAATTTAAAAAAAAGGAAACGTTAATACAGTCAATAAAGAATAATCTCCACAAACTCTTCATATTTGTTTTAATTCGTGTGCAAAAGAAGCTTCGTTTCGGCATTACATCCCGTTTCTTGAGCTCAACTCTGCTGCCATGAGCCCCAGAGGAGGCTGGACCTTTGCTTCTGCTGCCGCTCTGAAGACGCCAGACCGCAAAAGTCCAGGCGGTATGGATGGGATCCTGCTAACGGAACAAGCGGGATGCGTTCCAGGCATGGTGCCTGCTTTCCTGCACATCCTCATAGGCGCTGTGAGACATTTCCTTCTGAGACGTCCAGCAGCTGTGGAAGCGGTCAAACAAAAACTCCTGACGGGCTGCTGGGAGCAAAGCTGAGCATTATGGTAATCAGCAGGTTAGTGCAGCTCTTTAACCTGGTTGGTAAGTCTGTCTGGAGGGGGCTCACAGGTGAAGGCCAACCTGACAAATGACATGGAGTTGGAGCTCCTTCTGTGCCACAACTAAAGAACTAGCAAAACTACAACGTGACTTTACTCATCCTCTAGCTTTCTGATGTAATCTGTGCCCCATTTCAGAATAAAACCTGCACCTTCAGCCAAGGTTTGCATCAGCTTTTCAAAATAAGAACTCAAATCCGTGGGAAAGAACAGGAGGAAACTGAAGTGGGACTGTGGGACAGCAGACGGACGCACCTGTCCTCTGAGGTCTGGAGCGAGTTTTTCTGATAACTTCGGATTCTCAATAGGCCTGTAATAAAACACAGCTAAGAGGTGAGTGTTTGCCTGGGGCATTTGAACTGCACACCCCAACAAAAATCTGTCCACCCAACACGGGAGGATTTGCCACTGCCCCACCCCCTCCCTTCCTCCTTAGCATCCAAAGGTCTCCTGGGAGGCGTAGACCATGTAAAGGAAGCCGTCCTCGTCCCTCTCCTGCTCGTAGATCTCAGAGATGGGGGTGGACACGGACACCATGCTGTGCTGGTTGACCAGCAAGAAGGCGGCCTGAGTGGGGTTCAGCTGGAGCCGACGCCTGGGGTGGGGGCGAGATCGTAAGGCAAAAACATCTTTTCAGTCAATGGCTGTGTTTTTATTGACTAGGAAATTGCAGAAATTGGATTTGTGATAAATTTGTCTAATGGAAACAGGACAATTTAATAAAAAACTCACATTTTTTGGAAAAAGATTTTGCGCTCGGAGGAGGCGGTTTTTGAGGCAGATTGAAATTGAGATATTTTGCAAAACTGTAATGGAAACTTTTTTCCGAATTACTTGACCCACAACCGGATGGCAATGCGCCTCTTGGTGGGTAGTGGCGGCCTTGGACACTGCACAGCGGGCGCCACAAGAGGTCCCACAGCGTCACACAGCTCATCAAAAGTTGAGCGCGTCATGTGGAGTTTTTGGATCCACATCTCTAAAATCACCACCCACCATTTCCAAAAATGGCTTCATTTGTAGCCGCTCCTACGTTTAAGGAGCTCGCCGCTCCAAAGTCTGAATAAGACGCCAACGTCTCCTTTGATAGAGATGATGATGAGCGCTAGTGCCGTGGCAGAAATCTGAACGTATCTGCTGTAAATCAAAGCATTGTTCACATTCATCACCACATTTTTGAATAACTTATCGTGAGTTGGTTTGTAATTTTTCACGTAATCAGAGTTTAATAGAAACAGTGTAATTGCCAATTTTTTTCTTCTAGAATTTCAATAAAGTTTTGTGCATATGTGTCATGGAAACTTGGCTACAGATTGGTTGGTCTGCTGTTTTATCTCCAGTTACCTGGAGATTCAGGTGAGCAAATGCTGTGCATCATGGTTAATATGAAGTGATATTTATGCCACCACATTGCAAACAAAACGTTCTAAGTTGCAAAAAAAATATGAAATATTTGTTTTCAAAAAATAATTTTGAATTTACAGCACAAATGTTTTCACATGCGTTGTCTCATCTCGCTTTTTTCCTTATGACTTTGCTCTCATAAGTTTCAGTTTAGCGTGACAAAGCTGCCATCAAACAGCCTGCTGATTGGTCTAGATTCTAACTAATCAGGTGTCTCTGTCTTGTATTAAGTGCTTGGAGGAAGACGTGGACTTTGTATCGGTTCTGTTCGAAGGGGTTTCTGCCGTTTTCAACAATTCTGGCGCGTTTCTCTCAGAAGGAGCAGCAAAGCCACAAAAATGAAATAAAAACAGGGTTTAGCATTTCTTTCTTTTAGTGTAGCGACCATTTTGTTTAAAACCCCGTGGCAGAATAAAACGTCTGAACTCCAACTCCATGTCTTATTTTTATCAATTGATGTTGAAATATGAAGAGAAAGTAGCTTTTTTTATGAAAATTCTTTTCTTACAAAAGCAGTTTTTAAAAATAAGAAACTGAAAGATTTAACATAAAATGAACACAACACACATGCCTGTTGATTTAGCGTAATGTCAGCAGATAAACTTTACAGGTTATTTTACAGTTTCAGGAGATCCTCAGCCATAAATTCACAAATCTGAAAACAAATAAGATAATCAATGCTGTAAATCAGTGGTCCCCAACCACCGGGCCGTGGACCGGTACCGGGCCGCGGGAAATTTTGGCACCGGGACGCACAGAAAGAAAAAATAATTTCCATTTTATTGTTTTTTTTCGCAAAAACGTTTTATTTTGAAAATTGACTGGATTTTCTCTGTTACATCCGTCACATTTCACGCACGTCAAAGTCGCGACACCAAACATCACATGATACACCCCGCTAAAATTAAACCCAAACAACCAAAATGAGCAAAAAACAAACTTCTTTAGAAAGTTGCTTTGACAAGGGGAAACGGTCCAATGAAGAGACAGAAGAGGAACCTGCACCCGCTAAAAAAGGTAAATCTGCCTTTAACAGGCAGCGGTAAACGTGCCTTGCGTTGCACCTCTACTAGCTTGGTTTCATTTATCAAATCATGTTCTGGTTTTTGTACTTTAAGTGAGTAGGTCTGCACGATACATCGCAAATTTATCGTTATCGCAATACCCAGCTCTGCGATATCCATATCATTAATTGGCAAAAATCTGCAAAAATCACAATAAATTGTAAACCTTAAATGTGTTAAAACAATCTTATGGCAGCTTGAGGCATTTAAAGAATCAATTAAATCCCTTTATGCATTTGACCAATCGGATGTACGCCTTCATATTGTTGACCAATCAGGTGGAGGCCTATTCTGTTAGCTGTTTGTCACCTATGTTGACGAGGGTCATATAATTTTAAAACTGTTGGAATGAAATGGGAATGATGTTTTTGGTTATTTTGCCATTTGATTATGTACCGCAAATTATATCATTATCGCAATATTAATCTCTCATATCGCAAGTTTTCCTCATATCACGCAGCCCTATTAGTGAGTAAATCTCAATGAACCTCTTAGTGTATTACTCGCCGTTGCAGGTTAGAATGACACCCAATCATGGACTGATGTGTAGCACAGCACTGTTGGGTTTACTTCATGACTGAAACCAAGCTAGAAAGAATCCATATTAAAACGATAACTTTCAGTTTGATACTGTAAATATACACAAGCCAGGGATGGTGTACCGCAGGGCCCTGTGCTTTGTCTCATGCTTTTTCAGTTTTTGTACATTTGTTCGCTTCTCTGGTCCAGCTCTCCTGCTCTGTTCCCTTTTTTATGCTACGTTTCTGCAGTGGCAGACTAAACAAGCCTCTCTGTCATCCAAAGTTGAAGTTTAATGAAAGCAAACGAGGGACCAACCTGATTATTTTTACCAGCTCACTCATGTTGACATGGTCAGGTACCAGGAACTTGGTCTTGTCCAGAATGGGCAGCTGTTTCTCCCCCTTATACCGTTCAATGATCACCTGCAGACAAAGATAAGTTTGTCTGTCTTTTCTATATGTTGGGTACCCCCCTCCCCCACCAAACATGGAAACATAGGAGTTCTGCCACATGCTTTCCTAATGCATTAGCATGCTCAGAGAAATGTCCACATGGTAAAAGCTGGTCTTCAATGCATGCAGTGATGATCAAGTTAAAGGCAGCTTACAGGGATCTTGTTTGGGTGCTGCTCCCGGATCTGCTGCACCTCTTTGCACCGGTCAGCTGTGGGGAAACCAGACCCAGAAAAACATTGAAAGGTTCTGTATGTTAACTGCCTGAGTGTTCTGCAGTGCTAATGTGAAGGCTGTAATGGAGCAACTGGGCATCTTCTAAAACCACATGAAATTTGTTCTTGTCCTGTGCAGAAGGCGAGAAAACAAATCAGAGCTGAAGGCTTCTTGTATTGGACAGATGTTACTGTAACAATAGGAGGTTAGGAATCTTCTAACACACAAGGTGTATATTTGTATAAACTTATTTTGTATATGAAGCTAAACTTTACATTAAATATTTTTGCATACATCTCCTGCTGGACTGGATGGAAAAAAAGGAGAGAAAGAGGAAGAGGGATGTTAGAGATGGGGGACATGGGTACAAAAGAAAGGGGGGAAAATGGGGTTCAAGTAGTTGGAGGATGATAAAGACGTATGGGAGGGGGTAGAATCACAAAGCAACAAAAGTAAAAAAGGTTGAAGTGGAGGGCTGAGCTTTCCAGGAAAAATGGAAAGAGTTTTATTTGTTCATGGAGCTGAAACCTGAAAACCTGCATGCTTGGTATGCCATCAAAAGGTTGCAGTGCTCAACGAATATAACATTCAGCACCATTATGAGACTCAACATAAAAAAAGTTTCACTATTTGCAGTTAAGAAAAGAGAAGATTTACCAACTATTAGCTAGACTGAAAAAACAACCGTCTGCATTAACTGCAGCCGTGACGTCAGTGATAGAGCAGTGATAGACACCTTATTGCAGACAAGTTGGAGCAAACATCCAATCCATTTTTGGATTGTGAACTTATGGAAAATATGAAGGATGCAGAAGTGTTGTACCCCAAAAAGCAGTCTACCTTTGCCAACATGAGTCTGTCAAGGATTACGATTACACAACATCTCCGAGGAGACTTGGACGGCCAAATGAAGGAATCTAGTCATTTATTGTATTTTCAGTCACTGTTGATGAAAGCACCGACATCACAGATGAATAAAGTTGTGCATATTTATTAGAGGTGTTGAGCAGACCATCACAGCAGAGTTTCTTGAGTTGATGGACAAAACAACAGCTGATGACATAGTCAGCTCTCTAGTTACTGTGCTGGACAATGTTGGAGTGAACTGGTCACATGATGTCAGTCTGGTCACTGATGGCGCCCCATCAAAGCTCAGGAAGAAGGCAGGTGTTGCCACAAAATTCTGGCAGCAAACCAGGAAAAGACTCTTGGAAATTTCATTGTGTTTTGCACACTTGAATGACAGTAAATGTGTTGCTGCACAGGATTTAAATCCTGATATTGATGGATGGTTTCAGGAGAGAAAGGGAGGTTAACTCCAAATTGCTCACATATGTTTGCAAGTATGATTTAGTCTAATTTTTCCTTTATTTACACATTTAAATCTTAGGCAAGGTGTTTCTTTTTTTTCCGTAGCCCCTCTTGAGTTTATTATCAGGATTGCTTCAGTCTGTATAAAATTGAATCGACCATGTTTTTTTTAAGTGAAATGCATTTTGTTTTAGATCCCTTGGCCTCTGTCAATGAATCTGTAATAATAAGGGATTTGCCTCCTATGGTTAAGGCATTTTTTCCAACTAAGAAAAAAAACCACAAAGCTGTTATTTTGCCTTTATGTTACTGGTCTGGCCCACATGAGATCAGACGGCCCCCAAACCAAAATGAATTTGACACCTTGTTCCCTCTGTCCTTGTCTTTTGTATTCCTGGAGTTTTTCATTTATCATAGACATTGAGTACATGTGGATTAATTAGCTAGTGTTTCCTGGTGTCATTTAGAATGCTGCATTTCTTGTTTTTGAACCCCGGCAGAAATCAAACCTCACTTAAGGGTTCCTTTCCTGCTGCTGCAGTTTCACTTGTTCACATTAAAGATGGAGGCCAGAGGCTGAGTGCTGTCTGTGTGTGTTGTTAAAGAACGACAGAGTGCTGGAATGATGAGAGCAGCTTCTTCCATTACAATGACACGAGCACAAAAATGATTCCTAGAAAACAAATGTTTCAACCTTAACAAGTAACATGGATCTGGTTCTGCAGGGGGTTCTGCTCTTTCATTGAGATGGAGGTGTCCTCTAATGTTGTTATTGCTCAGTAGCTACAGCTGACTGTGGTTGCCAATTTGACTAAATTTGGATTTTGGTTCATGTTAGGCGATCCAATTGGATCTGATCCACTGACTTAAAGTGGATCCAGGACACCTTTAGCCAAAACGTCCACCAGTGTGACTCAGAGAGAAATACCTGCAGGTTCTGAACAGTGTAGGGGAAGTTTTCCAGATTCCTTGTGTTTCTTCAAGATAATCAAGTGTAAATTAAATATGTGTACAAACAAACAAGTAAACAAGAATGGATGTCCAATCTATTCACATTTTAGTTTCCTAAAGTTCAGTCCACTGTTGTTTTTCCACATCAAAATGATCCAAAGGGAACATTTTAAAAACATTCTACCACACTGTATGGTGACATGACTTTGTCTATATATGTTTATATTCAAAGTATTTTCTACACATAGGACTGTAATGATGGACTCATCAGTTTTTGCTGATGACATCACATGTATGTTGTGTTGTCTGCTGTGATGCACTTGGTCACTTTAAACCTTATAGTCAAATAAATCTACTGTACTTCAATCCAAATGGTAACGATATCAATTTATCTCATTTTGAATGTTTTCTATTTAAACATCTTGAGAATTGATCTTTTAATAATCCTCTACAGCAGGAACACGTGATAAGCAGCTTCTTGGTTGAAATGGCTGCCCCCGTTGGGCCTCAGCTAAAGTAATCTATTACTTTTAGATCGTTTCCTTGTTAGAGTACAGTAGTCCTGAGGTGGTCAGTGACCTTCTGCTGCCCCCCCACCACAGTACCGTTCCCCTGACCCCCAACAGAGAAGCACCGCCTGAACCTCCACGACCTGCGAGACCTCTGGAAGAACAGAAGGAGCTTCCGGTGTCACATGGCAGCATCCACGGTAAACGGGTCAAGCACTGACGGAACCGAGGTCCGGCTCGCAGTTTTTAATCTGCTATCGGAGGTCTGGCAGAACGGGAACAGGCCCAGAGTGACAAGAACCCAGCTGACCCACGAAAACCTGCAGAGGTCTCGCGCCGGTCCTGCCGACAGCGACGGAACCGGGCCGGCCATCCGCGGACACGGCGGCCCTGGCCTGCCCTGAGAAAGTCCGGTGGCGGACGGGCTGGCGGGGCCCACAGCGGCCGGTTCTTCTTACCGAAAGTCCTCCGCTGCTTGAAAGGCCTGTCGGACGGCATCTTTGTCGCCGTGGTGTCAGGTCCAGCCCGGTTAAGTCAGACGCTGCAAATCGGTTCGGCGCTCTTCTCTACAGGTCTTCTCAGCGGCGGCTCCGTCCGGGCAAACAAAGCCTCTGAACACAGACGGTGACGTCAGCAGCTACGTTTAAAGGGGACGTCCCCCATTTGCTCGGAACCAAACTGGTCCAGGTGTTGGAACCACTTCACTCCTTCATTCCATCAGCCAGACTTTGGGCTTCCTAACTGGACTGAGAAGCTGCCGTTCTCACCCGAACCAAACAGAAAACCCGATCTGCATGGAGCAAAAACGCTATAGGGGCAGGTCCCTCTGCGGTCCCTCTGCGGTCCCTCTGGGGGCCCTCTGGGGCCCCTCTGGGGCCCTCTGACCATCACAAGACTCCAAATGAAGATTCCAGGCTCAGACATCAAATGCTGGATTGCTGTCTCTTCTCCACAGATCATTTCTGTTTTGGAACAGTAGAATCTCTAGCTCACCCTGGAAAAAATGTGGATATTACATTATAAATATTTTTAAACTACTTAGATAAGATGCATTTCTTTTAAATGTTTATAGCACTATCCACTGCACATGGTGGCACAGTGGTCAGCACTCTTGCCTGACAGCAAGAAGGCCCCTGGTTCAAGTCCTGAAACAGAACATCAATGGGGACGTCTCTGCGTGGAGTTTGCATGTGTACCACTATGGAAGTGTTTCTGTAGCATAATTAAAAATAAAAGTCAATACCAGAAAAGCTTTTTCATTTTGAAAATGCAGCTGCATTTGTTGACTCAAAATTAAAATAAGCAATCCTCCAAAATGTTCTTTCTTTTCTTTTTTGCCCCGCCTCCCTCCTGCAAATGCTAACTAGAATTGAATTGGTCAGTTCAAGAGGGGCCCAAGTCCACAATTTTTCAAAATAGAGATTTTATTTTTTCTATGGTCTTCAAGGGAAAAGCTATCTGATTATGTGCAAAAAAAAGTCCCAAGTCCGTTGTTATGTATTGACTATGCTTGACATTTAAAATGCATTAAGTGCATTTTCCTGGACTTGGGCCTCTCTTGGATGGGTTTAGCTTTATCCCATAGATGGCAGCACTAGTTATCCAATATGGCAGCACCCCTGTTTAATTCAAGAAGGGTCCAAGTCCAGAGACTTTAGTTTGCTAGTCCTCTAAAATGATAAAAGTGAGGTGCTTCATATTATAGCATTTGTAAGCTATGAACTTGTGCTAAATCTGGGTAAAGTATTCATCATTTGGTGTAGCCTCCCTATAAGCTATGCAATTAAAATCATTTCCTGGAAAAACAAACCTCTTGGACTTGGGCCCCTTTTGAACTAACGGATTCAATTTAATATTGCGACACTTTTCGCACGGTGGATGTGAAAACGAAAATGCAATCCTCTCCTTGCATTTTTGCTTTAATTATGTCACAGATGTTAAAGTAGAAATGAAAAAGCATTTTGAAAGATTGATGTTTCATTTTAATTTTGAGTTATTTGATGCAGTTACATTGTGAAAATGAAAAAGCATTTCTGTTAGTCCATTTTAATTGTCAAATTAGACATTTCTAAATGAATTTTGCATCACATTTACCAGAGAACATTTTGTAAAGGAAATGTCAAAAACCGTTTCATTATCATTTTAATTAAGTGACAGAATGAGTTGTGTTGAAAAAGAAAAAGCGGTTTGGCAGATTGTGTTTTCATTTTAATTTGAGTCAACAAATACAGCTTCATTTTTAAAATGAAAAAGCATTTCTGGTTTTGAATTTTTTTTTAATCTTGCTACAGAAAAAACATGCTTCATAGGTTCATTGGGAACTCTAAATTGTCCATAGGTGTGAATGTGTGTGTGCATGTGTGTGTGATTGTGGCCCTGTGACAGACTGACAACCTGTCCAGGATGTCCCCTCCTTTGCCCGCAATTGGCCCGGATAGGCTCCAGCAGCCCGGTGAACCTGAAAGGATAAAATTAGAAGATTCGAATATGAATCAATGAATGAATGGTTATATAAATATTATCCACTAAATGTTTTTTTATCTCCCACAGATTTCAAAAGGATATCAATTTGAAATAGTCTTCTGGAAACCGTTACACATTCATTTAAATTCAAATTCAAATTAATTTTATTTATATAGCATCTTTCAAAGACAGCTCAAGGTGCTGTACATAAAAACAAAATCAAATGCAATAAAATATAATAAGATACGTTAAATTAGCCCCACACAATAAAATACACAAAGACAAATATCAGTGGAAAATAAATAAATAAATAAATAAATAAATAAATAAAGATAAACCAGAGAAACCAGAAGGCGCCGTCTGCCCTGTCCTCCTATTGGCAGGGGTGTCAGTATAAAACACAAACACCCCAGCCAAGGGTGAGAAAACACTCGTAAACAGTCTAATAAAATAAATGTGTTAAAATATCATAAAAAAAGTATACAAGTAAAATTCTAGATTAAACAGATATGTATATGATAAAATGTCATAAAATACAAGAATAAAAATTCTAGATTAAGCAAATAAAATGATAAAATTATGTGATAAAACATCATAAAACATAAAAAGATTGAAGAATATGATAAAATATCATAATTTAAGATCTGTTCATGTACCACAACATTTTGGACTGGTGTACTAAACTTGCTGGAAAAATATATTCTTCATTATGTTATTTTGTTTTGTTTTTCTTTGTTATAGGCATATTATCTTAGGTTGTTGTGTTTTTTTAATTGAAAACAAGAAGGCCTATTTACTCAATTTAATTTTTCTTCTAGCCAAATTCCATAAATGTAAATATACCTCCATGAAACCATCTTTACTTCTTTTCATTTGTGAAAACAAAAAAACTACAGTGACTTCTCAAAAATTCTACAAATTTAAAAGCTATTAAAACTTGAAATTTATTTAAAAATGTCATCTTAATAACTGGTGACACACTGAACGCTCTTCCATTTGGCGAAAGAAAGGCATTCTGTCTCTCCTCTGGACATGTCCCAGCCATCTCAGTCTGGCCTCTCTGACTTTATCTCCAAAGCCTCTAACATGTGCTGTCGCTCTGATGCACTCATTCCTGATCCTATCCAGGTCACTTCCAAAGAGAACCTCAGCATCTTCATATCTGCTGCCTCCAGCTCTGCTTCATGTATTTTCCTCATTGCCAGTGTCTCTAAGCCCACAACATGACTACTCTCACCAGTTTTCTACACCTTTACTTTCATTTTAGTTGAAACTCTTCACATCACACCTGAGACGTTTCTCCACCCATTCCAACCCACCTACACTCGCTTCTCCACTTCTTTTCCACATCTCCATTCCTCTGGACTGTTGACTCTAGATACTTCAAATCCTCCACCTTCTTTATCTCTTTTCCCTGTAACTTCACTCTTCCACTTGGGTTCCTCTCATTCACACACATGTGCTCCATCTTCCTGCAGATAACCTTCATTCCTCTCCTTTCCAGGGCAAACCTCCACCTCTCTAGCTTCTCCTCCACCTGTTCCCTGCTCGCGATCTTGGGTCTAAAGATGCATGGGCAAACTAAAAACTCAAGGGGGAGCTCTGGTTTTAAAAGTGAGGGCATTTTTTGTTACGTTTACTGACCCAGTGTAAAGTGGGAAATTAAAACGTTACAGAAGAAATGATGTGAAGATAGTTTCAAAAAAGGCAGTTGAACGAGTCAGAAGTCATGATTTAAATAGATCTATAGCAGGCGTGTCAAACTCATTTTCACTGAGGGCCACATCAGCATAGTGGTTGTCCTCAAAGGGCCAGATGTGACTTATTCATGTAACTAAATGTAATGAAAAATAAATGTAACTACTCCTTAATGTTAAATAACTCATTATTTATTTATTATAACTTTTTAAAGTGACAATTACAGTTGCATAAAAACGTATGTTTGCTTGTTACTCTACCATAAATCTTTTTACATTTGATTCTGTCAGGTTAGTTTATATGGACAGTGTTTAAGTCCTAATGTATAGTTGCCCATTCCGATATTTTAAGTCAGATTTCCCCTAGATATGACTAAATACACAACAATTTTTATTTTATTTTAAGAAAATAAAAACTTTTATGCTTGAGTTTGACACATGTGATCTATAGTAAAAGTAAATATGTACACAATGAAGCATCAAGTAATAACACAGTATTAAAAACATCCATATGTTAATCATGGCTCCAGATTTCCATTGTCAAAAAATCATGTTAGACAACAGCACAGTGTTTGATTAGCTTTTTTTTCTGTCTACATACTATCGGTTTCATTCTGCAAGCAAAAGTCTGGAAACATCGTTTTCCCCTCACTGCATTAAAAGAATGTTTCCCTTCAACAGTTGTAAACTGTTTCCCCAACATTGGAGACAATGCTTATTTTATCAGTAGTCCGTTAAATTTAACATTAATACAAATTAACAGTTCAATGCCTAAAACAGACCTCTGGGGTCCACCACAAGAGGTGTCCAGATACACTGACCAACTAAACTCACTAAACTGGACTGTTTATAAAAAATCATTTTTCCAGCATATTCACTAAATCTCAGTGAAAAGCAATAAACCAAATTTAATTTGTTTTCCTTTTTATTTCCTTCTCTTCTGCCCATATGGTTGCTGAATGTAATCATGTAGTGTAATAATTTTAAAGTTCAAAGAAAGGAGGAAAAAAACGTTTAAACTTGGGAATTAGGGGAACTTCCGAGGGTTCGTGAAGGCAGCATTCAGCAGCAAGACGACAGGAATAGACCGTCTGTGCGCACGCGCCCACTGGGATTGCGCTGCTCGAACCTTCAGGCGGGTTTGGACCTGCATGTCAGAAGCCTGTGCATCACTTGCTGTTGTTCAGCTCCGAACGAACCGAGCCGAGAGTCCAGAACCTGCACCTGGTGAGTGGCGCGGATCAGAGATGCGCTCCTGCGCTGTGCAGGAGGTCCAGAGGTTTTGGCTTGGGGGTGTTTTTGTGGGCATCTCGCAGGAGTTCAGGTCCTTCTGCCTGAAGCGCTGACTGAGATCTTCTTGAAGGCTTCAGTTTTTCCTGCTGTACTTTAAATAATCGCATTTCTTCTGGAAAGTTTGGGAACATAGAATGGAAAAGTATTTGAGGGACTTTCAGTTTAATCATTGAAACTTTTAGTTTTTGCTGTCAGTTGGAGTTTTGAGGCTCTCCTAGTAATAAAAATGCTTTTTGTTGCCATGTTGGAATTTTCTCTGCTGAAGTATGTGGAAGTGTTGGAGGTGGAGGTGTTGGTCAGTGCTGCTCTGTCAGGATGTGTGTCACGACTGCGACCATCAGATTCCCAGGGTGACATCTGGTTTAAAGTCTCAGAGTACAGTGTGGAACTGCTCCCACTATTGTCCCAGTCTTTCCGGTTGTGGAGGTCAGCACCCTCACTGCTGTACAGTCAGTCTCTCTGTGGGTCTGTTGCTTCCTGCCCTGCCTGTTTGTGTGTGCCGTTTCCCTACCGTTGAGCTTTGTGTCATTGTGTTTCCTCTGAAAAAGTCCTGCTGCTTCTGCTGCTGCTGTTCATCTCTGCTGCCACCCACAGAAAAAGTTTTCTTCATGAAACAAGAATGCGAGGGACCTGCGTGGAAACTGAAAATCACACACACGCTTCTTCGTTTTAAACTTTACAAACTGAACTTTGACAGTTTAAACTCAGTTTGGTTAAAATGAAGAAACTTTCTCACCTGTACAGCTTTTTTTTTGGTCAATCATAAGATACAACTCCCTCAAAAAGCCCCCCCACTCCCAACCCTTTAACCTGCCTGGACCTCTAGGACGTAAAACAAAGCATTGTGTGCACCATAGAGCGCTGTCTGGATGGGGAGGCAGCTGAGCCTGAAACAGCCCTAACATGGACAGGCTACTGCAGCAACAGATACAACAACTCAAGCTGAAATCAAATAAATCATAAAATAAGGATTTTGGCATTTTCAGCGTGTTCTTGTAATATTTTTCTCATGATTAAGGATGTATACAAAGAAATCTAAGATTAAAACTGAGTATTTTTTTTTTATATTCAAATAGCTGTGAATCAGGAGCCGATGGAAAAAGCTTGTAGGTTTGACGTAGGACATACAACGGCAGGACAAAGTCCCATCCGGGATCCCGCCTCCTCTGCAGTTGGTGTCAGTACAGAGTAAAACCAGTTACATTCTGTAGAAGAGGGATCAGGCTCTTTCAGTTGATCACATCCTCTAGACTTGGTAACATCTGAGGTTTTCATGATATTTCTTTTCCCTGCTCCTCATGTCTGACCAGCTGGCGGCGCCAATGGAGGCAGTGACCCCAACACCCTCCTGCCCCTCCTTCCCACATCATGTGTATGTTGTTATGTGTTGTGCGTTTGGTACAGTGGACGTCTGTTCTTTTGGGGCAGCAGTGGCTCAGGTGGGTAAGCAGGTCGTCCAAAGAATGAAGGGTCAGGAGCTCAAACCCCATTCCCCCTAGTCAAGCATCGCCGTGTCCCTGGGCCAGACACCTCTCCCCTCCTGCCTCCAGTGTTGCTCCACTGGTGTGTGCACGCTTTCGAATGTCCCGGTGATCAGAGGGGCCATAGGCACATACTGGCAGCCACGGCTCTGTCAGTCTGCTCCAGGGCCATTGTGGCAACATCAGTAGCTCACCATCACCAAGTATGAATGAGGAGTGAATGAAAAATGGACACATTGTAAGTGCCTTTAGCGTCTGAAAAAACTCAAATAGATTATTATTATTATTTTCTTGACCTAGACTTTGTCTCCCTATGTGAGCAGAGGGCACATCATCCCCTTTCCTTCAATGTGTTCTTCCCCTTCTCCCTACCTGGGCGTCTTTGCCGTAAAAATTCTGTATCAATGACGATAAAGGCTCAACCTGGAATTCTGGGACGCACTGACAGCATCTCTGCCACAGTCTCTTCAGATTCTAAAAAATGCCAAGACCACTTTTGTGTTTCTCCTATCTGCTCCCTTTAACCCTGGAAAGTTTCCCCTACAGGGTCAAGGAAAAGAGCATGGGAAAAGGTGATAAGAGGGAACCTGTCTGTCAGTTTGAATGGATCCTGGGAATACCTGATAAAGACGGTCATTTGATCGTGGTGTGTCGTAGCATGGAAGGATGGAAAAACATTAAAGGCAGGAAGGCCTGGAGACTGGGATTGGGAGGCACTGCTGGAAGCAGATAGAACTGAGAGGAGAACAGGAGGGACTGACAGGAAAGTGAAGGAAGAGCCGCTTCAGCTTCACACCGGGATGGCAGAGCCTTATCAGAACCCAACCACACTGTCTGAAGTCATCACAGCACCTTCTTGTGTCCGCTTAAGCTGACCGTAGATGACAGTCAATGTATAAAATAAACATTAAAAAAAGTCCCACTTCAGTCCCTGTTCAAATTTGTTCTCCGCATTTGACCCATCCCCTGGGGGACGAGCTGCAGACGAGCTGCATTTGGGAGGCAGTAGTGTTAAGGGTAGCCCAAGGACGATGATAACTATCATTGTGAAGCAGAATTCTAGGTCTCAAGCATTGAACTGGGTTAGTTTTACCCTACTGATAATGTGTTATTGCAATGGTAATTGCCCCATTACCATTGTTCATTCCCCTCCAGGAATCAAACCCTGGATCCCTGCCCTTCCACCTTACCAACCGAGCTACCCAGCCGCTAAACACATTGATGAAAAAGAAGAAACTGGATGAAAGTACTCAGCTGGGGTTTTTCTGGGGTTTTTGTAACTATTTGTTTCATTTTGTTTGGGTTTTTGGAAAATAGTCTGTCGAAGCATGAAAAAGCTCCAAAAAAGTTTCAGATCTAAGTTTGATCTCCATGTTTCTGTTTAAAACTGGCTTCAAATGTCTGGTAGAAATAAACTATGACTCAGATGTGTCTATCAAAAAAAATCAACTGAATAAACTTTAGTAAGTAGACAAGTGGAGAGGATCCTCAGGACAGAGACGCTGATTTGGAAAAAGAAAATCCCAAAAACGACAGTCTGGATTGTGAGCACACTTTTCCTCTGCCTCTCCCTGTCCTATTGTCAGGCCAAAGTTAAACTGGAGAATCCTGCCATGCTGTGATTCTGCTCAGATGCACCCCATCTATCTTCAGTGAGCAGTAGCCAATCATAGTTTCAAAGTTGCTCAGGGTTTCATCATGCTGGACCCAGGGGCTGATCCCCTTTTAACCTCACAACATTTCCAGGCCAGATGAAAATGTCAGAATGGTATGAACACCCACATGAAAACTGTGGACACAGCACAGTTCACAAGCCCAGAAAAACATCCCTTTCATTCTGTGTCACGGACTTGTTTTCCTAAATGAATTCCTTCTTGTCTTTAGCCCACTAAGTTCACCAAAGCTGAGAAAATCCCCACCTTCAGAAGAGACAGAGTGAGGGTTTTCATGAGTTTCTGCAGCCCATCCCTATGAGCACGACAGCTGCTGTCCCACGGGCTGGGCCAGGCCAGGCCGGACAGGGCCAGGTCCCAGGGCGGGCCACTGTGGTACTTTGTGGGTTAAAGGACTGAAATTGAGGGGAATTCAGTTTACTTGCAGAATACATGCACTCACAAAAATTCCCTGAAGTCTATTCATTGTAAGCAAAAAACTCAGAAGTTGGAATTCTACATCCATCCATTCATGTATGCATGGGTTAGGAGGCACACACGCATGCATGCAAGCATACACACATGTATGTACATACACATACATACCTACATACCTACAGATACACACACACACAGACAGATTTTTTAGATAGAGCACTTGTATGATAAAAATGGTCTAAAAATTGTTCAGTGAGTAGAATTATTTCCACTAAATGCATGTAAACAAGTCACTGATGATCAGAAAATTATGGTTTTTGGGATACAAACCAGTTTGATGTCACAGTTCTAGTTTGAAGCTCTCACTGAGAAACTCTGTGCAGTGGAAAGGGTTTTCATGTATGCATCATGCAGAAACTTTGCCCCCAGTTGAAGAATGACACGATGTAAGGATGAACTGAGTGCATTTAGTTTTCCTTTCTCCTCTGCAATGTTTATGGAAAATGGAGTGATAAATTAAGACATTGATATGTGATTTTAGGAATTCAGACACTAATTAACTCCTTCAGCAAATATGGACATTCGAAAAAAGATAAATAACCAGAATAACCAGTAGCTGTTCTTTTCATGCAAACGATGCGGCTGTGCAATTTATAAAAAATGCAAGCATTTGCGTGTAAAAGGCTTAAAAAGACCTTACTTTGAAACTTTTGTCTGAAAATATCAGAATCAGACTGCTGCTTTCAGAAAAACTTACATTTCCTACAATTTCCTATCCTGTCCTGACGTTTTATTTTTCCTCTAAGGTTGATTCCTTTTTGGTCAAAAATTCCCACACTTGTAGATTAGAATCAGGTTGAAGGAAATCACAAAAATGTAATTTGACCCACCAAAAATGTCCAAAGGAGTTTTTTACATTTACATATGAAACAAATGTATGACATGTTAAAAGGGATCATTGTAACTAATACACAGACTTAATGTGAACACAGAAGTACACATTTTTTTTTCTAATTGTTTGCCATGATGTTGGTTAGAGAGACAGGAAGCAGAGCTGGAGGCAGCAGAGATGAAGATGCTGAGGTTCTCTTTGGGAGGGACCAGGATGGATCAGGAAGGAATCCATCAAAGGAACAGATCATGGTGGTTGTTCTGTTGATCAATGCTGGGAAGATGATGGAGACGTTTGGACCTGTTGAGAGGAAGAACATTGATGATGTTGGTGAAAGGATGCTGAGGCTTGAGCTACCAGAAAAGACCAAAGAGGAGGTTCATGGATGTAGAGCAGGAGAACATGAGAAAGGGGGATGCAGAGGAGAGGGTTAGAGGGAGGTGGATGTGTCTCCGTGGTAACTCCTAAAGGGAGAAGCTGATAAGGCAAAGAATATTTTGTGATTTCATCATTAAAACATAAAACAGAGTTTTCAGCACAGTCTAGGCTTTCATTGTAAAAACTTGACAGGACCTGTCAAGGATCCAAGCTGTTGTTGTGAACAGCTCAAAGCCAAAATGTTACTGCTGCTGAAAGCAGAGCAGCCTAGTGGAGTGTCATTTTAATACATTTTGTTTCAAGACAAACACAGAGTCTCAAAGGAGCAAACTGAAAAGAGACGGGGTCACTGAGTGACAGACAGCGTGGAGCGGACCACCCAGTCGGGCTGACATCAGTGTCTCTGCCTCACAGGACACGACAGCAGAAGGGGCTCAGATAGCTGGGTCACGGCTGAGGATGTGCTGCTTTAAGGCTAAGATCAGGGTCCAGAAAGGGTCAGTGGCCCGCTGGCAGTTGGGCCTTTTCCTCAAAGCAGTTTAGCTTGAATTGTCATTTTTACCATGAGAAAGTCCCACAGCAAACATTACTGAAGCACATGGTCTACAGCTGCATCGGTGAAACACTGATGTGAAGCAGGACATGTTCCACCTCTGAGCTGCTGCGTAATGACACGTGATAGAAGCTGGTTTTAGGCAACTGGGTCACTGGTTCTACTGTGGAGGCGAGGTGTGGCTTGTGTTGCAGTAGTGATCTTTACAATATAAACTGTTGAAAAAAAACAAAGGGAACACCACAAAAACACATCCTGTAAATGCTTTTTTCTTTGTATTGCTGCCTTTGTTGACAACACAACCACACAAAAATGATTAATGGAAATTAAATGTATTAGTCTATGGAGGCCTGGATGTGGATTCATACTCTAAGTTAAAGTGGAAAATCTCACTACAGGCTGATCCAACTTTGATGTAATGTCTTTGAAACAATTCCAAATGAGGCTCAGTGTTGTTGTAGCGTCCACGTGTGTGCCAGGATGACGTCCAAGCAACACCTGGGTTTGCTTCTGATGAGCCGGTGGATGGTCTCCTGGGGGATCTCCTCCCAGACCTGGACCAAAGCATCCGCCAACTACTGGACAGTCTGTGGTGCAACCTGGCGTTGATGGATGGACCGAGACATGATGTCCCAGATGTGCTAACAGGAACGGGTGGGCCGGTCCATTACATCAATACCTTTGTTTAGCAGAAAATGCTGACACACTCCAGCTCCATGAGGTCCAGCATTATCTGGCATTAGGAGGAAGATGTTTTAAGGCTATAACACTCCACACTAAACACTTTACCCACTTTTCACAGACATACATAAACATTTTCACACTCTTCTCTCTTGTCTAAATTCTCAAACTTCAAACTTTCATTGAAAAATAAGTGCAGGATTATAGAATGAAAGCAAAGATCAGATCATAATCAAAGATTTATGTAAAGTTGGCAAACTGCAGATAATGGCATAGAGGAGATTGATTGACAAGGTATACGGCCAATGAGAACGCAGAGCACAGTATGCTGTAAGAAAAACATAAAGGAACAGAAAAAAACAGCATGTTTCATCGTTTCCAACTGTGTGAGTTATCATGGACTATAGAATGTAGACTATCATTTTAACATCATATCCGTAGCTTGGTTGAGCCTGACAAGGACACTGCTACAACTACTACCATTAAACATAATGATGATGACTATGACAACTGGATTAATGTAATAATCTTTTTATATTTTCTGATCATAATCAGAGTTAAGTTAAGAACCGGATAGTGGTAACTATGCAAAATTTAAAATAAAGTTAAGTAAAACACAATAGGGGTGGGATTCTATAATTCCCTTCTTTCCATTCCTTTACAAGCATTAAATGAAGCTATATATATGACATATGTATGGTTCAGTTATTATGTGAAGATGACATTGCAAATTGGAGTTCTTTGCTTCCAGTCTAAAGGTGAGCTGCTGAATCCTGAACCTGGCTGTTATCAGGCATTTCCAGTTTCAAATGAAGTAATTTTTTGTTGATCGGCTCTTTATGAGTTGGTGAAAGCTCTTCACAGCCAGACTTTTACAGGTTTACGCAATCACAGGTAAAGATGACAGAGATTTTTCAAACAATTAAAGTAACTCAAATCCTCCAGCAAACATTCCCAAAGACGACTCTGTGAACAGTCGGCTTCCATTGATTCATGTGGCTTTCTAAAAGACTTACAGATTAGATTCATAAATACGTTGAGTTGTTAAAATGAGACGTCTTTTCTGCACATCAAAAGACTCAACAGAGGCACACATGGACAAAGCGTCTGTCTGACAAGGAACCGGGACAGACCCTCTGAACTCTATTGTCTTCCATGTTTGTCTAGCCTGCAAATTAATAACCATGTATCAGATTTAAAACAACAATGAAGTTTCTCTGGAGTGGAACGCTTCCTTCCTTCCCTTCTGAAACCATCTGAGCAAATATGGAGGCTGGCGCCAAGTGACTCACAGCAGGCGTGCCCACAAACGCACAGTTAGACAACGATGGACACTGATGGATCATGGTAGAATAATAGTCTCTACCAGTGACGTGCGGTGAGGTTCTAGACTGGTGGAGCACTGACGTCATTAGTCAGAGTTTCAAACAAATTAACCCACAAAGTAATTTATTCACCATTTGATAGCCAACAGTTAAAGTGTGTGGTTTAAAATCTCATTTCAACATTTTTCTTCCGTTAACAAATTGTAACGTGGAAAAAAAATAATCACAATTTTTTTTTTTTTTACTATTCCTGTCCAGCAACTACGCAAACAGATAAGAGCTGAAGGCCTCTTGTGCTCGACACATTTTACTGTTACAACAGGTGGTTATAACTCTCTCTCTGATTCATAAGGTGTATATTTGTATAAACCCCTTTTAGACCAGACGGAAAAGTAGAGGAGGGAAGAAGAGACAAGGATGTTATGGGGGGTGAGGGGACAAGAGAAAGAAAGAATAAGGGGGGTTAAGTAACTACAAAAGATAATAGAATCATAAAGCAACAAGTTGTTAGAAGATTATAATCATTACTGTTAGTCTCCCTCCCCTCATGACCCTAATAAATGGTCAGAGGAAGAAGGAGGTTAGGTCGGGGACAGCTCCTAGACTGACCCCCTATTGGTGAAACAACCGTCCCTCAGTGTTGGGCCCAGGTCTCCCCAGCCCAGGGGCCATTGCTCGAAGACCTGACCCCCCAGGTCCCACATCTCAAACCCCACACAAAGAGAGACAAGCCAAAAAGAGCCTGTCCTTTGGGCAAGCCCAGCCCCCACCTGGCAGAGCTCTGGTCAGGCCGATTGCCTCAGTGGAAACCCCAGCCCATCAAACTACCAAGGTCACATGCCAATAGTGAACCCACCCCCTCCCACAGAAAGCCCCCCCAGGACAGGGCTAACCAGTCCGCCTTCCCGAGATCCCGCTGCCATGGTAAGTGTCCCCCAGCGTAACCGTAGACAGGAGCGGCGGCGCCCAATCATCCCACCGCCTAAGTCACATGTGTCATGTGACAAGTCAAGGCTCGCAGGCCACATCTGGTCCGCCGTGTAATCTTATCTGGCCCTTGATATCATTTATACCATTGTTATTAATGGCCACTACAAATCCCATAATGCAGCGCTTCAGCTGACCATCAAAATGTAGATCCACAGTCACCAGATCTCAACCCAATAGATCCCCTTTGGTATGTGGTAAAATGGGAGATTGACATCATTGATGTGCAGCCGACAAATCTGAAGCGACTGCGTGATGCTATCACGTCAATATGGATCAAATCTTTTGAGGAATGTTTCCAGAACCTTGTTGAATCTCTGCCACCAAGGATTAAGGCAGTTCTGAAGACTAAAGGGGGTCCAACCCGGTACTAGCTAGGTTTACCTAATAAAATGGCAGGTGAGTGTACTATAATGCAGTGGCGGACTGTGCGTTACACACCCTGGCCTTCATTAGTGCCAGGCCTAAATCACTCAACCCCTCATTAACCATTTTACGATGCAGAAACGAGCCTTACACTGCATGTGGAAAATTCATGTAGCCACAATAAATGCCTCTAAATAAACAGAATAAACAAAACAGGAAAAACATCTCATTATGTAACGGCAGCCAGCAAAAAACATTGAAAATAACCACATATATTTTGAATATTATTTATTATATTTATCATTTCACTCGTCAAAAATCATGTTATTAGAAGACAAAATGCATCCTCCTCTCTCTCCTTGTTATGTCACCCTGGCATGTAGATTATCACGCTTCAGTTCCATCAAGAAGTCCTTTTCTATTGCCATCAATACCAGTGCTGAGAGCCGAGTCTGTCCAGTTGTGTTTCCGCGTAGGTTTGAATTCACTTTAGAGACGAAAATGTCCACTCGACAGACGCATTGGACATGTGGCTGGTCAGCACCAAACACACAAATCTGTATGGCTGCTTCAGGATTCACTCAGATTTTTCTGACGATGAAGTCATGGAGATCAGTGGGAGATTTACAGTCAGTTCTGTTTTTAGCTGAGTCAGATCAAAAAGTGCAAACTGTGCAAGGCTGCATGTGTCTTCCTGAAGCCAATCAGAAGGTCTGAATACTGTGACGTTGCCTAAGCCTGCTAGAAGGCCCTGCTGACACCAACTCAAAATCTGATTAGTAGAAAGAAATGAATGACAGACATTGAATATGCATAAGGGGACCTTCACAATGGATACTGATAGCCTCTTTAGATCTGATTCTACCTGGTAACAAAGGACAGCTGAAATGCGATTGGTTGAATGCTCCGATGTCTGGAAGCAGCATAACATTCATAAATACAATAGAAGGAAAAGGACTGAGCATTTGGAATGATTTAATGAGTATGCATGGACAAAATATAATTAACACACAATTCAGATATTTTTTAGGCCTTCAGAGGCCTGCTATTATGTACATAAATGCAAAACAATCCATAAGTGTTTTTCCAATGGATTGAAAAACTTATTTTTTGTTTTTTTCGCTTCACTCTGTTCAAATATGGCATTCTTCCATTTTCTCTGGAAGCCAGCCTGTCCTTATATAGGAGTGGGGATCTTTCAAACGCTGTTTTGTGGTAACTGTTGCAGGAAATGTTCCACACACGTCCAGCATCTGTCTGCTCCCTGCTGGGCTCCGCTCTGTCTGCAGACAGACATGAGTCAGGAATCACAGCTTACCCATGCCGCCGCATGTAAACATCATCATTGTTTTGTCCCTGTCCTCTGAAGAGGAGTTTATTTTACTCTGCAGACAGTGCAAGACTTTATTTTTGAGAGCATTGTTTCTGCAGTTTTGGGCACTGGTGTTTGTTTGTGTGTCCCATTGTGTTTTTGATTCAACCACAGTTTGGCAGATGTTTGAGCAACCAGGAGATTTGCACTTTTGAGCTCGGACTTTCTGGGGACTTCAAAAATAGAATAATTGAGTGGGGGTCATTCCATGACAGATTTACAGACCCACTCCAATGAAAATTATGCTTTTGGTATTTCTAACATGTCCTTGTAGCATTTTTCACATGATGAAGGACATATAAATACAAAAATTTAAGAATAAAACTGCATTTCTGCATATTTTTTATCCAAACCTTCTGTGTGTTCAGTGTTCCGCTCCAGCTGTTCCTTCACAGTGATGTTCAATCCTGGGGAGTGCATTACTTAAAAACTAACACCTATCAGGTATGTGGCCAACAGAAACAGTCTAGAACCACTACAGTCTAGTCCTGTCCTCAACTGAATTAGTGTCTCAGGGTTTGGGGACAACTCTGACAGGAAAGTGGTGAGTCTTATCATTCAGGTGGAGAGAACCTCTTTGTCCTCAACACAGCATATGGCTCTAAAGTTTGAAGATGTTCTCCTCCATTCTGACTATAAGAAAGAATTTACAATCCTAAAATGAACCTGCGCCGGGGCACTGTCACCAGGCCAGAGGCATGGTCTGAAACCAGTTGGAGGGAGGGCCGTGTCCTGTGTCTGTAAAGATGTTGTAGTGGCTGGTCATCAGTAGAGTACGTTTTAAATCATGCCTGTCCTTCCACCACCTGCAGCATAAAGTCTATAAATCTGAAGCAGAATTTGTTGACAGGTGCTTGTAAACCAGCCTCTTGAAGTCATTCAAACTAAAAGCCTCATTTTGAAAACCTTTCAGAGGCCGACGGTTTTCTGGAACAACGTGAAACTTTCTATGGAAGTGATTGTGTAGCATAATTAAAAATAAAAGTCAAAACCAGAAATGCTTTTTCATTTTCAAAAGGAAGCTGCATTTTTGACTCAAAATTAGAATGAAAAAGCAATCCACCAAAATGCTTTTTCATTTTCTTTTTCAACACCGCTTATTCTGTGCCTTAATTAAAAGGATGATGAAAATGGTATTTGACATTTCATTTTCAAAAGGTTCTCTGGTAAATGTGTAGCAAAATTCATTTAGAAATGTCTAATTTGACACTTAAAATGGATATACAGAAACACTTTTTCAATTTCAAAATGTAACTCCATCAAATGACTCAAAATTAGACAAAGAAAAAGAAGAAAAAGAAAAAAGCATTTTGGTGGATTGCATCTGAAAGGTTCAACCGTTTGCTAGGTTCCAAGTGAAAGAGTTTATGTTTAAGTGTGGAAGATCATTACAGTGTTATGGTTTGACTGTGGGTTGGCCTGAAAGTTCAAAGCACACCAACGCAGCATCAGGTCTCCAAGTTTATTTAGAGCCTAAAGAGTCCTGTTAGACCGGCACCATGTGACTGCCTCTGCTTTTCTGAGCATAGACCTATAAATGTTTCTCTCTTGTCCTCATCATCGGAGTGACAGCTGTCAGCAGGCAGGGCTCAGGCATCTTTTCTTTATCTTGACTTCTTCCCTCACAGAAAAGAGGAGGACTGAAGGGGGAGATGGGGGTTGAAGATGAGAATGAAGAAGGACTGAAGGAATGAGACCATTTTGAAGTTGAAGCTTCACACATATTCACGCCTTTGTTTGCGTGTCAGGAGAAGTCGCAGGGTCTGCCTAGGTGGCGGCCTCCCTGCTGGTTGGCGGTCTTTAAGATGGTTCCCACCAGATCCATGAATAGAAACCTTTTCACTGCACACCAAGGCGCCTAATGAGGGGTGCACTCAGTGTGCCAGTTCGAAAGGCTGCTCTATGTGCTTGGGGGGGGGGCATCTCTTGCATGAGTCTGATTAGGATCATATTAAGGCTTTGTAGTTGCCTGATAAATCACATAATAAAACCAGTTTCCAACCATTTCTGTGATTGATCAGTCAGAGCCAATTTGTTCAAACTGTTGTTTAATTTAGTGATAGTTGTAGTTTATTGCTTTAGTTTTCAGTTTAACGTTACCTTTTTTATTTGTTTGTTTGGTTTAAGTGGGTTGAGCTTTGTGGAATACTCCTTCTGGACATATTAGTCAGAAAAGAATCATTTTAAAGTATTATTAAAAAGTACTTATTCATATTTCAATAACAATTTCCCATGAAAATGCTAGAACCAGCTAAGGATGTTTATTAAAAAGTATAATCCAGATTATTCTAAGATCAGTGTTATAAGAATAACCAAACAACTGAAGCCTACAAACCTATAAGGCAGCACTTACGCTAACTTAGTTATTTTAGGAGAATCTTCAGACATATTCAGGGTAATTCATATTATTATCAGTAGAATGTACAGCAGGAGTTTATGTCCAACCAGAACCAGGCCCAGTAGAATCAAAGGGCCACTATAATATCTTCATAAATAATATAGAACAGACCCACACGAGTTGACTAATGACATTCAACATAACTGATCACTTACCAGATTTACACTGTTTAATATCAATGTGAGAACGAAAACAATACTAGAAAATCCTTTTGTAAAAACATTTGTAAATTAAAAACAACTAGAAGGAGCTGCAATTACAGAAAAAAATACAGGGTGGAATGCTATATAGCTGAATGAAAATGAAACTTGAAGGATAATATTTGGCAAAATAAAATTAAATAAAGAAATGATCAAAGTTTTCCATAAATAAAGTGAAAACAGCATAATATCTAAAAAGATATTTTTGTGAAAAAAGCAAGTGCTGGGTATCGAACCAGCGAGCTTCTGCGCCAAAGATTCCCCCTGTAAATCCTGGAATATCTAGAAAAGTTCAAGGATTTGAAGGACCAAAAGTCATAGCTGGAAAAAGCTGCTAAACATTTTAATAGTTGAATGACTAAAATAGCTTAAACATTGCAGAATGAGATAAGTGCCAAAAAATGGTAGAATATACTAGAACAAAGAAATAAATAAATAAAGAGAAACAGGAAAACAAGGGGTTGAATGCTTTATAGCATTCTACCAATGATCTTCCTCAATAATGACTTATTCAGACCAAACTGGAACCCTGTGTACAGAGAGGATATGAGGACTCTGCTTCTGAAGGCCTTTTAGAAATATTTAGCTCACTTTATCATAAGAATTACCCAATTTATAACTTCACATGTGCAAATGTTGAATCATTATTCATGAAGTGAGGGGCATTAGTAATGATAAATCTTTTTCTACCCTGCACCCCATCCCAGTCTCCTGCAGCTGACCTGAACTTCACTAAGCCTCTTAAATAAAAGCAGCCACACAGTAAACTCCACATGGCTTACACTATGTCCATTAATGGCCTGGTCTCTTTTCTTCCTGGTTCAGACCCGTCTCTGTATACTCCGTTATTGCAACAGATCACATACATTTGGGGCGCCCCGCCTCCTGCCAGGATAGCAATTGGTTCTGTGTGTGTGCAGCAGTAGGTACTCTGTGGGCTTTTTTACACTCATTATTGAAATGGTTTGTTAGGCAGTAACAAGTCTGGGGTCTCTGCCGGGTGCTCCTTTATCCACCACCAACCCCAAACCCTCAATGCAGGGGCCGGACATAAAAGCAGCCATCCATCTAACTCGACAGCAGCCACACACAACTAACACTACATACGAGCTACCGCATGCACAGAAATGCAGAAAAGCTCCTAGTTTCAGACATCCACCCACACAGCCTCACTAAACTTCCAGATTTCAGAGAGGACAAACACACACACAGACCTCACTGCTCTGAACAGAAAGAGCTGCTTAACCGTGAAGCTTTCTCATTTCAACAAAAACCAGCCAGCCTTTTTTTTCTGAAGCTCCTGCTGATAAAAAGAAAAGCCGTGAGAAGAAAAACAAGCATTCACACGGCGGCTGTAGCAGGAAGCCATCAGACTCAGGTCTGAACGGACACAGAGGCTGTCTTCAACAGGCCACCAGCAGCCATCTGCACCATACTTCATGCTATGGAGGAAAGCTGAAAGGAGCAGTGTTGCTTCTCCGTAGACTGCACAGCTCACCGGTTCATCAACAGCTGTCACTGGGGCTTCTGTCGCTCAGAAAACAGCTGGAATGATGGGGTGGGGTAAAATGGAGCGCCATGGGCTGGAAACTCCAAACAAGTTCAGAGAAGCTGAAAATGAGGAATTATATCGAATAAGGATCTGCTTTGACATTTTTCACAGGCAACGTCGTTCAGAGGAGAGGATTCGTTTGTTTGACATTCATATTTCTCTGTGGGCTAAAAAGCTCCAAACTGTCAACCATGTATCACCCAAACAAACCCAGCAAGCAGCTGTACCCCTGGTGAAACAGCCAGAGCTTTTCAGCACCTCACTGTATTTTGAAATTAGAACTGCTCATCAAAAAAAAACAAGTCTGTCTGCCACTTTTTGCAGCAGTTTCATAAGAACATGCAAAAATACATCAAATACTAAAGAAATTTGGAAAGTATTGAACAGTGTCATTAGAAAACACAACGAGAAAACAAATTATCCAGACTATTCAGTTGGTAAAAATGAGATATGCAACAATATTCAGGATATGACTAAGGAGTTCAATTCAGATTTTGTAAAAATAGGGCCAAAGTTACCCGACAAAATAAACTGTACTAATAAATCAGAAAAGGAAACTGTCGAACACTGCATAAAGACGAATCCAAACTCAATCTGTTTGAAACCAAAAGAAAGCAACAGAAATTCTAAAAATCATCAAAGAATTCAAAAACAAAACATCAACAGACGGTAACGGAATTAATATGATGGTGAGAAAAAAGAACCCATACCACAGGGACAAGGATACCCCCGGCTCAGGTTTGATGTGATCCCCGGCTCTTGGCCTTGCCAGAAAGCTCAGGGATCCCTCTCCCTGTGTGGAGAGAGCACTTCCGGGCCCAGAAAACCAGCACCCAGGGAACGCGGCCACCGTTGCCAATGGCCCAGTTCCCCCTACCAGGGATGGGGTAGGGGACAGATGGTCCAAGGTGCCACCTTCCTTGCAAAATGCGTGTGTGTTTGTGAGGGTGTGTGTGTGTATGTATGTGTGTATATGTTGGAATTTATATTTGGAGGAGTAAGGGGTGTGTGTACTAAGGGGGTGCAGTTAAAATTGGCAGTAAGGGCACTGAGGGGACATCTCTTGATTACACACAGTGATGTCCCCTCACCCTCCCAACCAAGGGGCCCTAAATGTCTTACAAGCGTTACAAGCTACTTATAAGCGTCGACATACCTGTTTCCACTGTCCCATGTGATCAACTCTCTGTGTACCCCATTAATTTATGATAACGAACACCTTGCCAGGCTTATCCTTTACTTAATGGATAATACCTGTGGCGTGGTCGTTGGCTTTTGAGTTTATTCTATAAGGACTACAAAGTCGCACACTGACCACGTCACAGCGGCAACACGGCTGAACTCAGCTGAGTTCAAATAAAACGTTCATGCATTTAAACAGTTGGACATTGTTTTTTATTTTAGAACCTGGCAGTAGTTGTACATTAAAAATGAGATTAGGGCAATAAAAAGAAAAGGCTGTAATTAATTAACTGTAACTAATGCAGTAATAGGAGAAACATTTACTTTCATGATGTTTTCCCACATTTTGGCCAGATGCTCTGCAAAAGAGGCCAGGATTTGCTATCTCCAAGATTCCTTTTATTTAAAAAAATGTTTATTATTTGAGGAAAACTGTAAAATAATCTTTTAGTCCTCGTTTCATGAAGTATGAGTGCAGCCTTCTGCTCCACGGGTTCTCGACACGCTTTGAAGACAAACTGCTGCTGCTTTGACTCAGACGGTGAGGAAGCCCTGGAGTGTGACTGAATTTGAGGACATGGGCTTTCTGTAGGAATGGTGGGGAGGGGGCTGTCTACTATTTGTCTGTGGCCTCATGCTGTCATCTGGAAGTGCAGGACATCAGCTGTTTTCCTCTTCCCAGAAACCCCTGGAGAGGAGAAGAGGAAGAACTGGGACCAAATTCCTGAGGCCTTGGTTTAAAAACGGGGAGGGGGTCATGGAGGGAAGTTACAGACGGAGCTCATCCATAGTAGTTCAATCCTCACATTGATGCTTGTTTGTCTGGACAGTTGCAGTCATCTTTGTGGGAAAAACGCCCCCCACCACAGACGTGTGTGTCACATGACCACACAGTCTTCCCTCTGAGGAATATCCTACAGGCTTATTGAAGTGGCTGAACTGTTTATCAGAATCTTAGTGGACTGAAGAAACGTGGATGTTTTCTCTGCAAAAAGCCCTCATGAATTGTGGGGTTCCATGCAGGTCAGAAAGTGGTCCCCGTTTACTGTTTTCAAACCAGAAGACAAGCCTTCTCTGGCATCTTAGTCAGTGACGCAGAAGAGACTGGGAGGTCCAGCACAGCGAAGATTCATTTCTACAGTTTGTCTGATTTATACAGCAAAGGGAGCTGCAGGTTTTCTGAAGCCAGTTTTCTGAATTCAGTCCAGAAACAAATTCTTAAAAATGAGGTCAGGTCTCAGAGAGGACAGAAGCCGACCATCTCACCAACGGCAGTAAAAAGCCTTCATGTCTAAAGGTTCATGCAGAGCCTGGTTTCATGGATCGTGTCAGACCTGTAAGTATTTCTATCAAATGTGTTGAAAATGAGGGGAAATCTGAGACATAAAGGAGCAGCCAGGCCTCACCAGGCTGCTCTCCAGACACACCCAAGCTTGATGAAAAGCTATGGAGCTGAATTTATTGGCTCATTGGGTTTAAGTTTATGCCTCAGAGCTCCTGCACTCCTTATCTCAAAGTACAACTAATCTCAAAGGAGGATTTGAGGAAGTCCCAGCTCTCCTGCATCAAAAGCTTGTTCCATGAGGAATCGAAACGACCTGCTGAACTTTAAAGTTTGCTGTGAGCAACAGTCAATCATAACTAAGGAAGCAGAAACCTGCGAAAGAGATTTCCCAAAGACCCTCTCCACAATTCCTAACCTGTCTTAAGTATCATATGTATATGTATATCATATGTATCATATGTGCTGTTGGTGTTTCCAGCAGATGAAAAGATCATCTTTATAGGTGGACTAATAGGTCTGTCACAAACACTAAAGTATGATCAGCCAGTTGCACAGCCTTACAAAATGATGCTTCATAAATAAACTATAACCTGCTCTCCTCAGATCTTAACCAAACTCAGAAGTAGTTTGAGACACATAATTGTGTAAAAATATCTAAATAAACTTCATTTTTCAGTTACAAAGTATTTTGTCACACTGAACAACAGGGATTGATTGATTGATTTTTAATTTTTTACTTGTCCTGTCCAACAGCTGAGAAAAAAGATGAGAGCTGAGAGCTTATTGTGTTGGACCTATTTTACTTTTACAATAGGGGTTATGAATCTTTTACAGTAGGTGTATATTTGAATTAACCCCTTTTGTCACACGGGGGGAGCCTTCTTCCCCCAGTTGTGCCCATCTGCCTGCTCCTTCAGCTGGATCAATTGGATTTGAAGTAGGTGGAATTTTGGATCCAGTAGGCTCCTCTTCCCTACACGCCTCTCTTGGAGCCTCTGGAACATACGATACATAACTTTAACAAAAGCAAACAGTGAAAAGTCAAACAGTCCAATCAAATTTACATAACAGTTACTGTGACACTGGAAGCAGAATGTTGGAAAGAAGTGGCTTCACTTTTGTGTGTGTGCGCACATGTCTGGCTTTCTTTTAAGTAATCATGAAACTATAAGTTTTATTTAGGTTCCATATTGGCTAGATTTGAATTTACCAGCAGCAACATCAACATTTTCCCTTTCAACAGAATATGTGGTGACAGGAGTTTCTTCTGCAGCTAAAAAAAACAAGAACTATTATTATACAATAATCAATGATAATGGACTTTGTTTGCTGGCATCCTGCAGTGGGACTTACATCACGTCTCTGAGGCCTCCAGAAGGCTGCAGCCTCCTTTTCTGGAACCACAAATAGCAGACAGCTCTTTCCAGACATGGCCAAGAGTGCAACCTAACCCAAACAACCACAGAGTGCCGAGCAACATCACTTCAACTGAAACAGACCCATGTGCCAATGTCCAGGAAAACTAGATTGTAGATTTGAACCAAGGTGGAGTGGAGGAACGTGTTCCATGACTTTAAGATAAACAAGTTTTTTGCAAAAAAAAACTCCCTCAAAATTGGAAAAAAGAGTGTTTTATGAATAATATCCAAACTGTGGTTATGATTCCTATTTCTTCATACATAGTCCAATTTTTTAAAGTCACACTTTGTTCAGTTATAGATTTAGCTTTTGACACGGCAGTGCTGCAACATGAAGCCCTGTTAGTACTTCCTCATCCTTAATGCTTGTATGTGTAAAGGGGGAAATGAGCTGAAATGTTGCTGTGAGCTGCATGATTTTGAGAGCTGGACAGAATGGTGAACTCTTTTGGAAGGTTAAAGTTGTTGCCTTGTGACTGTGCGCTGTTTTTCTAGGTTCATTCATGTCTTCACCTTCAGCAGCAAAGCGAGTGACTATGGAGCAGTGATGGTCATAGAAAGATGCTTAAAGAACCTTCATACAGTGCGTAACAAAGAGGAGCAGTGAAATAGTTGGATGCAGATATTTGACCTTACAGCTGTTGGCCACAGACGCCAGCACAATGTCAGGAGCTGTTCAGAAAGATGAAGACTCTGTTTGGGGGGAAGACTCACTGCTTTTCCTCTCAGATGTCGAGCCAGTGCTTGCAAACGTTCAGGCTTTGCTTTCAGAGCTCAGTCCATTTTACAGAAGTGTTGTTTCTCATTTGACGCGGTCTTTTATAAACATATGATGGAAATGCATTTTCTCATTTTTCTTTATTCCTGCTGAAAGTTTCTGCTTTTTTAGTGGCTGTGTTTGCTTTGTGGACATTTGCACCTTCTCTTTTTACTACAGCCTTCTCAAAGGGATTCGGAGGAGTTGTGGAAGATTTTATGTCTCTCGTTTTTATTGTTTCTATCCACCTTAAGGCTTCCTTATGTTCTCCACCAGCCAAAATGTTGGATGGTTCAAAGTGTTTTCTTAACCCTTGTGCTATCCTAGGCACTTTAACATTGGGATTTGGGTCATCTAGACCCACTAGACAGTGCTCTGAACCTTTTTTCTTCAATGATTTGTGATCTTCACTGGTGTCCATGGATTACATGAAATCTTTCCACCTTTATCCCCCTTTGTCACACTCAAAAAAAGGAAATTACCAGCCAATTAAGTTAACGAAAAAGTAACTTGTCATTTCAACCAGAAAATTTTATGTTTGTAAATCTTACGTGAATGAATCATGTCGATTGTACATAAAAATAATCCATTTAAAAGTTACTAATTTCAATCATGTTGATCCAACATGATACCATTAAATTGGATGTATTAGTAATCGCAAGGAATTGTGGGATACCATTTTCTTTGTCTATCTGGGCAGATTGGGGTCTAAGTGTGAGTTTTTGTCCATGGGTTTTATTGTCTAGCTGTTTTACTCTGTTTTAACTAGTGATTTAAACTGTTAAGTTTATTTTTTTTTGCACCATGAGTTAAAGTTTGGTAGAGGATGAAGACCAACCCCCTTGTGTGGCAAACTGTTAATGTTCCAATACTTAACACAGAGTTCGCGGTAATTGAGCTCCTGTCTTGTGATGTGGGACTTTGCTGGGTAATGCATGTCTTTGATGTGAAAATTAAAAGACCCATTGGTTGTAACTTTGGAACGACATATCAATTACAGATGAATAAATAAAATTATAGAAATAAATAGAAATACAAGTTAAATAAACTTAATTTACTTATGTGTGACCAATTGAAGTGATTCAATTAAATTGGATCAACTTTTTTCTTTTTAGAGTGAGCAACAATATCAATTTAAAGTTGGGTGCAACTGCTCTATTTAAATTGAATCAACTTAAATTTATTAGTTTGAACCTAAATACATTAAGTTGACCCAACCTAAATTCATTAAGTTGAGCCAACCTAAATAAATTAAGTAGGACCAACATGATTCATTTTTGTTCAAGTAACGCAATCTAATCATGTGGAAATCCTTTCCATAATTTTTTTATGTTCATTCAAAGTGAACGTTTTTTGAGTGCATGGTAGGGAGAACACGTCCTATGGTCATCTGGAGACCATAGGATAACACAAGGGTTAAAAGAGGTTCCTGTTGGGTTGATGGATTCCCTGAATTGCCTTTTGTTTTTACAGTAAGAGACGCTGTTATAAAGCAGGTGCTTGAGAAGTGCTAATTTGATCCAGATGTAAAGATGAGACATAGGAATGTTCTGTACTTAGCTAATGCATTGGCTGGTTTTTGATGCTGTCAGTTCTGTCCGGACGTTGCTGTGTGCTTTCTATCTGCGCTTGTCTGGTTCTTGGTGTCGTTAGGAGCATCTGCAGGGCAGTGGGGGAGACCTGCAGATCCCCCTCACATTGACTGATGGTGGCCCTATTTCCAAGTCGGCATCCATAGCCAGTTTTGTTGATCATTTGAATTTGGGAAGTCATAAATTGAGGAAAGACGGCTGATTTTTTTCCCCCTTTAGGGCCATGACAGGAAAAGAGTCAGGGTTGCATATAAGAGAGAGTTATAAGGTAGATTAAGATTCAAAGGAGGAGGAAAAAACTGGAGCTTGTTATTGCTTAAGTAATAAACAGGGAAGATCAGTATATAAAGAAAAGTTAGTAAATCATGGTGAGGATTAGCTGTTTGGCAGGGAGAAGCTGTAAAGCCTCAGGGCTGGACGGATAAAGATGAAAACTATCAGAGGTGGGGAATAAGGAAAGCAACAAATGGACAGATGATTGAAGCTGTCACCAAAGACACAGAGTTAAAAGGATTGAACCGAGAGGATCAAGGGATAGAAAGTATGAGTAACAGGGGGGGAAAAGTAATATATGGAAAAGATAGCAGCCACCATATCTCTTTGCTAGTAAATCAGCCAAAAAGTTGAAATGAGATTTTTCTGGTTTTCCTCAAGTACAGCCACCTTTTCACCTTATATCATCCTGTAAACATCATAAAACTGCTTAATCCTTTCCACCAGGAGCGAGGCATGCTTTATTCTCCTGAGGGATGAAGGTCACAGAAAGCATGTGAGGCATTCAGAGAAGGGGCAGTAGTGTGTACAGTGCTGTAGCCTGACCCTACAGTACTGCTTTGAAAGTCTCCTGGTCTTTGAAGTATTACTGCAGTTTTATTGCACAATAGACTGGTGTGCAAAAAAAAAAAAGTTCTGTATAAAATGTTACTGTCTTTAACTTAAAGTAATGAGTCACAAAATGCAGAACATATTAGTTTAATTTGGCTACAGAGGGGCAGTTATCCTCCAGAGCAGGCAGGCAGAAGAGGAGCATCAGCGGCCCCTCAAAGGTGTCACAGCAGCTGTGTGGTAGATGCATGAACTTCACCAGGAAAACAGAATCCCTTTTCTCTGGATAGTTTCCTCTTTATTCAAGCACCAACTTTTTGTGTAAATCCTCAAACATTCCTACTGTGAAACAATAAAGACTTTTTTCAGACATTCTTTGGTCTTTATTTAAACCAAGGGGGGGTCAAACTCATTTTCACTGAGGGCCACATCAGCATAGTGGTTGTCCTCAAAGGGCCAGATATAACTTATACTTGTTACTAAATGTAATGAAAAATAAATTTAACTACTACTTAATGTTAAATTACTCATTATTTATTTATTATAACTTTTTCAAGTGACAAGATATGAATAAATACACACCATTTTTTAATTTTTATTTTAAGAAATCAAAAAAATTAAAAGCTCACACGGGCCACATAAAATGACATGGAGGGCCACATTTGGCCCCCGGGCCTTGAGTTTGACACATGTGATTTAAACAAACGTTTCCTTTCCTAACAGCAAAAGGGTCACACAAAAAGCTGCCTATTTGTTGGTTGTCTCATTTCAGGATTTTTTTTTTTTTTTGTAAACTAATAGTTTTAACCTGTCTGCATTCTTCCATTCAAGTAATTCAATTGAATTTCTCTCTTGTCTTAAGTATTACACAAGGAAAAAGGAAAACGACTGTTGGAGGACCACCAAGCCTCACCCAGTAGGGTTCTTTTTCAGTCCCAAGTATGCTCCATCAGGTGCGTGTGACAAAGTTTGGGTTTGCTCCACGTTAGACTCCTGTAGCAGACAAAAAACCACTGATCAAGCTGCTGAGTGTGCACAGGACCCAGAACCACCAACATGACATGAAAGGATCACAGAATATAAAGCATGTATTGAATGAAGTCATGAATGTTCACACTGAATATTTTCCCATTGATTACGCACAGTGTTTTGTCAGTGAAAAAAGCTTTAAGGATTTCCTTTTGTATTCGTAGTGTCTGTGTTTCTGACACAATAAAGAAAAACAATTCTTTTTAAAACAATTGATTTTTTAATAAACAAAGATTCCAACAAGTGCTCCGTGCCATTTAATGTGACATGGCTGGACTTTGAAGATGACTTTATGGATAAAATGAACGCAATAAGATCTAACCTTCTGTCTGTGCAATACACTGGCTTTAATAGATCACTTGCAATGAGGAAACATTTGGTAGTTTTGTCCTGGTTGATGCTCGGTTGAGTTATATCCCTAGTAAACTCCACAGCCTGCGTTTTAGATCCTGTTCCCTTTTCAATTTTGTCATTCATTTTTTGAGCATTTTATTCATCCTGATATGTAATTGATCTAACAAATCTATTTTAAATCACAATGAGTTTTAAAATAAATTTGATGAGAAAGAGAAGAGAACATTAGAGGGATGAAATGAGACACGAGGACGTAACACCATGGAGGAATCGAACTATTTAGACCAGGGGTCGGGAACCTTTTTGGCCAAGAGAGCCATAAACGCCACATATTTTGAAATGTAATTTCGAAAGAGCCATACAATAATGTAGTGTCTCTTTCCCACACTGAGGCACGGAGACTTAACCTCTTTTAAGGTTCTTTGTTCTTGTTATTGCAGACCGCAACAAACGCCGAACAATTCATTCAGCAACTCCTGAATCTCTCCCGCCGAGACGAGACGAGAGCGCGTCTCCCAACTTTATATTCACCTGCTCCCGCTGCAGCCCTCCCCTTTCCCTTATTCGGCCCATAGCTGAACCCCATTGGTCCAAACTACCTAACAACAGGCTGAGCGACAGAACTGAGAGCCAATCAGATCTCTGCTTGATGCGGTCAATGAACTCCAGAACTTTTAACGCGGCCCAACAGCCATCCAACTCAGTCCGCGACAATATGTTTAAAACTAAAATACAAGTGAATGTGTGCATTTGATGTAATTTCAACCTTTTTAAAGTACAATAAGTCTGTGGATTCTTTTTAATAACATTGTTATGCTGTTTCTAATAAATGATGAGTATTTCTCGTGGTAGTTTTGCTGATGGTCTAGTCTGGTTGATCCGTGGTGAGTTTCTGCTTCGTTCAGGCGTTGAGACTTTAAACGTGATCTTAGGTTGGTATGAATGTTCTGTAGATGTGACAAAGACTGCTCACATGCGGACCTGGAGCCAAACACACACTCACACGCTGCAGTGAGTGACAGGCAGCGGGTTTTACCTATTTACAATCCCTGCGCGATTCACCTGCTGCCTGTCCCCACAACACCTCAGCCCCACCCTCTGCTTTCTTCCTCACACATCCCCTCCCCGCATCTGCGCGCTCTTTCTCAGAGACGGGAGCGCGCAGTTTTAGGCACGGCAATTCACAGATTTCCGGGTGGTACAAACTCTGTGAATTAATAGACAATTTTAAACTTATACTAGTGCTGGCGCAGATTTGTCTCTCTAAGCACCGCTACTACTGCGCGCCTCTGCCATCGCATCGCGCACGAGAAGGACTGGTCTAATGAAGAAAAAAAATTTGAATTAAAGATTTGTCTGTGAGCCACATGTGACCATCAAAAGAGCCATATATGGCTCGCGAGCCTTAGGTTCCCGACCCCTGATTTAGACTGTTTTTAAACCTTTTTCTTTTCATCATCTGGACAAAAACAAGTGGGAAGACGTGAACTTTCCCATCTGAAGTGATGCTTTTTTTTCTCATGACGATCACTTTCCTCAGAGCGAGAAAAGACCGAGGTCGCTGCAGGCGCTGTAGCTGTTCCCATAACAACACTGGACACTTCGAACAACACCACTTCGGGAAGAGTGACACAAGCTCTGAAGCCTCTGTATCGTTTAATCCTCACTACTTTAGATGCAAAGAACGCCTCAGCATCTGCACATACAAGGACTGCCATCCTCTGCCTGGCTGCCTTCACCCTCCCTGCTGAACCTGGGACATCAGAGTCATCACATCATGTCAATTACCAATATTTGATGGAACGCAACACCAGAGTTCTGCATAACACTAACATGTTACTTTGTCCTGGATTTTCTTTTTACAATATATTGAGGGCAAATGCACACAGATAAGCACCACAGCTGGACTGTGAGACATTGATCAGTGAGCAAAGACAGTAGTATCAATGGGTGTGAGATGGCGGAGATAGACAGATTCAGTTTGTGACATTCAAGAACCTGAAGCAGAGATGCTCAGAAGTAGCAACTCCAAGTCTTTAGTTTCTAAACATGAGTTCAGGTTAAGTTTTGGAGATGAACTTCATCCGCAGGCCTAAGTCTGGGTCTCCCTGTGCCGGTCCCCAGCTCGGATAAAATACAGGGTTGTGCCAGGAAGGACATCCGGTGTAAAAAAAATCTTTGCCAAACTCCTTGTGAGAATCAGTGAAAGCTGATTGGCTGTGGCGACCCCTGAGAGGATATGCTGAAAGATGAACAACGGAGAGGCATCAGAAGAGGAGAGTTCCTCAGAGATTTAGTTTAATTGTGAGGCACACACATGCTCACAGACATGCATGTGCGTCTGTTGGATGAGCAGAGAGGAAATAACAGTTTGTTCTTTGTCGATCTCCATGTTGACAGTCTGAGGAGGCTGCTTCCTCCCGTCAACTTTGGACAATTGTAATGATCATGTGACGTTAAGATTTCACACAAGGTTTCCATGTTCTGCAGTTCACAGCTCTTCAAGCGGATCTTTGTTTAGATGTTTTTATTTCAACCCAAGTACAGATCTACAGCTGCTGGTTGATTGCTTCATTTTAATTGAATAACATAGTCTACAAAGAAGAAACCCCATAAATCGAGGGTATCCAGCCCAGTCTTTGAGCGTTTTCCATTCATGCTTGTCTTGCTGCCTCTGTGTGTGACACCCACAGGTGGGAAACACCTGATTCTGTAGTCAGTAGTTAAGGAATTATATAGTGGAATATCTGAGACACTGAATGGCAGTTTCTCAGAAGGCAATGTTCTGCCTTACTCTTTGTTTGAGTTTGTCTTTGCGTGGTGCTCTCACCGACACAGTGGCTGTATCGGTCACGTGACTTCTCCTGGAGTGAAACGCGCACTGACATGGGCTTTAACTTTATCAGCTAGTGATGGCAACACCGACATGTCAGTGTTGCCATCACTAATTTGGATAGGATTTTCTGCTTTCTGACTCTGTTTTTTGCATGCCGCCTGCCCCGACTCTTGCCTGATCCCTGACTATCCCTGCCTCTTCTCTGATGCTCTCATGCTCGTTATTGACCTCTGTCTGCCTGACCCTGAATTAGCTTTTTGTGGATTTCTTGCTGAGCTAATAAACCTGCTGCACTTGGAACCAGCCGTCTGCCTGTTCTTGTGACAGGCATGCTGATCCAAAGATGTGGTGCGTTATTCAGAAATAGTGCCGGTCCATGGAAAAAAGAAAAAAAAGAAAAGAAAAAGAAAAAATTCCTGCAACCACTTGTTGGGTCTAATACAGGAATTTTCAATGGGGTTCAAGCTGAACTGTCTTTGCTTGTTTCATGTTTTGCATGTTTTGTGTTGTGAAAAAGCAGAACTAAATTACAGCTGATGTTACTGTTGTTTCTGCTCTCTACCACCAGCTGAAGTGCTGTGATGCCTTCCATCAGTCTCTCTGTGGTGCAGAAGATTGACCAGAGATGAGCGTAATTGTTGCTGCTGTCATGCAACCAGTGGGAAAACTGCAATCCAGGAGGGGTGCTCGTCTTCAGATGCTGCTGGTGTGTCTCTTGCCTCTCCTGTGGCTGCAGCCTGCAACAAGTAGCGTTGCTGCAGACGCCAAGGCGTGGAGACAGACAGGCCCACGACTGCAGATCTCATACTCAGGTAGGAGTGGGCGTCCTCCTAACATGACCGTGTCACATTGATTTCCTTTTCGCTCTCATTAAGCTGACTATGATCTCGTCTGCATAGTGGAAGTAAATGCAAGCGGACCAGGGCCCCTAGACACGATTAGCCGGAACCGGAAGAATGATTAGCCGGACCCCCCCCCCCCCCCACACACACACACACAAACACACCTACCCCCCCCCCCCCCCCCAACCACCACCACACACACACACACCTTTTTTGGGGCCAAAAACTTTCCGGCATGTTAGAGTGAGTCTATTTGGGAGTTGGCGTCGTTGGTGTGAAAGGGTTAAGAGACTTTGCAGATGGGGATGAAAGGCGTTGCTGTAAACACAAATAAACCACACCTTCAATCCTTTCTCTGTCTGTTGAGGTTTTTGTAAAAGAGGTGGTGAAAGAGACTTGGAGTATTTGTAGTTTAAAGTGACCTGACACCTACTTTGGTCATTTATCAGATTTAATTATCTATGCACAATTACAGACACACAAATTAGATGCATAAAATGAAAGACAACATGAAGATTGAACTTTCACAGTTGGCTTTTCTTCCTTTTATCATAACTACTTTGGTTTATTAAACTGTTATTTTTCCTTAAAACTATGTTTTTCCTAAAGATTGTCCTCACTCCCTCTTTAAGTTGATGAACTTAATTTGTAATAAAACAGACCTAGAGCTGGTAGTGGCCTGCACAGGGAGGTCTAGATGGTAAATGAAGTATTGGTGGCAGACAGCTCTCTGGGACAAAAACATCACTTCATCCCGACCCATCACAGCTCAGCGTTATAAATAAAGGGGAAAAAATGGTTGTCCTCTGGACAACCTGGCAAGTAATATTTGGTTGTCCTTCCCAATTTTTGGTTGTCCTACGATATCAATATTCAACAGCAACGAAACCTACTTAGATGTCAGTACTTACATCTTTTTTTCTTCTATACATCTAATATCAACTGCCTCTTATGATGGCCATTTAAAAAACTCTTCAAATATTAAAAACAAACATTTTACTAAATATTGAGGCATCTGGTGACACATGGTATTGCCATGTAAAACAAATACTGTTATGGTCAAATGAAAATACTTCATCTTACCCTATAATATATCAGAAAATTGATTACATACGACGGTTTCCCAAAAACTTTGAAAAATAGTCGAAAAATACCAAAATGTTGAATAAAAGACCAGGTTGTCACACGGACAACCATCAGGTTCATTTTTGGTTGTCCTCCGTGAAATCTGGTTGTCTCGGACAACAGGATAACCGCTTATTTCGAACGCTGCAGCTTCATCACTTCAGAGTGATGGGACAGCTGGAGACTCGCCTCATATCATGAGTACTGCCTAAATTAAAGAGCAACAAATTGTCAAACCTGTGTTGGGCTTTGAAATTGTTTTCCTTTTGGTGTTTTGTCTGCAAAACCAACCACAAATCCTTCAATGTTTCTTCTACAGAACCATTCTCAAAAACACAGTGTTTTGAACAAAATAAAAACAGAAGGCAAGGATTTAGAAATCTTGTGAATTCAGTTTTTTAGAACATAGGTGACACTGACATCAAGGAATGCTGAGTATTCTCTTCCATTGGAAAAGATGTCCAGACAGAGATGCTGGTCTACAAGTTGTCTCTTTTATCATTCCTTTGGTTTCATGATGCTCCAAGTGCTCCCACATGGTGAAGACCTAAAGTGCAGGCATATGGAGTCCCAAACTGTTCATAATTAAATAAATAAATATGACATTGTGCAACAATCAACCAATAAATCTCTCATAAATAAATAAAAAGATCATGAAATTGTGAAAAACCAGCACACAGATTTTAAATTAGCCATTATATCATTAAATATATTTCATTTTGCTTCAAAAACCTGTTCCTTTTTTTAAAACAGCATTTTAAATTATTCATTTTTAATCATGTTGAATATTATTATAATTCTATGTTTTTTCAGAACCTCAGATTTCAAAATCAATATTTTCCAAAGTAGCTTTATTTTTATTTCAAAGCTACTTCTTTTCTTCTACCCTTGTTATTGTTATAAGATATATGTGAAGTAATATTTATGCCACCACATTGCCAACAAAACGTTCTAACGTCTACATTTTAAAAATCTTTTTGATTTTGCAAGACAAAAGTTTTCACGTTTTGTCTCATCTCGCTTTTTCCCAGTCTTTGATTTTTGTTATTAAGTTTCATTTTAGCGTTTTTGAAAGCAAATGTTTGTGTTGCAGACACAAATATTTTTGAAAGCAAACAGTTTTTAATAGGAAAAAAATTTTTTTGAAAACAAATATTTAATATTTTCATTTGATACTTTGAAAGTTTTGTTTGCAATGTGGTGGCATGAATATCCCTCCAAAGATATGATGTGAGAATGGCATGGACGTTATGTTGCATCCTCCCTGGAACCTTTGTTACTGATTTGATGTTTTCCTCAGGGATAGTAGAGAAGCTGGCCGGGGATGTTGAACATACAACAGTTTCTGAAAACTGAATCACTATTTTCTGTTAAGGTGAGGGATCTCCTGTGTCAACAAAGATTGCAGGCATTATTAAGCCCATAGTCACATGCACCCGTACGGGGGATGCTGCAGGTTTTTGTGTTGTCCAGGTCTGGGGAGGGTCGTAGAGAGGAGTGGCCGCTTCTTAACAGGGGGGCAGGTGTGTCTGCAGTTCCCTTAAGGCTCGTGTCACCACCTTAGGGGACGTCATGAAAATGGAACAAACCATTGTTGTGGTGTGGTAAATGTGAAGTATTTGTGAGGTCACGCACTTGATACTGACGTTTGGGTGATGTTGTTGTACAGTATCCTTACGCCACACTCTAGTCGTTAGTGAATTGTGATTTCTGACTCCTAGGTGACTGTGCGAATGCTGCACGCACAGAGTCTGCATGTGATCCATAAATGCCCATAGGATGTCCACACAAACTACTCTCTGATTGGATAATTTCTTCATTTCTAACGATCTGGCTGCAGCAAGGAGTGTGCACGGATCACGTGAGAAGCAATAACAATTACCTTACAGAGATCAAAAGTAAAGGAAGCCGTGTCACCCTACAGGTAGTTGATTGGTTGCCTGTTGGATGTCTATGCCTTGCACAGGTTAGACTGTCTGTTTTAGGATTTGTATTTAAATTTTGCATGTTTGAATGAAGAGACTATTGTTTTGATGACATTAGAGTCCCTCTGGCCCTTGTGCTTTCCTAGGCACTTTACCATTGGGCGTTGGGTCATCTAGACCCACTAACCAGGGTACTGAACCTTTTTTCTTCAATGATTTGTGATCTTCACTGGTGTCCATGGATTACATGGCATCCTCTCCACCTTTATCCACCTTTGTCATGGTAGGGAGAACACATCAATGCTCATCTTGACCCCATAGGATAGCACAAGGTTTAAAAAACAAATGTTTTAGGTTTTCTGCAATGTTCTGCTGATCCTCCCAGACTCTTTGCCAAAGACTGCTTCACTGTGCCGTCGGTGCTAACACGTCTGTAACTCCATCCTGAAGAGAAGAGGGGGTTACTTTCAGCTGCGCAGCTCTCTCTTAAGACTGCCATAAGAACTTCCGTGCTTCTCAGGTCAGTCACCAGAGGATTCTGTTGAGAGAATGTAAATGACTTTCTTTAGGCAATAAATCAAACTGCCAACAGCAGCCCATTTTTTAGTAATCTAAGGTAAATGCGTTTACGGAGCTCCGCGACTTTATGATCGCATTTCAGTTCAAATCAAAGGCAGAACATGTATTTTTCTCCATATTTTATTGAACCTGTGTAAATTTCTTGAAGGTAATATGAGCACTTTAACCTTATCAGAGTTTTTAAAAACGACGTTGTGCATTTTTTCCCCTTCACAGTTTGTCAGTGAAACAGGAAAAGGGAGTAGCAGCTCCAGAAATGCAGCATTTAATGGATAAACAGTTGAGCATCAGTCACCCGGAAATCTTTCACTTGCTTGCGTAAATGCTTACTTGGAGATCAACAGCTCCACAGGAGTTTTTCCAAGCTGAAGTTTTTTCAGAGGCTTTTCATTCTGCTTCTGCTATCTATCTGAGATTTGACCAATGAGTGTCAACTGGAACAAGTGCATAGCATTGAGAATGGGCTGACATTTACACTCATTTTGAAGTCTGTTAGGAAAATTGTCCTCCAGCATCACAAACAAACACCCCAAAAACAGATTTATGTTATATGACTGAATCTTTGGCTGCGGGAGACAGGTACCTTCCAGGAAAGACCCTTTTAAATTTGTGTGGGTGAATCGTGAGACAGAGAAGCCAGCTCCCTCAGCACCCTCCCTCAAGCATGTTGACTAGTTAGAATTTATCATAATCAGGTATTTAAAATCTTTCTCTGAAAAACATGTGAAATGGAAATGCCTTATAACCTGCTCATAGTGTCAATCTGCAGAGTCTCAGGTTTTGGCCCAGTTAGTTTGTGTTCAGCTCAGTTCTAGCTCTTGGGTCAGCTTGGTTGGATCAGTTTTCCATCCTAAAGAGATGAGATGTTACAGTAGTATTGCAGTGAAGAAGTTCATGTTGAGGACCTCCGGTAAGACGGCGTAGAGCAGGAGTCCCAGAAACTACTACACGCCCACCCTTTTAACCCTGCCCCCTGAATGACACCAGATAGAGTCCCTTTTTTTCTTTTTTTGCATTATTATTTTTTTAGGCTCTCCACAGAAGCACGGAAAACCGAATCCCTATCCCTGGTATTGTTTCCTCACGTAAATAAAGCCTATTTGAATTAAAAAGTGAGCTAAGCTAAAAATTTTGCTACAGCAACCTCACTTTGCCCCAGTCATAGAACTTTAACGTGACCCCGCCCCCCATCAAAACGGCAAAAAAAATGACAACAAGGTTAGGTAAGGGAAAACATTGAGGGAAACATAGATTCAGAATGCCGGTATTGAACCTAGGAAATTGATCAGAGAGAACGAACAGTGGTGTCTACTAGACTAGCCTCCTGGAACCTCAAAAACTGGATTATAAGGAAAGAAGACAAAAACCTAAAGAGACTGCTCATACACTGACCAAAAACATAAATGCAACACTTTTGTTATTGCTCCCATTTTTTATGGTATGAACTCAAAGATTTGAAACATTTTCCACATACACAAAATAACCAGTTCTCTGAAATATTGTTCACAAATTTGTCTAAATCTGTGATAGTGAGCACTTCTCCTTTGCCAAGACAATCCATCCCATTTCGCAGGTGTGCCATATCAAGATGTTGATTAGACAGCATGATTATTGCACAGGTGTGCCTTAGACTGGCCACAGGAAAAGGCCACTCTGAAATCTTCCGTTTTGTTTTATTGAGGGGGTCAGGGGACTCAGACAACCAGTCAGTATCTGGTGTGACCACCATTTGCCTCATGAAGTGCGACACATCTCCTTCGCATAGAGTTGATCAGGGTGTATATTGTGGCCTGTGGAATGTTGGTCCACTCTTCTTCAATGGCTGTGCGAAGTTGCTGGATATTAGCAGGAACTGGAACACGCTGTCGTATACGCCGATCCAGAGCATCCCAAACATGCTCAATGGTTGACATGTCCGGTGAGTATGCTGGCCATGCAAGAACTGGGATGTTTTCAGCTTCCAAGAATTGTGTACAGATCCTTGCAACATGGGGCCGTGCATTATCATGCTGCAACATGAGGTGAGGTTGTTGGATGTACGGCACAACAATGGGGCCCAGGATCTCGTCACGGTATCTCTGTGCATTCAAAATGCCATCAATGAAATGCACCTGTGTTCTTCGCCCATAACATATGCCTGCCCATACCATAACCCCACCACCACCATGGGCTCCTCGATCCACAACATTGACATCAGAAAACCGCTCACCCACGTGACGCCACACACGCTGTCTGCCATCTGCCCTGAACAGTGTAAACCGGGATTCATCCGTGAAGAGAACACCTTTCCAACGTGCCAGACGCCATCGCATGTGAGCATTTGCACACTCAAGTCGGTTACAACGACGAACTGTAGTGAGGTCGAGACCTCGATGAGGACGACGAGCATGCAGATGAGCTTCCCTGAGACGGTTTCTGACAGTTTGTGCAGAAATTCTGTTGTTATGCAAACCGATTGTTTCAGCAGCTGTCCGAGTGGCTGGTCTCAGACGATCTTGGAGGTGGACATGCTGGATGTGGAGGTCTTGGGCTGGTGTGGTTACACGTGGTCTGCAGTTGTGAGGCCGGTTGGATGTGCTGCCAAATTCTCGGAAAGGCCTTTGGAGACGGCTTATGGTGGAGAAATGGACATTCAATTCCCTAGCAACAGCTCTGGTGGACATTCCTGCTATCAGCATGCCAATTGCACGCTCCCTCAAAACTTGCGACATCTGTGGCATTGTGCTGTGTGATACAACTGAAGATTTCAGAGTGGCCTTTTCTTGTGGCCAGTTTAAGGCACACCTGTGCAATAATCATGCTGTCTAATCAGCACCTTGATATGGCACACCTGTGAGGTGGGATGGATTGTCTTGGCAAAGGAGAAGTGCTCACTATCATATATTTAGACCGATTTGTGAACAATATTTCAGAGAACTGGTTATTTTGTGTATGTGGGAAATGTTACACATCTTTGAGTTCATACCATAAAAAATGGGAGCAATAACAAAAGTGTTGCGTTTATATTTTTGGTCAGTGTATGAGCCATTTAAGAGATTCGCCACATTCTGCACGTTTACCTAAGATTGTGCATGGACAACTGAAGCTTTATTTCTGTGAACAACCCACAGACATTTATTTGGTTATTATTCATTTGATTTTATTACTGTTACAATGATAAAGTCCCCTGCCTGTCGTGAAAGTACGGAGCCTGTGTCCTGACATTAAGATATAAAAATATATCTTGTTCCCACAGATTAATATCTTGTTCCCACAGATTATCTTGTTCCCACAAGATACTATTGCGATCCCTCGAAATACTATCCCGTTCCCTCGAAATGATTAACTCGTGCGAACGCAATAATTATGTCGTTCGAACGCAATAATTAAACTTGTTCGAACGCAATAATTATTCATTAGTCATTCACGTGGACATGCTCTCTGTACGCCGGCAAAAGTCGCTTTCAGCGGTAACTTCCGTGTCTCTGTGACCCATATTCGTTCAAAAAAGGAACATGAAAAACAAAAATGATCACTTTATTACCGTCATAATGAATATAAGAGAAATATCAAAAGATTTATAACTAGGCTGCTTTGTCATACGATAGCTCCTGCTAGGCTACTACTAGCTCCGCCGCAGAGCTCTTTGATGTATGCCGGCATTTGGGCAACTGGCTGGTCGGTTGACAGACAGCTGATATTGTAGTTTAGGGTCCAATAGGAATAATAATATTCAGGACTTGTCTTTTATTAACTTTAGCAGTCAGTCGCTTTACATTCGAACGCTATTATGCTACATACTAACTAACTAGCCGATCATTTCCTGTTATTAATTTACGTCATAGATTTACAGCAGATACCTTCACATTTCTGTCTGTGTGTGTCTCATTACATTGCATTGAAGACACGGAGGATGTTTAGAGAACAGATTTATTTATTTTAAAAAGAAGAAAAGCATCCATTGTATTCACGTTCATTCACATCATCATCATCTGGTATGCCCTCCGTCATCTTGCTGCAAAACCCGCTTCCTGCCGCTACTTCTGTGTCTCTGTGAGCATTCAATAGGGGTAAAAATAAAAGCAAGAATGGTCGATCTGTTATTGTCTCGATGAAAATCTGAAAAATATCATATTAAGCTGACTGCTTTGCCTAATGCACTTACCTTTAGCTCGTAGCACAACAACAAAAGCACTACGTCACTGTTCCCAGCATGCTCAGCGGCCAATCATTGGTCTTGTTGTTAAACCTTAGTCACAGGGACACGGTGATTGGCCAATGATTGGCTGCAAAGCATGCTGGGAAACGTGACGTACTGCTATTGTTGTTATGCTACATGCTAAAGGTAAGTGCTTTAGGCGAAGCAGCCAGCTTAATATGATATTTTTCAGATTTTCATCGAGACAATAACAGATCCACCATTCTTGCTTTTATTTTTACCCCTATTGAATGCTCACAGAGACACGGAAGTAGCGGCAGGAAGCGGGTTTTGCAGCAAGATGACGGAGCCTAGCAGGAGCTATCGTATGACAAAGCAGCCTAGTTATCATAAATCTTTTGATATTTTTCTTATATTCATTGAGACGGTAATAAAGTGATCATTTTTGTTTTTCATGTTCCTTTTTTTGAACGAATGTGGGTCACAGAGACACGGAAGTTACCGCTGAAAGCGGCTTTTGCCGGCCTACAGAGAGCATATCCGCGTGAATGACTTATGACGTGAATAATTATTGCGTTCGAACGGATTAATTATTGCATTCGAACGACATAATTATTGCGTTCGCACGAGTTAATCATTTCGAGGGAACGGGATAGTATTTCGAGGGAACGGAATAGTATTTCGAGGGAACGGAATAGTATTTTGAGGGAACGCAATAGTATCTTGTGGGAACGGAATAGTATTTCGTGCGAACGAGATAATAATCTGTGGGAACAAGATATTAATCTGTGGGAACAAGATATATTTTTATATCTTAATGTCAGGACACGGGCTCCGTATGAAAGCTGTTTTCTCACGATCTTCCTCAACCACTTCTACTTGCCAGTGACCATTAGAAAAATCCAGTGTGCTGAACCACATGGAACCGTAAAGCACATCCAGGCTGTCGTCCATTCTTGGCAGCGTGTGCAAGTCTTTGATCGCAAAGAAATTTAAGCGCCAATAATCTATGCAAAAACGCCACTGGCCTCCCTTTTTCTTTACCAATACCACAGGATAAGGCCAGAGACTGCAGCCCTCCTCAACCAACCTATCAGCCTTCAGATTTGACACTTGCCGTTCAATTTCAGCTTGTTTATCCGGAGAGACCCTGTATGCAAGTTGTTTGATGGGAGCATGGTCACTTGTACGAATATGATGTTTGACCATCATGCAACGACCCAGATCTCTGTCGGAGGAAAAGAAGAGAGAGCAAAATCTCCCCAAAAGAGTGGAGAGTTTAGCTCTCTGCTCTTCAGTAATTGGGGAGTTTTTCAGAGTGAACGGCATAGCTGCTGGTTGGGGCTGAACAACATTTACATTAGGGACAGTTGGAGTTGGCGCTAAAACTCACCAAAATGGAGTCCCTGTTTCAACTCAACAGTGTTACCTGGACCTGGGCAACAGTAACTCCCTCTTTAACTGCTGTCACCGAATGCGCGAACACCAGTCCAATCTTCTCTGAAATATCGGGCTCTAATTAACCGTCAAAGTCCGTAGCCGCAAGACTTGTGCCTGTTGAACCGTTAACAGGAGACCGTTACATGGACTAGAGCTTCACTCAGTGGTGGAATAGTGACAACGTTGGCCAGAGACACGTTACAACACACAGGAACCATTTACTGACCTTGCAGCAGAGGAACACTCACATCCCATAACTGAAGCAGACCGCGTCTGAGGTCTAACAATGCGTGGTGCTTGACCAGGAAGTCCATTCCCAGGAGCCCAGCCTGTCTGGATTCACAAAGCACATATTATGTGTGTTCCTAACACGCAGAACCTAAACGAAATGCAATGATCATAGTGCCCAGGGTGTCCAACATTTGTACATTAACCGGGCGAGGGTTCAGCTCCTCAATGAAGGCACTGACATGCAAAACCCTTCACTTATGAGTGACATTGAAGCCCCTGAATCAATCAAGATGGGAACCTCTGCACCTCCAACCACCTCTCTCACATAAGACACAATGCAGTTAGCAGCATCAACCTCAATCACAGTCTTATTGTCATCCTGATGCATGCAGTCTAAAGAAGAAGAACTTGGGGTCTGGGTGCCGACTCCCACCTTAGAAACATCCCTGCAGTGTTTGCTGTCGTCCTGATGTCTCTGAGACAGAAAACGCACACCTTGTTTTCTGGGAACTGAATCCTGAGAGGCTACCCATCCTGGGCTGGGGGTCTGTGCTCTCCACCATCTTGAGTCAGAAGGCGATGAGTACCGTTGGCGCCTGGGACCCCGTACACCAGGCTGAGGATTCATTGGAAAGAAGACGTCCAAAGTTACAATACCGGGATAAAAGCTGCACGGGACAGAAAGAAGAGAGGGATTGATGTTAGTTTACCAAGCAACGAAAGTGTCAGCGGACCTGGCCATATCCAAGCAGGAGACGGATGGCAGCTTGTCGGCGGGACAGTGCGGGGTGCACAAGAGAGGCTTCAAGAACACTAAAGAAAATATTCACAAGGAATCTGCTAACAGAGCTGATGTAAACGAAAAAGCCACAGGCAGAGCTCATAGACTGAAGATTAAGGAATGTCGGACAATGTTAGATTTGTGTCTAGGGGCAGACCTCCATCTGGACATTCTGCCCACCCACCAACAGGGACAAGAGAGGAGAGATGGAACTTTTCTTCATGTGGAAGTCACAGTTCAGGTTAATGTTCAGGTTGGACAGTTTCTTAAATTTGTTCATGAGTGGGTAATTGTTTAGGTGCATTGATATGATTGTTATAATAACAAAATGTGTAGTCTGAGTATTGCCTTGCTGAATGTGAATGGGCTTGACTGAAGGCAGTAACGCTTGCTGAGGAAATGAAAGCTGAACATTTTCAAGGAGGTCCGTCTTGGTGATTTCGTTTTATTAACCCTTGTGCTTTCCTAGGCACTTTAACATGGGGAGTTGGGTCATCTAGACCCACTAGACAGTGCACTGAACCTTTTTTCTTCAATGATTTGTGATCTTCACTGGTGTCCATGGATGACATGAAATATTTCCACCTTTATCCACCTTTGTCATGGTAGGGAGAACATGTCAATGTAAGGGTGGGGTCATCTAAGATAGCACAAACGTTAAACGGGCTATCTTTCCATCCAGACGAGAAGTACAGCGCTGCAGCAACTTCCAGCGATGACAATGAAAAGCTGTTCATGCTCCGCTCCTTTTACTGTGAGGCAGCGCCGGGCAAGTTACGCCACAGTTTGTGAATGGATTGTAGAAACTTGGGGTGCTTGCACTGCTGTCGAAGTGCCGAAAAGCCGGCATCATTAATGAGAAGCCGCACGGCAACGTGACGGACTTTGACGATGATGAAAGGGAACCTGTGTTTGATAGAAGTTCAGCCCAGCTGTTCATTTCAGATACAGAAGATGAGGACTTTGATGGATTTTTAGATGCTGATTGATGACTGAAAAAATACAAAATAAATCACAACTAACTCAGTTTTACTCCCGCTGACTTTTTTAAACACACACTAGCATGCATGTGAAATACAGAAAAAGCACCCATAACTGAAACTGCACCCTATGGTCGTGAAAATACGGGTACTGTGGCTCTTTGCCTCATTTCATTTTTCGTTTTTTTCACCTCTTAAACCAAACTCAAATCCATCAGAAAGTAATAAAAACAAATAATAAATCAATTAATTTGGCAGAGTGGGTGTTTTGACACTATGTGTCTGGAGCAATGTTTTAAAATTCCATCAATTGTAAGTTTTTCGTGCAAATAGTCGATTATCAAAAAAAATAGAAAAAGAAGTTAGAACAGTAACACATTTTTACTGAAGGTCAAAATTTAATTTATGCTTCACACATTTGAAATGCAATGTATTTAGTGTGTTTATTGTGAAAAATGAATTACTTAGACACCAGAAGGATGCTCTGTCCAGATGTTTGTGTATTTGTTGTTGCAAGTGTCATTGAAAGAGGAATGTTGAGATACAAAGAATTACCATTTATGGCCAGGCGGGAATTTAACGGGAACATTTTAATTGGAAAGATCTACTAGGCAAGGTTGCAGACTCTCTGACTCTGTTTGCTCTTTTTATTGAGCTTCTGGGACTGGCGACTCTTGAAAAACCTGAAATAAAAGAAGTCTCAATGAATGGCTTTGAACATAGAATAGGATTGTTTGCCGATGACTTAATAGCGTACCTTGAACAACTAGAAACATCAAGTCCTCCTTTTATGAAAATATTAGAAACATTTGAACATTTACTGGATATAAAAGAAATATCCTCAACACACACATTTTTAAAATTCAACTACAGCCCCTCTGAATTTATTAGAAACTACTTTAAATTCAGCCGGAATATGAAAAGTATTAAATATCTATCTGGGTGTGGCAATAACATTAGACTTATAAAATATTAAAACATTAAAACTTATTCAGTAGTACAAGAAAAATATACAAAAAGACACTAGACTTCAGCTCTAGAACTGAAATAGTGAAAATGAACATTTTGCCCCGTTTTTTATTTTTATATTAAGCTCTACATACACAGGTCTCTAACACGCTATTTACAATGTGGGACAAGACAATAACCAGATTCACAAGGGACGGTAAAAAATCCAGAATAAAATATTGCACCCCTAAGGCTTCCAAAAAATAAAGGAGGTATGGCACTAAAGCTAAGAGAAAACTGTATCGCTTCACAACTACGATACTTACGTGTAATCCCTATCATACTGGAAAATGGAAAAATATAGAATGTGAAACTTTACAAGAACCTGTTCAAAATATTATTGGAGATAAAGCTTTATATGAGACAAAGAAAATGCATCTACATCCCATAACAAATCATACACTAACCATATGGGGTTCAAACTATTGCAAAAAAACAAAATCTAAAATAGTGCAAAAAATTTAAATGGGTAAGACAATTTAAACTAACAGAATATGATCAAACTTATAAACATTGGACTATAAAAGGAATAACAGCATGCTGCTTGTTAGAAAAGGAGGATGGGCAGTTGGAGATTTTTGAGAACTTGACTTGACTTAGTAATTTCACCCTGAAAAACTGGATTTTTTTAGATACTTACAAAAGAGAAACTAGTATAAGACTGTGATACAGACCGGCTCTTCTAGGGACGAGGGTGAAATTGTTCAATCAAAAATATTGGTACACTTTATAAATCTTTAATGGAATATGACAAAAAGACAACGTTAAAAGTAAAAGATAACTGGGAAAAAGAATTAAACACATAGATAAATGAGCAGGATTGCTTAGATACGTGGAGACACCACCATACCACCACTGGATCTCAAATATAGAGAGAGTTTGTCTGGATAAACCTTAAACAATTTTTCCCAACACCTTGAATAAACAGTTAAAAATGAATCAGAGCTGTTGGCGTGAATGTGGAGAAGTAAATGTAGACCATACTCATGTATTTTGGAAGTGTCAGAATGTAACAGGATTTTGAAAGATGTTGGGTGATAAAACATGCAAAGTGCTGGGATATACAATCCCTTTGGTACCTGAACTGTTTTATTTGTACACGTTCTCAGGAAACTCAATCCACCAAAGTGACAAATACTTATTTAAAGTTAAACCCAACACAGACATGACGGACGTGTTTGTTGCGTTTTGGCGACATCTCCATTCGTGTGTGTCAGTGCGCACTTGGGTTTGTTGGTTTAGGCCAAGGACAGACGTCTGGGCTGGTTTGCCGTTGTTTAACCCTCTCTCTCTAGGTTTCTGATGTTAGTTTTTAACGCTCATGTGGAAAAAATCCAACGCCAACAGTCAGACCTCATGTTCGGCTACGAGATGGAAAATGACACAAACAAAAGTAGACTCACAGTGGGATGCCAACAGTAAGTTACCCCACTCAGCCAGATGGGATTGTGATAGCTGCTCACTCAGACCTAAAAAATACAAGAGCTGGGCCGTTCATTTATATTTCAATTATTCGTGTCTGTGCAGCTCAGGTTGAGTTGTGTGCGCAGCTCTTCTCAGTGTCAGAAACATCCAGCATGTAGCTGCAGGGAATCTGTTAGAATTGATTTACATCCTTAAGCATTCACAGACCCCCAAGCTGTGACTCAGATATGAGGTTAAGAATGTAACCTCAGTGTGTGTCTGGGTGTGTGGGTGTGTGCGTGTGTGTGCACGCAAACATACTGCAGTCATGTGTGTGGGTTTGTGGAATGAGCAGCATCCCTGCAGGCATTGCTGTGAACACTGACCTTTAACCACACTGATTACCTTCTGTAGACTTGGGAGAAAGGGAAGAGCAGATAAGGAAAACAAAGATGACAAAATGATGCAGTACTATGTCAAGACGAAGAATTGAAGCGGTGAGCAGGATTTTGAAAAAAATGAAGGAGAGATTTTGGAAAGAAAGGAAGGTTTAGGAGTGTGAGGGATGTCAGTCGGCTGTGGCAGCTTGGTGAGGTTGATGAAGCTGTCAAACACCTGAGACAAAGCAGAGTGGAGGAGAAGCAGAAACCAGGACCAAACTGCTCTTTTCAGGTAGAGCTTTGACTGCTGGGAGCAAAAATGTGTTGACACAGTTGCATAAAGAGAGGATCTGACATGTTAGTTTAAAGGGAGATCATGCCTAATCAAGGTTAAGTTGAAGACTTCATTTGAGGCTTGTTTTACAACAATCTGATAGCAATTGAATAGGTTTGGATTCTATATTTTCCTTTCCAATCTGATTAAAACCGAGTTATTGCATAATGTGGAATCAAATTATTATTTGGTCCCTCTCCAGTCTCCAGCTGGTCCAGAGCGCTGCTACTCGTGTTCTGGTCAGAGCGCGTAAGAGGGACCACGTCACTCCCATCCTAGCTACCTTTCCTTGGCTGCCTGTGAATTTGAGAGTTCATTTCAAGATTCTTTTATCTGTTTTTAATTCTTTTAATAATTGTGCACCACCATACCTCTCTGAAGTTCTCTCTCCCTACACCCCAACCCGGTGCCTCAGATCAGCTGATCAGCTTCTCCTGGAGGTTCCATAGTCAGAACCTTAGAGGTAAACAAGTGTTATTATTCTGGGCACCAAAGCTGTGGAACGCATTACCACTGAGTGTTCGGCAGAAATCCTCACTGTCCAGTTTTAAAAAACTTCTCAAAACCTGTTTTTAAAGCCAGGCTTTGGACACATCATGAGTGTCATGATTATGATGAGCAGGAACAGACCCAGTTCCTGGAACCCAGAAAAATCACGAACACAGGAGTGGATGAAGTGATAGATTTAATGTCCAGGGCGAAACAATAATGCGTGGAAGAGTTCTTGTGGTTGATGGAGGAATTGGCGTCGAAACCCAGAGATGATGGAAGAGCGCGTGTTCCGGAGGTAGAGGCGGTGAGAACAGGATGAGGCCCAGACGGTGAGTGAGGTCTTCCTTTTATCTGTTGCAACAAGTGGCACATGTTTGGAGAAGCCAACGGAGTTGGGCTTGTAGGTAGATGGTGCGGCTGAGAGGACCCCCAGGAGTACCATGACAGCACCCTCCCCCCCTCAACGACTGCCTCCAGGCGGTACCGGATGTCTGTCAGGATGGGCCCGGTTGAAATCAGCGATAAGGGAGGGGTCCAGGATGAGGGAACGGGAGACCCAAGACCGTTCATCAGGGCCCAAACCCTCCCAGTTCACTAGAAACTGAAAGCCCTGACGCCAGACGCCCAAAACCCGGCTAACAGTAAAGGCGGGGGAGCCGTCGATGATGCGGGCGGGAGGCGGCAACGGCGGGCGCAGCAGGCTTTTTTTGACTGGCTTGATCTGGGAAACATGGAATGATGGGTGGAGTGCTGCCGGCAAACAGAATTGAACACAGGAGGGAATTGATAATTTTGTCTATGACATATGGATCGATGAATCAGGGAGTGAGTTTGCGTGACGTGGACTGGAATATTCCTAGATGAGAGCCAACCCCTTTTACCAGGTTGATAGGTGGGTGCCACCACTCTATGTCGATCGGCAATCATGTGATTACTCTCCTTTGTCCGTAGGAGAGCAGCCCTGGTATGACGCCAGAAGTGTCTGCACCGTTGAAGGTGGTGTTGGACCGAGGGCACCACCAAATCGACTTCCTGTAACGGAAACAGAGATGGCAAGTGCCCGAGGGAGGCCTCGAAAGGAGAAACATCAGTAGCAGTAGAAGGATGGAAATTGTGAGAGTATTCTATCCAAACCAGATGAGTGGACCAGTCAGAGGCGTTTTGCGCCTGGAAAGCCGGCTCCAACTCCTGATTAGTCCTTTCTGCTTGGCCTAACCCTAACCCTAACCAGATGATAGACTGACTGTGGCTCCCAGGGCGGAGCAAAGGCTCTCTAAACCTGGGAGATGAATTGCACTCCTCGGTCGGACACAATATCGGCTGGTATCCCATGGTAACAGAAGACGTGGTTCACAACCATGTTTGCCGTCTCCATGGCAGTAGGAAGCTGAGGCAGGGGTATAAAGTGGATCCTGCAAGCAGTTCTATGGAACAATCGTATGGTCTATGAGGAGGTAATGAGCAAGCCTTGGATTTACTAAAGACGGGTTTGAGGTTGTGATAGCAGGTAAGTACTCTAGATAAGTCAACGTGCTCCTGGCAATCCATAGCAGGAGGTGAGACTCAGGGAATGTCAGATTGGAGACAATTAACCATACAGAAAAAACTCCAGTTAGTTTCACATCGTTGTCCCCAATCAAACTGGGGATTGTGCAATTGGAGCCAAGGAAAACCCAAGACTACGGGAGTCTGAGAAGTTCAGGTGATGTAGAACTGTATGTGGTTGCCGGAGGAGATGAGTAGAATGGGGGTAGTACGGTGAGTGATGCGGGAGAGATGTTGTACTCCCAATCCTGCTGCCTCAACTGGAGAGTCCAGAGGTTCTGTGGGTAGTGACAGTTGAGACACCAGATCGTGATCAATGAAGTTCTGTTCCACACCGGAATCAACCAGAGCTTGAGGTTTGATGAAATCTGCCTGTAAACATAGCTTGACGGGTAAAAACGGGCCTGTTTTCTAGCGGGGGTTTTCTGCCTTTTAAACGGAGCTGACATTGGGCGATGAAATGATCTGACTTGCCGCAATAGAAACAGGACAGTTCTTCCCTCCTTTTCTGTCGTTCCTCTGGTGTGAGTTTGGAGTGACCGATCTGTATGGGTTCCTCCATGGTCCTCCGAGATGATTCCTGTACTAGGGAGGGGGATGGAGAATTAGGCATAGTAACATGACAGCTGGTGTTGACTCTTTCTGCCTGTCTTTCTTTAAGATGGATATCAGAACATATAGCGGCTGAAATCTTTGAACATTTGAGTTTCAGGTTGAGAGTATAAACGATCCTTGATGTCCGTGATCACTCACAGCACGGTTTCTCTGTTTCAGACTCATGTAGCCTCGTCCTCCTTACGAGGCTGATTAAAAAGCAGCTTGAATTCTTCCATAAATTTATCATAGGGTACGTGGGAAATAGGATGAGATGATAAAAGGCTTGAGCCCACTGCATGGCTCTGCTCCTGAGGGAGTTAACAATCAGGGTTATTTTACTGTGATCAGACTGATAGTAACTTGGCGCTTGTTGAATAATTAGCTGACATTGCAGAAGGAAACAGGCCTCCACCTCTCTGTAGAAGGTCTCTGGCTGCAGGCGGATGTTTTCCTGTGACCAGGCGGAAGGAGCGGTAGCCATGTTCCCTGAGGGAAATGGGGCAGTGGACATGGGAGTTATCGTTGTCATTTGGCTGGTCAAGTCCAACAAGGCTTGTGAGATCCCATCAATTCTGCGAAACAAGTCCTGTTGCGTTGAAGTCATCTGAGTTAAGGCATCGACTTGAGGACCAAGGAAGACTCCCTGCTTGGAAACCGCGAATCGTAAACTTTCCGGGTCAGCTCAGTCTTGAGTATGGCCAGTACGTTACGTCATAATTACGATGAGCAGGAACCAGATGGAGAGAGAATTGATGAGTGAACCAAGGTTGGCACTTGTGGTGAGATATCCTGTTGACAAGAAGGTAAACGTGAGTACATGTGAATGCGTCGATCAAGAGATAACATAAGATGACTAAGAAGCATGAGAACAGGAACTGCACCATAGAGGAACAACGAACTGGTGGAGGAAGAGCAGAGAAGGGAGGGGGGAAGGAAAGGACTCCCAGGAGTACCTTGACATTGAGACAGAGAGACTTTTAAACCTGAAGAAAGAAAAGGAAAACTTCTACAAACAGGTTATCCATGTGTGTCTTCAAAAGGAGCAGAGCACGGACTGAAATTAGAAGTCAAAGTGAGTCAATAACAACAATTTTGGAAAAATTTCAAACAACACATTTTAACTGTTGCCAATCAAAAGGTGAATAAATGACTGTATGGGTGAATTTGTTTGTAAATGTGACTGATGATGTTAGTGCTTCACTAGCCATAAACCTCACCGCACGTCACTGCTGAAACCTATCCTGGCTGTATCCTGCCTTCAGCACATAACATTCAGCAAGCCCTGCGGCTCTGGTTCAGAATGAAGTTGTTCAGAAATGTCATTTCTAGGTATAAATTGATTAAAATAGAGATGAAAAGAACAGTGCAGGGGAGGAAAAAACTATTTTGATAGAAAGTTAGCATGCAGGCAGCATCTTATCCTTTTGGTGATGGCTTAAAACTCAGATGAGAGTAAAACATAGGTTGTCCGGTAAACCGATGGCTTGGCCTCCAAATAAACCAACCACATTCTTGCAGCTGCTGCATATACCTGTCTGTCAATCTCACACTCTGATCTTCTCTCACTCATAAACAAGATACCCCAAGATAATTAAACTGGGGCAGGAACTCTATAGCTACTCGGAGAAGACAATGAAACCTTTTGTCTACAACTTGGTGGTGTTAATTCAAATTCAAACTGGCCAGGTGTATATTAAAAGTCATGGTTCCATGAAACCAACAGGACATGCCTCCCCATCTTTTTACAACAGTACTATTTTAAAAAGGCTGTAAAGTGCTGTTTTGGCGCTGATTAGTCCTAACAGCAGTATTGTTTGCTTTAGTTCAAATCTGTCATGTTAAATGTATGCAAATTGCCTTCCTTCAGCCCTGCCACAGCTCAAATCTGGTTTTCCTCTGATTTTTCCATGTCACCACAACTAAGATCATCCCCATCACCTGTGTCCCTCTGCATGTATAGACTTCACACAGATCTCTATGTGCCAAATCATAGTGGTGTTTACTACTTATCCAAACCAAGTTATGTTGCCAATAAGCACAGCATCGCTTTCGAACATAAATTCAAGTCTGGGATTATGACTTTGTCCAAAGGTCACAAAGCGAGTCGGTATGTAAAGTATTGCTTTCAGATGTGCAGATTCTGTATTTGCTAACTTGTTTAGCGTGTTCTGTCGCCTAGGAGATCACATCTACTGAATCCTTAACAGATTATGTCCTTTTCGCCACAGTAGAGTCATTGCGTCTTTGTTGCTCGTAGCGCTTCTTACCAACCACCTCACGACCTTGATTTAACCACTTTGGTCGGATTAATTAAAGATACATATTATGACTGCCATGTCCTTTCACAGAAATATCTTGTTTTCATGGATGACGTAACTTCTTTTGGTGTGAGTTTTGCTGTGATTATAGAAATGAAGGGACTAACCAAGCTACTGGGAGTAATGGGATGTTCTTACACAGGTGTGGAGAGCAGGAAGTGAACCTGCAATCTTCCAATCAGAGGTTAGCGCTTTAAGTCTTTAACTCACAACAATCCAAGTTATGATGAACAATCTGATGACCGTCTTTCAGGACTTTCTATGGAACCTTAGTTAGCGGCCACCAAAGAAGAACAAACTTGAGCATACATGCACCCACTTCATTATAGCAGAGTTGCTGCTTATCTGTGCACCATTGTTTTAGATCTGAGCACTGAATAATCTTCTATCCCACAGTCTAAAAAATGCTTCTTTAGGTGGATTGGTTACTCTAAGATGTGCATGTGGGAGCAAATGTGTGGCCCTGCTATAGACTGGCAACCTGTCCATTTTATGTCTTTTGATAAAACTCAAGCTTTGAGGATGCACATCGTTTTTGACCCACTCAGAAGAAAAAAATTCAATGGGTTTTATGCACAATTTTATCCTGCTTTTCTTTGCTACTTGTGTCTCCATCCATTCATTTTTTTTTAACCTGGCATATACCTTTCGGGATCACGAGGTCACCAGAATCTGTCCTGGCTAATGTTGGGCGAAGGGGGGGGGGGGGGGGGGGGAACACCTTTCGCCCAACAGGGTGTACCCTGGACAGGTCACAGTCTGTCCAAGGGCACACAATCACACACACACATATGAAAAGCAGCATTCAGCTGTTTAACTGATTTACATTCAGACTTGCTGAACTAAAAAGTTGCTCCCAAAAAAAAAAAAAGCTAACTTACTTTTGCTTCCACACACTTTTTCTGTCTCTCAGTTATTTGAACCTGGAAAGCCTCTTGTCTCTGCAGATTTAAATGCTTTTTCTGGACAACTTCCCTTAAAAACAAAAAAACAAAAACCTTCTCTTTAGAGGTGGACTTATGATGATTGTTTAATATCAGAGTAATAAGTTGTTTGACCGAAATCCTTCTTTCCGTATTTCACATTTTAATTTCCTCATTATGGATGAGATAACCTTTGCTATTTTATTTTTTCATTTTGTGGTTGACTTCTAATCACATCTGCTGCATTTGAAGAATGAGATATGAAAGAGTCAGAGCCGAGTGCCACAGAACCAGATGTTAGTTCCTTCTCTGCAGATCTGCCGCCAGCTCCACAACTTAGATCAATCTTCACTATTTTCATTTTTAGGTCGACACATACAAATGAAATCTTGTTGAAAAATAACTACACAACAGCACATTTACAGTGGGTCAAAAAAGTGTTTAGTCAGCCACCAATTGTCCCATTGTCGGATTTTTCAAGAGATTACTTTCAAGACCTGTAACTTAGAGGATCCTCTCTTCTCCACTCATTACCTGTATTAATGGCACCTGTTTGAACTGGCTATCTATTTAAAAGACTGCTGTCCACAATCTCAAACAGTCAAACTCCACTATGGCCAAGACCAAAGAGCTGTCTAAGGACACCAGAAACAAAAGTGTTGACCTGCACCAGTCTGGAAAGACTAAATCCGCAATAGGTTAGCAGCTTGGTGTGAAGAAATCAACTGTGGGAGCAATTGTTAGGAAATGGAAGACATACAAGACCACTGATGATCTCCCTCAATCTGGGGCTCTCTGCAGGATCATACCCTGTGGGGTCAGAATGATCACAAGAACGGTGGGCAAAAATCCCAGAAGCACACCGGGGGACCTAGTGAATGACCTGCAGAGAGCTGGGATGAAAGTAACAAAGTCAACCATCAGTAACACACTACACCACCAGGGACTCAAAACCTACATGCCAGACGTGTTCCCCTGCTAAAGCCAGTACACGTGCAGGCCCGTCTAAAATTTGCTAGAGAGCATTTGGATGATCCTGAAGAGGATTGGGAGAATCCTATGATATGATATGATATGATATGATGTCCTATGATCAGATGAAACCAAAATAGAACTTTTTGGTTACAACTCTACTTGTCGTGTTTGGAGGAGAAAGAATGCTGAGTTGCATCCAAAGAAGACCATACCTACTGTAAAGCATGGGGGTGGAAACATCAAGATTTGGGGCTATTTTTCAGCAAAGGGACAAGGACGACTGATCCATGTAAGGGAAAGAAAGAATGGGGCCATGTATCATCCGTTTTTAAGTGAAAACCTTCCATTAGTAAGAGCATTGAAGATGAAACGTGGCTGGGTCTTTCAGCATGACAAGGATCCCAAACACACTGACGGGTAACGAAGGAGTGGCAATGTAAGAAGTATTTCAAGGTCCTGGAGTGGCCTAGCCAGTCTCCAGATCTCAACCCCATAGAAAATCTTTTGAGGGAGTTGAAAGTCCGTGTTGCCCAGCAACAGCCCCAAAACATCACTGATCTAGAGGAGATCTGCATGGAGGAATGGACCAAAAAACCAGCAACAGTTTGTGAAAACCTTGTGAAGATTTAGAGAAAATGTTTGACTGCTGTCATTGCCAACAAAGGGTATAAGCTGTAGTGTCTTAGTTGAGGTGCACAGTCAGGCATTTAAAGATAAAGCAAATGGGCTATGGTGTACAGTTTAATCGAGAAGCTGAATGATTGATGAAGAGTCAATGATTTACATATGGACACTCTGATTAGGATCTAAAACAATCAGAAAGTCTTTTACTTCCAGATTGAAGTTCTTTCAAAAAGCTAAAGTGACGGGAAAGAACGGGTTAACCCCTATTCATGCCGAGAACTACACTCCATTACGTTCCATTTTTAAAACCTTTTTTTGCTTTTAGTGAGATCATGATTCTGTGACAGCTGTACCTAAGGTGAATATCTAAAAAAATAATTCCTTTATATTTTATTTGACCTTGGAATCTGTGCAACACCGTGGGTGTGGCCTCAGATTAAAGGGTCAGCTTCAGTTCTCAGCTCTACACGCATCAATTTAGGAATGTTTTCAGCAAATGTCAGGAGTCTTTGGTGTGGCTCTTATGGTGGAAATGTTTTTTTCTCATAATTTCCAGTCAAGTTCCTGCATACAGTCATTAATGAACTCTGCATATCTTATTTACGCTTTTTTGTACATTTTCTGAATGAGATCTTATTGGAGCTCTGAGCGGATATGACTTAGACAAAGATTATTGACCTTTTTTCTGATCCTTAAGGTAATTTAACAAAAACTCCAATGACAAACACACTTCAGAGCAGCAGCACACAGCTTGACTGTGGACTTTTTACCTGGTGCATTTTTTAAGGAACTGCACCAGAAAACAAAACTTTTATCCAGATACACTCAAGCATTTTTCATTGATTGCTGTTTATCCATTTTGTTCCTGTGACAAAGTAGTTGTATCGACTTGTCACCTGTCTGTTATAGCTCATCACTTTTAGACAGGTCATGTATGAACAACACAACCACCAAATGTTTAGACTTGTTTGTTGATTTTGTCACGTTTTTTACCTTTTTCTTCCTGGTGCTCAAAGAACAAAACAGTGGCCAAGGCGTTCACTTCCTGTTTAGGAGTTGGGCATAGGAAATGGAAAGGATTTGGATTTGCTTGCATACCTTTTGGTTGTAATGATTTGAGTTGTTTGTTTATGTTATTTTTGTCTTTTTTTTCCAGGACTTCTACTGTATGGTTTCCAAGACATTTCTATCTTTTGTTGTATATTTTCTATTTTGTTTGGTTAAAGAAGCTTCCTTCCCGGGCGTGGTCTGCCAATTAACTGGAATAAATCAAAGGAAGGAGCTCAGTGTGAAGGAGGATGATCGTGTGTGAGCTGTAAATAAAACCTTCATTTCCTGAACTTTAACATCATCTGCGTCCTACGTTAACCCTTGTGCTATCCTAGGCACTTTAACATTGGGAGTTGGGTCATCCAGACCCACTAGACAGTGCGCTGAACCTTTTTTCTTCAGTGATTTGTGATCTTCACTGGTGTCCATGGATTACATGAAATCTTTCCACCTTTATCCACCTTTGTCATGGTAGGGAGAACACGTCAAAGTAAGGGTGGGGTCATAGGATAGCACATGGGTTAACCAGGCCACTCCAGTCACACCACGTTGTTACAGTTCCTCAAAAATGCTGTTGCAGGAAGGCTATATTATGCTTTTGGAGCTGTTCACAGGTTTTCTGTTAAGTTGCGGATTCTATTCAAATTTCTTCAATCTGACATTTTCTGTTATTGTTTTACAAACATTTACTGATATGTTTTGTTGAAGATAAAGAAAATCAGTCTTTAAATCAAAGTTAGCCTCTAACAGTCTTGTTCTGGATTTGAACCGAATGGATACATCCAAGTACTCAGCTTTGTGTTTTTTGCCCTCAAAACACCAATAAGTCAATCCTCATACTAGTCCTACATAAGTCCTTCATCACACTAGTGTTTTCTATAGGGAGAGCCCTTGAAACTCTTTAGGTTTAAGTAACATTGAAGATTATGCAAACAAGGTGGGCTGCAAAGCCCAGATTTTCTTTCTTCATGGTTGGTTGGCTAACAGAACATGTGCCGTCACCTGGAACTTCCACTGAATGCAGTGAGATTTTCAGAGCTTTGATTTATTTCTTATTTTGCATTTTTGTGGTGCTGAAACATGACAAATGTAGCATGCAGCATTCAACAGCACAGCTCAGCCTTGCACTGGACCGGCACAGAGCAGGTGTGTTTCTTCACCTTATGCACATTGTTGGGTCAAAGTTCCAGGCGTATGCATCACAGACATTTTGACAGTCCTTCAGAGTTTCATGGTCAGTTTCCTTCACACCTCTTGGTAATTATTTCCAGCCGTGGCAGGACATGGATGCACGCTGTGCTGGGGCGTATAACAGCCACAGTAAAATGCAGAGAATTTCATGGTTAATTAGCTGATTTCACTGAAGCTGAATATTACAGCTTTAAAATGTACAGATCAATTACAGCAAACATCCTTCACTACAGATGTAACAGTAGAAAAACAGGTTCTTGCAAACAAAGACTTTAAGTCTAATAAAAATAATAAAATATATGTAATAAAATATAACAGTCTGCTTTCTCTTTCGGCTTTTCCCATCAGGGGTCGCCACAGCGAATCATCGTTTTCCACCTCACTCTATCATGAACATCTTCTACCCTAACATTAGCCAACTTCATGTCCTCTGTTAAGACATCCATATATCTCCTAAGTTAAAATATTTATAAAAAATATTTATAAAATATAAAATATTTATAAAATATAAAATATAACAGTAAAATGGTTTAATAAAGACAAAAACAGGTAAATCTGCAAATTCTTTAGTTTGGTCAAAGCTGATATAAAGAACTTTTTTTGTGGCATGTCTGAAGAACCAGCTAAGCAGGAGGTTCCTCGTTTACCTACGAGGAACAGCCAGTGGATGGTTTTATTGAACTTCTGGATGCTTCTGTTACGGTATATCAGGATTACCCAAATGCAGGACCAGACTCCAAGGTTGAGGGACGATCCAGAGTTCTTTTACATTTTTTGGCTCATTTCTTGAAACAAAAATTACATTCTGAAAATTCTAAGATCATTTAGCAAAACAGTCTTACAGTTCAGCAGTTCAGCACACCACTATAGCTGTAAAGCTGTAAAGAGTAATTGCCACCAAAATGGCAAAGATCCTTCTTAATTGCTTTGGCTCATTTCTTGATCAGACCGATCGTTCTCAACACTCTTGGTGCTTTTGTCAAAAGTAATGTGGATGGTTCGGCACAACACCATGGTTCACCTGCAAAAGCTCATATCTCCCCCGAAACAATTCACTCATTTTACAAAACTAAATTTCCTTCTCATTTAAACAGTCAGTGCCCCCAAAATACTTTGTCCCTTTGGCATTGTGTAAGCACTGCAGGTCAAAATGATTGTCACTATAGCAGAGGACCATTGAAATGTCCCTCATGTCCACCTTTCAGTCTAATGACAATGGTAACTGTACTGTTTTTGTGTAGCTAATGGAATACAATTTTGTATAAAACTGAAAAAAAGAAAAAGGATTTTAGGGTAAGAGTAGCCTCTTAGGTTTAACAGCACACATTGCACTCACACTGCCAAGGAAATTGTAACCATCATTATTCACACACATAAAGTAACTTTCATACATCAGAGTAAAAAGAAAATGTATACAGCATAATGTACTTTATAATATAAACACAAACAAAAAACAAGGAAAATGATATGCAGCCTACAGCGCTGTAAATAATGCTTGAGTTTCACAGCTAAAAGTTCTTCACTGGTCGCTGTTCCTCACCCTCCCTCTCCTGGCCATCGTCCTCACCCTGCTGGCCATCGTCCTCACGCTGCTGTCTGTCTGGCCACAGATTCCTGTCCACATCACAGCGTATATTCTCCCTTGTGATGCAACGAGGGATAAAACGGGGTGCATGTTGCAACCATCCCCACACTGATCTCCTGTAATATCCTCACACGCAGCATCCATTGCATGGAGCAGGGACTTCTGATCTTGAGCCCGATGCTCATACACTCGCTCATACACTCTCCACCTCCAAGCGGAAAAAACTCCTCAATAGGATTGAGGAAAGGAGAATAAGGTGGTAGGAAGACTTTGACCATCCTTGGATGAGTAGTGAACCAGAAATTCACATTGTCCCATACAATAACATGTAGTTTTAGGTGAGGCCCTACGAGACCTCTCTCATTTTCAGTCATCAAATTAAAATAATAATAAGTTTATCAAATGTTCCAAGGGATTCATATATCGTATTCATGGTATTATGTTCTTGACTAATTTTGACAATTGAACAGACCATTGTGCATGTGATGACTTACACAATGAAATGATGCTGACTCATTTTGGAGTGAACAACCATTAGACTGAGAATCAACAATCAGTTTAGATCAACAAGATCTATTCACTTGGAAATTGTGCTAAATGTAGGCTACCTGCACTTAATCATTTGCAAAGATGTACTGAGACATTGTGACATGTATTAAGACGTTTGCAATTTGATGAAATTAATGAGAAATACCGTTTTGTTGTGAACAATTGCCAAGTGGTTTGGAGGTTTGTCCATGTTGTTTAGAAAATGCAATTTCTGTTTCAAGAAATGAGCCAAACCAATGGAGAAAAACTACAATAACAAATAAGCACCACAAACATAACAGGACTTGAAACCAGCATGACACATTAGGACAAGCAGACTGAACTAAAGCAACACTCCGACACAGACAGCAAAAACGGACCCACTTAAATAGAGCACAAACAAATTAGCCTAAAGTGCAGACAGCTGTGTGCCACTCATGGAGCATCACAGGAGAGGGGGCAGAGCCCTCCAGGAGAACCCACATCCAACCTCCACAGAATACACAACAGGTAAAACAAAACAGAACAGAAGGTTGTGACAGCTTCTGCCTCTTTTCCTGCTTAGATCTGACCAATGGTTCAGCTGTAGTCTGGGAGGGAGGAGTCAATGGCAGCTACCAGGCCCTGCTGCTGGGTGAGGATCACGGCTGGCTGCTGGTGGGAGGGAAAGACCACATCTATCTGCTGAACCCAGACAGCGTGGATCTGCCCACACGGACGGTGAGGCCCCCCCTGTAGCTTCTCTTCCTGATTTTGAAGTTGGCTTAAGAAAATATAAAAACCCTGATCTGGTCTGCACCCCACACAACAGGTTTGAATTTACAGAATTTAGGACATTTTATTCCAAGCCTTAAAAAAAGAATATGCAAACAGTAACATATCTGACCTAATTCAGGCAAACAGTCATGTACAATTACAGGACTGGCACACGGAAAACAAGGATCTGATTCCCAGGAGCAGTGTTGCCTTATTGGGGGGTGTCCTGCCAAACTGAATGGTTTTGGTTCTAAATTTGTGGCAAATATTGCTTTTGGCGGGTTGACTCAATTTGGGCAGGTTTGGGTTGATTTGGCAGTTTTATTTCGCATCAAAATACTTTTCAAACAGGGATTGCAGATAGACCACACATAGTCCTCATCATGAGCAACTATAATAATCTTGTCTGTCTATATATGCAGTTTATATGTATCATTTTAGTCCTTATTTTCCCCAAAATCTGTATATTTTGTGTATTTCTTGTTCAGTTACAGCACAGACTGAAAGCAGCACACAGAGTGTAGCCTCACGGCAGATCTTGCAATCTCATGTAAACTGGGTTGAAGCTGTTCCTTTAGGGTTCTTAGCGTATGCTGATGATGTGATGACATTATTGGCATTTTCTATGACATTTCCTCACTTTCTATTTAATACTTAATATATTTCACATTTGTCTAATGAGAAAGGTGAGCTAGCTTATAGGGGCGAAGTTGAAATTCCATAAATTTCTACCACAAACCCACCTATTTTCTGAAATACTGAGTGACATATGGTATTTCCCCCCTATTTGTGGGGGTTAGTGACCAGAGAGACCCACGAATATGGAGAATCACCCCCACCCCCGCAGCTGAAGAATGTCCATCACCAGTCCTTACTCATTAAAAACCCTTCTCAAACATTTCTGATGCTTTGTAAAATAATTATTAAAGAACACTAGAATATTGTTCAACATAAAGAGTTTTTTTTTATTCAGACCAATAGACTGCACTATAGCGTAATTTATAACGCATATAAGGAGTGTCAATATGTCTCCCTGTACCTTAAAGCGAGGAGTCTGTACTTCCTCCTTCATCAGTTAAGTGTGAGAGGTCATCTTCTTCCGGAAGAGGCTTGTTTCATCCATCATTCATTCATCGAGATGATAATTATTTTTCGCGATTATCATCCTCAGCGTATCAGGATATTTTCCGGCAGCTGATGCCGTTTCTCTATGGAAGGGCACAAACTTCGGTTAAAGAGATTCAGAGCAATCTGGATCTAGAAGGATCCTTCACAGGGTGCAGTGCCATCCAACTACCGGCCAATAACCTGTCTCTCCACAACATGGAAGCTCATGTCAGGCGTTATTGCAACCAAGATATGGTGTATGGATCAATACTTGAGCATCACACAGAATGGCACTGTTAGACCAACTCCTGTTTGACAGAACAGACCCTTAAGTATATACCATGGCCCAGCTCTAATGCACATTTGATATGATCTCGCGGGCCAATTATAATTACACTGTGGGCCAAATTTGGCCCCCGGCATGAGTTTGACACGTGTGGCCCTTCAAGAATAAAAACGATGACAAAAAGGAAGAGATGCAGACCACAGATGTTGAGACACGAAAGCTCCTCACCACACATGGAGGGTTACATCCCAAATCCAGTATCCCGGGACTGTATGCTAGCTGGAGGGAAGGAGGCTTATCGTGGAAGCCACTATCCAGGATGAAACATCCAAGATGCATGAATACATCAAGCTCAAGTCCCCAACTGACAGTGTGCTCAGTGAATGTCTCAGGCAATGGAGAGCAGAGGATACAGTGCTGGAGGACAGATCCTCATGGGAGGACAAACCCCTGCATGGGATGTACCACCGGACCATAACTGATATCAAGTAGTCCTACAAATGTTTAGAAAGGACTGGCCTACAGGACAGCACTGAAGCGCTCATCCTGCCAGGTCGGGAACAAACCTCAGACTTAGATCTACCACACCAGACAAGACCAAAGCCCTAGGCTGTGCAAAGAAGCGCCTGAAACAATCCAGTACATAACTTCCAGTTCAATGCAGGGCCACTCAAAAATACACACACACACACACACACACACCCACCCACACACGCACACGCAGACACACATATTTACACCTAGGGGACAATTCAGAGTCCCCAAATAACCTTTGAAACATTTTTGAACTGTGAGAGGAATCCTGTGTGCCTATAGAAAACCCACAAATGTACAAGGAGAACATTTATGCTTCGCACGGAAGATCCCAGCGAGGATTTAAACCAGGGCCTTCTGTGAGGCTATTGTGGTAACTATCACACTACCATGCAGTCTTCTTCTTCTTCTTTCACTTTTGGCTTTTCCCACCCCTAATATGTTTTTTTTCAATTTCTTCAATTGATTGGTATAATAAGACATGAGATTTGTGTAGAATTTTGTATAATATATCAGTTCCATAGCAGAATATTCATTATAGTAATAGATTTTAATAAATTGCTTGTTTTCATACAACCTAAGTGAATACACCTATATATTCAGGATGTGTTTGGTTGAAATGTTGCCGCTTAAAGACCTTTAAATTGCGTAAATGTTTCAGGATGTTTTTTTTTTCCTCCATCAGATCTACTGGCCTGCAGCACAAGAAAATGTGGAACGCTGCAAACTGGCTGGAAAAAGTTTGGAGGTAAAAGGAAATTTCAGTGCTTTTAGAGCTGAAGTGGGTATGATACTTTGCAAAATCATGAAAGCGCTTGAAGTATGGAGCCCCAAATTGTTCTTAATTAAAAAAGCAAATATGACCTTGTGCAATCACACACAATCAACCAATTTATCTCTTATAAATATATAAAAAGATAATGAAATTGTGAAAAACCTGCACACAGGTTTTAAATTAGCCATAATATTATAAAATATATTTCATTTTGCTTTAAAACCCGTTCATTATTTTTAAAACACGATTTTAAAATTAATTTTTTTAGTCATGTTGAATATTTTTATAATTCTATGACTTTTTTCAGAAACTCGGATTTCAAAATCAATATTTTCCAAAGTAGCTTTGTTTTTATCTCACATTGCTTTTTTCAGAATGACTTATTTATTTCAGAATGAGTCTGTCGGTCAATCAAACCAAACAAGGCGGAGACACTTTTGTGATTGGCTACTCCTTTACTTAGATATAAGCAGCAGCAGCCTAACTTAATTGATTGAAGTTGCTTCAGCGAACGTGCACACCCCTCAACACTAGGTGGGAGAATGCACCTCAACACATAAACAGTGTTGCCAGACAGTAGTAGCCGCGGTTACATGGGCAAAATATCTTGATCGGATCAATGGTCGGGTTAAAATTCAACCGTGCACATGGGCACAGAAAACCTTTTTCCGATTAGAACAAACGTTCACATGGGTCACACTTTCGGTCGGAATAAATCATTTGGGGATGCGCAGTCTGCTCGGACACATGGTTCTCCTGAGTCGGGCAGCCGCTAACCCAGAGTGGCGGGACGGCTTGCAGTCCGAATTCTCCCACACATAACAAAACAACAAAACACACACGTAACAAAACATCGTCCCTTCCCCTCAAACACACATTAATAAATCCGGCTGCTCTGCTCAGAGACACAGTTCACTCGGTCCACTGGCACCCAAGCTCGGGTGCAGAGCTCCAGACGTCAGGGGGCACGAAGCGCTCCTCCCACACATCCCACTCATGAGGGGTGCAAAGGAAGGGAGAGGCGAAGAGCTAGCGGGGTGAGAGCGGAGCGGCGCTTTGCACGGGGCGTGCGCAGAGCAGCTGGTCGGTACCGTATGCGCTCCAAAGCTTTCTCTCAGTCTATGCATGACGTAAACAAGGGCAGTAGTGACACACGATCAGAATGAACCGTTTACATGCACAACGATCGGATAAACAATCGGTATAACCCACCTTCCTCAATTGGAAATAAATTTTGATCCTAACAAGTCTGATCAGGGCAGACTATTCCGAACAGTGTGTTTACATGACACATTTTTCTTCCGAACAGGCGTTCTTTCCGATTACTTTTGTCCATATAAACGCAGCTAGTGTTGGGTGGCTGTTGGAGTTCCGATAATCATCTATGTACTGGAGCTCCATGAACACACCAGGAAGAGTCGGTTAATGGCCCGTGGTCTGTCATATAACCTGCTGTTGGGGGTTTGCCGCCCCGCCTGACCAAAATTGTGTTCTTTAAAGCTTGACACCGCGGCCATGTGTGGGAGGAGCTACCAGCTAATGTTTTTGGGCTGATCGCTACACTGTGCAGTGTCTGTGTTTATCTCACTTACAATGCAGGAAGACACGGATGATGTTTTGATATTTTGAAGAGTTCTACATGGCAATCAAGTTTCCATGTTTGAGTTCATGAGATCATTCAGAGTTTCTGAGTCTGAACTATCTATTTTACTACCGTTAAACAGATAGGACCTGAACGGACCTGGGTGATTAATTAGTCCAGTAGGGAAAAAAACAAAACAACTTGTATTGTTGATTCTTCGGATCCTGTTATTTTATATATACCAATATATGCTGTATTTTCATGACCATAAGGCGCACTTAAAAGTTGTAAATTTTCTCCAAAATGAATGGAGCTCCCCATGGTGCGGTCCGCCGAAGGTGTTGTTGTGTGACTTCTATATAGAGGATGTAAGAGAGGAAAGCATGAGAACGGTAAGGAGGGCAGAGTGGACGTGAAAGAAAACACACACCCCCTAATAGTACTAAAGTGCAGGTATGTGCACTATGCAGAAAAACATTGTTTTTAGAAACCCTGAAAATGCTGTAAAAAGACACTTATGCTTATGAAGCACAGTTTAAACTGCAAGCCTCCGCTATCAGCTACGCGGAGAAACATGGGAGAAACAATAGAGCAGCTGCGAGAGAATTCAAAATTAATGAATCCATGGTTCCCAAGCTGGAAAACGAACTCAGAGAAGTTAGGAAGACTCAGCAGAGTTTCCACGGAAACAAGGCAAGGCGGCCCGAGATCAGCTCGAGCAATGGATTAACGATCAGAGAACAGCTTGGAGAAGCGTCTCTACAGTCACCACTCGACTGAAGGCGGTAATGATTCCAGAGGAAATTAAAATTGAACATTTTCAGGGAGGTCCTTTTTGGTGCTTTTTGTTTTATGAATTGGTGCCATCTTTTCATCTGGGCGACGACTACGGTGGCGCTGCAACTTCCAGTGGATTACAATTAAAATCTGCTCCTACTGCAGTGAAAAGATTGTGAACAGGGCGTTCAAAGTATGTTGCCAACGGCGTGGGAGCGATGGAGGACGGATGCCGAGCACACTTTTACTAAGACTGGGAGGCAGCACCAGGCGAGTTACGCCACAATAGATTGTAGATGCTTGGACTAACATGTCTGCTTGCACTGTTCGTCGAGCTTTCGCAAAAGCCGGCATCAGTGATGAGGAGCCGCACGGCAAGGAGACAGACTCTTACGATGATGGAAGGGAACCTGGCGTGTTTGATAGAAATTTAGCCCAGCTGTTCATTTCAGATACAAAAGATGAGGACTTTGATAGAGTTTTAGATGCTGATTGATGACTGAAAAAATAAAATATTTAAAACACAACCAACTCAGTTTTGCTCCCGCAGCCTTTTTTAAAACACATGCGCCGTAAAACCTGTTGCGCCTTTTGTATGTGTTAAATAAATAAAAAACACCCATAACTTTCAGACGTCTTTTGGGCTGGAAAACCGGGACACTATCTGGCAACACTGCACAGAGAACGAGAGTCGGGAGTATTTCAACGGGCACTTAAAGACGTGGACGACCGGTGTGGGTACCGGATGTTCTCGGGTTGCCGGATGTTCTCGGGGTCCTTCGGGGTCCTTCGACCAATGATGACGTCACACTATTTGATTGGCTGTAAGTTGCCACGACCAATGAGTTAACGTCACTAAGTTTTTTAAAAAACTTTATTGACAATTGCGGTATCATACATTAACAATGACATTAACGTTAACAACGAACAATAACGATGTAATCAATATTGCCTCGAAGATCAGTCACCATTGCCAAATATAAAATATTGACATAGAAAATAAAGAATAGAGGGGAAAAAAGAAACAATGAACATAACACACAAATAAATAAAAACATAAGTAAAATAAAATAAAGGAACATAGAAATAAATCTAAGTAGTCTAATACTAGTTAAGTTAGGGGTACTCGTGAAGTTTGTATTTCTGAACAAAACTAAGCAATTTCAAGCCATTCTTCTTTTTCATATAATGAAGTGATTGAAAGCAAAAACAGAGCTCTTTATTAAATGTTATAAAAGTGGTTTGGGCTTCAAAACTTGACCTCACCAAGATGGCGGTGCTCTCCTACCATGAGGAACCGCGTGATGTCTCCTCTAGTGATATAACTCATTTGAAGGACCCTGAAGGACCCCGAGAACATCCGGCAACCCGAGAACATCCGGTACCTACACCGGCACTTAAAGAAATCTCCTCTGTGGTGTGGTCCACACGAAACCGGTGCTCAACTGCTCTCAAACTAGTAAAAACCGAGTCGTCGATGCTTGCATCTTCTACAGCAAATATCAAGCTGAGCGTTTCATAAAAGCCATCCAAACGACTCAAAATAGTGTCTGCAGACAGATTGTGTCTCTCTTGAATCGCTAATGTCAGCAGAACTGTGCAGATGTTGCCGACATATGTCATCTTTCCAACTGGCACACCACAGAGCGGGTATCTAGGAAAACGAGCCGATTTCAATGGATCAGCCAATGTGCGTTTAGATCCCGCCCACTTTCACTGATTGACAGACTCATTCTGCTGAAAAAGCTCATATCGAAATAAATAAATTATTCTGAAAAAAGCAATGTAAAACAAATCAATCAATCAATCAAGGCTCTTGCGGGGGGGGGGGGGGGGGGGGGGGGGGGCATGCCCCTTCCCAGTGCCTAGAGCCGACCAAAAAAACAAGGGTCTTCCAAGCTTTCCGGTCTTGTGCCAGAAGCTCAGTATCCTTCATAGCAACCCCATAAGGTTTAACATCCCCTGCAATAACATCTGTCCACCGAGTACGGGGTTTGCCTCGAGGTCTTTTCCAGCCCGCAGCCCCTGGGTTAAACTCAAAGATGGCCCGCGTCGGATGGTAAGAGGGAAAACGGAGAACATGGCCGAACCATCTGATGCGGCGTTGCGCAACAAGGCAAGAGGCTTGGGGCTGGCAAGTTTGAGCTCTTAAGGCTTTGTTAGAGACATGTTGGGGCCACTTGATGTTCTCAATGGTCCTGAGAGCCCGGCTGTCGAAGCCATCTATTCTTGCGGCTAAGCTCTCATTTAAGGGCCATGTCTCAGAACCATAAAGCAGAATGGGAAGTATAGCTAGGTTGTAGATCCGGAGCTTTGTCTTGCGCGAGATGTTTTGATGACGCCACAATGGTTTTTTGAGAGACTGCAGGGCTGATGCTGCCAGTGCCCTTCTGCGGGTGATCTCTGGTTTTAGGTCACCGTTAGCCGTCACTATGGACCCCAGGTATGTAAAGCTCTTTACAGGCTCAATGACATTGTTGCCGAGCTGGAGAGGGGGTGGGTCTGGGCCGTCACCAACGTGCATGAATTTGGTTTTTGTCCAGTTCACCATGAGACCATACTTTTTTGCCTCTCTGCTGTAGATGCTCAGAGCAAGTTTTAGCTGGCTGAGGGATGTGCTGAACAGGATGGTGTCGTCGGCATACTCCAGGTCAGTCAAATGGTAATTGCCAAGAGACACTTCAGGGACTTGCTCACAGACCCGGGACATCAGCTGATCTATGATGCAGTTAAAAAGATCGGGAGCTGCCACACATCCCTGGCGAACACCACTGGAGATGGGAAACCAATCTGAGTCTTTGCCATTTACGCGGATACAGCTTTCTGCATTGCTGTAGAGCAGACCAAACAGAGAGACAATCTTGGATGGTACTCCAAGGGTCTTTAGGATATTCCACAGTGAGGTATGGCAGACGGTGTCAAATGCAGCCTTTAGATCTATGAACACCATATAGAGATGGCGATTTTTACAGAATTCATAGGTCTTCTCTATGAGTAGACGGACGGCAGAGATGTGGTCTGTTGTGGAGCGGTTGGGCATAAAGCCAGCCTGTTCGGGACGTCGGCTGCTTCTGATGGCTGGGAGAGCACGGTTGAGCAAGATCCTGGTGAAGAGCTTGCCAGGAATGGAGAGAAGTGTTATGTAAAACAAAGCTACTGTGAAAAATATTGATTTTGAAATCTGAATGTCTGAAAAAAGCCATAGAATTATAATAATATGCAACATGATTAAAAATGTATATTTTAAAATGCTGTTTTCAAACAATGAACAGGTTTTTAAATCAAAATGAAATATATTTAATATAATGGCTACTTTTATTATGAACAATTTGGGGCTTCATAGTGAAAGCATGAAAAAAATGGGGAAATTCTACATTTACTGCATAATATGTAGTTAAGTATAAACTGTTGAAAAAAAATGCAAAAATGTGTTTAAAAACCTTTGTTTAATTAGGAAGATGTGCAAATGTAAAATTACTCTATAACACTATTCCGTTGGTAGTATTAGATTAAGTCAGGAAGACATCAAAGGGTCTGGCAGGCAGGTATTTAAAAAAACTCGGAGCACAGGTACACCTTCTCTCCCTAAAAAAGCAGTTAGATGTGGGCCCCTGACACGCCTGTAGGACCTCTTTAAAAAGAAAAGTCCTTGAAGACCCCTGGGCGTCAAACTCACACAGCATAACTAGTCAAACTATTGCCTCTTCTGTTTTCTTCTGTGCGTATCTTCTGCATACTTCACCTGATTTCTGCCATTTACGTATTCAAATGTTTTGCAAGTTAAGGACATTGTTGCTCTCTTCTGCAATTTCTTCTGCAACTTGTGGTTCTGCTGCAATTCAACAAAGCTGCAGCATCTTTTACCATAGAAATACAGTCCTAACTTCTGCATACTTCATGCTATTTTTAAAAACTCAAACATTCATTTGTTCTGCTTTTTGTGGACTTTTCAGCTGTCTTTAAATAATTTTGCAATTTTTAAAATTACTGAAGTAGTTTAAGTTTTAAATATAGTGGAGGTCAACGGGATGTCGCCTTTTACTTCACTTTTTTTGAAATGTACTGTATCTCCTCCTAAACCCAATGTACGTGAATATGATGTAGATTCTACTTAATTAAAATGCGCCAAAGCTTAACTTGTCCAACAATCCAGATAAGAATCTGCGGGAATGTCCTTTTGTCCTTTTCAGAGGGACTGTGCCAACTTTGTGCGTCTGCTGCAGCCTTTCAATAAGACCCATGTCTATGCGTGTGGTACCGGAGCCTTCCATCCACAGTGCACGTACGTGCACCTTGGTTACAACTCAGAGGCAAGATATTCTTTATCTATGCATTTTTTCATTCACACCATACATCAGGTCTAGGCATCTGTCAATCTTCAGTTACAAAAGTTACTGTAAAAAAGTTACATTTCCCAACAAGTCAGCAATTGCAGAAGGTTTTCAGTCATTTTTGTGTCTGTGTGTACTTTTGTTCTACACTCTTTAGGATTAGCACACTAAAATGCAAAATGACAACACAAGTCTCCTTCCAAGTCTGTCGCAAGTGAACACGAAGCAGATAAAACAAAGGATTTGAGGCAGCGTACAAGATTTCATGCAAAGTAGTGTGAAATAAGTGTTCTGCTTTTCACTGGGGGCCGTTCACCCAACTGCATGCAGTGCTTCTCCATGAGATTAGACTCTCAAAAATCAATTGTGGACATCTGTTTGCTGTTATTCCATAATAATCCATCAGTTCCTCTCTGACCATATGGGAAGAGGCCAGCTCCATCTCATCATTTCATCACTTAGTGTGTGTGGTCCCCCCACCCCTCCACTTTCCCCTGCAGGAGCCGCTGTTTGTGCTGTCCGGTTCAGACGAGTCCGGCAGAGGAAAGTGTCCCTTCAGTCCCAGAGAGCCCTTCGCTGTCTTCCTCACTGGTAGGTCTCACACAGCTGCATAATGCAGAGGTCAAGCAGAAAATCGGAAATGATTATTCTTTCACTCCTTCGTTTTTAACGCCCACCCACCCCCCAGCAGTGAGGGGTTTGTGGGCCATCCGAAATATAAATCACCTGTTTCCCAGCGTCACCCCTCACATATTGATCCGGTCCTCCAAGATCTTTACTCTTAAACAGGCAGGGGGGGTGAAAGATTGACTGGAGAGTTTTGGAACAAGGATTTGGTTGTGTAGAAAACGACCAAAAAAATAGCCCCAACACAACCCTACCATACTCTAACCCTGATCAATTTTGGTGTTTAATATATATATTTAATTTGTTATAGTAAATATATAACAAATACATTTATGGTTTTTATAGAATTTAGTAACCCTGGTCCTTAGTCACATTAAATTTGATATAAATAACTAAAATGTATCCATTAAAATCATTAAAATCTATTTCATAAATAATTGAAATCAATTAGTTAATGACTAAATTAAATTTCATTGGGTTTTGTAATTTCGTAGAGTAAAAGTAAATGATAAAAGTATATGATAAAAACTATTTTTATTCGCTTAAACAGTTAAAATCTATACATTTAAACCATTAAATTAAATTGATAAAAAAGTTTTTTCATATAACTGTATATTTTTATAAAATTTTGTTTTTTCCATTTTATTTTATACATATATTTAAAAAAAACACATTAAATATCTACACAACAAATGTTTTAAACATTTATAAAATCATATTTTATTTTCACATTATTAAATTAGAATAACGCATAAAAAACTAAAAAGGAAAATGGGAAATGAGTGAATCTTAGTCTGTTCACGCAGGGGACATAAACAGACCTTTCAACAAAACCCAAAGGGCAGAAGTGCAGATACCCACCTTGGGATGGACCGTGCACCTACTAACTTCCATGGAAGGGGGGGGCAAACCCTTCGTCCAACCCTAACATAACCCAACCTAACCCTTACTGTAGCCCTTAACCAGCTGTGTTTTAAATGTAGAACACAAAATGACATTAAACTCATCTGATTCACATTTTCACAAGAAAACGCGGAAAGGTGTGCTCTTTATGGCAGTCCTGTTTACGTTTAATCTCTAATTTTTTAATCCTCTTTAGATGGCGAGCTGTATGCAGGCACATCGGTGGATTTTATGGGAGCCAATGCTGCGATCTTCCGGACGTCAGTCATGGGGAGCAGTCAGCATTACATCCGTACTGAAGCCTATGATCACAACTGGCTCAATGGTGAGATGCTCAGGTTAAGGGGTCATCCAAAATCTTTGTTCATCTTCTTTCTGGAGGCAGTTTTAACCCCATTAGACTCAAACACTGTTCTGCTGCTCAGGTACTGCCAACATCAGAGGTCCACACATTTACTACATATTTGACCCAATGAATGTGGGTCCACTTTACTTTTTGTTTGAGCAGCAATTAAGGACACTTAGATAATCATCTACTGCTGTGCACATTTGACAAGAATTGTATTAGTTTATTTTAAGCAATAAAAACAAAGAAAAAGGCAACAAAATAAGCAGAAAAGTCAAAACCTTTTTAAAAATAAATTGATTGGAAAATGAGGAAAATATCAGAACAGGATGCTGTAATCTTGACATCATAAATGCTCCAAATAATAAATAGGGCTGCACGGTGGCGCAGTGGTTAGCGCTCTTGCCTCACAGCAAGAAAGCCCCCTGTTCATGTCCTGGCTGGGGGACCCGAAACAGAACACCAATGGGGGACCTTTCTGTGTGGAGTTTGCATGTTCTCCCCGTGCATGCGTGGATTTTCTCCAGGGACTCCAGCTTCCTCCCACCGTCCAAAAACATGCTTCATAGGTTAATTGGTTACTTTAAATTGGAATTTGAATGAATCATAAATACACTTTATTGCTCTTATAGATATAGTACTTTCATGCGAAACATTGAATCTATTGAACGAAATGATTGTCAAATAAAGTTTGATTAATAGCATGAGAAGAATTGAATTTATAGTTTCCTGCTGCTATTATGTTTAACTTAACTTGTTTTTTACATTGTTGCCATAGTCTTTTTATTAACCTCTATTCAAAGTTATTACTACTTTGTCAGTCTAGGGGTAGATAATTTATCAAGTAATAAAGATGAAGTGCATGTAGTGTAAGGATGAGAGAACGAGCTGTGACAATACTTTTTTTCCAAAAATGATTAATAATGTTTTAACTTCACATTGTTTTGTCTATCTCTCTTCTTCATGTAGCACTTCTCTGATTATTTACGAATTTTGTTGAGCTAAATAAAAAAAAAAGGAATTCATTTAGCCAAAGCTACACTAACTCAAAGCAAAATGTCTGCTTTGTCTCCATCAGAGCCAGACTTTGTGAGCTCTTTCTCCATCCCTGACACCCACAGTCCAGATGACGATAAAATCTACTTCTTCTTCAAAGAGAAGGCAGTGGAGGCTGAGCAGTGGGACAGAAGGGTCTACAGCCGTGTGGCACGAGTCTGCAAGGTAGATAAGCAGCTTCAGCCTTCTGCAGCTGCGTTTCACAATCCATCTGTGATGCACCTTCACTCAAAAGTCTTATGGTTGTAGATATACTCATATCCTAAACATCATGCTGGTGAGAACATTAGGGCTCCCTGTTGAACTGTTTGGTCACAGTGTTGGTCTCTTCCACAAGCCATTATGATTAAGTAAAGACAATCTGACCTCATTGGAAAGATCTGGACTCAATTAGTTTATAGAAGTGTAACTGAAAAAGCTCTGTCTGTTTTGCTTTGTAACCTGGAGCTTTACAGGCTAAATTAATCTGGATTAATCCTTCGGAAACTGTACTGAAGTCAGCATCTGCTGTCCGTTTTTGTATAGTTCTGCTCTCATCCTTCCCTTTTCTGTTGTTTTTCATCTCCCCTTTGGTCCAGAATGACCTTGGGGGAAAAAGGAGTCTGATCAACCGCTGGACCACCTTCCTCAAAGCCAGGCTGGTCTGTTCTGTTCCCGGTCCGTCAGGAGTCGACACGCACTTTGATGAGCTCCGTAAGTGGCTTCTCTGCCTCACAGGATCTTTGTGGAACATAAACTAGTGATACCATGTCTGCCCAAAAACGTCCTTCCCTTTCTTGTCCGAATACATCTACAAGCTTTCAGCTTTCCTTTTTTGTGTTGTTTGAACCAATGCTTCTGTTCAGTCACAAGTGTAACAGATTTTTTCAAATTAAAACGAGAAAACAAATAAATAAATTCAGCAACAAAACAGGTTGGATGATACTTGAAAATAGATTGATAACAAAGACTGACCTCAAGGCTCAAAGCTCTTTCGCATGAAGGATTATCATCATAGGGATTTGTTCTAAACCTAAAGTCCATCTTTTCTGTGTTGATAGAGGACATCTTTGTTCTGGAAACCAAGGATCCTCAAAACCCGACCATCTACGGTGTCTTCAGCACGTCCAGGTGAGTGCTGGGCTTTATCAATGAGATTCTGAGTTGGGTTATTGTTACAGTTTCAAAACCCAACAAAGACCTGGATGAAACAGAATTTAGTGCTAGTTTGTGCTCAATAGAAACAAGTTTGGGACACAGCCCCCTTTACCGTCTGCAGGAGCCTCAGAACCATCGGTTGTAGCTGTGTACTGATGCTGTAACGTCCCCAAAGGTGTGTGGGGGTGTGGCTTGTGGCATCAGGATGATTGTAACCTCACTGCCACAGGAACAGAAATAATAACAACATGAGATAGATAAAGATGTTTTCCAATTGCCTTCTTAATGCAGAAGGACGGCTTTAGTCCATACAGCAGTGTCAGGTGTTTCAGTTCAATGATGGTATGCTGACGCTGAAACTCAACTCCAACATAAGAAAAAAGAGGAGCACAACTCAGACATGACACAACCCAACACAAGGCAGAAACGTGGGGAGACAACAAGGCACAACGGCTGACACCATGGCCTCAAATAGGACGGACAATTAAGAAATGTGATCATCATCAGCTAAAAACAGGTGAACTCATAACTCAGGAAACATAACCTTAAGAAAGTACCTGAAAAAGGGTAAGTGGCAAATATTGATCAAATAAACGTGAACAAAAACATTAAAAACTAAGAAGTCTGAACACAGATTCTTAAAAAAACACAGGCATTTTAGGAACGTTTTTTAAATGATTTGTTTAAGTTCAGTAGGTATTAGATCAGGGATGGGCAAACTACGGTCCAGGGGTCATGTGTGACCTGTTAAACTGGAATAAGTTATATAGATCCTTCCTGATGTTTTATTTTCCCTGTAGTTCTGGTTTCTCCCCATAGATGGTGCTCCACAAATACATTGACCTTTGTTTAGGAGCAGAAAGTTGTTCAGCATTTATGGAAGATTTGTTGTATTTCTGACATTCATGCATGTTTTCCAAGTCAGTCATTTTTCCGATTATTCCAAAGCCACATGAATGCAGCATTTCTCTGACTCTGCATTTTCCCTGATTTACATCAACCACTTGGCACTAAAATGAAAACTAAAGTCACATTTTCTGCCATGAACTGGTCCGTTTTGAAATATATCTTTTTATTTTTCATGAAAAAATGCTTTCACCAAGATGACATGTTATTTCTTTCTTTAATGAGGTGGATTACCAAAACACTGCAAAAAGCGCTTATTCTGTTTCATAATTAAAAACAAAAATGCAAAGAGGGGATTGCATTTTCATTTTCACATCCACCCTGCAAAAGGTGATGCATAACTCCCTCCTGGAAATGCTGAGTGGGATTGAGTTATGCCACACCTTAAAAGGAAAGAGCATTTTAAATGATTTTTTTCATTTTTAGTCATTTGATGCAGTTACATTTTGAAAAGGAAAAAGCATTGTTTAAATTAGACATTTCTAAATGAATTTTGCTACACATTTACTAGAGAACTTTTTGAAAATGAAATGTCTAATACCATTTTCATTATCATTTTAGTTAATTGACAAAATGAGCGGTGTTGATGTAGAAGAAGAAGAAGAAGAAAAAGCATTTTGACGGATTGCTTTTTCTTTTTCATTTTGAGTCAACAAACGCAGCTTCATTTGGAAACTGAAAAAGCATTTCTGGTATTGATTTATTTTTAATGATGCTACAGAAATGCTTCCATAAATCAGTTGCTTGCACACAATGTTAAAAGGGCAGAGATTTTATTAAGAAGACTTGGATCGAAAAGTGGAGAAAGAAAAAGTGGTTACGCGTCGCACAAAGAGGGCAGTTATCCTACACAACAGAGACTGAGCAACAGGCTTTGAAGTTTCTACTTCAACACTGTGTGTATTGAAAGTCAGGGAGTATCTGTCAATCAAACATTCGAGGTGGGGGCCAGCGGGGACTAAATGCTTTTACTGAACCATCTGATTGGGCAGATTTTAAGTCAAATATTTTGGGATAAAGATGAAAAAGAGAATTATTGAGAAAATGTTAGACAAGGTATTTATTTTGACCAACAGAATGACTGAGTGAAAGCTGTTTATTTCTCTATAGAAGTCTATGGGATTTTGGTTTTTTGGAGCCAGCAGATACTTCCTGTTTGAACGGGGGGGGGGGGGGGGGGGGGCACCAATTTATCCTTTATGGTTATTGGTCCATTTCCTCTTCCTTTTATTCCTCCAGGAAGTTCTGCTTTTCCTATTTTGTCCTTCCGTCTTTCTGCTCTTTTTTTTTCAATTGTCTCGCAGCTTCATTTTCATTCTGTCGACTTTGTTCACAAACTCTGATTCTGTTTTAGGATTTGGTGAAAATGAATGCTTCAGGACTTGTAGACACTCGTCTACAGCAGCTGTTAACAGCTCTGTGTCTCTCCCGTAGCTCCATATTTCATGGTTCAGCTGTGTGTGTCTACTCCATGGCTTCCATCCGTGCTGCTTTCAATGGACCGTTTGCCCACAAAGAAGGCCCTGATTATCGCTGGGTAGAATACAAGGGCCGCGTCCCCTACCCAAGACCTGGAGCTGTAAGAGTGCAGAGCCACATGAATTTTTACTGTCACTTCATGAAAGAATTTTGTTCCTGTTGGTTGGATACATGCATGGTTTATACTTGTGATGCTTTTCTGAGTTTTTTTTTTTATTATAACCAAAGTTTGTTACTGAAAAAAAATGTTTTTTCTTTATCTGACCACAAACCAAACCCTCCATCACAAATGCCACAGAGCCCTTTACTTCAGTTTCCCAGCATTCATTTTTCTTTTATCTGTTTGTTAGTGTCCCAGTGAAACCTACGACGCCCAGCACAAGTCCACCAAGGACTTCCCGGATGAGGTGGTGAGCTTCATGCGGCAGCACCAGCTCATGTGGGAGCCCGTTCTTCCTCTGGGCAACAGGCCCGTCATAACCCGGGTCGGCTCTTCCTCCCTGTTCAGGAAGGTTGTAGTCGACAGAGTTGATGCTGAAGATGGACCTTATGATGTCTTACACCTGGGCACAGGTGAGGGTGGTGGGGTTCAAGCCTTGAAGCTTCTGCTCATTTTAAAAGACAAATTTCTGTCGTTGTACTACTAAAGTTTGTACTTCTTCTCACCCATTTACGAAAATGTGAAAACATTTCCCTCTGCAGGATCCCTAAGCCATGATGTTATGTTTCATTCCTTGACTCTCAGAATTGTCTCCAGCACCTGATTTTGGCTCGGTGTGGTTATCAATAGGAGGGAAAAGTGTGTGGTTTCAGCTTTGGTGTTTGGTGTTTGCTGCAGGTGTCATCAGAAGGCCTTCTGTAAATCTTTTGTGTGGTTTGAGGAGAGTTTCCTTTCAGCCTTCCTCCAACTCTCTGGTCATTCTTGGTCGCTGGAGCAACGTACTTCCATCTCAAATCTTTAGATATCGAGAATGGCCAAAACAGCAGCAGCTGATCAACATACAATTGCTTGTGCTTCTCTATTTACTTTTGCAGTTTTTAACAAAGACATATTTGGTGTTTTAGAGTTTAGTGTTTAATGTGATAAACAAAAGCAGTTTGCCGAATAAGCAGAAAAATCAGCAGGACTGAAAGCTTGAAGCTAAAGATGAATCTTCATGTGAGTGTTGCTCACTTATATATGTTCTAACATGATGAGTTGAATAAAGTATAGGTTGAAAGATCATTTTGATAGGCTTTCTGTTCTATTTATTTTTTGACTCGGGAACCTGATTCAGGCCTTCTTGTTGAACGCTAACAAGACGGCACACAACCAGGCCATTTAAGGAAAATGAATCAAAAAGAATGCAGGTTTCTATGTAGATACATTGTTTGAAGTGTAAAGCAACAGCATTTTTCCAAAATATGTAGAGAGATTTTTGCATGATAGCACTGTAGATATCTACTATCCTGTCAATCAATGCTCTTCTTCCTCTGATGTTTGTCCAGATGATGGGAAGCTGCTGAAGGCAGTGTCTGTCAGTAAAGACAACGGGGTGACAGAAGAGATTCTTCTGGAGGAGCTGACTGTTTTCCAGGTTGGAGTCGTGTCCCCCCCCCCCCCCCCCCCCCGTAACAGCTTATGGGCTCGGTGGTTATTTTTTGGGTTCAAATGTCATTTTTGCAGAAAACTGTTAAAACTATAAAACCTTCAGCCCATTACTCATAAAGCTGCAGAGGACTTTTTTGGAAGGAAACTGGCTAGATTTGTTGCTTTTCCTTCTTTTTTTTTGCCAGCTCTGCACCAAGTGAAATGCCAGCCCAATAATGATGTTTGTTCGGCTGGGAAAAAATAGTCGCTAAATTGCAAGAAACCGTTTAATCCAGGATTTATGCAGAAATTTAGCAAAGAAAAGAAGACTGTTTAAACAGCACTTTAGAGTCAGATGAGTAAACCTACACATTAAATAAATAAAACCATTTTTATCAAGGGGCTGGTGTGCAACCCCTCTGTGCTTCATTTGCTACTGACAGCATGACGAGCAACCAGATCTGTTTCTGAGTCGCTCCCATTACAATCATCAGTTATTCATTCATACAATGACGTATCAAACTTGGGATAATTAGACATGAAATTAATTATTGCTTGAAAGGGAGTGGAAGGAAGCGAACTTAAATAATCCCACCCCTGTTCTACCATAACCATTTTATTACATGATTTATCATTATCCGGTTCATAACTTTATCAGACAGAATTAAGAATATCAATAAACCACATGACAAAGATGAGTTACTTAAAATATTATATAAAAAATAACTAGAAATCAACATGGCAAATGCAGATCATTTATCCAAAATATATGCAGATTATGTTACTTATAAAAGTAATTTATAAGATAAAAAAATTAATACTATATCAGTAATATAGACACAATACTGTTTCAGAAATCTTCATAGAAAAAATTGATCAAGTATCAAAAGTTAAAAATATGTGCAAATGATGTTTCATTAGGAAAAATCATGAATCAATTTTTTGTTCTGACCCCAAAGCCAAACAAAACTGTGAAACGTTGCCAGATTTTTCCTACATCCTTCATGTCCTGTACAGATTTTATTTCACATTATTACTTCTCCCTCTTCTATACCACAGAGTCCAGCTCCCATCTTGAGAATGGAGCTGTCCACCAAGAGAGTAGGTCCTTTTCTGTGCTTTCTGACAATTTCTTTATTGATTGATTCTTCTCAGTCTTTTTTAGCTTTTGATAAAAACTTTGAGTCAGCAGGCAGGAAAATGAGTTCATGACATGGAGGTTCATTGTGTTTTTACTGTTTTAATAAGAACCATGCTTAACTTGTGGTCATGCTCCTGCATTAGGTAAGAAGCAGCAAATTCTGACTCCAGAGCCAACACAACTAACTAGAACATGGAGAGAAGATATCACTAAGGTCAAATGTGACTTAAACCATTCCAATGCAGTCCAGAATCCAGTGAAGTACTAAACTAAACTGAAATGAAATTATTTTATTGATAAAAAAACAAGAAGAATAAAAATTTGTACATGACAGATATTTATAAATGTGACAGAGGAGCTAAAGGTGGAGGTGGGACTACACCAAGGATCATCATCTTGTTAGCCATGGGACTGGGTGGAGGAAGGTTTCAGATTTCATGTGTGACCAAAGAGTAACATCAATAATGAAAGGAAGGGTGTGGCAGACTGGTGAGAGCAGCCATTTTGGTTTAGATTAGGGCTGTCCAATCCTGGTCCTTGAGATCTACCACCCTGCCTGCTTGCCTTTCTGCTGATTAGTGGACTCAGGTGTTTCCTCATTCTGACTGACTAAACTCACCTGATCCAGGTAAAAAACAACAAGAAGTGCAAGGAGATATGGAAAGAGGTACAGGACCAGGATTAGGCAGCCCCAGTTTTGACTCTGACGCAGAGACAGGAAGCAGAGCTGGAGGCAGCAGAGGTGAAGATGTTGAGGTTCTCTTTGGGAGGGACCAGGATGGATCAAGAATGAATCAGAGGAACAGATCGTGCTGGATGTTCTGAAGATAAATGCTGGGGAGCAGATGGAAATGTTTGGACACATTGAGAGGAAGAACAGTGAGAATGTTGGTGAAAGGATGCTGAGGTTGGAGATACCAAGAAAGAGGTCCAGAGAAAGACGAAAGAGGAGGTCCATGGATGTAGAGAAAGAGGATATGAGGGAGGTTGGTGTGACTATGAAGATTATCCAGAGGGTTAGATGGAGGTGGATGATCAGCCGTGGTGACTCCAAGAGAGTATCTGAAAAGAGGAAAAGGAACTGATGAGGAGGACTGTTGACACTGGGAATGAGTTCTAGGGAGGGGCCCTGTGTGTCCACAGGTATCAGTTTATAGTGCAAACAGTCAAGATGTCCACCCTTAAGAAGCAACGACCAACAGAACTGTAATGTGTGTCTCTATGCTTGTCTGCTGTCCCCCCCACCATTTCCTCCACAGGAACAGCTGTTTGTGTCCAGTGAACTTGGCGTGGTTCAGCTCGGCCTGCAGAGGTGTGCACTGTACGGTCCAGACTGCGCCCAATGCTGCCTTGCCAGAGACCCCTACTGTTCCTGGGATGGACATACGTGCTCCAGATATTTCTCCACAGCCAGGAGGTATGTGTGTGTGGAGTGGGAGGTGAGGGGGGATTTTCTTTTACTCTTATGCTACAAACACATTTGACATGTGATGCGCATCCTTGACAGCGTGTTCCCATGGTAACCCAGGGCAGACAGTCGCTATCCATTATCCCTTAGCGCATGTTGGCCACCTACAGTTGGAAGAGTCCTGATGTGAAATGTCAAAGCGGTGCAAATCTGGTGAACTTTGTTCTAAGCTTTTTCTTTCACAGCTCTATTCTGATATATGAAAGACTTGGTTTAATAGAAATTCAAGCCGATCACAAACCCCAATTTATAATTTCTTCTCCATGATCAACTTTCAAATGATTGGCAATTCCATGACTGAAAAGAGACCCCCGCATCACTGATTCTACCAAATCCGAGTTCTTGATTGGTCAAAGTTCAACTGGTTTAACTTTCAAAGCGCATTGAATGGCCATGCGTTGTGGACGTAAAGCCTTAAAACGGCCTCCATCTATTCTCACCTTGTTAAGTCCTTGGTTCAGATCAACTCTGTGAGCTTTTGAACAGGTAAAGGTAACAATCCTCTCCTAATGGCTGCAGACACTGGATTTGTGTCTTTTCTGGTTTCTTAAGGCCCGTACACACCGGGACGAATATTCGCCAGGCGTTATTCGCCAGCGTTTTTCGCCATGTTTTTTGTGTTCACACCCAGGCGATTTTTGCTGACGATGAGCCGAACGAACATGCAATTTCATTCCCTGACATTAGATGGAGCTTAATGTAAACAGAAATACTCCTGTACACAAGGTGGCGCTGCGCAATTTTACGCTTCTTAAACTTACTTTTCCCTCAGAAGAAGAGAGCAAGTATTTACGCGCTTGTCAGAATCATACAAAGAAAACATGAATATTTCAAGCACCAGTTGCTCCAACTCCAACAGTTCGGGGATATTTTAGAATGTCCGTCATTATTTCTTCGCGGCAGTGTAGATGCAACTCGGCGTCTATCTTCTTCGCTGGTATGTGTGCTCAGCAAGGCAGTTTTGTGTTTGAGCGCCCCCAAGTTGTGTTTTACTGTAACTTCAGAAGCTCCAGACATGTGTGCAAAAGCGCCATTCTCATTGGTCGAATAGATTTCGACGCAACGCGTCAAAAAAAAAAAACGAACCCGAGTCGTTTTTTTTTTTTGACGCTTTGACGCGTGTCGTTTTTTCGCGTCGGTGTGCACACTCTCATTGGTGCCCTTTGTTTACTCACGAGGTGTTAAATGTCGGCGTTAAATGTCGGCGAAAATCGCGCGCGAAATTCGTCCCGGTGTGTACGGGCCTTTAGACCTCAGTGCTGCATTTGACACAACTGATCAGAACATTTATAGGATTACGTCATTGGTTTGACAGGAAGTACTTTAAATTGCTTTAAGCAATTTTTTATCTTATAGGTTCCAGTTTGTTCATGTAAGTGTCCGGTCTTCCTCACAGCAGAGACAGCGTCATGAAGTACCATAGGGCTCTGTGCTTGGTCCAGTCTTGTTTTGTTCAAACGCACATCTATCATAACATTATCAGGGAGCACAGAATCCATTTCCACTGTTATACTGATGATACTGAGATATATGGATCTATAAACCAGCAGAATTCTCCCAGTTTACAAGACGCTTGATAGATTTAAAGACTTGGAAGACTTTTAATTTTTGTTTAGTTAACTCCGATAAAACAGAGGTTGTTGTACTCGAACCCAAGGGTTTCAGAAAAAACGAAACTTTTACCTCTTACATGAATCAAATTTCTAGAGTGATCTTCTTTCCTCTCCTTATTTCTTGAATAAATAACGTCTTATTTTAAAATGACTTAAAGAAATGAGTTCAGACATTTGTTACCTCAGGATCTGACTGTTGTCATTCTTTACCAACAGTTGCCCCTAGTGTTGTATGCTCACGCTCATTGATAAGAATTTAGCTGTTATTTGAATTTTTGCTCTCAGTAAAGGTTAGAGCACTAACCAAGGTCAACGCACAGAGAAAGGTTTGTGATCTCAATTAAGAGTTTATTTGCATTTAAAGAAATGATGAAGATGTGAGGGGTGGAGCACTGAATCCTGCAGGTTCACTGGTTTTACTGAAAAATACACAAAAACGCACAAGCAATCTGGGAAGAAAATGAGCACTGATATCCCTTAGAATACTACGGTAAACATGTCATCTAAACATTTATTACATTTAGATATTTCCAGACTGTTGCCACTCTTTTTATAGATGTTTAGACGTTTTTACAAATAAAGGTTTATAAAGTCACATCAAAGTTTGGTTGCCTTAAAAGATTTACATTTCAATAAGTTAAATGTTAAATGTAAAACTTGTCAAGCATAAAAGTAAAAGGTACTTTGTTTATCTGATGTGTGTGATTACTTGTCAGGCGTGCACGGCGACAAGACGTGAAGTACGGAGACCCCTGGAGTCAATGCCAGAAGTACGGTAAGAACTGAAAAATCTTTGTCCTATTTGAACGTGTCAAATGAATTATAAAGAGTTTCTTTCTCTTACTATATGATCAACGAAGTCATATGGGGGGGGGTCATGGTCCTCTTATCAGAAGATTGCAGTTTCAATTCCTGCCCTGCCCGCCCATGTGTCACTGAACCCCACATTGGTCCTCGTGGCTTTCATTTCATTTAACCAGGAAGGTCCCCTTGAGATTAAAAACCTCTTTTCCAGGGGAGTCCTAGCCAAGAGGCAGCAATTTGTAGAACAGCAATACATAAAACACATAGCACAATTATATTACATAAAAATGTCTAGATTTATAAATAACTCTTGCATGTTAATGAAGCAGTCTCTAAGTCCTTTAGTTGCATTTTAAAAGCATTTAAAGGGCGCAGATATGTCAGCTTTCAGTCTTTCTGTAAGATGTTCTACGCAGCAGTAAAGAAACGTTTTTTTTTCCGCAGTGAACAGAATCAGTTCATTCGATCTCAATGAGTAAGGCTTCAGTTTCTCCTCTTGAGTAAGGAACATATATAAGGGGGTGGCAAACCAAGCAGGGCCTTGTAAATAAAAACGTACCAATGGGACTGCCTCCGAATCGGCCATTGCACCCCATCTAAAAGTCACAGTGGTGTATCATTAATTTACAGTTAGATATGAACCTCAAAGCAGGATGAAACATCGTGTCCAACATTTGAAGACTTGACAACGGAGCATTCATGTACACGATGTCACCATAATCCATCACAGGCAAAATGATTGCAGTGACAGTGTCTTTGGACCGTCATTCCTGCCTTTTAATTGTTTTTATCATTTACGTAACATAGCAAAACTGCGGGCCTTTTTATCTAACTTAGTCTTAGAGGTGGTTATCCATGCTTTGATTTCTTCTCGTTTAGATTATTGTGCTTCTCTTTTTACTTGTTTTAATAGATCTGTTCTTCACCGTCGTCAGTTAGTTCAAAACATGCTGCAAGGCTTTTAACAGGATCAGACAAAAGGGCACATATTACCCCCATTTTATCCTCCTTGCACTGGCTCCCCATCTAGTGGCGTATTGATTTTAAAATTTTAGTTTTAACCTATAGAGCTTTAAATGGACAGATCCCAAAATATTTATCAGACTTGCTCTGTCTCGACACCTCCAGCCGTGCCCTCCGATCCTCGGATCAAAATCTTTAAAGATTTTTAAGACCAAGTAGACCAGACCAGACTCTGGAATGCCCTCCCCCTGTCCCTTCGTGTGGCCGACATAGTCGATTCTTTTAAAAGTCAACTGAAGACACTTTTATTCAAAAATACTTTGAGCTGACTGTTTTCATTGTTAGTTTTATTCTATGTTTATTTTTCTTCAATTTAGTTTTGCTTTACATTATATTTAATTGATTGTTTTTCTGCTTTTACTGTATTGTATGTTTTTTATTGTTCAGCGCTTTGTGATTTTATCTGTGAAAGGCGCTATATAAATAAAACGTACTTAGTTACTTACTTACAAGACGCTTTTTTACTTCAATAGAAAGCCAATGCTTATTGCGAAAGAAAAAAACAAATTTCAGTTTTAATATCTTTACAAGTTGTTTACTTTGTGTAGTTTAAAAGTGAGGGAGTCATTAATGCAGACACCCAAACTCTTATATCCATGACCTACTCTGTGATGTTTTCTTCGAGGGTGGACACTACAGGAAGAACTTCGGGAACTTTATAGGTTGGCGCCAGTGTTTGGCAGTGGAGCTGGCATCAGTGTGTGAATGTGTGTGCGTGGATGAATGGGTCTGTAAAAGAACGGCAGTAAAGCTGAGCTGGAACTGCTCAGCCAAAAGACGTTTTCCCTTTCTGCCATCTGTTTTGTTTGTTCGTGCTGAGATCACAAACAAAGCCCTACCATGTAATCTGTTGGACTCTACATAAAAATCTGGGTTATTGCAAGGATCTGGATTGAACTGGATTAGAGCAATCACAATAAATGCATCTCTAAAGTTTTGGTGGTTGTGCTTTAACGAAACCTCTGTTAAAAATAGTCAATGTATTTTATTTTTATTTTTTTTTCATCAGGTTCTGATGTAACGCCCTCTAGGGGAGAAGCTGTGAAACCAAGTGTTTAGATTTTTAATTAAAGGTTCACCTTCTCGAATAATTTTTGGGTTTTTCCTGCTCCTGGATTCAGATTCTGTGGCGGTGAGGCCGGAAAAACCAGTGTTTGCAGTCGAAGGGAACTCCACCTTCCTGGAATGCTCCCCTCCGTCTCCGGAGACCCGGCTCGTTTGGTCGGTGCAGCTGTCAAACAGCCAGAAGCAAACTGTCGGTCAAAAGAGCAAAGAGGTGAGTTTCACTTTTTTGTGCCTCTCCGGTCTGGAGCCACTAAATTGCTAAGTGGCCAAGTGAGTGATCAAACCACTCGCTTGCATTGGGAAGTAGAGCGATTTCCCAGATGACTAACGTAGATGTGAAGAGACTTTTCAAAAACAGAGGAGAACTTTCCGTGTATTTTGTTTGCTTGTCAGAAACCCGAATCGCCTTTCATCTGTTTCTCCTCTCAGCTCCTTCAAAGTGAAGACCATCGCTCCCTTCACATGAAGAGAGGGTTGCTGGTTCAGCACCTGCAGCTGGCTGATGCAGGCCTCTACATGTGCATCAGTCACGAGCAGTCCTACAGTCAGGTTCTGGAGCGGTACCGTCTTCACATCATACCTAACCACCACGTCCCGCCTCCCTACTACCACCACCACCACCACCAGGACCTGTTAGTTCTAGGAAAGACCAGCTCAGCTGGGGGCGGAGCTGCTCATCCAGGGTCTCTGCTGCTGGGACACAGGAACCAATGGCAGCCCCAGCGTCTTCCTCCGAAGAGCTACAAAGACCTGCAGCTGGTGGGGGGCAACGGCTTGAGTGTGGACGAGTACTGCGAGCAGCTGTGGTACCGTGAGAAACGCAGGCAGCAGAAAATGCGCACTCTTAAACTGAAACAGGAGAGCAGGAGAGCCCGCGTCCGGAGGAATAACCCCCCTCTGAGCCCCATTTAGTCTCCTGGAGGAGTCAGGGACATCGTCAGGAGCTCAGATCCTGCTCATGCTGAGGACCAGACTGGCTGGCATCAGGACACCGTATTAGATCTAGGGCTGCAAATTCTGACTCAAAGGTATAATAGATAACCTTTTCTTTAACATCGCACAGGTTTCTACACTGATGACAAAAATTTCAGAATTGATTTCCAGTTGAACCTAAAGGTTTCCTCCCTACACCAGATAGATTCACTGCTTTCAGTCAGAGGACAACTTATACAGCGCAAACCTTCAGAAATGACGGTCAGACAAACTTCTTGTCATTTCTTTTAAACAGCGACAAGTTTGGAATGTTTAAGTTTTTACTTCATTCATTTACTTTTGTCATGTTTATATGGGAACTTTTTTGTGACTCAGCTTGAAAGTGCAGATAAAGTGACAGACAGACTCACCTTTATGTATTTATATGTAACTTAATGGCATACAGCTAAGCAGAAACAGTCTTTTTAATTGTTTTGTGGTTTGTTTATTCTGGAATTTCCGTGTTTCTACAGGACTGAGGCCTCACTGGGAACGCACACGTTAAATGGACTTTGCTTGAAATCTTGTGTAAACTACAGCTTTGTCACATCAATGACTATTAGAAAATTGTACCTTTATTATTATTATTTCTGGCTGTCCAAGTTAAAGAGAACATTTGTTATATGTATCTGTGTTATTTGTTGCTTTTTGTATCATGATGAGCCTTGTCTTTAGTAAAAATAAAAATAAAAACACGCCACAGCAATACATTTAACACACAAACTTTATGTGAAATAATCCACTAGTGAATAAATAAGAATAAAAAACAAAATCACTCCTAAATTTGTGTGTTTTTTCCTTTTTCAGCACCTGAGTATTGATTCATTTAATGGCTTACACGACAAAATATTACAGCTTCTTCCATTTTAGTACAGAATAAATAATGTTAAGAAAACAAATTACTCGTAAAGGCATCTGCAGAACATGTCATAATAAACAGCATTGATAAATCCTCCATCCATCTTCTGTTCGCACTTGTCGGGGTGAAGCTTTTCCCGCTTGCTAATAGGGCAATGGCAGGCCACGCCATGGACAGGGACATCATCACTCCATCATAGGGTCACCGACAAACAGCCTACCGTACAGGCTGACCCATATCCAGTAGACTGCTTGAGTCTGGGTGAGGACAGTTGATCTAGAAAGGCAGCTAAAAAACCTGAACACCCCTCACCCAGTCCACACTCAGACCTGATATCTTAGCCTTGGAGGCCAAAGACGACCTTGTGTTGGCAAGGCTGAAAGCTCCCTTGGAAGAAGAGGGAGAAATACCAGGAGGTGGTGGAGGAGCAGGTGTTTGCCAGTAGACGTGGACAAAAATCAGAAATGATTAGGAAGATGTTTAAAAAAAAGGTATCAGATCAAGAATGGTTATTCTGACCAATAGAATAACTAACAGTTGTTTCTTTCTTTATAGAAGTCTATGGGATTTTGGCTTCTTGGAGCCAGCAGGTACTTCCTGTTGCTCAGTTCAGTTTCATACGCAGTCAATGGAAATCATCTACAGGGCTCTGGCTGAAGAAAGGGGAGCAGGGGGGGGCACTGGGTCGTGATACCTAGAAAAGGGTGTCCAAGGTGAGACCACGAGCAATAATAACATTATTATTAACACAACAACAATAATTATAATACGTTTCTGGAGGTGCGTTTGTTGTCCAGACGGGGGCAGCAGAGCGGCCCGACACCACAGAAGAAGAAAGGCTGCAGCTCTCTGCCTATGGAAGCGCGGTTTTGAGGGGGGGGAAGTTGCTTAAACTCACTTTGATCTGTCAAGAACAAAGGTAAAGATGAGCTCGTTGAAAGTCCAGTGTTTGTTCCGCCGGTCAGGCGAGGTGTGCCGCCCGCAGTGCGTACCGTTTGTTCAGACAAGTCTGGTTAGCATAGCTCATTAGCCAGCCCTCGCTAGCTTAGGTTAACGGCTGTGTCCGCCGTTTTCTCAGTGTGGTTTGTTTGAAGTTAACAGTTCCTCTGACCTCGTTAACATTTGTTTTGTCGCTGTCACGTGGCTTACTTCGAGTGTGTCAGTCACAGTAGGAGTTCGCTAGTTCTCCAGTTAACTGAACTTAGCTGAAAGTCCAAACATGTGGTTTGCAGCTCCGGCGGGGTCCAGGCGTCAGCAGCCTGACTCGGTCTACATGGCTGCTCCAACTATGCCGCAGCCCAGCTTCCTCCTGGTGAGTCACTCAAGTTACTGAGCTGGAACAGTCCGAACCACCGTGTCTGTCTGTGCTCAGGAACGTGCTGTTATGTTTCTCCTCCAGGCGAACCTCAAAGCGGACTCCACCACCAAGCCTCTCCTCCAGCGATGCCAGGATCTGGTGAAGATCATTGATGAGTATCCTGCCAAGGTGCAGCTGGTTCTGCTGTCTGTCTGTCTGTCTGTCTGTCTGTCTGTCTGTCTGTCTGTCTGTCTGTCTGTCTGTCTGTCTGTCTGTCTGTCACCACCTCCACGGGGCTGCTGGGGGGTGATTGATTGATTGATTGATTGATAGATGGGGAGGGATGATGGGTTGGTGTCAAGACTGTCCTGCTTGACCTATTTCTGCTGCTAAGCCACAGTCCAGCTAAGAAACCAAATTTGGTCTTAGAGCTTTCAGTTCTGAACACAGAAATAAATAAAATAGGTCAATATACCTAAAATTAAGCAAATTATTAATCTGTTACGTCTAATACAATTATTCTAGGATTTTTGCCTTCTATATGCTACATCTTCCCTATCTATACTCCAAACACCATCACGTTGCTTCAGGACATCATTCATCTGCAACTTTAACTATATATATGTTTTTAATCGTTCAGTTAATGTAATTACAGGCTTTATTTCTGCCAAGTGCAGTTTATTATTCTGTACCAAGTAGGGTTGTGCCGATGGACGATATCATCGTCCATCGTGATGGGTGACTGACATCCCGATGGAGAGACCACCATCGTGATGCCACGCCCCCGCCACGTTGCGCGTCGACACCATAAGCCGCGGTTACATGTACAAAATATCTTGATGGGATCAATGGTCAGATTAGAATCCAACCGTGTACATGGGCCCAGAAAAAATGTTTTCAGAATATAAAAACGTTCACTAAGGTCACACTTTCGGTCGGAATAAATCATTCGCACATGCGCAGTAGGGTTTGAAAAACGGAAGGATATAAACTCCGCCGAGCGGCTTTTTTTTTTTTCAAACTTTATTGTATGTAACAATTCAATACAAAACATTGTTAAACAGCGCCGAGCGGCTATATACATTGACATGCCAGCTCGGTAATATACGAGACGATCTTCTAAACCTGCTTTTAATAATGTTACGGTTATTATGAAACACCTGTTCGCTCATCATTTGAATTTTAATCCGTGTGGTCAGTGCTTTTTCTGAACGAAGCCAGGATTAGCAGTATGCTAACACGGGCTAACAACATTAGCTTTGGGTGGCGCTGCATGCTGGCTGCACGTAAACATGTAAGAATAACATCAGCCTTTATTTAGTCGGGACACGACTGGAAACACAAATCCACGTGATTGTTTGAATGTTTTCTAAGGACTGAGCGACATTTCTGCTTTGAAGCTCAAACCGCTGTGTGTGCTGACGATCCGAGCTGTGCTCAGACACACACTTTTAGACCCGGTTCTGAGTTCGGATGCTTGTACCCCTAGAGCTGCGGGACGGATCGCAGTCTTAAATCTCCCACACATACCGCTCATGTACCCCCCCCCCCCCCCCCCTCCCCTGAAACACAAAGCTGTAAATCCGCGCTCCGCCGGTCCACTTCACTAGTGAAGTGCGGGAGCGGACTACTTCTTTTCTATTTTGTTTGTTACTTTTTTGTTAAAGTCACTTCCCTCAGTTTATACTGGATCATCGCGGATTAGTCATTAGTTGGGAAATAAAATGAAAAAAGCAAAAAAACGAATAGCAGTTATATAAGAACGAAAAATGTGTAAATACCCCCCCCCCCCCCCCCCCCCGACGATGTCATCGTCCATCCCGATGGTTGACAGCAAACATCGTCAACGGCCAATTTAAGGGACATCGCCCAACCCTAAGGGCTTGAGCCTGTGGGCGCTCCTTTCCGCGCTCATTAACATAATTCTTCCCGGTGTGGCGTGTGGGACTGGGCTCCGTTGTGCATTTCAGCACTTATCCTCATTCTTTAGGGGGACCGAAATCATCCTGTACCTTTTACAAAGCTGTCAAATTGATCCAAATTCATAAGAAAGCTGCCGTTGGCTCTCAAATGACCGGATAGGTCCACTGTACCTTGGTCCGAATTTTAATCAAAGTATAAGCCGTCCCAGAATGCACTGCAACACGTATATTAACACTGTAAACTTACCAAGTTCTTCAATGGCAAAGTGAACGTGTGCGGACGGCATGCGCAGTGACACTCTTTGCTTCATGTTTGTACTGTCCAGTTTTTTGTGCGCCCCCTCTGAGCGTGTCTGGGATGCAGATGGATGCCCTCTCCGTTTGTGTCCTGCTGTGCCACACATAAGTGTTGTGTTCTTCTCAGGCCAGCTGGCTTTACTCCACCGTGTTTCCGTTGTGAGGGGCACCTGTGGGGACCTAAGGTTTTAGTCAGCCGCTGTTTTTGTGTTTTCCCTCACTGTCAGACGGTGGGGGTGGGGTTCCCCCATGAGCACCACAGGGTTTAGACCTGCTGCTGCTCTTGTGTGTGCAGGAGCTCCACCTGATCTTTCCCTGGCTGGTGGAAAGTGTGTTCGGCAGTCTGGATGGCGTTATCATGGGTTGGAGTTTGCGCCTTCTGCATTCGCGATGCAACGAGTACAACGTTGTCTTGGATTTCCTGAACCCCAGGTACCTTACCTGCAGCCGAGGTAAAGTGCTGTCAGTGTGGCTCCAGCCAGGCCCAGACTGTTTCCTGTCTCTCTCTCTGTCTCTAGTGGCCCAATGATGAAACTGGTGTATAAACTTCAAGCAGAAGAATACAAATATGAAATTCCTATCAACTACCTGCCGGTATGACCTTTTTATTCTTTCCTTGTACATGATCACACTTAGGTTTGGATGTGCTGCAGTCTTCTTCTTCTGGTGTGTTGTTTAGGGTCCTGTGAGAGCCTGCATTCAGGAGGGAGTTCTCCCAGACTGCCCTCTGTTCCACAACAAGCTGCAGTTTCCTCCGTCTGGCATCCTGACCCCCAACATCGCACTCAGTATCCTTCACCAAGCAACACACGCCTTTACTTTCAATGGGGAAAACCTTAGCAGTTGAGCTGTTTTCATGTCTTTTTACTGTGATAAATATTCTTGTATCAAGTCAAGCCAGGAAAAACGTCATCAGCCAAATGTAAAGGTTCCTGAACGTTCCTCAGATCCCTTTGAGTTCTTCATGTTTAACTTTGCCTACTGCCTAATCACGCCAAAGGTGGGTTCCCCGCCCCAATTAATCAGTAAATGTATGTTTCATGGAGTTGACTGCTGGTTGTAAAGCAGAAGGGTGGAGGATGTGTGCATCTGTTGCAGCAGAACCTTCAATTCTAACCAGTTAGTTCTGTGCATGCTTTCAGAATTTCCCTCAAGGCCAGCAAGGAAGCTGCACGGACAGTGCCTACTTTGTGTTGGTGGACATGTACCTGAAGTATTTCCTCCCCAGTGAAGGAAGCGTGCCTCCTTCTGACTCCAGAGGCTCTGTCACCGCTCCCTCTCCACGGTATTATGACTAAAATCTGTTTCAGGAACCCAGCCCACACACTAGAAAACAGGACAACCGTATTCTGAGTTTTTGTTCTTTTTTCAGAATAGCAGTACATTTATTTTAATTCTGGCTTTAAAAAAGTTTTAGCTCTGTCAATGTTCTGCAAGTTGTTCCTCCCTGACACTAGACATTTTTTTTTTTACTGAAGATCAGATTTAGAATTCAAATTCCAGATTTAAGAAAAGTTCTTCTCTCACATGAAAAGGCTTATCTGTTCCGCCGCGAAAAAAATTCCAACGTCCAAAAATTAGTCCGTCCATCTTTCGTTTAGCCATTTTTGAGGAAGGTGACATTCAATGACTGTCAACAGAAAAAAGGAGTGCTTGGCGGTTTCGACTGCGCGCCAAGATACTAGCAAAGCATTGTGGGATTTGTAGTATTAGCGGTACAGTATATACCGCAGGCCAGCTCTAATGCACAATTGATATGATCTCACGGGCCAATTATAATTACACATTTTGAGTTTGACACATGTGTTGTAGTGTGTAGCAAAGGAATGAATGACACCCTATCTTTATTTATAACTCCTACAAAAGGCTGCTATTAATCAAGAGGTAGAACAAACATTAATCTTTGTTCTAGAAAGAGAACCCAGATGATGTGAATCATTCCAGAGACCTTAAACAATCCACATCTGTTGTAACTATGTCTTTTAATGTCATACAAGTGTCTGAATAGTAGTAGTAGAAAGCTGATTTTTGCTTATATTTTCCAGACCTTCCAGTGTGTCCTTTGCTGGTTATGGTGTTCACAGCCCAAGTCTGCTGAAGCATCACATTTTCCATCAACCCTCAGTGAACGCAGACCCTGCAGCCCAGGAGATCTGGAGGTCAGAGACTCTGTTGCAGGTGAGACTCTAGTCAGGTGGCAGATGCTGGGAACTGAGGTGACATGCAGGAGTCCAGCTAACATTAGAAACCTTTCAGCTAAAGGTCTGCACTCTACTAGGTTTGATTTTGAGTTTGATTTTTTTTTTTTTTTTTTTTTTAAGCTCTTCATCAGAGCAGACTAATTCCAGAGTAGAGAATGGTTGAAGCTCTTTCTACTGGTTTCTTGACATGCATTCCGCCCTTTTCGTCTCATCTCCAGAAGGCATGTTGCCATGGCATCAGATCCCACATCCAATGAATGTGTTGGCCGTGTTAGTTTTACATGTAGTAACTGTTCTAAAAATGAAAACAGCTGTGGTGACACGGGCGTCCCAGCTGCTTGCTGAGTTATTACGGTTTGATGCTCTCACCATGTTAAAATGTACCCAAACTTCTGTTGAGATGATAACAAGGTTAAGGTTAAGTCTTTAAGCAGGTACAACCACATAGTGATGGTGCAGGAAGAGCTGTATTGTGATGGTGCAGGAACAGCTGCATGGTGATGGTGCAGGAACAGCTGCATGGTGATGGTGCAGGAACAGCTGCATGGTGATGGTGCAGGAACAGCTGCATGGTGATGGTGCAGGAACAGCTGCATGGTGATGGTGCAGGAACAGCTGCATGGTGATGGTGCAGGAACAGCTGCATGGTGATGGTGCAGGAACAGGTACAGCTTTATGGTGATGGTGCAGGAACAGCTGTATGGTGATGGTGCAGGAACAGGTACAGCTGCATGGTGATGGTGCAGGAACAGCTGCATGGTGATGGTGCAGGAACAGCTGCATGGTGATGGTGCAGGAACAGCTGCATGGTGATGGTGCAGGAACAGCTGCATGGTGATGGTGCAGGAACAGCTGCATGGTGATGGTGCAGGAACAGCTGCATGGTGATGGTGCAGGAACAGCTGCATGGTGATGGTGCAGGAACAGGTACAGCTGCATGGTGATGGTGCAGGAACAGCTGCATGGTGATGGTGCAGGAACAGCTGCATGGTGATGGTGCAGGAACACCTGTATGGTGATGGTGCAGGAACAGGTACAGCTGCATGGTGATGGTGCAGGAACAGCTGCATGGTGATGGTGCAGGAACAGCTGCATGGTGATGGTGCAGGAACACCTGTATGGTGATGGTGCAGGAACAGGTACAGCTGCATGGTGATGGTGCAGGAACAGCTGTATGGTGATGGTGCAGGAACAGGTACAGCTTTATGGTGATGGTGCAGGAACAGGTACAGCTGCATGGTGATGGTGCAGGAACAGCTGTATGGTGATGGTGCAGGAACAGCTGCATGGTGATGGTGCAGGAACAGGTACAGCTGCATGGTGATGGTGCAGGAACAGCTGTATGGTGATGGTGCAGGAACAGGTACAGCTTTATGGTGATGGTGCAGGAACAGCTGTATGGTGATGGTGCAGGAACAGCTGCATGGTGATGTTGCAGGAACAGCTGCATGGTGATGGTGCAGGAACAGGTACAGCTGCATGGTGATGGTGCAGGAACAGCTGTATGGTGATGTTGCAGGAACAGCTGCATGGTGATGGTGCAGGAACAGGTACAGCTGCATGGTGATGGTGCAGGAACAGGTACAGCTTTATGGTGATGGTGCAGGAACAGCTGTATGGTGATGGTGCAGGAACAGCTGCATGGTGATGTTGCAGGAACAGCTGCATGGTGATGGTGCAGGAACAGGTACAGCTGCATGGTGATGGTGCAGGAACAGGTACAGCTTTATGGTGATGGTGCAGGAACAGCTGTATGGTGATGGTGCAGGAACAGGTACAGCTGCATGGTGATGGTGCAGGAACAGCTGCATGGTGATGGTGCAGGAACAGGTACAGCTTTATGGTGATGGTGCAGGTACAGCTTTATGGTGATGGTGCAGGAACAGCTGCATGGTGATGGTGCAGGAACAGCTGCATGGTGATGGTGCAGGAACAGGTACAGCTGCATGGTGATGGTGCAGGAACAGGTACAGCTTTATGGTGATGGTGCAGGAACAGCTGTATGGTGATGGTGCAGGAACAGCTGCATGGTGATGTTGCAGGAACAGCTGCATGGTGATGGTGCAGGAACAGGTACAGCTGCATGGTGATGGTGCAGGAACAGCTGTATGGTGATGGTGCAGGAACAGCTGTATGGTGATGGTGCAGGAACAGCTGCATGGTGATGGTGCAGGAACAGGTACAGCTGCATGGTGATGGTGCAGGAACAGCTGTATGGTGATGGTGCAGGAACAGCTGCATGGTGATGGTGCAGGAACAGGTACAGCTGCATGGTGATGGTGCAGGAACAGGTACAGCTGCATGGTGATGGTGCAGGAACAGCTGTATGGTGATGGTGCAGGAACAGCTGTATGGTGATGGTGCAGGAACAGCTGCATGGTGATGGTGCAGGAACAGGTACAGCTGCATGGTGATGGTGCAGGTACAGCTGCATGGTGATGGTGCAGGAACAGGTACAGCTTTATGGTGATGGTGCAGGAACAGCTGTATGGTGATGGTGCAGGAACAGGTACAGCTGCATGGTGATGGTGCAGGAACAGCTGCATGGTGATGGTGCAGGAACAGGTACAGCTTTATGGTGATGGTGCAGGTACAGCTTTATGGTGATGGTGCAGGAACAGCTGCATGGTGATGGTGCAGGAACAGCTGCATGGTGATGGTGCAGGAACAGGTACAGCTGCATGGTGATGGTGCAGGAACAGGTACAGCTTTATGGTGATGGTGCAGGAACAGCTGTATGGTGATGGTGCAGGAACAGCTGCATGGTGATGTTGCAGGAACAGCTGCATGGTGATGGTGCAGGAACAGGTACAGCTGCATGGTGATGGTGCAGGAACAGCTGTATGGTGATGGTGCAGGAACAGCTGTATGGTGATGGTGCAGGAACAGCTGCATGGTGATGGTGCAGGAACAGGTACAGCTGCATGGTGATGGTGCAGGAACAGCTGTATGGTGATGGTGCAGGAACAGCTGCATGGTGATGGTGCAGGAACAGGTACAGCTGCATGGTGATGGTGCAGGAACAGGTACAGCTGCATGGTGATGGTGCAGGAACAGCTGTATGGTGATGGTGCAGGAACAGCTGTATGGTGATGGTGCAGGAACAGCTGCATGGTGATGGTGCAGGAACAGGTACAGCTGCATGGTGATGGTGCAGGAACAGCTGCATGGTGATGGTGCAGGTACAGCTGCATGGTGTTGGTGCAGGAACAGGTACAGCTGCATGGTGATGGTGCAGGGACGGGTACAGCTGCATGGTGATGGTGCAGGAACAGCTGCATGGTGATGGTGCAGGAACGGGTACAGCTGTATGGTGATGGTCGAGAAGTCATGTGCTTCTGGAAAACTTGAGCTTTGGCCGTTCTTAGTGTAAGGTATTCGCGTCGAGTCACACTTTGGTCATGTCATGCAGGCGCATCACATAACAGTGAAACAGGTGGTTAAATGGACAGTCAGGCACGTTGATGCGCCTTTAACCATCATGGTCAAAGTACAAGTGTCAGCAAAAACGTCTATATCTGCCAAGTGCAGTTTTATGTGTCTTTTATGTGTCCCACAACTTTCATTGCATAGCAAAGCTTTCAACACTTTGATGAATCCAGATGGAGGAAACTATCGATGTTTCATTCTTTTTCAGATGTTTGTGGAGGTCTGGCTCCACCATTACTCACTGGAGATGTACCAGAAACTGCAATCTCCACAGGTAAAGGTAAGACAGAAATCTCCTGCCCTCATCTTCTGTGCTGCAGCATTACACGGCTGGCTGCCGATTGGCTGAACACGTCCCCTCCCTCGCTTTGACTTAGCAGGAAAACGGTCCTGGCCGAACATGCTGCCCTTGTGCTACCATGACAACAGATAACCCATTCCGGACTTTGAACTGGTCAAATTTCAGGGTAAAGTCGGCCCCCTTAGCAGACCAGAATGAAGTAGTTTTGCTTTCTCAGAGAAAAGTCTGATGTATGTGTGTTCACACTCCAGGCAGCTGCAAGTCTGCCACATCTAGATGCATCCTTTAGTCTTTGAAGTGCACCACAGGAATCATTGTGGAACACGTCAGGCTCCCGGGTTTTGCTTGTAGAAGTAAACACGTTAAAGCTGCAGAGTTTGTCATGCTGCTTTTGGTGGCGCTTTTGCTTCTTTTTGCATGTTTTGCATGTTGCATGAGCTCGTCAGCCGGGTCTGTTGTTGCCATTGAACCCCTTTGTGGTTGCATGTAAAACTCCAGCATCCAGCCAGATGTTGACTAATAAGAAAAGTTAAGCTGAGCTGAAATGAGAGAAAACAGACACTGAAGCTACGTTCACACTGCAGGCTGAAACGACCCAATTCCGATTATTTATTTTTTTTTTTGCCCCCATGCGACCTGTATCTGATCTTTTCATGACAGTCTGAACGACACAGATCTGATCTTTTCAAATGCGACCCAGGCCACTGGGGTATGTGGTCCTGAAACCGATACGTATCTGATCTGATCTTTCCCGTTCTTACCCAACACACTTCCGCTGCCCCCCCCCCCCCCCCCACCACACACACCCACACACACTCCCTCCTGCGCTGCACCTGCTCTCTCCTCTCTCTTACATACGCACGCAGCCCCAGCACATACACATCCCCATTCCACAACAGTGGGTACAGACGATCCTGGCTCCAATGCCTTCTTAAAATGAGAAGATTGTTATTGTGCTGGCTCCTTTGTGAAAATAAATGTAATAATGCAAAAGAGCTCCGCTGTTGACATCACTGTTGTTGACATCCGTTGTTAACGTTAGCTACTTCCGCAAACAACAAGTGACGTTGTTCACTGTTGAGTACTCTTCTGTGCATGCGGGTCAGTTCTGGGTCATTCCACGGTCACACAGGAGTTCACAAAAGTTCGGATTTAATTGGAAATGTGAACAGCCTTGCAAAAAAATCGGAATTGAGCATTAAGCCCTGCAGTGTGAACGTAGCCCAAGCTAATGAAATGCACATCAAAAGCTGAGAGTAGTGGTACCCGAGCTGGGCGTGGACCACAGACTGGACGCTGGTCCTCGGGCCATGGCTTTCTCACTCACTTACTGTTTCTTCCATGCTGCTGATGCCACTTCTTAAGTAATTAACACATTATTTGTTCAGTGTACTGAGCTGTTTTTAGTGTTGGGCTGAAAGAGGAGTTCCTCTTAAAAACAAACAAGGTCAAACATTTGAAGCTTAAAAGCACTAACGGGGCAAATCTGAAATGATTCCAGGTTCTTTTTCACATAAAGGATTGTTATTACGTCCTTCATCATGTTGCTATAAAATCTCATTTGTCATTTCACTCCCTGCATTTTTGCTTCTTAGGAAAAAGTTTGTGAACGCTAACAGGGCCCCCTCCTGCTGACACGGAGGTCTGCATTTATACAAACTGCTAGTCAAAAGTTTCACAACAGCCCAGTTATCTAGGTTTGTTTCCGGTTCAAGGTGGTCGAGTTTAGAGACGTTTTGAAAGGGGCTTCTCCCAATGACCGATTCTGGTCCCTGTTCACAGCCGCAGACACGCCCACATGCACATGCATGCTTTCTTCCTTCTGCTCGCTCGCATATCCGGACAGTGTTAAAGGCACTTTGACAATCTTAGACCAATCTTAGTCATTTTACAAAACCAGAGAGCGGCAGGTTGCCAACCCCGTATATAGACCCTTTAAAGTTTAGGAAATATTTGGGTCTATACAGTGTGTCCTTGCTAAAACACTGTTCACCTTTAGAAGTCTCGTGGTATTTCCAGTATTCTTTTTTTTTGCGTTTCTGCTATTTTTTTTTCATTTAACAAGCACATTGAGTTCTACATCCGTTTTCAATAAAGCATTGGATTGTTCTGAAACTTTTGACCGGTGGTGGTGATTGAAGAAATAACAAACAAAATCTAACATTTAGAGTTCTTTCTCTTGCTGACAGAAACCGTAGGTATTCCAGGTCTTCATTAGTTACCATTGAAAGAACTTCCTGGTAAAGTTCTGTAGGAAGCAGTTTTTGTTTGTGACCTTCCTTCAGCCCTGCTGTGACTCGGTGTGGACAGAGGGAGGCCTCTTCATCTGCCAGCACAGTGGAAGCCTTGTGTTTGCACAGTTTTTGATTCCTGTTTGTCTCCTCTCCTGTCGTCTGCTCTTCTCCTCCTAAATCTCTGGTTGCTTTCCTGTTTGTGCTGCTTCCTCTTCTCTTGTTGTCGTATGCACCAACTTCCTGCCACCTTCTTTTCTGTTGTTTCTTCCTCACGCCCCCTTTCCATGCCCCCCTCCCTTCCCTCTCCTTCCTGGTGGTTACGGGTGAACAGCTGGCGCTGCTGCAGTACCGCCTCAGTTTGTCCAGCATGCCGAGCCAACCCCACGCCCCACCAGGCTCTGGGACCCTCCACACCTACCAAGTACTTTTACCTTTTAACTCTCCCCCGCCCCTTTGGGGCCTCCTGGAGGTAAACCTTCAGTCAGATAGGTTCACAGTCAAGGATCCTTCTCTCCTGCTGGGGGCCACAGTTGATCAACTGTAGCTGAACGTGTGTTTGGAGGCTGCAGCCCTTTTCACAGGGCTGTTGTGGGGAAAAGCTGCAATCAGGCTCCACCTCTTGACGAATCATGGCGTGCCCAAGTGTGCCCAACCATAGTGCGATACTTCATTGTGAAAATATGGGGTGGGGTACAAAAAAGATGTGGAGATGCACCCATGTGGTCATATTGTATTTAAGGCTCATAGTTGCGCAGAAGTCCAGATTGAACAGTTTGGATGCCGCGATCAGTCTTCAAGACAAACTCAAACTGATCAGACATGGAGTCTGAGTCAGGATTCCCTCACTACTTACTGCACTAAATGGGTCTTCTCCAATTTGTGGGGGTGTCCGAATCTACATTTCCAAAATCCAGTGCCCTGGAAATTTCCCAGAGATCTATTGAGTATTAATGCCCACTAGATCAAATATAAACCACAATACACTGCATTGTGCTTTGATAAATAGTCTTTGTAAAGTCATTATACTTATTAGGGTGTTGCTTCAGCAAGTGGATGATGTCATCTTTCTTTAAAAAAACTAGTGAGCATGTGTCTGGGTTACATTAAAATTCAGAGCGTGGGATAGTCCCAGACTATATACGGTAGTCTTTTAGCAGTTAGGGAAGGGGTGTGCAATTCCAGGCCTCAAGAATTTGTGTTTGGGGTGTTTTCTAACCAACCTGCCACTGAAGCTCCTTATTGGCTAAACACACATTCGATCCAGGTAATCATCAGCAGATAAGCAGGATTTCTGGAAAACCAGCAGGAGGCCGGCCCTCCAGGCCTGGAGTTTGACACCCTTGATGAGGGAGTAGTGAGGGAATTAGACATAGCTCATATCTGCGTCCTGGACCGCCACTGGTGTGTCTTTCATGTTTTTGATCACGCAGGCAACAGACTTTCAATTCCACCAAAACACTGAATTGATGAAGGTTTTTGTGAAACTTAGCATTGGCCCAACCACATAATGATGTGTAGACATCTCATCATGCTGCGCGCCCACTGCGCCAGAGGATTACGCTGTTTCAGTACAGCTGTACAGAGGCGGAATAGACCAGCACTCTGAAAATAGCTTTGGACAAATTGTGCACACTGCAAAACAACTCTAACCTCCTTAGTACAGATATTATGTGAACCATCAGATCTGTGTGTGAGTGACGGACGGTCACATCTTAATTCAGTCAACCTGATAATAAGACCATGGATGGATGGACTAAGATCCCGGCACCTGTGTGTCCTCTAGGTAGAGAAGTATCCTTGACAACAGATGATACCCTGGAATGGCTTTGGAAACAGAATCTGCACAGACCTGGATTTGGCTGTCTGCATTGTGTTTGGAAGCATGTCTTAACAGTTGTGTGGTGGCTTTGCTGTGCAATTGTTGCTTAATCAAACTCAGAGCTGCTGCTCAGCCCATTTCATGTTGAAGGATTTTCATGCAACCCTTCTAGCTGTAATTTATGTGCAAACACACAAAGGTGGATTCTTGAATCCTGCTGCTTAGAAACAGAATGACAAGGCGGCTTTGGCATGAAGGTAAACTCCAGTGTAACACACAGGTCCCACGCATCAGTTGATGACTAAATAGTTGGATTCTAAACAGAGTTTGACATTTTCAGAAGTTCAAGTTTCAGCTTTATAGATAAACGTAAAAAATGGAAGTTGGAATGTTTACCTGAGTTAAGCATCAGTTAGACAACATGTTACACCAAATAAAAACGGCACGTTTTAGGACCAAAACTGAGCTAATGTGACTCTGAGAAGCAGAGTCCATCCATGAAACTATAGACCATCCTAAGTCAAGGTTTCTGCAGGACTACGCCATCATGGTAGAGATGAGCAATCCCCCTCTGATGTGAATAAATAGAAATAATGGCGTACATGATAGGAGGAAAGTGGAAAATGTTTAAAGCAAAGAGCAGAATAATTGGAGCTCAGCATCATCTCTGAGCTTTGAGTCTAGCCTCAAACTTAAAGGGGTCTGTCTGCCATCTAGGTCTGAAGGAGCAGCAACAGATCACCCAAATGTGGTTTACTCTATTAGTTGGTTGGAGATGCGGGGCTGTGCTTGGAATCATTGTCCTGTTTTGTGACTGTATCCATTTTCCCACAGACTGCATCCCATTTGACCTGAGAAACCTGCAGGTGTTCAGGTCCTGTAGATGCACACCACCCCACACCATCACCACCCACCGCTCTGTTCACACGTTGAGTCTTCCTGTCTGAAAGATATCCACAAGTCTCGTGTTTTTTTCCAAACCAAGATGAAAGAAACAAAAATCAGCTTTTCCTGTTGATATGTAGAGGCGTGTGCGGTCCTTTTCTCATGACGTGGGTCTTTTTGGGCTTGAAATGAAATAACCGGGGTCCAGAGTAGCGTGGAGTAGTTGCTGCAGTGAGTGGAGAGCGTGGGACCCTTGTGTTCAGGGGGCTGAGAGCCTTTGGCTGCTTCTGGTCTGGGACACGCTGAGGCTGGCTTTTCTGGGAAGTTGGGAGTCTGTTCTAGTGCTGGTGTGGAACGCTGTGTGACCGCCTGCATTTTCAGGAGCCCTTCAGTCCGTCAGAGGAGCTTGTTTTGGTGGTGCGTCTGCTGGTCAAGCATCTTCATGCCTTCTCCAACAGCCTAAAGTCCGAGCAGGTGTCGCCTTCACCCCCAGCCCAGTCGCACGCTCACACCAGCCCGCTGGAGGAGTTCAAGAGGTCAGCCTCACACACAGTCCTGTTGCTTCATGGAAGATCCTAAACATTCCTTGTTTAGGAAGTTCTGTCTTTGTGGTTGGTCCATGTGCCGGTCTGTACTCTTGCAGGGTGGTGGTGCAGCGGTTTGTGCAGCAGAAGCTCTACCTGTTCCTGCAGCACTGCTTCGGTCATTGGCCTCTGGATGCGTCCTTCAGAGCAGTAGGTTTTCCCTGCCACTCAACCATCCCCTTGAACTGTTGTCTGACTGCAGACGGATGGTTTCACCTCAGCTGTTGTTTGCACTGTGTGGTTCAGGTGTTGGAAACCTGGCTCAGCTTCATCCAGCCATGGCGATACACTGGGGAGAAGATCAACCCTCAGCCCGACCAAAACAGAACCATTCCTGACAAATGGTGAGACCCGTCTTTCGGTTTTCCCATGTCCAGCTGGGTCAAAGTTAGCGGCAGATGTTTGAGAGAAAATCGTGCTTCTCTGATGGAAACGTCTTCTCTGCAGGGAGCCGTTCATTCAGGAGAACCTCCTCATGTACACCAGGCTCTTCCAGGGGTTCCTGAACAGAGCCGTCAGGATGGACTTGGTTAACGGGAAAAATGCTCTCATGGTGTTCAGAGTGGCTAAAGTGTTCTCCCAGCCCAACCTGTCAGAGATGATCCAGAGAGGTGAGACCCGTTTCATGTGTGCAGAATCCTCCTTGAGTGAGTCGGATCCGTGCTGAAGAGACGCAGCGCTGCTTTCAGGGTTTTCTCTATAATAAACTTATGCTTCTGTAGTGGAGCAGCTGTTTCTGGAGCCAGAGCATGTCCTCCACCACCGACAGCCCCGCGGCTACCTGACGCCCAGCCACGGAGGCAGCTACCTGTCGTCACGGCAACGAGTGGTGACAGACATGGTGTTCAAAGTGAAAAGCCATGTCTATGCACTGGAAGGACAGGACTGTCAGTACACACAAATGTTTGGCACCGAGCTCAAAAACGCCGTAAGTTTACCAGAACTCTCAGGAGAGATTTGACTTGTTTACCTCCAAAGGTTCGATTCCAGTAGAACTGTACAGTGAGTACAGAAAATATTCAGTCCCCTTTAAATGTTTCACTCTTTGTAATGTTGTAGCCATTTGCTAAAATCAGGGAAATGCATTCTATTTCTCAGTCATGTTCACTGACTGAAGCATCTTGACAAAAAAAACCAGAGTAGAAACCTCCCTTTGAGCTGGTGCAGCCACGAGTCAACTTAAAAATGAACAAGTTTGCCACTCCTGGATTTGTGGGAGGGACCTGGCTGCAGACAAGATGGGGCCCTGCCATCATCAGCTGAAAGTGGAAATTTAGGCTGATTTAAGGTCCATCTGTGGTGCGTTTACAGTCCGCCTGCGTTCCATTTGCGGTGTATCTGCGGTCCGGCTGTGGTGTGTCTTTGGGCTGTTTGCATTGTGTCTGTGGTGCGCTCTGTTGCGTTGCATGACGCAAAAAAAAAGTTCTTCTTCTCTTGTAAATTTTCAGAAATTTCTACTCATGTTTCTTTTATCTGTCAGTATGCTTCAGTCTGTGTAAATTACTGAGAAATAAAATGACCTTTCCTGATTTTAGCAAATGGCTGCAAGGATGCAGCGAGTGAAACATTCAAAGGGGGCTGAATACTTTCTGTAGCCTTTGCATGTGAAAGGGTCACTGTGGGGCAGAACGTAACGCTGTTGGTGCTCAGTGTGGAGGTTTTTGTCTGCAGGTCATGAAGTTGATCCAGATCATTGCTCAAGCTCGTCAGACGGCCAAGAGAATATCGGATCACTCCACTGAAATGGCCACCAGCAGCTCCTTCCTGTCCTGGTTTGGGTTTAGCTCCTTTGATCCCAGCAGCACGTTTGCAGGTGCAGAGGCTGAGGACAGTGGTGAAAGTCTGAAAAGAACCCATGAATACCTGGACAAAGCTCTGGAGAACCTGTGTCAAATCTACAAGGTCAGATGTGTTTGGGTCATGGTCGGTTTTTAGTCTTTCTCATATTGTCACACTAAGAGCGACCGTGGTGCAGAAGTAGAGCGGTCGACTTCTGATCGGAAGATGACAGGTTCAGGTCTCGTTCTGGCTGCCCATGTGTCAAAGTGCCCTTGGGCAAGACACAACCCCACCTTGCTCCTGGTGGTTATAGGTCGGTACCAGTGTTAGGCAGCCGTCTCATTCAACGTGTGAATGAGGCTGACTGTAAAGTACTGTGGGCCTTGTAGAAAGGTAGTAAAGCTCTTCACAAGTATACGCCTTTTACCATTTTACTTAAGTACAAACCAAAAATGGAAAACTGTCAGTAAAATGTCAGTAATGTGCAGTTATGACTGAGACTTCCAACATTGATTTTGTAGTTTTGATCTATTAGCAGTGCTACAATGAGCAAAAAATCTTTCTACATAAATTATATCAAACTGCAAATCTTGTTACCAAAAAGCATTTAAACACTAAAAAAGTAGGAGGTTAAAACTCCTATGGGTGTGTTGGAGGAACCCAGTACTGTTCAGAAGCGGTCAAGGATTCCTCTACAACGTGAATGCAGAGCAGAAAAGCTTCTAAATCTCCCAGCATCTCCAACCATCAACACTTACTGTCATCATAACCCGCATCTGAGGCGTTTTTATCAACTATGCCAACAAGTGGTAACAAACCTACAAAAACTCCAACACACACGTTACAGGGGGCCTCTGATCTTCTGTCCTGTACCCATCCCTGGTGGGGGGAACTGGGCCCACTACCTTGAGTGTTGGCTTCCATGGCCCTTTCCCCCTCACCATTTATTTATTTTGGCATGGGGGGGTTGTGAGTGTCTGCTCCCCTCCTCATGCGGCCGTCTCATTCTGGTTGCAGCTGAATCAGGGCCAGCTGACGCAGCTTATGATCAGCGTCAGCTCCTCTCAGGATGAAGCTCAGTCCAAGCAGCTGCCCGACTGCATTCAGGAGGCGGGGGGGCTCATCCTCACAGAGTTGGGCAGGAGGCAGGTGAGATGTGGCCGTGACACCGGAGCTGCCTGGGAGCTGCAGCAGAAACCCACGTCTGACTCTCTCTCTCTCTCTGTGTTTTTAAGATCATAAATGGACAGCGCCGGTTTGACGTTCAGTACCAGGGAGACCCAGAGCTTCAGCCCATCCGGACTTATGAGAACGCCCTGCTGGTCAGGCTGCTCTACAGACTCTCTTATCTGCTCAACCAGAGGGTGGGTGTCTGGTCATGTGACCTGCTGTTTGGCTCAGAAAGAAAAAATGCATCTGAAAGTTTTTTTAAAGTTGGGATTTAAAGCACTTGTTGTAAATCACACTATATTCCTCTATTCTAATACAAAGCTTACAGTTATAGAAATCAAACTTTTTAAGGTGACATTTTCTGACCTAGTATTAATAAATTTAATACTCTATAACCTTTGATTTTAAATAGTTGGAGCCACAAAGAAGTCTTCATCACGCACAGAACATCATCATTTCTGTGATTTTTCTGCACTTTAAGTTTATGGAGGCACCTTCAATATTCATAGTCTTCGTCACTAATAGGCAGTGGTCTGAACACAGTTCCCTGAGGATCTTAGGAAGTCTTAAAAGCAATGAATACCTTAAAAGGCCTTCAAAAGGTTTTGACTGTTGATCTGAGCATTCAAAATTGTGCTGTTTGAAACTTCTCTGTATTACATTTCTCGTCAAAAAATGACATTTTTCAACCACAATTATTTTGACCAAATGCAATATGCTGTCAGTGATCAAACAGCAAATCAACCAAAGCATCATTTTCATTTCACTGCAACAGTTTAATTTAAATAAGAGTCAACATAACATAACTTAAATTACTCTCCAAATGACCCTCATCGACATAATAATATATGATAATAATAAACTTTATTTGTATAGCACCTTTCCAGATAAAAATCACAAAGTGCTTCACAGTACAACACGATAAAACAACAGTAAAACACAGTAAAAACACATGTTAAAAAGAAATTAAGAAAAAGCCATTTTAAAAAGATATGTTTTTCCACAGTCCACAGATCTGAGGCTGAGAGGAAGAGAGTTCCAGAGGGATGGGGCCACTGCGGCAAAGGCTCTGTCACCTTTAGTTTTTAATCGGGTTCTCTTCACAGCCAGCAGACCCTGGTCACATGACCTCAGTGACCTGCTGGGAGTGTATGGCTGCACCAGGTCTTTTATGTAGACTGGTGCTTGGTCATTAAGAGCTCTGTATGTTAAGACCAGGATTTTAAAATGCACTCTGTAGTGGATGGGGAGCCAGTGCAGCTGCATTAACAACGGGGTGATGTGTGAGAACTTGGATGACTTGGTTAAAAGCCTAGCAGCAGCGTTCTGGACAACCTGGAGCCGTTCTAGAGATTTTTTACTTAAACATGTGAAGATAGAAGACATAGAAGGCGAGCATCTAACATCAAAGGGCTCCATCCGTTGGTCAAATGCATAAATGGATTGATTTGATTCATTAGATACTTTAAGCTGGCCATCTTTTGCGATATGGATATTGCACAGCTTGATATCGCAACATTGATAAATTTGTGATTTATTGTGCAGGCCTTTTTCTCCCAGAACCTCTCTTGTAGTAGGACAGTAAGGTGAGGATTAGCTATGACTGAAAACTTGGCTGGACTTCTTGAGTCGTGTCCTCAGGGGGCCGTCGAGTCGCCCTAATGGGGGCCTTCTTTAAAAAAACTGCCAATCACGGCCGAGCTGCAGTGGACAGAAGATTATCTATTAACAAAGGGGTGGAGTTTGACAACACGCATGGGGACACTGTGGTCACATGGTGTGTGACCACGTCATCCAACATAGAGGTGATACCCTAGTGATCCCTCTGCCTGGCCTAGAAATATCCTGTTGACCGACTGTAGATTAACTTACTGATTCTCAGTCTCTGTTTCCAACTCTATACCAAAGCACTAAAACAGCTCCTGGTAAGCTTAGGGGGAGTCAGGACCAGACATTTCCATTTGAACTTAGATAGGTAGAAGACGGAGGCAGAGCCCCAGAGGAAGCGAATAGAGCATCAGATTAACCCTTGTGCTATCCTAGGCACTTTAACGTTGGGAGTTGGGTCATCTAGACCCACTAGACAGTGCTATAAACCTTTTTTCTTCAATGATTTGTGATCTTCACTGGTGTCCATGGATTACATGAAATCTTTCCACCTTTATCCACCTTTGTCATGGTAGGGAGAACACGTCAATGTTAGGGTGGGCTCATCTAAGATAGCACAAGGGTTACAGAGCCCAGGCTGAAAAGGTGTCTGAGGTTCTGGTCAGGGATGCAGACAGACCAGCAGAGGAGGCTGAGGGAAAGGCAGGGAGTTTGACTCTAACGGACGACCAGAAGACGTGGCTCTAGTGGATAAAGAGATGGAACCATGAGTGCCGTGATCAGAAGTTGACTTTGTTTGGGAATACTTTTGTTTTTATTGTTCTGAATTTCAAGGATTTCATTTTTCTTCTTTTTTGGGAATTGGGCAGAAAAATGAATCTTCATTTTTTCAGCTTTTAAAAATGTCTTAAATTGAGCTTATAAAGATGTGTGAACATCTTTATACATAATGCAGACTCTGACTTCATGAAACCCGCAAAGTCAAATTCATTGAAATACTAAAATGTATTTTGGGTTTAAAGTATTTTTAGAAACCAAATCAGTTATTATATTTGATCAAATCCACATTTTTCAGAGGTTCCTCCAAACTTTTAGACAGTTACTGACCAGTAACTTTAGATTATACGCACTCGACCAATGCGCTTTGGTGTCCTGCTCTGACCTTCACACCTGTCTTCTGTCATCAGCTTGGGGGCTTCATGAGTGCGTTGTGCTCGCGTCCCGACTTCCTGGGTCGCCTCGGCCGCCATTACCTGACAGACCCCGATGCCACTGGCCGGCTAAGGCAGAGCCCGATGTCCCGGCAGGTGCTGGAGCGGCGCCGCCAGCCAAGGCTGAGCCTGCGGCCGCTGGCCAGCTACAGGACGCTGCTGCTGCTGCTGGTCTTCTACATGCTAGGGGCTGTGCTGTCGCTGGGCCCCCTCTCTACCACAGCGCTGCTCCTCACTGGGGGGCTCCTGTTTGGGGTGTTGATGACGCTGTGTGGAGATAAACTGAAAACACACTGAGTGGCGCCCACGGCCAGCGTCTGTCTGCAGCTGCTTTGAACTCTTTCAGGGCCTCACATTGACCTCCTCGGTGCTTCATTTCAGATTGCTCTTTTAAATAGAAATACTTGTTTGTTGTTCAGCGAACCTGCATTTACTGTGGAGTAAAATGTCAGTGCGGTTTCTGCAGAAGCTCCACATGCTGCCCCCTGCTGGAGGAGCGGTGCACCTGACAGCTTATGCTTTGTGATGGTTCATAAAGTTGTGTACCGTAAATAAAGGGTTTATCTTTTCCTCCAAACAACGGCGGCAGCCAAAAACACGTCAAATACACTGAGGGAAGAAAATGTTTTTTTTGTTCAATAAACAGTTTTCACTCATTTGTACAGTCACGTCCCAGATGCTCTTATTTATTATATTGCATTTTATAAGATTCTGTGTGTGAATAAAGTGAGATCTTTCTTTCTTGTTTTTAACCCTTGTGCTATCCCACGACCCCCCCCCCCCCCCCCCTTCAATTCAATTTTATTTGTATAGCCCAAAATCACAACAGTCGTCTCGATGGGCTTCGAAGTAAAACATGAACTCAAAAGGATCACGAATACAAAGAGTTCAATAGAAAAATACTAAAATGAACTAACAAACTGACTAAGCTATACTTTGACGTGCTCTCCCCACCATGACAAAAGTGGATAAAGGTGGAAAGATTTCATGTAATCCATGGACACCAGTGAAGATCACAAATCATCGAAGAAAAAAGGTTCAGAGCACTGTCTAGTGGGTCTAGATGACCCAACTCCCAACGTTAAAGTGCCTAGGATAGCACAAGGGGTAACCCTTGTACTAGAAAACGTTGTGTTCTGCAGAAGCATTTGTCCTCCTCCATGTCTTCCTCACTAGTGTCCGTTGTCTGTCATTTTAAATTCTAAAAAGGGGTCAGTTCTTGATGTGTGTGACGCGTTCTGGGGGGAGATTCAGCATCAGGCTCCAAATACTGCAACATTTGCTCAATTCAGAACTGCCTGCATGTCTGCTGTGTGCAGCAGTGGCCACATGGAGGCAGTGTGGCACAGGAGTGCTTGGAACCTCTCACCAATGAGTTCTACAGGCCTATAACATAACTTAGGCAAGTTTCTGTGCAGCGCCTCCAGAGGCTGCAGAGCTCAGGACGGCCTCTGCTTGAAGGTTTCCCTCCTGCTGCTTCTGAAACAGTTTAGAAACATTCATGGCCTCAATTTGGATCAAAGACCACATTTCAGCACTTTTGTATCCACAGGTGATCCTCACGGTCACAGCCAGGGGGAACTTCTGTCTATGAAAATGAGTCTTCGTCTCTATGGCAACACTGCATCACACGAGGAAACAAAGCCCCTGAGGTTCAGGAAGTGATGTGGATTGAAAGAGTTCTGACTCAGTTCTGGATGAAATCACTTCAGCGGCTTTTGTTGTTAACAAAAAAGGGTCTAAACTTTTAGCAGGAACGTCTTTCCTCATTTTTCTTGACACGATTATTGGTAATAATAAAAACAAAAAGAAAATAAAAGGGGGTAAGATGGCGCCCCCTGCCTGCTGTCAGAGCTGATGATCTTCCCTCCAAAACCTGAATGCTGGTGTGGAGATGGACATGGTTCCAGCTCTGAGCTTTTCTAAGTATCCCTGGTGCTATCCTAGGCTCTTTCACGTTGGGATTTGGGTCATCTAGACCCACTAGACAGGGCGCTGAACCTTTTTTCTTCAATGATTTCCATAGATTAGAGCAGGACATAGGGATCAGAGGATCTGCTCTCCAGTGGTTTAAATCCTATCTGTCCGATAGGTATCAGTTCGTTAATGTAAATGGCCATTCCTCTCAGTGCACTCGAGTCAACTATGGAGTCCCACAGGGCTCAGTCTTGGGACCGATCCTGTTTACGCTTTATATGTTACCCCTAGGAAACATAATCAGGAAACACAGCATTAATTTTCATTGTTATGCCGACGATACGCAGTTGTATTTATCCATGAAGCCTGACCAGAATGACCAGATAGAGAAACTGAACGCCTGCATCAGTGACATCAAGACCTGGATGACAATTAATTACCTCCTCTTGAACCCAGAAAAAACTGAGGTCATTATACTTGGTCCTAAAAACCTCAGAGATACTCTGTCTGCTCAGATAGTCTCCCTGGATGGCATAAGTATAGCCTCCAATTCCACAGTTAGAAACCTTGGGGTTTTATTTGACCAGGATTTATCATTTAAGGCTCACATATCTCAGGCATGTAGAACTGCCTTTTTTCACCTGCGAAATATTGCTAAGATCAGAAATATACTTTCTAAGAGTGATGCTGAAAAACTCATCCATGCATTTGTTACGTCGAGGCTGGATTACTGTAACTCCTTGTTAGCAGCGTGTCCTAAGAGTTCCTTAAGAAGTCTCCAGCTTGTTCAGAACGCAGCTGCTAGATTGTTAGCTGGAACCAGCAGAAGAGATCACATCACTCCTGTGTTAGTTTCGCTCCATTGGCTCCCAGTTGATTCTAGAATTAAGTTCAAGATCCTCCTGTTAACCTATAAGGCCTTACATGGAATGGCCCCGTCCTATATTAAGGACCTCATAGTCCCTTACCAACCAATCAGAACACTTCGCTCGCAAAATGCAGGACTGCTTGTGGTTCCTAGAATTAGTAAAAGTACGGTTGGAGGTAGAGCGTTTAGTCACCAAGCCCCTGTTTTATGGAATAAACTCCCAGCTCATGTAAGAGAGGCCGACTCAGTTTCTACATTCAAAGCTAGACTGAAAACATTCCTCTTTGGACAGGCTTATTATCAGACTAGTTAGTATTCAGAGATTATTTAACTTAATGTTAATTTGTTTAAATTAAACTTAATAACTATTTCTTTTAAAAGGCTGCTAGAAGTTGAAGCTGGGGTAACTATGGTACACTGGGGTTCTGTCCTCTTTCCTTTTTTACTTCTACCCTTCCTCTCCTCTATTCTTGATCATAATTTATCATTTAGTTCTCCATGCCTCTGTTTGGTACAGTGCGATTCATGTATTGTCCCTCTTTTCCTCTCCCCCCCTGGGGAGTGGGAGTGCTTCCAGACTCCAGTTGGCTCATCCGTGCTCCAGTTCCTGACCGTTTACCTCGTCTCTGCTCCTGCTCCTACACCTGGCTGTGGTTCCTGTCTCCGGCTCGACTCGCGCCTTTGACTGTCCCCACAACCACGGCTGGATGAAGCTCGTCTGCTGGACTTTTATATATGTAGTTGTAGATTTAGATAAGTTAATTCTTCTCTAAGAGTTCTGGTAACTCGCCTGTCCGTCCTGGGGGAGGATCCCTCCTTCATGTGGGCACCCCTGAGGTTTCTTCGTTTTTTCCGGAATCTGGTTTTTTTGGGAGTTTTTCCTTACTGCGAGAGGGGTCTAAGGGCAGGGATGCCAGTATAGCTTAGTCAGTTTGTTAGTTCATTTTAGTATTTTTCTATTGAACTCTTTGTATTCGTGATCCTTTTGATTTCATGTTTTACTTCGAAGCCCATCGAGACGACTGTTGTTGTGATTTTGGGCTATACAAATAAAATTGAATTGAATTTATGAACCTTGCTTGTTTCCATGGATTACATGAAATCCTCTCCACCTTTATCCACCTTTTACACCAATGTAAGGGTGGTGTCATAAAGGGATAAATCATTAGTTTGTGCTCAGAACCAGACCAGTACCTCAGGTTCCACGGGTCAAAGGTGAGACGAAAGAAAAGCAGGTGTACTCAGTTTCTGGCATGAGGAGGCCATGTCTGAGAGAACAGGAGCAACATGACCTTTTTGAGGTCGATGCTGAACTCAGATGGGAAGAACGGGCCCTGACCCGGGGAGCAAAGACCCCCCCCCAGGGGACCAACCCGCGATCGAAGACCCAAATAACAACAAAACTAAGAATAGGAATGACCGTCGACACAATCCAAAATAAAAAGGTCACATGATAGAGAAATAAAAAGGTCAACAAACACTTTCAACAAGTCTGAAGAAACTCTGAAAACCATCCACACATGCAAAGAATCACAAACAAATCGGTTCAAATTCAAATGGCTTTATTGTATGTATATAGATTTGTATATATTTATATATAATATATATTTATATATACTTATGAAACAACTTTTACTCGGTTGCTTGATTATCATCTTTTGTTCAGCTTAAGTTCAAACAACATGACACTAAGACCAGGGCATTCCACACATCATATCTTACAAAAGAGTAAAGAAAACACTGAGTGTGTGTGTGTGTGTGTGTGCCGATCTCACACACACACACACACACATCAGCGTACAGGTGTGGTGGTTCTGTCTGTACAGAGGGTCTGAAACCCACAAAAAGACGAGCAGACGAGTGTGAGGGAGAGGAAGAGAGCCAGATGAAGGTTTTACGGAACAGAAGGCTTCTATTGCATAGATTGAAGCAAAAAGAGAACAATGGGAGGAGACTGACTGAGGAGAAGGTGGCGCACACACTGAGGAAACACACACACACACACACAGACAGGTAAAGCTCAGGGAGCGGCAGACGCCTTCATTTCGCTCAGTTCTGGCCTGATTGTGCTGCCACAGAGAGACGGGGCGGGACATTTCTCCGCTTTAGAACCACCTCAAACTCAAACCCAGATCCAAAGCCCAAAAGAATATAGAAGAGCGGAGTGAAAGAAGACTTTTACTCTGAAAGGACCTTTTCCACTGAACAGTGCAGTTTCTGAACTTTTACTCTGAAAGGACTTTTTCCACTGAACAGTGCAGGTTTCTGAACTTTTACTCTGAAAGGACTTTTTCCACTGAACAGTGTATGTTTCTGAACTTTTACTCTGAAAGGACCTTTTCCACTGAACAGTGCAGTTTCTGAACTTTTACTCTGAAAGGACTTTTTCCACTGAACAGTGCAGGTTTCTGAACTTTTACTCTGAAAGGACGTTTGCACTGGTTCCAGTGTCTGAGGTTCTGCTCTGGTGAAGAGGAGGTTCTGGGGTTCAGTGGTTTGAAACTTTCCAGTTCAAAGGTCAAAGATCTGCTCGCCTGTGCTGTTTCTCCATGTTGGATCCTAATTGAAGTTATTCGGACCTGTTTTTTTCAGACGCTGCTCAGATGATCAGATTATTAAAGCTCAAGATTCTTTCCATTTATTTAGGAACATTTACAAGACAAAAAGGAACTGAGTCAAACTTCCTGTTTGAGTGTTTACAGCTCAGATTCAGAGGTTTTTAGACAGAGGATCCTTTCAGGTATTTATAAACCAAGTTACAGTTTTGAAAATGGGGGGTGGTCTGCCAGACTCCTCCCACTTCACACACAAGAGACTGATGAGTTCAGGGACAGTCTGTAGATCCCAGAAGTATGAGGGGGAAGTCTGGATGAATGAAATGATGGAAACAGAAGGAGGAGGTCTTTGCTTTCACCTCCTCCTCCTCCTCTAACAGGCTGGGTTTCCTCAGTGTGCTTCACCTCACAGTGACAGAGCGGGATGCCGTGTTTGGAGTTCATCTGCTCCACGTTTGGGATGTTTCATTCCGTAATAAAACATGCAGAACACAGAACATTGAACAAGTACACTGAACAGTTATTTTTACCCAAATGCAGTTGGTTTTTTCCTCTTTTCTACATAGTGGCTTTAGGCTACACAGAACACGACGGAACCAATCGCACCAGGTTGGACATATTGCTTTAAACCACCAAATTCTGTATATATGTCATGCATGCCACAGAGATATGTTAATACAAAAAGAACACCAACGCCTATAACTGTGTTTCGGAATAAATACAGAAACTTTCTGTCTTTTTTGCAAAGAATTTGACCGGAACTGGAAATGTCCTTCGATCTGACTTCTGTGTCCGCGCTTCACGTTTACATGCCGATGACTTCCACGTTCCATATTCCACTTCCTGCGAATCTTTTTTCTCATCTGTGGATCAGAATTCCGTCACGATGGCAGACAGGAAGCTGCTGACGTGGACGGGAGGCGAGCTCCTCCTTCACGCCGCGGCCAAGCGGCTCCACAGGCCTTCCAGAGAGGGAGGGCCAGCCTTGACCGGGGAGGGGGCAGCTCATGTCACAGCGGCGGGGTGATGGCGCCCCCTCCCGTTTCCGACACACAGCAGCTAAAGCGTCCAGTGTGAGGCCAGAACCGGCCTGGGCCCGGGTGTGCTGCTGGTGGCTGTGTGGTGACAGCTCTGTCCCCCCCGTTGTGGGCAGTGATGAGGTTTTGTCCGGACTTCAGGAACAAACACGGAGTCAGATGGAAACGTGGACCTTAATGCTGAGTCCCGGACCCCCGTCCCTGACAGGTCAGGGTCTGTCGGGGACTACAACTTTGGCCTTCAGGACTGACCTGAGCCCAGTTGGAGTTTGGAAAATCTTAAATTTCGACTCTGAAGTACTGTACTGAGAGGAGGCCAGGCCGGGCAGCAGAACACAGTTGTCACTTCAGACAGCCACCAACACGAAAACGGTCCTCTTTGATGGGGAGTTTTGTGGAGGCGGGGCCTAAAGAGACAGTACGCCAGAGATCTGGGTGGGAGGGAAAGGAAACGCTGTTTCTGCGATCGAGACGACGACGGACGTGGCATGAGGAGCGGGAGCTGCAGAAACCGTGGCCTTCAGCCGGTACAAACATACGCATACATCTCTAAAATATTAAAAAGTACTTAATATAAAAATACAGAAGAATTGTAAAAAATGAGTAAAACATTGAGTTTATATGCAAACCATGCAGGAGAGAATCCCGGTTACACAGGAAAGAAAGGGATGACGGAGGGAAGCTGTCGGATCCGGAGGACTGCCGCTGACTTGCTCTTCGTGTAAACATTGAGAGGTCCCTTGAACCCGTGTCGGCAGTGAAGACTTTCTCCTCGCTTTTTGGTCGCGTTTTGAAGTAAAGGGTTGCGGTGGGTGGGTGTGGGGGTGGGGTGGGTGAACCTCACCAACAATGACAGAAAACAACACTCTAGAAAATATGGCTCTGAGTACATAGAAAAGGCTCATCAGAGGAGAAAGTAACCTGGTGATGAGGAAGCTGGAAATATGGCAGTAGTAGCAGGTGACTTCAGAGAGGAGTTCACAGAAAGGTTGATGGCCGCTCGTCAGACCAGCCACCGCCCCCGCCTCCGAAGATTCCTTCATTTATGACCGGGGAGCTCGGACTGCCCCAGACGCCTCAGACGTCTGACAAACTAAACCATCAGCCCTGCTTACTAAGTTTTTTACTCAGACACAGGCAGACGGTCCAGTCCCTGATCCAAGCTGCACTCACTTCCTGTCTGCTGAACTGGACTTCCTGCTGCTGTCAGCTCTGTCGTTTACACCGAATGTCAACGTAGGTTTTGGGGGAAGAGGAACCCACTCCAGTCCCCGCAGTGGGAGGACGAGGACATGTAGAGGAGGTCTTCTCCAGCCTGACTAGGTTCAGTTCCAGGGAATGTGCGTCCACATCAAGCAAGACAGCAAGATCCCAGACCTACCATGAGGGGGGGGGGGACAGCCAGGCTGGATTTGGTCCTCTTGGGGACAGGAAGTTCCATTCTCCAGACAGGAAGTTGTCACAGCTGAGTGGACCCTGCTGCACACTAACAAGGACAGTTGCAGGAACATCATGCCACTCAACACAAACCAAAGAAGACATGCATCCCTTCCAGGCAGGGGAGGGGGACCTCAGCCACAGTCCTGTCTCCTGTGAGGGGGGGGGGGGGGGCGCTGAGGCTTAGTGGCAGGAAAGGCCAGACCCCCCCTGAGCCACCATGTTTGGTCATTTGGACAGTAAACTTTCAATCCTTTCTACTTGCAACACAGCAACAGAAAAAAAGAAAAGCTCTAAAGACTTTAAGGGAAGAAGATTTTTTACCAGTTGGACCTTGGAAAGCTGTAGTGTGATGAACAACCACATTCTGAGAAGTCAACCACCAATGAACATTCATGGAGGCTAGAAAGTTCAGCATCTACAAAAGAGGAGCTTACAGTCGGCTGGAACTAAACCGGTTCAGAGCGGGATGAAGGCGCAGAAGCGTATTTACACGGGAACAGCTGCTCTGAAAGGGTTTGGAGCCGTTTCTGACGACAGGAAGTGAACACAAAAGGTGCTGCTGCAGGTCACGTAACGTGACAGACAGGAGTTGGCTAGTGTTGGTAGGGGGGCGACGCATGAGTCTCAGGTGTGGGGGGGGTTAGTCAGTATGAACAGCAGGAGGTGGGGGAACATCAGGGATGGGGGGTTATGGCGGGGAGCAGGATGGAGAGGAGTTGTGACGTCACTTGGAGGTGAGTACGTCTAGTTGGAGGGGCGAGGACTGAAGATCTGCTGCAGGTAAGGGGGCAGAGTTGGAGGATGGATCCCCTCCCCCCACGGCCCCAGGCGGGGAGTCATGGAGGAAATCGATCTCTTCTGTCTCCTCAATGGAGTTCTCCTTTTCAGGCTGATGCACAAACTCAGAAAGAACCATAAAGTCATGGATGGAGCTGCGGATGAGGGGACTCTCCAGGGGGCTCCGGAACGCGTTCACCACCTTAATCTACAGGAAGAAGAGAAGAGAGCGTCAGACGGAGAGCAGCGGCAAACCGGCAGCTCTGACTGTGACCGCCACACGTCAGGGGAGGGGCGGAGGGGGAAACCAGGTTACACGGAAACATGCTAAAAACACACAACCCAATGACAACAACCATACAGCACTGAAACACACAACCCAATGACAACAGCCATACAACACAGAAACACACAACCCAATGACAACAGCCATACAATACTGAAATACACAACCCAATGACAACAGCCATACAACACAGAAACACACAACCCAATGACAACAGCCATACAATACTGAAATACACAACCCAATGACAACAGCCATACAACACAGAAACACACAACCCAATGACAACAGCCATACAATACTGAAATACACAACCCAATGACAACAGCCATACAACACAGAAACACACAACCCAATGACAACAGCCATACAACACAGAAACACACAACCCAATGACAACAGCCATACAATACTGAAATACACAACCCAATGACAACAGCCATACAACACAGAAACACACAACCAAATGACAACAGCCATACAACACCAACACAGACAACCCAATGACAACAGCCATACAACACAAAAACACACAACCCAATGACAACAACCATACAACACAGAAACACACAACCCAATGACAACAACCATACAACACCAACACAGACAACCCAATGACAACAGCCATACAACACAAAAACACACAACCCAATGACAACAACCATACAACACAGAAACACACAACCCAATGACAACAGCCAAAAACAATACTGAAATACACAACCCAATGACAACAGCCATACAACACAGAAACACACAACCCAATGACAACAGCCATAGAACACAGAAACACACAACTCAATGACAACAGCCATACAACACTGCAACAGACAACACAAAGACAACAACCATACAACACTGAAACAAACAACCCAATGACAACAGCCATACAACACAAAAACACACAACCCAATGACAACAGCCATACAATACTGAAATACACAACCCAATGACAACAGCCATACAACACAGAAACACACAACCCAATGACAACAGCCATACAACACAGAAACACACAACCCAATGACAACAGCCATACAACACAGAAACACACAACCCAATGACAACAGCCATACAACACAGAAACACACAACCCAATGACAACAGCCATACAATACTGAAATACACAACCCAATGACAACAGCCATACAACACAGAAACACACAACCAAATGACAACAGCCATACAATACTGAAACACACAACCCAATGACAACAACCATACAACACCAACACAGACAACCCAATGACAACAGCCATACAACACAAAAACACACAACCCAATGACAACAACCATACAACACAGAAACACACAACCCAATGACAACAACCATACAACACCAACACAGACAACCCAATGACAACAGCCATACAACACAAAAACACACAACCCAATGACAACAACCATACAACACAGAAACACACAACCCAATGACAACAGCCAAAAACAATACTGAAATACACAACCCAATGACAACAGCCATACAACACAGAAACACACAACCCAATGACAACAGCCATAGAACACAGAAACACACAACTCAATGACAACAGCCATACAACACTGCAACAGACAACACAAAGACAACAACCATACAACACTGAAACAAACAACCCAATGACAACAGCCATACAACACAAAAACACACAACCCAATGACAACAGCCATACAATACTGAAATACACAACCCAATGACAACAGCCATACAACACAGAAACACACAACCCAATGACAACAGCCATACAACACAGAAACACACAACCCAATGACAACAACCATACAACACCAACACAGACAACCCAATGACAACAGCCATACAACACAAAAACACACAACCCAATGACAACAACCATACAACACAGAAACACACAACCCAATGACAACAGCCAAAAACAATACTGAAATACACAACCCAATGACAACAGCCATACAAGACAGAAACACACAACCCAATGACAACAGCCATAGAACACAGAAACACACAACCCAATGACAACAACCATACAACACCAACACAGACAACCCAATGACAACAGCCATACAACACAGAAACACACAACCCAATGACAACAACCATACAACACAGAAACACACAACCCAATGACAACAACCATACAACACCAACACAGACAACCCAATGACAACAGCCATACAACACAAAAACACACAACCCAATGACAACAACCATACAACACAGAAACACACAACCCAATGACAACAGCCAAAAACAATACTGAAATACACAACCCAATGACAACAGCCATACAACACAGAAACACACAACCCAATGACAACAGCCATAGAACACAGAAATACACAACCCAATGACAACAGCCATACAACACAAAAACACACAACCCAATGACAACAGCCATACAATACTGAAAAACACAACCCAATGACAACAGCCATACAACACAGAAACACACAACCCAATGACAACAGCCATACAATACTGAAACACACAACCCAATGACAACAACCATACAACACCAACACAGACAACCCAATGACAACAGCCATACAACACAAAAACACACAACCCAATGACAACAACCATACAACACAGAAACACACAACCCAATGACAACAGCCAAAAACAATACTGAAATACACAACCCAATGACAACAGCCATACAACACAGAAACACACAACCCAATGACAACAGCCATAAAACACAGAAACACACAACCCAATGACAACAGCCATACAACACTGCAACAGACAACACAAAGACAACAACCATACAACACTGAAACACTCAACCCAATGACAACAACCATACAACACCAACACAGACAACACAATGACAACAGCCATACAACACTGAAACACACAACCCAAAGACAACAGCCATAAAACACAAAAACACACAACCCAATGACAACAGCCATACAACACTGCAACAGACAACACAAAGACAACAACCATACAACACTGAAACACACAACTCAATGACAACAGCCATACAACACCAACACAGACAACACAATGACAACAGCCATACAACACTGACACAGACAACACAATGACAACAGCCATAAAACACAAAAACACACAACCCAATGACAAGAGCCATACAACACTGAAACACACAACCCAATGACAACAGCCATACAACACTGAAACAGACAACACAAAGACAAAACCATAAAACACAAAAACACACAACACAATGACAACAGCCATACAACACTGAAACACACAACACAATGAAAACAGCAATAAAACACTAAAACAGACAACACAATGACAACAGCCATACAACACAAAAACACACAACACAAGGACAACAGCCATACAACACAAAAACACACAACCCAATGACAACAACCATATAACACTGAAACACACAACCCAATGACAACAGCCATACAACACAAAAACACACAACACAATGACAACAGCCATACAACACAAAACGAAAAAAAAACCACACACAATACAATGAAAACAACCATTAAACACAAAAAACACGACACAACCATACAACACAAAAACACCCAACACAATGACAACAACCACACAACACAATAAACACACAACAACCACCTAGCACAAAAACCACAAACAAAAACCTGAAAATGATCAGGAAGCAAAACAAAAAATCCACACCTTTAAGAAATGTACACACATAGACACACACAGACAAGCACACACACAGCAGATTGTATGTGTGTATGCTTTTGTGTGTGTTTCCACATAACGCTCCCAGCTCAGGCAGCCCCAGCAACTATTTTCTAAAGAATTACTGTGTTTGACAGAAACAACTTTTGCAAAATATTTGAATGTGTGAAGTAAAAACACATTTGCTGAGTTCAGCTCTTTACTCTTTAGGGGCCTAGTGGTGGAGTGTCCAGCCTGACAGTCAGAGACTGTTGCTCTGCACCACTGACTGTATCTGAGAAGTGGAGCGAGCGAGTTTGACGTCACCATTAGAAAATGACCAACTTCCACCTCTGACGAAGTAAAGTCAATTCAGTGGTCATTTCTACAAAATACACCATGTACCAGAAATCGTTGGTAGGCAGCCATTGGTCCAAATCGGTCTGAGTCAACGTTTCAATGGCAACCACTCTCACTAATCAGGAGTGAGCTTGTTAGAAGGCCACGCCCCTACTACTGTAAAGCAGGCCCTGGAGAATCTGCCAATCAAACGCTTGGGCCATCTTCTTTTACCGAGGCATCTGATTGGTTGGTTTATACCTTAAATTACAGAAAATAATTGTGAAATAGGATTAACCAATAGAAAGATTAAAAGCTGTTTATTTCTATATAGAAGTCTATAGAGAAGGGGGGGGGGGGGGGTTACTAAGTCCAATGCTCCAATACAGTCAATGCTCTGTACCAGAGCATGACTTTAACTTTAAAACATTTTTTAAGGGCCACTGGGGGGGGGGGGGGGGGGGGGGGCAGGCCATTCCACTGTGGGCTATGTAATCACACCAGCCGCTTTCTGCCTAAAGTCCTTTTCTCTGATGAATCCATGGCTGCAGCTGATCAGTCTGATCCACACGCTCCAGCAGGCACTCCTCACTATAATTAACAACCCTGCAGTTCAAAGCTCTTTGTTACTATACCACAGGAGGGCTGAAAGCACAGCACTGCAGCACACCCCCCCAAACACACACACACACACACACACACACACAAAAGTTCAAATGCTCTTGGCTTTTAAACCATCAGAGACTTGCAGAGGCTGACTGGCTGAACCTGTCCAGGCCTAACCCACAAATGATCTGCCTGCCAGGAGAGGGAGGAGGAGGAGGAGATGGCTTCAGAGCCTCCTCCTCCTCCTCTGCTGAGGCCACGCCAGCTTTCATGGCCATAACTCGTTAAGACAGCAAGTCTCATCAGGCTTAATGGAACACTGACAGCAAAGTCCACAACATGCAGGAGGAGAAGCCGGAGGCAGACAGCGAGGAGGTGGAGGGTTTACAGAACAATGAAGCTGCTGCAGAGGGTGAAGGTGAAGAGATCAGGGGATCTGCAGAACATCATGAACCACAGAACTTCAGTTATGATGTCGCCAGTCTAGGTGAAGTCTGAACTCATCTGATTTGGTGAGATGAGGAGAGGTTTGGTCCAGCCCTTTGTATCTGAATGTGCAGATCTCTACATGTTGCCTGATTGAGTGTTTTCAGTACTTAAAAAAGTTGCAGATCTGTTTTCTGGAGAAAAATTTGAATTTCTTTTAGAATTTTGTGACGTTTAGTGTTCCCTTTCCTTAAAAAGGGAACACTCCTTCACTAATCTGAACAGTTTTTCCACCCTCAGTGCAAACTGAGGGCTTTACTGATCAGAAGCTGTGGGCGGGACCTGCAGACCCCTGCGGGGAAACACATGCAGCGATCAAACAAAGAAAACTGAGTCCAGCCGGTGCAGCGCCGTGTTAGCTGGCCTCTAGTCACAGACTCACTGCCTGCAGTGGAGGAGGAAGCAGCAGCAGCTGGGGGTGGAGCCCCAGCTGAGTTGGTGAGAGAAGAGGAGGAGCTAAGCCCTACATGGGTGGGGCTAGAGAGAGATTTGGCAGTGGTGGCATCATTGTGCTGGCTGACAACAGACGGCTGGCGGCGCAGGGCGCCAGAGACCGCCGCCTGGCCCGTCTGGAAGGTATAGACCACATCCATCTGAAGGGAGGACAGCCACAACACCATGTTAGAAAGCAGGAAAGAGGATACAAACCAGGAGGAAACTCTGCAGAAAGGCAGCGCCCAAGTACACAGAAAGAGTGGAGCACGTGTGAAGTCACGCTTTTTCAGGAGACAGTCAGACAACTTAGTGTCCTTGTGGTTCTAACATGAGTTTACCCTAAACAGAGCAGCTGGAAGCTGAACCCTCAGTCCGTCCAGCCTCCAGCTGCTCTGCAGGCAGACCTCTCCATCTGCACGAGACACTAAGAAAGAAAGGTCAGTCGTCCTAAAATCCAAGCCGACACATCAAGCAGGGATTCTGGGTTACTGTGAGTTGAAACAGCAAATATTTGTGCTTCTTTTGGGTAAAATATAGATCTCTGAGAACATTTCCCCATTTTGATGTGTCACGTGACTTCATTAGGAGGAGGACAGAAAGAAAACAGAGGAAAAGTTAGTTTCGTCTGCTAGTGGAGCGTTCGCAGTCTTCAGCAGGATTCTGCTGTGTGCAAAGAAAACGTTAGCACACAAACAAAGAACGAAGAGAGAAGCTACAAATCTGGAGGAAGATGACTTTGAATTGACAAAGTCCTGGACAGAGCTGCAGTGCCAGGCCGCTCAGCAGAACATCTGCTGGAGTCAAAGCTTGAAGGAGGAAACGGCTTAAGAACAGGTTCTAGGTGCCTAAAAGTTGCCTAAATCACCTGTTCCTCCGACGCCCCCCCCCCCCGACAACAGAGGAACAGGGAGGGGGGACCGTGGCAGGATAAGAACCTGATGAGCTGACAGCCCTTTCTCACCTGCTCCCCCCAATACACGGATGGTTGTTAGCATGTTCTACAGTAAATAAGAATGAACGCTTTGCTTCAAGGTTTCACAGCTCCACCAACAACAAATGCAGCTCATAGAATACTTTTCAGAAGAATTCACGAGGAATCTGTTCTATGACAAATATGAATGTGGTCAAAACTGACGTCAATTTATTAGCAGCTGCACTCTGTCTGTGTGAGTGTGTGAGATCTTTGCATGGATGAATGTCTGTTTGTGCATTTGTGTGTGCACTCATGTGTGTTTCCCTGTGACAGACTGAGTTGTGAGCATTTTTTCCTCTCTGACTCGGGTGTTGGACAGAGGGAGACGAGGACCGTCCCCACCTCCAAACTGCTGCACAGGAAGTGGAAACCTCAGCCGTTTGGCTAAAAAACAAAATTGATTTCCACGAAAAACCCTGCATGCTGGGATTTTTTGGTTATTTGCCAGCAATGTTAGCTGTGCTGACTTTAGCTGCTGTTTGTAGTGTTAATTTTCCTGGTTCAGATCTGGACAATGTCTTTCATCCGTGTTCTGAGGAGATAAAAGAATCTTATTTCTTGTCCATCTCTTCTCTTGGAGGCAGATCCAGTGTTGGAAATCTCAGCTGAAGCCTTCTCTGCTCCAGTTATTTGACAACAATTGACCACCACCTATCATTTAAAACAAGCCAAACCTGTACATGTGAAGATGCTCCGCCCCGTTTTCAGAAACGTTCAAATCACACACCTTCGCACAGCTTGGGACGGCAGGAGAGCTGTACCTGAGTCTGGATGCGGTTCAGACCTCTGAACCAGAGGATCTGGCCTCTCCTCAGCTCCATTTCTGCATGATCGATCTCATCCGTGTCCTCCGTCATGTTCTCCTTGTGAATCTCCTCCTTTGTGATGCCGTGGCCTGCCTCCTTCAGGAACTTCAGGTGGTGTGTGGGGATGGCCGATATGAACTGCAGTTTGAAGCAACAGTCAGTCAGGAAGCTTCATGTCTTCAGCACCGTAGTGACAGATCCATACACCTGTGCTTCACAGTGTGCTGTAGCATAGACGTGCACGTTTTTAACTGGAGGCATAACCAGTTTTTACAGCAGCTGGTTTCTCGTGAACTCTCAGAGAAGTTACAAATGGAGCACTGTGAGGATCCTAACCCCCCCCCAGGAAGAATCAAATGTTGCAGCTCCTCAGAAGACCACTGGAAGCTGGTGGCAAACCAGCCAGTTCTTCATTAACTCCAGGGATAATGAAGTCTGATTTTACAGCAGAACCTAAATATTTGCAGCCTGGCATCAAAAAAAGTCCTTTATATAACAACTTTGTTTTCCTCCCTTCAATCAGTTGCTTTGATTTACTTAGGGGTTCAAATGTGGTGCTTTTCTTACTGACAGGTGGGTGGACCTAACACCTCTCTCACTCTAATTTGTCCTGGTTTATCAGTCATTTCTGAATGTTGGGTCATTTCCCTCTTTTATGAAACTTCTGTAGATTAAATGAAAGCAAACTCAAGCTAGGAGGAGCAGAAAGCAAATCTGTCAGAGGACGACATCAACATCGTCTCCTCGCATCTGGGGGGTATTCCAGAAAGCAGGTTATGCTAGCTCCCACGATAAGTTTGAGGCTAAGGAAGTTGATAACCTCAGCTTTCGGTTCCAGAAACAGAGGTATGTTTCAGGGTAGGTCAAGTTGCCATGGCAACTCATGCTCTGAACATAACGTGGTCCGGAGCAGTTTAGTTGAAGGTTAGTTTGTTTTCAGAGAGGTGAAGCAGCATGGCGTGTCCATTTGAAGAGGATTTAGTGGATGAAGAAGCTCAGATAATACTTTTTCCAACATGAGAGGGTGATAAGACCACATATGGATGTTAGAAAGATAAACTTTTTTACTTTGATCCAACTTAATTATTTGCTTCAGTTAAGTTAAATCATTTTTTTTGTCACCTTAAAAATAACACATAGTTTTCAGACAATTATTTTCCTTTCATTCAAATTAAATAAATTAAGTAGGTGTAACTTTGATGCTGCTGTTAGATCGGCACCGCAAGGGATTGTGGGATATCATTCCCTTTGCCTGTCTGGACAGATTTGGGTTTAAGTGTGGGTTTTTGACCAAATGAGTTTAGTTTTTTAGCTGTTTTACTGTGTTTTACCGTGTTTTGCCGAGTTATTTTGTCCTACTATGCTCAAGTCTCTTCACCATGAGTGAGAGTGAAGGAGAGGATGATGAGTTTATATAGCACCCTTACCAGCATATCTTATAATGACAATGATGGAAAATTCTTTAATGAATTTTTGCACTTCGTGTATTTTTTTCCATCGTTTTTATTGTTATAAAAATGAGCATATCTGCCGGCTCAAACTTAGACATATGAAAGTTCAAGAAATATAAGTAATTAAGATGGAAAAAAGCTTAATGGAGTAATCTGACATTTAGTTAGATAAATACGTAAATTTGAGTTGTATAAACAATTATTGAGTTTTATAGATGTAAGAAATTAGGTTGAATGAATTTCACTAATTTGTTACTAATAGAAGAAATTTATATATATATATATATGCGTCACAAGGAAAATGGAAACAAGATCAGAAACTTTGTCTGTTATTTTTCTCTAAGCAGAAACTCTTTTTTTTTTTAATGATGCAGCCGTGTTACTTTTTTGATGGACTTATAATCTTTATCCGCCGTCATTAAAATCTCAGACTCCGTCTCACTTCCGTCTCAAGTGTCCCGCTTTCTTTTTTTTTCTCCACGCGTTTCCATGGTGACTCCAGAAATCGGCGATCTATTGAGAATGTCTTCATGTACCTTCTGTGCACGAGCATTAACCCAGGGTTACTGAGTCAAGCGTAATTAAGCCAACTCATATCCGGTCTTTTGGAACCGACATACCCAGAGTAAGCAAGTTCAGGCAGATTTTAGCCAGAGTTCAAGGCTTAAAGTCAGGATAGTTTAAACATGCTTCCTGGAATACCCCCATGGAGGTGAATGTACTGTTTTCCTAAGAGCAGCTGTGACCCTCCAGTTCTTCACGCCATCCTCACAGCAGCAGGGGGGACTTCATCTCATCAGTGTACCAGGATGGAGGACGGAGAGCGTTCAGCGCCCACTCTTGATGTTTCACATACAGTAAGGAGTGATAAGACGGTAAAGCCTCTCAGTCTAACCGCACTATGATCAGGAATGTCTCTTTAAAGCTCTCATCTCTGGATTTAATACTACTATTATCATTACTGTTGCTCAATTTCAGCTCACAAAACTAAAACAACATTCCGAGCAAGGTTTATCCACACCATCTATGATGTGAAGCATCCTGCTGCTGAAGAAAAAATGGGCTGTGTGTAGTTTTGTTAATGCTTAGGTCTGAGGATAACCTTCATGACTGTGATCCTCATCACTGCAGAAAATACGGCATCGGCAAAAGGTTTGAAATGCAGACAAAAGTTGTTTATCAATATATTGGAAAACAACAATCAAAACCACGAATAATACCAATGTCAGTAGATCTGTGTGTGTCTGCCTGAGTGTGTATCTGTGTCGTTGTGAGTGTTGTGTGTATTCACATGTCTGTTTAGCTTCAAACTTTATTAGACACTGCTGTCATGTGCAGAAGTAGTTGCCATGGCAATGGTTGAGAGGGGAACATTACAGCAGCGCGCAACAGGCCTTTCTTGCCTCCACAACGCCCCCCCCACGCAGTCAGATTTCACAGGGAAAAGACTCACCTGTCCCCACAGCAGCTCCCCTATGCCGATGAAGATGCACCACAGCCACTGGTCGATAGTTAGAGCCGTACAGGAGAAGGGCTTTCCTCCAAACTGCACAATGATTATCTGAGAGGACATCAACAAGCATGTTTATGACAAACAGAGAGGCTCAAGGTTAGCAGGATTTAGCCACTGCCACGCTGTTTAACTCTGGCATTCAGGCTTTCACTAAGGGAGAACAGATGTTTGGTCAGAGACCCAACAACAACGGCAGTCCCTCAACGCATCATGTGATCCAGATGGATCTTCTACTGATTTTCACACCAAATTCACCGGTTTTTATTTCTTGATGCTTTGATTCTCTGATTCCTTTCTGGTATTATAGTTCCTCTTTGATTTTCCAGATGTTCTTCTAAAGTTACAAACCAAAAAAAGGTCCTCATCATCTCTGCTGATAGGATCGTCATGTCTTTACAAAGGACTAGCAGCATGCATGAGCTTAGACAGACGAGCTGAAAGCTAAGTCTGGAACAACTTCTGGGCTGACTGTAAATCTGAAAGGCTCCACCTTCTTCAGAGAGACTATGTTTCTATGGACAGTGTTGGGTAAATTACTTCTAAAAAGTAATTTAGTTACTGGATCAAAATTGTAATTAAATTACTATTTGAAAATGGCGATGAGTAAACTCTAACTTTATTTTTGAAGCAACAACCTCGTGCAAAGTGTGAACCTGGTCCACGTAATACCCTGTTTTTATTAGAAATCAGACAACAATGTGAAAAATGACACAAAAATAAGTTACAACACACTCTAAAGCCACTATTGAATACACAAAAAACTATTTAACCCTTGTGCTATCTTAGATGACCCCACCCTTACTTTGACGTGTTATTCCTACCATGACAAAGGTGGATAAAGGTGGAAAGATTTCATGTAATCCATGGACACCAGTGAAGATCACAAATCATTGAAGAATAAAGGTTCAGAACACTGTCTAGTGGGGTCTAGATGACCCAACTCCCAATGTTAAAGTGCCTAGGATAGCACAAGGGTTACTGCCTCCATGTTCATTAAGGCCGACTTCAGGTTTTCCATTATTATTTTCTCTACGTCTGCCGTTTGTGCAAAGTTCTGTGATGACGCAGAACTTTGGCAGTGGACATGGAAGTGGCTGATCAAAGAAACTGAAGGAAAGAACACTCAAAGAAAATGAACACTCGAGAATGCAGCATGTCTGTCTGTGGACTGTGGGAGGAAGACTGAGAAAACCAACACCTGTACGAGGAGAACATGCAAACTCCACAGAAAGAACCCAGTTGGGATTTGAACCAGGGCCTTTGTCAAGGAACGTTTCCCAATATCATTTAAGAGGGAAAAGCTGCCTCAATTTCAGTCTTTAAATATTCCTGTAACAACATCTGTTGCATCTTGAGGATGTGTATGGAATGTGTAATGTGCCCTAGCCTAAATGTATCTGATGGAGTGAGGATGATGATGACTGAGCACCTGTAGAGCAAAGGTCCCCAGGACAACGCTGCAGAAGATGGGGTTCCTGTAGATGCCTTCAAAGACATTTCTTTCTCCATGGATCTTTCTGGCATTGATCTCATTGAACAGCTGCATCATGACGAACACGTTGAACACGATGGTGTAGTGTTCAGACGGCGGTGAGTGGAGAGGAGCGTTACGACCGCTGTCGATGTCAAACAGAACCTCACCTAAGAGGCAAGCACCACAAATGTTAGCATGGTAGAACTCTGGAACAATGGGCGGAGCTCCGTTTGTCACAGTGGTCGGTCATTCACCAGCGAAGAGGAGGGTGAAGATGATGATGAGCTGAAAGACGGCATGACCTAAGATGTTTTTCATCATGGTCCTGGAGATCAGAGGCTTGTCTCTGCCATAGGGTCTACGCAGTAGCAGGGACTCTGTAGGAGGCTCTGTGGCCAGAGCCAGAGATGCCAAAGTGTCCATGATGAGATTGACCCACAGCATTTGGACGGCCTTCAGTGGAGAGTCCTGCCAGAAAGAGAAGGACCTTCCAATAGAGTGACACATAAAAGAGTAGCGTCCTAAAGAGTAGGGCTGGGTTGATCCAATCCATTATTATTGGTTTATATTTATGGGTAATTGGGATTACAGGATTAGATCAGAACACAAGTTTGTGCACATTAGGTCTTCTGTTTGTTCAAAGATGAGGTCGGAGTACGAGGTCACAGACTGACTTAATGAAGTTTCCACACACCCCCACCTCTGTCAGTAGAAACACATGAACTGCTTTTAATGATCTGTGACCAGGCACCCCCACCATCAGTGAGTTTAATCACAGCACATAAACCTCAGACATGCTGAGGCCCATTTAACACTGTAGGGTTATGCTGCCAACGTGTTGCCATGGTTTCAGGCTGAATCTTAGCTTGCTTTATGCTTTTGGTGCAGCAGAGCAGTTAGCGATCCGTCCTACCAGCTGTGAGCCTTTCAATTAATGCACAGCCTGAAGAATGTTTCTGTTTACGGTGTCTGATTCCAGGCACATTAGGATTCATAAAGACCGACACAACCACCTTTGCCTTCATTCTGTGCAGAACCGCTTGTTTCCTGGTAAAATTTCTTTAGTCTCAGTCGCAGTACGAGATAAGCCATACCTGTGTGATGCATGCACCTGTGAACGCCACGATCACAGCCACCACATTGACCGTCAGCTGGAACTGCAGGAACTTTGAGATGCTGTCGTAGACGTTCCTCCCCCACATCACGGCCTTCACAATACTGGTAAAGTTGTCATCTGTCAGGATGATGTCTGACGCCTCTTTTGCAACATCCGTGCCAGCAATTCCCTAAAACAAGAGAGGACAGTTGAACTGTCTCTGTTCAACATCTCTGGGATCAGCTAGAAAGAGAGTTTACATCAGGCTCCTGGGTGGACAGCTAGAGAAGGTTCTTGGTCACACGTGTGTTTATGCTAGCAGGTTTTGTGTATCAGCTGTTCATGACATGGTAGCCTTTCTGAATTTGATACGACAAAAGGGGTCAAAGTTGCAGGGCCTCAACAATAGTTGGATAATGATGGGTATCGTGATAGTGTCCTTCATTTTCAAGGGTGTATTATCGCTCTCAACGGTTGTAACCTATGAAATGTGAAGTTTTCAGTTCAGTGCCAACTATATATAAACCGAGTCAGCTGCTTGCATGCTTCCTTTTATGTTAAATGGATCAGCAGGTTTGCTGTTTCAGTCAAATGTTTCTTAAGCTGTAGCCCCATGTCTTGTCTTGTGTTTATGACAAATACCAGACAAAGCCATGGACTTTACCAACAGTTCACCAAAAATGAATGAACCTAAAGAGTGTGCGAGTTGGAGTGAACGTCCTCAACCCAAGTCTGGTCTCACTCTCTCTGTTGATGAAGCATCCTTTGAATTCATCTCAGACTTATGTAGCGCTTTCCTTCCTTCATTATGCTTCTGCTGGTTACAAGTTAGTGCCCTGCATGGCAGCAGACCTGCATCAGCGTGTGAATGTGTGTGCGAATGGGACTGTGATTGTAAGACCCTTTGGGCCTTCGTGGTCAAGAAGAATTTGAAAGACGAGCCTGCGGATTTTAGAGAAGATATTCTTCAAAACTGCAAAATCAAAATATGAAGATAGCAGAGGCACAAACGTGGATAACTGATCTGGAGTCAGTCTGCTCGGAGATGAAAGAAACGCCGTACACAAAGATGCGAGTGGACTTGGAAACGGGTCTGAGGATCTACGAAACAGAGGAGGACCTGAAAGGCCTGGGAATCCAAGCAACAGAGACTGCAAGAGCAAACACCAGGGTGACAGCGGCGGAGCGGCTGGAAGCAGCGTCACCATGGAGACGGGTCAACAGAAGCAGAAGCTGACAAAGTTCAGAAGAGCTTCAGAGTCAAGACACGGAGATGAGTGTTTTTTTTATTTAATTTCTTTTTTTGACTGAAGAAAAGAGAGGGGAGGAAAAAGAACAAGAAAAATCGGGATCTGCTTTTTTTTTTTTCCTGGCTCAGCACCTTTTTTTCAGTTCAGGCCATGTATAAGAAGTGATCCATGTTAAAAGACACAAAATGTTGGACAATTCTAGTGTAGCTTTCAGGGAGGGGCCCAAGCAGAAATGGGCACTTTACCCTCCACCCACCAACAGGGACCCAAATGGATGGACACGCATGTCCTCATGTGGAAGCCACATTGTTTAGTGTTTGTTTGTTGTAAAATAGTTCAGGTTTATGTTCTGTATTGGACTGCCTTACAAATATCTCAATAACCGTGCTAATAGAAAGAATTAAGATACTGTCGTTAAATGTTAACGGTTTAAATAACCCAATAATACAGGGAAAAAAAATATGATTGCTTTTATGAAGACAACAAAATGAGGATCTAAAGAAATTTGGATATACTGTATGTTTTTATAGGGGGGCAGAAGAGGGGTGGCTATACATATCCCCAATATGATCAAATTTGATTTTTCAACCACATATTAATCCCATTTGCAATCAATGTAAATATTATATAAATATACCCTATAATAAATATTCATTTTTCACGGTTTTATCTATCTTGACTGGAGCTAAATCCAGCCTTCCAACGCAACAATTGTTCTGAAGACTAAAGGTGGGATTGTTTAGCACATGCTCAAAGCTAAAACACGTCTTCAATAAAAAGCCTAAGATCCTTACCCACCTCTGCTGTACAACTTTAGGTAACCATGGTGATGTGTGCTAGTCAAAAAAGACATTCCAAAGGACCAGAGATGTTCCACGTGATGTGAAAACGTTGTGGGTTTGCAGCTAAATGTGTGGCTGAGAAGTCTGATCATGTTCGCCTGCAGGGAAGTTGCTGCTGTCCAGAAGTTGACGTGTTATGATCCGGTTTGGGAGCGGTATGAACCATGGCCAGACCCAATATGATGCAGACTCTTCTCATTCACACAAAGAAAAAGCGAGGCGTCGCGAAAGATGCTGTGGTGTCCCAGTGCACCGATTGGCTAACAAAACAGAGGCGCACAGATCCGATTTCAACTATTTCTGTCAAGACGGGCAAGAATTGAATAAGACCATTTGGAGGAAATGCTCATATGGGATACATGAGCCCCGAGGGTTTGCTGCTTTAGTACACCTCTGGAATCTGGAAGGACTTCTTCGAGGTCTTCAGTCTGACAGCACAGCAGCTGCTGAGTGCCTGCAGGAGAGTCTGCTGTTCAGACGACTTTCCTCCCAAAGTCAAGGTCAAAGCTGACAGTCAGCTGATGTTCATGAGCCCACAGCTTTTGCACAAGTGTGGAGGGCTGTTCTTCATGCTGCTGAGTAAGAGGCAGCTTCAGACCCATCACATTTCTGCAGCAGTCCTCACAGGAGTCACAAGCTGCTCCGCATGAACATTTTTGGTCACATTTATCCAGGAAACACAAACAGGTATTTCAGTTCAACACAGGATGAACCGAGGGAGCTACTGTCGATGCTCCCACTGAGACAAGTTTGTTTCAAACAGGAGCTGCTGAAGCTTTAGCATGCTCTGCTCAGCTTCATGCATCTTGTCATTCTTTAGACGGCTTCTGCCAGTTCATTCAGAAGTTAAACACACAAGCGGCGTTTCGCTGATACGGGAGAAGCATCAGCCTGTTAAGACACACTTTAGAATTTAGCAACAATACCAAAGTGTCTTCTAGTAGAAGTGATAAATCTACACATTTAAACAAGTTCTTTCTATCAACCCAAAGCTTTGCTCATGAAACAGGTGTCTGTGGACTTCATCAGTACATTCAGTGGGACGGGTCACAGGCACAGGGAGCTAAGGCGTGACCTTCAGTGTCTCCAGACCTGAGTGTTTTTGTCAAACAGACTCAACTGTCTGTTGATGTGTGTAAAACAAAAGCAGTGGCATGAAGACAGCCTGGGGTGTTGAACATGTTCGTGCCCAGCATTTATTGATCAAAAATGTCATTTCCCTCCAAACGTCCATGAACCCGTAACAGCGGTCGAGCTGCGGGGCCACGCATGCAGCGCGGCGTGGCGCGGCACTACAGCAGCGATGGATCTGACACAGAGGTGATGACTTTTGAAATGGAACAGAGACAAAGAGGCATCAGTCAAAACAGGAAATGTTTAAAAAAAGAGGAAATGGTTTACCATGGCAAAGCCAACATCAGCTTTCTTGAGGGCGGGGCCATCGTTGGTACCGTCCCCTGTCACTGCCACCACCTGTCGTGTTTCTCCCACCGTGCTGTCAATGATGCCTGATTAAAAATAGATGCAGATTTCATTTCCCGTTAAGACATCAGGCGACCTGAAGTCAACCTGCACGCAGCGGCACCACATGCGGACTGAGCGGGTGTTTCCCAGCCCCACCATGAGCTCACCTTTCACCAGAGTGTGCTTGTCGGTCGGTGATGAACGAGCCAGAACGCGCAGCTTGGGCCAAATTTTGTCAAGACGCTCCTGTTCCACCTGGAAAGTTGTGAGAGCATCAGCATGTGTCCGATAAGTCATGACCCCTCCCCCCCTTGATGAGGTAACATCACACCTTCTTCCAAACATCTGAGACGATTTGCTCGGTACGTCTTGTTCTGATCATGTGATCAGAAATCGGGCCGGATCGTGTGGTTTCAGACCTGATCAATATCAGATATTGCATCCCGATCAGATGATTTGTTTCATCGTTCTAATCAGCGCTGTACAATTAAAGATTCTCATCACAGATCCATACCCTTGTAGAAGTCACGGATTTCCACATTTCGCAGCCGTAAAGCGCAGCAGAATGCACATCGAGAAAAACAAAGTCTTTTTTATCCAAGGATACTACACGCTTTGTTTGGTTAAATTGAAAACTCTTTTAAGGTCATGCATTTCAAAAATGAATACCAATGTCTCAGTATATTTCCCATTTATTCATTTATTTCCATTTTAGGATTAAAGCTGTCGCGTCTTCTCTTGTTTGGGGTCTGCGCTGTGATGCTTTAACGCCCCCTTTCCTCTTCTTTCTTTAAACCGGCGGTGGGCTTTTAGGATTCTGTGCATACCGACTGATTAGTGACATTATTCCATCAAAAATATTGTGGTTGAAAAATTACTTTTTTGACAATAAATATGAGACGGAGAACTTTCAAACAGCACAATTGTTAAGATAAGACAAGGATACTTTATTGATCCCAGCTTTGTAAATACGGTTGTTGCAGCAACTGCATACAGGCTCAATAAGAAACAAACAAATTAAGGCTCAGATATCAAAATCTAAGACTTTTTAAGATATTATTTCCAAATTCATAAATTCAAGAGGGAACCCTGTCTGTCAGCCAGAAAAAGACAGTAAGAACTAGGAGGACGGTTTTAAGTCGACTGTTTAAGCGTAAATGATAAAATAAAGTGAATAAAATAAAACTACAGGTCAACCTGGATCTTTTTAGTTTGTCTTTGTTGTTTTTTTTAATGTATTACGAGTATCGGCTCAGAACTGGATATTTGCATATACAAATGACCAGGAATTGGGGGAAAAACAACCTGATCAGGATTTCCCTGCAATTGACCAAAAACATAAAAAATTCTTTGGAAAATCATGTTAGTGATGCAGGGGAGAGTTCCTGTGAGTGCTGCGGTTATTTTGTGTACACCCTGCCCCACATCTGCAGTAGAAAAATAAAAAAATACTTCTCCAAATTCTACTCTGTTGTTTCAGGGTTGGGGGGGGGGTTCAAGAGAAGCTTTGTTCATACTAAGCTAAAGTTCAACAAGACCCTTCATATTCTTTAGACAACAGGGGGGGGGTTAAGAAACCCCTTAATGATCTGGGATCCATATGCCAGAATACCTGGAGTTCACAAATCCAGCAGAGCTCTGAGATCTGCAGAACCTCGGGTCAGAACCAACAAGGGTAAATCGGCTTTGAGCTCACACATGGAAGCAGCTTCCTAACGGACTCAGATGTTTTTTAAAAACAGTGCTCTTGTGGTTTCATTGAATGTGCTTCTACGTTGACGTTATTGCGTTTTCTGTGACACTCCTTAACCTTAAAGGCATCTTTTCGTGTCTGAACATGAGCATGAAGAAGAAGATAAAGCTGGTGAGCTTTATGGTAAACATTAGCTGGAGTTCCCGCTGCTTTAAAATACAAAGAAGTCCATCTCCAACTGAAATGCTGCCAGGCGGGGTTTTAGACAGACGACAGAAAAATGAACCTACAGGAAGGAGACAATGACCTTTGACTCAGCACAGTTCAAACACACCAAAGCAGATCAGCTGGAGCAGTAGAGAGGGTCATAAGGCCCCCCACAGAAAAAAACTGTTTCCTGTAACGCACCTTTTTCCTAAACAAACTTTATAGATCCGAATGAACTGTGATAATATGTCAGCACCTGGTCATCTCACCTCTCCTTTGTCGTTCCTGATCTGCTGATTGAACTCCTTGCCCTCAATACACAGGAATTCCTCCCCGGGCTGCAGGATGCCACACTTGGTAGCGATGGCCCGAGCCGTGTTAATGTTGTCTCCAGTCACCATTCGTACATCAATTCCTGCACGCTGGCACTTTGCAATGGCTTCTGGCACCTGAAAGCAGACGAAGGAACAGCTGCAAAACCTCAACAAGCTTATTACAGAGTGAGATCCCCACAAGTTGTAGTCATGATGGGAAAAGCAAAGCTGAATGATGAGACAGATGTTCTCATTTGTTTAAACAGGAACCTGGCTGTGTCCGATCAGATCCGTCTGTTGCAGCAGATTTACTTCAGTTAAAAAAGCAAGAAAGTCAAACGTGACATTTTCTATCATGATTTTAGTCGTTATCCTTTTACTTTTGAACATAAATGTGACAGCACTGGTGTAGAATCCACTTTATGTCTATATGTGCTTGAAGCTTATTGTACATCTTTTTTCTCAGTTATCTGACTTTTTAAAAATCGAAATCTAAATGAAAACTTCAAACTTAACAAAAAGAAAGAATAGTGTCAGAGGTTAGAGCTCTGGTCACCAGCGGGAACCATCTCCAGAGTTATAGACGTACAACATCTCCCAGCTCTCATTCCCCAAATCAATCACAGTCTACTTAAGCACTGTACTGAGCCAAACTCAGTGCGAAGTATTGTTTGTTTCACTCTGCTTTCTTTGGATCTGGATCGGATCTTCTGTTTTCCTGACCCTGAATTTCGCCTGGATCCTGACTTCTCCTGTTTCTCCTTTGATGCTCTCATGCTCATTATTGACCCCCACCTGCCTAACCCTGATTTAGCTTTGTGGACTTTCAGCTGAGCTAATAAACCTGCTGCAATTGGAACCAGTCGTCTGCCTGTTCTGTGACAGAAAGTGACAAAAACAAATTAACTAAAGCTACGAAGCCTTCATTTAATGAAATCGTTAGCAGTTTTCTTCAAAGCCAAAGAGCAACAATAGAGGATGCAGGTGGCTCCAGGCCTTCAGGCTGCAGAGCCCTGACATAGCAGCACTGATATCTAACGTGAAACACTGAAGAAACTGTTCTTTGGACTCCAGATCAGAGCAAAGTTTGGTCTCAGAAAACTCAAAAACAAGTTTCAGGTTTTTCCTTTCAAATATTTTTTATGAAGTATTTCAGTCAAGTATTTTACTTTTCCTTGAAAAACCCCACATATGGCCTGCACAGGATCTGGTTTTGGAGTCTGTGTGCTGTACAGCTGCTGCTCTCTGCTCAATAAGTGAAGCTGGGTCATGGCATTGATTTATCAGATTGCTAAAAACAAAGTCACAGTCTATGTGAGCCTGACAACTGGGAACTCATTGATTTCTACTTCTAGTACTAGCAGAGCTCTGTGATTTCTGTTGTACGGGAAAGGCATGAGTGCATTAGCATCTGGAAAATGCCTCCAACTCCCTCCTGACTGCAGGAGGGTAACAGCAGGCCTGACATTTGTTCACAAATCTATGCAAATTCGACATCCCAGCATGATCATGAAACATGGGAGTGTTTCTATTCGCAAAGGACTCCTGAGCTGAATTTACCAAGCTCTCCAAGAACTCTCATCCTCGACCCAAAGAGCCTCTAAGCGTTGAAGCCAAAGGAGGATTCAGTGCAGAAAATGGGCGTGACTGTAGGAGTTGACTCGGTATTTTGGCATGGCGGTCCCTTCAAAGACTAAACTGTTGATCACATTCCATTTGTAAAGGACTTCATGAGCTCCAGAGTCAATAGTTAAACCATAGATTGTTGTTTGGGCTAAAAAACTCTAGATCTGGAATACAGATTCATCAATATGTTTATTTATTTATTCCTTTCCCCCCCGGACCAATACCAATGAGATTATTAGTAGCCAAGAACGCAGATAGGCGATATTTGGAGTCGATATTTATTTGGTGTAAAAGGGAAAATATTGGCATCAAGATTTAGAATAATATAAACACCAAAAATTAAAGTCAATAAAAAAGCAAATAAATAGCTCCTAGAAGTGCAGGAAGCAACAGGCCCAGCAGCATCCTTAGTGGTTGTCTTATAAGGTCAAATGAAAATGTCAATAAATAAATAGCTCCCTAAAGTTTTATCAAGTAACTAAAACAAAGTTTTAAAAAAAATTGAGACAAATTGACTATTAGATTGTCAGTAGTCCCAGTTACGGTAATATTTTATCTACCAAACCAAGACAAAAACTACAAAAACAGTTTTTTTTCCTGCTGCTTATTGCCTTGAGGGAATAAAACACAGACTATGCTTTTCATATTGTTTTCTAAATGTGCTCTACGTTTTATTGAGGGTTAAGCAGCAAAGGTTGTGGTGCAAAAAGCAAAGTTGATCGGCATGTTCCCCAACCAAACAGCCTCATTTGGGCCCGTACGCTGCAGAGACCTCGCTGTGGTGTGATCACTCTGGACTGATGAGGATGAAGCAAAGAACCGTTCTCACTTCTTAGAGAGCCGCTCAAATCGCTGTTCACGTTGGGGCTGAGCAGAGGAGGGAGGGGCCACAGTTGTGCCCGCCCACAGAGCATCACCCTCATGCTAGCCTTTTTAAAATAAAATTAAAGGGGGGGTAACCACTTCAATATCGGCCCGTTGGATAAAAGAAAGACCGATCCGGATGTACATCAAAATAACAAATATTGGCCGATAATCAGTCGACCCCTAATGTGGAGTACTTCTTCATGAAATAGTTTCATAAGTATCTTCAACATAAATATAGCCGTCAAAGGTTATAAGTGTCACCGTTTTTGAACCAGCCCACCGACACACAATGTGTGACGTTTGTGCACAATCCCAGCTTTAATACAAACCAGTAAACCAACATCTTTGGATTGATGGGACTGAAAAACTCTCTCCAGCTCCACGGTAGGACAGCATGTGGCCAACAACCAAAGTGAAGGAACAGGAAACCTGAACTTGATAGATGTTTTCTTTAGGTTTAGTAGGAAAAATTACTGATTTGTAAAAGTTCGGTGGTTTGTGTGATGCCTCTGCCACAGACACATCTCATCCCTACTACACTCACTTTCCCTTCCAGACACTCCGGGTTCATGTCAACACTTTCACGTTTGAATTAATGCTGACTACAAGGATGACCGCCTCACAATCAACAACAATCAATAAACTCAATGTTTCAGCATTTCCGGAAGATTCTTTTTGACTTTTCAAGAACTCAATTCCAAATTTATGAGAGAAGTCCATGCATCTATCTGGATAGAAGAAATGAGGCGACACTGCAGAGAAACAAACTTCCTCCACAGGCAAACACCTCCTGTCACCTACAGTATGTCTGCTGAGGGCGCGGTGTGCTGTACCTCAGGTCTGACCGGGTCCTCGATGCCAACCACGACAATGCAGGTCAGATTATCCAGGATGTCATTCTCATTGTCCCAGTTTGGCTCCCCAGCCTCAGCGGGAAAGTCCCTGTAGGCCACACAGATGGTCCTCAGTCCATCACACGCCATGGGCTCGATCACCTTCCGCACCATCTCGTCTCGGTCCTTCATCTTGAAGACACGAGGCTGACCCTGAGCATCCAAGATATGAGAACACCTCGAAGAGAAAAAAAGAAAGGAGGTCCGTCAAGCCTAAAGCCCCCCCGTCACCCCCCCCCCCCCCCACACACACACACACGCACACTTACTTCCTTAGGACAATCTCAGACGCTCCTTTACTGTACATACGGAAACTTCCATCCGCATTCTTCAAGACCGTGCTCATAGACTTGCGGGAGGAGTTAAAGGTGTAAACTTTGTAAAGTATCTCTTCAGGGATCTCGTCTCTAATAGGCTGATAGTCTCTTTTCAGCCCCAGCACCAGACCCAACAGAGCACACTCAGTCTTGTTGCCCACGTGGCGAGGAAGACCGCCCTCTTTCTCTGGAGGCTGCAAAGGAACAAACATTCAAAGTTTCATCAGATGACTTTACTTTGGATTTTTCATTTGAAAAACAGTTTGTCACTTCAGAGCTTTTACTAAATACTCCATACAACTGTTCTTAGTCTGTTTTTGAGGAGTGACTTTCTCTTTATTCAAGTCTGTCTTGGGCTGGAAAGGGAAAAAACTGACCAGAATCTTGGTGGTATATGCTGAGTTGATGGAAATGCTGTTGACCAACATCTCTAGTGTTTCTGGTTTGATAGCTTCAGGTTCTGGGACAGTTTTGTAGTGTGTATCCCCAATGTAGGCCTGAACAACAGTCATGCGGTTCATGGTGAGAGTGCCGGTCTTATCGGAACAGATGGCCGTGGCGTTGCCCATGGTCTCGCAGGCATCCAGGTGACGTACCAGGTTATTGTCTTTCATCATTTTCTGAAAGACAAAGGATGAGCTTACAGAAATCTGAAAGAAAAAGATATGGATTCATGGTTTTCCAGTTCTCATCTTGTGTACCTTGACTGAATAAGCCAAAGAGATGGTAACTGCAAGAGGAAGGCCTTCAGGGACGGCAACCACCAGCACTGTCACCCCAATGATGAAGAACTTTACAAAATACTGGATGTATATGGGCGTACACTCTGCAACCCAGCTCAGGTTCTGGACCAAAAAGGTGTTGATCACAAAGTAGAGGATGAGGATGATGACCGTCATAGCGGACATGAATAGTCCTGTAGGAAACAAGCACAAGGCTCCTTTTAACTACATTCAAATCACAAAAATAAAGCCTTAAATGACGAAATTCGACTTTTGTCACCAATTTGAGTAGGAAAAGTGAGACTGGATATAATACATTGACGACTGGAGCTTGTGATAGCGTGACAAAAACTTTGAGTGTCTTTGTAATTGCATAGTTGTAATTGGTACTTGTGTCATCTTTATAGAGATAAACAGATGCATCTGCAGTACTGATAGTCACATGGTTGATATAGACAGTGGGAGATGAACATAATCTTTAATCCCAGGAAACTGGTTAAGAGCTTCTAAAATAATGCTGTGGTCCGTAGTATGTGATGCTTCTAGAGTGAAGGTCCATAAGAGCAGTCTTGTGGGTGTGGCTTACAGAGGCTGAGACGTACTGACACCTGAAGAGAACAGGGGGCGGCTGGCAGCAACCAAGGTAGGTGATTAGGCCAGACTCAAAAACACATTTCTAAACAAAACCTGCAGCAGTAGCAAACTCAACACTGAGCAGCATTTGGGTGTGAAAGACATCTTTGAGTTTTATTCCTTTAAATGTTTTGCTCTACAAGTTAAAAGGTCTTTAATACATCACAGTAACGATAGGAGTCTTCCAGTTGACTGGACTCTGCTTCACCTGCTAATCTCACTATGGAAAACTTGCAGAGGGATTAACTAGATTGAGCTAATCAGACAAAAGGCAAAAACAGCTTTTTCCTTTGATCCTTAGTGCCTTGGTTTTAATTTTAGTGAGAGATCCATCTGGAATCTAAACCTTCCACGCTTTACCCCAAATTTATGAGATCAGAAAATATTTCAAATGACAAAACAGGAATCTACAGCACCTGAGGAGATCATAAAGAGAAACTATCATTTTCTTTCAGACTTTTGTAAAATAAGTGACTTTAGTCATCTCAGTAACAGTTTTTTTGTGATTTGGCCTAAATCCCATTTCTGTCCTTTAATGAAAGACAGCTGTCCCTAAGGCCCGTCTGTGACTAACTCCCTTCCCGCCTGTCAAACTGCCCCAAAAACCCAGAAGATTAAGGTTGATTGAAATGACAGAACACCTTCAACTCTGCAATGCATCATGGCCCCAATAAAAGCAGAGCAATGGAAGTGATGGAAATAGAAGAATACTTCTGTTTCTGAAGACTCCACCTCAACCTTGTGCAGCAGTTTCCATCATTTGGAATTTTGTTAAAGAAAATAAAAGCAGGGAGAAAAAATGGATTAAAAATCGAATTTGGAATGAAAAAGCCTGAGAAGTTTTTTATTTGGCCATATCGCCCAGCTATAATTGGCATGCAGAAACCCCGCCCCCTATCCCATCACCTTTACTTAGCTATCTGTTTACAATCTCCCGCTAACTTACAGCCCCTCACAATCCCAGCCTAATATTAGTGGTGCAACAAAAATGGTGAGCAGTATTGGAGCTAATCAGCTGTACAGTTTAGATCCCGATTCCAGCTCGGACGAGGAAAACAAAACTATTGTCTGACAGTCTGAATGTATCAGAATGGGGCTGAGCAGGAAGCTTGTGGTCCTGTTCAGCATATTTTCTACATCACAAAATTATCTTCTTCCAACGGCATTTTATCATCTGCTCCTGATTCCCAATGATTTGAATAAAAAAAAAATCCTCAGAACCCTGAGGATTTTTACGAACCCTCGCGGACCCTGAGGTCCTCTGGCGCTGGCCTCTTAGTTGTCCCTAAGGTAAGGAGCAAGACACATGGTGAGGCTTCATTCTGCCATTATGGTCCTCGCCTGTGGAACAGCCTGCCGGAGAACCTCAGGGCCGCAGAGACTGTAGAGGTTTTTAAGAAGAGGCTCAAGACCCACCTTTTTAGTCTGGCTTTTATATGACTTTGATCATTCCTTATGTCTTTTATTATTCATCTATTTTATTAATTGAGGTATTTATTTACATATTTATTTGTTTATTTATTTATTTATTTATCTATTTATTTATTTATTTTCTTGTAAGGACTATTATTATCTTTGTTTCTAATATGCAAATCTTTTTATTGTTATTTTACCAATGAGACTTAGGTTATGTTTTAATCACTGACGTTTTTTATTTTTTAATTACTAACATTCTTATATCTTATTTTATTTTTTATCTTTTTCTATTTTTATTGTTGTTATTTCATGATCATTTTTATTTTTTATTCTGATGTTTTTTACTCCAGTGTTTCCTCTGGGGGATCCATCGTTCTTGGGCACCACCAGCTTGACCTGTAGGGCATGCCGTTGCTGTGGTGCCCGTTCTGGTTGGGCGGGCTGGGGTCCCACTCTGTGGTCTAATAGCCATGGATGGGGCCCTGGGCTGCCCTGTGTTGGGCGGGCGCTGCGGTAGTGGCCCCTGTGGTCCGGCTGGGCCTTGGAATGAATGGATCCCCATGATATCGTTTCCTCACAGCAGTACCAAGCCAGACCTTCTTCAACTGCAGTTATTTGTTTCTGTTCACTGTTCTACTGGGGTAACTGGGTGGGTGGGGATGGGGGCGGGGGGTGGTGAGGGAGGGGTACCTTCTTTGTGGGATTGTCCTTTGTTTTCTGTTTTGAACAACTTTCATTTTTTATGACTGTTTTATCTGTTTTTATGTTAAGCGCTTTGTGTTTTTAACCAAAATGAAAGGCGCAATATAAATAAATAAAGTTTGAGTTTGAGTTTGAGAAATGCAGTTTTAATCTTAATGTTCTTACATAAAGTCTCCATCATTAGAAATTTGCTTCAAAAACATGTTAAAAGCACAACTTACATTGGAGTGGGTCTTTTTAGAACAAACACCTTCAGAGTTCTGTTCTGAGTGTCTTTGCGTTTGTGTCACACAATCATTAGCAAGAACAACTTTTAGGTATCAGTTGTCCTTCAGTGCAGCAAACAGCCACAAAGCCAGACCGAGCCCTGTTTCTGACTGTCCCAGTTTCATGTCTTCACCTCTGACTGGAGAAACACCTGCATTCATGTCTCTGAGGCCTCCAGCCTGTCACCTTCACTCTCCATTGAAGCAGTCCAGACTGTCACCCATCAATTTTTTCATTGAGCGAAATGGGCTGAATGAGTGGATTCGAGTGTGTGGATACCAGTGTGTGGATGTGAGTGTGTGGATACCAGTGTGTGGATGTGAGTGTGTGGATACCAGTGTGTGGATAGCAGTGTGTGGATACGAGTGTGTAGATACGAGTGTGTGGATACGAGTGTGTGGATACGAGTGTGTGGATGTGAGTGTGTGTATACCAGAGTGTAGATACGAGTGTGTGGATACGAGTGTGTGGATACCAGTGTGTAGATGCCAGTTTGTGGATACCAGTGTGTGGATACCAGTGTGTGGATACCAGTGTGTGGATACCAGTGTGTGGATACGAGTGTGTAGATACGAGTGTGTGGATACGAGTGTGTGGATACGAGTGTGTGGATGTGAGTGTGTGTATACCAGAGTGTAGATACGAGTGTGTGGATACGAGTGTGTGGATACCAGTGTGTGGATACCAGTGTGTGGATACCAGTGTGTGGATACCAGTGTGTGGATACCAGTGTGTGGATACGAGTGTGTAGATACGAGTGTGTGGATACCAGTGTGTGTATACCAGTGTGTGGATGTGAGTGTGTGGATGTGAGTGTGTGTATACCAGTGTGTGGATACGAGTGTGTGGATGTGAGTGTGTGTATACCAGTGTGTGGATACGAGTGTGTGGATGTGAGTGTGTGTATACCAGTGTGTAGATACGAGTGTGTGGATACGAGTGTGTGGATACAAGTGTGTAGATACGAGTGTGTGGATCCGAGTGTGTGGATACGAGTGTGTGGATACGAGTGTGTGGATACGAGTGTGTGGATACGAGTGTGTGGATACCAGTGTGTAGATACGAGTGTGTGGATGTGAGTGTGTGCATACCAGTGTGTAGATACGAGTGTGTGGATACCAGTGTGTAGATACGAGTGTGTGGATACGAGTGTGTGGATACGAGTGTGTGGATGTGAGTGTGTGTATACCAGAGTGTAGATACGAGTGTGTGGATACGAGTGTGTGTATACCAGAGTGTAGATACGAGTGTGTAGATACGAGTGTGTGGATACCAGTGTGTGTATACCAGTGTGTGGATGTGAGTGTGTGGATGTGAGTGTGTGTATACCAGTGTGTGGATACGAGTGTGTGGATGTGAGTGTGTGTATACCAGTGTGTGGATACGAGTGTGTGGATGTGAGTGTGTGTATACCAGTGTGTAGATAGGAGTGTGTGGATACGAGTGTGTGGATACAAGTGTGTGGATACGAGTGTGTGGATACGAGTGTGTGGATACGAGTGTGTAGATACGAGTGTGTGGATACGAGTGTGTGGATACGAGTGTGTGGATACGAGTGTGTAGATACGAGTGTGTGGATACCAGTGTGTGTATACCAGTGTGTAGATACGAGTGTGTGGATGTGAGTGTGTGTATACCAGTGTGTAGATACGAGTGTGTGGATACGAGTGTGTGGATACGAGTGTGTGGATACGAGTGTGTGGATACCAGTGTGTGGATACAAGTGTGTAGATACGAGTGTGTGGATCCGAGTGTGTGGATCCGAGTGTGTGGATACGAGTGTGTGGATACCAGTGTGTGGATACGAGTGTGTGGATGTGAGTGTGTGCATACCAGTGTGTAGATACGAGTGTGTGGATACCAGTGTGTAGATACGAGTGTGTGGATACGAGTGTGTGGATACGAGTGTGTGGATGTGAGTGTGTGTATACCAGAGTGTAGATACGAGTGTGTGGATACGAGTGTGTGGATACCAGTGTGTGGATACCAGTGTGTGGATACCAGTGTGTGGATACGAGTGTGTAGATACGAGTGTGTGGATACCAGTGTGTGTATACCAGTGTGTGGATACGAGTGTGTGGATGTGAGTGTGTGTATACGAGTGTGTGGATACGAGTGTGTGGATACGAGTGTGTGGATACGAGTGTGTGGATACGAGTGTGTGGATACCAGTGTGTGGATACGAGTGTGTGGATGTGAGTGTGTGCATACCAGTGTGTAGATACGAGTGTGTGGATACCAGTGTGTAGATACGAGTGTGTGGATACGAGTGTGTGGATACGAGTGTGTGGATACGAGTGTGTAGATACGAGTGTGTGGATACCAGTGTGTGGATACGAGTGTGTGGATGTGAGTGTGTGCATACCAGTGTGTAGATACGAGTGTGTGGATGTGAGTGTGTGCATACCAGTGTGTAGATACGAGTGTGTGGATACGAGTGTGTGGATACCAGTGTGTGGATACGAGTGTGTGGATGTGAGTGTGTGTATACCAGAGTGTAGATACGAGTGTGTGGATACGAGTGTGTGGATACGAGTGTGTGGATACCAGTGTGTGGATACAAGTGTGTAGATACGAGTGTGTGGATACCAGTGTGTAGATACGAGTGTGTGGATACGAGTGTGTGGATACGAGTGTGTGGATGTGAGTGTGTGTATACCAGAGTGTAGATACGAGTGTGTGGATACGAGTGTGTGGATACGAGTGTGTGGATACCAGTGTGTGGATACCAGTGTGTGGATACGAGTGTGTAGATACGAGTGTGTGGATACCAGTGTGTGTATACCAGTGTGTGGATACGAGTGTGTGGATGTGAGTGTGTGTATACCAGTGTGTGGATACGAGTGTGTGGACTTGAGTGTGTGTATACCAGTGTGTGGATACGAGTGTGTGGATGTGAGTGTGTGTATACCAGTGTGTAGATACGAGTGTGTGGATACGAGTGTGTGGATACAAGTGTGTGGATACGAGTGTGTGGATACGAGTGTGTGGATACCAGTGTGTGGATACGAGTGTGTAGATACGAGTGTGTGGATACGAGTGTGTGGATACGAGTGTGTGGATACGAGTGTGTAGATACGAGTGTGTGGATACCAGTGTGTGTATACCAGTGTGTAGATACGAGTGTGTGGATGTGAGTGTGTGTATACCAGTGTGTAGATACGAGTGTGTGGATACGAGTGTGTGGATACGAGTGTGTGGATACGAGTGTGTGGATACCAGTGTGTGGATACAAGTGTGTAGATACGAGTGTGTGGATCCGAGTGTGTGGATCCGAGTGTGTGGATACGAGTGTGTGGATACGAGTGTGTGGATACGAGTGTGTGGATACCAGTGTGTGGATACGAGTGTGTGGATGTGAGTGTGTGCATACCAGTGTGTAGATACGAGTGTGTGGATACCAGTGTGTGGATACGAGTGTGTGGATGTGAGTGTGTGTATACCAGAGTGTAGATACGAGTGTGTGGATACGAGTGTGTGGATACCAGTGTGTGGATACCAGTGTGTGGATACGAGTGTGTGGATGTGAGTGTGTGCATACCAGTGTGTAGATACGAGTGTGTGGATACCAGTGTGTAGATACGAGTGTGTGGATACGAGTGTGTGGATACGAGTGTGTGGATGTGAGTGTGTGTATACCAGAGTGTAGATACGAGTGTGTGGATACGAGTGTGTGGATACCAGTGTGCGGATACCAGTGTGTGGATACCAGTGTGTGGATACCAGTGTGTGGATACGAGTGTGTAGATACGAGTGTGTGGATACCAGTGTGTGTATACCAGTGTGTGGATACGAGTGTGTGGATGTGAGTGTGTGTATACCAGTGTGTGGATACGAGTGTGTGGATGTGAGTGTGTGTATACCAGTGTGTGGATACGAGTGTGTGGATGTGAGTGTGTGTATACCAGTGTGTAGATACGAGTGTGTGGATACGAGTGTGTGGATACAAGTGTGTGGATACGAGTGTGTGGATACGAGTGTGTGGATACCAGTGTGTGGATACGAGTGTGTAGATACGAGTGTGTGGATACGAGTGTGTGGATACGAGTGTGTGGATACGAGTGTGTAGATACGAGTGTGTGGATACCAGTGTGTGTATACCAGTGTGTAGATACGAGTGTGTGGATGTGAGTGTGTGTATACCAGTGTGTAGATACGAGTGTGTGGATACGAGTGTGTGGATACGAGTATGTGGATACGAGTGTGTGGATACCAGTGTGTGGATACAAGTGTGTAGATACGAGTGTGTGGATCCGAGTGTGTGGATACGAGTGTGTGGATACGAGTGTGTGGATACGAGTGTGTGGATACGAGTGTGTGGATACCAGTGTGTGGATACGAGTGTGTGGATGTGAGTGTGTGCATACCAGTGTGTAGATACGAGTGTGTGGATACCAGTGTGTAGATACGAGTGTGTGGATACGAGTGTGTGGATACGAGTGTGTGGATACCAGTGTGTGGATACCAGTGTGTGGATACGAGTGTGTGGATGTGAGTGTGTGTATACCAGAGTGTAGATACGAGTGTGTGGATACGAGTGTGTGGATACCAGTGTGTGGATACCAGTGTGTGGATACGAGTGTGTGGATGTGAGTGTGTGCATACCAGTGTGTAGATACGAGTGTGTGGATACCAGTGTGTAGATACGAGTGTGTGGATACGAGTGTGTGGATACGAGTGTGTGGATGTGAGTGTGTGTATACCAGAGTGTAGATACGAGTGTGTGGATACGAGTGTGTGGATACCAGTGTGCGGATACCAGTGTGTGGATACCAGTGTGTGGATACCAGTGTGTGGATACGAGTGTGTAGATACGAGTGTGTGGATACCAGTGTGTGTATACCAGTGTGTGGATACGAGTGTGTGGATGTGAGTGTGTGTATACCAGTGTGTGGATACGAGTGTGTGGATGTGAGTGTGTGTATACCAGTGTGTGGATACGAGTGTGTGGATGTGAGTGTGTGGATACGAGTGTGTGGATACAAGTGTGTGGATACGAGTGTGTGGATACGAGTGTGTGGATACCAGTGTGTGGATACGAGTGTGTAGATACGAGTGTGTGGATACGAGTGTGTGGATACGAGTGTGTGGATACGAGTGTGTGGATACGAGTGTGTAGATACGAGTGTGTGGATACCAGTGTGTGTATACCAGTGTGTAGATACGAGTGTGTGGATGTGAGTGTGTGTATACCAGTGTGTAGATACGAGTGTGTGGATACGAGTGTGTGGATACGAGTGTGTGGATACGAGTGTGTGGATACCAGTGTGTGGATACAAGTGTGTAGATACGAGTGTGTGGATCCGAGTGTGTGGATACGAGTGTGTGGATACGAGTGTGTGGATACGAGTGTGTGGATACGAGTGTGTGGATACCAGTGTGTGGATACGAGTGTGTGGATGTGAGTGTGTGCATACCAGTGTGTAGATACGAGTGTGTGGATACCAGTGTGTAGATACGAGTGTGTGGATACGAGTGTGTGGATACGAGTGTGTGGATACGAGTGTGTAGATACGAGTGTGTGGATACCAGTGTGTGGATACGAGTGTGTGGATGTGAGTGTGTGCATACCAGTGTGTAGATACGAGTGTGTGGATGTGAGTGTGTGCATACCAGTGTGTAGATACGAGTGTGTGGATACGAGTGTGTGGATACCAGTGTGTGGATACGAGTGTGTGGATGTGAGTGTGTGTATACCAGAGTGTAGATACGAGTGTGTGGATACGAGTGTGTGGATACGAGTGTGTGGATACCAGTGTGTGGATACCAGTGTGTGGATACGAGTGTGTGGATGTGAGTGTGTGCACGCTCCTCACCAGCTTTGCCGATCTGCACAGTCAGTCTGGTCAGTTTCCCCTGCAGCACAGACTTCTCCTTCTTCGTCACGTTGACCTTCTTAATCTCTTTGACCTCCTCCTTCTCCTCCTTGTCTTCCAACTCTGCAGCTTCCTCGCTCTTCAGAGGCTGGATCTCCAGAGCGATACCGTCCTGAGTTTTGGCTGGAGGGGGGTTGAGGGTGCAAAGTTTGAATGAATTTGAAGAAACAATGAGCGGAAGGAAAGGTTGAGTAAAGACATAGATGAAGATTGGAGAAAAAGTGATGAAGATGAGTAAAACAATGATGGAAATGTTTCAGGTTCAGGAATGAAGATGGCAGAATTGGAAAAAATGAAGGATAAATTAAATAAGACAAATGGTTAAAAAATGAGGGCACGGGGTTCAGGAGTGGATTAGGGAAGAGAGGCAGAGAAACTGTTACACCTTCAGTCAAAGGAGAAGCTCCAAAGGACAGGCTGAGCTGACAAAGTCATCATCACATGTTAGCTTGGTGGCTAAAGGCAGACTGTGGCACGTCTATCGGTAAAACGGTCAGAGCATGAAGAGCAGCAGACAGAACAGGTCTGAGGGGTTCACGCTGCACCGTCCACACACACACACACACTCACACTCATGAGCGTGTGTGAAGGAGGCTGAGCTCTGGTGTTGAGTTTCACCTCCTGCTCATTTGCATACGGTAACTGTGGATTTGCTTCGTGTGGGCTGTGCTGAGGCTGCAGCAGAGCTGCCCTGCGAGTGCAGCTGAAAGGAGAACCACAGGCAGAAAGGTTCTCCTCTAATCTGATAACAGAGCTGCTCTATGCTTCAGTGTCACACAGAAGACTAAACTGTGAAATGCCAGGTTATTAAACCCTAAACAGGTTGATAGAGTCATGCTGATGTTTTTTGAGTGTATCTGGAATAAAAATGAACCCAGCATGTTCATCACGTGTCTACTAACATGCGATGAACATGCTGGGACTCTTGGCAGCCCAATCAGATCAGATCCCACATTTCTTCTTCTTCAGACCTCTGCGTTCTGTCCGGGTGTTTTTTAATGTCTGGTTTTTGACCCAAACAGCTGAGCGATTGGTTGGGAGGCTGCTCATCAGGTGAACTTGTCTCTAACTCTGCATGTTCTGACAACACCAGCTCTATTTAAACACATAAGTGAGGGTTCCATCACTGAGGCGTTTTAGCATCCTGTTTGTAGAGTTTGATAATAATTCACTGGATAGAAACTGCGTGACTGATTTCAAAACATCCTCTAACATCGTCATTTTTCATTAAATTGGTCTCATAACGACGGAAAGTCTAGTTTCTTTTGTCCCATGCTTTGCTGAAGTTGTAGCAACACCTTGTCCCACACGTCTGACAGAACAACAAGGATGCCGCAGGAGACTTTTAGCATTTTTAAATGACTATAGATCTTTCTGTTGAAAGCCATCAGAAAGAGTGGAAACATGACGGCTGGGGAGAAACCAGCAGGTGGCCGAGGTTATGTCCCGCTCCAGCCCCAGCAGATCCACCAGTCATCCCCACGCCACATAGTTCAAGGAGGAAAGTCATCTCACAACAACGTTTCAAACTCCACATGTTGGAATGAGTCGTATGTCAAACCAAGAAGCCGTGGAGCTTAATGCGCATGGTCCACTCTGAAGGCCACAACACACAACTAACTGACAGCTTCACACAAACAGGACTGAGACCCATGGACCAACGACAGCACGAAACCATGAGCGAGTGCACGGGGGCTGGGGGTGTCTGACAATCCAAAGGAAACACCGCAACAAACAGAGAAGAAAATTAAAGTACCACTCTTAAGAAAATGGAGGGATGACAGCGATGAAGGTGGAGGCCGCAGAGACCTCAGCAAGACAGGAAGTAAAGAGCAGGAGGAGAGAGTGACACAGTGACTACAACACAACACGGAGTCCTGAGCAACGCCCTGCAGGAGGCAACGCTGAGGGAAATGAGACGAGCTGAAAGCCGCAGGAAAGGAGGCTGCAGAAACACAGGCGGTGGCCGCCCACCAACACGGGCGGGGTGCAACTCCCACACGGAGCCCAACTCCAGCCACAAAACATCCCATAGCTGTGCTGTTAAGCAGGATGATTGGCAGGTCCCACTCACAGCCTGAGCTGGAAGACGTCTGACCCTCTTTCAGAAGATGACAGCTGGTTCAGTGTTTCTGAAATCTCTGACAACTTTTACTGGAAAGTATTTTGGAGATACGTTTCAGAAGGGGGGGGGGGGGGTGTCTGTCAGGTCAGAATCCATCATTCCGATGTTTGTCTAAAAACAAATACAGGTTTCCATAAAGTCTTTTCAGGAGTTTCCTCTAATGTGAAAGACTGCTGTTGATGTGGTGCTGAAGAAGTTGTCTTCCTCAGGAGGAAGGAGGGTGATGTGCCTGGCAGGCTAAGCTCTAGACCCCCCCCCTCCTCCCACCCAATTTTTCCAGCGAGGGAAAACTCACTACCTGAAAGGACACAGTCCTGTGTAGCCTTTAATCAGAGCCATGAGAATGACGAGGCTCTGTCCAGTCTGCACAGTCACATGTCAGAGGTGTGGACGGGGACATTTGGACCCCTGAACTGAACTGGACATCAGCTTAACAGCCAATGGGAGGTCTGAATGAAAACTTTAATATTTTTAAACTTTCAAAGGTGAGAAAGCCCACTGAAGGTGTTGGGAAGATTAGAGACGGGCTCTGAACAACCAGAGATTTTTTTCATCCACATGCAGACTGGCTGCAACTAAAAATCTAAAAAAAAAAAGGGTTAGTATAACCGAAAAATGAGCCTTGTGTTTCCTGGTACACCAAGAAGTCTGCAGCAGATGCTCCAACCACAGGAAGCAGGGAGGTGGGGAGTTGGGAGGCTGAGGCAGCCTGCAGAGGCAGCTGGTTATATGTTGGATCACATGAGACCTAAAGACCAGTGGGGCAATTCTAGAGAAAAAGCAGGTAACACCTGTCTGACACCTCCTTTTTCAAGGCGTGGCAGGTTTCTTTTTTATCTGCATCTTCACCAGGTGAAGAGAGGAAGGAAGGTGACTCCACACATCAGCCTTAAACACAGGTGTGGAGCCCTGAACTAGTTTGGTTCAAGTTGTTTCCGGATCTAGAGGATTGTTCCAGTCACCGCTCAGATGTCTGTGGGGCGACTGAGCTCTGGAAACGCCCTGCTAACTGAATCCATCTTTGAAATACGGTTGAAGAAATGCTGCTTGTGTGAATTCAATGGTTCCCATGGTAACCAAGGATGTCCACAGGCCGTCACAGACTCAAAGTGTGAGAGTTGCACCCCTCAACAGTTAAAGCAACGTCCCCCGTTATACAGCAAAGAGAAAAAGACAGAGGGGGGAACAGAAGAACAGAGATGAGCTGGACACTCCCCTCCTGCTGCTGGGTGGAGGTGAGGAGGAGGTAAGTCAGACGAGGATGAGAGGCAGGAGGGACAGGTGGATGGATGGAGGGGTTACCTTTGTTGCGATTTTCGGGGGGTCCTTGTTTCTTACCTGTTCGAACAGAGAGAGAGGGCGGAATGCTGATAAGATGGCTCAAAGGAAAAGAAGATCAAATAAAACCGAAGGAGAACACAAAACCCAAACATACAAACCCACAGGTGTGTGTGTGCGTGTGTGCTGTGGGCAGGAATGAACGGATCAGCAGAGAGAGACGCCGCTTCCTAGGGTTGGGAACCAGCAACCAGCCTGGACTAGCAAGCTCTGACAGCATGAAATTCTGAGCTCATTTGGTTCTTTCCCTGACTTCTGCCTTCAAAGAAAGAATTTCTGGATTTAGAAAACAGAGCAAACTAAGGTTTCCTCGCTATAACGTGTTTCTGTGCAGATTCCTGTTTTTGTTGCTGTCTGTTTTTGACCACAGCTTGTGATGATCTGTTTCTCAGATCTCTCTGACTAAACATTCCTCAAGTGTAGCTCAGGTGAAATGAAACAGGCTTAGGGTGAAGCTAAATGTCTTTGGCTCAGCTCCAGAGCACACCTCTTAACTTTCCGCTGACTTGGCAGAAAAGACAATTGAACAGATGAATCCTTTGATGGACCTCATAGTCACCACCTCCTGAAAGACGGAGCGGTCGATCAGGTGAATCGGTGAAGAAGAAGCAGCCGCTGGGTTCATAGTAGAAGCTGATAAAGGTGGCTGATGTCCAGGTCTGGTAAGACTGAAAGTGCTTCTGAACAGGACCGCTGAGGTCAGAACTGACCTCAGCATGAACACCATGAAAGGGCGGGACCTGTGTGTGTGTGTCTATGTGTGTGTGTGCTTTGGTGCTGGACTGGGGAGAATGGGGGCACTCAGGATGAGTCAAATGGCTCTCTTTACTACGAATCTTCAAATGTTTTTCCTGAGAATCTTCCATTTTTTCCTAAACGGAGGCTTAATGTTTGGCTGCAGACCCGAGCATCTCTCTCTGCTGAGCTGGTACATTCAGCCGCTTCACAATGAATGCCTGACAAACTCAAATTTTAGCCAATAAAACAAATGGTCGGACAAAAACCAGCCAAAGAAAAACACACAGTAAAAAGGGAATTAGCATGATACAAGCAAATCAAAAGCACTGCAGGAGCCTGTGGCTTTGTTTCAATCTGCTTTGAGACTGGGCCATCTGGACTTCTGAAGAGTTCCTTAACAAAAGCAACTGTGGAACAGATGAAAGTCTATCAGTCCATTTGAAATGCCCGTAATGCCAGTCGACTCGGTACAGAGGACAGAAACCACCATAAATAAATGAGACCAAGATGCTGAGTTCCTATCTTTTACGCTACCATTCTGCCAAAGACGTGATCTACTCTTTATTGAAGGAACCACATACACAAAAACAACCTTTTTTAAATATGCTACAGCACTTTTTGGGCGTTTGATGAGGAAATGAAATACCCTTAAAGCACCTATGGCATTTAAAAGCTTTAAATGTTGGGGGAAAAACAGTTCAATGTATTTCTAACTATGGCCTTAATAAAAAAAAACGACTATATATTAAATGGTTGATATTAGCTGATCGTCCTACAGAATAATGAAATATTGCTAAAAAATAAACAAATCACATAAAAGAGTTTTCTGGTTCAACAAAGAACTTTTGTCCCACAAAGCTTTGATTTGATGAAGCTACACTCATCAGGAGGAAGGTCTTTAATACATATTTCAATGGAACATCAGACCACCTTCTTAGTTCCTGTGTTCACTCACCAGTGACAATGAAGACGTCAAACTTGTGAGGCTTTAACAACGCGCTGACTGGACAACAGTTCTGTTCTTCAGTGTGGTGAACACAAAAGACGTCAGGAGAAGCCCTAACACCAAACCCCGTCCTCGATTCCCATCAGGCAATGGCACACATGACAACCAGCTGGTTGACTTGTCTGTCTTCACAGAAACATCCGTCCTGCTGACGGAAGCTGCAGGTCGCAGGAGAACTGTTTTACTGAGTAACCGAGTGGGGCAGTAACTCCCTACTTTAATGCTATTACTTTATTTCTTAACCTGGAGTGTAATAGATTACAACAAAAGGTGAGTAGTAAAGTTTGCTGCCCACTGAAGCCACTCATCACGACTTGTCTTAACCCCAAACGCTGGTTTCAGATCCCACCTCTAAAGTCGGATGTGGGAACACGTCAGTGCTGATCCTCACAGCGGAGACACATCTGAGTTGGTGTGAGGCCAAAACGCAATGTCAGGGCTCCAGACTAACATTTTTCACTAGGAGCACTGTGGCCCCAACTGAAAATTTTGGGGGCACAACCAGAAGATTTGGGGGCGCATACCGTAAATCAACAAGCTAACCAAATCTACTAATTTCCACTGTATTATGAATAAATACTTTAATAATAGATGCAGAAATTACAATGTGCTGTTTCAAATTCAGTGTCACATTTTATTCTGCACTTTTGAAGATGCAACAAGAAGGTAAACTGACAGAAAAAGGTAGACTGTAAAAGAACGGGGGCGGTGTGTGCTCGCGCCTCATGAGTGTGTGTGCGAGTGTGTGTTTGCGTGCGCTCGCGTCTCATTATCATTTCATTGATCATTGACGTGCCCCTTCCACGTTTAATGTATAAAAAAATACAGAGGGTGGGGGAGGCAAATTTACTGGTAGCACATGTGCGACTGGATGTAAAATTCAGTCGCACACTCTCAAATTTTGGTCGAAAATGCGACCATTTGGTCGCAGTCTGGAGCCCTGAATGTGTGAGGAGGGTTGTAGAGGGTAGGGTTTTTGGGGGGTGTGGGGGGTGTGGAGCTGTGGGTGCGCAGTGATCTCTGGGTTGCTGGGGTCCAGTGCCGGGGTTGGCTTGTGGACACGGGGCGCCGGTTGGGTGGGCGGCTCATGGATTCTCCTAGCCCTGGCTTCGTCCTTGGCCCGTGTCCGGTGCCCGGTGGCCCCCATGGCTGCCGCCTGGTACGGCTAAGCACACCTGTCCTGTGGCCTGGGGGCCCGGACGCCGGGTTCGCCTATGCCTCTTGGCGCCGGGGGAGCCCCTGTAGGGGGGCCTTCTCTGCGCCTGGCTGGGTGGGTTTTCTCCGGGCACTCCGGCTTCCTCTTACAGACCAAAAACATGCTCTTTGCTTAATTGCCCCTTTGTGTATGTGTGTGTGTGATTGGGTGGATGGATGGATGGATGGATGATGTAAGTTACACGCGGTTATGACGAATGGGTCATTCTGTCGCACCGCGCCCTGAACGTAGCACTTTAGTGGATAGTAAGACATGAGTACGGGCTACTTACTAACTGTAGACACATGCTGCATGCTGCATGTGATACTTAGGTGCCTGTGAGATGCTCTTGGACATCCACACAAACTACACGCTGATTAGCCGCAGTTACATGTGGACAATGTTTTGATAGGATCAAAGATCGGATTAGAATTCAACCGTGTGCATGGGCCCAGAAAACCTTTTTCTGATTATAACAAACGTTTACCTGGGGACACACTCTCAGTTGGAATAAATCATTCGCACATGCGCACTTCTCTCTAAAATACCTGAAGAGAAAATGAGTCCCGCTGTAAACAAACCGAGTGCCACATACATTTATGGGCATGCATCACGTGAACAGCACCAACTGCGCAGTGCACAGGGTTTGGGGAGGTTGAAAAAAATAAAAATTCTGTAGAATACATCTCCATCTCCTTCTTTCCTTATGTGTTTCTGTAGTTTTCACGACAGCCTGATGCCCTTAAAAAAGGGGTGCATGAACATTTTCCCCCTACGGGCCAGCCCTGCGCCCTGCACAGATTTACCCTCTTTTACCCCTGCAGACAGCCCGGATCCACCCAGAAGAGCAGTTACGATGAAGGCTTTACGTGGGTCATGACAGATTTTTGCACGGGGTTCACCTGAGCAGATGGAGAAGTTCCTACTGATGAGAAGAAATACTTACTGTTGTTGTAAACAGCTGGAGTTTTCTCACTAATGTTAGTTTGCAACTCAGATGTCATTAATAGAATTATTGATGAGGGCTTAGTTAAAAGACAGCATGTGTGGGCTGCAGGTGAACTCACTCTTGGTCTCATTTATTCACAGATGGTGCTTTGGTTTTAAGTGGCTGTCAACACATTTCAAGAGTCAGACCCTTCAAACGCCTCAGTCCAGACTGAAAGAGGGGGCAAAACAACAGCAGAACCTCAAACCCACAGAAGCGGATCGGCCTCTTACAAACAGTGAAAACATCCAGGAAGTGAGACCCCCGCCGGTGTGATCACATGACCGCCACAACTTCAACAGGTAGCATGTTGCGTGTTTTTTAACAGCCTGGTTTCCATTTCTTACTTTTCTTGACCTTCTTCTCTTCGTCATGCTCGCTGGCGCCCAGTAGAGTAAAGATGATGCCGGTTTGAGAGTTGAGGCCAACGGCTGACACAACCATCCGGCCAGAGCCCTCCATCACATGAGTCCCTGAGAAAGGAAGTCCACCGTCACTGTCTGTGTGGGTTTATCTGTGTGTGTTTGATGGCAGTTTAGAAACCCACCGGACAACAACATGGGGTCCTTCTCCAGAGATTTTCGGACATGGTCAGACTCTCCTGTGAGAGAGCTCTCATCAATCTTCAGGTCGTTTCCTTGGATCAGAATCCCGTCAGCTGGCAGCAGATCTCCTGCAGAAAGAGGTCCCAAGGGTCATGGAGGGGTCAGATCCACAGAGTAAACACACTGACAGACTCCCGTTTCTGAAGGAAACATTCTTGCATAAATGATTTTAGTATGATCTTAATGTCTTCTTCTTCTTCTTACTGCCTTTTACGCTTTGAGACGCTTAGGGCAGCAACGAAATCTTTCCATTTCTGACGGTCGCGTCAGAACCTGGCCCTCCATGTTGGGGGTTTGGCACAGGGCTAAGCACCCGGTCCTACAAAACTAAGGTGGTGACGGAAACAGCAACAAAATGATCTTTATTTGAGAAGTGTTTAATGTTTTCCTAAAGTAACGCTGCATTTATCTTAGACTGTTCTTTCAGTGTCTCATCTGTCTGAGCTGAGGCTTCAGCACATGGAACCTGGCACTCCTGACAGGAAGCTATTTTACTCTTAACAAAAAGAAAGGACAGAAAGCACAAAAGCTGTATAGTTCTGTTTGTGTTTGACTTCATACCATATTTGATCTGAGCGATGTCTCCGACCACAATCTCTGCGACTGGAATCTGGATGACTTGGCCTTTGCGAATGACCGTGAACTTCTGCTCCTGCTCGATGCGACTCTGCAGCCCGCGGAACTGCTTCTCTTTGGACCAATCGTTGAAGGCCGTTACCAGGACCACAATGATGACGGAGAACAGGATGGCCGCACCCTCGATCCAGCCGGCCTGGGCTTCCCCCTCGTCTTCCACGCCGCCTGCCGCTTGGCCGCATGCTGTCAGTAAAAAGACGCAGAATGAAGTAACAGCTCCTTGGAAAATAAAATGCTTGTGTATTTTAATAAAAGAAGACATGAAAATGTTCTTACATTCACCGTCGCCCCCTGGTGGGTGGTAGAAGGACAAGCCAAGTGAGATGATTGCAGCCACTTCCAAAATGATGAGTGTGACGTCCTGCAGAGCCTCCCACACCAGCTGCAGGAAGGTCTTGGCCTTCTTCGGGGGGATGAGGTTCTTGCCAAACGTAGCATGGCGCTTCTCTAAATCAACAGGGTTGCCAGACAGACCTGCAAACAGAAAACCAGAGTTAGCCGAAGTCCAGACCTTTTAAAAAAATGACTGATCATCTTTGCCATTGAATCTCGCAGCTGTTGGATTAGGTAGAGTCCACTGGGGTTACTATGGAAACTGTAGCACAGAGAAGTGGGAGCATTTTTAGTGTAATAAGGCGGATGTGACATAAACCCATCATTAACATGTTACCTTATTAGAACAACCACACAAATGTCGGCATGGATAAGTGGGCTGGATCATTTCATGAAACCTCGCCGGCTTTTCCTCAAACCTTCGTAAACGCAGCTCACTTTCCATCGCAGCCCTGCATTCATGTCAAAGCCCCCCCCCACCCCCCCACCCCCCTGCCTGATGTGAAGGGTTGGAGCTCTGAGGCAGAAGAGGCCGAGAGCAAAGTACAGCTGGGACAAGAACAGGATGCTCCACAATGTGAGGCCAGATTGCAGAGAAATGAAGACTTTTCGGTGTAAAACAAGGATGGAAGATCCAAAGTGATGCATTGAAATGCTGTTTAGCCTTTAATTTCAGGGTTTTTCAGCTGATTTCAGCAGTTCCACTTCACCTTTTCGTGATTTGCAGATGGATCAATAATGCAGTGAGGCCTGATTAGCTAAGAATGATGCAGGAGAAAACTGCAACCATGGAGTAAAGGGAAAAGGAAAAAGGTGGCTTGGAAAGGATTTAGTTAAGGCCTGTTGATGTCAGTAACATGTCAGGGCTCTGCTTAGGCGGGACCTCACACCCAGGAGCATGGGGTTTTTGGGTATATAAGGATGACGACTCCGTTGCAGCCTGAGCTGACCTCGCCTGCACTCCTGCTGAAAATGCAATCTGCTGCTCCACCAGAGCCAATAACCATCCCTGCACCACCTGATCAGGTCCACCGGTGTCCTGAACGTGCTTTTGGAAAGGAAAGAGAGAGCACACAAGGACTGATTCTGCTTCTGTTTAAGACGCGTTTGTTTAACAAAGACAGTCGTGTGAGCTGGGACCTTCAGCTGCTGGGTGACCTTCCAACAGCAGAAACACGAATGGCTGCTTTCAGCTCGACGCCGTTTTTTTTTTATGTGTGCACAGCTTTCACTTCTCTTTTCATTCTGCACCCTCTTTTATAGCCTGATGTCCCTTAGGCAACAAACAGGAACCTGCAGTTAGTCCTCATAGACACCTTGGGTTAAGAACAAAATAAAACTCAGCTCTGACACAAAAGACGTGCATAAGCGGAGCAGAACGTTACCAGACATGACGAGCTAATGCTGACTCCTCTAACATCAACCTATGAACCCTTTCCTCCTCCCTTCAAGCAACAGCCGGATGTTAGAGAGATGGAGAAGATCAGAGAGGAAGTTCCTCAGGAGAAAAACTGAAGCACAAAAAAATGAAAGTACTGCAGAGAGAAAAAGAGACTGTCAGAAAAGTGCAGATGAACAGAGGGAGACGATCCAGTGAAACAGGAGCTTTAACAAAAATGCCAACAATGTTGATGCAACTTCACAGTCCTGTTTTAACTGTTCCTTTCTGCAAGTGGGACCCTGATAAGATCATGTCTGCTTCTCCTCTGTTACAGTCGGCCAAAATGAAACCAAGGACGGCAGCGGCACAGCGGCTGGCGTCTGTCTGACAACCACATCGAAATAACTGTTTTCTTAATAATAATAATAGTGGATTAGATTGATCTGCGCTTTTTCTTGTTGCTCAAAGTTCTTCCAATGTGTCCATTATTCAATCATAGTTGGTGATAGTAAGCTAATGATGTTGGCACAGCTGCCCTGGGGCAGACTGACAGAGGCGTGGCTGGCCCCTCTGACCATCACCGGGACATTCATGCACATTCACACGCCAGTGGAGCCACACTGGAGGCAGGGAGGGTGAAGTGTTTTGCCCAAGGACACAACGACAGCGGCGAACAAACCAAAAGAAAAGATCAATCACTTTTGCAACCAAGCTACTTGATGGATGAACAGATGGGAATATGCCAAATAATCTCTGAGTTATAGTTCAACAGGTTAAATGATTTTGTAGGAAAGGAGAAGCTGAAGTCTGAGGACAAAAACCCAAAAATCAAGCCCTGTTGTTGCTAAACTAAACATTCAGCCAGATTTGTTGATGCCATGTATTTATTGTGGTTCATCAGAAAGGTTGGAAGTGAGCTGACTTGAGTGAAAATATGAGAAATTTTTAGTGCTACTTTCAAGAAAACCTCATGGTACGTTTCCAGTTGTTTCAATGAACAATCCTACAAACGTAACAGCAACCACCAACAATCATTGTGCTTTCAAGCTGAAGAGAGAAGGTGACTGCTGTGCACAAAAAGCTGTCTGTACTATTGTTGAAGCATTCTGCTTCAGTTTAAACCATCATCATAATGAAGTTTAAAGGGCCTATTTCATGCTAAATCAACTTTTTGAGGTTTTAAAGTATTATAATGCTCATTCCTTATGAAAAGAAACGCCAAAGCAGTATTTTGATCCATTCACATATTTCTGAGTATTTCTCTAAAAACCTGCTATCTGGGCACCAGCGTCTCACAACAATGAGTGGGTTATGACATTGTGACAACAAAATGAGGAACAGCCCCTTCCAGGAAGAGTCTGTGCTGGCAGCTCCGCCCCCCAGGCTAAAAGACACGCCCACTTTCTCAGCGGATCTAGCAGTGATCGGCTAAAAGGCTTGATTTTCTGTGCACAATATGCACATCCATCTTAGCAAAAGTTCAGATGTCATTTTTTCGTAGGAGAAACGCAGACACTGCAGAGGACGGCTTTAGGATGACATCATGAAATGGGCGGCACCCACAAGGAGAGAAAGGCGGAGCCTCATAGATTCTTACTTCAGAGTATGAACTTTGAAAATACCTCATATTTAATTTAAAAAAATGGTTCTTTAGTGTGCCAAAAGTAATAGATTATCATATATATGTATATAGTTCATTCTGAAAGGCTTAAAAAAAAGCATTATATAGGCCCTTTAAGGCAAAGGATAGGATCTGATGACAAACTTTGGATGTTTTTTTTTTTTTTAGGGGAAATCCTCTGGATGTGAGAGCAGATTTCTATCTGGCCCAGACTGGAGCTCCTGGATGAGGCTCCAACTGTACATTTCTGCATACTTAAATAGCACCTTACTGCCATCTTTGAAGGTGCAAGACGCTTTACAGTCCCATTCACACACTCATGGCGGCGCCGCTGCCGAACACTGGCGCCAACCTATAAACACCAGGAGCAACGTGGGGCTCAGTGTCTTGCCCAAGGACACTTCGACATATGGACATGCAGGGCGAGAAACATCAGGGTTCTGCAGGAGATTATTCTCGTTTATCTGGAAGGGTTGATAACCCCAAAAAAAGGGAAAATGTCTTTTTTTTTTCAAGATTCTGCTGCAAGAAAACACCAGGGAGAGCGGCCAGAACCCAGTGGGTTCCTGGTGTGTGTGTGAATGACACACACCAGGCAGGTGTGTGTTCTGTGTCCCCACAACGGAGCTCTGATAAAACCATCGGACCAAGCAACAGGGTAACGCTTTCTTCTACAGTACAGTACTTACAGTGTACTTAAGTGGTATTTACATGGTACTTTTTAATGGGACTTACATGGTACTTTTTTGTGTCTTCTCTGTACTTACATGGTACTTGCTGTGTATTTATGTGGTACTATTTGGTTCATACCTATGTGGTACATACTGGGTATTTATAATATACTTATTGGGTATTTACATGCTGTGCAAAGGTGTCTTTTGTGGTACTTACCACATGTAATAACAAGGTCAGTACAAATAAAGTACCTTGACCTTTAGGTCTACACTCGTATGTTTCAAGGTATTTACCAGGAATTTACCACAGAAACTACCCCTTAAGTACAATGAAACTGAACTGTAAAAGAAAGTAAGCCCTATTTCCACTCTTTTGTCCTACTACTGAAAGTACTAAGTAATAGAGTGGAAATAGGGCTGACTTTCTTTTACAGTTCAGTTTCATTGTACTTAAGGGGTAGTTTCTGTGGTAAATTCCTGGTAAATACCATGAAACATACGAGTGCAGGCCTAAAGGTCAAGGTACTTTATTTGTACTGACATTGTTCTTACATGTGGTAAGTACCACAAAAGACACCTTTGCACAGCATGTAAACACCCAATAAGTATATTATAAATACCCAGTATGTACCACATAGGTATGAACCAAATAGTACCACATAAATACACAGCAAGTACCATGTAAGTACAGAGAAGACACAAAAAAGTACCATGTAAGTCCCATTAAAAAGTACCATGTAAATACCACTTAAGTACACTGTAAGTACTATACTGTAAAAGAAAGCATTACCAGCAACGGTTAGGGTCACAGCTCCAAATCTGTTCTGACTTAGTAAAGTTGAGTCTGTCCCCGTCCATCAGGACAGAAGCGAAGTGGTCCAAACCTCGTATCACTGCAGAGTCTTTTCCGCTGACCTCCCATGTTCACACACCTCAGGTCTGATCGTTTTTTGTAATAAGCTGACGTACTTCCGCCATGCCCTTGCCAGGAGCCCACTGATATCCTTCCTCTTCATCAGGCTGCCCTACACTGGAGGAGGAGGAGCAGACCGGCTGCTCCCTAGAGGCTGGAGCTGCAGAAGCTCCATAGGAGTCAGACAGGAAGCTCCTGTTTGACTTGTTTTCTGTGGCAGCTGATAAACCCCATTAAAACCCACATCATTCCCAAGTTCCTCCTCACAAACAGTGGGAGCATTAAAACAGGCATTAATATACATTAACCTGCTGTACAAATGGACTATTAAAAATATCCTTTGACTATAAATAACTGAAAAAACTCAATTCCCTCCATGAGCGTCAAACCCGCCTCCTCCTCCTGATGGAAAGAAGAAAAATCTAAAATGATTTTACTGAGGATGATGGTTTTGCTACGTAAGAAGGGAAACAGCTTTTAGTCTGCATGGCTAGAGAAGGGATGGGGAGCCAGACTTCAGGTAAACAAGCTTTGAACCTGTTCCAAAAAAAAAACAGTGTCTGGTCTGATCAGAGCCAAAGGAGACCCAGTTGGCTAAAGGTAGACGCATTTGTAAATCCATTTGAAAGTCAAAAACATTTATTGTCACTGAAAGCAGCGTTATCCGCCTCTTGTCCTTAGATCCCAGTCAAACTGGATGATTAGAGGACAGCAGATTTAGCAACATCAATTCATTTCCAGGCAAAGGCATCAGCAGATCGCAGCAGGACATTAATGGCTCAGCAGGTTCTGGACAGCTGCACAGCTCTCTTGTTCCATTGTTCTATTATATCAAGAAAGAAGGAAGAAGTTACCCAGAACGGCTAGAAGAGAATCACATTTATTCAACACACAAGTGTCTGTTGAAGCCAACAGGCACACGAATGACCAGCAGCTGCGGCTGCGGCTGCTTGTTACAGAGGAGAGGACTTGGACATGCAGCTGAAGTGGATCTCAGACCACAGAGGCTGCATGGGCCAGCAGGGCAGGGATGCTGCAGTCAGGGGCAGGAAGAACGCTGATGCCCATTTTGATCCACAATGCATCATGAGAACGGCGCTGGTTTCATGGTTTATGTCTGTGGTAAAGAACAGCGTGTGGCTGAGTGACATTCAGCTCCGCCATCATAAACCCAGCGGAGCTGCAGACAGCTGCTAGAACTGGTGTTTGAGATGAACCGGCTCTTCCTGCAGCCAGAACCGTCACGGGACACCTTAAGGATGTGCAGTTAGTCCGGAGCTCAGGCTTCTTCTCCGTCTGCTGGACTGTTCACTGCCTTCTCTGCATTTCAGTGACATCAACGGAAAACGCTCCTAAAAGTAGCATCACTTTCCATCTGCTGGTTTCCGCTTTCTTCAAAGAACATGTCCTGAACATGAAGACATAAAACACTCAAGCAAAAAAAGAAATCAAGTCCTCTTTTAATCTGGGGGTCTGAAGGGGTTAACTCATCAGAGGTTATTTTTAGGCGTCTTTGTTCTTCAAAAAGCTAATGTGCTAAAGACATCTGTGTGCCATGGCTGTCAGTTATTTCTATTAAAAGAAGACGTTCCGAGCTCTCACAGCTGTATTTGTGGCTGTTTTTCAGTGCTTGAAAGCTGGAGGATCTTAAACTGAATGTGGTTAATGCTGAGATACTTTCAAACATGCTGAAAGCAAGCCGCCTGCAAGCAGCAGTGTGTCGCACAGCTGGATCTGTTCCTGTTTTCCTGCTAGGATGACTCATACCAGTTTCAGATTCACACAGACTCAGATGCAGCCTTCACACCAAGCACGCTTTCTTTTCATTTACACACAAAAAAACTAAATGAAGGATTTCCTTTCTTCTTTTGTGAGGGGTAAGAGGACGCTTGTAGCCATTCCCCATGAGACAGAAACCTGCAGCCACCGCTTCCTGACTGCTGGACCACCGCAGTCTGCCGATCCAGAACAACAGAAGACTTCTGCAGTGTGCTGACACACAGAAGTGTTCATTTGTACAAAAAGAGAAATCACAGCAAAGTGTGTGCGCTAGAGGTTCCACTGCACATGTGTCATGTGTTTGTGGATGGTGTCAGCGCATCAATCAGAGGCCTCTCACCAGAGGCCGGGTCCTGCTGGGACTCACAGCAGATGTGCCGGTACCGGGAGACACGCCCACAACATCCTCACTTTTTACACACTGAACGAGCTTTTGTAGCGCTTGGCCTACATTTCTGGTGCCCCACCATCAACACAACACACACAGGGTGAAAATATAATTAGACCGCCTTCATTAAAGTAAGTGATTTCTTATGTCGAAAACGCAACGAGCAAACCTCTGATTACTAAATGGAGCAGAGCAATGATCTGTGAACCGATTTGGGGAACAGGCTGGAAGTAATGTCAATCCTGGAAATGACCACGCACACACAACACAACCTCACAACGCACACACACAACACAATGCACACACACAATGCAAGCACACACAACATACAACACAACCTCACTACACAACGCACACACACAACACAACGCACACACACAACACAACGCACACTCACAACACGACACTCACACAACGCACACACTTACATTACAACACACACACACAATGCACTCACACAACGCATACACTCACACACACACAACACACACTACGCACACTCACAACACACTAACACATATAACACACATGACACACACCAACACACACACAAAATAACACAACGCACACAAATAACAGAACGCACACACACACAATACACTCAAACAACGCATTCACTCACAACACACACAACACACACTACGCACACTCACAACACATTAACACATATAACACACACGACACACCAACACACACACTAAATAACACAACGCACACACTTACAATACAACACACACACACAATACACTCACACAACGCATTCACTCACAACACAACACACACAAACAACACACCCACATACACAACACATACTACGCACACTCACAACACACTAACACATATCACACACAACACACACATACCACACAATCAAACACACACAACACATACTCACACAAAACCCAACACACAATCAAATATGCACAACACAGAAACACAACAAACACACACATACCCACCACCACCCCAACACATTTACAGCACACTGCGCACACACAAAACACAACACACCGGCACAATCACACATACTCTCACACAGAAACACCTACACTTGCCCACACACATGCAAATACAAACACAGATAAACACATCCACACTCTGGATCTGTGTGAAGTACAAACTGTGCTTCATGATAAAACGACGTTCGTTCTCTCTGAACTCTTCATCTCATCTTAGCAGGAACATCTCTGGTTGCGTGTGTGGGTCTGTGAGATCCAGACAGACTCACATAACTGCTGTCATTTACAGCGGTCACCTGCAGAATGTCAGCGTCACAGTCCGGTCCTAACACTGGAGAATCTTTTTTTTTAAACATAGAAATATGGAGATGCTGCCAAGAAAAGCTGGTTAACACCATGGTTACATGTCAGGAAACAAGTAAAACCGCAAAAGCAAAAGACCTCTACACACAGTTCTGACAGAAACCACAAAAGTTTGTGGAAAACGTGTGGATTGTACCTTCTATAGGTGACGTCTTCAGGCGGCGGCATATACTCTGCACATCTCCGAATTTCTCCTGGATCATGGCGACAGCCTCAGAGCTGCGCAGCTCCATGATATTCTTCAGGTCTTCCATGGACACCCCAAAATCTCCATCATGGTTGCCTTCAGCAACGGAATTTCCAGGAGGGTGATCCACAATGTTATTGGCCATGATGATCTTCTAAGCAGTGCTGTTGCTCTCAAATGTAGAAATCCTGAAGGTGCGGTCAGTTCAGGAAACTCTGGCTGGAGCAGTTTTACAGATGGAGGGTGGGGGAAACTGATTCAGGGTTGAACCCTGACCTGGATGTGATTGCTCTTGTTGCTTAGAATAGAAATAGGAAGACTACCATGTTCCACTGGCTTCACCCTAGGGAGAAAAACAAAGAGGAACACGTTTAGGATGTTCAGTGCTGCTAGTCTCTGGCCAGCAGCAGACCACATTGTATATGGGATGCATTACGTAGTTAACTTGCTCTGCCTCAGTTGGAACACGGTTGGAGCAGCATTACTGTGGCAACAGTTTCTCCAAGACTTACCACAGTCAGACTCATGGATCAGGGGGGCAGTAGTGTGTTAGAATGTTTGACATTGTTTTCTGATAGAATCTGTCAAATTGCATGCTGCTCCTTATTCTCTATGCTCCGCATTGTCTGTTTGTTACAATGGTGACAATCTGAAACATTGATCAGATTCAGTTAAGTTTTTCCTGACAAAAAAACAATACAACTGAAAGAAACCCGCATACCGGGACCGTTTCCATGGAGCGGCTGAAGAAAGGAGCAGTTATTTGCTCGCTCTGCTACATTCCAATCATGACTGGCCTTCTGCTCAATGAACTACCCCTTTGTTATCCACCAGCACAGTCATAGCTTGTAGAGGCATTATGATGAAGGCGGTGCATTACAGATGATGAGATGAACCAATTAAACAAGAAAAAGCCTTAAAACACCACATAAATATACACTTCACTAACTCATTTACTCAGACACACAATCGTGAAATAAAACTGGACAGCTGAGTTTGTTCTTCTGCAAAACTATGAGCATAAATTATGTTAAGGAGGATCTCAAAGCATAACTCACTTTTGTAACCTTAAGGCCCGTACACACCGGGACGAATATTCGCCAGGCGTTATTCGCCAGCGTTTTTCGCCACGTTTTTTTGTGTTCACACCCAGGCAATTTTCGCTGACGATGAGCCGAGTGAACATGCAATTTCATTCCCTGACATTAGATGGCGCTTAATGTAAAACAGAAATACCCCTGTACACAAGGTGGCGCTGCGCAACTTCACGCTTCTTAAAGTCGCTTTTCACTCAGAAGAAGAGAGCAAGTATTTACGCGCTTGTCAGAATCAAACAAAGAAAATATGAATATTTCCAGCACCAGTAGCTCTAGCTCCAGTTCCAGCGATGAAGAAATTATTGTTCTGTTGAATGATGAAAGACGCTGGAAAAGACGTCGATTTTGGGTACATCCCATAGTTACGAGAAGAGAAGAACATGGGGAGTTTTATCGACTGGTACAAGAGCTGAAAATGTATCATGAGCGTTTTCGGGGATATTTTATATGTCTGTCAGTGAGTGCATCTTCTTCGTCTTATTTCTTCGCGGCAGTGTAGACGCTACTTGGCGTATATCTTCTTCGCCGTGACGTCTGTGTGCTCAGCAAGACAGTTTTGTGTTTGAGCGCCCCCAAGTTGTGTTTTACTGTATCTTCAGAAGCTCCAGACACGTGTGCAAAAGCCCCATTCTCATTGGTCGTATAGTTTTTGACGCGGCGCATCAAACCAAAAAAACGAACCCGAGGCGTTTTTAAAAAAATGACGCTTTTACGCGTGGCGTTTTTCGCGTCGGTGTGCACACTCACATTGGTGCCCTTTGTTTAGTCAAGAGGCGTTAAACGTCAGCGAATATCGAGCGCGAAACTCGTCCCGGTGTGTACGAGCCTTTAGAGTAGGGTCATTGTAGTCATTCAGTCAGAGCTGCATTTTAGGAAGCTTTTAGTTATCCTTTTATCTACAATGTGGAATATTAGGAAGCCTTATTGAGGGAATGTAAAGTGAACGAGAAGACAGAAAACTACTGTACTATTACACATAAACAAAAGCAGCTGTAGAAGCTGTCATCAAAGATGACATTTTTAAAAAAGTCATTCAAGGTTATTTACTTTTAGACAACCTTTGAATACAGAGAAAAATAAAATCATTCCATTTTACCTTTAGCTTCCATTTTTGGTTTCAAGCTTCAGTCACGTGGCACAGAAAACAAAAAGTAGCCTGAACCTAGCCTTGGTTTTTGGAATGTGTGTTCCATCAACCCTTGTGCTATCTTAGATGACCCCACCCTAACATTGACGTGTTCTCCCTACCATGACAAAGGTGGATAAAGGTGGAAAGATTTCATGTAATCCATGGACACCAGCGAAGATCACAAATCATTGAAGAAAAAAGGTTCAGAGCACTGTCTAGTGGGTCTAGATCAGTGTTTTTCAACCAGTGTGCTGCGGCACACTAGTGTGCCGTGGGAGATGGTCAAGTGTGCCGTGGTAAATTGCCCTCATTAACTGATTTAACAACATTTTCCATCTCCAGGATTTCAGTTCTTTGTTCATCCCTACAGGCCCTGATAAAACACTGAGTAGTTAGGAATATAAAAGATCGTAAAATACTTTTTTCTTTGTGTTTATTTGATTCTATTAAATACATTTTGATAAGAATGACGATACCACGATTTAGCCCCAGCTTTAGCTGTCAGGAAAAGTTCCGCCCCTTTAATTGTTTCCACCAATCATTCTTGGGATCTTAATCACATGTCATCAGTCTGACCAATCAGAAGTGGTTAAAGACTTCACTTCCTTGTTCTGAATTCTGCTGGAAAAGTCGCTCAGTTCTAAGAAAAATACCAGCTAAAGCTCGACTTTAGCGGTGTAGTTTTCCACAGAATCCGGTGTCAGACCGTGGAACAAGTGAACAAAACAATGAAGCTCAGAGACGCTTGTCTTTCTGCGTTCGCCGGATTATTGAACTACATCTCCCATGATGCATTGGGTTAAAAGTGACAGCGGGAGCGTGTCGGCGCACAACGAGTCTCTCCTCTTAACGTCTTGAAACAACAGCGAACACAAATCAAAAAGTTTTTAAATCTTCTAACTTAGCTTTTATTACATCTATTAGAAAAAACAGCTGCAACTTCCAGCTTTTTCTGCCACAATTATCAAAAAAATGCTTGTGAGATCATGGAGGGACTGTGGATCAATACAGACTGTTTTTTTTTATCCTTTTTTTTTTAATGCCTGTGTGCCGCGGGAGTTTTGTCAAGGTTAAAGTGTGCCGTGGCTCAAAAAAGGTTGAAAAACACTGGTCTAGATGATCCAACTCCCAATGTTAAAGTGCCTAGGATAGCACAAGGGTTAACATCTTTATGACTTAACTGCCATGTCTGGATTTGGTGGCTGGCTTGAATAGGAAGATAAGTGTCCAAACAGGTTTTATACTTGAATGAACAAATAACTCTAGCATGACTGTTAGGAGACCAGCTGAACTGACAAAAAAAGAAGAGTGGTGGGCTCTGAGTGGAAAGTTAATAACAAAAAGCAAAGATGGATAGTTTAGAGCATATGGCAATTGCAGAGGGACTGCATGCATTCAGTAGAATGTGCCCCAGTTACCTAAAGAAAAGTTGTGCGCCTGTTAACATGATGTATCAATGCTCTACATCAGGGGTCCCCAAACGGTGGCCCGGGGGCCGGACCCGGCCCGCCCATGCATTTGACCCGACCCCCTGAATGAGACCAGAGAGGGACCCTTTTTCTTTTATTTTGTTGCATTTTTTTTTCTTTCATGGCCACGTGATCGAGGCTCATGGAAGCATTGAAAAATGAAGCATGGTGAAGTGGGCCTGCCCAATCCCTGAGATTGTTTCCTCACGTCAATAAAGCTTATTTGAATTGAAATTTCAACCAACCTAGAAATGTTGCTACTGCAACCACACTTTGCCCCAGTCGTAGAACTGTCAAATGGCTGTCTGTCCAGGCGACTGGGACTGACCCCCAATCAGAACAGAAAAATGACAAAAAGGTTAGGGAAGAGAAAATTTGATCCAGAATGTAGGTATTTAACCTGTGGTGGACAAACAAGTATTTTTTGGTTCAACATAAAGAAAAGGCTGTTTGTATCATCTGCCAATAGACGGTGGCGGTATTCAAAGAAGACCATCTTTACCGACATTATGAATCCCGTCACAATGAGAAATATGATAGCTGACAAACTTCTTCAAAGCTATTATAGCTATTGAGCAATTAAGTTATTATATGTTTGCTGATTCTTATTATTTTGCTTTTTTTTGGTGAAGAACCCAGAGAAGCCCATTTGATATCAGATCGGGTTATTTATATATTTGGTTATGTGTGGCTTTCTGGGAAACAATACATTTTTACATTTCGGCAACCCTGCGACTGTCACACTTTATCTGTTTCAAACTGACCCCTGGCCCCCGCTCAGAGAATGGAAACGTCAAGTGGCCCTCACTGGAAAAGGTTTAGGGACCCCTGCTCTACATCCACCTCTTTAGCATTTACAGCTGTAATCTATTCAATGGTTGTGAAATAAGAAAAACTGACTTTGGAACCAAACTACAAAGCTTTACTTGTTTGATGTTTAGTGATGTCCTCATATGAAATAAATCATGTTCTTGTTGTCTTTGATATTTTTCATTTCTTATCAAGTTTTTCTCTGGTCTAGGTTAGGGTTAAGGTAAATCACATCTACATTTGTCTGAAGGAAGAAAAACCCAATTTAACGCCTTCTTTTTTTAAATAAAAACTATGTATCAGAACCCAAACTCCTCTGAAGACGGATCGGTGGGATGTATCCTCCTAATAAATATCGGCTTTTTTTTAACTTGTTGTGGGAGGTCAATAGAATACACAGCTGCCACAGATCCAACCTCTGCTGGCTTTTACTTAAAGTATAATGAAAACATACGGCTTTATCAGTAAATGCCTGTGACAGTCCAGTAGTCTGACAGTAGGCCAGAAGGAGGGTTTTTCTTTATTTTGTTATTTTTCCCCAAATTCTCTTATTCCTCTGGACTAGAATGTGAAAAAATAGTATGAGTCATGCACTGACCTTGTCAGCCACTGACTATTTAATATTCAAAATATGCTTGTAAATGTATTTCAGCTTCTAGAAATGTGCAATCTCATTATTCAAAATAATAACTTGTGCAGAATATGCTCTTGGTTTAAAACATAGATGTTTGTGAACATAATAAACGACTACTTACAGATTCCAACTGTTTAATCTTTGCAATCACCGTCAGCGAACACAGCGCCAGGACTGATGACATAACTATTGCCTGAACAGAAAAAAGGAAAATAAATGTGCTGGGTCTGGGTAGGGCCATCATTTCTCACACAGTTTGTTTGTTACCCGGATGACCACGCCCCTTAGTCCAAAGGTAGGTAGTAATTCTTACTGACAAGCCCTATAGTGCACACATTCACGTCAGGAATAATTTTAAAATGACACACTCTTTACATTACAACGCACACACTAAAAACATGTGCAACCTCCCACTATTAAAGTCCAACTCCAATTATCTTCTTATGTGTTCTCAAAGTTTAATGATTAATTAATAATTATGCTGCTTCCAACCAAAACCCAAAACCCTGTGTTGTTTTCTAGGATATAGCTTCTGTAGAGCAGCAGGAGTATATTGGAAATTGACCTCTAAGTCAGGGATGGAAACATTAGTTCAGAGTAAGCCTGCCCTTGCTTCCCATCATTACTTTGTTAATACTGTACTGTGCCGCTAGCTTATAGCCCCTCACAGTGCCAAGCTAACATTGGCGGTGCAACAAAAATAGAGAGCAATATCAGAGCTATCCAGCCGTACAGTCTTGATCCGGGTTCCAGCTCAGACGAGGAAAACAAAGACATTTATGGATCTATTTGTCTGACAGTGGATGCATCAGAATGGAGTGGAGCAGAAAGACTCTGGCACTGCTTTTTGTAGCCTCTACATCACTGCCACAAGCTTTTTCAAATTGCCTTTTTCATCACTCCTGGTTCACAACATTTGAATAAAAATATGCTCAGAAATGCAGTTTTAAGATATATTTTTTTATCTATGTCTTCCATGATGAGAAAAATGCCACAACAACATGTTAAAAACACAATTTTCATTGGAGTGGGTTAGGGCTGCACGATATGAGGAAAACTTGCGATATGCGATATTAGTGATCAATATTGCGATAACGATAAATTTGCGGTACATAAACAAATAGAAAAATAAACAAAAACATCATTCCCATTTCATTGCAACAGTTTAAAAATTATACTCCAAATGACCCTCATCGACATGGGGGACAAACGTCAGGGTGGCTAACCCTGGTCCTCAAGAGCCTCAACCCTGTCTGTTTTCCAATTCTCCCTAGACTGCTGGATAATGATAACCAAAATCAGGTGTGTTCAGTCAATCAGGATGTGAAATCACTTGAGTCAGCCAATCAACAGCAAGCTGGTTAAGGAGAGCTGGAAAACAGGCAGGGTTCAGGCTCTTCAGGACCAGGGTTAACATAATGGGCCTCCATCTGATTGGTCAACAATGGGAAGGCGTCCATCTGATTGGTCAAAGCATAAAGGGATTTATTTGATTCGTTAAATGCTTCAAGCTGCTAGAAGATTGTTTTAACACATTTTGGGTTTGCGATTTATTGCGATATTCGCCGTCTTTTGCGATATGTATATTGCAGAGCTGGATATTGCGATAACGATAAATTTGCGGTATATTGTGCAGGCCTAGAGTGGGTGTTTAATGAACATGGCCTAACAAACAGCATTAGAAATAAATTCAAGAGAGAATCAAGCATGTGCTAGCTGCACAGTGGTGTAGTGGTTAACACTATTGCCTCTCTGAGTATCATGTCTCTGATGGGTCTTTTTTGTGTGGAATTTGTATGCTGTCTTTGTGCATCAATGAGTGTTTTTAAACTTCGACAGTTGGAAAACATGTTTCATGATGGATGGATGGATGGATGGATGGATGGATGGATGGATGGATGGATGGATGGATCTACCAGGGGAAAGTATGAGCACCCAAGTACCAGCAGAATGTAGCTGTTTTATTTAGGTCAATGACAAATAGCATAAATCAAATGAAGGACTTGGTTTGGGACAGTCAGAATCTTTAGACAATGAGGTCTGCATTCCTACCAATTTTGTAACATGACCCGCCCTGGCATGTTGTCATTGGCTGGACAGACCTGGTCCAGGTACTCAGCCATAAGTAGTGAAAGTACTCGTGGAACCGGAAACACCAGCTTTGGAGGCGTGAAAGTTACCACCTATGTTGTCTGTAGACTGACTGCATGTATTTTAAATCTGTCAATATTCAATCTAAGAACATTCCCTATTATTAAGGCATCTGGTTGGCAAGTTTATAACTTGAACTACTTGCACTACAGAAAAAAAAAACATGAAAAAGATGATGAGTATCAAGAAGATGTTTATAGAAAGGTATCAGGCCAAGAATGGTTATTAACCAATTTAATGTAAGAGCTGTCTGTTTCTCTATAGAAGTCTATGCGATTTTGGCTTCTTGGAGCCACTTCCTGTTTGAAATGCCAGGGGGGAGGGGTCACTAGATCCAGTTCTCAGATACAATCAACGTTGTGACTACAGCTACACACACACAGACACACACACACAAACAGCAACGTTGCCTGTTACTACCCAATGAGCTGGCCAAAGGTCAAAACGAAGCTGGAAAGAAAGTCCTGAAGGCAGGTGACTTTCACACAGTAAGGCAGAACAAAAGACAACAAACAAAGCGGCCTCATGCAACAGCCATGCTGCAGTGTACAAAAATGCAGTAGTCAGGGGAACAAATTAAGACAGGGCAACTTTATAATCCATTCATTTTCAATCATTAATCATTTGCTTTACTTGTTGCAAAATGTACTATCACTAAGTCTGCTTCAACTAATCGGTGAGCTGCTTATCAACTTTCCAGGTGTTTCTACTCAATGACAGGGCGAGGTGGCCCGGCTTCTCTGGCACAAACACAATCTATATAAAAACGTTATTTCTAAATTAAAAACTAAAAGAAAAGCCCGCTGTCATGTTTACATACAAACACAAACACAGGCAGCAGGTCTGGAACCTTCCAACAGAAAATCACACTGATCCACGGCTGCTTTTCTCTCAGCACTTCCTCTACAACTGCCTCTGCAGACACACCTGCTCTGCATACTAAAGGAGAGCCTGCACCAGCCTGACCAGCTCACACAGACACACACCCAGACACACACCCAGACACACACACACCCAAAACACATGTGTGATATGGTAAATGTCGTGAATGTACTGTAGTGATTTTCTACTTTCATTAAGGCCCAAAGTGCTTTACAGTCACACACACACACATACACATCATCATCACACACTCTACCTCCATTGGTGTGTGAATGTGAGGTTCTGTGCCTTGCCTTTTGATACACAAACTGGCCAGAAAGGAACCAAACCTGTAATCCTCCAATCAGAGGTCGACCACGCAGGTGATAAAGTAGTCACCCTACACACACGAACACCCCACCATCACACACACACATAGAGAGACACACACATCCAGGTGATGACACCCACACACAGACAAGCCTTTAGCACACAGCAGACAGTGTGTGGCTTGTTCTGGAAGCAAATGCTTGTGTGTGGGTGTGAGATGAAGAAGGTCTTTGAACGATAAACAGATGAAGACAGAGAAAAAGAGATATACAGGGGCAGCAGGAATGCATGACACCACACCCATGTCTGCAGTCACATGACCGCAGTGGAAAAGGAAATCCCAACACTGCAGAGGCGTGGACACACAACACTCCTGACTCACACCAGTTAGATTTAGTGTGGAGGATTGAAAAGCTGTGGACGGAGACAGGAGATTCTGCATCAGCACTCCTTCATTTGACTCCTTCTACGCTCAACATTGTTCAGTTGTAGCATAAAATATAAAACACTCCCTTTTTCAGTTCATTACATCAAAGCCCAGAAGTCTGCCAGGCTCCTGACTACAGTACCCATAATGCTCCAGCAAGCGTTGCGCTTTCTGACTTTGCCAAAGTTGTACATTTTATCAGATTATTGAGCACCGTGTAAAACAAAAAAACTGTTCAAGGTCAGTAAGAACAACCAGAATTAATACATATTAATACAATTCTAGTCAGCATTTCCAGGGGGAGGCGGGACGATGACGTCAGTGCTCACTCTGACTTGTAGCACCGTGTTTGCGGGCAGTCGAGGGTGCTTTGTTACGATGTTGGTACAGAGGAGGCTTCGGAACGCAGTCTGTCCGGCTGCTCAGTGACCTGCCAGACTCAGGAGAACCATGTTTCCTGGGAGAACTATGTCTCCGAGCAGAGGAGCGGTTTTAGGACGGTGTCTGGGCTGGCGGAATGCAGAAATGCTGCTTTGGGCAATCCAGAGAAACAATAATGGGAATTTGTGTTTCCAATGGAATCCAGACAAATTAAAGGCTGATGTTATTCCCACATATTTACGTACAGCCAAGATGCACAGTGCATCATCAATTTTATCTGCATCCACAACTAAATGTTGTTGGCTCGTATTAGCCTAATCCTAACCTTTCCTATGGGTCTGAATAAAGCATTGGCCGCATGGATGTAAAAAATTATGAGCGAACAGACCCTTAATAATATTCATTGTTGTTTCTCTTTCTGCTTTTCCCATCAGGGGTCACCACAGCGAACAAGTCGCATGGTAAACTTGCCAATGTTTTACGCTGGATGCCCTTCCTGACGCAACCTTCTCAAAGCAACCGGGCTTGGGACCGGCACAGAAGTAGAGAAGGGAACAGGGAGCAGCCCGGAGTCGAACCCTGGTTTCACGGACGGAAGGCGCCACAAACCAGCACGAGCTAAACCGGCTCCCCACCCCCTTAATAATATTCATAAACAATAATAAAAACACATGTAGAAGATCAACTACTGCTGTTTCCCACTAGTTTTGCAGTTTGAGGACAGCTGCCGCCTCCCTGAAGAGCTCTACAACAGTTTTCGCCATGCTAAACTTTTGCCGTTTTCCGGTTAGGCCAATAACGCAGAAGAAGTGTGAGCACTGACCCCATCGCCCCACCTCCCCCTGAAAATGTTGGTTGGAAATGAATAATATGACACTTTTTGCGCTGTGAATGTGAAAACTGAAACGTAATCCCCTCTTTGCAGTATCGCTTTAATTATGTACAGAATAAGCGGAGTTGAAGACAAAAATGAAATGAAATGAAAAAAAAAAGTTTCTCTTTATATCTTTCTTGGCCATTTTTTAGAAGATGAAAGATTAGCCGTAAAATCAAACCACCAGAAAACTGACTGGTTTTTGCTCCTTTGTAAAGCAAATCTAATGCAATCCCCCATTTTGGAACCTTTTGGTCCTGCAGGCTGGCATTTGGGTCATGTGACTAAAACTATCAATTAGATGAAATGTATTCACGCTGTTTACATTTGCGTTCCCATATGATCTAAATGCTGTACACAACAGTGAGACAACACCTGGTAAAAACCAAAAAAAGTCTGTTAGAACAGTCATGGAGATTGTATTGGTTGTACGCAGTAGAAATTTGGGAAAAGGCCAACTTTAACTACGCTTAAGAAAACTCTGGGTTTAGACTGAGTTACAGGATTCAGAAAGTGAAGCTTGCATGCATTTATCTATCCTTCTCTTCTTTTCCTTCTGTTCTGAAGGACTTTGAGGACAGTCCTTTGAAGTGTGTCAGCATCTCTGCAGTGAGGACCATTAAAGTTAGCATGGATCGCTAACTAAGTAAAAGGACTGTTTGAGCAGGGCTAACCTGGCTCAGATCACTGAAACTGCTCCTTTGGTTGGAACAGCACGGCTTTGGAAATGTTTCCTTTGGGCTCTGAGCCTTCTATCAGCCACTGCTGCTGAAAGTTCTGGTCTACTTTTTTCTGGCTCCTCTGGTAATCACTTTATAGCAAGCCTGTAAAGACGTTAAATAACCAAATCTGGTTTGGTCACATATCCAACTAAACCCTCACAAAGGTGCAGCCAAAAAAGTTTGAACTAGTGCAGTCAACTGTTTGAAGCGTGAAAAAACATTTCAGTGACTCTGAAAGTATCTATAGCGTTCAACAACAGACACACATAAGGCCTATATCGAGGTTTCATTCAGAGAAAGTGAGCGGTATGAACTCACCTCTGATTGGCAGGAATCCAGCTAATTCTTGCGTATTCACCTTCATTTGCAAATACTGCAGTAAGAGGGAGGAGAGTAACTAGGCGTGGATGTATTCTCAGATGACGAGAGCAGATTAAAAGAGAGATTGACTTTTTTTCATTAAGAATATTTAGGCCTTATGTTTCCGTAAATATACAGACTTGGTCTCGCTGAACATATTTTCATTTTACAGCATCGAATTATAGCGATGGTGCTATAATTACAAACTATCTCAATCAGTTAGGTCCCGAATGCCCTGAACGTGGACCAGAGACAGTCCACAGACGGTCCAGAGATGGTCCAGGTTAGGTCTGGTCCAGAGGCAGCCAGCTCTACCAAAGTACAAGCAATTCACCATTGTTGGATTTTTTTGTATGCTGATTAATGGAAGATGCAGGCTGTCCCACAAAAATTGTGGTTATTGCAAGATCTCAAATGCAGGTGAAACGGGCTGAACACTGACCCGATAAGGTTGTGAGTACCACGGGGAAAAGTGCTGCTTAAGAAGCTGAGACAGTTTCAATTAATATCAGTGAAATCTGAGGCTTTATGGTCGTTTTTTGAGGATAAATACAACAGAGGGAGCATTTATTTCACCCAAACGGAATGTGTCGGTTGAAACATGTCAGCTATGTTTGAACATAACTCGTGTCTGATAACAAAAAAAACAAGAAGGCAAAAGTGTTGGTGTTCAGTTCCTTCCTCCTCACTGCCCTGCTCTAACTGTAATCAACATTACCACTAACACCTGCTCAGGTGCCTTTCTATTGCCTTGCTCAGCAACATCTCTCTCCCAGAAAATAATTAGCCTTTTCTCAGCTCTCCAGCCCTTTTTGGCTATCCCTACCGGGTTCTGCCCGATCCTAACTCTGATTTTGACTCTGCTTAGTCCTTGCCACTTTTCTGGTGTGATAGACGCTGTTGTGGACTCTTCACTTGAAAGAAGGAATATGAGAGACTGAGACTCTGAGACTCCTCTGGACTCTGGAGGAATCCTGAAATTCTCTCTTCCTGGACTCTTCTTGAGATGGACTCTGCTGAGACAGACTCATTCCTCTCTGAAAGATCTACATTCCTCCAATTTCACTGCATGTTCTGCCCAGCTGAATCACGGGCTGTGTCTAAATTCCCACCGTACCCTCTAACTACTATATAGTGTGGCACTATATAGTGCCCTGGATTTTTAAAGCAATTTGGACACCATGCTCACAACTTTTTTTTTTCTTTTTTTTAAACGGCAGATGGGACATCATCGATTTCATAAAGCAAAAATTTAATTCATATGAGCGTTTTGCGATGATTGTTTATGAGTCCACTCTCTTCTGAAGATAAAAACGTTGAGGGTTTATTAAAAGAAATACATTTAACTACATTTTTTTGACAAAAATTGTCCTGACGCAATGCATTGTGGTCTATATTCGCCGATCTAGTGAGCATCATTGCACACTAGGAAACTTCTGGGAAATTTCTAGGGCACTGGATTTTGGAATTGTAGATTCGGACAACACTACAAAATGACGAACGCGCTATATAGTGCACCTTGTAGTGAGTTGGGAAGGAATTGAGACACAACCTGAGTGATGTCATCACTGTCCCTTCAGTGTAGATCAGGGGTGCTCGTTACGCCGATCCCAATCGACCAGTCAATCTTCAAGCACATGAGGGTAGATCGCAGGCCAGCAAAGATAAATAAAGAAAAAAATAAAACAAAACGTGCCTCCGCAGTTCCCACCTGATGAATCCGAGCCCACTAACAGTGTTTTCCTTTGGCACGCGCTTCAAACGGAGCCAGCAGCGCTTAAGAAATGCCATGCTGCTCCCATTGCACGGATTAAAATGCCAACTTGATGACAGCTTAACTCTTTATATGTTCAAATTGTTTCCTCCCAAAATAATATTCTTTTGGCAAAAACAGAAACAGGTTAGGTGAGAAAGCACAGACAGATGTCTGTAGTTAAATTAGCTACAGGTTCTGGTCCATTTGGATCACAAAATGAGGTATAAAGAAACTTTTTTCTGCCATACAGAAGTAGAAAAACATTAGTGTCCCAAGTCACATATCCTCAAAATAAAGACTGCATTTCACTGAAAACACACCACATTTTTCAGCTTCATTTTCAGAAAGCGACAATGGTTTTATGTGTTTCTGCTCCTAATCTAACAGGAATGTTAGCACATTGGCATTGTAGTCAATATCACGACTATGTAAAGCTCACTGTCAGCAGGAAAGTCATGAGTCAGCACACAATGACAAAAAGAATAAAGCAGCAAATAAAGAACATTTAAATAAAGCTTCATTCGGCTTGATTTGACTAATCACTCTGTTCACCCATGACTGCTCTGCTATCCATCCCACAAACATGGTTGTGAAGTTTGCTGATGACACCACCCTAGTAGGTCTCATAACGAACAATGATGAGACTCACTACAGAGAGGAGATCCAGCACCTAACAGGATGGTGTGCCGATAACAACCTTGTCCTGAACACCACCAAGACCACGGAGGTTAGTGTGGGGCGGCCGTGGTGCAGCGGTCGGGCGGTCGACCCATGATCGTAAGATTGCAGGTTCGATTCCCGCCTTGCACGCCCATGTGTGGAAGTGTCCTTGGGCAAGACACTGAACCCCACCTTGCCTTTGGTGGGAGGTTGGCGCCAGTGTTTGGCAGCGGAGCCGGCATCAGTGTGTGAATGTGTGTGTGACTGGGTGAATGGGACTGTGACTGTAAAGCGCTTTGGGCCTTCGAAAGAAGGTAGAAAGCGCTATATAAGTATACGCCATTTACCATTTTGACTTCAGAATGTCCAACGTTAAGCACCTTGTGTCTAGGGGTGCGGGCAGAACATAAAATAGAAGGAAATGACCCCAAATGCCAAACAGTAAGCCCTCAAAATCCCCAAATTTAATAAAGCTGCCAAGACCAATGCCTGTACAAATAATAGAAGGGTTTATTGTCCCAAATATAAATATGACAAAAGGAAAAAAAAATGTATCTAACTTCCGAGTGAACCCAGGCCAAAATAATAAACAAAACTGAACTAACTCAAATGCCATATGCTCTGATGTTAAATAAAACAAAAGAAAAATAAATGACTGAGTCTGACCTGTCTCCCTGACCCTTAACCAAAACAGGAGAAAACAGTCACAAACCATAATGACAGTTCACCCCACTTGCTTTAAAACAAAAATATCCCGATGAAAGTTACACAAACTCCTTCCCCCATGGGGCAGTGGAGATGCCAGGTATTTAAAGTCCCCATCCTCCAATCACGTGCAGTTACCAATCTTCCTCCCTCCAATCCTAAACCAGCACCAGTCACTCATCCTCCAATCCAGGGCAGCCACAAGGCCTTAGAGCAGCAGAAAAATAAAATAAAACAGAGAACCTTCACACATGCAAAAAGAACTTTCACCCCCTACACAAACAATAGACAAAACAACAAATATAAAAAATAAAAAAAACATACACAAATACAACAAAGGTCGTAACACCAAGAAGGTGGCACACACCCCTCTATTCATTCGTGGGGAGGAGGTGAAGCGGGTAGACCACATCAGGTTCCTGGGGATCCACCTCACTTCTGACCTCACCTGGTCGCTGCACACATCCCACCGGGTGAAGAAGGCTCAAAAGAAACTCTTCTTCCTCAGGAAGCTTAAGAGGAATGGACTCTCAACAGAACTAGGAAACTTCTACAGAGCCACCATAGAAAGCATCCTCTGTCTGAGTGCTACGGTGTGGTACTGGAGCCGCACTACTCAAGACAGGAAGGCCTTGGCTCGGGTGGTGAAAACCGCACAGGAGATTGTGGGAGGACCTCTCCCACAACTCGACTCAGTATACGACAGCCGGGTCCAACGGAAGGCTAGTATACAGCCAATAGTATATAGTGCATAGCTGCAGACCCCTCCCACCCGGGACACCAACTGTTTGTACCTCTTCCCTCTGTAAAGAGATACAGGAACATCAGAACTCACACCAATAGACGGAGAAACAGCTTCTTCCCAAGAGCTGTGAAGTCCATCCACCCCCAGGCAAAACATTGGGATTGTGAGGATATACAAGCATTTCAAAAGTCAAATATTTGTCTTCCTCAGTTGAAAAAAACACTGTCTTGTCAAACACAAATGCTAAAACTAGGGGAGATTTTTTTGGATCAATCAAATACACCGATTATGTCTTTCAAAATCTTAATATGTAACTTTTATAAATTTGTGGTTGTGTTCAACGTTGTATTTACCAAAACAGCTACAGTAAATCGGAGTAAAATAAGAAATTAGAAGAAAAAAAAGATATGCTTTAGAATCAATCTATCTTGAAGGTTTAGAAAATCTGAGCCACATCTTATATTCATTGTCAGTCAAAGTGCTGCCATTCATTTAGAAAGAGTTCTTGTCCCCAAGATTGAACACATTCTTAGAGCAGTAGACCCATTGTGTTATGTCTGTCAAATGTTGAGAGTTCAATTTCCGTACACGGCACAGCAAAACACTTATAGTTGTAGTGTTTAGAATCTGTGTGTGTTTGTGCATTTGTTGTTCCAGCATGTATTACAATGATACTCAGTGCCTAACCAGCAGAATTACTCAGCCTCAGATGTTTGCAAGAGGAGCATCTTGTGACTGAGAGCAGAAGGAAAAGAACCCTCAGGCTAGTGATTGTTGGGCTGAGGACCATTTTGGACAATGTGTCAGCTCAGCTCAGTTATTTTCCACAAAACCAAGGAAGGTTTGTTGCCAGAAAGCATGTGAATGCAGAAAACAAGCTGGTTGTGCTATGAATAAGCCAGAGGAGTTCATGTGAAGCAGCCAGTGTACTAATGTCATACAATGAAGTGAAAGAGTTATGCATCTGCTTTAGGTACCAAAACCTCCAAATAAACAGCAGCGTACTGGATCTGGAGATTCAAGTGCTGGGAGGCCACACTTAACTGCTGCTAGCCCTGAACTGGTCTGTGAAATCTGGGATGTGGGGGTCAACACCAACAAAGTTGTATTTTCCTTCTGGTCCGCATCTGCACTACTTCAAAAAGATGAAACCTCTGTTGACCTCAGTTTCCAAAAGGCTGTTGAGTGTTGAAGATCTCCCTGATGAAACACCCACTAACACAACGTCATGCAACCCTGGCGACTGATTTGGCAACAAAGCAACAAATGCAGGTCTGCAGTTCAGGTAACTGCAGCTGAGCTTCAGCATCAGAACCACAGAGGATCTGGGTGCTCACTGTCCTTCATTAACCCTTGTGCTATCTTAGATGACCCCACCCTTACATTGACGTGTTCTCCCTACCATGACAAAGGTGGATAAAGGTGGAAAGATTTCATGTAATCCATGGACACCAGTGAAGATCACAAATCATTGAAGAAAAAAGGTTCAGCGCACTGTCTAGTGGGTCTAGATGACCCAACTCTCAACGTTAAAGTGCCTAGAATAGCACAAGGGATACTTAGATCATTAGATTAAAATCATTCAGTCTAGAGAGAAGAAGATGATTCTAGTGGGGTACAAATGATCTGAACATCCGCTTTCTGACAACGGCACAGTTTGTACTTGCTAAGTAAATGATAATCAACGCTTAAGAAAAGAGCATACACATAAATACATATATATGTTTGTGTGTATACAATACAGTTGAAAAGTTTGGACACACATTCTCATTCAAAGAGTTTTCTTTATTTTCATGACTATGAAAATTGTAGATTCCTACTAAAGGCATCAAAACTATGAATGAACACATGTGGAATTATATACATGACAAAAAAGTGTGAAACAACTGAAAATATGTCATATTGTAGGTTCTTCATAGTAGCCACCTTTTGCTTTGATTACTGCTTTGCAAACTCTTGACGTTCTCTTGATGAGCTTCAGGAGGTAGTCACCTGAATTGTCTTCCAACAGTCTTGAAGGAGTTTCCAGAGATGCACACATGCAAAGACACATGCGTATGACACCACAAAAACATACACACTCCCAATGACAAACACACACAAAGATACATACAAACACGTACACACAATGACAGGAACACAAAGGACAGACACATGCAAAGACACGCCCACATTCAAAGACACACACAAACACACTGTCACACACACACAGAAACACACATGCAAAGATACATGCATACAAAAACACACATACAAGTACACATGCAAACACACACAAAGCATACACATGCAGACTCACACAGACATGTGACCATCCACACACATTTGTACACACCCACACTGGTGTTTTGTTCTGACTAGGGTTGGGCGATGTCCCCTAAATTGGCCGTTGACGATGTTTGCCGTCAACCATCGGGATGGACGATGATATCGTCGTGGGGGGGCTATTTTTTTATTTTTCGTTCTTATATAATTGCTATTCGTTATTTTACGTTATTACTTTATTTATTTTATTTCCCAACTAATGACTCATCTGCAATGATCCAGTATAAACTGAGGGAAGTGACTTTAAAAAAAAAAAAAACAAACAAAATAGACAAGATGTGGTCCGCTCCCGCACTTTTCACAGTTTTGTGTTTGAGGGGAAGGGGGGTGCTTTGTTACATGAGCGGTGTGTGTGGGAGATAGGGTTGGGCCGATGGACGATATCATCGTCCATCGTGATGGGTGACTGACATCCCGATGGAGAGACCACCATCGTGATGCCACGCCCCCGCCACGTTGCGCGTCGACACCATAAGCCGCTGTTACATGTAGAAAATATCCTGATGGGATCAATGGTCGGATTAGAATCCAACCGTGTAGATGGGCCCAGAAAAATGTTTTCAGAATATAAAAACGTTCACTAAGGTCACAATTTCGGTCGGAATAAATCATTCGCACATGCGCAGTATTCGCACATGCGCAGTTTGAAAACCGGAAGATGATACAACTTCCGCCGAGCGGCTTTTTTTCCAAACTTTATTGAATATAACAATTCAATACAAAACGATAACAGCGCCGAGCGGCTATATATATTGACATGTCAGCTCGGTAAAATACGAGATGATCTTCTAAACGTGCTTTTAATAATGTTACGGTTATTATGAAACACCTGTTCGCTCATCATTTGAATTTTAATCCGTGTGGTCAGTGCTTTTTCTGAACGTAGCCAGGATTAGCAGTATGCTAACACGGGCTAACAACATTAGCTTTGGGTGGCGCTGCATGCTGTGAATAACATCAGCCTTTATTTAGTCGGGACACGACTGGAAACACAAATCCACGTGATTGTTTGAATGTTTTCTAAGGACTGAGCGACATTTCTGCTTTGATGCTTAAACCTCTGTGTGTCTGCTGACGATCTGAGCTGTGCTCAGACACACTTTTAGACCCGGTTCTGAGTTTGATAGCTCGTCCCCCTAGAGCTGCGGGACGGATCGCAGTCTTAAATCTCCCACACATACCGCTCATGTACCCCCCCCCCCCCCCCCATCAAACACAGAGTTGTAAATCCGCACTCCGCCGGTCCACTCCGCCAGTTAAGTGCGGGAGCGGACTACTTCTTTTCTATCTTGCTTGTTACTTTTTCTGTTAAAGTCACTTCCCTCAGTTTATACTGGATCATCGCGGATTAACCATTAGTTGGGAAATAAAATGAAAAAAGCAAAATAACGAATAGCAGTTATATAAGAACGAAAAATGCAAAAATACCCCCCCCCCCCCCCCCCGACGATGTCATCGTCCATCCCGATGGTTGACAGCAAACATCGTCAACGGCCAATTTAGGGGACATCGCCCAACCCTAGTGGGAGATTAAGGACTGCGATCCGTCCCGCAGCTCTAGGGGAACGAGCTACCGAACTCAGAACCAGGTCTAAAAGTGTGTCTGAGCACAGCTCGGATCGTCAGCTCACACAGCGTTTTAAGCTTCAAAGCAGAAATGTCGCTCAGTCCTTAGAAACCGTTCAATCACGTGGATTTGTGTTTCCAGTCGTGTCCCGACTAAATAAAGGATGATGTTGTTCCCACATGTTTACGTGCAGTGCCACCCAAAGCTAATGTTGGTAGCCCGTGTTAGCATACTGCTAATCCTGGCTTCTCTCCGGCTCCTTTCATAAAAAGCACTGACCACACGGATTAAAATTCAAATGATGAGCGAACAGGTGTTTCATAATAACCGTAACATTATAAAAAGCACGTTTAGAAGATCGTCTCGTATATTACCGAGCTGACATGTCAATGTATATAGCCGCTCGGCGCTGTTTAATATTGTTTTGTGTTGAATTGATACATTCAATAAAGTTTGGGGGGGGAAAAAATAGCCGCTCGGCGGAACTTATATCCTCTTCCGGTTTTTCAAACCCTACTGCGCATGTGTGAATGATTTATTCCGACCGAAAGTGTGACCTTAGTGAACGTTTGTTATATTCTGAAAACATTTTTCTGGGCCCATGTACACGGTTGGATTTTAATCAGACCATTGATCCCATCAAGATATTTTGCACATGTAACTGCGGCTTATGGTGTCGACTCGCAGCGTGCCAGGGGCGTGGCATCACGATGGTGTCTCTCCATTGGGATGTCACTCACCCAGGCACAACCCTAGTTCTGACCAACCTTTAAAAAACATGTTTTTAGACACGCATGACCAGACTCGGACCAGACACTTTGCTAAGATTCAACAGTCAATCATGTGAGTCGTTAGAAAACCAGCGCAGTGATTCCACTCCGATGTAACGTACACAGCTCAGGAAACTAACGTGGAAAACTGACAGTAAATTTGGTTTCTGAAGTGCAGCCAAGATTTTTCCTGCAAGAGGAGCAGGCAGGTTTCTGATCCTTTGATGTTTTTTTAATGTTTGAAAGATTTCTTCCTGTCCCAGTTTGAATGGTCTTGGCTGTGACAGCAATGTTTTCTCACAGTGAGCAGTGCTTGTGTGTAGTCATCATGAATATTTTCGGCTACACCCAGCTCTGCAACACAAACACGGCATTCCTGTAATCCCATCACCCGTTTGCAGACCAGCACGGCAGTCTGGCCGGCACAGAGACAGGGTGCCTGCAGCTTCTTAACCAGCAGAGGTCTGGGTCACCTTGGCGATGCAGCAACAGCAGGGAAGGGAAGAGAAACAACACACAGCAGGGACTCTGTGCAGCCGCAGCAGTACAAAACACATAGCAGTGAAGACCTGAACATGCTCAGCTATTATATAAAATAGAGCATATATTCCTGCAATAAACAATGTCACCATGTATGCTCAAATGTCACTATGAGGTTAAATGTTCAGTCATTCCAGGAATTCGCCCCCCTTTCCTTCTCTGTGATGAAGGTAAATCATTGACTATATCAGAGAAATGGACTAAACAGGTGTGATGTCACCCATTGAAATGCCAGCGAAACCGAGTCAATTTAGTCGCCATTTTTCCGGCATATGGACGTCACCTTGTTTGAGCCAGATGACAGTGTCTGGTCTGAGTCGGTCTGAGTAAAGGTTTTCTGTGGCAACTACTGTCACCAATCATAGGTGAGCTTGTTCAAAGTCCACACTCCACTGAAAGGGGCTCGGGAGAGCCCCACCCCCAACTCCTCCTCCTAGCAACCCAGAATAAAAAAGATAAATTAGCTTTATTGAAACTGAAATATACTGAATTCATACTAAATAAAGATTTCAACATTTTTAGTTTAAGAAATTCAGGTGTGAGAGTCTCACTCAAACCCCCAAAACAGATATTATAAAACTACAGCAACAACAAGAAGTTGGGCGTGGCCTCCAATCTGTCCCTCTCTATAGGCTAGTCTGAAAGACTGCAGATCAGATTAGGTCCTGAAAAAGTAGTACAATCAACAGTGGTACAATCACCATATACATATATCTTGTACTTTTTAGCCAGAGAAAAACTGTTCCACTTCAGTTCCTCTGCTTTACTCACACATATGACTTTTATTCCTCCACATCACAGTGTCATCTGCAAACATCATGAGCCACTATAATTCCAGTCTAACTTAATTTGTCAGTCTGTCCATCACCACAGGAAACAAGATCATGATCCTTGTTGCAGTCCCACCTCCACCTCCTCTATCGCACCAACAGAACATCTCCCAACTGTCTTCAAGCCCTGATCCAAGTCCTGAACAACTCCAATGTTCTTCTCTACAGCTCCAGACTTCTTCCTCCAAACCATAGCTCCTCTCTCTGGATCCTGTCCTAGACTTCCTCTAAATCTACAAGGACACAATGCAGCTCCCTCTTACCTTTCTTTTCTTCTGCAGAATCACCCTCAAAGCAGATATTTTCATCTGTGCTTCTCTTTGCATGAAACCAAGCTGGCGGTCACAAACGCTGACCTCTGACCTCAGTCTAGGTTCCACTCCTCTTTTTTATAACTTCTTGTGGGACTCATGAGCTTTACCCATTGAGAACATTCAACATCATACTTCCAACTTTCTGCTTCAGACTCATCACCAGATCTGACAATTTAGCTGTGTTTACATGGACTAAAGTAATCGGAATAAACGCCTGATCAGAATAACAATGTGTCATGTAAACACATCGTTCAGAATACTCTGCCCCAAATCTTCTTTCCTATCGTTCTGCCGATTGTTGATCCCATCGTGGTGCATATAAACAGTTTATTCTAATTGTGGGTCACTCTTGTGCTGGTTTTACATCATGTGTAGATGGTGTGGCGCTCCAGAGAAGGCTTTGGAACGCGAACAGTAGCAGCCAGCGGCTCCGCATGAGTGAAGCATGTCTCTGAGCAAAGCCTCGTAGCTTCGTGTTTGTGGGCAGGGGGAGGGTGCTTTGTTACGGTCTGCGGTCCAGAGGAGGCTTGGGCCGTGAGCGAGCTGCCGGACTCAGGAGAACTGTGTCTGCCGGTAGAACTGTGTCTCCGAGCAGAGGAGCGGCTTTGGTACGGTGTGTGGGCCGGCGTGTGCAGAAATGCATTGGGCAGTCCTGAGAAACAATCATGTGAATGTGTGATTCATTGAATCATTCAGGTGAATCATTGTGTTTCCAGTGGCATCCAGACAAAATAAAGGCCAGTGTTATTCCCACATATTTACGTGCAGCCAAGATGCACAGTGCAGCATTAACCGCAAGAATTTTAACTCCATCCACAGCTAAATGTTGTTGGCACGTATTAGCCTAATCCTAACCCTGCTTCTTCCGGGTTTGTTCCACCAAGAATTACACACTGGCCGCACAGATTTGAATTATAATAATAACAAAAATATAAACAACAATAATAACAATAATAAAAGCAAGTTTAGAAGATCATCCGTATCTGTATTTAGACCTTAGAAAACCAACACTGCACTTCCTGTGTACAAAGAAAAGCAGTGCTGTTTAGGAAAAACTCATATTTGAATACTCAGAATAGGAAGCTAATAGCCAATACCTCATGGCAGATCTACGACTGTGTTATTGTTTACACCTAAACACACTGGAGAGGATGCATTCATTTTCCATTCAAACGTCACCTTGTCTGGTTTTCCTCTAAAAATCAAGTCAGTCACGGCCAAAAAAACAACTTTCATATCCAGAGCTTTAGCCTTTTTCTGAGGTGAAGAAGCAGCAAGTATCAAATGGGAAGACATGAGCTCAAACTCTCCAGGACTGGCATGCAGGAACTGGACTGAAGGGTCGCAATGAGCTAAAAAATCTGGTGTGGGTTCTTAGGCAATACCCTTTGTTCTGCTGCCCGTCTTGGTCTCCCTGTGCCTTGAAAATACAGGAAGGGCATCCAGCAGAAAAACTCTCTGCCAAAACCACCTTTGCTGTTTTACTGTGGTGACCCCTGACAAGATATGCCGAAAGGTGAACAACATGCTGCACCTGTTTAATTTTATAAGAAGGAAGTTATGTCCTGGCTATTGCCAACAAAATAACATGGCCAACATGCAGAAAGCATTGGGCTCCCACTTCCTGTCGTTTTTCACACTCCCCACCATCTGTTCAACTCCCTCTCTGACGGATGTCTTACTCTGAGTATAGCATGTGTCTTTTTGTGCACTAATTCATTCTGTCAATAGAACCATAGCAGCGGTTTTCATTTACTAATCAATGTAAGCCCACTGCGGCAGGTAGCACCATGTCCCGTTCAGGTCATCTGGATAAAGCTTCTTCAAGCTGACCTATTGTGTTTAGAATTACAAAGTCATCCCACAGGTTTCTTTCGTTAAGGTGCATATTTTATTGCTGCTGTGAACTTTTGAAGTTTACTAAGGAAACTAATCAGGCTGTTGCTATGCTGACATGACAAGGATCCATTTATAGAAAATGCAGGAGACCTTTATTTTTTAAATTTAAGTTATCCCAGGGGTATACATCTGAAAAAACAGTGAGCAGGTTTCTACTTTATGGAATGTCGGAGGTTCTCATTTATCCAGGTGATGTTACAGAATAAAATATGGTAAGATCAAGACTTGCAACACCTAGAATTTGGTCTGATTGTGTTAAGTCACTGAAGTGGTTGAAACCATCAGAGGGGACTAAAGTTTTCAATTACAAATTAACTAATGATTTTTATTTTACAACAATGAAAAGTTAGAACCGATCATTTACTTTTTTCTTTTTTTACCAATTATTGCCACATATGTCTGGTCATTTCTGTAGTGTTTTGCTTTACCAGAGTTTTAGTTAAACAAAGATTATTTGTCATATTTCTTAAATTTTAACAAACGGATTTACTATGAAGTGTTTAACCTCTCGTGGGTTAAAAACTCTAATCTGTGTTACATGCTCGCACTGGTGCAGCATTTCTATTCTGTCATCTTTATCAGCAGTTGACACACGGCGGAGGAAAGCTGCGTCCACAAGCTCAGCACAAACTCCAGCCTAAATAAGTTTATCACAACCACTTCCAGGAAGGGAGTGACTGCTGTTTCTGCTTTTCCATGATACAAACACCAAGGTTATCGTGCCAACAAGCAAGACACAAATAAACCAATGTCCCTTTTGGCTTTCTGTTGTTAAATCAGAGCAGTCATAGATTCATGTTTAACTATTTCTTCATTTTTTTTACTCTTGTTAAGCTTGAACTCATTTATTTTTTAAGCACTCGACTGTTGGAAGTTTATAATTTGCATAATGATAGAGGAGAGCACCAAGTATTAACGGCAGTGCGACATGTGCTAAACCAGTATAAGGTATTTCACTCGCCTACCACCACTTTTAAACAGATGAGAAAAATCTATACATTATTTTAAGTCATTGGGCTATCAGCAGTCAGGAGTCAGTTTCATTGCATGCATCACATAAACAACTCAGATAAACATGGACTCGAAAGCCACAGTATGGTGGAGGAACCTGAATCAATTTGAGCAACAATAGCTTTTTAATCAGGAGTGGACAAGTTTCACTTCTTTGAAATGAAAATAGAACTTTACATATATGAACTGATACAGTGATTTGAGACCGTCAAGTTAATGTGATCCTCTGCTTTTGACACAAAAAATACTGCAGTTATAACCATGTCCATAAGTGTTACCAAAATATAACACAGGACCTTAATACTTTAGCATTACCGATGATACTGACCTCAAAGTTCCTGGTAACTTTTCAGTCCAGTTTTATGCTAAAGAAGCAAGTGCAGAAACCCCAACATCAGTCAAAGAGCATAACAATTCATGAAAAATGGTGAATGCTACCATTTCTGTGAACCCAACTTCTTGATTACAGCCCATCCTGGAAATGACTTGTTCGAAGATTCCCTCAGAAGTTTCAAGATCCCCGCTATACTGGTTTTGTTACGGGAGCATTTTTATCACCTCTGCCGTGTCTCTGTATTGTATCCAGTGAAAGAGTGGAAATCAGAGCAGTGCAAAAACAAAAGCTTATTTGTTTGAGTGGGAAACATAACAAGAACACCTTAACAGTTCTGCTCCTCCTATATCTGCACTTTAAAGAAGTCTCCTCTCAAAACTTGTCTAGTCCAGTGTTTTTCAACCAGTGTGCAGCGGCACACTAGTGTGCCGTGGGAAATTGCCCTCATTCACTGATCTAAAAACATTTACCATTTCCAGGATTTCAGCTTTTTGTTTATCTAAACAAACCCTGATAAAACACTGAGAAGTTAGGAATATGAAAGATTGTAAAATACTTTGTGTTTATTTGATTCTATTAAATACATTTTGATAAGAATGACAGTACCGTGATTTAGCCGCAGCTTAAGCTCCGTTTTAGGAAAAGTCCCGCCCCTTTAACTGTCTCCACCAATCATTCTTGGAGTCTTAATCACATGTCGTCAGTCTGACCAATCAGAAGTGGTTAAAGTCTTCACTTCCTTGTTTTGATTTAGCTCATAAGTCTCTCAGTTCTAACAAAAATACCAGCTAAAGCTCGTCTTTAGTGGTGTAGCTTTCTACAGAATCCGGTGTCAGACCGTGGAACAAGTGAAGAAAACAATGAAGCTCAGAGACGCTTGTCTGTCTGCGGTCGGCGGATTTTTCCACTACATCTCCCATGATGCATTGGCTTAAAGGGCCAGTGTCCCAGCGTACAATGAGTAATCCGCGTGAAATGTCTAGAAACCTCAACGAACAAACAAACAGTTTTTAAATCTTCTAACTTAACTTTTATTACATCTTCTAGAAAAAAAGCTGCAGCTTCCAGCTTTTTCTGCCACAATTATCACAAAAATGCATGTGAGATTGTGGAGGGAGTGTAGATCAATACAGACTATGAGCTTTTCCTTTTTCTTTTTTTTTGGATGCTGGTGTGCCGCGGGATTTTTGTCAAGGTTAAAGTGTGCCGTGGCTCAAAAAAGGTTGAAAAACACTGGTCTAGTCTGTGTTCAGTGGGGGCTCACGTGTAAAAATTCACTGCAGGATTTTTTTAAGAAAAATTAACCAATTCCAATTTGTTCATACAGTTCAATGGGAAACCTTTGCACTTAGTTTGTGCACAAAAAGTGGTAGTCCTCAAGGAATATAATCTGAAGTGCCACTTTGAGACAAGGCACAAACTACAAATGACTTGAGCAGAAAATTGAGAAAACAAAAGATAAACAAATTATTTCTCGGACTGGAAAAAAACCAGTCTGTTTTTACACGGAGCAAAAGAGGTTAGTGATGCCGCCATCAAAGCAAGCTACCTAATCACTCACCAAATAGCATTATCATAGAAGCTATACAGCGAGGGCGAGTTCATCAAAACATGCACACTGAAGACTGCAGAAATTGTGTGTTCATGGAAACTACAAGCCTTTGTCAGCATCAGCCTTTCAAGGAATTGTGTTGCAGAAGGAATTTCAGAAATATCCATTGGACAGCCAACTGAAACGCAGAGTGGTGTTATTTGTTGCATTTTTTGTCAATATTTATCAGAGCACTTATATTACTGATGTCACTCAACTGGACATATTTACTTGTGGTGTTGATGAGACTTTGACTTTTACAGAGGAGTTCCTGAAGTTGATACCTATGTTAAATTCCACCACAGCTGAAGACATGTTCTGTGCTGCCGTTGGTGTGCTGGACAGAGTTGGTGTGGACGGGTCTTACACTGTCATCCTGGCTACTGATCGTGCGCCCTCAGTGGTTGGGAAAAAGACAGGTGAAGTGACAAAGTTCCAAAAGAAGGTTAGAGCAGCAAATAGAGGTGTAGAATTTTTACATTTCATGTGCTGAAAGTCCCTGAAAGTGGATCACGTCATGGAGGATGTCTGTACTGTTAATTTCATCTGAGCCAAAGGTCTAAATCATCATCAATTTGACTGCTTTCTCAGCTATAGTGACATTATCCATCACCTGCCATGAGTAGAAATAAGGGGGTTAAGCCGAGGTGCTGTGCTGAAGCGCTTCTTTGACCTCTGAGGAAATTAGACAGCTCATGATGATAGAAGGCAAATCTGTTATAGAATTAAAATGCAAACAATGGCTACAGGAGCTGGCATTCATGGTGGATATTACAGAACACTTGAATAATCTGAATAAAAACGGAATAATTGTCACACAGTATTATTAAAGCTGATGTTGTGGGAGATCCATTCATTTTCTAAAACCATTTTATCCCCGACAGGGTCTCAGGGCTGCCAGAGTCTACCCCGCCAACTGCTGGGCGAAGGCGGGGTACACACTGGACAGATTGTTGGTTTGTCGCAAGGCCACACACCCCTAAACACTCACATTCACACCTATGAACCAATGAACCTATGAAGGGTCTTCTTGTTATGAGGCAAGAGCGCTAACCACTGTGCCACCGTGCAGCTCATTGTGGGAGGTGCAACTTGCAAAAAGTAACTCTGCTCTTTTTCCCTGCATGTATGTGAAGCCAACCCTGCTGCTTACATGTCACTGTTTAATGAGAAGATGAGGAAGTTTGGGAGACAATTTCAGGTCTTCAGCAAACTCTTGTTCTTACAAATTTGTTCTTCACGCGGTTGCGGCAGGACGCCGTAGCTCTGCTTGCCTCCTTTTACACACGTGCCAGGGAAGAGCCGGCTTAAGCACACACACAGACACTCAGTGTGTTTAAAAAATTCAGCAGGAGCAAATCTTAGTTAGTTTTGATATACTTTTCGGGCATAAAACAGATTCTAAAAATCCATCAATCCGCATAGCTGATAGCTGCAGTTTAAACAAGGCTTCAGCCATTTTGGAAACAATGTTGTGAGGACCCGTGGCTTACCCCCGCCCATGGCCACTAAGTCTCATGGGAAGTGTTGATTCCCACACCATGAGTTAGGGAGCTGTGAAGGAAAGTGAAACTCATGTTGTTACGGTTTTTGTGTGTTGGGCTGCAATGCTGTTGTAATCTAGCGTGAACAAACTACTCCTCGACTCACCCCGACTTAATGAACCTGTTAAGGGCTGTGACATATGCGGGGCCCAGATAGCGTTCTATTGCAGCCAATTTAATGACAGCTTCCCTCTCACCACCATGCTCCATCTGGCCCATACTTCTCTCTCCCTTTCTCACGCCGTCTTCTTCTACGCCCCACAACTACACATTAGGCGCACCGCCTCATAGGCCGCCCCCTACAGTTCAGAGAAAATTTAAGACTTTTAAGTGCGCCTTATAGTCGCCTATAGTAAATACTTCACTATTCACTATATATCCGTTATTTCTAGAGAATCCTCAGTTTACATTTTATGGCCAGAATATCAATCTTTCCAGCTTCACACCAGACTGATCAGGACCTGATTTTTGAATTATTGTCACCTTTTTACATCTCTTGCTACACATTTCCTTTTTTCGTTTAAGCCACTGCCTGTTAGTGTTTATCAGGCCTTTAATACAAACTGTAACAGGCAAACAAATGAGATTACAGGACTAAATTGAATCCTTGACTTGTTTATTTATAAATTACTTGAAATTGACGAAAACTGATCCTAATTAGATAAACTGATTGGATGAAATGTGACCGCACAGGAAATCTTATCTGACATGAAAGTGGCGGCTCAGAAACATGGACCAGCATGCACAGACGCATGACTGGTTGTTCTTCTGAGCTGCTGTTGTGAAGTGTGTGTGTCTGCACAAACATCTGGATAGTCACACAATGAGGCCTTACATAAGTGTGTGCTGAGAGGATTTTCTCACATTGCGCAGTTAAGATCAGCGTGTGTCCATGCAGAGCTTGTCCATCTAGAAGTGTTAGTGACTGACCAGAAGACAAAACGAGCAGTAGGGTGTCTTCAGCTCTAGTAGGTGGCTTACCAAATGCTCGCCCCTCTAGTTATTTCATCATTTAACAGTTAAGAAAGCCTGAAGCATCAATATCCAAACTCTCTGCAGAACAACCAGCAGGATCCCTCTGCACATGGAAAATATACAACGAAGCCTGCTGCACCCCAGCTTTATTCACAAATTCATCAGGATGTAAAACAGGCAACAGTTTATCATAATTTCATCAAGTTGGCATGCAGGATCCTTTCTTTATATCCATTTTAATTGATATTACCTGTTTTCTTCTGTTTTTATTTAAAACACGTTTTTAAGACAGACTTTTTTCAAAGTGAGTCAAGTATGTAAAGAAGGAAGAATACCTGTTATGCCAATCTAGCAGATGCAGCTGTAGGGCTGCACCATATAATGAAATCTCGCAATATACGATATTAGTGATCGATATTGACGAGATCATTTGGAATACATGAACAAATAGCTAAACAACCAAAAACATAATTGCCATTTCACCGCAACAGTGTAATTTAAATAAGAGTCAACACAAGTTAAATTACACTCCAAATGATCTTGTTGGAACGGTTTGAATGGTTATAAATACTAAAAAAAAAGTGCTGCCCCCCCTGCATAAGACAGTTCACTTGAAGAGACACAACGTTTACTTCTTTGGATGACATTTGGTTGAAGTCTTTTGTCAGTTGAAAGATTCACTTGGTAAGTAAGGTTCAGAGATGGAAGCGGTGAAGACGTGAGTAAGCAGTAAACAGAACATGTTCTATACTTCCTGTAATCTTTGGCAGTAGTGGCTGGATGGCTCAGTAGGCTGTGTGCAGGACTGGCACATGGAAAACCAAGGGGCTGGAAGTCTGGGTTCCCCTGTGCTGGTCCCCAGCCCGAATAAAACACAGGACAGGGTTGTGTCAGGAAGGGCATCTGGCTTAAAAAATCTCTGCCAAACAACTTGTGCGAATTAGAGGAAGTGGATTTACCGTGGCGACCCCTGAAGGGATATGCGGAAAGGTGAACAACAAGCACAAGTGCTCTTGGAGTCTGTTCCTTATGTTACTTTTGCCTCAAATAATTACAAAAAAAATGCAAGAGCTTCCTGGTTAAAAGGATAAAACCTCAAATGCTCAAACAGATAAATCTAAGTAGTATATACCAATAGTCCTCCATCCTTTAACGCCTGGGGAGTAATAAAATAATAATAAAAGCCAACAGCTCGATCACAACCATGAGCACCGAGGCTCTGTCAAGCATACAGATCTGAAATATAGGACCAAGCCACTAACAGCTACACTGCACCCATTAATGTTTGATGATGGCTTACGTAAGACAAAGTGTTTGCGGCTAGATCTGGTTCAGGGATTCCGTCTCCAGGGGGGTTTCCACGTGTCCCTGATTTTTAAAGCAGTGTTTAGGCTGTTGTAGGAGTAAGACACTTCTACAAGTGAAGGGCTGGTGTCACGGTGGATGTTGTCCTGAGCACCAGATATGAGAGCGTTACCAATACATACTAAATTAAAAATTGAGTATTTAAAATGAATAGGTCCTCTACTTCTAAAAGCTATATGCAGTGGTACCAAAAAATTCCCTACAGAACTAACAATCCGCAAAATAAATACAGCGTCCAAACGTCCAACTGCTTTGCAAAACAAATTTTCCTCACATAATATACCAATCATTTGCCACAAAAGAAAAAATCGAATTTCTTTTATGTATACCTTCAGCCAGTTGTGCCTTCTGTGGCTCAAAAGGCCTTCCAACATGAGCCTCTGAACTGTGGGTGAAATGCTGGCAATCCTGTTGGCAACAGATTGGTGGTACAACTGTTTTGATGAAGATGGGCAGGTTTATGTGTCGTCCATTAATAGGACAGAGTCTCATCTTGTCAAAACAGTACAAACCTCTCTTGGACTACTTCAACAACTACACCCAGTTGCAGCAAAGCAATGGAAGAGAACATTCAAGCAACCCCTCGCTTGTTGGCAAGGGTTTCCATGCCAACAACAAGCAAATGTAAATTAAACCATAAAAGGTGGAGGAGAGCTCAGCTTTTAACAAGCTGAGCTTTGAATTGTAGCATGTTAACCCCAATTCATTTGGTAAGTGTTTTTCCTGGTGTTTCCTCTCCTTGGTAGAGCCCTTTCTTCATTTTTTCTTAATTTCTTTATTTTTTAGGCAACATGGATAGGATTACACAATTTCCTATAGAGTCTAAAACTTGTTGCATAACAATCACACTGCTGGAGCAAATTGTGTAGATTTTGCAAGGTTTAACAGAGGCAGGATGTTATTGTGGTCGTCAGAACATTCATTTTGCTTGTAGGTTCATGTTGACTCAGTTATTTGTCCTGTTTTAAGAACCCATGTTTGTGGTTTGGAAAATAAATGGAGACATAAAACCATACATAGCAGTAATGTTCTCCGTATGAAAGGATATTTCAATATACATTTCTGTGTGTATATGTGCGGTTACAGTGCATCTTTGTGTATGCATGCATGCAGGTGTGTGTATAAACCAGAGCACGTGAAATACAAAAATCATAATGCAGAGAATATTAAAGAGTGATAGCGTCATGGAAGAAAATGTTTCGAGTATGTTATTTGTTTAAGCAAATGTACAAGAACAACCATAAATCAAGACTTGATGTAGTCACACTGAAATCTGGCACTGGGTATGGGGTAAATACTTGTCAAGAACTGACCAAAATGGCTAAAAACTATCAAGTTTTGAAAAAATCCTTTAAAGTCATTTCCAAATGTTGATATACAATGTGTTTTGGTGGGTTAAAATCAGTAAGCTTGATTTAGGTGAAACATAAACCCAATGACTTAGTCTGAACTAAAACTTAAACTCTGATATGTTGTGTTAACATTTTGTCCCTATTGTGCTTGTTGCTACGAAAGCCTGGGAAGAGTTAACAACCCAAAAAATAAAACCAAAATTTCTAAGAAAATCTGACATTAAAATACAAAGTAATGATGTAAATCTTCAAAAGGTGTCCTGGAATGAGACCATTAAAATTAAACTTAATGGATTGACAGGACTGTTCAGTGTTGTTTAAAAAGCTTTCTTGCTCCTCAAACAATCGCATAACTAAAATATAATATCAGGTTCTAATGTGTGTTTCAGATGTTCTTTAAGACAAATCCACCCCCACCAAAATTGTTGGAGATTTACACAAGTTGAACTCTTGACACACATAGGGTGTATTCAGACTGGACACATTTGGTTCTCTTAGGGTGAACCAGAGAACAAATGTTCAGTCTGAAAACACCCAAGCAGACCTTGGTCCGGGACCAAGAACTGCTCTTGGACCCATCTTTAGAGCTTCAGTTTGCTCAGAGTTTCCTTAGTCTGAATAGGCTCCATCCTCGGGGCGGTATAACTTAAACTGTAACTATTCACTATGGGATATGAACAGGGTAACGAAGCTACAATGAGACACAGCAAATCATTAAAATGTGGTCAGATGAATTCAGGCTCACAATCTATAAAACATACACACTTATCAGTATAACTTCTTTTTTTTATATAACTTCTTAACCGTCGTCTCCTCAGCATGCCTCCACTTTACCAAAGTAAAAAGTGTAGTACCTGATGTTGATACAGACGTTCAAAATTTGTCAGGGAAATATAAAGTTTTTCCTGACAAGGATGGAATGCACAGGGCTTTCAGTATTGTTTCTCTTGTTCTTTTGCCCTGCCCTCATAATTCCTGGCCAATGACTCAAGAGATCTTTAGTCACGTGGTTTGGTTTACAAGCTTTGATTCGAAACAGAAAAGTCTGCTTGACAGCAGTTTGAAAACATACAAGGAGCAAGATTCAGGACTCGATTTAGTAGACCCAGTCTATTAAATTAAGTAGACCGTGTCCGTACAAATGGACTTTTTCAGTCTGAATACAGCCATAGATATCCTATGGAGGTGAAAACAACATATGCTTCACCCTATGTCCTCTCACCTCCACATCAACTGGTTCTATTTTTCATGGTGGATGATTATTTAAAAAGTCCTAACATTTCTACATATAATGTTACACAGTGTCATATCACAGCCATAATAAATATTTTAAAAAGTTCTTCTGAACTAAGACACAGAATAATAAATGGTTGGCTTAGATGGTCCGGGTGAATTCTCGATTACGATTGGCTGCCGGGTGTGCATTAAAAAGTGATAATCCACAGGGATAAAGCACGCCCAAATAAGTAGTTCCAGTCACAGAGCTTAAATGTTTTGTATCACTCCGCTGGCTTCTTTAAAACAAACTTTTGCTTCATCATCTGGACAAAAACAAGCGGTAGGAGGTGAACTTTCCAAGAATATATATATCAATTTCGTTTGCCACTTCACTCGAGGTCTGTGAGGGGCGCGTTGTCACATTACAAGAATAAAGAATAACAAGAATAATGTACTAAAAACTGAATATTCATTTCTTTTGTAAGTGACCATGATAAAAGTGGGTTAATGGCCTTCGAAGTGTAGATTTTCAGAAATGAACGCACTTCGGCGTCCGTTAATTTCTGATAATGCACACTTCATTGGCCATTAACCCTTACTTAACGCACTTCGCGTCGGATGGTTCAGGCTTCCACAGCATGCCTTAATTTCTAAAAATGCACACGGCACTTCGTCGGCCATTAACCCTTACATGACACCCCAAAACAATCTGAAGCCTGAACCAGACAGAGCTTCATGATCAATTAATACAAATTCTGGGTCACTGGGCAAAGTGAGCAAAAGTCCATGGAAAAGCAGAGAGTTTTGATGCTGTAGTACAATTCTGATCTTGTGCAACAGTTTATGCTGAGTGAGCCAAAAGCAGCATCATTTTGCAAACATGAACACACAGCTGTGGGAAAAGCTCATTTAACTTGAGTTGGGCTTTCAAATTTCAAATGTTCCGTTTTGGATTTAAACATGAAACATGTCACGTATCAACTGTGTTCCAACGATAATACTGAACCCAGCTTTATTGCTACACAGTAAGGCCTTCATTGTCAAACACACATTCTCAAAACACTCATGGATTCAGAGATCCCCCCACCCCAGCCCGTTATGTTATCTGCTCCACACAACCTGGGGTTTGGTCAGTGAGACTGTTGGCGTAGCAGTAGGTCCTTTGCTTATTTCTTAGTAGCTTTTGACAAAACCTTTATTCCAGTCATGTTCAAGCACAGACCTACTACAACACCAGCTCTGCCTTTTCAGGAACGCACATGTGAAGACCACACAAACGTCAACCACCAGGTGGAGGCTCAGCCGTCCTTTTCTGCTACAGTGCGTCTGTATGATAAACTTCATTGAGCTACTTCAAACACAACATTCTACCCAAAAAATGAGCCCCTTACCAAGTCTTTCAGCAGAATTCAGATTCACCTGTCAACTGGTCTGATACCCCACCTGTGTCCCTCTTAGATGCAAATTTGTAAGGTTTCTGTCACCAAAAAAAACAATTTCAAACTCTACCTCTGGCTGTAAATGGTCTTGAGATGATTCGACATATTTCTGTTCATTTATCAATGATCTATAAATATGTTTTATCACCTGAGTTTCTTCACGTCTGGGAGTTAAAGGAGAATTCAGGTTCTTGAAGCTTTGACTGCTTCAGAGGTGTGAAGTAACCAGACGTCATGCTAGCAGACGTAATTGACAACACTCCAGCGATGGTCGATGCACTACGGCCCTGTTACTCTTTTTGGGTATGGTGGTGTGAATGGGACCCTGTTCTGCTGGGTAAGGATGTCAGAGCGGGATAGAACCTGGGGGGGTGATGGGTGGGCAGGAGATGACTCAGACCCTTTAGTCATTTGAACACAGATGTTCCTCCTGATTTGGTGTCCTGGAAGAGAATGTAGCTCCACATAGAATCTATGTCATTCTATTCCTAAGCTTTTCAAACTATATCCATATATATGATAATATTTTAACTTTAACACACTAAAGAACAATTTTTTAATGAAATATGAGTTTATTAGTTATTTTCACAGCCCATTTCCTATAAGTAAGACTCGATCTCTGAGGCTCCGCCTTTCTCTCCCTCTGGGAGATTTCACGATGTCAACCTAGAGCCTCAGCAGTGTGTCCACATGTCGTCTACAAAAACAAACATCTGCAAAGACGGATGTGCATAGTTTTCTTATAAAAGGAAAGCGTTTAGGCGATTACCGCAAGCTCCCCGGGGTGTGTCCAAGTAAGTGTGTGTGTGTGTGTGTGTGTTAGCCTGGGGGCGTAACTGGCAGCGCAGACTCTTCCTGGAAGGGGCTATAGCTCACTTTGTGACATCACAATGTTGGGACCCACTGGTTTTCGTGGATTGGGAGGGGCTGGTTCTCATAGAGCATGTGTGAATTGATCAAAATACCGCTTTAGGTTATTTTCAGTGAGGAATGAACATTATAGTACGCTTAAAAGCTCAAAAAGTTTAATTCACATGATATAGGCCCTTTAAATCAGCCTGCAGCAGACAGAAGGAGCTATGTCCTTCTTTGGAGGTCAAAAGCTGGGGAGGAGTCAAGAGCCAAGATGAGGGATCCCCCCCCCCTCCTTCCGAACGCATTGAGGCGGGACACACCCTGCTGGGGGAGGGGGCGGACAGCGGGAGGGGGGAAAGAAGCAGAGCCTGCGCAGTGTCTCCTCTGCCCATCATAGCTCTGACGTCAGGACGACACGGCACGCGCCGAGCTCCCGCTAATTAAAACTACACGAACTCCAGAGCGATTCATCTGCAGCGAAGCAGAGGCGCCGTTTCCGGTGCAAGGAGCGGGAAAGCGCAGCAACAGGCGCGGCGGCCGGGAGCGCAGTGCGCGGACCCGCACCGGGAACGCGGTGCGCGCACAACCAGTATCCCAACACACTCTAACAGAGCCCCCTTCTGTCGGTAACTGGCGGAGGAGACTCCGAAAACAGCTTTCGGTCAAAACCGGAGGAGCGTGAGATTCTGCGGCGGCGGACTGCGCTGATGCGGTTCCGACCGACTCCCGACTCCTCCACCCACAATTCACAACCAGAACCGATTTCAGGGACACATCCCTCTGTTCGCCATGTGTGTGTCGTGAACGGCGCAGGCAGACCCGTTCCGCTAAAAACGAACACTTTCCGAAGTCACGTTTGCAACAGGAAAACGCCAACAGGGCGCCTGGTCCCGAACGTCCTCACACCAACCACGACCGTGTTCGATTCCGGTTGGGTGGAAACGCTTTTCCGACTGTTTCAACGAGTTCAGAGGCCGAAGTGATAGTCACCGGCCGCGAACACGGCACGGGTCGGAGCTGCGACCGGAGGAATAAAATCATATATGCCCCTGGCGAATCCGCTGAAGCGGATTTCGTTTTCCCGATCATGAGCAGGTTCTGTTTTTACGTCAACACCTGTGGACACAAACCGAGAGAGACGGTCCGCGGTCGCTCCCGCCGCGCTGTCAAGGTTAAAAACGGGGGGAACCGCCGTTATGGAGCGTAATTTATCCGGATGCTGAGCAGGAAAAGTGAGATCACGATTCAAGCATTTGCCGTCTGAACTTTGACAGCACCGACGGCGCGGAAACGGACAGACAGACACAGAGCCCCGCGCGCGGCCAAAGTTAGCACAGATTAGACCTTACCTCCTGGTGGTTCGAGTCCCGCGTCGGCGCGTCAGGACGGCGTGTTCACCGGGGCTTGCCCATTTTTCCCCAAACACAGCTCCGACTTGACAACTGCGGCGGAAAAGACTGGCGGGGCGCTCCGGTGGTTAGAACCGGTTCTGCTGTGATTTGACTGGAAGAGGCGCCGGTTCTGCTGGTCCTGCGGCGGAAACCCGGAGGACGGAGAACAATCCAGTCGAGAGATCGAGTCAAAAAGCAATCTTCTGAAAAGAACGGAGAGACTCCCCCCTCCCTCTCCTGCTGTAAAAGTGATCCAGCAAATGAGGGCCGGGGCGGGAGGGGGGCAGGACCAACGAGCGGGGTGGGAAAAGCCCCAATGGTCGGCCCAGCGTCCTCCCCTCTGGCTCAGCAAGGAGCGCCACGGAAGGGGGGGGGGGGGGGGGGGGGCAACCCGGGATCACCCCTGTAGTTGTAAAGGTGGAATGACAGAAACGGGCCCTGAACGGCAGCACATCTGGAAACCCCCCAGGACCGGGAAAAGCAGCGCATCAAGAGGATGTGTGGAAGCCCGGGTCCGCTCTGATGGACGAGGATGGATGCTCTGTTCTCAAGCTAATCAACTGTGTTCAACTAGAAACCTTTAATGTTGAAGAAGTCACTGAAACAGCCAGAATCCTGATTCTGCACCCGCCCCCCTCCCCCACCACCACCACACAATAAAAAAACACCTTTTTATTTGGCTTTCAACTAATTTCTTCAATTTAACTCAAATTAATAGTTATAATTTTCTTATTTGTACTTTACCTTTATGACACTTTAAAGCAGCGGGGCCCAAATCCAGGCCTTGAGGGCCGGTGTCCTACATGTTTTCCAACCATCATGCCATTGAAACTTTTTATTGGCTAAACACACCTGATACAGGTTATCAACAGCAGATTAAACAGGATTTCTGGGGAAAACAGCAGGAATCCGGCCCTTTAGGCCTGGATTTGGGCACCCCTTCTCTAAAGGGTCTATATCATGCAAAATAAATTTTTGGAGTTTTTAAGTGTATTATAAGGTTCATTCCACACTATAAACAACCCTAAAGCGGGTATTTTTGATCCATTCACGCTTTTTTGTGTATTTGCTGTCTGAGAACGAGCCCCTTTCCAATCCACGAAAATGAGCAATTTCTCACATTTTGATGTCACAAAGTGAAGAACAGCCCCTTCCAGGAAGTCTGGGATGCCAGGACTGCCCCCTGGCTAACAGACACACCCACTTTCTCTGTGGACTTAGCAGTGATCAGTTAAAAGCTTTCATTTTACATGCACAATATGAACATCCCTCTTTACAAAAGTTCAGATGTTTTTGTGGGAGAAACACAGACATGAAGCCGAGGCCGGCTCTAGGGCGACGCCATGAAATGGGCGGAACCCACAAGGAGAGAAAGGCGGGGCCTCAGAGATCGAGTAGTCTTACTTCTGGGTAGGAAAATAGGCAACGGTAAGAATTTATATTTCATTTAAAAAAAAATCATTAGTTATTGTGCCAAAGGTGTTATATTATCATATATATCGTTCACTGTGAAAAACTTAAGAAAAGCATGGTACAAGCCCTTTAACTGCTTATACCACTGACTGTATTTATTTCAGGACCCCTCCCTCTCCCGCCGGTTCAGCAGGCTGCTGAGTCTGAGCACCTGGGTCCAGTCTGCTTCCAGCCTGAACAGATTAGTTTTTGTTGACAAGTTTAACCTGCTCTGGAACAGAACCTCATTTTATAAAACTGATGGGATTCACCCCAGTCCACTGGGCGGCAATGTTTTAGCTGCCAACATCAGACACTCCGTCCAGACATCACCGGCCGGCCCCCATCATGTCCACACCAGTCCAGACCTCTTCATCTGTCCAGACATCGGTCTGTGAAAGGGACTGACTGGATTTGGTATCTTCCTCCCACATTCCCCAAGAAACTGCTTTAACTATCAACAGTGCTTCCTTGCTACGACCTGCTGCCCCCCAGGTCTATTACAGTCAGGTCTACTATGACGGGACGTGCAGGGAGAAAAACAAACATCTACTGTCTTCGTCCACTAAAGGAATCACCAAAGCCTGAGGAAGCAGCTTTAACCAACACTCCACCCCCCTCTTTTAACATGGCACTTTTTAACATTCGATCTCTATCGAACAAAAGGTTTATCAGAAACAAATTTATCCAAGATATATATCCAAGATCCAAGATATTGATAGTCCCTTTTTAACAGAAACGTGGCACGGATGCAACTACTGTTCTCACAGGGGCCTCACCACCCAATTTTAGTTTTGTTTTTTCAACAAGGGAGGGCAAAAATGTCCAACTCCTTTGCAGTAAAGCAGATTTCATTAGATCAGTACCCTAGCTTTGAACACCACGCCTTTGTTTTTAACAGCCATCCAGTTTTGTGCATCACGGTTTACAGAGCTCCCAAACCAAGCTCTGTTTTTATTGAGGAGTTTTCTGAGTTCTTAGCATCTGTCCACACTTCCTTTAGCATGATTTTAATAACTGGGGGTTTTAACCTGAATATAGACAGGAAGTCGGATTATTGCACCACTCAGTTCTTGGACTTGCACGCTTCTCTTGATTTTAAACAACACGTCATGCAGCCGACTCACAACAGGGGGCACACTCTTGACTTCGTCATCAGTCATGGTTTACCTACCAGTGTTTCCACTGTTGTGGACCTGGCTGTATCTGATCATTACTGTGTGCTTTTTAACATCACTGGTTTTATAAAACAAGAGACCTCTGTGAGAACGGTGAAGAAACGCTACTTGACTCCTAAAGTGGTCGAAAAATGTATTACATGCGTTCGCTCCAACTCTCCACCTGTCTTACCAGCCCCCTGTGATCTACTTGTTGAAAGTTTTAACAGTAAATTAAAATCCAATCTCGACTCAGTTGCTCCACTAAAATTTAAAAAGATAAGAATTAAACCCACACCCCCTTGGAGAACGGAGGAAATTAAACAATTGAAGAGACGTAGATCTGCCGAAAGACTTTGGAGAAAACACAAACTTGAAAACTATCAACTTAACTAAACTAAACTAAACTATCAACTATACCAAAACCAACTAAAAGTATATTATCAAACAGTAAAACAGACCAGAAATTCATACTTTGCAAACATCATCTCTGAAAATAAAAATAACCCCAGATTCCTCTTCACCACAATTGAGTCTTTGATCAACTCTAATGTGACTAGAAACACAATGAGGACTTAGAAGACCTCTTCAGGAGATCGACTCTGTCAGATCATAATAAATTAACAGAAAAGCCTTTTTATTGGTAATGATGGCTTGATTTTACCTGAGGAAATACTGGACAGTTTTGACCTGGTTGAAGCTGCAGAACTTGGTAGAGTTTTCTCCCAAGTTAATCCAACAACCTGTTTTTTAGACCCCATCCCTACATCACTTTTTAAATCATTTTACGGGTCTTTTGAGAGTGAGATTTTAAATATCATGGACTCCTCTCTACAGATGAACATTTTTCCTGCTGCCTTTAAGACTGCAGTGGTGAAACTGTTACTCAAGAAAACTAATTTGGACCCTTCAGTTTTTAATAACTACAGACCTGTGTCCAACTTGCCATTTTTAAGCAAGGTTTTAGAAAAACCAACATTTGCTTCTACAAAATTCGGCTGCAGAACACCTAAAACCGGGTCCTGTTCACAAACCGCTGGACCTGGACTGCTCAAATCTGGATTCATGGATCTTAATGCGACAAATGCAGTGGAATGTTCCTTTAGTGCCCTCGCGAATCAGAAGCTGTGAATCGCAAGCCAACATCAGCGGCCGGACACACAGAGAAAGCAGTGACGTCATCGCCCCGCCTCTTCGCTGGAAATGCTTTTTCTAAATGAATATTGAGACATAGTTCGCAGGGTGGATGTGAAAATGAAAATGGAATCCCCTCTTTGCATTTTCGTTTTAATTATGACACAGAATAAGCGGTTTTAAGTATAAAATGAAAAAGCATCTTGAAGTATTGATTTGTAATTTTAATTTTGAGTCAAAAAATGCAGTTTCATTTTGAAAATTAAAAAGAATTTCTGTTAATCCATTTTAATTGTCAAATTAGACATTTCTTAAAGGATTTTTGCTACACATTTACCAGATAACTTTTGAAAATGAAATATCAAATACCATTTTCATTATCATTTTAATTAAGTGACAGAAAAAGCTGTGTTGAAGTAGAAAAGGAAGAAGCATTTTTAAGTATTGCTTTTTAATTTTAATTTTGAGTCATTTCATCCACTTTCATTTTGAAAATTAAAAAGCATTTCTATTAATACGTTTTAATTGTCAAATTAGACATTTCCAAATGAATTATGCTACACATTTAACAGAGAACATTTTGAAAATGAAATGTCAAATACTATTTTCATTATCATTTTATTTAAGTGATAGAATAAGCAGTGTAGAGGAAGGAAATGAAAAAGCATTTTTGTGGATTGCTTTTTCACTTTAATTTTGAGTCAAAAAATGCAGGTTCATTTTGAAAATGAAAAACATTTCTGGTATTGACTTTTATTTTTATTTATGCTACACAATCGCTTCCATATTATATGAAAAGTGCTTTATAAATCAAGTTTGATTTGATTTAAAGATTAGTCATGATTTTTCTTTATATTGTGAGGCAACATGTTTTTTGCTATTTTCAAGGTTTTTTTCCCATTCCATTTATTTTGAAGATTTATTGTTGTTTTCAGATTATTCATTCATTTATCTCTTGCCGTTTGTTCACTTTCGGGGTCACGGGGCTGCCGGAGCCTATCCCAGCCACTTATGGGCGAAGGCAGGGGACAGTCTGGACAGTTGACCGGTCTGTTGCAGGGCCACAATCACACACCCATTCACACTCACAGCTAGGGACAATTTAGAGTTGCCAATTGTACTAGGAAGCATGTTATTGGAAGGTGGGAGGAAGCTGGAGACCCTGGAGAGAACCCACGTATGCACGGGGAGAACATGCAAACTCCACACAGAAAGGTCCCCCAGCCGGGACTTGAACTGGGGGCCTTCTTGCTGTGAGGCAAGAGCTAGCCACTGTGCCACCGTGCAGCCCGATTTTTAGATTATTCTTTAGGTATAAAAACACTCTTTACCACTCCTGTTATCTTGGTATGGTTTTATCACACTAGGCTGTTTTTCCTCATGATATCTCAGTGATAGAAACAACCCCTTCTTGACATAGAACTGTTTTAGTCCTAAATTCTATCCTACAAAATTGTTACCATCCATCTATCCATCCAATGAGATCCGTACATAGAATTTCTCAACAATCCCAGTGACACTTCTATAGAATTGTAACCGTTTGTTTGACACACGATCCTGTGAGTTCATTTAAATGTTGGAAAAAATGTGTAACCCTTTTCTTTCACTTCTCTACAACCGCAAACAGTCCTATTTAAACACACTTACAGTCATGAGCTTACAGTATTTGAACAAAATCAAGCTAGATAGATCCATCAGTACAAAGGAGGCCCTCTGGTCCATGATTTGATGTAAAATTTAAATATTTTCACATTTTAACTGGCTCAATTCCTTTAAAAATGTTAGAACCTACAACAGACCTCTGTTTTTTTTAATTTGTTAATTTTTATTCATTATTATTGTTTTCTTCTCCCAATTTTAAGTGTGTTAAGCTTATATTCTTCTTTTTGTCAATATCTAAGGAGAGGCACTCTTGTTCTTGGGGTGGGGAGGGGGGGTGTTAAAATAAGACTGTGAATAAGACAAAAGAATTACCTAAAAACTGTTGATAAAGTTGTAATTTTTGTTATGGCTGACTCGAGTGAAATTTATAATTGTAAATTGTGTTTCTGAATTTTTTTTGTGACTTTGAAAAACTCAATAAAAAGAATGTGGCAAAAAAAAATGTTAGAACCAACGTTTGAGAAAAAAAAAGAACTCATGTTTAAAGGGCGAGACATTCATCAAAGAAAAGATTTCACCCTTGCGAAGAGACATGCCTCGATTCTCCAATAATCATTTCAGAGTCAACTTAATATGTTTTGTTGAGGAGATCTTAAAGGAATGGAAGAAAGATCAGACTATTAGGATTTTTTTTTTTCACTGTATTCCAACAATAAAAGTCTTTTGGCATTTTGACTCTGAAACACAGCCTGACGGACTCAGATCAGGCGCAGGAGACAGCCAGAGTACAGACGATGTTGATGGTGGTCATGGAACTGATGAGGTATCAGAGCGAGGTGGAGCATGGGGGAAGCAGGACTTGTGTATTCGCCTGGAAGGTAGAGACGCAGACTTGAAGGGAGGAAACAACAGTTGGCTGGGGCATGTGGGTACGGTGGCCTTGAAGTGCAAATCACATCAACAAATCACTCCACACAAAAATATTTGAAAGATCACAATGACAATCAAAACAGCAAAACAAATATGACAGGACATTTTAGAAATCAAAACAAAATCCAGAAACCAAAACAAAATGACAAAAAATAAAACTATAAATTAAACGTTTTGGAAAGCAAAGGTAGTTTCCAGAAATCAAAATGAAACGGTAAAAATATAAAACAAAATAAGAAACTGGAAAAGGGAAGGCGCTATGGGACTTTGCTGATAGGATGATTAGGTTTGTTCATCCTTTCAATTGAAAGTTATTTGGTATGAAGCTATACTGGAAATGCTCTGTACTAATCTTAAACTTTTGTGGACATTGAAGACAAACTTGAAGAAGATCACACGTCATCATCCAATCGGTGGGGTCCTATAGTACCTACCTGTTGTGCTTTCTTCTTTTGTTGTCTTTTTAAACATTTTTATTTTGTTTTCTGGAAATTATTTTAGCTTTTTAATTATTGTGTTTTGGTTTCTGGAATTTTTTATTGTTTTTCAAAATATAAAGTTGTTTTCTTTTATTTTTGTTTTTTAAAATGACGTGATCTTTTACACGTTTTTGCATTAAGTGATTTGTTGATGTGATCTGGACTTCAGGGGCATTATAGTCAGGGGTTAGAAATGGGCACATCACTGTTGAAAAGTGTCAGTCATCATGTATTCACTGAAAGAGTTCAGCAACAATAGCTGACATGAATAACTGTCTTGAGGAGAAACCTTGACAGTTGCAGCCCTCTTAGACTTTTTGACGGTTTCAGGAGCAGATTCCACTCTTGTTCTCTTCTAGGGTTCTGAAAAATCTAAAATTCTTTAAAACTACAAAAGTGGTGCATTCATGTATTCTATTTTATATTATGGGAGTGCACAACAAAGAAACTAAAAGCAAGGATCCTTTCAACTGCCAACTGGCCACTCAATCAGTTCTGCCTCCCACGCCATGCTTATGACACAGAGGCAGCGAGGAGGTAGAAGCTGCCATCCAACAGCACACCCTTACTTCTTTTCTTTCAATATTAACTGTCTGCAGATTAAGGAGTGATTGATCTCAGCTATCCACAAGTCAGGCAACAACACCAGTGTGGAAAAGTTGTAGACCCCAAACATCCAACAACTTGCAATATAAAACTGTTGAAGGTGCTGTATCTGGAGAAACGTGTTGTTCACCTTTCAGTACATCTCTTTAGGGCTTGTCTGTCAAGGTGAGGAGGCTCGGAAGCCGGTAGGACCCAGAATGCAGAGGCGGAGGCACACGGTTCAAGGGCAAGGGGTTTAATAGTAACAAAATGCGCTGCAGAGCAGGATGACAAAACAAAACTAAAACATACTGTGTCATGGCGAGGGACAAAGAACAAGGCATGAACACCATAACAGGGGTAATGGACCAACACAGGAGGAAGGCAGAGACAAGACTTATATACAGACAGGGCAGACAAGACACAGGTGGACACGATCAGGGCTGAATGGGAACCAAAGGAAGTAAAACTCAAGAAACCAGACAAGACAGGAGACTTTCAAAATAAAACAGGAAACAGAAACAAGACAGAACAAGGACCAAAAACAAGACAACAAAATCAAATCATGACAGTACCCCCCCCTCAAGGAACCACTCCGAGGTTCCAAAAGTCACATGAGGGGGGGGCCCCGGAGGATAAACCTCGACGGGCACAAGAGTCCAGAGGACGGCCGGGGGTCCGCGCCGTCCGGTGAGGCAGGTCCGTAGGACGGCCGGGGGGCCGAGCGGTCCGGCGAGGCAGGTCCGTAGGACGGCGGGGGGGCCGAGCGATCCGGCGAGGCAGGTCCGGAGGACGGCCGGGGGGCCGAGCAGCCAGGCTTGGAGTCAGGCTTGGAGTCAGGCTTGGAGTCAGGCTTGGAGTCAGGCTTGGAGTCAGGCTTGGAGTCAGGCTTGGAGTCAGGCTTGGAGTCAGGCTTGGAGTCAGGCTTGGAGTCAGGCTTGGAGTCAGGCTTGGAGTCAGGCTTGGAGTCAGGCTTGGAGTCAGGCTCTGGCGGGTCGGGCCAGCAGTCAGGCTCTGGCGGGTCGGGCCAGCAGTCAGGCTCTGGCGGGTCGGGCCAGCAGTCAGGCTCTGGCGGGTCGGGCCAGCAGTCAGGCTCTGGCGGGTCGGGCCAGCAGTCAGGCTCTGGCGGGTCGGGCGTGGAGCCGAGCTCAGGCGGGTCAGGCGTGGAAGTGGGGACCGGTTGGGGTTCAGGCGGCACCCCCCTGGGAGCCGGGACGGGTCGGGGTGCGTCCGGGACCACCACTGAACGTGGTTGTGGTGCATCCGGGACCACCACCGGAACATGACGGGGATGGGGTGCATCCGGCACCACCACTGGAAAGCGATGTGGTGCGTGCCGGACCACCTCTGGAACAGGAACGGGACATGGACGGGGACGGTGGCGGCGACGGCGACGACCCCCCTTCATGGCGAGATGGCTCCCCTCCATAGCTGGAGTGCAGAACTGGAGTGTGTTAAAGTCCCAATAGGACCTGGTCCTCTCTGCTTCGAGGCAGTAGGCCTCCAAAAGCTGCATGTCCCGCTCTGCTGGGTCCAGAAAACTTGGTTGGTCCATTCTGTCAAGGTAAGGAGGCTCGAAAGCCGGTAGGACCCAGAATGCAGAGGCGGAGGCACACGGTTCAAGGGCAAGGGGTTTAATAGTAACAAAAAGCGCTGCAGAGCAGGATGACAAAACAAAACTAAAACTTACTGTGGCATGGCGAGGGACAAAGAACAAGGCATGAACACCATAACAGGGGTAATGGACCAACACAGGAGGAAGGCAGAGACAAGACTTATATACAGACAGGGCAGACAAGACACAGGTGGACACGATCAGGGCTGAATGGGAACCAAAGGAAGTAAAACTCAAGAAACCAGACAAGACAGGAGACTTTCAAAATAAAACAGGAAACAGAAACAAGACAGAACAAGGACCAAAAACAAGACAACAAAATCAAATCATGACATTGTCACAGCGAATCAGCTTTCACTGATCCGACAGGTGGTTTGCCAGAGATCTTTACCCCCGGACTTGGGCCCCCTTGTGGTTACATAGTTAAGCAGTAGCGTGAAGGGTTTCTTGCTTAAGGACCCAGACTGGATGAAGCTCATTGAGACCCCTCGCAATCCCAATCACCAGTCCTACATGCAGCCAACTGAGCCATCCAGCTGCTACTCTATCAATTAATTTCCAATATGTTGCTGTAATAAAACCAACGGTTGACAAAAACACAAAAATAATCTGTAAATTTAGGAAGCTAAATTAGTTGGTTTCGTTTACGGAAAGCTATGCTTTATGAATCCTTCCACATTTATGAAGAACTGACTTTGAGAATGAAAATAGCATGAATCCACAGAAGATCTTAAAGTTGGTGTTTTTATGGTGTTAGTGCCTACATGATGAGACAAGTATTCATTCCCTTCATAGTTCTGGTTTTCTAGCAGCTCACTTTTGCTGAGCTCATCACTATCTGTCTGGCTCAGCTAATTGTTGAGGACAAGTAAAAAAGCTGGTTTAGCAGAAAATCCAAATTCCTGTTTCCTTTTAGGAACCAAAACTAACGACAAGAAATTTGTGCGCAGTCTTAGAACATCTTGGTTTGTTACATTAAGCGAGGATTTTAAGGAACAACGGGGAAATATTATTTTGTCTTTTGTCGAAAGTATGTTAAAGGATAATATGGAGATCTGCTTAATATGGCATCTGTTAGCTAATAGTAGTAATATAGGGATCCTTTAGCGCGTGCATGTGATGTGCACATGTGTGCATGTGTGGGCGGAGCTTTGACATCACCACAAATGTGTCAGAAACTTGTCACACCAGGTTCAAGTTGTTCATTTCCTTCAGCTGTCTTCACTCATGTTTTTATTCTCAGTGTATTTAAGTGTACGTTTCATTTAATTTGTTTCCTCACGTTTAACAGATTGACAGAATTTCAGTCCATCTACCAAAAGTGACCAACTTTACCAGAATGTCACCAGTCTAAAGTGACATGACCTTTGTTACAGTGGTGTGGGACTTCTGACCTACTGCAGCATGTTTGACTACTTAAAATAAATGCACATGATTCAAACAACAATTCCATAGACCACTCCATACCATACATTGTTTTACCATTCATGCCTTTATTGAGAAATGTTATTATGTCACGGAGGGGGGTTAGGTACCCCAGAACAGAGAGGAGGAGGCAGGAGTTCCAGGTGAAGAAAGTCTTTTATCCAAACTAGGGATGGCCCGTTTTTTTTTTTTTTTTTTTTTTTTTTTAACTTGTCCTGTCCAACAGCTAGGCAAACAGATGAGAGCTGAGGGCCTCTTGTGTTGGACATATTTTATTCTAACAAGAGGGGTTATTCATCTTCAGACAAACCAAAGGTATGTCTGAATAAACCCCTTTTGTAATTGAGGCCAAACTTTATTAATTTCAATCATGTTTGAAAATCTTTGGTGTTGGACCGGACGGAAAAGGAAAGAGGGGAACAAGAGAGAGGGACGTTAGAGAGAGGGGGGGGGGTAGGAGGGTGATAATAGGAGGGGAAGGGGGGTAAGACCATGAAGCAGCATAGAGCAGGCAGGTTTACTGGTTGTTTATCGTTACGGTACGGTTCAAATGTAGTACAAAAAGGGCGGGGCCTGTTCACACACACTCAAATATTATCAACACACCTGCTAGCCGCAGAAATGTCCACATGTCAACATGCACACAAAACAGATAGTGTTCACGAACGCATACTTATGCCTTTAAACCAACTAGTGTGAAATCTTTCATTCATTCAATCATGCAAACTATTAGTGCAAAGGTGAGCTAACACCTGTGCTCAGGTGAGTGTTTATGTTCTTCTAAAATGGATGGTGGAATGTGAAAAGAAGGAGGAGGAGCGCCCAGCCACCCCCACACCCATACCCCCGCCGCAGCAGCAGCGGCAGCCGGAATTCCCCCAGCGCCACACGGGAACAGGCAGGGAACAACCGCCCCCCGGGCGACCAAGACCGCCACCCAGGCCAGGGCCAGCAGGACCGCCGCGAGGCCCCCAGAGCCAGAGAGCAGGGAGGCGCAGAGGGAAAGAGAGCGCCGCCCCAGCCCAGCCAGGAAAGCAGCCCCCCGCCGCGCCGGAAGAGCCCAACGCAGGGCCCCACCGGAGAGGGACGCCCACAGCCCCAGACGAGCACCCCACCACCACCCAGGAGTTCCGGGCATCCCCCCGCCCCGACCCCAGGTACGAGCCAGGACCCCCCAAGGGAGACCCGCCCCGCACTCCAGGCAGCCACCCACCCGGCCCACGGTTGGTCCAGGTAGGAGCAAGGCAGGGGCCCGCCGCCCCCGCCCAGGAGGGGGGAACCCCGGGGAAAAAAGGGCGGCCCATAAGGGATGTTATAAATATGGCCCGACCAGGCTCGGCCATGTTGGAAGTTTGGCGGGGCCCAGCGCCCAGGGGCAAGGACCAGGACCCACCCCCCAGGGACACGAACACCCCCGGCTCAGGTGTAATATGAACCCCCCCACCGTGCGGAGAGAGCACCGCCGGGCCCAGGGAGCCGGCACCCAAGGGACACGGCCGCCATCGCCAAGGGGCCCACACCCCCCACCAGGGACGGGGTAGGGGACAGATGGACCCAGGTCCCACCTTCCTTGTAAAATGTGTGTGCGTGTATGGGTGTTTGAGAGGGTGTTTGTGTGCATGTGTGTGTGTTTATGTTTGAATGTATATATTGAAGGGGGAGGGGTGTGTGTACTAAGGGGGGTGCAGTTAAAATTGGCGAGTAGGGCACTAAGGGGACATCTCCTGATTACTCACAGTGATGTCCCCTCACCCTCCACACCAAGGGGCCCTAAATGTCTAAGGTGCGGTTAAAATTGGCGGGTAGGGTGCCAGGAGGACATCTGCTGCTTGCTGGCAGTGATGTCCAAGCACCCCCCCTACCAAGGACCCTACGTGTCTAAGGTGCAAATAAAACCGAAAGAGGGGGGGCCCACTCCATACGGCAACCATAGGAGGGGGGCCACTCCCAAGTAGCCCCCCCCCAAGGCGCATCGCAGGCTAAACCCCCCACCCCCTCACCCTAATATGAGGTTATATAAGGAAGGGGGTAAGTTGGGGACAGCTGGTAGACTGTCCCCCGGTGGTCAAACAGCCGTCCCCCAGCCCACCCCCAGCAAAGGGGCCAGGGCCACCCAGCCCAGGGGCCCACCCCCGGAGGCGCCGACACCCCAGGCCCGGCACCACCCACCCCACACAGAGAGAGAGGAGCCAGAAAGCGTCGCCCCCCCCCGGAGCAAGCCCAGGCCCCCACCCCCAGACGCCGGCCCTAGAAGAGCTCTGGTCAGGCCTCGACGGGACCGAGGAGGCCAACCGGCCGAGGCAACCACTGATTGCCTCAGCGGAGACCCCGACCCGCTAGCCCCCCCGACCCGTACTAATAATGGGCCCCCCCTCCCCCCCAGAACGCCCCCCCACAGGACAGGGCCGACAAGCCCTAGGGATGGCCCGTTTGACACGGTGCTTCGGCGCGCGTTTTACCTTCGTGAAACAGAGCGGTACGGCACAATGTTTCGGGGCGTGTGTCAACTAGTGCAGATCACGTGGTTGATGACGTATGAAGCGGCAAATGTATTGTTTGGTTGAACCACAGTTCAGATGTCACTTGTGTTCGAACAGTTGGCCGTGCTATTCTCTAGAAATACGAAATGAATCCCAAACGTTTCCCGACCAGTTCTATTGTTTCCCCTGTATTGGAATCAGCGTCAGTTCAATGCACTTTACCATGGCTCCTATTAAAAAACATACTGTGGCTCAGAATCATTTCAACTCAATTTCTCCTAAAAAAAAAACACTATGAACGGTGTATATGAAAAAAAATACTTAAATGAATCTACAATAGCACTGCAACTTGGTATCAGTAGAGATAGCTCATTGGAAAAGTCTATGGGATTTGCATCCTGAGGTCCAGGGTTCCAGATCAGCATTATACAATTTTTTTTTTTTGCTTTGCATTAATTTTCTTCATGTGATGTGTGTTTTGCTGTGTCAAGCACTTCTCACAGAAATGTCACATGTTCATCATCATCATTAACAACATTGTTTTGTTTTACGTTTTTTCATCATCATTTTCACATTGAAGTGTTACAGGGAGCTTAGTTGAAGCATAAGATATACATCCAGTCCGCCACCAGATACTGCTGTTCTGTGTGGTTTCAAAGCCCTGAATGGTTGGGTCATTTTTCTGGCACAATTACATGAACCCCAAGGGAAGCTTCATGGGGCTTCTATTCCCATCCCCAATCCAAACTAAAAACTAAAAACCACTGCTATGTAGGAAAACCAAACTAGAAACTCAAAACAACAAACTACACAGAAAAAGGGGAACAGCATCATATGGACCAGCACAGGAGGAAGGGAAAGTCAGGACTTAAACAGACACAGAACAGACGAGACACAGGTGGAAGCAATCAGGACAGATGGCGACCAAAGGCAAAACTCGAAACCATGATACACAACAGGAAACCTTTCAAAATAAAACAGGAACCAGAACTAAATTAGAACCAAAAAACAAAAGCAAAGAACTCAAACCGTAACAGATTATACATTTCAAAATTTTGGAAGCTGCTTTGTAAAACCGTACTGTTAAGCAAAAATTTGGTTTAGACTCACAAAATCAACCTTAAAAACTATGGTTGATTACACCGTTTAAAGGATCATCTAACGTTTAGACATTTCTGGCTCTAAAACATTAATAAAATAATATTTATTTTTAAGGTCTATAAAGCTGCATTTACAGCAAATTCTCCAAACATATGTTCAAACTGTGGGAGGAGCTACCAGCTCATATTTTTAATCTGATTGCTTTATGGAGTCTGTGTCTGCGTTTATCTAATTTACAATGCATGGAAGACCCAGATGATGTTTAGAGATCAGGTTTATTGATTTTAAAAAGTTCCACAAAAACATCAGTAACCACGTCTCCAAGTCTGGGTTCATAAGATCATTCAGAGACTCTACTGGTACAGTGATCTTCATTCCAGCTGCTGTGTCTGAAAGACAGCTGCTTCCGCAGTCTTTACATCTGTCGCTGACCGGTATTTGAAGGCTAGGTGTCCTGCATTAACCCGAGAGGGAGAAAATAAAAGCATAGTCCTTCATAGAGGTCCACCTGAAACTCCCCAAGGAAGAAGTCCAGAAGATCTCCTTCCACAGGGTTCACCGGCTCGGAGGAAAGAGGCCGGACAATCAGCGTCCCCGTCCTATTGTTGCTAAATTTGAACATAATAAACAAAAGGAGCAGGTAAAAAGCAGAGGGCGAGAGCTGAAAGACACACATTATAGCGTGAATGATCAGTTTCCAGGCGAGATCCTCCGCCGGCGGAAAATCCTCTTCCCGCTGAGGAGGAAGCACCTGTCTGCTGGAGCACGCGCGGTGGTTGCCGTTGATAAACTTTTTGTGAATGGCAAGCTGTTCCGGGACCCAGAGGTAACACCCTGGCTGTGCTGAAGGCTTTCAGAGGCGCACTGACATCTGCGCTGCCCAGAAGAAACCCGCAAACTTATTTAATTGAATAGGAAATAATCGGATCATCAATAATCCACACCTCTCAGGAAAAGTGTTTTTTCTTTCTCTCACATTCATGTTTCTGTTGTTGTTTCGTTGTTTTTGTTTTTTGTTCTTTCTCTTTCCCTCTCTCTTTTCTCTTGCCCCCCCCCCTTCCCATGTTCTCATATGTGAATCAGGTAAAGTCAACGCAACCACGGTGAGTATTTATTTATGCACGGAACGGGCGCGCGCGCATACTAGCGCGCATAAGAGCATGCACACGCGATCCCGCACACACACGTTGATAAACTGCAAAAACCTCACTTAGGCTCACACAGGACACACGTAACACGCAGCTCACAGCCAAGACATGTCCACCCACAACGCACAGCGCTTGTCAGTGTAGCAGGTACGCACAGCGGGCACGCGCACGCGGATGGGCACACGCACTATTTAGCCTTGCACTCTCCCGGTTAGAACAGCTATGAACAGTCTTAACATCGTTAGCTGGAATGTGCGTGGACTTGGTTCTGGACCAAAGAGATTGAAAGTGTTAAATCACCTGGATGATCTTAAAGCAGATATAGCTTTGCTGCAGGAGATCCATTTATCTTTATCAGCTGGTCAACTCCTGTGCTGTTCCCAGTATCCAGTTATGTTTTCTGCCAGTTTCAACTCCAAACAAAGAGGGGTTGCAGTTTTGATTAATAAAAATGTTACATTTACTCATAAGGATACAGTTACTGACCCAGAAGGCAGATTTGTAATCATTAATATATCCATTCAGAATAAGGACTTTTGCATCGCCAGTATCTATGGCCCTAATGTTGACGACTCTTCCTTCTTTCACAGATTCTTCACCTCACTCTCAGTTCACTCTGACTCCACAATCATTATAGGAGGAGACGTCAACCTTGTTTTGGACCCTGAACTTGACAGACTCAGCACAGCAGCAAACCAGCGTACATGGCAGTCTGCAAGTATTCTAAAGCAGTACATGAATGATCTGGGTCTCTGCGACGCTTGGCGCTCATGTCATCCAAGCACTAAGGGGTTCACCTTTTTTTCTCCAGTTCACCATTCACACTCTCGTTTAGATTATTTATTAGTCAGTAACTCCCTTTTGAAAGAAATTAAAAGTTCCAACATTCATCCAATTATTATCAGTGACCATGCACCAGTTTCTGTTACTATTTCAAGGGAAGTACCCACACCCTCGGGTTCAACCTGGAGGTTTAATACGTCTCTGTTAAAAGACCAGGAATTTATTGAATTCTTTAAAAAAGAGTGGGAAACCTTCTTAGAATTCAACAATACTTCTGAAATATCACCAAGTATTCTTTGGGAAGCAGCAAAAGCAGTCATGAGAGGGAAAATCATCTCTTATTCAACGCATAAAAAACGCAAAGAGAAAGCAGATTTATTAGAATTAGAAAATAAAATAAAAACTCTGGAGACTGCTTATGCTGCTTCTGCCCAGGTTCACATACTGGGCGACCTGAAAAATTTTAAGCTGCAGTTTAATGACATCATCAATAAACAAACACAATTCCAGATACAAAGGCTTCGACTGGAAAGATATGAAAACTCAAATAAATCTGGCAAATTTCTAGCTAATCAGCTTAAAATTAATAAAGAAAAATCAACAATCACTTCTATTATGGACCAAACAGGGAATGTCACCCATGACCCGGTAAAAATTAATAATGCGTTTAAAGACTTTTATCAAAACTTATACACTCCACAGATCAATCCATCAGAACAAAGCATCAACTCATTTCTAAACAATATAAACCTGCCCAAGTTAAACGAAGATCAAATCACAAATTTAGACTCTCCGCTCTCGTTGTCTGAGCTTCATGAAGCTCTGTCACTTATGCCTAATGGTAAAGCACCAGGGCCTGACGGCTTTCCTGCAGAGTTTTATAAGGAATTCTGGGAACAACTGGCACCAACGTTTTATAAAACGGTAAAATTTATCAATGAAAGCCAATCTCTACCACCTAACATGAACTCTGCCAACATTATCCTTCTTCTAAAACCAGACAAAGACCCCACGAGTCCTTCAAGCTATCGCCCCATTTCTTTAATTAATGCAGATGTAAAAATTATCTGCAAAGCACTAGCACAGAGAATAGAAAAAGTCACTCCTTACATAATTGACTTTGATCAAACTGGATTCATCAAAGGCAGACACTCGGATGACAATGTCCGCAGACTCGTTAACATAATAGACTTTGCCACCATCAAAAACCAGGAAATGACTATACTATCACTGGATGCTGAAAAAGCCTTTGATAGAGTAAACTGGAAGTTCCTCATTGCTGCCCTCCATAAGTTTGGGTTTGGAGAATCATTCATCAATTGGATCAAAATATTATATCACAACCCCAATGCATCAGTTAGAACTAATAAACAGACTTCCAACAGGTTTTTTCTTGGAAGAGGAACTAGACAGGGTTGCCCACTCTCCCCCTCTCTTTTTGCAATATTTATCGAGCCTCTAGCTGCAGCAATAAGACAGAATGAAAGTATTAAAGGAATTAAAACCAAACACAGCCATCATAAAATTAGTCTCTATGCAGATGACATATTACTGTTTTTAAGTAATATACATTCTGTAAATGAAACGGCAACAAGCATTAATGAATTCTCTTCTATATCAGACTATTCCATTAATTGGAATAAATCTGTTTTATTACCACTGAACAGTAATGCGGAGCAAGGACTCACAATACCAGTCAAATCAGGCAATATAAAATATCTAGGTATTTATTTTCCCCCCAAAATTTCAGAACTGGTGCAGCTAAACTACACCCCATTACTGAAAAACATACAGGACGATCTAACACGCTGGACCAACCTGCCTTTGTCCCTTATGGGCAAGGTAGCCACGGTAAAAATGAAAATCTTACCCAAAGTTAATTATCTCTTCTCAATGATTCCCACACAACCGCCATTAAAATGGTTCAAAACATTAGACTCATCCATATCAAGCTTTCTATGGAACAACAAACCTGCAAGAATTAGTCTAAAAACTTTAAAATCTGCAAAAAGCTGTGGAGGATTAGAATTACCTAACTTCCACAATTACTTTCTTGCAAATAGATTACAATACATCTTAAAATGGTTAAAAAATAATCCAGAAACCAACTCATGGTTAGACTTGGAACAGGCGTTATGTGGAAAGATCAACCTGTCAGAGCTACCATTTATTAGCCAAATAGTTAAAAAACAGGATTGTTTCAAAAGTATTAATATAAATGCCACTTTAACAGCCTGGTGGGAATTTCTCAAAATATCAAAATCATCAATTCAACCGTGCAAAATGACACCCATCTGGAACAACCCAGACATCCTCATAAACAAAAAAATTATCCACTTCCCAGCTTGGCAAGCAGGGGGCATAAAACAACTAGAGCACATAATTATTGATAGAAGATTCATAACTCCCCAGGAACTTCAAGACAAACATGGAATATATAACTTCTTGGAATATCAGCAACTTAAATCAATTATTACTAAAAAGTTTAAATACAGAGACAACGATTTAAAGCTACCAGATGTAGTTACCACTCTGATCAATTTCTCAATGAATAAAACTCTCTCTAAAATATACAAACTTTTATGCAATTTAGATAACAATATTTCACTTCCGACAACAAAATGGGATGCGGATTTGAGCATCAGCACAGATGAAAGTTTTTGGTCAGAACTTTGTCTAAACACCTTTAAAATGACAAAAAGTCCAAATCTGCAGCTAATCCATTTCAAAACTCTTCACAGAATTTACTACACTGGACAGAGGATGTTCAAGATGGGTCTCAGTAACTCAGACATTTGTCAGCACTGTGACAGTAATCTACCCGACAATTACATGCATGCACTATGGTTCTGCATGCCTGTCCAGGCTCTCTGGCAGCAGGTATGTGCCGATCTATCAGTCTGGCTTAAGGTTTCAATCACAGCTTCACCGTCACTTTGTGTGCTTGGTGACATGAGTGCCATCGATGTAGAAGGAGGATTAGGCTCTATCATTTTCATAACTCTTTGCATTGCTAAAAAAACTATTTAATAAATTGGAAAAGCAAAAAAAATATAAATATAAGTCAACACAGAAATCTGCTGCTTGATCATATCAGCTTGGAAAAAATGTCAGCCCAAAGTTCAAGTAACTTCGAAAGAATTCGGTCTCTCTGGTCTCCCATAGTAAGTCCGTGACTTAGGGCGTGGGGGGGGGCCTGGTCGTCGCTGCTCCTTGCCCTTCTGCCGTGGGCCGGGGTGGGGGTCGGGGCCTCCGGTGCCTGGCGGGGGTTGTTGGGGGCTCCGTTGGTCGGGGGATTGGGTCCGGCGCCTGGGTGGGGCGGGCTGGGGCGCTGCGTGGTCCTTTGGGCTTGGGTGTGGGGGGGGTTGGTGGGGGGCGCTGCTCGGGGGGGGGGCCCAGCGGCGCTGGATGGGCTTCCCATCTACGCCTGGGGCTGGGATCGGCCCCTTCCCTGGCTCTGGGGCGGGACGGGACAACCCTCTTGGGGCCCCCGGTCGTTCTGGGTGTCCTCCGCTTCGGCTGCGGGGTCTGGGGGGGGTGGGGTGGGGGGTCTTGTCGGCCCTGACCTGTGGGGGGGCTTTCTGGGGGAGGGGGGGGGGTCCACTATTGGTAGGGGGCAGGGGGGGTTTACGGGTCGGGGTCTCCGCTGAGGCCATCGGCGGTTTCCCCGGCCGGTTGGCTGCCTCGGTCCCGTCGAGGCCTGACCAGAGCTCTTCTAGGGCCGGCGTTTGGGGGTGGGGGCCTGGGCTTGCTCCGGGGGGGGGCGGCGCTTTCTGGCTCCTCTCTCTCTGTGTGGGGGGGGTGGTGCTGGGCCTGGGGTGTCGGCGCCTCCGGGGGTTGGGCCCCTGGGCTGGGTGGGCCTGGCCCCCTTGCTGGGGGGGGGGGCGGGGGACAGCTGTTTGACCACCGGGGGACAGTCTATCAGCTGTCCCCAACTTACCCCCTTCCTCATATAACCTCATGATAGGGTGAGGGGGTGGGGGGCTTAGCCTGCGATGAGCCTTGGGGGGGGGTTTACTAGGCAGTGGCCCCCCTCCTATGGTTGCCGTATGGAGTGGGCCCCCCCTCTTTCGGTTTTATTTGCACCTTAGACATGTAGGGCCCTTGGTAGGGGGGCTGCTTGGACATCACTGCCAGCAAGCAGCGGATGTCCTCCTAGCACCCTACCCTTCAATTTTAACCGCACCTTAGACATTTAGGGCCCCTTGGTGGGGAGGGTGAGGGGACGTCACTGTGAGTAATCAGGAGATGTCCCCTTAGTGCCCTACCCGCCAATTTTAACTGCACCCCCCTTAGTACACACACCCCTCCCCCCTCAATATATACATCCCAACATAAACACACACACATGCACACACACACCATTTCAAACACACATACACGCACACACATTTTGCAAGGAAGGTGGGACCTGGGTCCATCTGTCCCCTGCCTCTTCCCTGGTGGGGGGTGCGGGCCCCTTTGCAACGGCGGCCGTGTCCCCGGGGTGCCGGCTTCCTGGGCCCGGCGGTGCTCTCTCCGCGCGGTGGGGGAGTTCACATTACATCTGAGCCGGGGGTGTCTGGTCCCTGGGGGGTGGGTTCTGGTCCTTGCTCCTGAGTGCTGGGCCCCGCCAAATTTCCAACTGTGGCCGAGCCTTGTCGGGCCATATTTATAACACCCCTTGTGGGCCCTCTTTTTTTCCCCGGGGTTCCCCCCTCCTGGGCGGGGGCGGCGGGCCCCCTGCCTCGCTCCTCCCTGGACCAACCCTGGGCCGGGCGGATGGCTGCCTGGAGTGCGGAGCGGGTCTCCCTTGGGGGGTCCTGGCTCGTACCTGGGGTAGGGGCGGGGGGATGCCCGGAACTCCTGGGTGGTGGTGGGGTGCTCGTTTGGGGCTGTGGGCGTCCTTCTCCGGTGGGGCTCTGCGTTGGGTTCTCCCGGCGCGGCGGGGGGGCTGCTCTCCTGGTTGGGCTGGGGCGGCGCTCTCTTTCCCTCCGTGCTTCCCTGGCCTCTGGCTCTGGGGGCCTTGCGGCGGCCCTGCTGGCCCTGGCCTGGGTGGCGGGCTTGGTCGCCCGGGCGGCGGTTGTTCCCTGCCGGTTCCCGTGTGGCGTTGGGGGGAATCCGGCTGCCGCTGCTGCTGCGGTGGGGGTCTTGGGGTGGGGATGGCTGGGCGCTCTCCCTCCTTCTTTTCACGTTCCACCATCCATTTTAGAAGAACATAAAACCTCACCTGAGCACTGGTGTTAGCTCACCTTTGCACTAATAGCTTGCATGACTGAATGACTGAAATATTTCACACTAGTTGGTTTTAAGGCATAAGTATGCGTGTGTGAACACTATCTGTTTTGTGTACATGTCGACAGGTGGACATTTTTGCAGCTAGCAGGTGTGTTTATAACATTTGAGTGTGTGTGTGGACGGGCCCCGCCCTTTTTGTACTGCATTTGAACCTTACCATAATGATTAACAACCAGTAAACTTGTTGCTGTATGCTGCTTCATGGTCTTATCCCCATTCCCCTCCTATTATCACCCCCTACCCCCCCCCCCCTCTCTCTAGCGTCCCTCTCTCTTCTTCCCCTCTTTCCTTTTCCGTCCGGTCCAACACCAAAGATTTTCAGACATGATTGAAATTAATAAAGTTTGGCCTCAATTACAAAAGGGGTTTATTCAGACATACCTTTGGTTTGTCAGAAGATTAATAACCCCTCTTGTTAAAGCAAAATATGTCCAACACAAGAGGCCCTCAGCTCTCGTCTGTCTGCCCAGCTGTTGGACAGGACAAGTTAAAAAAAAAAAAGAAAAAAAAAAAAAAAAAGAAAATAAAAGCAATAATAAAATCAGGGGACATTTTTTATTATTGTCTCATTTAAAATAAGAAAAATGTCATAAAGTTTAAGAGGCCCAAGCAGGCTGGCTCCGCATCCCGCAGCGGTTCTCTGGCTGGCTGCCACCTCAAGCCGGCTTAGCAAACGCGATCACTCCAGCCCCATGGGCCTTGTGAAAGACTGTCTAGGGTTTACTTGCCTTTGCGCAATAGTAGCGGGACAGGCTCCTGAAACCTCGCTGGCCCGAAAGGGATACAGCTAGATTGAAAAATGGATGGACGCTTAGTTGAACTATCGGACTGATCCACATGTTGGAAATGTATTCTACCCGCCGATCGAAACACTGTAAACGTCACATGCACAAAGTTAAGTCCCTGATTGGTTGACGTGGTGACCTTGCCAAAGATCAGATTTGTAAACTCTGGCCTGCTGTGGCTTGCTGCCCAATCGTGCCGCACCGTTCAAATCGCGCTGCAGGAACTTAGATCCCATTTGTACTGTTGGCTTAACATTGAAACTGGCCGCCTATGCAAAAATCCCTTTCGGTGTGAACGCAGGTTAAAACCTAATTACAGTCAGGTCCATAAATATTTGGACAGAGACACATTCTTTCTAATTTTGTTTCTGTACATCACCACAGTGAATTTTAAATCAAACAACTCAGATGCCATTGAAGTGCAGACTTTCAGTTTTTATTCCATGGGTTGAACAAGAAGATTGCCTGTAACTGTGAAAAACTAAAGCATTTTTTAAACACAATCCCTTAATTTTATGGACTCGTAAGCAATTGGACAACTGACTTCCATGCTATTGCATGGGCAGATGTGGGCAATTCCCTTGTTATGTCATTATGAGTGAAGCAGATAAAAGGCCTGGAGTTGATTAGAGGACTCGTGCTTGCATTTTTTAAGATTTTGCTGTGAACAGACAACATGCGGTCAAAGGAGCTCTCCATGCAGGTGAAAGGAGCCATCATTAAGTTGAGAAAACAGAAAAAATCATGCCAGAAATTGCTACAGTATTAGGAGTGGCAAAATCAACAGTGTGGTACATCCTGAGAAAGAAAGAAAGCACTGGTGAACTCAGCAACGCAAAAAGACCTGGACGTCCACGAAAGATAACAGTGGTGGATGATAGCAGAATCATTTCCACGGTGAAGAGGAACCCGTTCACAACATCCAACCAAGTGAACAACACTCTTCAGGAGGTAGGCGTATCAATATCCAAGTCTACCATCAAAAGCAGACTGCATGAAAGTAGATACAGAGGGTACACTGTAAGATGCAAGCCACTCAGAAGCCTCAAGAATAGGAAGGCTAGATTGGACTTTGCTAAAAGCATCTAAAAATGCCAGCACAGTTCTAGAAAAACATTCCTTGGACAGATGAAACCAAAATCAACCTCCACCAGAATGATGGCAAGAGAAAAGTATGGAGAAGGCGTGGAGAAGCTCATGATCCAAAGCACACTACATCATCAGTAAAACACTGTGGAGGCAGTGTGATGGTCTGGGCGTGCATGGCTGCTAGTGGCACTGGGACACTATTGTTTATTGATGACGTGACACAGGACAGAAGCAGCCCAATGAATTCTGAGGTGTTCAGAGACATACTGTCTGCACAGTGTGTCTCTGAACACCTCAGACACATACTGTCTGCGCAGATCCAGGTGAATGCAGCCAAACTGATTGGGCGGCGTTTCATAATACAGATGGACAATGACCCAAAAAGTACAGCCAAAGCAACTCAGGAGTTTATTAAGGCAAAGAAGTGGAATATTCTTGAATGGCCAAGTCAGTCACCAGATCTTAACCCAATTGAGCAGCATTTCACTTGTTGAAGACTAAACTTCAGACAGAAACGCCCACAAACAAACAGCAACCAAAAGCCACTTCAGTAAAGGCCTGGCAGAGCATTCAGTAGGAGAAAACCCAGCATCTGGTGATGTCCATGAGTTCAAGACTTCAGGCTGTCATTGCCAACAAAGAGTTTTCAACCAAATATTTGTAATGACCATTTTGTTTTCAGTTATTTCATTTGTCCAATTAATTATGAGTCCATGAAATGAAGGGATTGTGTTTAAAAACTGCTTTAGTTTTTACCATTTTTATGCAATCTTTTTGTTCAACCCATGGAACAAAAGCTTAAAGTCTGCACTTCAATGGCAAATGAGTTGTTTTATTTAAAATTCACTGTGGTAATGTACAGAAACAAAATTAGAAAGAATGTGTCTCTGTCCAAATATTTATGGTCCTGACTAGCTTTAAGTTCTTCCTTACTGCCCCGAGTGCTCCAATTACCACAGGCACCACTGTCACCTTCACTTTACAGGCTTTCTCCAGTTCTTCTCTGAGTCCCTGGTATTTCTCCAGTTTCTCATGTTCCTTCTTCCTGATGTTCCCATCGCTTGGCACTGCCACATCCACCACAACGGCTATTCTCTGCTACGTCATTATAATCTTATCAGTCTGGATCTGGAAGTCCTACAGGATCTTTGCCCTCTCATTCTTTACCACCTTCAGGTGTTTTCCATTTTGACCTTGGGGTATCCAGTCCATATTCTGCACACATGTTCCTGTATATTATTCCAGCCTTCAGACAGAAACGCCCACAAACAAACAGCAACCAAAAGCCGCTGCAGTAAAGGCCTGGCAGAGCATTCAGTAGGAGAAAACCCAGCATCTGGTGATGTCCATGAGTTCAAGACTTCAGGCTGTCATTGCCAACAAAGAGTTTTCAACCAAATATTTGTAATGACCATTTTGTTTTCAGTTATTTCATTTGTCCAATTAATTATGAGTCCATGAAATGAAGGGATTGTGTTTAAAAACTGCTTTAGTTTTTACCATTTTTATACAATCTTTTTGTTCAACCCATGGAACAAAAGCTTAAAGTCTGCACTTCAATGGCAAATGAGTTGTTTTATTTAAAATTCACTGTGGTAATGTACAGAAACAAAATTAGAAAGAATGTGTCTCTGTCCAAATATTTATGGTCCTGACTAGCTTTAAGTTCTTCCTTACTGCCCCGAGTGCTCCAATTACCACAGGCACCACTGTCACCTTCACTTTACAGGCTTTCTCCAGTTCTTCTCTGAGTCCCTGGTATTTCTCCAGTTTCTCATGTTCCTTCTTCCCGATGTTCCCATCACTTGGCACTGCCACATCCACCACAACGGCTTTTCTCTGTTACGTCATTATAATCTTATCAGTCTGGATCTGGAAGTCCTACAGGATCTTTGCCCTCTCATTCTTTACCACCTTCAGGTGTTTTCCATTTTGACCTTGGGGTATCCAGTCCATATTCTGCACACATGTTCCTGTTTATTATTCCAGCCACTTGATTGTGGCGCTCCATGTATGCTTTCTCTGCCAGCATCTTACAACCTGCAGTTATGTGCTGGATTGTTTCAGGTGCCTGTTTACACAGCCTACACCTTGGGTCTTGTCTGGTGTGGTAGATCTGAGCCTCCATGGGTCTGGTGCTCAGGGCTTGTTACTGAGCTGCCAGGATGAGTGCTTCAGTGCTGTCCTGTAGGCCAGCCCTTTCTAGCCATTGGTTGGACTTCTTGATATCAGCCACTTCAGTTATGGTCCAGTGGTACATCCCATGCAGTGGTTTGTCCTCCCATGAGGATCTGTCCTCCAGCACTGTATCCTCTGCTTTCCATTGCCTGAGACATTCACTGAGCACGCTTTCAGTTGGGGCCTTGAGCTTGATGTACTCATGCATCTTGGATGTTTCATCCTGGATAGTGGCTTCTACGCTCACTAGTCCTCGGCCTCCTTCCTTACGGCTAGCATACAGTCTCAGGGTGCTGGATTTGGGATGGAACCCTCCATTTATGGTGATGGGGAGGAGCTTTTGTGTCTTAACATCCATGATCTGTATCTCTTCCTTTGGCCATCTTAGTATTCCTGCAGGTATCTGATAACTGACAGTGCATATGTTTATTGCCCGGGTCTTGTTCTTGCCATTGGGCTGGTTTTTCAGGATTTGCCTTACTCATTGGAGGTATTTAGCTGTTGCAGCTTTCCTTGTTGCCTGCTCCAGGTTGCCATTTGCCTGTGGAATTCCAAGGTACTTGTAACTGTCCTCAATGTCTGCTATTGTTCCTTCTGTGAGTGAGACCCCTCCTGTGTGGACTACCTTGCCTCTCTGTGTCACCATCCGGCTACATTTCTCGAACCTGAATGACATCCCAATGTCAGTACTGTATATCCTGGTGGTGTGGATCAGGGAGTCAATGTCAGGCACGCTCTTAGCATATAGCTTGATGTCATCCATGTAGAGGAGGTGACTGATGTTGGCCCCATTTCTGAGTCTGTATCTATTGTCAGTCTTGTTGATTATTTGGCAGAGGGGGTTCTATGCAGAACAGCAGTGGGGACAGAGCATCACCTTGGTATATCCCACATTTGATGGACACTTGTGCAAGTGGCTTGCCATTGGCTTCAAGGGTGGTTTTCCATAGCTTCATCGAATTTCCTATGAAGGCTCTTAGAGTCCTGTTGATGTTGTTCAGCTCCGAGCATTCAGTGATCCACATGTGTGGCATTGAGTCATAGGCTTTCTTGTAATCAATCCAGGCTGTGCACAGGTTGGTGTGTCATGACCTGCAATCTTGAGTGACTGTTCTGTCAACCAGGAGTTGGTGTTTGGCTCTTCTGGAGTCTCTACCAATGCCCTTCTGTGTGTTGCTCATTTATTGATCCATGTGCCTATTTATCTTGGTTGCATTTATGCCTGACATGAGCTTCCATGTTGTGGAGAGACAGGTTATTGGCTGGTAGTTGGATGAGACTGCACCCTTTGAGGGATCCTTCTGGATCGGGATTGTTTGCCCTTCCGTTAGCCATTTGGAGTGAGTCCCATCTCCTAGCAGCTGGTTCATTTGTGCTGCCAGGCGCTCTTGGAGTGCGGTGAGTTTAGCCAGTAGGCATGTATCAGGTCAGGGCCCGGTGCTGTCCAGTTCTTCATACCTGAGACTCTTTCTTGAATGTCTGCCACAGTGATGGTTACTGGATTCTGTTCAGGGAGGTTGCTATATTCTTTTCTCAGAGAGACCAACCAGTGGGCAGGGCTGTAATGTGCTGTCTCTTTGTCCCATAAACTTTTCCAGTACTGTTCAGTTTCTTGCCTTGGTGGGTCTGATCGGCCTCTAACCATTGCTTCCATGGTGGCTATGTTTTCTCCCATGGTTGTTGTTATAGCCAAGCATCTCAAGGACCCCTGCTGCTGAAGTGTAAACCAGTTCATTGGTTTCTGTGATTATTGTGGTAGGAATTGCCCTCACACTGTGCAAAAGCCCCCAGAATCAAGAGATATATTTGTCTGCATATCCTCAGAAATACCCCGTACCTGGTGATCTCTATGGTGGAGACTCTCCGGACATGACTTTTTCTAAGTTCATGTCCTGAGCATATCAACTCCAAGTATGGGACACTTTTATTCTGATAGAATCTGGAGATGAGATTCTCTCCAGATATCAGATGTGTCACTAGTGATATCCAAGGTCAGGATATTTCCAGATTCTATCCATGTCAAATCTGTTGATATCTGATGTCCGTATACTATTCATATCTGAAGTTAGGATTTGGAACATATGGCCAGCAGACATATCTGAAGAACAAACACTAGTGATGTAAGTCAGGATATTTCAAAATACCAGTCATCTCAAAAATATATAATAAATAAAAGGTGAGAGAAAACCAGTATTACTCAAAAATATTTTATTAAAAAATAAATAAATAAACCCCAACCTAACACGAGAGGACGTGATGCTGCAGTATCGCGAGACCCAGCGAGACGAGTGTGGTGAGTTGACTTGGCGGCGCGTAAGCATTTGAACAAACATTTTCGATCTTGTTTCATTTTTCCGCCATATTAAAATATTTCCGGCAAACTAACATAACCTGTTAAGAGATTAAGCTTCTGTCAGCCTGGAGGACCTGGAGAATTTCATTGACGAGTGTTTTAATACCTGCAACATGGTGAAGCCCAGAACCGCCACCACCACCCCCTCCGCCAAGCGAGAACGGCCTGAGGACTCTCCCGGGGCTGTGTCCTCTCCAGGCAGCGGAGTGAGCGATATCCTGGATTCGATTGACAAAAAGCTCTCCAGCTTTGATTGCCGCCTCAATTTGCTGGAGATCCTCCATAGAGAATTTCAAGGTCTGCGGGAGTCTCTGGAATTCAGCCAGCAGCAGGTGCGGGAGCTCGCAGAGGAGAATCAGGCCCTCAGACAGACTGTCAAGACTCTGAGCAGCGACACCGCTCGTCTCTCCGAGGAGAACCGATCAATCAAGGAAACCCTCCTGGATCTTCAGTCGAGGAGCATGAGGGACAATCTAGTGATCTCCGGGGTTCCAGAGGAGGCAGGAGAAGACCCCGAGGCCACGGCGAGGTCCTTTTTGGAAGACCATCTGAAGCTCCCCAAGGAGGAAGTCCAGAAGATCTCCTTTCACAGGGTTCACCGGCTCGGAGGAAAAAGGCCGGACAATCAGCGTCCCCGCCCTATTGTTGCTAAATTTGAACATTATAAACAAAAGGAGCAGGTAAAAAGCAGAGGGCGAGAGCTAAAAGGCACACATTACAGCGTGAATGATCAGTTTCCAGGCGAGATCCTCCGCCGGCGGAAAATCCTCTTCCCGCTGAGGAGGAAGCATCTGTCTGCTGGAGCCCGCGCGGTGGTTGCCGTTGACAAACTTTTTGTGAATGGCAAGCTGTTCCGGGACCCAGAGGTAACACCCTGGCTGTGCTGAAGGCTTTCAGAGGTGCACTGACATCTGCGCCGCCCAGAAGAAACCCGCAAACTTATTTAACTGAATAGGAAATATCGGATCATCAATAATCCACACCTCTCAGGAAAAGTGTTTTTTCTTTCTCTCACATTCATGTTTCTGTTGTTGTTTCGTTGTTTTTTGTTCTTTCTCTTTCCCTCTCTCTTTTCTCTTGTCCCCCCCCCCTTCCCATCTCCTCATATGTGAAACAGGTAAAGTCAACGCAACCACGGTGAGTATTTATTTATGCACGGAACGGGCGCGCGCGCATACTAGCGCGCATACTAGCGCGCATAAGAGCATGCACACGCGATCCCGCACACACACGTTGATAAACTGCAAAAACCTCACTTAGGCTCACACAGGACACACGTAACTCGCAGCTCACAGCCAAGACATGTCCACCCACAACGCACAGCGCTTGTCAGTGTAGCAGGTACGCACAGCGGGCACGCGCACACGGATGGGCACACGCACTATTTAGCCTTGCACTCTCCCGGTTAGAACAGCTATGAACAGTCTTAACATCGTTAGCTGGAATGTGCGTGGACTTGGTTCTGGACCAAAGAGATTGAAAGTGTTAAATCACCTGGATGATCTTAAAGCAGATATAGCTTTGCTGCAGGAGACCCATTTATCTTTATCAGCTGGTCATCTCCTGTGCTGTTCCCAGTATCCAGTTATGTATTCTGCCAGTTTCAACTCCAAACAAAGAGGGGTTGCAGTTTTGATTAATAAAAATGTTACATTTACTCATAAGGATACAGTTACTGACCCAGAAGGCAGATTTGTAATCATTAATATATCCATTCAGAATAAGGACTTTTGCATAGCAAGCATATATGGCCCGAATGTTGACGACTCTTCCTTCTTTCACAGATTCTTCACCTCACTCTCAGTTCACTCTGACTCCACAATCATTATAGGAGGAGACGTCAACCTTGTTTTGGACCCTGAACTTGACAGACTCAGCACAGCAGCAAATCAGCGTACATGGCAGTCTGCAAGTATTCTAAAGCAGTATATGAATGATCTGGGTCTCTGCGACGCGTGGCGCTCATGTCATCCAAACACTAAGGGGTTCACCTTTTTCTCTCCAGTTCATCATTCACACTCTCGTTTAGATTATTTATTAGTCAGTAACTCCCTTTTGAAAGAAATTAAAAGTTCCAACATTCATCCAATTATTATCAGTGACCATGCACCAGTTTCTGTTACTATTTCAAGGGAAGTACCCACACCCTCGGGTTCAACCTGGAGGTTTAATACGTCTCTGTTAAAAGACCAGGAATTTATTGAATTCTTTAAAAAAGAGTGGGAAACCTTCTTAGAATTCAACAATACTTCTGAAATATCACCAAGTATTCTTTGGGAAGCAGCAAAAGCAGTCATGAGAGGGAAAATCATCTCTTATTCAACGCATAAAAAACGCAAAGAGAAAGCAGATTTATTAGAATTAGAAAATAAAATAAAAACTCTGGAGACTGCTTATGCTGCTTCTGCCCAGGTTCACATACTGGGCGACCTGAAAAATTTTAAGCTGCAGTTTAATGACATCATCAATAAACAAACACAATTCCAGATACAAAGGCTTCGACTGGAAAGATATGAAAACTCAAATAAATCTGGCAAATTTCTAGCTAATCAGCTTAAAATTAATAAAGAAAAATCAACAATCACTTCTATTATGGACCAAACAGGGAATGTCACCCATGACCCGGTAAAAATTAATAATGCGTTTAAAGACTTTTATCAAAACTTATACACTCCACAGATCAATCCATCAGAACAAAGCATCAACTCATTTCTTAACAATATAAACCTGCCCAAGTTAAACGAAGATCAAATCACAAATTTAGACTCTCCGCTCTCGTTGTCTGAGCTTCATGAAGCTCTGCTACTTATGCCTAACAGCAAAGCACCAGGACCTGACGGCTTTCCTGCAGAGTTTTATAAGGAATTCTGGGAACAACTGGCACCAACGTTTTATAAAACGGTAAAATTTATCAATGAAAGCCAATCTCTACCACCTAACATGAACTCTGCCAACATTATCCTTCTTCTAAAACCAGACAAAGACCCCACGAGTCCTTCAAGCTATCGCCCCATTTCTTTAATTAACGCAGATGTAAAAATTATCTGCAAAGCACTAGCACAGAGAATAGAAAAAGTCACTCCTCACATAATTCACTTTGATCAAACTGGATTCATCAAAGGCAGACACTCGGATGACAACGTCCGCAGACTCGTTAACATAATAGACTTTGCCACCATCAAAAACCAGGAAATGACTATACTATCACTGGATGCTGAAAAAGCCTTTGATAGAGTAAACTGGAAGTTCCTCATTGCTGCCCTCCATAAGTTTGGGTTTGGAGAATCATTCATCAATTGGATCAAAATATTATATCACAACCCCAATGCATCAGTTAGAACTAATAAACAGACTTCCAACAGGTTTTTTCTTGGAAGAGGAACTAGACAGGGTTGCCCACTCTCCCCCTCTCTTTTTGCAATATTTATCGAGCCTCTAGCTGCAGCAATAAGACAGAATGAGAGTATTAAAGGAATTAAAACCAAACACAGCCATCATAAAATTAGTCTCTATGCAGATGACATATTACTGTTTTTAAGTAATATACATTCTGTAAATGAAACGGCAACAATCATTAATGAATTCTCTTCTATATCAGACTATTCCATTAATTGGAATAAATCTGTTTTATTACCACTGAACAGTAATGCGGAGCAAGGACTCACAATACCAGTTAAATCAGGCAATATAAAATATCTAGGTATTTATTTTTCCCCCAAAATATCAGAACTGGTGCAGCTAAACTACACCCCATTACTGAAAAACATACAGGACGATCTAACACGCTGGACCAACCTGCCTCTGTCCCTTATGGGCAAGGTAGCCACGGTAAAAATGAAAATCTTACCCAAAGTTAATTATCTCTTCTCAATGATTCCCACACAACCGCCATTAAAATGGTTCAAAACATTAGACTCATCCATATGAAGCTTTCTATGGAACAATAAACCTGCAAGAATTAGTCTAAAAACTTTAAAATCTGCAAAAAGCTGTGGAGGATTAGAATTACCAAACTTCCACAATTACTTTCTTGCAAATAGATTACAATACATCTTAAAATGGTTAAAAAATAATCCAGAAACCAACTCATGGTTAGACTTGGAACAGGCGTTATGTGGAAAGATCAACCTGTCAGATCTTCCATTTATCAGCCAAATAGTTAAAAGACAGGATTGTTTCAAAAGTACTAATATAAATGCCACTTTAACAGCCTGGTGGGAATTTCTCAAAATATCAAAATCATCAATTCAACCGTGCAAAATGACACCCATCTGGAACAACCCAGACATCCTCATAAACAAAAAGATTATCCACTTCCCAGCTTGGCAAGCAGGGGGCATAAAACAACTAGAGCACATAATTATTGATAGAAGATTCATAACTCCCCAGGAACTTCAAGACAAACATGGAATAAATAACTTCTTGGAATATCAGCAACTTAAATCAATTATTACTAAAAAGTTTAAATACAGAGACAACGATTTAAAGCTACCAGATGTAGTTACCACTCTGATCAATTTCACAATGAATAAAACTCTCTCCAAAAAATACAAACTTTTATGTAATTTAGATAATAATATTTCACTTCCGACAACAAAATGGGATGCGGATTTGAGCATCAGCACAGATGAAAGCTTTTGGTCAGAACTTTGTCTAAACACCTTTAAACTGACAAAAAGTCCAAATCTGCAGCTAATCCATTTCAAAACTCTTCACAGAATTTACTACACTGGACAGAGGATGTTCAAGATGGGTCTCAGTAACTCAGACATTTGTCAGCACTGTGACAGTAATCTACCCGACAATTACATGCATGCACTATGGTTCTGCACGCCTGTCCAGGCTCTCTGGCAGCAGGTATGTGCCGATCTATCAGTCTGGCTTAAGGTTTCAATCACAGCTTCACCGTCACTTTGTGTGCTTGGTGACATGAGTGCCATCAATGTAGAAGGAGGACTATGCTCTATCATTTTCATAACTCTTTGCATTGCTAAAAAAACTATTTTAATAAATTGGAAAAGCAAGAAAAATATAAATATAAGTCAACACAGAAATCTGCTGCTTGATCATATCAGCTTGGAAAAAATGTCAGCCCAAGGTTCAAGTAACTTTGAAAGAATTCGGTCTCTCTGGTCTCCCATAGCTAACTCCATGACTTAGGGGGTGGGGGGGCCTGGTCGTCGCTGCTCCTTGCCCTTCTGCCGTGGGCTGGGGTGGGGGTCGGGGCCTCCGGTGCCTGGCGTGGGGTGGTGGGGGCTCCGTTGGTCGGGGGGTCGGGTCCGGCGCCTGGGTGGGGCGGGCTGGGGCACTGCGTGGTCCTCTGGGCTTGGGTGTGGGGGTGCGTGGTGGGGGGGTGTGGGGGTGCGTGGTCTGGCTTGGCTTGGGGGGGTGGTCCCTTTGCCTGTGCTGGGGGGGGTTGGCGGGGGGCGCTGCTCGGGGGGGGGCCCAGCGGCGCTGGATGGGCTTCTCACCTACACCTGGGGCTGGGATCGGCCCTTCCCTGGCTCTGGGGCGGGACGGGACAACCCTCTTGGGGCCCCCGGTCGCTCTGGGTGTCATCCGCTTTGGCTGCGGGGTCTGGGGGGGAGTGGGGTTGGGGGTCTTGTCGGCCCTGCCTTGTGGGGGGGCATTCTGGGGGAGGGGGGGGGGCACTATTGGTACGGGGCAGGGGGGGTTGACGGGTCGGGGTCTCCGCTGAGGCCATCGGCGGTTTCCCCGGCCGGTCGGCTGCTTTGGTCCCGTCGAGGCCTGACCAGAGCTCTTCTAGGGCCGGCGTTTGGGGGTGGGGGCCTGGGCTTGCTCCGGGGGGGGGGGGGGGGGGGCAACGCTTTCTGGCTCCTCTCTCTCTGTGTGGGGGTGGTGGTGCTGGGCCTGGGGTGTCGGCGCCTCCGGGGGTGGGGCCCCTGGGCTGGGTGGGCCTGGCCCCCTTGCTGGGGGGGGGGGGGCAGCTGTTTGACCACCGGGGGACAGTCTACCAGCTGTCCTCAACTTACCCCCTTCCTCATATAACCTCATAATAGGGTGAGGGGGTGGGGGGCTTAGCCTGCGATGAGCCTTGGGGGGGGTTTACTAGGCAGTGGCCCCCCTCCTATGGCTGCCGTATGGAGTGGGCCCCCCCTCTTTCGGTTTTATTTGCACCTTAGACATGTAGGGCCCTTGGTAGGGGCGGTGCTTGGAAATCACTGCCAGCAAGCAGCGGATGTCCTCCTAGCACCCTACCCGCCAATTTTAACCACACCTTAGACATTTAGGGTCCCTTGGTGGGGAGGGTGAGGGGACGTCACTGTGAGTATCCAGGAGATGTCCCATCAGTGCCCTACCCGCCAATTTTAACTGCACCCCCCTTAGCACACACACCCCTCCCCCCTCAATATATACATTCCAACATAAACACACACACATGCACACACACACCCTCTCAAACACACATACACGCACACACATTTTGCAAGGAAGGTGGGACCTAGGACCATCTGTCCCCTGCCTCTTCCCTGGTGGGGGGTACGGGCCCCTTTGCAACGGCGGCCGTGTCCCCGGGGTGCCGGCTACCTGGGCCCGGCGGTGCTCTCTCCGCACGGCGGGGGGGTTCACATTACATCTGAGCCGGGAGTGTTCGTGTCCCTGGGGGGTGGGTTCTGGTCCTTGCTCCTGAGCGCTGGGCCCCGCCAAATTTCCAGCTGTGGCCGAGCCTGGTCGGGCCATATTTACAACACCCCTTGTGGGCCCTCTTTTTTCCCCGGGGTTCCCCCCTCTTGGGCGGGGGCGGCGGGCCCCTGCCTCGCTCCTCCCTGGACCAACCGTGGGCCGGGCGGATGGCTGCCTGGAGTGCGGAGCGGGTCTCCCTTGGGGGGTCCTGGCTCGTACCTGGGGTTGGGGCGGGGGGATGCCCGGAACTCCTGGGTGGTGGTGGGGTGCTCGTCTGGGGCTGTGGGCGTCCTTCTCCGATGGGGCCCTGCGTTGGGTTCTCCCGGCGCGGCGGGGGGGCTGCTCTCCTGGTTGGGCTGGGGCGGCGCTCCCTCTCCCTCCGTGCCTCCCTGCTCTCTGGCTCTGGCGGTCCTGCTGGCCCTGGCCTGGACGGCGGGCTTGGTCGCCCGGGCGGCGGTTGTTCCCTGCCGGTTCCCGTGTGGCGCTGGGGGGATTCCGGCTGCCGCTGCTGCTGCGGTGGGGGTCTTGGGGTGGGGATGGCTGGGCACTCTCCCTCCTTCTTTCCACGTTCCACCATCCATTTTAGAACAACATAAACACTCACCTGAGCACAGGTGTTAGCTCACCTTTGCACTAACAGTTTGCATGACTGAATGACTGAAATATTTCACACTAGTTGGTTTTAAGGCATAAGTATGCGTGTGAACACTATCTGTTTTGTATACATGTCGACAGGTGGACATTTTTTGCAGCTAGCAGATGTGTTTATAACATTTGAGTGTGTGTGTGGACAGGCTCCGCCCTTATTGTACTACATTTGAACCTTACCATAATGATTAACAACCAGTAAACTTGTTGCTTTATGCTGCTTCATGGTCTTATCCCCCTTCCCCTCCTATTATCACCCCCTACCCCCCCTCTCTCTATCGTCCCTCTCTCTTCTTCCCCTCTTTCCTTTTCCGTCCGGTCCAACACCAAAGATTTTCAGACATGATTGAAATTAATAAAGTTTGGCCTCAATTACAAAAGGGGTTTATTCAGACATACCTTTGGTTTGTCTGAAGATGAATAACCCCTCTTGTTAAAGTAAAATCTGTCCAACACAAGAGGCCCTCAGCTCTCATCTGTCTGCCCAGCTGTTGGACAGGACAAGTTAAAAATAAATAAATAAATAAATAAATAAATAAATAAATAAATAAATAAATAAATAAATAAATAAATAAATAAATAAATAAATAAGTCAAACACCACAGACAAACATGCATCCTTTTTTTCTCTTCTTCCAGATAGAAGCTCTTGACTGTGGGTGGGTTTCTTTCAGTAAAGCCAGCTGAGTGTCTCGTCCGTAATTTTGGCTCAATTCCACTCTTTCGGTTTTCATCCAAGGCTTTTCGGCATTTCAGCATCACCCTGGTAAGCCTAGTGGAGCGCCACTTTGGCGAGGCTTGATAATAAGATGGTTTGTCCTCGTCACTTTCCTCGATAGTTTGCATTGGCTCCTTTTGTGTATGACAGATCCTCTTGATTGAGAATCTTCTCAGCAATTTTGACCCTCTTTTGGAAGAGCTGTGGACCAACAAGAAAGGAAAATTTTATTTTAATTAGAGGAAACAACATACACACACACATATACACACACACACACAATTCAACTGGACCATGCATGACCTGAATAAATGAAACAAGGTCACAATTAGGACAATTCGCCTGATCATGCTGACTGGTCCTCCTTTTGACCTCCTCCTTGCTTCTATCTCCATTCTCTCTCTTTGCACTTGAGACTGTCAATAGCTCGATTACAAGCTCCAAGTCGATGGAAATATGAAATGTACAGAAGATGAGGTCAACATATTGCAAATATGTTTCCAAAGTGGAGTATTCAAAATGTGCCATGCAGACTGTCACAGTGGCTTATCTTAATTATCCATTATCAATGCTATATAGTTATTGTAACTTAATGTTTGGTCTTAAGACATGGAAACACTAAATGGCATCACACTAATACAATTGCCATCCTATCCCGAAAATCTCTGAAAAGAAAGTAACACTGAATACTTGACATTGAGTCTCTCACACTATCTCTAACTTATGGTGAGTTGTGTAAATCCAACTTCATGTTGGTGCTCACTTCTAACTTGGTGGAAACTACTTGAAAACATTTAAGCCACTAAACAGAGCAGCAGTAATCATTGATTTCTTACCAAAAACCATCCTAAAATTTCTTTAAAGCTTTCTTATGTTTTTTTTTTTATTGGTATAATATATTATACTGTTTTTCTTTCCTGCCACTTGATACATGCTCTGGAAGGAATTGGCTGTTGAAAATGACTTTACAAAATTTGTTGTATGCCCGAAGTACCATTGTATTTATTACCTTTGATGAAGCAATGAGGATATTACTGTATATCTCAATCAAACTTGGGTTGACTTGTAAATACTTTTCACACCTGTAAAACCTCGATTTTTTAAAACATTTGTGGGGAAATATAAGTGCAGAGCAAACTCAGTTTAACAGATCAGATGTGTAATTCAAATTTGTCATAAACAATATATGTCTGGAATAAAAGTTTTTCTTCTGAAAGTTTTTGCATGAATTTATTGGAACCATTTATTGGAACCATAACCCATGTAATGCAAGCTACTGAATATTGCAAACGGATACAAATAAATCATATAATGAAAAATTTGTTAATTTAATACCTTTGATCATAGGTTACTATCATTTGTTGCATCTGTTATGTAAACATTGAAAATTAAAAGTAAGTAACCAAATAAAATAAAAAAAAGGGTTTTAATATACATATTTCTTTAAATTTCACAGAAAGGAATGAGAGACCAGGACAAGCTCCAGCAGCCCCATGACCCAAAAGGGAAAAAACGGTTTAATTGTTCAAATAAACCGGCACAATGGGGGGTGCTAAATGTGTCTAGACAGAGCCCTTCGATTCTGAAAAACGTGCATAAAATAGATTAATAAAATAACCTAGACTTTAAAACTCAGTAAAACTGTTGTTTGTGCTCCAGAGGTACACATATTTAACCCTGATACATGCAGCATTCTGTACATTTAAAAAAAAACAACTTTATATCTGGTTATCCGAGGTTCTCTGTTCCGCAAAGAAGAAGCGGTGGTTGCCGTGGAGACGCAACGCTACTCTGGGGTGTCACGTTACTTCCACCTCCTGAGCTTTATTTAAACTCGTGCACATACAGTATTACAAAAACTGCGTGGTGTTGTATTAAATGGTCTGAAAGGGGATGATTCAGTAATGGGGAACGGTCACATGCAGAGTCTTTGTTAACCATTAGGACGAAAAAAAGAGAGATGGTGTTACGTGACGAGAAGGCTGAGAGCGTAATGTTATTGTACTGGAGTGTAAATATAGATCGGTGGGTATCTCGCATTGTTAAAAACACAACAATCTGTCAGACATTTGGCGATAGTATCTTCTGAAGACTATAAAAATTACATTTTAAGGTAGTTGTTCATATAAATGGGCACAATGGGGGTAGCTAAATGTGTCTAGACAGAACCCTTCGATTCTGACGGTAAAACGTGCATAACGTAGATTAATAAAATAGCCTACAATTTACAACTCGGTAAAACTGTAGTTTTTGCTCCAGGTACACATATTTAACTCCGATAAATGAACAGCATTCTGCACATTTAAAAAAATTACTTCATGTAAGTGTAAATGTCTGATAGCTGTGGTATCAGACATTTACACTGAGGTGCTGTGTTTAGGAAGTGGCTCACATCCACCTGTTGCTCATAATTCTGAGATTAAAGTCATGATTCTGAGATTAAAGCCAGAATTCTGAGAAAAAAGTCATGATTCTGAGAAAAAAGTCATAATTCTGAGATTAAAGTCATGATTCTGAGAAAAAAGTCAGAATTTTCTATATCCTTTTTCTCTCCATGGCCCTAATCCTCTTCCGTACAGGGCCCACTGTTAAGTCAAGTATTAATTGTTTTACATAAACTAGGGTTCCAGCCCATAAAATCCACAAAAGCAGGATTTGACTGTGATTCTCTGTGTGTGTTGTTGTGTCAGTTTGCATCATTTTCCCCGGGTGTGTATTCTTTATTTTATTCACCAGGGTAAACCTTCTTTCTGCTGTGTTTGATGATGGAGATTTCCGAGTTTAAGATGACGAAGATGGTGCCCTCACAGACAGTTTGTAAGACATAAAGATGGGATGGTGGATCAATACTTTTCAGGAAGTAGCTGATTGTCAGTAAATCTTGTTTCCATCCAACCATCCTGAGACAAAGGAAATCTGGTGCATTTTAGACCTTCCACAATGGAAATGACTAAAAACCCTTGTGGTGCATTTGAGGTCAGCTGTTTCTGTGTGTTTGGGATCAGGATACATGGCATCCCTGGTTCAGAGCCCGCATCCTGCTGCTGCTGAATGAGAAGCAGCAGTGTCAGCCCTTACCTGCTTGATTCCAGAATGTTGTCACAACACCACTGAGTGGCTAATGTCAATATATGCTGCATGTGAGGTGTAATGGGAACGACAACCACATTCATGTCTCATCATCTCACACCAGAAGAGCAGGAGTTTGTTTGAGAGCGCTCTGTCTCTGTCTCTCTGTCTGTCTAATCTGTGATGGCTACCTGATCTATATACATCACTTCCTCCATTGTGGTTTATGTCTTTGGATGTTAACAACAACAATAAACTATTAAAATGTTCATAAAAATTAAAATGTTTGTAACAATGAAAAAGTTTACTTTAATGTTGATAAAAATGAAAGAAGAAATATTAATGCTCAGGACTGCGCAATCCTGTTAAGGACTATAAACGGACTACAAATGTCTTCTTCTTCTTCTGTTTTGTTTGAGAGCAGTTTGCTTCCCAAAGTAAGAGGATCCAGCGCCACATACAGCCTTGCGGCTGTCATTCCATGACGCATCTTTGAGATTTCCATTGTCTGTGATGACTACAATTTACGATTATACAGTTTTGCATTTAGGCGAGGTTTTTTTATTTGTTGCGCTGTAATCCAGTTGGGGGGAACTTTCTATTGTTGAGGAAAACATAAATTCTTGTCATCACGGAGTTACCCTCTGTTAAAAAGGCTCTCACAGTCGTAAAGCAGGCATCGTTTTCGGGAAACGCTACTGACAGCTGATCTATAGAAAACATTTTTTATTTAAATCTTGTGATATTTAATTACAAGGTTTGCAATCTTAAACCAAAAACGAATAAAATATTCCCGCTACAGGAATAAATATAAATCAAATTGCTTAACTGTTATAATTTTGGCCATATAAAGGAAGTGATGTAAAATGTGCGCATGTGCAGTCTGATCGAGCAGCCGTTACAGATAGCAACAGGCCCGCTACAATAAAAGCATGTGCCAGGTCTTTCTGCTTAAGGGAATTTGGATTCCACGTATTATATGCACCAGCTGCTTGATTGACCAAACAAACTACACATCATGTTCAACTCTTGTCAGTGAAAATCCTTCACTGTTACACTTTCAAACATCGTGCAGTGGAGCAATCTGCTGAGAGCCTTCAGGTATTCTTAACGACCTTAAAAGCTGTTTTTTGGACATTTGCAGCTTTTTCAATAATGTTCAGGCCAATGATTGTAAAATGGTAATTGCCGTATGCTTACGCTTTTCCATCTTCCTCAAAGATCCAATGGGCTTTACAGTCACAGACCCATTCACCCATTCACACATACATTCACACATACTGTACATTCACACACTGATGGCGGCTCCGCTGCCGAACACTGGCGCCAACCTTCCACCAGAGGCAATGTGGGGTTTGGTATCTTGCCCAAGGTCACTTCGACACATGGCAAGGTAGGAATCAAACCTGCAATGTTCTGATCGGGGTCGACAGCCATACCATTGCACCACGGCCACCCAATTGTGCGTGGTCAGCGCTGACGTATCCAATGACCATTCAAAGCTTTTTCACACGTGAATTTTGACACGTCTGGGCACATGCCTCTGCGTTTGAATGTACCTGAAGGGCAGAGTTTAGGATTATCTCAGTGACCACAAAGTAGTAGATCTTGTGAGCACAGACCAAATCAGGCAGTGTGAGTTGTTCGTCATGAAAATTGGGCTGTATCCTCTCAGAAGACTTGTTTTTTTTCCTGATGCAGTTTTGTAGCTCTCAGTTTTGCTTCTGTGTATTTCTGTACAGCTTTTCCTTATGTGGTCAGAAGCAGAAATGACTGCAGGTTTTAAAACTTATCTTAAAAGTTTGGTTTTTGGTGCAACAAACTAACAGTCTTCCCACTGTGAAAAACGGAATCTCTGCTGCTGCTGAGGAATTCATCAGGAATTTTTGCTGGTGATCATGTGATTATTTGATAAAAAGAAAAAAAACATTAAAACTTAACCTTTGTTGCATTATTCTGACTTAAAGAAATGATTACTTTTTTCTTTTTCAGCTCGTCTCTGCATCACCCTGCAACTGCTGTTATGAAACCTTCTGCTAAATTTCTGTGCTTCTTTATACAGTTTGATTCCCCCATGTTGGCTGCTGCTTGTTTGCCTTTGATTAGAGAGACAAGAGGAATGATTATTACAGCATTTCTAAGGCTCAGAAAGGCTCGCTTTTGTGAAGGTGACTTCTAAATAACTTCAATCATACGACTTTATTCACACATCATTTTTTGTTCACACATTCACAATTGAAGGGCTTTCACTGCCTCAGGTTTAATTCCAGTTCTAAAAATGGTTTTGTCTTTTTATCTGGTTCAAACATCTCGAAATAGAAAAGCAATCAGGACAAAATACAGGAAAAATGTAATTTTGTAATTCTGTCCTTCATCATTTATTTCTCAGTAAGTTATTTCATTGCTTAGTGATAATGAACTGTGGAAGATCCTATTTTAAAAGCAATGCAAAGTTACAATGTTAATTAACAACACTTGTTATGGTTTGATTAAAGACATTGCAGCAACTTGAAAATAATCATTGCAATGCGCAGGGAAGCAGGCTGCTGACTGATCTCGCAATCTGCAGAGTAATGGCTTCATACATCATCATGTGATGTGTTATTGGTGCTTCCGCCCTGCAGTTTTCTTGCTGCAGGAGACTAATTCCACCTGCTGCCTGGAGTTTTTGCTGCACAGGCAGCAGCCAAGTTGAATTCCGTAGAAAGGGCCAAACAGTACAATCAGGCAATATTCAGGCCTCTGGTTGTTGCAGCCTTTTGGTAACTTCACTGAAGTTCCTTTCTTCCTCAGTGTCTACTGCTTATGACAAAAAGTACCGGTAATTTAAAAAAAATCTCATTCACATTAAAAACCCGAGGTGCGGCATAACACAACCAATCAGGACCGGGAAACTAAATCCAAAAGGGACAGCAAGGTTTCTGAAGGTAGAGAAGCAAAACGAGAAAAACCAGGTGGCAAACATAATGATGACTATTGCAACAAATATATAAAGTGAGTAACTTAAACAAAAGGGCGAATGTCAATGTTTTGAATTTTTAAGTGTTTTATAATGTTTATTCCTAAAAAAACCCCACCCCAAAGTGGTATTTTTATCCATTTAGGCATTTCTAAGTATTTTTCTAAAAACCTGCTCTCTGAGCACCGGCCCTTCCCAATCCATGAAAACCAGTGAGTCCTCACATTGTGACGTCACAAAGTGAAAACAGCCCTTCCAGGACGAGTTCAGCATCGCCCCCAGGCTAACAGACACACCCACTTTCTCTGCGGAGCTAGCATGATCGGCTAAGCACAAAATGCACCTCCATTGCATGTTCTTTTTCGTGGACAAAAAGCAGACACGCTGCCATGGCCGACTCTAGGTAGACCTCATGAAATGGGCGGCACCAACAAAGAGAGAAAGGCGGAGCCTCAGAGATCGAGTTGTCTTACTACTGAGTAGGAAAATGAGGTAAGAAAATAACACATATTTCATAAAGTTAGTGAGCAAACGGTAACATATTTTCATATATATGAATATTGAACAGAATGGCGCAGGTGAGGTCGGCAGCCGACGCGACTGCTCCGACCTATTTTACCTATTTACCTATTATACATTAGGTACGATCGAAATGCTCTCATTTCTCTTGCTTTACAACCTACTCACGTTTCGACGTTTCTAACTCCAGATCCGAGTTGGCCGAGAGAGATCCTGAGAGAGAACAAAGGACGCGACCCGAAGCGGTGCCCCCGAGGGAAACGAGCCAGCGTCAGGAACAGGCTGAGAGCCCGTGCACACCGCACACCTCTGCCCAGCATCCTGCTCGCCAACGTCCAGTCACTGGAGAACAAGCTTGACGACCTCAGGGCCAGGGTAAAGTTCCAGAGAGACATTCGGGACTGCAAACTCCTCTGCTTCACCGAGACATGGCTGAATCCAGCGGTGCCAGACCACGCCATACAGCCGGCCGAGTTTTTATCGGTTCACCGAGTGGACAGGACACGCGACTCGGGGAAGACAAGGGGAGGTGGAGTGTGTCTAATGGTGAGCAGCAGCTGGTGCAACAGCGCGAGTGTTGTTCCTCTTACACGCTCCTGCACACCCAACCTGGAACTATTGACCATCAAATGTCGTCCTTTTTATGTTCCCCGGGAGTTTACATCGGTCATAATCAGTGCCGTTTATATTCCACCACAAGCGGACACGGACGCTGCCCTATGTGAGTTGCATGAGGCACTCACACAGCACCAGACTCAACACCGGGACGCTGTGCTTATTGTGGCAGGGGACTTTAACAGTCCCAACCTCAAACGCGCAGCGCCGAACTTCTATCAGCACATCACCTGCCCGACCAGGGGCAAAAGGACATTGGACCACTGTTACACAACAGTTAAGGATGGCTACAAGGCACAATCTCATCCACCGTTTGGGAAATCTGACCATGCCGCCATCTTCCTCATGCCAAAATATAGACAAAGGCTCAAACAGGAAGTTCCGGTTCAGAGAGAGGTCGCGCACTGGACAGGCCAATCAGTGGCCGCCTTACAGGACGCAGTCGAGGACGCTGATTGGGACATGTTTCGAAACAGCTCCGATGACATCAACATGTTTACGGAAGCGGTTGTGGGATTTGTTGGGAAACTAGCGGATGACATCGTACAGAAAACTAAAATCAGAACGTTTCCCAATCAGAAGCCGTGGGTGGATAAAACCATCCGTGACGCTCTGAGATCTCGCACCGCTGCCTATAACACGGGACTCGCGTCCAGGGACATGGACCTGTATAAGGCTGCGTCATACAATGTCCGGAAGGCGGTGAAAGAGGCGAAGAAGCGCGACGGGAGGAAACTAGAGTCACAACTCCAACAGAGTTACTCCAGGAGCCTGTGGCAGGGCCCTAGAACAATAACGGACTATAGAGCACCAACATCCGGTGTGACGAACGCGGACAGGACTCTGGCAGACGAACTGAACACCTTCTATGCTCGTTTCGAGGCTGCAGCCAAGGACGCTAGCGTTGCTAAGCTAGCGTCGCTAATGCTAGTGGAACTAACGGCTGCAGACAGGAAGTCACTACCAGTACCAGAAACGCGTTTTTTCATCTCCGAGCATGACGTGAGGAGAGCCTTCAGGAGAGTAAACACCAGGAAAGCAGCAGGTCCAGATGGCATCTCAGGTAGAGTCCTCAGAGCCTGCGCAGACCAGCTAGCACCTGTGTTCACAGAGATATTCAACATTTCTATATCTCAGTCGGTGATCCCTACATGCTTTAAGGAGTCTGTTATTGTTCCAGTCCCAAAGAAACCCCATCCTATTTCCCTCAACGACTATCGACCTGTAGCCCTCACCTCAGTAGTGATGAAGTGCTTTGAGCGACTGATCAAAGACTTCATTATCTCCTCATTACCTGACACACTGGATCCACTACAGTTTGCTTACCGTTCAAATCGCACAACGGATGATGCTATCTCTCATCTACTTCATACTTCTCTCACTCATCTGGACACTAGAAGGGGAAATTATGTTAAAATGCTCTTTGTCGATTACAGCTCAGTATTTAACACCATAATTCCCTCCATACTCACCACCAAGTTGGAGCACCTGGGACTCAACCCATCTCTGTGTCAGTGGATCTCCAATTTCCTAACTGGCAGACCAAAGGCAGTAAGGATGGGCGGATATGTCTCAGCTTCCATCACTCTCAACACTGGAGCCCCCCAGGGTTGGTTTCTGAGCCCTCTACTGTACTCACTGTACATGTACGACTGCGTGGCCTCCACCAACTCCACCACCATCATCAAATTTGCTGACGACACCGTTGTGGTGGGCCTGATGACTGATAATGATGAGTCGGCCTACCTGAAGGAGATTGGACATCTGAAAAACTGGTGTGAGAGGAACAATCTGCTCCTAAACGTCAGCAAGACAAAGGAGTTGATAGTGGACTTCGCCAAAAAGCAGAAGAGGAACTACCAGACCCCCGTCATCGACAAGAGCCCAGTGGAGAGAGTGGAGAGAGTGAATTTGAATGATTTGCTGGTATGAAATGTATTATTGTTGATGTTATGTTGCTATGTGTTGATATGCTGGTAAAAAATGAAATTGTTTTAACTTATTTTAACATGTGAAGCTTTTAAGGTAAATATGATGAATTAGTCACTGTATTTTGTGAAATCAGTTTTGGGTTTTGTGAAATTGGTATAATGTATGTAATTTTTGCGTATGGACCCCAGGAAGACTAGCGTCCACTTTGTGGAAGCTAATGGGGCTCCAAATAAATAAATAAATAAATAAATAAACAGCTTCCGATACCTCGGTGTCCACATCATGCAGGACCTGTCATGGTCCTGTCATATCAACACCGTAGTGAAAAAGGCCCGGCAGCGTCTTTACCACCTTAGACGCCTGAGAGACTTTATTTTTTTTCTTTTTTTTTTTTTTTTAACTTGTCCTGTCCAACAGCTGGGCAGTCAGATGAGAGCTGAGGGCCTCTTGGGTTGGACATATTTTACTTTAACAAGAGGGGTTATTAATCTTCAGACAAACCAAAGGTATGTCTGAATAAACCCCTTTTGTAATTGAGGCCAAACTTTATTAATTTCAAACATGTCTGAAAATCTTGGTGTTGGACCGGACGGAAAAGGAAAGAGGGGAAGAAGAGAGAGGGACGTTAGAGAGAGGGGGGGTAGGGGGTGATAATAGGAGGGGAAGGGGGATAAGACCATGAAGCAGCATAAAGCAACAAGTTTACTGGTTGTTAATCATTATTGTAAGGTTTAAATGTAAAAAAAAAAAAAAAGGGCGGAGCCTGTCTACACACACACTCAAATGTTATAAACACACCTGTAGTTGCAAAAATGTCCACCTGTCGACATGTACACAAAACAGATAGTGTTCACACGCATACTTATGCCTTAAAACCAACTAGTGTGAAATATTTCAGTCATTCATGTCACGGTTCCTCCGGCTGCTACTCCTCCCCTCCCTGCTCCTTCATTGGAACCAGCTGACCTGCATCATCTCATCACCTGGCAGACCTTCTTAAGGAGATCCATCCCAGCATACTACGCCAGTCCGTTATACTCACTCCGGTGATCACGCCTGGCCTCAAGTTAAGTTACTCTCGCTTTAGTAATCCTAGTTTGTACTTACCGTCTGTCTCACGTCTTCAGGTCTTCACTCCATTGGTCACGCTGGTTCCTCGCTCCACGCTGATTACATCATCCTCGACGTCCTCGCCTTGCCTCAAGCTGGTTACGCTGTCCTCAGCGTTCACGCCTCGCCTCAAGCTGATTACGCTGTCCTCAGCGTCCACGTCTCGCCTCAAGCCGGTCACGCCGCCCTCGGCGCTCCACCACGTCACGGACTGTGAACGCCGTCCTCGGCGCTCCACCTCGCCACAGCAGTTTCCTGCATCCACGACGTTCCCTGACTTCTATAATTAAAACATCCTGTTAAATACAACGCCTTCCTGAGTTTCTTCCGGGTTCCAGCATCTGGGTCTCCCTAGTAGTCCGATCATGACAGAACGGACTGGCCATTACCCAGACCCAGCTGACCCGGAGGGACTCCGCTTGGCCGTCACTCACCAAGGCATCGCTCTGGGACGGCAAGCTGAATCCCTCAACCAGATGGCCGCCGCCCAGCAGGATCTTTTCCGTCGCTTGGACGGTATTTCTCTGGCTCTGACGGATTTAACCTCCCGAGGACCTACTAACGCCTCAGCCAGCAACACGGGTTCCGCCACCGGAAGCCCGGGCCCCGCTGCAGACAAAGCAGCTCACGAAAACATCCGGCTCCTTCCTGAGCCTTTCCTGGGTGACGTAGGAGCCTGCGGGGGATTCCTCCTGCAATGTCGTTTGATCTTCCAGCAGGCACCTCGGCACTATCATGCAGACCACAGCAAAATCACCCTTATAGTGAACTCTCTCCGGGGTAAAGCGCTTCAATGGGCTCAGGCTTACCTGACCGCTAATCCCATCTCTCAAGTTCCTTTCGAACGCTTTTTAGGCGAGTTCCGGCTGGTTTTCGACCAACCCCGCAAGGAGGAGGAGGCCACCCGCCGACTGCTAGCCCTCAAACAACGCCACAGATCCGTGAGTGACCATCTAATAGACTTTCGGATTCTAGCTGTGGAGGCGGGTTGGCCGGATATAGCCCTTAAAGGGGTGTTCTACCAATCCCTTAATGACTCGATTAAAGACCATTTATGAGGCTAGCTCTTTTGAAGAGCTCGTCACCGCGGCCTTGCGGTCCGACGTGCGTCTCCGTGAACGTCATGCTGAGCGCCCCCGTCAAGACAAGAGACTCCTTACCAGTGCTTCTCCTCCATTCCCTGCTGCTAACTATGTTCATGTTATGTCTCACGATTCTGTCGGACTCTCCACAGAGGAACCGATGCAGATTGGACTTTCTAAGCTCACCCCTGAGGAGCGGCAGAGACGAAGAGATGAGGGGGCGTGTTTCTATTGCGGCCAGACCGGTCACCTCGTTCATCAATGTAAGCTTCGTTTAAACTCCCGAACCCCCCGTTAGAAGGCAGGCCACGGGCGGGTCAATCTTCTCTCTCTACCGAGAGACCTTTTCTTTATTTACCTGTCAAGTTAAGTTTTTCTTCTAGTGTTTTTGAAGGTAGAGCCCTTATCGACTCTGGAGCTGAGCAGAGTTTTATTGATGACTGTCTTGTTTCTGAGCTTAACATTCCCACAGAACCTTTGGATATCCCTGTCAGGGCGGCCGGATTGGGTGGTCAGGTCCTCACTCACATAACCCACCGTACTAAGGCCGTTCGTCTCATCACGTCTGGTAATCATCACGAACTCATTCAGTTTTACATTACCAAGACCCCCCAGTCTCCCATCATTCTAGGGTTCCCCTGGCTTCGCGCTCACAACCCCCAGTTCGATTGGGTTAATCTCCACGTTACCAACTGGAGCACTACCTGCATGGCTAATTGTCTTCGTTCCGCCATACCCTCGGTTTCTCCTCGTTGTGATCCAGATCCTGAGGAGATCGATCTTTCTAGGGTTCCTCCGTGCTACCACGATCTTGGGGCTGTTTTCAGTAAGACCAGGGCTGGTTCCCTTCCTCCCCACAGGCCGTACGACTGTTCCATCGAACTAGTTAAAGGCGCTACGCTGCCTAAGAGGAGGCTATTTAATTTATCAGGCCCTGAGAAACTGTCAATGGAAAAATATATCCAGGAAGCCCTCTCGGCTGGTCATATTCGCCCCTCATCTTCTCCGGTCGGTGCGGGGTTCTTCTTCGTCCAGAAGAAGGACAGAACTTTGCGCCCATGCATTGATTACCGCGACCTCAATCAAATTACTGTTAAAAATAAATATTCCCTTCCGCTTATTGACTCTGCTCTACATTCTGTTCAGGACGCTCGAGTCTTTTCCAAGTTGGACCTCCGTAACGCTTATTATTTGGTTCGCATGAGGGAGGGGGACGAGTGGAAGACCGCCTTTAACACCCCACTCGGTCATTTCGAGTATTTGGTGATGCCTTTTGGGCTCACCAACGCTCCTGCTACCTTCCAGAATCTCGTTAACGATGTTCTTCGTGATTTTTTGAACCGCTTCGTCTTTGTTTACCTTGACGACATCCTTATTTATTCACGCGATCTGGATGAACACACCCACCATGTCCGCCAGGTTCTCTCACGGCTTTTAGAGAACCGACTATATGTTAAAGCCGAAAAGTGCGAGTTTCATGTACCCACCATTTCATTTCTGGGTTTCATCATTGACTCTGGTAACATTCGCCCCGATCCGGCCAAGATCGCGGCCGTCACCAGCTGGGAACCTCCCACTTCCCGTAAACAACTTCAGAGGTTCCTCGGCTTCGCAAATTTCTACCGTCGCTTCATAAGGAACTATAGCAGCATTGCCGCTCCGTTGACTCAACTCACCTCCGTTACTAAACCGTTTCTCTGGACCCCCGAAGCTCAATCCGCATTCACTAGACTTAAGCACCTCTTTACTTCCGCTCCCATTCTAACACAGCCTGATCCTCTCCGACAGTTCGTTGTCGAGGTCGACGCTTCCGATTCTGGTGTGGGAGCGATTCTTTCCCAACGGGAGGTTGGCTCGGGGAAACTGAAACCATGTGCGTTCTTCTCTAGGAAGCTTTCTACGGCGGAGAGAAATTATGACGTCGGTAACCGCGAACTCCTCGCCATTAAACTCGCTCTGGAGGAATGGCGTCACTGGCTCGAGGGGGCTGAACATCCGTTCATCGTTTGGACGGATCATAAAAATCTCGCCTACCTACGTACAGCTAAACGCCTTAATTCACGTCAGGCCCGTTGGTGCCTTTTTTTTGACAGGTTTGATTTCACTATCACCTACCGGCCGGGTAGCAGGAACATTAAACCAGACGCCCTCTCACGTTTATTTTGTTCAGGGGATGACCAGGACAGCTCTCCCATTATTCCCCCCACATGTATTGTGGGTAATTTGACATGGGACATTGAGAGCAGGGTCATCCAAGCTCAGGGAGAGGAACCTGACCATCCTCCGGCCCCCCCTGGAACTCTTTACGTCCCCTCCTCCCTCCGCTCGGATGTCCTGGTTTGGGGGCACACGTCGCGTATTGCTTGCCATGGCGGCATTCATAGAACCCTGAGGCTCGTGCAACGTAGATTTTTCTGGCCTTCCATGGCTCGGGACGTGAGGGAATTCGTTGCGGCTTGCGACGTCTGCGCCCGCTCTAAGTCTTCCAACTCGCCGCCTGCTGGTCTCCTCCATCCTTTACCTGTTCCGCAGCGGCCCTGGTCCCATCTCGCCATGGACTTCATCACTGGGTTGCCGGCCTCTCAGGATAACACCGTCATTCTTACAGTGGTCGACCGTTTTTCCAAGGCTGCCCATTTCATTCCCCTTCCCAAGCTGCCCACGGCCACCGAGATGGCTGACGTCTTGGTTCGAGAGGTATTCAGGCATCACGGCATCCCCAGTGATATTGTCTCCGACCGCGGGCCCCAGTTCATATCCCAGGTCTGGCGGGCTTTCTGTTCTGCTCTGGGTGCCACGGTTAGCCTCACATCCGGTCATCATCCCCAGTCAAATGGGCAAGCGGAGCGTGCAAACCAGGAGCTCGAGGCCGCCCTCCGTTGTGTGGCCGCCCAAAACCCCTCCAACTGGTCTTCATTCCTGGCATGGATCGAGTACGCCCACAACAGCCATCCGTCTGCTGCTACCGGTATGTCCCCGTTTGAAGCGTCCCTCGGATACTCTCCACCCTTGTTCCCCTCCCAGGAGCTGGACTTGGCGGTCCCGTCGGTTCAGCATCACCTGCGACGCGCCCAGCGTATATGGACTCAGGCCAGGGCCGCTCTCCTGCGCACTAGAGAGAGGAACTGCAGGATCGCTAATCGCCACAGGGTGGAGAGCCCCGCCTACCAACCGGGACAGAGGGTTTGGCTGTCTTCACGGGACATACCGCTCCAGGCCACCTCCCGTAAACTGGCTCCACGCTACATTGGACCTTACCCCGTCGAGAGGGTCATAAACCCCTCCTGTGTGCGGTTGCGGCTCCCGGCGGCGCTTAAGGTGCACCCCACGTTTCATGTCTCGCAGCTTAAGCCTGTCCAGGAGAGTCCTTTGTGCCCGCCGTCCGCTTCCCCACCGCCCGCCCGGGTCATCGACGGCGCTCCTGCCTACACCGCCAGCAAGGTGTTGGACGTCCGCCGCCGGGGGCGCGGTTTCCAGTTTCTGGTGGACTGGGAGGGTTACGGTCCGGAGGAGCGCTCATGGATCTCCCGCTCCCTCATTCTGGACCGTACCCTCATTGACGATTTCTTTCGGGACCACCCTGATCGTCGTCCGGGACCGCCTGGGGGCGGTCGTTGAGGGGGGGGTACTGTCACGGTTCCTCCGGCTGCTACTCCTCCCCTCCCTGCTCCTTCATTGGAACCAGCTGACCTGCATCATCTCATCACCTGGCAGACCTTCTTAAGGAGATCCATCCCAGCATACTACGCCAGTCCGTTATACTCACTCCGGTGATCACGCCTGGCCTCAAGTTAAGTTACTCTCGCTTTAGTAATCCTAGTTTGTACTTACCGTCTGTCTCACGTCTTCAGGTCTTCACTCCATTGGTCACGCTGGTTCCTCGCTCCACGCTGATTACATCATCCTCGACGTCCTCGCCTTGCCTCAAGCTGGTTACGCTGTCCTCAGCGTTCACGCCTCGCCTCAAGCTGATTACGCTGTCCTCAGCGTCCACGTCTCGCCTCAAGCCGGTCACGCCGCCCTCGGCGCTCCACCACGTCACGGACTGTGAACGCCGTCCTCGGCGCTCCACCTCGCCACAGCAGTTTCCTGCATCCACGACGTTCCCTGACTTCTATAATTAAAACATCCTGTTAAATACAACGCCTTCCTGAGTTTCTTCCGGGTTCCAGCATCTGGGTCTCCCTAGTAGTCCGATCATGACAATTCAGTCTGTTGAGCTAACACCTGTGCTCAGGTGAGTGTTGATGTTCTTCTTAAATGGATGGTGGAACGTGAAAAGAAGGAGGGAGAGTGCCCAGCCATCCCCACCCCAAGACCCCCACCGCACCAGCAGCGGCAGCCGGAATCCCCCCAACGCCACACGGGAACCGGCAGGGAACAACCGCCGCCCGGGCGACCAAGCCCGACACCCAGGCCAGGGCCAGCAGGGCCGCCGCAAGGCCCCCAGAGCCAGAGAGCAGGGAGGCACGGAGGGAAAGAGGGCGCCGCCCCAGCCCAACCAGGAGAGCAGCCCCCCCGCCGCGCCGGGAGAACCCAACGCAGGGCCCCACCGGAGAAGGACGCCCACAGCCCCAGACGAGCACCCCACCACCACCCAGGAGTTCCGGGCATCCCCCCGCCCCAACCCCAGGTACGAGCCAGGACCCCCCAAGGGAGACCCGATCCGCACTCCAGGCAGCCATCCGCCCGGCCGACGGTTGGTCCAGGGAGGAGCGAGGCAGGGGCCCGCCGCCCCCGCCCAGGAGGGGGGAACCCCGGGGAAAAAAGAGGGCCCACAAGGGGTGTTGTAAATATGGCCCGACCAGGCTCGGCCACAGTTGGAAATTTGGCGGGGCCCAGCACTCAGGAGCAAGGACCAGAACCCACCCCCCAGGGACACGAACACCCCCGGCTCAGATGTAATGTGAACCCCCCCACCGCGCGGAGAGAGCACCGCCGGGCCCAGGAAGCCGGCACCCCGGGGACACAGCCGCCGTTGCAAAGGGGCCCGTACCCCCCACCAGGGAAGAGGCAGGGGACAGATGGTCCTAGGTCCCACCTTCCTTGCAAAATGTGTGTGCGTGTATGTGTGTTTGAGATAGTGTGTGTGTGCATGTGTGTGTGTTTATGTTGGGATGTATATATTGAGGGGGAGGGGTGTGTGTACTAAGGGGGGTGCGGTTAAAATTGGCGGGTAGGGCACTAAGGGGACATCTCCTGATTACTCACAGTGACGTCCCCTCACCCTCCCCACCAAGGGGCCCTAAATGTCTAAGGTGCGGTTAAAATTGAAGGGTAGGGTGCTAGGAGGACATCCGCTGCTTGCTGGCAGTGATGTCCAAGCACCCCCCCTACCAAGGGCCCTACATGTCTAAGGTGCAAATAAAACCGAAAGAGGGGGGGCCCACTCCATACGGCAACCACAGGAGGGGGGCCACTGCCTAGTAAACCCCCCCCCCCAAGGCTCATCGCAGGCTAAGCCCCCCACCCCCTCACCCTATTATGAGGTTATATGAGGAAGGGGGTAAGTTGGGGACAGATGATAGACTGTCCCCCGGTGGTCAAACAGCCGTCCCCTGCCCCCCCCCCAGCAAGGGGGCCAGGCCCACCCCGCCCCGGGGCCCCACCCCCGGAGGCGCAGACACCCCAGGCCCAGCACCACCACCCCCACACAGAGAGAGGGGAGCCAGAAAGCGCCGGCCCCCCCCGGAGCAAGCCCAGGCCCCCACCCCCAAACGCCGGCCCTAGAAGAGCTCTGGTCAGGCCTCGACCTGACCGAGGTAGCCAACCGGCCGGGGAAACCGCCGATGGCCTCAGCGGAGACCCCGACCCGTCAACCCCCCCTGCCCCGTACCAATACTGCCCCCCCCCCCCCCCCCAGAATGCCCCCCCCACAGGACAGGGCCGACAAGACCCCCACCCCACCCCCAGACCCAGCAGCCGAAGCGGATGACACCCAGAGCGACCGGGGGCCCCAAGAGGGTTGTCCCGTCCCGCCCCAGAGCCAGGGAAGGGCCGATCCCAGCCCCAGGTGTAGACGGGAAGCCCATCCAGCGCCGCTGGCCCCCCCCCCCGAGCAGCGCCCCCCGCCAACCCCCCCCAGCACAGGCAAAGGGACCACCCCCCCAAGCCAAGCCAGACCACCACCCCACCCCCCCACCACGCACCCCCACACCCAAGCCCAGAGGACCACGCAGCGCCCCAGGCCGCCCCACCCAGGCGCCGGACCCGACCCCCCGACCAACGGAGCCCCCACCACCCCCGGCCAGGCACCGGAGGCCCCGGCAAGGAGCAGTGACGACCATGCCCCCCCCACCCCCTAAGTCACGGAGTTAGCTATGGGAGACCAGAGAGACCGAATTCTTTCAAAGTTACTTGAACTTTGGGCTGACATTTTTTCCAAGCTGATATGATCAAGCAGCAGATTTCTGTGTTGACTTATATTTATATTTGTTTTGCTTTTCCAATTTATTAAAATAGTCTTTTTAGCAATGCAAAGAGTTATGAAAATGATAGAGCCTAATCCTCCTTCTACATCGATGGCACTCATGTCACCAAGCACACAAAGTGACGGTGAAGCTGTGATTGAAACCTTAAGCCAGACTGATAGATCGGCACATACCTGCTGCCAGAGAGCCTGGACAGGCGTGCAGAACCATAGTGCATGCATGTAATTGTCGGGTAGATTACTGTCACAGTGCTGACAAATGTCTGAGTTACTGAGACCCATCTTGAACATCCTCTGTCCAGTGTAGTAAATTCTGTGAAGAGTTTTGAAATGGATTAGCTGCAGATTTGGACTTTTTGTCATTTTAAAGGTGTTTAGACAAAGTTCTGACCAAAAACTTTCATCTGTGCTGATGCTCAAATCCGCATCCCATTCTGTTGTCGGAAGTGAAATATTGTTATCTAAATTACATAAAAGTTTGTATATTTTGGAGTTGAAGTTCCTGGGGAGTTATGAATCTTCTATCAATAATTATGTGCTCTAGTTGTTTTATGCCCCCTGCTTGCCAAGCTGGGAAGTGGATAATTTTTTTGTTTATGAGGATGTCTGGGTTGTTCCAGATGGGTGTCATTTTGCACGGTTGAATTGATGATTTTGATATTTTGAGAAATTCCCACCAGGCTGTTAAAGTGGCATTTATATTAATACTTTTGAAACAATCCTGTTTTTTAACTATTTGACTAATAAATGGAAGATCTGACAGGTTGATCTTTCCACATAACGCCTGTTCCAAGTCTAACCATGAGTTGGTTTCTGGATTATTTTTTAACCATTTTAAGATGTATTGTAATCTATTTGCAAGAAAGTAATTGTGGAAGTTAGGTAATTCTAATCCTCCACAGCTTTTTGCAGATTTTAAAGTTTTTAGACTAATTCTTGCAGGTTTATTGTTCCATAGAAAGCTTGATATGGATGAGTCTAATGTTTTGAACCATTTTAATGGCGGTTGTGTGGGAATCATTGAGAAGAGATAATTAACTTTGGGTAAGATTTTCATTTTAACCGTGGCTACCTTGCCCATAAGGGACAAAGGCAGGTTGGTCCAGCGTGTTAGATCGTCCTGTATGTTTTTCAGTAATGGGGTGTAGTTTAGCTGCACCAGTTCTGATATTTTGGGGGAAAAATAAATACCTAGATACCTGAGAGACTTTAGACTGCCCTCTGTGGTGCTTAGGAATTTTTACTCTTGCACCATAGAGAGCATCCTGACCGGAAACATCACAACCTGGTTCGGGAACAGCACCATACGGGATAGACGAGCTCTCCAAAGGGTGGTGCGTTCAGCTGAGCGCATCATTCATACCGAGCTCCCTGACCTACACTCAATCTACAGCAGGCGGTGCTGGACCAGGGCCAGGAAGATAACGAAGGACCTCAGCAACCCCGACAACGGACTGTTCTCTCTGTTGAGGTCAGGAAAGCGATTCCGCTCTCTGAAGGCCAACACAGAGAGACTGAGGAGCTTCTTCCAGGAGGCGATACGGTCTCTTAATCAGTAATCATGGACATCATACACACAAGCCACTTTCACATATGTCACTTTAGAGCAGGGGTCCCCAAATCCAGGCCTCAAGGGCCGGATTCCTGCTGGTTTTCCAGACACCCTGTTTCATCAGCTGGTGAATACCTGGATCAGGTGTGTTTAGCCAATAAGGAGCTTGAATGGCAGAATGGTTGGAAAACATGTAGGACACCGGCCCCTCGAGGCCTGGATGTGGGGACCCCTGCTTTAGAGCATATTTGCACTCATTCGGACATTCTGTTTTTATGTTTTTATATTTCTATATTTTATATCTATTTTCATATTGATATTCTTTCTTTGTTTGAGGTCGCGGGCGGTCGCTTAAGCATTTCACTGCACATTGTACGCTGTATGATTGTGTGTGTGACAAATAAAATTTGAATTTGAATTTGAATTGTGTCATGGTGCTTCCGGCAGTCCTCTCCTTCCCCCTCCCTTCTCTGCTTCTTTCCAGATTGGATCCAGCTGTCGGCATTTACCTCATCCCCCACTCCTGTATTTACGATGACTCCAGTCCAGTATTCATCGCCAGTTCTTTGCCCTCTATGAGATCTTTAATCCACAAGTGCCGAACTGGGTCCAGTCACAAGATCTTCTCCTTGCTCCAAGTAACTACCATGCCCTGACTTCATCCTACGATCATGCCAAGCCCATTCTCTCTACGCCAGGCTGCGCTTACCTTCATCTTGCCTCTCAACGTTGCCTCAGAAGAAACTTACCTCCATTTCTACGTCTCACTACTCCATCTCCGGTGATGTCTCCGCTACCAGCCTCTCAACCACCATAGACTTTGAAATAAATCCTTTTTCGCCAGCTCCAGTGTTTGTCTTTCTGGGTTTCAGCACTTGGGTCTGTTCTTGTCCTACCCGGGTGTTCACAAGGTGTTCTCTTGTCATCAGGCTGATGCAATATCCCAGATGGCTTCAGCACAGCAAGATTTGTTCCACCGCATGGATAATATTTGTCAGGCATTATTGGACCTAACAAGTCACGTGACAGCCACTCCCGTGAGTAACTCTCCACCTCCCGGGGAACATGGTGGTCGCTGCATCCACTTCGTCATCAAAAAATTCTGCTTACAACCAGAACCATTCCACAGGGAAGTGGAGAACTGTGGAGGATTTTTGTTACAATGCCAACTGATTTTGCAACAAGCACACAAATGTTATCAGTCAGATCACAGCAAGATAACTCTTATAGTAAACTATTTACGTAATAAAGCTATGCAATGGGCTCAGGCTTACTTAACTTCCAATCCTATTTCTCATTTACCATTTAACAAATTCCTGGAAGAATTTAAACTTGTTTTTGATCTGCCACGTCGTGAGCCACACGGAAATTACTGAGCTTGAAACAGGCCGTGGTGCAGCGGTAGGGCGGTCGACCCATGATCGTAAGAGTGCAGTTTCGATTCCCGCCTTGCACGCCCATGTGTCGAAGTGTCCTTGGGCAAGACACTGAACCCCACCTTGCCTCTGGTGGGAGGTTGGTGCCAGAGTTTGGCAGTGGAGCCGCCATCAGTGTGTGAATGTGTGTGTGCATGTGTGAATGAGACTGTGACTGTAAAGCGCTTAGGGCCTTCAAAAGAGGGTAGAAAGCGCTATATAAGTATACGCCATTTACCATTTACCATTTACAACGCAACTGTCAGTAAGTGACCATGTCATAGACTTCCGCATCCTGGCTGTTGAATCTGGATGGCCGGACAAAGTGCTAAAAGGAGTCTTCTATCAATCATTTGACAAAGCCATCAAGGATCATCTCTGTTCTCAACTTGAAGCTTAGGCCTTCGAAGAACTAGTTTTTGCAGCTCTCTGTTCGGATGCTCGCTTAACGGAACGACAAACTGAAAAGATGTACACATCATGTAAGCCAGATTTTTAAGTAAGATTTTTCAACCTTGCCTAATATTCCTCCCTCCACGCCAGTACAGGATACCTCCTGAAAAGTTCCTGAGGAACCCATGCAGATCGGTCACTCCAAGTTGACTCGGGAGGAATGTCAGAAGAGGAGGGAGGAACGGGCTTGTTTTTACTGCAGAAACAAGGATCACTTTATCTCACAATGCCAACTTCGTTTAAACTGCAGAACCCCCCGCTAGAGCACAGGCCGCGGGGGGTGGGGGACTCTTCTCACAAGAACTTTTTTTATTTACCTGTCAAATTAAACCTACAGACTGAAGTTAATGAAATGCAGGCCCTGGTGAATTCTGGAGCTGAACAGAGTTTCATCGATTAAGACAAGACCTGGTCAATCAACTATCCCTACCGAGCTAAAGCTGCTGGACTGGGTGGTCAACTCATTTCCCGTATCACCCATCGCACCAGGACCATCCATCTCATTATTTCCGGTAACCATCATGAACATCTAAAACTATTCATCACTAATAATCCCCAGAACCCCATTGTTTTGGGTTTCCCCTGGCTTAAATTACACAACCCACAATTAGACTGGACTCAATGCCACATTGATGACTGGAGTTTTTTCTGTATGTCTAACTGTCTCCAATCTGCAGTTCCCTCCGTTGTTTCCTCTTCCCACCACCAGGAAGAGGTAGACTTGTCTAAAGTTCCCACCTGTTATCACGATCTTCAAGCCATTCTTAGTAAAACTAAAGCCAACTCATTGCCACCCCATAGACCCTACGACTGTTCTATCGACCTTCTTGCGGGGACTAGTTTACCTAAGGGCAGATTATTTAACTTGTCTGTACCCGAAAAGGAGGCTATGGAAAAGTACATTCAGGAAGCTCTCGCTAATGGGCATATCTGTCCATCTTCCTTCCCTGTCGGGGCTGGATTTTTCTTTGTTGAGAAAAAAGACAAAACACTACGTCCTTGTGTGGACTATCGGGAACTCAATCAAATCACCATAAAAGATAAACATTCTTTGCCCGTACTAAATTCTAGGTTTTCGATTCTGTCCAAGGGGCTCGCGTTTTTTCCGAGCTCGACCTTCGTAATGCTTATCACCTCATCCGTATCAAGGAAGGAGACTAATGGAAAACCGCGTTTAACACCCCCCTAGGACATTTTGAGTACCTCGTCATGCCCTTTGGTTTAACCAACACTCCGGCTGTTTTTCAACGTTTAGTCAATGATGTCCTCCGGGACTTTTTAAATTGCTTCGTCTTTGTGTATCTTGACAACATTCTCATTTATTCTCCTGATCCTGACCAACATAAGATTCATGTTCATTGTGTTTTGTAATGTCTTTTGGAGATTAGACTTTTTGTCAAAGCCGAGAAGTGTGAGTTCCATGTCTCTGACATTCCATTTCTGGGCTACATACTAGAGGCCGGTAGTATTCACCCAGACTCTACAAAAATCGAAGCGGTCCTCAATTGGTAAGCTCCTAACAATAGAAAGACGCTTTAACAGTTTCTAGGATTTGCCAATTTCTACCGGTGGTTCATCCGCGATTTTTGTCAAATCCCTTCTGCTCTCATAAAACTCAATTCTCATTTAAAACCCTTCTGTTGGGATTCTGCTGCTCAAGAAGCTTTTGATAAACTCAAAAGTCTATTTGTTTCAGTTCCTATACTAATTCTACCTGATCCCTCTCGTCAGTTCGTTGTCGAGGTAGAAGCGTCTGATTCTGGTGTGGGTGCTGTACTATCGCAGAAAGCGGAAAGGTCGGGAAAATTAAAACCATGGGCTTTCTTTTCTAAGAAACTGTCATCTGCAGAACAGAATTATGATATTGCGTATCGTGAACTGTGAGCCATTAAACTTGCGCTGGAAGAATGGCGCCATTGGCTGGTGGGACCTACTCACCCTTTTATCATTTGGACTGACCATAAGAATTTGGCTTATTTACGATCCTCCAAATGACTAAATTCCCGTCAGGCTTGTTGGTGCCTATTATTTGATTGGTTAGCTTTCACCATTACCTATAGACCTGGCAGCCGTAACATCAAGGCCGATGCCCTGTCTCGTAAATTCTGCACCAACGAAAGCGACACTTATTCCCGAATCATTCTCGCCACCTATATAGTAGGGACCCTCACTTTGGAGATTGAGACCCGTGTGTTACAAGCCCAGGATGAGGAATCTAATCATGCACCATACCCACCTGGAATTCTGTACGTCCCCACGTCCCTGAGATCTGACGTCATTACTTGGCGTCACTCATCCAGGATCTCCTGTCACGCGGGCGTCCACCGAACATTAGCCCTAATTCGTCATCGCTTCTTTTGGCCCACTGTGGACAAAGATGTCCATGAATATATCGGAGCCCGCTCTACCTGCGCTCGGTCCAAGTCTTCTACCTCTTCCCCCTCCGGTCTCCTCCATCCTTTGTCCACTCCTAGTAGGCCTTGGTCACATATCGCCCTGGACTTCGTACCGGTATACCCCCTTCCACCCTACCAACATAGTATCTGACAGAGGACCCCAATTCATCTCTCAAGTGTGGAAAGCCTTCTATTCTGCGTTGGGGGCTACTACTAGCCTTTCCTCAGGCTACCATCCGCTGTCCAACGGGCAAGCTGAATGGGCTAACCAAGAGTTGAAAGTGGCTATATGTTGTGTTGCTGCCCAGAATGCTTCTGATTGGTCTACTCACCTGGTCTGGTCTGGATTGAATATGCTAATAACTCACTTCCCTCTTCCGTCACAGGAATTTCTCCATTTGAGGCCCGCCTTGGGTACCTACCACCTCTGTTTCCATCCCAGGAAGTCAATGGGGCAGTTCCCTCGGCCCAAAATCACCTTCACCGATGCAGGTGCACCTGGAGGCAGACCAGGAACACACTCCTCCAAACCAAGAAAAACTACTGTAGAGTCGCTAATCGACACAGGGTGTTAGGACCCATGTACCAGCCCAGTCAAAAGGTATGGCTCTCTTCCAGGAACATTCCATCCAGTCCACGTCACGCAAACTTGCACCCCGGTTATTGGTCCCTATGAGATCGAGAAGGTCATCAATCCTACCTGCTTCCGTCTTCACTTCCCTGTAGCACTCAAGATTGAACCAACATTCCACGTTTTCCAGATAAAGCCGGTCAGTGACAGCCCCCTTTTTTGTCTGAATCAAAAACAAAATCAGTTACAATCTTGTGAGTATCCCGGCCATCTTAACTACTTTTGTGTGTCAAAACAGTTTGAGTCCATTTTATCTATTTATCTTCAGATGACAGAAAATAACTAGGGTGACGTGAAATAAACCAGTCTCAAGAGATGAAAAACCAGCACCCTTCAAGCGCTGGACTCAAGCCCAGGATTGTTACATGGTGTTCATGCAGAAAGGACCTTTAGTGTAAATGCACTAACAAAATAAAACATGGTAATCACAGTGTCACAAAACAGGGAGTTTGTTGCTTCATTCGGAAATGCTGCAAATGCTGTCTGGAAGTCTTGGCCATTTGGCAGGATGCACATCAGGTTATATACTGGGCCATGTCTCCCTGAAGCGTGGGCCACCAAAAAGAGTTTACGGTTGTGTGCTGTCCATGCCTGGCAAGTTTTGTACAAGGTGGAGAACCCGCTTCCGATTGGATGGAGGGACTTACACCCTATCAGCTGGACAGGATGGCTGTGGAGCCTTCGTAGAATTCATTTCTGACAACTTTGTCATCATGTCCCACTGAACAGGAGCTAGGATCAGTGAAGAGGGCATGACGGGTACTGGTGTGACTGATCCTTCCGCAGTGGTGTCTTATAGACAAGACAGTGCATCAGCCTTTCCATTCTTGGAGCCTGGGCGATATGTGATCTGAAACTGAAAGCGTGAGAACAGGGACCAACATGCCTGGAGTGGGTTCAACTCTGCTGGTTTGCCAGGCTAGGAATTCCTGCTGCTGAATCCATGTTTGCCGAAGAATTCTGTCACAAAACAGGCAGACGGCTGGTTTCAATTGCAGCAGGTTTATAGGCTCACCTAAAGGTCCAAAACGCTAAATTAGGGTCAGGCAGACAAAGGTCAATACTATGCATGTGAGCATTAAAGGAGAAACTGTCATGGTACCTCCGGGAGCCCTCTCCTTTCCTTTTCCCTTTCTCTGCTTTTCCTCCCCAGATTGGACATGGCTGTTGGCACTCTCCTCATCAGCCTTCCTGCTCCTATTTATGGTGGACCTTCCCCAGCATTATTCGCCAGTTCTTTGCCCTCCATGGTGCAGTTACCTGGTCCCATGTTTAGGTTATTTCATGTCCCACGAATATTCAGTAACCAAGTATTATTCCTCATAATCAGGACTATCATCATCTACGAGTGCCAACCTGGGTCTACTCTCAAGCCTTTCCATCAAGTTCCACCTCTCATCCAAAGCCTCCAGCCAAGCCCAGAATCCCCGCCTCACCACAAATCCACGCCACGCAGTCGCATCACCTTCACAAGGTTTCACGTTCCCTGCCTCACTCTAGCTCAAGGAAGATTTCGCTCACCATCTGGTCCTCGTCTCAACTTCCACAGATCTCCGGCTCCATCATCAGCTTTGGAAAATAAAGCTCTCCATAAATCCACTCCTGTTTGCATGATCTTTCTGGGTTCCAGCGACTGGGTCTGTTCTAGTCATAGAAAATTATGACAGAAACAGGAGTAGTCAGGATCCAGGTGAGATTCAGGGCAGGTCGCAGGCAAACTGAGTCAGGAACAGGGTCAGGAAACAGAAGATCAGATCCAGATATAACGCTTGCTAAAGAAAGCAGAGTGGAACAAACAATTCTTTGCATTGCACTGAGTGAGGCTCAGTGCAGTGTTTACGTATGCTGTGATTGATTTGGTGAATGAGAGTCAGGTGTGCAGTACTCAGAAACTGCATGCTGGGATTGCTGGGAGATGTAGTGCGTCAGGAACTCTGGAGACGGTTCCCACTGGTGACCAGAGGGGGAGACAGAGCACTGACTTCTGACACAAAGGCACAAAGAGGTGGAAAGAAAGGAGAGCAGCCTTACCAACAATGTAGAAAAAATAGTAACAACAACGGTCAAAGTGAAGATTTATGTTTTGAGGAAGACAGGATGGTGAGAGAATAATGATGTAGGTGTGATGAAAACAGGTCCATCCTTTTACCTTGTGTTCCTGCTGTGTCCTTTGCAGAGTCATGGGAGTTGATTGTGCAAAATCCTCCTACTTCAAGGTAATGGATGGGAACACCTGTGCAGCTCGCCAGTCTATTGCAGGGCGGGGGTGTGGGAGGAAGCCAGAATGCTCAGAAGAAATCGATACATGCACAACGGTGACATGCAAGTGTCATACAGACAGGACTGAGCTGGGAATTGAAACAGGGCCTTCTTAAGTGTCCTGGAGTTGACAACGTTCCAGCATAGCTGATCCAAGCAGGTGTAAAAGCCATGATTGATGCCCTTACAACATCTGCAACAAGATCTGGCACATATAAAAATGGCCAACCTGCTAAAGTGGGAACTTTTAAAAGTGCCAGAACTACTGCACCGTAAGTCTCATAAGCCATGCCAGCAAAGTCATGCTGAGGGTGCAACTGAACAAGCTGAAACCAAAGGCAGAGACCATCATTGCAGAAGAACAGGATTGTTTTAGGTCAGGAAGAAGTACAAAAGAACAGCTCTTCAATCTTAGAATCCTCTGGGAAAAATATCTATTGCCAACAAGATCTGTAATGATATGATATGATATGGAACACTGCATTGTGGGTTAGCATGAGGAAGTATAAAATCAATGCCAACCTTTCAAAGTAGTAAAACATCTCTATGACCATGCCACAAATGCTGTATTATTGAATAGCAATACAGGTGAATGGTTCCAGACAACTCTCAGAGTCAGACAAGCCTGTCTTGTCTTACCATCCCTCTTCAACATTTTCCTGGAAAGGCTGATAACTGATGCACTAGAAGACCATGAAGGATCAGTCGGCATTGGTGGCAGAACCGTCACCAATCTACACTTTGCTCATGATGTTGACGGCTTGGCGGGCAGAGAGGATGGACTGTCCACTCTGATGGAGCTCCTTGACAAAACATCACAGGTCTAGGGCATGAAGATTAATGCAGAAAACATAAAGCTCATGACCAACAACTCAAATGGCATCCAACAGAACGTCAAAGTGGGGCGTCAGAAACTGGAAGCTTTTGATAGTTTTGATTATCTTGGTGCCATCGCGTCAGATGATTGATCCAAACAAGAAATCCTGGTCCTTCGTAGACCAAGACAGGACCAAGTGGCAGGCGGTACAATGGTTTTGCCGGAGAAACCTGATTTGATGGTTCCTGTAAAAGGTGTTAGAGGAGTTTACAGCTGTTTGTGAACGCACAGGCGCAAAAGCAGGAATGCATACACACCCACAAATACATGAACAGAAACAAAAACACACAAGAAACTACACCCCCAGGGACACATTAACCCTTGTCCTATCTTAGATGACCCCTCCCTTACATTGACGTGTTCTCCCTACCATGACAAAGGTGGACAAAGGTGGACAAAGGTGGAAAGATTTCATGTAATCCATGGACACCAGTGAAGACCACAAAAGTGCCTTGGATAGCACAAGGGTTAAATAACACACAGGCAAGTGCACACTCACAAAGGAAAAGAAGCCACAAACACAACCACACACACACTAACACCAACAGATACAAACACAAAAACACATACACTACCACACAGGTGCGCTGTTCTGAGTTTCTGTGGTTTGCTCATAGATGGCAGAATTTTTTGAGGTTCTGGAGCAGAAGCACAAACATTTCTGTTCTGGTCAAGGTCACCTTTAATTTTCTGTTGATTCAGCACTTTTATTTAGGCTGTCCTGTTTGAGAAGCATATGATGGAATAAAGGAGATGTGAGTGGACTGACAGGACAAAGTGCATACTTACCTGTTTCTTTTGTCCCAAAGAAATAGACATTCTTTGTAGATTTTAACAGATGGTTGCGAATGTACCTTGCAGGTCTGCCTGTGACAGGTGCATGCCTGCTAGATTAGGGATTTGGTTCAGCTGTGTCTGTCCCTATATAAGGAAGAGGAATTGAGTGGATAGACAGCACCTGCCTGCCTAAATGGTGATGCTGGAAGTGGCTGGAAGTGTTGCAGATGTTATGAGCCACTGCATGTCCTTTACCTACCCTTTTTTTGAAACATTTTTAATGTGTTTTTAGAGCAAAGTTGCATTGCTGTGTGGATGACTCTGATTTGTCTTGTTGTACAGGTCTGGGTTGGGCACCGGTGCGTGCGGTGTTGGTGAGGGGGGCCCCTGCTGGCAGCGTTTTCCTCACTCCAGTTCCCTCACTGTATTTGTTTCTATTCCTTTTCAATGCATAGTGGAAGCTTCGTTGGCACGTTTCTCACTGTGTATGCGTGGGATTGTTTTGTTTTCAGCATGAAGTGGAGTGAGGTGCGCTGTCTCGTACTGGCTTAGTCCACGGCCCCTCTCTTCCCCTCCCCTCCTGCATGGGCGGTCGACTCGGCCTTCCAGGTTTTTTTCTTCTTTTCCTTTTATTATGATCGTTTTGTCTGTGTATAGATCGTCAGAGTAAAATTGCAACAATGGAAATTTTAAATTGTTGATAAATTAAAATTTTATACGTTTTTATTTTCCCAGCCATTTTTTTGGGTGGCTCCACTCTGCAATGGCGGCACCTTGGTCACACATAGGTTAGCCCATAGAGTTATTGTTCAAGTCACTTTATTTTTCTTTAGCCAAGTTATCTTTGCTAATGCATAAGTCTTTACCTTTTTGTATGTATAAGATTGATCCACAATGCTTTTGATCCTGTCTCACTTTTTGATTGAGACTAACCTTTTTCGACTTTATTCTCCTGTAAAAGAGCCAAATAAGTTCAAAATCAAGTTTGGATTTTCTGTCAGTTCTGACGATTGTTCTTGAGGGAGGATGTCAGGGTGGTGGCTCAAGTGTCTGACACCTCAGTTGAGGTATTCTTTAATAACTACTCATTGGCTTTCCATAAGGTCTCCTGTGGGAGAGTTTTCTGTCAGAATATGCAACAGCATGAATCCCTGAGCAGAAATCACATGAACTAAAACAGTTTTCTGGAGGAACTTTTAGCATTATTGTTAATTATGAGGCGGTGATTCAGATCCATCAGGCTTATGTAACACTGTGACTTCCTGGGGTCAGTATCCTCCTACACTGCAGCTCTCTGACAACACGCAGCATTTAGACGAGTACTTGAGGTGGAAACATAAATCCCTCCATATATGCACTGAGAAGGGTGACTGGATGCTGTATCCATGACTACCTTCTCACGTAGTCTGCATTATTTTTATCACAAAATCCTTTCTCTCTTCTTTCTCCTCCTGAGCTTTATGCAAACATGTTGGTGAAATGCACAGGTTCAGCTTTGTATGTCAAGAAAATAAAGTCAGAGAGGCTCAATAACTCTGCTAAGAGACTGTTTGGAGTTTATAAATGGGTGAAATGATTTTTGTGGGTAATAGATGAAGAACTAGAGCTTTTTTATGTGGCTAATCCTTCTCTGAAACAGGGACATGCTTTTCAGGGCAGAGAGTAGGAGGTGATCGGTCGTGTGGTTGCTGCACTGGTAAAAAGAAAACACGTCGAAAAACTTTTCTCTGCAAAGTAAAGGTTTAAAGAAATATTTTCAAGCAACATAGTCCACAGCAACATGAGATACTGTTTGGTCCAATGTCATCAGAAATGGACCTTTATGGATAAACTGTGAAGATGCACTTTATCCTTTAAATGAGACTTACAATCGTTTTTTCATAAAACAAGTGAAAAGAGCTCCACTTTGTGGACATAAAGCTGTGCAGAAGAGAAAGAAAGCTTTAGTTTACTAAGGAAAGGCTGGCGACTGCAGAAACGGAAGACTGTGGGACTGTGGGACCTGATGAGTTTAGGCTATTCTTGTTTCAGAAGGACAGAAGCTCTGTTGTCTAAGGAGTGCTTTTGTGTTGAAACACATTTTTACATGTTTCATTTGATGTGCTGGTAGATGTGCTTTTAGGAATTAAGAAACGCTGCTACGACATTAAGTATACACCTCAAAAACACCGGGGATCCCCACAAATTGCAGGTGTGAGCTGCAGGGCCTTACTCTATTGCATCTGAAATGTTTACAGCTGAAAAGAAACGACCAATTGTTGAGGGCCCATTAGCCGATCTTCAACTGATGCAGAGCTTTCACAATTCACATTTTCACATGTAGAGGCTTTGTGATGGTTGATGACAAACCAAAAGGCAAATGACCAGAGTCAAATTTTGGGTTTGCAAGTAGATGTGAACACAAATATGTGAACATCAGGAGAAATTTAGGACATATTTCAGACCAAATTCAGTGGTGGCTTGCAGTTGGCTGTGACACATGAAAATATTAATATATTATAATAAAATAAAAATCTGGTCACAAATCTTTTTGTAAGAAGTATTTTTCCTATGCAATTTCCACAATGTCCAACATTTATTCAAGTATATTTGAAAACAGAGTCAGGGCATCACCAGCTGGGAAGCTTACTGGACTTCAGTGTCACTGTCCATAAAATGACACGTCAACACAACAGAGAATAAGGTTTATTTGGAGCTCAGTAGGGTGATGTTAATTTGAGGAACCCAGGAACTGTAAACAAGTGTTCCCAGTAATCTTTAAATTCTGTTCATGCCATTTTCAGACAGGAGAAAATAAAAACAGTGTTGTTTTCTAGGACATATTTTCTGCAGAGAAGCAGGAATTCGTTAGAAATTCACCTCTGAAATTCACCTCCGAGTTGTCTGAATGTTGGCGAGGAGTAAGCCTGCATTTTTTTCCATCATCATTTTACTTTTACTCTGTCCTGTTAGCAACCTAACATTACCGCTCCAACAAAAATGGCGAGCATTATCAGAGCCATCCAGCCGTACAGTGTAGATTCAGATTCCAGACGAGGAAAACAAAGACATACATGAATCTATTTGTCTGCAGGTGGATTCATCAGAATGGAGCGGAGCAGGGAGCTTGCCGTAGTAACTTGTACATCAAAGTTACAAGCTTATTCCAAAGACATTTTTTCATCTTCTTCGAATTCATAACGATTTTAAAAGGTATTCAGAAATGCAGTTTTAGGCTTAATTTTCTTTTTAAAGAGATGACATCATGTACAATACCTAGCAGAGTCGTTTTGGAGTATCGCCATCAGACAATTCTGGCACACTCCAAAAAGATATCTGCAGATCAGAGATGTAGTGATGATAAAAGATGATGACCTGCCTAGGACTGAATGGAGGTTGGGTTGAGTTTTAGAGACCACAACAGATAAAAATGGATGTGTTAGAAGAGCGAAGACATGTTTGGGTGACAGAAAACTTAGCAAGAAGGGTGAACATATTAGCAAGCATTTGCTGCTTGAACGTCCAGTTCAGAAACTGGTTTTATGGCTAGAAGGTGATTAGATTGCAGCAAGGCACACATGCTTAACAAGTCCTGAGTGTACACCTCTTTATTTATAATATTCCCTTTAATGAACATGTTTCTGGTCATTGGTCATTTTATTTAGAAATCATTTGTGTTTGCTCCCTCTATTGTTATCAACCTGTTATTTAAAACCAATTGTTTGGTGAGAGTGTAAATGAACCAATTTACTGGTTTTCTTATTATAGTTTAACATTTCCTTTCATTGAAGATGCCTGTAATTTCATAGGAGGTAATGTTTAAGATGTAAGAGAACATTCTAAGAAAAGTGTTAATGTTTGTAACGTGTTTTGTGTTAAAGAACGAAATACTTTTGAAGTTATCCAACAAGCTAACGCTACTAGCTAAGGTAAAAAAAATCATTGTAAAACCAAAAGGGAATAATTGTCAGTTTGTTGTTTTGCTTTTCTTCAGCTCTTACGACGTGAATATGATTCTAAAGAGGGAAAACACAGCCTGAAGTGGGACAGGCAAATTGACAAAAGTTTACTCCCTTGACAGGACAAAGTAAAGCGGGAGTTTCGTTGAAGTCTCTTTGTTGGTCCACCTTACTTCAGTCAAAAGGGATCACAATGTAAACACTTTGAGCGTAAACAGACACAACCTTCTGTTTTTACTGCACAAGGAACACTGTTGTTTGGGTCTTAGGTCCTTTGATAATGAGGGGTCACAAAAGTTCTGTCATTTTTGGTTTTGCATTGGAATCCAAACGTTTTCCAACTACATCTTGAAGAAACATTAAGAGAGCTGAGGGGAAACAGAGCAATAAGAGTAAGATGCACACTCACGTTGCATCACAGATACCAACTTTGAAATTGCTCTTCCCCATGTGTCTTAGGTAACACACTTAAGACCAGCTTTGATATGGCAACCTTTGAAGGAGCCGGAGAGCTGATGTTTCATGGGGCATGTGTGGGCTAACTACCGACTCTGAGTCAAAAACAGATTCAAGTCGTTTGCCCATGTTCGGTCAACAGACACTGTTGATCCTCTCTTGTCCTTGAAGTTGCCAGAGATCTTTGTCATGTATCTCCAGACTTCTTTGACATTGCTCTGCTTAAGCTCTTCGTCCATCTTCATCCTTCAGCGCGATTGGCATCCCCAGAGCTTAAATTTAAGATCTTTTTGCTTTAACTGATCTCGGTTACCGGATGGGAAAGCTCTTTTCTTCTCGTTTAGCAGGGCCTTCAGTTCTATGGTAACCCATGACTTTTTATTAGAGAAGCACTGTACCTTCTTGTTTGGAACAGTGTTCTCCACACAGAAGTTGATGTGATCAATGATGCATACAGATACATGATGCATACATGATGCTTATGATTGGAATTGGATCCAAGATGGCGGCGCGTACAGACGCAGTGGCTTGGAGCTCACACAGTCAATTCTTTTTTTTGCACTTTAACTCTGGTGATTTGCATCTCTTTGCACATATCAAGAACGCTATCACTTAAGTACAGTCGTACGGAACTCCTACAACTAAACACAGGAGAACGTCACTTGTCAGCCGAGTATCTCTTCCCCCCAAAGATCGCCAGACCATCCCCTATACTCACCATATACCATAGACCATATACTCACAACAGAAGGCCGGAGAAGGAGACGCTGCGTGTGCAGATAGAAGAGAGGCAAGACAGCGGGCATAGGGGTTTGGCTAAAGGCTAACCTGTTTAAACCGCCCCTTCCTACCATCTTTCTCTCCAATGTGCGATCAATCCGGAATAAGATGGATGAGATCCGACTGCTGACAGCTACACAAAGGACTTTTAACAACTGCTGCTGCATGATTCTCTCGGAAATGTGGCTGGACAGCACCATCCCAGACGCGGTTATAGAGCTGGAGAGCCGCACCGTCCTGTCGCACCTACCGGCCCGACAGGACTGCGGACTCAGGTAAGAAGAGCTGCGGAGGGCTATGCATCTACATAAACAACTCTTGGTGCACCAACGTCACCGTAGTGGATAAGCTGTGTAGCCCGGAGGTGGAACTCCTGCTACTAAAATGTCGACCGTTTTACCTCCCGAGGGAATTTTCTGGTGTTTACATCTGTGCTGTGTATATTCCACCGGACACTAATGCTAAGCTGCGCTAGCACAGCTACACAGCAGCATCAACAACGGCCTAGTAGCACATCCAGACTGTATTTTTATTGCAGCTGGGGACTTTACTCATGCTGACTTAAAATCACTCCTTCATAATTTCCACCAAAATGTGAAATGTGCTACCAGAGGAGACAAGACACTAGACCAGGTGTACACTAACATAGCAAAAGCATACAAAGCCCAAGTTTATCCTCACCTCGGACAATCTGACCACCTTTCTCTTCTGTTACATCCAGTTTATACACCCATAATCAAAAAGGTGAAAAACCCGTCAAACTCTGGATAATTACACCTCCACTGTTTTGGATTACATCTGTTTCTGCGTGGATAAAGTAACACACTGGAGACAGCTTTGTGTGTTTCCAAATCAACAACCTTGGATGACATACAGAGTGCAACAACTGATTCAAGCGAGGAACTGCGCACTCAAAGCTGGGGATGAGGAAGCATACAGCAAAGCCAGGACTGCTTTAAAGAAAGGCATCAACACTGCAAAACAGCAATACAAGAGGCGCATTGAAGCCAGCTTCGACTCCCCCACAAACCCCAGACAGGTCTGGGAGGGCATAAGGGCAATCGCGGACTATAAGAGGAAATCACCACCACCCCCAGTGGACTCTCCTACACTGGCTGAGGACTTAAACCTCTTCTATGCCCGTTTTGACAGAGAAAATACAGATCACATCCTGCCCCCCTTCCATCCTACCCACACCCCCCCAGTCCTGAGTACACACGAGGTGAGGTGTGTTTTGCAAAACATCAACACCAGGAAAGCAGCCGGGCCAGATGGCTTTCGGGCCGGGTGCTGAAGGAGTGTGCAGCGGAGCTGACTGACATCTTTACCACCATCTTCAACTTGTTGCTCTCCACAGCGTGCGTCCCCACCAGCTTCAAATCTGCTACAATAATCACCATTCCTAAGCAATCGAAGGTCACATGTTTAAATGACTACAGACCCGTGGTGCTGGCTTCCATCACTGCAAAGTGCCTGGAAAAACTGGTCATAAAACACATCAAAGCTGCAATACCACCATCATTGGACAGATATCAATTCACTTACAAGAAGAACAGGTCAACTGAAGATGCCATCGCCATTGTGCTCCATAGGTTATTGGAGCATCTGGAGCATAAGAACACCTATGCACGGCTTCTTTTTGTCGACTACAGTTCAGCTTTCCACATAATTCGGCCATTCAAGCTTCGAGCCAAGCTACACCACCTTGGACACCGCACTGTGCAACTGGACTACAGATTTCTTAACCAACCGCAGACAGAGTGTTAGAGTGGGAAAGTACACTTCATCCACTGTTTTAATCAATACGGGGGCCCCCCAAGGGTGTGTGCTGAGCCCTCTACTCTACTCTCTGTTCACTTATGACTGCTGCTCATCATCTTCATCCAACCTCATCGTTAAATTTGCTGACGACACTACAGTGCTTGGACTAATTAACATCAATAATGAAATGGACTACAGGAAAGAAGTGCAACACTTGGCGTCATGGTACAACAATAACAACCTGGTCCTAAACATCACAAAAACCAAGGAAATTATTGTTGACTTCCGGAGATGCAGTAAGAACCACCAGCCACTTTCCATTGGCACGGAGATGGTGGAGAGGGTGACCAGTTTTACATTTCTGGGGGTCACAATGACTGAGGACCTATCCTGGGGTCTACACACTGCCTCAGTGGTGGGCAAGGCCCAACAACGCTTGTACCACCTGAGGAAACTAAACACGGCTAAAATCTCCAGGCAGCTAATGGTGAATTTTTACAACTGTGCCATCAGCAGTGTTCTGACATTTGGTTTCCTAGTGTGGTTTAACAGCTGCACAAAGGCTGATCAGCAAAGACTGGTAAAAACAGCTGGGAAAATCATTGGGACCACTCTCCCAGAGATGAGCAGCCTCTACACCACCCGCTGTCTAAAGAGAGTCCACAACATCCTGCGCGACCAGGACCATCCAGCCCACCACCTCTTCCATCTGCTGCCCTCAGGAAGGAGGTCCAGGTCTATTAAGGCCAGAACAACCAGACTGAGCAACAGCCTTTATCCACAGGCTGTGCGGCTGCTGAACAGTCCCTCCCAGAACTGCCCCCCCCCCATCTCCTCATCTGAGCACACTGTCAAACTGAACTTTGCATTGCTGCTACTAATTTAAGATCTTGTGTACACTGAATGTCTTATTTACTTATTGTTATATTGTTATACTGTTTTTTCATGTTTAGTCCTTGCTGTGTTCCCTTTTGTACTGATGCTGTACTTTATTTATTTATCTACTTATTTATTTATTGGGTATTTATTTGGTGAATTGAACTGAGTGGTTCTTGTTGTTGATGCTCCAAACACATTTCCGTTGTTTCACTGACAATGACAAATAAATCTCCTTTAATACAGGATACAAAGTTCCTCCCAGTCCGTACAGTCTCTCAGAGTCTCACCACTCCCATTAGATCATAGCCTGACCATGTTTGTGGTGAGGGGTATCAGCGGCGAGAAGTAAACAGTTAGCACAAAAGAAACTCCATGTGCCAAAGAGTATGGTTGAACACTAACCGCTAACAGTTTGATGTCTTTGGTGCAGCACCATGACTGTGACATCATGCAGCTGTGCTGCATGGAACCCCTCCGATTCTGGTTCTTTGGTGACATTCTTGGGTTTTTGTTTTACTGTTTTTCAAACGAAATGCATGTTGGTTGGTGCTAAAAAAAATAAAAAAATTCTTCCCGTGGCTCCAGTCGAGGTGCCTTTCAGTGGTTATTGAAATTAGGATGCTAAGAATAGACAGAATAAATGTGGTGTCTGTCTGTTGTACAGGCTACAAATCCCCAGAGGCAAATTCATAATTTGATTTTTCTAAGTTTGTCTTCGAAAAAGGATCATAGAATCAAATTAAAGTCATTATTTTTTTGTGCTCTTCCCGTCAGCTGGCACATCTGGACCCTTGAAAAAGGGATCTGCAGTTTGTGGTTCACAGACACTTGAAAAAGAACCACTTTCAAAACCATTCTGTGGAAAATGCCAAGCATTATATTACCACATCTTGCAATGCTTACCAGTCGTCTGCTTTTGTGGGTTTGATTCTCCAGAGTCTCTGCAGAGAAGCATCGACACATCCGGGATGCTCTGATGCTGCACTGGCAGAGGTGTGAAACGCCACTTTGGGATTTTGCAATTGTGTGTGAGTGATTGTGTGGGTGGGCTTTGGCCTGTTCCCCTCCCCTCCCACGTCCTTCAGCTCTGCCTTAACATTAGCATGGAAACAGCAGCTGTATCACTGCAACCTGACGCTCACGTCGAACAGCAGTCCAGCTAAACCCCCACGCACATACACACTCACAAAAAAATGCACACATCTACAGAAAACGTGCATTCCCCCAAGTGGACACAAACACACAACTACATGTACACTCACATTTACAAACATACACGCAGATACATTCTTCAGCACACACACCTGCAAGTCAAACTAGACCTATCTACAGCAGAAGAAACAGAATTCAGTGAGATGTAATCCTTTTACTTTCAGCCCACACAATAAGCAACACACTTAACTATTGTGGACATTTTCCATGTGTGTCTGCCATTTCTCAGGATTCTGTAATGAATAAAAATTGGTTCATTTCTTTACCAGTGAAGGAGGAGTCAGAATCTGCCTTTTCTTCACAAGGGGAATTTTTATTTAAAAGTTCAGTCCAACGTGCACACAAGTTTGTGATTGGTGGCTTGTATCTTCTTGTAGGTGAATCTTTGTTTATTTCTTTCAAGCAGACACAAAGTCGGGGTCTTCATTTATGGTAACAAACCAGCTCTTTTCAGATGTGAATGTCTGCTTGACCCCAGTAACAAACATTTTGATGGATCTACGGATCTGACCCACTGACAACACTTAAAAAAAGATATTGAACATAGTTGCGTGTTGATGTTACATTTCTGCATCCTTTGGACATTTCTGAGGCATTCATACCCCAGAAGTGTTTAGCTGCAGTAAAAGCTCTAATACAACCCACACACTGAAATCAGTGTAGGTACACACACACACACACACACACACACATGCACAGATTCTGTGTAAAACCGGTTTCCCTGTTTAGCATGCATCTGTGATTCTTTGGATGGGTGGACAAAAGCTACTGACTTTAGCTGCATGGAAGTTACATCTAAATATGTTGTGGTTCAGAATTCAAATACAGTACATTGATTTAACCTTAAGTAGCAGTCCAAACGTCCAGATCTGCTCTCAAATCAATCTTTAAACTTTGCTGGATCACACTTCTCAGATAGTATTTGAAGCTTTTCTGTCACATGACCAGGTAGAACAGAACTCACAGAACTTCATGCAGTTTCCATGTGTTGTGCAACAAAATTACAAAATGGATTCAGAATTTGTCACCAGTTTGGACTTTCTTAAATTAGATGAACTAAAAGTCCTGACACCTAAGGGTTGTCCGTCTTTCAGCCTTGCTGCTGTGGATCATCCTATATCCTAAATCCTGACTTCACACTGCTGTTTGCAATCATGCAAAAGACCCTCACATGGCTGATAATGCACATCTACTTTAGGGTATTATAGAGGTGCTGTAGGCTGTTGCAAATACTAGCAGATGCACATTCTACTCTATTTGTCTGCTGATATTTATTTTGGAAGAAGTGTTTTTTTCTTTTCTTAATACTTTAGGCATGCAGGGGTCCTGCAGTGATGGACTTGTTTCTTAAACTGCACCCAGGGACAAGAATAATCTGTACTTGACGATGCTATGTGAGTTGACATCTGGAGAGTTAAGGCAAAACATAAACTAATGTTTCACCCAGTGCTGTCATGCAATCAATTATTTTTGTGCAAATATTTCATTATGACTTGTAAGTACTTGATCAAATTAATCTGTTTTTAATCTGACCTCATAATTGCTGTAAAAAGCTTAATTTTTTAGGTATTTTCATTGAAACTTGTGACATTGTAGCAAATTAAAATATCAAAATACAACTAAAAAGTGGCTTTATGAAGTTTTATTAAACTTATTGTCATGGTTTGTCAAAAGTTCAGAGTGACCCAGATGCTGTAACCCAGAAGGAGACTAGGACAATAAGATGAGTTAAGAAGTCTTTATATAGAAAGGTGAGTCTTAGGCTTCTTTCCAACAGGGGCGCAGCAGCTGGCTGGAGGAGAGCAGCAGCAGGATTCCAGACGAGGGACAGCGTGGAACCAGGGGACAGCGACCAGGTGAGATCCAGAGTAGATTATTCCGTGGGAGGAAAACGAACTGGCGTCGAGTGGAGGTCCAGGAACTCCTTAAGAGGCCATGGCGGTGATGAGGGTAAGTGGAGACAGCTGGTCGCGTCCGGAGCAGAGCAGGCAGGGGAGGGGGAGAGCAGCTGGCAGAGGCACCATGTCAGTACCCCCCCCTCAACGACCGCCACCAGGCGGTCCAAGACGACGGTCAGGATGGGCCCGGTAAAAGTCGTCGATGAGGGTATGGTCCAGAATGAGGGAGCGGGAAATCCATGAACGTTCCTCTGGACCATACCCTTCCCAGTCCACCAAGAACTGCACCCCCCGCCCACGGCGCCGGACATCCAAGATCCTACTAACCGTAAAGGCCGGGGCGCCGTCGATGGTACGGGCGGGTGGCGGGGAAGCGGACGGCGGGCAAAGCGGACTCTCAGTGACTGGCTTGACCTGTGAGACGTGGAACGTGGGATTCACCTTGAGGGCAGCAGGGAGACGTAGCTTGACACAAACAGGATTTATGACCCGGTCAATGGTGTAGGGTCCAATGAACTTGGGAGCCAGTTTCCGGGACGAGGCCTGTAGAGGAATGTTACGAGACGATAACCAAACCTTCTGGCCAGGTTGGTAGTTGGGACTCACCACCCTATGACGGTTGGCTATCTGGCAGTTGCTCTCCTTGGTGCGGAGGAGAGCCGCCCTGGTCTGCAGCCAGATGTCACGACACCGCTGAAGGTGGAGCTGGACCGAGGGCACTGCCAGATCCAATTCCCGGGAAGGAAACAAAGGGGGTGAGTAACCCAAGGAGGCCTCAAAAGGTGATATCCCGGTGGCAGTGGACGAATGGGAATTGTGGGCATACTCTACCCACACCAGGTATTTGGACCAGTCCTCCTGATTCTGAGCCGCCAGACACCTGAGAGCCGCCTCCAGCTCCTGGTTAGCCCGTTCAGCTTGTCCATTGGCCTGTGGGTGGTACCCGGAGGTAAGGCTGACTGTGGCTCCGAGGGCGGAGCAGAAGGCCTTCCATACTTGAGATGTAAATTGAGGTCCGCGGTCGGACACGATGTCACTGGGTATCCCATGGTGTCTGAAAACGTGATGGATGAGGGCATCGGCCGTTTCCATGGCAGAGGGCAACTGAGGCAGAGGAATGAATTGAGCGGCTTTTGAAAAACGATCAATGACTGTAAGGATTACCGTATGGCCTTGAGACGGAGGAAGCCCAGTAACAAAATCCACCGCAATATGAGACCAGGGACGGCTAGGCGTGGATAGAGGCAGGAGATGACCTGAGGGGGGCCTGTTGGAAGCCTTGGAACGGGCGCAGATACTGCAGGCTGAGATATATTCCCTGACATCCCGTTCCAGGGAGGGCCAGAAAAAACGCCGCTTTAGGAGGCGGATGGTCCTGTAAACTCCCCCGTGGCAGGCGATGCGGGACGTGTGTCCCCAGGCAATGACTTCTGACCTGAGGGATTCGGGGACATACAGTGTACCAGAAGGACAGGAGGTGCCGGCAGGAATCTCACCTTGAGCTTGCTGGACTTTGCTCTCGATCTCCCAGGTGAGGCTTCCAACGAAACAGGACATGGGGAGAATGGATGAGTCAGAGGAGGAATCAGAGGAGGAGTATTTGCAGGACAAAGCATCAGGCTTAACATTTCGGCTGCCAGGCCGGTAGGAGATCGTAAAGTGAAAACGATCGAAAAACAAACACCACCTGGCCTGGCGGGAGTTTAAGCGTTTCGCGCTGCGGAGATAGGCGAGGTTCTTATGATCTGTCCAGACTATGAATGGTTTTTCTGCTCCCTCCAGCCAGTGGCGCCATTCTTCCAAGGCTAGTTTTATAGCCAATAACTCACGGTTGCCCACATCATAGTTTTGCTCCGCCTGGCTTAGTTTGCGGGAAAAAAAAGCACACGGTTTAAGCTTCCCAGAGCTTTCCTCCCGTTGTGACAGAACCGCCCCCACGCCGGAATCAGAGGCGTCCACCTCAACGATAAATTGCTTCGTGACATCAGGTTGAATGAGGATGGGAGCTGAAACAAAAAGGGACTTAAGTTTTTTGAATGCGGAATCGGCAGCAGGGTTCCAGGAGTAAGTTTTATTGATGGAGGTGAGTTGAGTGAGAGGCGCTGCAATACTACTGTAGTTACGGATAAAGCGGCGGTAGAAATTTGCGAAACCCAAAAACTGTTGGAGCTTTTTCCTGGTCTGGGGTATTTCCCACTGGGCAACGGCCTCAATCTTAGCTGGATCCGGACGTATGTTGCCTGCTTCGATGATGTATCCCAAGAATGGAACGGTGGAAACATGGAATTCGCACTTTTCGGCTTTAACAAACAGCTGATTAGCCAATAATCTTTCTAGAACTAGGCGAACATGATGTTTATGCTGGGAGGAATCGGAAGAGTAGATGAGGATGTCATCCAAATATATGAAGACAAATCTGTTAAGGAAATCCCGCAGAACATCATTTACAAGGCGTTGAAATACTGCGGGGGCGTTAGTGAGGCTGAACGGCATAACAAGATATTCGTAATGACCTAATGGCGTAGTGAATGCGGTCTTCCATTCATCCCCCTCACGGATTCGCACGAGGTGGTAAGCATTACGAAGATCTAGTTTTGTAAAGATTTTGGCTTGCTGGACAGATTCAAATACGGAATCGATTAAAGGGAGAGAATATTTGTCCTTAACCGTGATCTGATTTAACTCACGGAAATCAATGCAGGGACGTAGAGTCTTGTCTTTCTTTTCTACAAAGAAAAAACCTGCACCGACAGGAGATGATGAGGGGCGAATGTGACCTTGGGACAGAGCTTCCTGAATATAATTCTCCATGGCAGTCTTTTCTGGATCCGAAAGTTTATATAGTTTCCCCTTGGGAAGGGGGGCGCCATTTAATAGCTCGATGGAACAATCATAAGGTCGGTGAGGCGGAAGTGAACTAGCTTTAACTTTACTGAAGACCGTACGAAGATCGTGATAACAGGCAGGAACGTTTGACAGGTCGATATCCTCTTGAGCTGAATCAGGTACGTTAGTAATGGGCAAGGCGGAATGGAGACAATTAGCCAAACAGTAGGTACTCCAATTAGCAATACGGGGCGAGCTCCAGTCAATGTGTGGATTATGAATCTGGAGCCAGGAGAACCCCAGGATTATCGGGGTCTGAGGACAGTGAGTAATGAAAAACTGAAGGTATTCCCGGTGATTTCCCGAGGTGAGAAGGAGTACGGGACCAGTGCGCTTAGTAATGCGAGTGAGTTGTTTGCCTCCTAGGCCGGCAGCTTTAACAGGATTAGCGAGAGGTTCAACAGGAAGAGAGAGTTCTTGAACGAGACGTTGATCGATAAGGCTATGTTCAGCCCCAGAGTCTATGAGAGCCTCGAGTTCGAAAACCAGATTCTTGTGACTGAGCTTGACTGGAACACATAAAAACTTGGAACTGTGAATGAGTTCAGCATCTCCTCCCCGTGGCCTGTTATCTAACGGGGGGCTCGGGAGTTTTAAACGTGCGCGGCAATCGGAGACCATATGACCGGCTTGGCCACAATAGAAACATAAGCCCTCGTCCCGTCGTTTATCACGTTCCTCGGGGGATAGTTTTGAGTGACCGATCTGCATAGGTTCATGGGGAACATTGTCAAGAGTTTCACGGTTAGAAGGTTGAACCGCATGCATAGGAGGAGATGGATTGACCGGAGACTTACGTTTTTGTTCTGCGAACCGTTCCCGTAACCTGATGTCTGACCTTAGGGCTGCGGTGACCAGGTCTTCAAAAGAGTCCGCCTCTGGCTGAGAACATAAATGATCCTTGATACGTTCGTTAAGTGACTGATAAAATATCCCTTTTAGAGCAGAGTCAGGCCAACCAGCTTCGACCGCTAGAATGCGGAAGTCAATCAGATGGTCGCTTACCGGGCGGTTACCTTGTTTGAGACTTTGTAACCGCCGGACTGCTTCTTCCTGCTTTCGGGGCTGATCGAAGACGAGCCGGAATTCTCCAATGAAACTGTCGTATGGGAGATGAGCGATAGGATGCGAGGCTAGAAAAGCTTGGGCCCATTGTAGCGCCTTACTGCGGAGAGAGTTAACAATCAATGAGATTTTGCTGTGGTCGGAATGGTAATACCTTGGAGCCTGCTGGAAAATGAGTTGGCACTGTAGTAGGAACCCTCCAAAGGCCTCTACATTGCCGTAGAAAGGTTCCGGCTGAAGGCGGACATTTTCTGGGATGTCGGCGGAAACGGAAGTGGCTTTGTTGACGGAATCGGGATCTTGAGCAGCGGCTGCGGAATTAGCATGTTGGCTAGTAGATGCACTGAGGAATTGCGTGATGCTGTCGAGGCGACGGAAAAGATCCCACTGAGCCGAGGACAGGAGAGTGATGGCCTCCGCTTGATGAGTAAGAAGATTTTCTTGTATGGATAAGGCATGTTGGAGCCCTTCCGGGTCAGCTGGGTCAGGAGTTTGGCCAGTTCGTTCTGTCATGGTTTGTCAAAAGTTCAGAGTGACCCAGATGCTGTAACCCAGAAGGAGACTAGGACAATAAGATGAGTTAAGAAGTCTTTATATAGAAAGGTGAGTCTTAGGCTTCTTTCCAACAGGGGCGCAGCAGCTGGCTGGAGGAGAGCAGCAGCAGGATTCCAGACGAGGGACAGCGTGGAACCAGGGGACAGCGACCAGGTGAGATCCAGAGTAGATTATTCCGTGGGAGGAAAACGAACTGGCGTCGAGTGGAGGTCCAGGAACTCCTTAAGAGGCCATGGCGGTGATGAGGGTAAGTGGAGACAGCTGGTCGCGTCCGGAGCAGAGCAGGCAGGGGAGGGGGAGAGCAGCTGGCAGAGGCACCATGTCACTTATAGCCTTTACTTTCACACTACTAAGAGGTAAATTATTCTCGAACAATAAAAACAAATTAACAAATCAAACATTAGGTCCAGAGTGCTCTAATTTAACACATTAAAAATAGTAGGAACCCATTTTTCAGTAATCCACAACATATTGATCATGAACTTCTTGTTACTACCATAACACATATGTTGACATACAGGTTATCACAGCAGCGAGACAGTAGAAAAGACATGAGTGATTTTATTGCTTCCTTTAATCTGTTTGGTGAATTTGATCATTCGGTGGCAAAAAGCAGGGGCCCAGGAGCAAGGAGCAAGCCCCAGCCCAGCTAGAGAAGTGTTCTCTGTTTTATTGTAAACACCCAGTGGTTAACCAGTTTCTGTGTTGAAAGGTTTTAAATCCACAGGGATATTGTCTTAGCCAAAGATTCTTTTGAGTTTCTTGTACAATTCAGACATGTACAGGATTGTGATGTTTCTCCTGTGTGGCTCTTGTTCATTCTTGTTGTGTATATTTGTGATCTGAGATTTGGAGAAGGTCCATCTAGGATATACAAATCTCCTTTAAATGTCCGGTAATAAACATTAGCCTAAATCCAGTGAAACGGCTTTTACATTCTACTTCAATGGACTGAACCTGGATGACTGACATTATCACCCGTTTATTGTACTGTGGTAAAGGACTATTGATTGGTTACTGAGTGGCTGTGGTTGTGAAAATATGTGTTTATTACTCATAAACTCAACATCTGGACTGTATAAATTTAATGATGAGCACCAAACTCCTGGTCCTCACTTACTTGAACAGCTCCATGAGACTTTTAGGTAAGATTTCTTCTAATGTTTTTGAGCTGAACAACCAGCAAATTAGCAGAAAACAGTATAAAGCAGAGCTCCTCCCAGAGAACATTCGGTCACATACTAAATCTTATCTTCATTTGCTGTATCCAGCTCCCTCTCTGTCATCCTCCAGATGTCTTTGTATTATTTTAAGATGAGGGAATTGATGGTACAAATCTGGAGTGATTGTTGAAGAAAAGTAGCTGTCTGACATTTGGGGCCATGTGAAAGCTGTCAGGGCTGCAGAGCATGTGTGAAAACAGTTCTAGTCATCACAGAAAAGCTGATTGGCACCCAGAGCTGTGTTCTTTTTTTAGCGTCTCACTTATAATCCAACCATTTCTTTCAACCTCTGTGGCGTCTTTTGTTCTGAGCTCAGAGAGCTGCTCATTTCAGTCAACATCTAGCTTTTTGTTCTAGTCCTAATTCCACATCTGAAGGCAAATATGTCATTTTTTTCATACATCACAGATAACTTGTGAAGCTGCACACATGCAAATGACAAACAACTACACACACTGAAGGGAGTGAAAGTCAGGCTCAGCTGAGATCCAAGTATGTTCCTGATGAGGCAGTGGCAGTAACATGGATATACAGATAAGAACAGATGTGTAGAGATGCTAACGCAGAGGGTTTGGTGCTTTGCTGCTATTACGCTGTCCGCAACACTGTTTCAAATGCTAAGAGCAGAAGGCCTCTTGTGCGGGACAGATGTTACAGTTACATTAGGGAGCTTCACAGTCACACTTCTATTCACCCATTCACACACTGATGGCAGTTCCATTGCCAAACACCAGCGTCAGCCTAAAATGACCAGAGGCAATGTGGGGTTCAGTGTCTTGCCCAAGGACACTTCAACACGTGGGCGGGAAAGGTAGGCTTGAACCTGCAAACATTTGATGAGAGGTCAAACGCCCTACCGCTGCACCATGTCTGCCCGTATGTGTGGTTGCCTGGAGCGTGAGGTGGATCCTGGTTTGTGCCTGGGATTGGGGTGGAAGGATGCTCAGGACTCCCAAATGGGGCCCGACCACCGCACCCAGATGCCAAACCAGCCCCCCCGCACACACTGCATGGGTTTTGCACCGGGACAGGGCTCTAGAGTGCAAGTAATATAGTAACAAGTGCACCTGAAAAAAAAATCAGAGGTTTCACAGGTGTGTCTAGCTATTCTGTGAAAGTCTTAAGCGGCAGCTGAAGAGGATGAAAAAACTGTAATAATCCTTTAACACCCGAGCTGCAGCTCCAGAGTTTAAATTCTTTCGAGTGCTGTAACTCTTCCATTATTTAAGCAATCAACGTAATTCTAGCGGATTCTGAAGCAAATAAAAGCAGCCTTGAACTGATGTACAGCACTGTGCAGTTGTGAAGTGTTTACGTATACTGCGTTTAACCGGCGGATACTGCTATGGAGAAAAGCGGCTTGACGGCGCAGCTTTACATTAGCAATGTGTTGCATATCGGTACAAAGCCAGAAAGAAAAGCTGCTTTTCTCCACGTCAGAATCAGCTGATTCACAGGGATCGTGTGAATGGTTGAAGTTTTACGGTATGTCAAAAAGCCTGTGTTATTTAGGTGTTGCTGCAACATTATTGGTGTTAAAGGGTTAATTAGGTTGGCCCTGAAGTTCAAATCACAACAACAAATCACTCACAGCAAAAACACCATCAAGATCACGACTGTTAAAAAAACAAAACAAATAATAATATAAAAAAAAAACATAAAATTTTAGTCGCCAAAAGACAATTACAAAAAATAAAAATAAAAAAAATTAATAAAAAGTAACATTTTTCAGAAATCAAACTGAAATGTTAAAAACAAAGCAAAGAAAAAACTGGAAAAGTTGGTTTTGTTTGACATCACTGGTTCGATGATAACGTTTGTCCATCATTTTAACTGAAGCTTATTTGGCATGAAGCACCTTAAACCAAAAACATAATAATACTGCTGACCCAAACAAAGACTATTTTAATTAAAGACAAGCCTGTGATTATGGACCAGATCGAGTCCTGTATGATCTGTATTCAAACTGCTGTCAAACAGCATTTCCTATTTCTAACCAAAGCTTGTAAACAAAACCACATGACTAAAGATCTCTTTAGTCTGTAGCCAGGAATTACGAAAGCGGGGCAAAGCAACAAGAGAAAGAATAACGGAATTCCTGCACTTTGCAATCCTTGTCGGTATAGTTCACTGATTCAAACTTTATATATCACTGACCAATTTTGAACGTCTGTTTCAATGTCAGGTACACCACTTTTCACCACTTTTCACTTTGGTACGGTGGAGGCATGCTGTTGGAGTGTTTATTAAATATAGATTGTCGGGAAAACAGTGAAAAGCAATGTGGATCACGTAAAAGTTGTTTTAATGAGCCTGAATTCATCCAACCACATTTTAATTAGCCGCTGTGCCTTATTGTTGCTCCGCTATCCTGGTTACATCTCGTAACGCCTGGCTGGCTGTTTTGGTCCAGTTGTTCAGCTACAAGGACGGATTGTATTTAGACTGAGGAATCTCAGAGTGAGTCGAAGCGCTATCCGATTGGAAATGAACCAAGACCACTTCAAAAGATGGGTCAGAATGCGGTTCTTGGTCCTGGACCAGGGTCCTCTTGGTTGTATTAGGACTAAAACTTTGTTCCAGATTATCAGGGGAAACGAACTCTGGTTCGCAGAGCTCACTGAAACAGCCCTTCTCAGAGTCACTAATGACATCCTGATGCAGAGTGATGCAGGGAAATGCTCTGTTCTACAGTTACTGGACTTGACCGCAGCCTTTGACACTGTTGACCATTACGTCCTCTTGGACAGGCTGAAAAAATGGGTTGGGGGATCTGGATCCACTTTAAATTGGTTCTCCTCTTATCTGACTGGTAGACCTTTTTCTGTGATTTTTTTCCAAGTTAAAGTCCTCCTCTGCATCCCTCACTTCAGTTTTGGGATCTTTTTTGTTGATTTTATAAATGCTGCCTTTGCAACATATTTTAAGCTCTTTAAATTATATTACTTATTATTTTTATGCCGATGATATTCAGCTGTGTGTCTTTTAAACCCCAAGATGTTTTGAAAATGCAGATTCTACGCAGGTGTCTGGATTCGGTCAAGAGTTGGATGAACTCCAACTAAATGAAGCTAAAACTGAGGTCCTAGTCTGTGCTGCTGACAGTTGCCTCCCCCAGATAGTCCAGTGGCTTGCTAAATGGTAATTGGCGTATGCTTGTATAGCGCTTTCTATACTTTCAACACTGGTGGCAACCTTCCACCAGAGGGAAGGTGGGGTTCAGTGTCTTGCCCAACACTTAGACACATGGGCGTGCAACCTGCAATCTTACAATCAGGGGTCGACCGCTCTACCGCTGCTCCACGGCCGTCTAATCCACTTGCTTCCTTTATCAAGTCGTCTGTCAGGAACCTTGGGGTGACTCTAGACACGGTTTTATCCCTTGATTCTCATGTTGGGTCACTTGTTCGTTTATGTTTTTATCATCTTAAAAACATTGCAAAACTGAGTCCAATTGTGTCGCGTTCTGAGATGGAGATGCTAATCCATGCGTCTATTTCTTCTCCTCTTGATTACTGCAACTCCATCTTCACATGTTTAAGCAAGAAATATTTTGAACTGCTGCAAGGCTTTTAAGAAAGGCAGATGAGTTTTGACTCTGGATTTAAACATAGGTAGTGAGTCAATGATACGCAGGTCCAGGGAGAGAGAGTTCCATAGTTAAGGGGCCGAGTGGCTGAAGGCTTTGCTCCCCATGGTGAACAGTCCGATGGGGGGTACAGAGAGCTGCAGGGATGAGGAATACAAGTTAAAAGAAGAAGTTTAAATTGTATTATGAATTTGTTTAGGAGCCAGTGGAGTTGCTGAAGGACGGGGTGATGTGATGAAATGGTGGAGTTGTGGAAACAATGCCAGCAGCTGAATTTTGGACCAGTAGGAGTTTATTGTGGAGTTTTTAGGGGTAAACCAAAGAGAAGAGCATTTCAGTAATCAAGGTGTGAAGTGACTAGACTGTGTACCAAATGAAAGCGGAGTGGATAGTGAGGGAAGGGCGAAGGTGATTTATATTGCACAGTTGAAAATAGCTGGGCCGAGAAATGTTGTTAATGTGGGGTTCAAAGGAGAGTAAACTATCAAGAATGACACCGAGACTCTTTACCTGAGGGGAGGGGGAAAACTGAAGCAGAGTAAATGGAGACCGTGAAGTTTGGAACTTTTGAAAGGGTGGATTTATAGGCAACAAATAATTGTTCTGTTTTATTACTATTAAGTTTAAGAAAGTTTTGAGTGAACCAGTTTTTCATTTCAAGCAAACATGAGGTGAGGGAGGAGGGTGGGAGATAGGAATTGGGTTTGCTGGAGAGATAGAGCTGGGTGTCATCCGCATAACAATGAAAGTTGATATTGAATTTACGGAAGATGTTACCAAGTGGAAGGAAGTAAGTGATAAATAAGAGAGGACCAAGAACAGAGTCTTGGGGAACAACGGAAGAGAGAGATAAGGGGTGAGAATTGAAGGATTTTAGCTGAGTGAACTGAGTGCGGCCTGAGAAATAAGAATGGACCCAACGGAGGGGGGTTGAAGTAATGCCAAGAGAGGAAAGTCTGTGGAGGAGAAATGAGTGGGATATAGTGTCAAAGGCTCACACTCAGATCAAGCAGGAGAACAATAGTGATAAATTCAGAGTCAGCAGCGTGGAGAAGATTGTCAGTTATTTTCAGCAGACCAGTTCCAGTGCTGTGGGTGGGACGGAAACCAGATTAAAAGATTTCAAAAATACTATTATGATGCTGATGAAGTGGATACGCTACTATTTTCTCAAGTATTTTTGAAATGAAGGGCATATTGGAGATAGGTCAAACATTGCTGAGGTTGATGGGATCTGAACCAGGTTTTTTTAGAATTGGTTTCACTGCTGCAGTTTTAGGAAGTGAAGGGACAATACTAGACGTTAAGGAAGAATAAATAAAGGCTGAAATAAGGGGGAGCAATAGTGGGAGACAGGATTCAACTAGAAATGTTGCAAGATGATCAAGCTGGCAGGTAGAGGATTTAGATTCTTTAATACGGTAAGAAATTTAACTAAGATTAGTCAACTGAAAAGTGCAAAATATATGGGACACAGAGAGAGTCAGAAGGGATGAAGAGTCAGAAGAGTGAAGGTGATCATGTATAGTTTAATTTTTTTGTCCAAGTATGACAGAATGGAATCACAGGTGTTAGTAGAGTACATATGAGGGGTGAGGTTATCAGGGGCCTGAAAGATATTATTCAGTATTGAAAAAAGAGTTTTAGGATTCCCTACTTTAATACAGATAAGTTTGGTGTAATAATCTCTTTTCGTGAGTGATACCAGCTCTTTCTACATTTTGAGATGGGTTTTAAAAATTTCCCTGTGCACAGACAGCCCAGTTCTTCTGAAGAGTCGCTCAAGCTGGCAACTTCTAGCTTTTATTTCAGGGAGTTCAGGAGTGAACTCCGGCAGATTGGATGAAGGAAACATGACGAGTTTTGAGAGGAGCTCAGAATACCAATAAGACTATCATTGGAAAGAGAAACAAGTGCATCAGGATCATGAGAATCTGGGTGTTAAATGTCACCTACAGTATGTGGGAGGAGGGCATTTTATATTAATACTTTTGACATTGCGAAAAGTGCTGAGGCGTGAAGGTTTAGTGATAGTTAGACAGACAGAAATACTAAATGAAACTAGAAATTGATCAGTTACAGGGATCTTGATAGCAGAACAGTTAATGGGAGTTAAGCCGGAGCAGCAGACTAAATCCAGAGTATGTCCTTTTATTTGGGTAGGAAATTGAACAGATCGGTTAAAGTTAAAACTATCCAAGCACGAACAGAAGTCTCTGGTGAGGGGAAGGCTGTGATTGTCAATATGAATAATAAAATCACCCATCACAATGACATTAGGTGAGAGGGATGGAAGGTGGGTGAGCAGAGTTCCAAATTGATTTAAAAAGTCACTGTTGGGCTTAGGTGAACGGTAAACCACTGCTATGATGGTAGGAGTGGGTCCAGGAAGCATGAAGGCAGTGCACTCTATGCAACTAAGTGGGGGGAGTGGAACCGGAAGGACTTTCCAGCCCCTCGCGATAGATCACCGTGAGACCTCCTCCACGACCCGAGCAATGAGGTTGACAGATGTAAACAAAGCCAGGCGGAGTGGAGTTGTTGAGTTGTGAATGGTCATTTGGATGCTGCCAAGTGTCTGTAACACAAAGAAAGTCGAGCTTATGGTCAGATTTAATGTCCTGGATCAGCTGACACTTGTTCGAAAGAGAGCGGATGTTGATGAGGCCGAAGTTGACTATTGCGGGGTTTTGGCACACAGCAGCGCCAGTCTCATCCGCCAACCTGGGAAGGGTGGAGAGCACTCTGTTGTCCACATTGCTGTTGCAGGGAGAGCGACGGGTGGTGGAGGAAAAGTAACGGGCTGAATTGATCGAGTCATCCTGAAAGTGCCGCCGGGTGCCAAGTTGTACGTACCTCTGGTGTTGCGGGGGTGGAGAGTGTGTGCAGGAGTAGAGCATAAGCGGCGGGGCCTCTGGGTGGCAGCAAAGTCGGAGAAGCTCTGATGCGGTGTACTGGATTGGTCCTGCCGTGGGTCGGTGGATGAGCCATGGGAGTGTCCAGGTATAGGCCAACCAGACATATACCTTACATGAGATCATGGCTGAGGGTTGTAGAAAATGTATGTTTTAATATCTTATTCTTTATTATGTTACAGCTTTATCTTTAGTGTGAAGTGAACTCATTTTGAACTATCAAGATTTATAGTCCTGTGACATTCCTTTATGCTTTATGGTTGTAGCATCCTGTGAAGAAATAGGATGTTCTTTGTGCAAAGTTGGGAGTTTTCCATAGATGCAATAAATATGCCATCGACTACATTTGTACCATCTGGGTTGAAGGTTCTTCCCCTGGGAAAGTGTGAAGATTCATGTTCTCATGTGGAAGTTGAAGCTGACCTCACCCTAAAGCCGGGAGGAGCGAACTCTGAGGCTGATACTCCAGCTATTGGCCAGTGAGAGCAGGAAGGACATCTACCGACGAATCAGAGCGACCAGGGGCGGAGGATCGGCGGCCATGATGCTTCCGGAAGGCGGAGATTCAAACACATGTTAAAAGGACTGTTTTCAAAGTTTTCCATGGTTCTCAAGAAAATCTACGAGTAATTCGCATGTAACTTGTGCGTCTGTAGGTCTTAACTTGGGAATCCAGATATATCTGCATTAATGTTTTAATCTGTGCTAGAACTATTGTCAGGGAAATAAACTTTGTGTATTTTTGAACCGGTTGAATCCTTGTTTTGCTTTACCACTCTCGACTCCTGAACACGCACGGATGGAAAGATCTAAAAGCGGAAGATTTCTTTCCTACAGGGTTGATTAAAGCCACAGACTGGAGATCGTGACAGGTAGCCCCGAGCGGGTTAGACCACGTCAGAGGTTGTTGACCGCCACAGCAAAACTGAGTTGAAGTTATCCAAATAAAACAGGCATAGGTATATGTATATCTTCTCCTGGATTATCAAAGTCTAAACATTCATACCATCAAAACGGAAAAGGAAAGTTACCGATAAGTAGCGGCAATGGAAAAAAAAGAAAGTTACAGATGAGTAGCGGCAACAATCATGCGTCCAGAACCGGAACGAGAAAGGTAGCCAGTGCTCAGCATGTTGCTGCAACAGCACTGCTCCTAAGCCTTGCTGTGTTGCATACGCTGAAATTCTGGTCTTCTTCCCTGGATCATAGAAATTTAGCACTGGTTCTTGTGTCAGAACCATCTTTCAGTTTTAACACAAGCTTTGCTCTTGTTGATGAAATCATATTTATTCATTTTTCTGTTCAAGAAGACTCCTAAAGGGTGTTGTCAGGGTTGCCAGTTGTGGGACAAACTTGGCCAGATAGGTTACCATCCCCAAGAACCGTTTAACTTTGTCTTTGTTGGTTGGCCTTTCTATGTTGTTTATAGCTGATGTCTTTCTTGGGTCTGGCCTCACTCCCTCACTCCATTGATGACCTCTCCCACAAAGGTAAGTGTCTTCACTCCAAACTCGCATTTGTCTCATGTTGGTAGATCATGTGTATAGTCTTGTGATAGACTTCGGGTGCAGATCGAATTCCATATGGTAGGCGAAGAAACCTGTAACTGGCCTCAGGCGTGTTTAATATGCAGAGATTGGAGCTCAGCTGCCAGAAACTTGGCGAGGCATCTAGTTTACTAAACCACTTAGCTCCAGCAAACTGTGCCATGATTTCTTCACTGGTTGACAACTTGAAATGTTCTCTTCAGATTGCTTTGTTTAAGTCTCTTGGGTCTCGGCATGTTCTGAGAGCACCTGTCTTCTTTTGTATGACTACCAGTAAGCTGACCCATTCAGTTGGTTCATCTATCTTTTTGATGACCTCGACTTCAAGCTCGTCTTTCAATTTTTCAAGATTCAAGATTTGGTTTATTGTCATTCCACACATAGTATTTGCAGAGAAATACACAGGTGAGACTGTTTCTCACTAGCACAACAGTGCAAAGGAGCAAGCAACAAAATAGCAAAGAATAAAAAAAAGCATTAAAATAAGATAAATAAAAATAAAATGGAATAAGATAAAGAAAATAGAGACAAGCATTCAGTGTGATTAAAGTGACTATGTGGGGGTGGGGGGGTTATTGCAGCGCAAATGGAACTTTCCTACAGGGACAGACGACGGGAGGGACACTTTTATCCACGCATATTAAATGCTTTCCAGGTAAAAATCACAGTCCTTGTTACTCTAGCATAAATCCTTTTACATTTGATTCTGTCAGGTTAGGTTATATAGACAGTGTTTAAGTCCTAATGTATAGTTGCCCAATCTGATATTTTAATTTCAATTCCCCCTAGATATGAATAAATACACAGCAATTTTCATTTTTTATTTTAAGAAATTAAAAACTTTTATGCTCTCACGGGCCACATAAACTGACATGGAAGGCCACATTTGGCCTGCGGGCCTTGAGTTTGAAACGTGTTTTACAGGAACACGTTCACCTGTGTACCCAGTCACCTTTGTTCTTATTAGATGAATTTTGCTCTTCACTGCCAGTGTTTGGTAATCCTCTACAGATAACATGTATTTGTGCACCTGCATTGATCTTGAACAGAATTATTGTCGCATTCACTTCAAGTGGTACTATCCATTCTTCTTTTTCTGCTGAACCTACATGCACCACATCCACATGTAACTCGTCTTCCTATTCTTCCTCATCAACAGTGTGAACTTTTTGTCTTTTGGGAGCTTTACAACATTTGGCATAATGGTTGCTTTTCCCACAGTTATTGCAAGATTTTCCATATACAGGGCATTGGTTTGTGGCTGTTTCCACATTTGCCACATCTAAAATCTGCATGTTTCTCTTCTTGTTTAGGATATGTTCTCTTTTTCTTTCTATTTTTCTGCATGCACTGTTGTTTCATCTCTCCAAAGTTCTTTTGCTTGCACTCCTGTGGTCTCTGCTGCCCTACACATAGTAAAGCACTTATCTAATGTAAGTCCAGTTTCTCCAAGCAGTCTGTCTCTAAGTCCATTATCCGCTGTATCGCAGACAACCCTGTCTCTGACTAGTGAGTATCTCAGAGTCCCAAATTCACATGTTTTGCTTAAAGTGTGACGCTCTCCTAAATATTGATCAAAAGGTATTCCTTGCTTTTGATCATGGGTGAAAATTTTTTACCTTTCCAAGGTCATGATCTGAGTGGGTACAAAGTACTCTTCAAACATTGTCATTAATTCTGCCAGAGTCAGGGTAGCTTCATCCAGCTGAAAGCTATTATATATATCCAAAGCATCTTCTTCAATAATATGCAACAGGATATTAGCCTTTAGTTTTTCCATCACTGCTCCCTGCTCCACTTGCTGCCAAATAAATATTAAATGTTTGCTTTAAACGTTTCCATTTATTGGCAATATTGCCTGTCAATTGTATGGAAGTGGGGGGACTTAGCTTATCTATGGCGAGTCGGGGTATTTGGGCGTCACCAATCCTCTGTTGTTGTCCGTTATCCGCCAAATCAGGAACAAAATCATCTTCTGTTTGTTCAATTCCTCACTAGGCTCCAGCTTCACTGTCACTGCTGCTCGTAGCCATCACTGCATGTACCACACTCCGTTAGCCTGTTGCTCCTCAGCATGTTTCACTCACAAGACAGACACTTTTTCTTTTTAATCTTGCTGCTCACTTCTGACACTATGTGTTGTCTTGCTTATCTTCAAATAAGTAAGGAGAGGCACTGTAGCTGGGCTATTTAGACTTTTTGTTAAACAGTCTCTTTCAACGTACTACACAGTGCATGGCAATCTGTCCGTGCAGTGCACTAACACGTGACTGCTCCCTTAGCATGATGGGTAATCATGCATGCTGGGTCATAGTTCAATACAAATAACTTCAATACACAACAGTTAGTTTCTCGCTGAGGTTTATTCTTTACGATCAGTTCAACAAAAAAATTTGCCAAAAGCCAAAATTTCCATTTAAACAAACATTTGTTGTTTCTCGGTAGACCTCAATGCAAAGATAGCAGCTCACGCAGGATTCTTATCCTGACCACCATTAATTCATTAATTCAGAAAATATTTGGATGAGATATGACTGTCACTGAGATTATGCAAACCTTGTTAGACAAAACCATGGTAACAGCACAAAATTAAGCATTACAACTGCAAGTCAATTTGCTTGCTTACGGTCCACCTCTGATTTTATAAGGAAATATGTATATTTGACCTTTTTTTTAAAGTGGGAGATTGGTGTCACGGGGGCCCCATCATGGAGCCAGGCCAGAAGCTGGGGTTTGCAGGTGAGGACCTGGTGGCCAGGGTTCTCCACACAGGCCTCCATCGGGCCCAGCCCTCCTAACATTGAGTAGAAATACTTCCCTTTAGGCTCACCACCTGTAGGAGAGCTTGCTAGGCGCTGGTGAGATGTGGTTTAGGTGCTAGTCAAAGGTGAGTGCCTAGACGGCCCTACCCTCTGTCATTAAATTTGTCTTTTGGGACATGGAATGTCAATCCCTGGGCCTGAGCCTGTGTGGGAGGTTGAGAGGCATTGGGCTCACCTTAACAGCTACCGGAGCTTAGAAACTTTACCCCTTGAGAGGGGTTGGTCTCTCTACCATTCCGGAGTTGATCACAGTGTGAGTAAACATACACATGAGCCCCCAGCTCAGCCGCCATGACTTGGAGTCCACTCTGGTAGACGAGAGGGTTGTATTCCTTCACCTTTATGAGGGGATAAGTCTGGGGTTTTGGCCTATGGTCCAAACAGCAGTTTGGAGTACCTGTACTATGGCTTTCTTTGGGTTTCTTGGATGAGTACCATTAAACGTGTCCCAATAAGGACTTCATTGTCTTTCTGGGAATTTCAATTCCCACATCGGTAATCACAGTGGCACCTGAACAGACTTTTTGCAAGCAATGGCCTCCCTGACCTAAACTCTAATGGAGTTTTGTTCTTAGACTTCGGCGCTTGTCACTGATTGTCCATAACGGACATCATTTTCTAGCACAAGGGTGTCAATCATTGCACTTAGCACCTGGAGATCTTACATTCCAATTCAAAACTTTATTTATAGAGAACTTTACCTCTTACAGAATACCTAAAAATGTCTTTACATAAAGTAAGTTAAAAAAAACAACTATAAATAATACTAAAAAAGTAATCATAATAAAAACACCTAACATCGAACACATTATACCAAAACAAGCAAAGCTAAGCAAAAAATATGAGTTCACATGAGTTCACAATGTACTCTACCGTAAGCGGTCCCCAAAGGTGTTTCAGAGAATTTGACAGTACATCAAACCATCCTCACAAGTGTAGACACAACCAGCCCAGGACCTCCACATCCAGCATGCTAGCCTCCAAGATCGTCTCAGATCGGCCACTCAGACAGCTGCTGAAAAATCAGTTTGCAGAACCAAAGAATTTCCGCACAAGGTGTCAGAAACTGTCTCAGTAAAGCTCATCTGCATGCTTTTCACCGGAGTCTTAACCTAACTCCAGTTCGATGTTGTAACAGACTAGAATGGGCAGATGCTCACATTTGATGGCATTCAGCATGTTGGAGAGGTGCTGTCCTCATGGATGAATTCAGGTTTACATTGTTCTGGGCAGATGGCAAACAGTGTGTGTGTGTCATTTTGCAGGTGAGGGTTTTTCCAATGTCGTTGTGGATTGAGTGGTCCATGGTGCATTTTGTTGATGGCATTTTGAATCCACAGAGATTCAATGACGAGATCCTGCGTCCGGTTGTTGTGCTGTATATCCATGCCGAACATGTTGCAGTATGATAATTGTGGCCCCATGTTCCAAGGATCTGTACACAAGTCTTGGAAGTTAAACACATCCCAGTTCTTGAAACTTCCTGTTGACCAGCCTGAGCTGGCCCTACTGTCTGCATTAACCCTTGTGCTATCTTAGATGACCCCACCCTAAAGGCCCGTACACACCGGGACGAATTTCGCCCGTGATTTTCGCCGACGCCTCGTAACTAAACAAAGGGCACCAATGTGAGTGTGCACACTGACGCGAAAAAACGGCACGTGTCAAAGCGTCACTTTTTAAAAAACGCCTCGGGTTTGTTTTGTTTTTTTGACGCGTCGCGTCGAAATCTATTCGACCAATGAGAAAAATGCAAAAATGCTTTTGCACACGTGTCTGGAGCTTCTGAAGTTACAGTAAAACACAACTTGGGGGCGCTCAAACACAAAACTGCCTTGCTGAGCACACATACCAGCGAAGAAGATAGACGCCGAGTTGCATCTACACAGCCGCGAATAAATAATGACGGACATTCTAAAATATCCCCGAACCAAGCACCAGTTGGAGCAACTGGTGCTTGAAATATTCATGTTTTCTTTGTTTGATTCTGACAAGCGCGTAAATACTTGCTCTCTTCTTCTGAGTGAAAAGCGACTTTAAAAAGTGTAAAGTTGCGCAGCGCCACCTTGTGTACAGGAGTATTTCTGTTTTACATTAAGCGCCATCTAATGTCAGGGAATGAAATTGCATGTTCGCTCGGCTCATCGTCAGCGAAAATTGCCTGGGTGTGAACACAAAAGACGTGGCGAAAAACGCTGGCGAATAACGCCTGGCGAATATTCGTCCTGGTGTGTACGGGCCTTTACATTGACGTGTTCTCCCTACCATGACAAAGCTGGATAAAGGTGGAAAAATTTCATGTAATCCATGGACACCAGTGAAGAACACAAATCATTGAAGAAAAAAGGTTCAAACAAACTGTCTAGTGGGTCTAGATGACCCAACTCCCAATGTTAAAGTGCCTAGGATAGCACAAGGGTTAATTGTGCATTCTTATTAAAACAGAACAAAGTAGCAACCTCTGCTGGTGAGCAGTTATCCTATCCAGCACATCCAAAACAGGAATAATTTCAGGACCGAGCAAGAACACACAAATAATTTATTGCACACAGATTGATCTTTTCAAAGGTTTTTTTACATCTTCATATCTTACAATCAATAAAAAAACACTTTGTTAAAGGGAGTATCACTCAGGGTCAATAGAAAATGAGTGGCACAGAAATGTTGGACTACCATGTGGTACAGTACCATGTAGCACTCGGCACTCAGTTGGGCTGCTGTTGCACAAGGCACTGCCAAAATGCTGTGAGATTTGGAGGTGAACGATGTGGCTCTGCTGACTAAAGCAGCCTTCATATCTTTAAGGTTAGGGGGGGTCTGGTGTACATCTCTTTCAAAAAACTGCATTGTTTTCTCTGTGATCAGGTTAGTTTTAGCTGCTATTACATCTGTTGAGATGCTGGAGGAGCAAAGTTTACATTATTATGAGTGTTTACCCTAACGAAACAAAACAAAAAGAAGCTGGTCTAAATATTTACAAGACGAAGATTGTACTGTCTCGTGTAAAGATGTTCTATGCAAACCTAAACAAGAAAATTTAGGTGCGTTCTGTCTGTTGTTGCCATGTCTTATGAAAATAAAGCCATGTTACCCCAGTCCTGCATTCAGGCCTCACACAGAGACGGTCGAACTCTTCAGTTCCCTTTGTTTACTTTTTATGTTCAGACATCCTACAGTCCCCCAAATTCCTCTCTATATTTAAAACCTGCTGGTTTTTCTCAGATGCTCAATCACATAGAAAATGGGCTCTTTAACCCTTGTGCTATCCTAAGCACTTTAACATTAGGAGTTGGGTCATCTAGACCAGTGTTTTCAGCCTTTTTTGAGCCAAGGCACACTTACACCTTGACAAAAATCCCGCGGCACGCCAGCATCCAAAAATTGAAAAAAAGAGAAACTCATAGTCTGTATTGATGTACAGTCCCTCCACAGTCTCTCATGCATTTTTGTAAAAATTGTGTCAGAAAAAGCTGGAAGTTGCAGCTGTTTTTTTTCTAAAAGACGTAATAAACGTTAAAGTAGTTTTCAGTAATAATATTCTACTTAATTATTTGAAATTTTCCCCTGGGAGTTGTTTTTCCCTTCAGTTTATTAACATGCAATTTTATGTAACCTCACAAAAAAACAAATATTTTCTTTCTAAATAATGATTTCTTTGTTAAATGTTAGTGCAAAGGCAACTGTAATATTTGAACAATTATATGATTGCAATATGTTTGATAAATTTTACACTAAAAGACTAACATTATATTTATATTTTCTGTAGTTACACAAAAAGTGAACATGTTGAAGTTTTATTAGCTTTTCTCTTGTCTTAATCAAAGAAAAAGTCTTTGAAAACTTCAATTGAATGTTTTATTTCCTTTTAGATGATTAAATTGTTTCAATTTAGCTTAACCCTTGTGCTATCTAAGATGACCCCACCCTTACATTGATGTGTTCTCCCTACCATGACAAAGGTGGATAAAGGTGGAAAGATTTCATGTAATCCATGGACACCAGTGAAATCCTCTTCACCTTTATCCACCTTTGTCATGGTATAGGGAGAACACATCAATGTAAGGGTGGGGTCATAGGATAGCACAAGGGTTAAGAGTAAACTATTTTAGCAATTGTGATGTAAGTAAATGTTAGAAAACATTCAGAAATGGGTCTCTGCATCATCCTCTTTGTTGTGATCTATCAGTTATTTCATCACTGAATGGTAAAATAGCAGCAGCGTCAGTCACAAGCATCCATTACTGTTATTAGAGTCCTGCATCAGCAGCATTAGTGTGAGCTCCTGAATCTGCTCATGCCTTTGCTCACTGCTCTGCGATTTTGGCAAAATGCTCTCAGTATAACTTTCACTGGCATCTGGCAGATAATTTAAAAAACTAAAATCCCCACATATTTTGCAGACAAACAATTGTGGAGCAGTTGGTGAGCTTGATGGAGCACTAAGAAGCTTGAATCCATCGACTGTATAAGAGAAATGGACAGAGTGACCCCTCCCCCCTGGCATTCCAAACAGAAAGTACCTTTTAGTACCAAGAAACCAGAACATCACAGACTTATTTAGAGAAACAAACATCTGTCATTCAGTCATTCTATTGTTCAGAATAACCATTCTGGATCTGATACCTTTTTTAAAGAATCCACACTTAAAAACTTTCAGTATTTCAGGATAGTCTTTCCAGAGGGTTTTACGAGCGGCAAATTTATTTTACCTTTAAAAAACTTTCCTGCTGCATTTCCCCTCATGCTCTGACAAAAGTATGGGATTGGTATTTGACTTAAACTGTGCTAACCTGCAACTAGCACACTCTTTTGGAGAATTTGTGAGCAAAAATCACACCAAATCCTGGAGGAGAGAACTCTGATTTATCTTTTTACATTTTTCAAACAGTGATGTGATGGAAATATGCATGACACTGACCTGATAATACAGTCATCTTGTTTATGAGCAACATTTTACCTGACGGTCTTAGCAGCCCCCGCTTTATAGGATCTCAAGGGTCTGCAGCCTTCTGGATGATGCGCCTTTAACCCCCCAAGCAAAACTCTTTACTAATATTTTCCAATGCAGTCTTTGCTGCTGCAGAGCAAGTTATCAGACGCCGTTACCACAGGATTAGGCTTTCCCAGTTGTGCTCTGAGTTAAAGCTCACAACATACATATCAATGTGTTCGTAACAACGTTCTTGATATTAAGCAAAAAAAATGATCAAGACAGTTTCTCAAACTGTTTTTATTTTATGTTAAATTTTGAACAAAAACAATTACATTTTCGAATATGTTTTGAGTCCAGAACCACATCACTGTAACTCCTAAACCACTTCTGTCTAAACACCAAAACGGTCGATCTTAACAAAAAAAGCCTTTCCATGCTGTGAATGTGCCAATATTTCTTAACATTATTAAATATGTGTTTGAAGCAGAGAAGACCTTACAAAGGGGCGTCTGAGCCCCCTGCTGGCAAGCGTGAACTGAGACTTATGCTGGCTTAAAAGCCTGATACAAGACTGAAAGGCTTTTTGCAGAAACACTGAACAGAATGCAACTTTGCTTGAGTGTAAACTTTTTAGAAGTTCTTTTCTTTTCTTACTTTGTCTTAGTCTAGCTGCAGCTGACCTCTAAATAAGCCGTGTGCGAGGTGGAGAAAAGAACGAGTGCAGTCACCCGACCACTTACTCAGTCATTTTATTACACTCATGTGGGGGCAGTTTTTGGGGAAGCTGTCTAAAAAAAGATTCCCACACTTTACTCTGTCTGACCACTTCCATCAGCTCCTCTGGCGGAATCCCGAAGCATTGCAAAGCCAGCTGAGAGACTTAGTGTCTCCAGCACATCTTGGGTCTTCGGAATTCTTCCCCTGGGTTTCTTCCAGGTGGGACACGCCTGGAACACAAACACAGGCAGGGTTCAGCAGGCATCTACACCAGAAGGTCATGTGGAAGGTTTCTGCCAATACATCGGATTAAGAAAGCAGCTCCTAAATTACCAATACAAAGCAGCAAGCACATACAGTATTTGAAGCTGCTGATGTCTCTGGAGGATCCTCCAGAGGTTTCAGTTCTACGTAAACTTTGTCCCCCCCAAATAACACTCACAAGCAGAAGTGGTTGCAGTGGGACCAGACATACATGAAGACTAATTATTTTTGTTCACTGATGAGTGCCGTGCAACCCTGGATTGTCCAGATGGATGGAGTAATGGGTTGTTGGTGGATGGCCATCATGTCCCAACAAAGCTGCAACATCAGCAAGGAGATGCCGGAGTCATGGTTTGGGCCGGAGTCATGGGGGAGAGAGCTGGTCAGCCCTTGACTGGGCACTTTCTCCGTTGTACAAAAAGAAGTACCTTGCTTTCTATAACAAAATCCTCTTCATGCACGACAATTCACCATATCCTGCTGCAAGCAATACCTCTGCACCATTGCCTGTATGGGCAGAAAAGAAGAGAAACTGATGGTGTGGCCCCCATCCTCCCCTGACCTCAACCCTATTAAGAACCTTTGGAGTATCCTCAGGCAAAAATCTCTAAAGGTTGGGGGGCAGTTCACATTTAAACAGCAGCTCTGGGAGGCTATTCTGACATTCTGCAAAGAAATTCAAGCAGAAACTCTCCAAAAACTCACAAGTTCAATGGATGCGAGAATTGTGAAGCTGCTACAAAATACGGGGTCCTACAGTACAGACCAAAAGTTTGGACACACCTTCTCATTCAAAGAGTTTTCTTGATTTTCTGGCTATGAAAATTGTAGAGTCACACCAAAGGCATAAAAACTACACACACATGGTTAACACTTAATATGAAAATTCCTTAACAAGCTTTGTTAACGCTTTAACAAGTATTATAATATAATTTTTAGGGTCTTAGTAAGATATTTATTAGTACAATAAGTCTAATAAGGTTTATTAAATTACTTAGTTAACACATTTATAAGCATTATTAATAGGATGTTTTTAAGATGCTAATGATACGTTTATACATTATAGATGCCTAACAAATGTGTCAGTGTTAATAAGCTTAATAATATTTATTATCAACCTTTGTTAACAAATCAAGAAGTATTATTATTGTTTGGGGTTCTAGTAAGACATTTATTAGCATCATAGATATATCACACAAACCTAAGTATTAATAAGCTTATAAGTTTGATTAACTAACTTAACAAATTAATAGGCTTTATTAATGTGTAAGATGCTAGTAAGATATTTATTAGCATTATAGATGTCTTGCAAATACCTGAAAGTGTTAATAAGATTCATTAACATCTAAAGTCAGACCATTGTCTTCAAAGTCCATATTACTAAACTGCTTATAAGCTTTACAAATGTATTAATAAACTTTGTTAACAGTTTATTAATTGTTTTGCAGCACCTCATCTAAAGTGAGGAAGGTTTGTACCACAAACAACCACAAAGCATAAAGCTTGTAGAAAGAAATTTATAACATTAAAACAGACTAAACATACTGTAGTATAGTTAAGTTCCTGAATTATCGCAAGATAGACAGATAGAGAGGGCGGGAAAGGACAGAAGGACAGGAGACGAGGAAGCTGGAAGATTGAATGAAAGGTGTGTCAAATAAAACAAGATAAAACTAAACTAAAGGACTGTTTATTTGGACAACACAACATTCTTGGCGACGAGGATTATTTTTCTAAGGACCCCATGACGAAGAAGGACGACTAAGATTTAAGTCCCAGCCAAGAAAGAAAGAAAAGAAAATTCAGCAATGTCGTCTGACGAGCAGCGCCAAGGATCTGCACGAGCTGCACCAGGACCAAGCTATGCTCAGCTAGCCCCGCCGGTTCAGCTGAACCTTAGCGCATCAGATTTATTCACGGAATATAATAGATTTTTCAAAGTTGCCAGTGGTATGATTAATGCACAAGATTCGGTAAGAAGAGCCACACTGTTGCATTGCAGAGGAGCGCCAACTCAGAGGATTTTCGCCAATCCTCCTGGAGACAAAGGCACGCATGCTCAGACTGTTGCTGCGCTAGACGCTTATTTTACTCCGGAGAAATATAGTTCTGGAGCGACACAAGTTTCGGCTCCGAGCTCAGTACCCGGATGAAACGGTTGATGCGTTTGTAAATGCATTAAGAGAGCTGGCAAAGTCATGTGACTTTGGCGCACTAGAGAATGACATGCTACGGGATCAGATAGTGGAGAAATGTGCGATGAAACGGCTATGCGACAAGTTATTACAGGCAGATGGACTGAGTTTAGACAAAGCATTGTCAGTTGCATGAGCTTTTGAAGCAGCGCAAGCAGAATCTAAACTTTTCACTGAGAATTCTGGTCACAGAACAAGGGACAATCAAGTGAATTTCACTAAGAAAAGTGCACGCGCAAATGGCGGATGTGCAGCCAGAGCGGCGCGTGACACAAAAGGCAGCCAAGAGCGAGCCGACAGCAACACCCAGTGTCACAGATGTGGAATCAACACTCACACAGCAGATGAATGCGGTGCAAAGACAGCGATGTGTCTTTTCTGTTGGAAAACAGGAATGTTTATTTGGACAACACAACACATACAAAACTCTTTCTGTAAAAGAAATATAATAATTTATTTTAGACAAACAAAACCAACAAAAAAAAACATAGGAACCAGTGTTGAATGACGTTAGCATCACAGCTAATAAGGATAAAGTATTAGCATCTATCCTGAGTGAAACATTTATTGCAAATCCCATCACCAGGAGACAGTTCTCTGCATTCAATGCCATCTGCATTCAACCACTGTTGCCTTGCTTCCAAATCCACTGGAAAGTTGCACGAGCCAGTAATTTTGACGACCGAAGGCAGTAAACATACAGGAGCCATGCTAAAGCTAACACGCTAACGACCGACCAGTACGGAATCAAATATGGGCAGGTCAACTAATTTACCATTGGCTAATGAATCTGTCAATCATCTCATCAGCAAAACAGGCGTGCTCGCTTTCAGCCAATTGAATGACCTCTTAGACTTTCTCTAAGCTTTCACACAGGTCACATAAAAGCCCCGCCTATCTTTGAGTCTGACTACAGGCAGGAGGTGGAACATATGGAGAGATGGTACAGAGACAACAACCTCTGCATCAATGTGAAGAAGACCAAGGAGATGATCGTGGATTTCAGGAAGGACCATTCACATCGGAGGCCCCCCCTCTCCCCCCATTCACATCGGAGGGGCCGTGGTGGAAGTGGTTTCCAGCTTCAGGTATCTGGGCGTGCACATCTCCAACGACCTTACCTGGAGCACCAACACTTCCTGCCTTTACTTCCTGAGGAGGCTCAGGCGCGCTGGGATAGGGATCACAGTCCTGACCTCCTTCTACAGAAGTGTGGTGGAGAGCGTTCTGACCTCCTGCATCACAGTGTGGCACGGCAGCTGCTCTGTGGCATGGAGGAAAGCTCTGCTACAAGTGGTTAAAGCTGCACAGAGCTGCAGCCTGCCGACCACCACTGACATCTCTGAGACCAGATGCAGGAAACGAGCCTCCCGCATCCTGAAAGACCCCACTCACACCCTCTGTTCTTCCTGCTCCCCTCAGGAAACTGAGGAGCATGAAGAGCTGGACCACCAGACTGAGGAACAGTTTCTTTCCTGAAGCAGTCAGATGCTGAACTCGAGTTCATCACTGCAACCACCACCCCCACCCCCCATGTGCAACTAGTTAATTCTCAGGTGCAATATCACAGGGCTGTGCAATACAATAATATACTCTCCAATGTGCAATTTTGTAACATATTCTCTGTGCAATACTCAAGAGGAACCACACCATATATTGATATTATTTATTCGTGTCTCCCTGTAAAAGGCTGGCCCGGGACCAGAGAACCTAATTTCATTTTACCATGTGATAAAATGACAATAAAGATTCCTGACTCCTGATTCCAGACAATGGTCTGACTTTAGATGTTAATGAATCTTATTAACACTTTCAGGTATTTGCAAGACATCTATAATGCTAATAAATATCTTACTAGCATCTTACACATTAATAAAGCCTATTAATTTGTTAAGTTAGTTAATAAAACTTATTAAGCTTATTAACACTTATGTCATGGTTTGTCAAAAGTTCAGAGTGACCCAGATGCTGTAACCCAGAAGGAGACTAGGACAATAAGGTGAGTTAAGAAGTCTTTATATAGAAAGGTGAGTCTTAGGCTTCTTTCCAACAGGGGCGCAGCAGCTGGCTGGAGGAGAGCAGCAGCAGGATTCCAGACGAGGGACAGCGTGGAACCAGGGGACAGCGACCAGGTGAGATCCAGAGTAGATTATTCCTGAGTCAGAGACGATAGGGGCAATTAGTAACATGAAGCTTGGTAAACAGGACAAGAACTTGAGCAAGTCAGACTAAGCACCGTGGGAGGAAAACGAACTGGCGTCGAGTGGAGGTCCAGGAACTCCTTAAGAGGCCATGGTGGTGATGAGGGTAAGTGGAGACAGCTGGTCGCGTCCGGAGCAGAGCAGGCAGGGGAGGGGGAGAGCAGCTGGCAGAGGCACCATGTCAACTTAGGTTTGTGTGAGACATCTATAATGCTGATAAATGTCTTACTAAAACCCCAAACAATAATAATACTTCTTAATTTGTTAACAAAGGTTGTTAATAAATCTTATTAAGCTTATTAACACTGACACATTTGTTAGGCATCTATAATGCCAGTAAATGTATCATTAGCATCTTGAAAACATACTAATAATAATGCTACACTCAAAAAACGTTCACTTTGAATGAACATAAAAAAATTATGGAAAGGATTTCCACATGATTAGATTGCGTTACTTTAACAAAAATGAATCATGTTGGTCCTACTTAATGTATTTAGGTTGGCTCAACTTAATATATTTAGGTTGGGTCAACTTAATGTATTTAGGTTCAAACTAATAAATTTAAGTTGATTCAATTTAAATAGAGCAGTTGCACCCAACTTTAAATTGATATTGTTGCTCACTCTAAAAAGAAAAAAGTTGATCCAATTTAATTGAATCACTTCAATTGGTCACACATGAGAAAATTAAGTTTATTTAACTTAAATTTCTATTTTTTTCTTTAATTTTATTTACACATCTGTAATTGGTACATTGTTCCAATGTTACAACCAATGGGTCTTTTAATTTTCACATCAATGACATGAATTACCCAGCAAAGTCCCACATCACAAGCCAGGAGCTCAATTACCACGAACTCTGTGTTAAGTATTGGAACATTAACAGTTTACCGCACAAGGGGGTTGGTCATCATCCTCTACCAAACTTTAACTCATGGTGCAAAAAAAAAATAAACATAACAGTTGAAATCACTAGTTAAAACAGAGTAAAACAGCTAGACAATAAAACCCAGGGACAAAAACTCACACTTAAACCCCAATCTGCCCAGATAGACAAAGAAAATGGTATCCCACAATTCCTTGCGATTACTAATGCATCCAATTTAATGGTATCACGTTGGATCAACATGATTGAAATTAGTAACTTTTAAATGGATTATTTTTATGTACAATCGACATGATTCATTCACGTAAGATTTACAAACATAAAATTTTCTGGTTGAAATGACAAGTTACTTTTTCGTTAACTTAATTGGCTGGTAATTTCCTTTTTTTGAGTGTAGTAAATGTGTTAATTAAGTAATTTAATAAACCTTATTAAACTTATTGTACAAATATATATATATAATACTAAGACCCTAGAAATTATATTATAATGCTTGTGAATGCATTAACAAAGCGTGTTAAGGAATCTTAATATAAAGTGTTACCAAACCATCAAGCGCTACAAAGAAACTGGCTCACATGCGGGCCGCCCCAGGTAAGGAAGACCAAGAGTCACCTCTGCTGCTGAGGAGTTCATCCGAATCACCAGCCTCAGAAATGGCAGTTTAACAGCAGCTCAGATTAGATAGACAGAGTTCTAGCAGCAGACACATCTCTACAATATCTGTTAAAAGGAGACCTTCATGGTAGAATATCTGCTAGGAAACCACTGCTAAAGAAAGGCAACAAGCAGAAGAGACTTGTTTGGGCTAAAGAACACAAGGAATGGACATTAGACCAGTGGAAATCTGTGCTTTAGTCTGATGAGTCCAAATTGGAGATTTTTGCTTCCAACCACCGTGTCTTTGTGCGACGCAGAAAAGGTTGAACGGATGGCCTCTACATGCCTGGTTCCCACCGTGAAGCATACGCCAGACGACCTGGCCTTCACAGTTACCGGACCTGAACCCAATGGAGATGGTTTGGGGTGAGCTGGACCGCAGAGTGAAGCCAAAAGGGCCAACAAGTGCTAAGCATTCTGGGAATTCCTTCAAGACTGTTGGAAGACCATTCAGGTGACTACCTCTGGAAGTTCATCAAGAGAATGCCAAGAGTGTGCAAAGGAGTAATCAAAGCAAAAGGTGGCCACTATGAAGAACCTACAATATGACATATTGACATATATGACATAAGTTGTTTCACACTTTCCAACCACCGTGTCTTTGTGCGACGCAGAAAAGGCGAATGGACTCTACATGCCTGGTTCCCACCGTGAAGCATGGAGGCGGAGGTGTGATGGTGTGGGGGGGCTTTGCTGGTGACGCTGTTGGGGATTTATTCAAAATTGAAGGCATACTGAACTAGCATGGCTACCACAGCATCTTGCAGCGGCATGCTATTCCATCCGGTTTGCGTTTAGCTGGACCATCATTTATTTTTCAAAAGAACAATGACCCCAAATACACCTCCAGCCTGTGTAAGGGCTATTTGACCAAGAAGGAGACTGATGGGGTGCTGCGCCAGATGACCTGGCCTCCACAGTCACTGGACCTGAACCCACTCGAGATGGTTTGGTGTGAGCTGGACCGCAGAGTGAAGGCAAAAGGGCCAACATGCTATGCATCTCTGGGAATCATGAAAATAAAGAAAACTTTTTGAATGAGAAGGTGTGTCCAAACTTTTGGTCTGTACGGTATGTTCAAATGAAACTTAACCTATAAAGATGTTTTAGTTTGGAATAGCTTTGGATTTTCAGTAAAAATGACCGCCTAATGCAGCAAATTCAACAAATGACCATTTGAGTTCTTTAGAAACAATCAAATGTTGTGGAACTCTGTTGTGCGTAATAATGTGGAACGGTGACTTTGAAGGTTTTTAGTAGTGAAAAAAATATTGTTATCTTTAGGAGGTTTGTTCAGTGGCAATTAACACAAACTCTAATGGTTGTTAACTTGACAATGATGCGGACTGTTATTGGCATTGAGGATTTAGAAAAATCGTTGAAAAATATCATTTGTATTTATCATTTGCAAATATCTTTTTTTTCTGGTTCCGGGTTACAGCACGGACGCGTGTGGCTCACTGCAGCTATACAACTATCTTCAAGTGACTTAAAAGTTGTTTTTTTCAACAAAAAAAAGAGAGCTGACCATGGCCCCTAAGAAAAACCAAGCAATAGGTGACTATGAAGACCTAAAAAGATTCTTGATGATATCCAAGCTGTGTTGTATCCTTTCATGGAGCAAGTGACCACTAAGCTAACTACTCTCATGGAGCTAGTGGAAGAGTTCCTAAAACTCCGAGCTCAAAACAAGCAACGTGATAACCGGGTCCACATTCTGGAGAAAAGACTGGACGATGTGGAACAACAAGCAAGGATGTATAATGTCATTCTCACTGGAGTACCGATCAAACCTCGGGCAAAGTTAGCATTGCTAATGCTAACAGCGCTAGCATTGCTAGCAGTTCTTCTGAAACGGGGAGCGATGGAGTTTCTCTGGAACACCAAGTGGAATCATTTCTCACGTCTAAAGGGATTTTCCTGGATCAAAATACCATCGAGACCTGCCACCCGCTCTCCAGGAGCAAGGAGACGGATGAACTAGCGATCTTCATCAGGTTTGTGAATCAAAAACACAAGCTAGCTCTAATGAATCAAAGGAAGAATCTGAAGGAATCTGCTGCTTATCTGAACGACCATCTGACCAGAGGGAATGCTGATATCGCCTAACATGCCAGGCTTCTCAGGAAGCGTAAACAGATTGAGAACACTTGGGTTAAAGTCTGCAGGATTTACGTCAAACCGGAGAAGTGTTTGATCACGGATGTCTGAACCAACATGCAGTAATAAATCAAAGGGTCAAATATAATTTCAAGAAATATGGTGCCTGGATTCATCGCTTTCTCTAACAAATTAGTGAAGAGAACTGTAAACTCTGTCAAACCAAAAGGATGGCTGTTAATCAGCAGAAGAAGGAATCCCAACCTTGGTCATTCGACAGACTATGGACCCTTTTTTATTTTATTTCTCAGCATTACCTTAATATAAATTTTAAAAAAAGCTTAATCATTTATTGGTGATGATTAAATTGATTGTTTTCTAATGATATTACTTCACTTGCTCCAAAAATGGATTCATGATTTTTCCTAATGAAACATAATTTGCACATATATTTAACATTTGATACTTGATCAATTATTGCTATGAAGATTTTTGAAACAGTGTTATGTTTATTTTACTGATATAGTATTATTTTTTTAATCATATGCATGATTTTTATAATTAACATAATCTGTATATATTTGAGATAACTGAGCTGCATTTACCATGTTGATTCCTAAAATAGTTATTTTTACATTATATATTTTAAGTAATTCATCATGTGGTTTATTGATACCTAAGGATTCTTAATTCTGTCTGATAAAGTTATGAACCGGATAATGATAAATCCTGTAATAAAATGGTTACGGTAAAACAGGGGTGGGATTATATATATTCGCTTCCTTCCACTCCCTTTCAAGCAATAATTAATTTTATGTCTGATCATCCCAAGTTTGATACATCATTGTATGAATGTATAACTGATGATTGTAATGTTTCTGTGTACTATTCTTATTTGACTGCTTAAAATAAACCATTTCAAATCAAAAATAAAATCAAATAATAATTTGGAACGCGCAGAATATAAAAAAAGACCAGTATTTCGTAAATTAGTAGTTTAATAGTATCAGTATTAGTTTACTTTTGAATTTCAAAATTACTTATCACTGTTTAGAGATTCTTGTGTGCCTCTGTAGCGTGTGTGGAGAAGTCATTGTCCTTCACCCTCTTGATCTCTGCAACCAGGAATGAGTCATATTTGCATGGCTGTAGTTGTTTCAATAGTTTGGCTTGAAGAGACAGGTTGCATGGTCTTCCGGACACATTGCAGCATGAGCCATTTTGACAGAACTCATCAACAGAACAATGTCCTCCATGTTTACAAAATCATCTTGAATCAGTGTGCCCACATTTGTGGGGCCCTAGCGCAGATCCTTGGACATCATACTTGCTGGCTGTTGTTCCAAAACATGTTCAAGCATTTCGAATGGTAAATGGTAAATGGCGTATACTTATATAGCGCCTTTCTTCCTACAAGGACAAAGCGCTTTACAGTCACAGACCCATTCACCCAGTCACACACACATTCACTCACACATTCACACACTGGTGGCGGCTCCAGTGTGAACAGTGTGAACTGTTCCATCTGGTAAATATGTCTCGGATCAGTTCTTGTTGGGGGTAAACCCATCAGATTTTAGGATATGCAACAAGGCTGCAGGGGAAAAGTCCACCCCCCCCCCCAACACACACACACACACACACACACACACACACACAACCTGAAAGCATGGTCCACACTCAAGCCCTTTTATGAGACAAGATTGAGTGTATGTGCAAAGCAGGTCGTGTGGTGACTGAACTGGCCCTCTGCTCCAGCCACAATCATGGGCCTGGCATTATCTGTTACTAAGTGAGGGTTCTTGTCAGAAATTTTCCATTCCTTTACGCAGTAGCGCAGCAATATTTTTGACCAAAGTGGTATCCATTTAAAGCTTTGGTTTGCAGAACAAAGGTCTTCATTTTCCACCCCAGATCAATTTTATCAGATGTAATTGTCACATACACCTTGTGCATGATGTCCAGCCATAATTCTTTATCCCCACTCAATTCAATTCAATTTTAGTTCATTTATATAGCCCCTTTATTACAACAATAGTCGTCTCAATGGGCTTCATATTGGTAATTGTATAAGAATATGAAATCAGTCATATAATTCAATAGGTAATGGTTTAACTAAACTAAACAAACTAAGCTAAACTGGGCATCCCTGCCCTTTGACTTTTAGGAAATAGTGGTGTTTTGAAGAATCCAAGTGCAGACACAAGAAAATAAAGTGGCCATCAGGTTTATTACTTCAAGGCAGAGGCGATGAATGGAGGAGAAGAGAGCAGTCTGGCAGGAGAACAAACTAGCAGATCTTGCAGACAGGCAGGAAGGCAAACTAGACACAGGCAGAATTTCATAAGGCACAATAATCTGGTATTGAGGTGATGATAAGGAGCAGGTGTGGAGTAGTTGCTGAGGAGGCACGCCCACAGAACCACAACATTGACCCTTCTTCTTGGTAGGGAAAAACTCCCAAAAAATAACAGATTCTGGAGAGAGAAAAAAGAAGAAACCTCAGGGATGTCCACATGAAGGAGGGAGTCTTTCAACATCACTTTTAGATAGTATATTTCTGATTTTAGCTACATTGCGCAGGTGAAAAATGCAGTTTAACAAGACTGTGATATGAGAGGCTTGAATGATAAATCCTGGTCAAATTAAACCCCTAAGTTTCTAACTGTGGAGTTGGAGGCTCGCATCCAGGGAGACAATCTGATAAGACAGAGCATCTCTCTGGTTTTTAGGACCTAGTAAAATGACCTCAGTTTTTTTCTGGGTTTAAGAGGAGGAAATTAATTGTCATTCAGGTCTTGATGTCTCTGATACAGGCATTGAGTTTCTCGAAATAGTTAGAAATAGGCAAGACACCTCGCCAGTTTTCGACAGCGGAGCCGCCACCAATGTGTGGATGGGTGTGTGAATGGGTGAATGGGTTTGTGACTGTAAAGCGCTTTGGGCCTTCGAGCGAGGTAGAAAAGCTATACAGGTATAAACCATTTACCATTCTGGAAAGATTTATTGGATAAGTACAACTCCATATCATCCTCATAACAGTGAAAATTAATGCTGTGTTTCCATGATTATGTTTCGCAAGGGCACCATGTAAATCAAAAACAGGATGGGTCCTAGGACTGAGCCTTGTGGGACTCCGTAGCTAACTCAAGTGCAATGAGAGGACTGTCCATTTACATTAACAAAATGATACCTATCAGATAGATAGGATTCAAACCATTGGAGGGCAGATCCTCTGATCCCTATATCATGCTCTAACAAATCTTTGGAGTAAAATGCTGGGGTCAAATGTGTCAAAGGCTGCACTGAGGTCTAACAGGAACAGAATATAGAGTAGTACCTTTTCTGAGGCCAACAACAAGTTATTACAGACTCTATTTAGCAGTTTTTGAAAACCTTCAAAGTGGCTATTGTCCTGTAGGTGGCGTTAAGCTGCTTAGCTACAACTCTTTCTAGGAATTTTGAAATAAAGGGGAGGTTTGATATTGGTCTATAGTTGGCCAGGTTGCTAGGATCTAAACTGGGCTTTTTCTCTCGTTTAGCTTGAGAGAGCAACAGCCTTACATCATTCTTAACACTTTTGTACAATGCAGGACTGACTTTTTCTGAGAAGTGTGGTCAGCTTGGTATCTAGTACCATGGATCTATGGTTTAAATCAACCTCGATTTTCTACCATACTATAGGGTCCCATGACTCTGTAAATACATTTTGCAATTGTGATATTTTTAGCCTGAACTGAGTTTGTCCCAGTCTGTGATGGTTTGGACATGTCATCTGCTGGTGTTGAACCAGTATGTTTTCTGAAATCCTAAGTCAAAATAGGAAATTCTAGAGGACTTCATGCTGTCCTCTGTTGATAAGCTGAAGGAAGATGCCGGTTTTAGTTTCTAGCAGGACACCACGAAGGGGCTTAATTATCATGGTGTTACTCAGCTTGATTAAACAACAAACTCGTCTGATCTGAACCTGTAAAGAGGGGAAGGAAAGATGCAGGCAATGTGACACGATGATAATTTGAAAATACTGATGGATGGTGGAATTTAATCTAGTAAAAAAAATTAAGTATTGAAGTACATGGAGCTACCACCTGTAGTATCGTTGGCCTTCTGATAGAAAAACAGTTGTACTAATGTTTAGCCTTATACTTGAAAAACATATTATCTTTAGTGGAAGGCTGAAGTGCAGACTTCAATCAGGAAACAGATAAACTTTTTTCAATAGAATCACAAAAAAAATTAGAACCCACAGTTTTAAGATTAAAGATAAGTGATTTATGATTCAGATCACATAAATATTGCAAAACTAAAACTGACTTGAAAGTTTGTTCTTTATGGAAGCATTTGTGTAGCATAGTTAAAAATAAAAGTCAATACCAGAAATGCTTTTTCATTTTCAAAATGTAACAGCATTTTTGGACTCAAAATTAAAATTAAAAAGCAATCCGCCAAAATGCTTTTTCCTTTTCTACTTCAACACAGCTTAATCTGTCACTTAATTAAAATAATAATGAAAATTCTATTTGACATTTCATTGTCAAAAAGTTCTCTACTAAATGTGTAGCAAAATTCATTAAGAAATGTCTAATTTGACAATTAAAATGGATGAACAGAAATGTTTTTTCATTTTCAAAATATAACTTCATCAAATGACTCAAAATTAAAATTACAAATCAATACTTCAAGATGCTTTTTCATTTTCTACTTAAAAACCGCTTATTCTGTGTCATAATTAAAATAAAAATGCAAAGAGGGGATTGTATTTTCATCTTCACATCCACCCTGGATGTGAAAATACTGTTGCATAATTCAATTAGATTAGCATTTCGGGGAGGCGGGGCGATGATGTCAGTGCTATCTCCGTCTGTCTGGCTGCTAAGAGACACATGCTAGGAGCAGTGCGGCCAGGCTTGTAGCTTTGTGTTAGCGGCAGAGGAGAGGGCTTTGTGACGGGTGTGCATTCCTGATGATTGTACACTACTTCGGACCGGCAGCCGGAGGGCTGAAGGTGGAAGTGCTGCTACGATCTGAGAAACTCTAAATCATCATATGAATTTGTGTTTCCAGTGGTGTCCAGACAAAATAAATATGTGCGGTGAAGGCGCTGAGTCAGCTGCAGAGACTGATTGGGGCTGACGGCTGTCTGATGAGGGTCACGTCAACACCTTTGTCATATCTCCGTAAGTGTGAGGAAATGTCTCACTGCTGCATCAACAAGGTTGTGATGCTCCTTCAAGTATCTCAAGGTGTAAAGTCAAATTGCAGTTAAAAGTTCATCTCCAAGAGGTTTCTTTTCCTCCAACAAATGTTCCTTTTAAAATCTGTGGGACATAAACTGCATTAAGCTCATTAAGTGTTGGCCTAATGATACTTCATATACAGCTCCTATTGTGGGTGGAAAGTCTGTTTTTAGTGTTTTACATCCGAAACTGCAGGAACTGTTAGGAAAAGTTTCCAGGTGAGGAGATTGTTTCTCAGAAAGGTGCAGCAACAAAGCTTGGGTTTGCAGAGCCAGTCTTTTGTAACAGACATGAAATGTCAGACCGTGTAACACCTCATACTCACTGTCGTGCATGTTGGAGCATGGAGGATGGCTTGGCTTGTATCATTCAACAAGATGCAGAAGCATAACAACAATTTTACAACAGAAGTTTTGACTGCCTCTAAACCTCTACAAACAGAAATGAAATATCATAAGGAAACTCTTTAAACTTAAAACATCTCAGTGACCCATCATTACTTGTTCCTCTTAAGTTTGTCACGGAAGGTTCTCATTTATCCAAGTGACATCCTGAAATTCAGTCATGGCATGTGGGCTTATAATCTTCCTGGAATCATTCCTCTGCAGTTGTTCTTAGCTCAGTTATCAGGTTATAGTCAGATAACTGTTCCACGTTCTAGTTGGTAAAAACCTAAAACTGGAACATGTTTCTCCTGTCAATGTTTAACTACCAATTAACTAATGAGGGGAAATCGCAAACAGCAAAAGTATTATAATCTTTCACCAAGACAAAGACACAAAGCCACTTGATTCTTCATCCATGAGTCATGTTATCTGTGGCAAATGATTGTGCTTCTTCAAAATCAACAGAGTAAAAGGAAGGAAACAAAGGCCCAGAAAAGACTGACTCTAACCCAGTGCTTCTCAATTATTTTTTGCCAGGCCCCCCCTAGGAAAAGAAAATGTTTCGCGCCCCCCCTGACCCCCCCCCCCCCATAACCCCCCCCCACACACACACACACAGACACACTCGCGCGGTGACAATACATCAGGTCAGTATCTATAAAATTTGTATACCTAAAATTGTATCTTTTAACACTAACAAAAGAAAAAAGCAAAATAAATCCACTTTCAACAAATATTAACTTTATTTAGCCATAGAAACCCTGTTCTAGTCTAAAACAGAAAAGAAGCTGAAAGTACCTGAAATAAAAAAAATCTGTCATTCCTTATTTAAACTAGAAACATTTTGACCAACTGAACCATTTGATGCTGAAAAAAATAATTCAATCAATAAATAATATTAAATCTAAATTGATCTGAAACATTAACACAGCAGCACCAATATATTTAACGTTTTTAGTCTGAAGAAATAGGTAAAAACGTGCTGATTTTTTTTTTCTAAATGACGGATTGTTTATTTCTGATCTCATAAAAGTGCAGCTGTTTTCCTGCATTACCTGCGGTCTTTATGTCTGTCTGACACCAACTAAACCACAGGCAGACAAAGAAAACATGGATGGAAAATAAAGACACGTCATCAAAATGTCTACAATAGTTCATAAAGAATGACATTGTTAGCATGAGCTTAGGAATCTAAGGGCAGCGGTGATCTTGGGCAACAGGCAGCGGTAGCAGTGGTCCGCGTGCCCCGATTCCCCTGGCAGACAGGGCCCACACCACCCCTCCCCTTTCGTTCTCACTCGCGCAGCCGCGGACAGACAGAACAGACAATAGGAACCGAATAGTGGACCAGATTATTTTCCAAGCACTGAGCCGCTGTCACCGCTGCCCCCACGTTAAATTTGCGCACCGGACAAACCTGTGCCTAAAACCGCCACCACCGCGCGCCCCCCCTGGCATCGCTTCGTGCCCCCCCCTGGGGGCGCGCCCCACTATTTGAGAAGCACTGCTCTAACCCATGGTCATAATAGACTGTATCATTTTCATTCATGCATGTGAGCTCAATTCTCACAGCCCTGTCATGCTTCTATAATAAGATGTCAAAACTGTCTCAACTCAGATCCTGACCAAGCTTTCGAAGGACACGGCTTGGACAGAAATGCTGAAGGAGCTGATAATGGGGATTGGCAGGCCAGTGAACATGTGAACATCATCAGGGCCTGCTTTAAAAACACCCTAATGCTTCTCCCAACAACAACAATGCCCTTTCTAGGTTTTGGAAATTGCCCCCTAAGTCTTGGGTCGTAGTTGTTTTAAATGAGTTTCTGGTCAGCATGCTGTCAAAAGTAAACAGGTAGACCGGACCATCCCAACTTAAATACAAAGTCATCCTTTAAGGTTTGAACCTACAACCGATGCTGCTGTGGGATCTTTTATTCTACAAAATCAGTTTGCTTATTTTATGCACAGCAACGAGTTCAAAATGTGCCTATCTATGAGTATACTGTCCCCTCACCCTCGCTGGCATAAAAGATCACGTATTCAGAATTATCATTCATTGTTTTTTTGTTTTCTGTGGCTTCTCCCTACCCTTAAATTTAGCCCTCCAAATGGAGAGTTATGGAAAAATAGTGTCTTTAAATTCTGACATTACTCCCACTCGATGATGTCATCAATCGCCGTTAGCGTTGAGCTGAAATACATAACAACACCGGTTTTATAACTTTAAAAGGTCATGCTAAAACAAAACGTCATTGTTTTCATTGTTTTCATAAAATGTGTACCGTAAATTCCGGACTACAAAGCGCACCCGATTACTAGCCGCACCCACCCATTCTCACGTGTTTAACTACTTTTATACATACACAAGCCGCGTCGGTGTTTAACTACTTTTATACATACACAAGCCGCGTCGGATACATACACAAGCCGCGTCGGAGTACAAGCCGCAAGCCGCGTCGGAGTACAAGCCGCGCGTATTAGGCAATATTGTCATCCTGACAAACACGTCTTGACTCCTAGAGTAAGTGTGATTCATTAGCTCACAGTGGGTGGAGTCAGCTATGCCTCAGGCTCATGTATTTGTGTTTATCTACATCGGCCAAACAGCATGGACCTCTATTCTGTTCACAAGTTCCTCAGTTATGGTTTTTTTATTATTTTTATTTATTTATTTATTTTTAACTTATTGACAATCTAGGTATCATACATAAAATTACAAACAGTAACCATATAATCAACATTACATCCCTCAGTTATGATGAGGAAATTTACATCCGCGATCCCCCATTTCCCATGAGTTTTAGGGGCTAAAGGCGGGGCCAATGCCCGGCTCGCCATACTGTTGTACATGTTTAAGAATGAGCAAGTATCAGCAGTGCATGGAGGGGTGAACGGGTAAAGCTCTCCTTCCGCTTGTGTCGCGGCAGCGTTATGGGAGTAACAGGGCTGGTTAAAAAACACACTAGTAAAATAAAGCAGCGACGACTGAAAAGCGCGCGCCTCAGCGCGATACGCGCGCCTCCTCGCGGCGCGTGGGTCAGAAGTTTCCTTTCACAACAAACACTGTTGCTCCGTGGACGCCTCGAGTAAGCCCTGGCTGCAGCCTGCAGAATGGCTCGACGCCTCTGCGTTCCGCGCTCCCGCGGGCTCCTTGTCTCCCCTTCCTATCTACTCCGACAGCTCTGGCCAGGGCGGCTTCAAGGAGGAGCGCTTTGTCCCCATTGCGCCGGTGAACGGAGCAAATCGTGTCTGTGCAGAGCAATCGGACTTAATACTGTACGTTTTGTGTATGAGGGGCGGATGCGTTGTTACGCGTGGGAGCCTTCAGACTGCCATCGGCCCCGCAGCTCACACGACACGCAGTCTCCAGCTCACACGGAGGCTGTGAGCGTTTCAATGCAAATCTCTGCTCAGTCCTTAGAAACCGTTAACACGACCACGTCAATTTGTGTTTCCAGTCGTGTCCCGACAAAATAAAGGCTGATGTTATTCTCACATATTTACGTGCAGCCAGCCGAGTCACTATGACTCAGAGGTAAATGCACTCCTGAGCATGCGCTGTTCTCTCCGTCACGCAGCTGACCGGCTTTTCCAAACCCGATGGTGATGGTGGATTTTTTCACGCTGTTTTTAACGATTGCTTTTAACTTGAAAGCTTCATAATATTGTAGTGGCGATCACATGCACGTTGGGTCTAATGGCACCAAAGGATTTTGGGATGTGGCCGGGCATGCGTGTTTCGTTTTGTTGAACCATGACTGAAGTGTCTAAGACCTGAAGTCAAGTCCATGCTGTTTGGCTGCTTAGAGGTGTGTTGGAAAAAAAAAGGACTTTTGCTTGGTGTTAGATAGAGAATACAAACCATTCACTGTGTCCGAAAATGCGTACATGGCGGCCGCCAATTAAAACCTTAAATTAGCCGCGTCACTGAATAAGCCGCACGACTGTAAGCGCAGGAAAAAAGTAGCGGCTTATAGTCTGGAAATTACGGTACTTCTGTGCCCTGTAGGGCATAATAAAGTATCGTTAACTACTAACAAGTACATTCTGCACATTTTGAGCCCCCATGCAGATCAAGTCTGTAGGACAAATGGTTCTAGCCTATAGCTTATACAAGCAAATCACATTGGGATATTACAAAACCAGTTGGTACCAAGTCCAGGTGTTACCATTAAGGTCTTTGATGGAGCAGCTGTTGTGAATATCCTTACACCTGGTATAGCAAAGACTTTCCAAGAGTTTTCTTAGGGAGTTTTCTTGCCTTACATCATTAATCAGGCTAATGATGTGAAATGATTTGATGTAGTGTGGGAGAGTTTTCTTGGCTGCAGCCTCAAAAAGGCAACCAGTGTCTCGAGGCCCAAATATCCGAAGTACTTCCCAATACTGTCACTTACAGTAATTGGCAGACAATTTTGCGCTGGACTAAAAACAAGGTAGAGTTATTCCAGTGTCTTGGCAGAGATGTGGGTTCTTTGGAGGTGGAAGGTGTTTGGTTTGTTTCTACTTCTAATATGAAGGTTGTATGCAAGAAACCAAGTGACATGGCTGCTGCTGGCATTGATCCAACTGATCATAAAGATGATAGAAGGATTCTCTTGCATGTAGCTCATGGTGCTGCTTAAGGTCACAGGAAAGTTAGGATAAGGACAGTTGATACTGATGTTGCTGTTCTAGCTGTTGCATATGTAAAGAAGCTGGACATTGACCTGTGGCTGGCATGGGAAAACATTTCACCTACATATCAGCAAACAGCTTGGCAGGTAACCTTGGTTCTGACAAGCACAAAGCCCCTCCTTTCTTCCATGCTCTCAGTGGCTCAGACACCACATCTTCATTTGCAGGCAGGGGCAAGAAGACAAGCATTTGATGTTTGGGAAGTTATTCTTTAGGTGACACCTGTGTTCATGAAACTTAGCTCCACACCTGAAGTTATAACAGCAGAGCATGAAGTGGTCCTGAACGGTACACTGTAATAATGCACAGTTGTACCTGCCCACTGTTTCAGGTGGACAGGGCTTGTCAAGCCATTTTGCACAAGAAAGGCAGTCTTGAATTCAGTGCAAAATCTACCAAGTCCTATACAATAGGGATGGACTGAAACCAGGGAAGGTTTCATCCCATAGTGGACCTCTCTCCCTGAAGCTTCCAAAGTATGTCAAGAGCTGGTGCACTGTGGTTGCAAGAAAGCTTGTAGAGACGTGTGCAAGTGCAGCAGGGCAAATTTGAGCTGCACTTCTCAATGTTATTGTGGTGGTGCATGTCACCAGCCAGAGGGCTAGCAAGGGTCCTCTCTATTACTTCAATCTATTGATGCATGGGGTGCATTGAGGTTATTGTATGCTTTGTGCTTTATAACTTGGTGAAGTTTTTCATTCTGCTCATATTGACCTCTCAATGTGATTTGTATTAACATATACCATAAGTGTTTATAATCAACCTTTGTATCTCTGTAAGTTTGGATATTGTAAGATTTTGCTATTTGCTACTGTTTTCAAAATGTGATGTCTCAAGAACCATTTGTCATACAGACTTGATCTGGGGCTCAAAATGTGCAGAATGTACATGTTTATAGCAGGTAACAATACATTATTATGCCCTAGAACACATATGTCAAACTCAAGGCCCGGGGGACAAATGTGGCCCTCCATGTCATTTTATGTGGCCCCCGAGAGCATAAAAGTTTTTGATTTCTTAAAATAAAAAATAAAAATTGGTGTGTATTTATTCATATCTAGGGGGAATCTGCCTTGAAATATCGAATTGGGCAACTATACATTATGACTCAAACACTGTCCATATAACCTAACCTGACAGAATCAAATTTAAAAGGATTTATGCTAGAGTAACAAGCAAACATATGTTTTCTATGCAACTGTAATTGTCACTTTCAAAAATTATAATAAATAAATAAATTAGTTGTTTAACATTAAGGAGTAGTTACATGTATGTTTCATTACATTTAGTTACATGTATAAGTTATATCCGGCCCTTTGAGGACAGCCGCTACACTGATGTGGCCCTCGGTGGAAAGAAGGTCATATTTTTGAGTTATTAACAAAACGTGTTTTTGGCAGCCATATTCAGGAGCCATCATGAACAATGGAAGTAACAAGCAAGATCCAAGGTGGGTCTTGCTCTTATATGAAAGAACACTTATTTGACTACAGTTGTGCCAAATGTCATGCTTCTATCTAGAAGTGAACAATTGTTTCACCCATTTTCTTGACTAATGCTTAGTTGGGCAAAAAGGCTTTTTTCCACTCTGCACCTTATGCATGGAACATGTTGCAGAAGGACTGGAAGTTGACAGAGTTGATTTCCTTGAATGCTTTTAAAGTTAAACTGAGAGGTCTCGAGGCTGACTCCTTAACATGCACTTGTTTTTTATAATCTTTTATTTTAAATTTTATAATTTATTTTGCTCTTTGTAATTGTGTAACTGCATTTTAGTTGCTGCTGCCGCTTGGCCAGGACTCCCTTGAAAAAGAGGGTTTTAATCTCAACGGGACTTTCCTGGTTAAATAAAGGTTAAATAAAAAAAAATAAAAAATTTATGATCTGATAAACCTCTTAAACATGAAGAACAACTATCACGATGCCCCTTATGAAAGCATTGACAGTAAAGAAGTGAAGGAGTTCATGCTGAGTGCTGACCTGTTTGAGCCACTCCTTCACTTTTGCTGCAAAGGGACACTCTACCAATTTTATTTCTTCTCAGTTTGTCTGAATGTGTTGGTGTACATTGTGTGTGTGTGTTTTCATGACAAGTTGTTGATTTTGTTTAAATGTTTATGAAGCCTGCCCATATTTGCCTTCACTGTTTTTTGTTCTTAGCAGTTGCACACTTGTTTTGTTTCCAAAAGAAAAAAAAACAACTTACAAATAACTTAGTTTAAATGGTCTATATTAAGGGTCCATAAATCCAGGCCTCAAGGGTCCAACACGTTTTCCAACCAACCTGCCATTGAAGCTCCTTAAACACACCGGATCCAGGTAATCAGCAGCAAATGAGGCAGGGTTTCTTGAAAACCAGTAGGACACCAGCCCTCAAGGACTGGATTTGGGGACCCCTGGTCTATATTATACTTTTCTTAAGTATGATGGCAGATTTCCAAGAATGGCCTTGTAGATGAAATATAACCTGTGTCTTCTGAAGTTGAGTGAAGGTCATGAAAGCAGAGAGTACAGTTGTTCAGACAGGGTTTGTTTTTGTTACAAAAGCACAGCAGAGCCTTCAGTTTTTTCGACAGATGATCAATGTAAGATGTAAAGTTGAGCATCAATCCACACAACCAGATATTTATAAGAAGAGACGTTTTCAATTTCCACTCCTCCCAGAGTTTGAATACCAGCCTGTAATACAATTTGTGAACTGTCACAAATGTTGGTCTTTTTTGCATTAAGGACCAGCTTCAGCTGATGGAGAGAAAAATGAAAAGGCTGGAAAGCACATTGGAGAACTTTCACAGTATTACTAATGGAAGAGGCAGTTAAGGTGATGGTAGTATCATCTGCATATACATGGAACCTTATTCTTTGGCAATTGACTACCCAAGTTGTTTATAAAAATATTGAAAACCACAGGGGCCAAAATCAAACCTTGCAGAACTCCTCTGCTGATGTTCAAGAAGTCTGAATTTACACCTTAAACAAACACACATTGGGTTCTCTCTGAGAGATAGTCCCTAAACCACTCAATGGCAGGATCACCCACACCAATGTTATTTAGTCTGTGTAGTAGTAACTGATGATTAACAGAGTCAAAGGCTTTAAATAGATCCACAAAAAGAACAGCACAATGCAGTTTTCTATCCAAGACATTGATTGTGTCGTTTTTTAGGGACACTGGAGCTGTTATTGTACTGTGGCCCTGAAATCTGATTGAGTTTCACATAGAACACAGTTGGATATTAGAAAACGTTTTCGTTGAGAATTAACATAAGATTCAAGAATTTTTTAAGAACTGATCATTTGGAAATGGGTCTGTAGTTGTTAAAATCTGATTGCTCTCCACGTCCGTGTATCAGTAGAGGAAGAACATAGGCTGCATTCCAAACTTTGGGAATTCTGTTTGTTTTAAAGCTCAAAAATGGGTTTAGCTATAAAATCTGCAGCAAACCTTAGGAGATGAGGATCCAAGTCATCTGGACCAGGAGGCATTTTGAGGGTCAATAGATTTCAGGGCTCTATTTATTTCTGCACAGGAGATAAGTTTACGTCTAATTGGGCTGCAGAGGTTAAAGAATAAGATGGAGAAAAAGCATTTCAATGAAAGGATGTGAGCTGAGATTCAATTTCAATTCAATTCAATTTTATTTATATAGCCCAATATTACAACCATAGTCGTCTCAATGGGCCTTATACTGGTAATTGTATAATAAACATGAAATCATAAAGAACATGAAGTCATAGAATTCAATAGGTAATGGCCACACTAAACTGAACAGACTAAAGCAGGGGTCGGCAACCCATGGCTCCGGAGCCACATGTGGCTCTTTCATCCTTCTTTTGTGGCTCCCTGTGACTTTGGAAAATAGTGAGTATTTTATAAAAATTCAATTTTATTTTAGTTTGTTCATTTTTCATGGCATTTCAAAGGCGCTGCTGGCTCCATACGAAGAGCGTGCGACGTAAAAAACAACTTCCTTAATGAATGAGCTTGTATTTATCGGGCGAGAACTGCAGAGCTGATAGTAGGAGGAGACACGCGGGGCGGCTTCAATAAACACTCCGGGTCCGGAGTGGTCTTCTGCCTGGAACTTGACGTGTACTTTAGTAACAACCTCGCAGCGCTTCTAACTGCTCTAGCTTGGCCTCCAAGTCAAACAAAACACTACACGTAACACACCTACCACTATCCTCACTAAAGGAGGCAGGATCCTCACTAAACATATGACACATGGGGCAGGAAAGGGGGATGAAGGGAGAAGAAGTGGTAGTGATGCTAAATGCTAAGCTTTTCAAAATTAGAGGCTACTGCCAAACATGAGCAAACAGTCAAACAACGATCAGGCACTGGATCACGCTCACCCGGAGAGTATGTCACAGGACGCAGGAAACACAGAGGGAGAGTTCTTTCCTTTCACGACATAAAAAGGTGCCAAGACTTAAAAAGCTAGCCAGCTCCCTCCACATCAAATCAGTTGGCCCAGTCAAAAACCTTTGCCGGAACTGGATCCTGAAGGTGACAGTGCTGGCCAGGTGCACTAGGCCTTGTCCCCACTCCTCCCTAGAAAGAAAATGTACGATTTTGTCGTTTGTTGTTCAAGCACCCTTTTCAGCATTTCTTCTTGCATGTTGACTGGAATGACAAGTCTTTCACTTTTCATTAATAACCCATTTGTAACAAGGAGGTCTTGGTGGTACTGCCAGTTCACTTGAAGCTCAGGTGAAAATGCTTTCCTGCTTGTAGGCCACCCTGTTTGTACTACGTTTTTTCAGTTTTTGGCACGTAGAGTCCATTTCCTGTGCCCTTCTGATTTGTGCAAGTTTACTTTCAGATGCTGGCAAGTGACACACACATCTTCTTCCAACTGCTTATCCTGCATTGTGGGCAGAGCTTGGATGGGTGCCCTGGACACTGTGCCTGCCTTGATTAAGTTCTTTCCTGGAAAGTGTTTTGTATGTAAAACAGAGTAGTCATAACCTAAATCTTAGAATACAAGCTGGCAAGTCATGAAGAGTTCTGCTGCCAAGTAGGGAAATAAAAAGTCCATTCCTACCAGGTACGACTGAAATTGCTCACAAGCCCAAGTCAGTGCAAGTGGCTCTATGGCGAGAACTGTGGATGAACTTAGTTCCTGGTGAAGCTTGTCAAAAGCCCGCTGTTGTGCTGTTCCCCACTTCTAGGCTGGAGTCTGCACTGAGGAGCTGAGGAGAACTTTCCAACATAGTTCACCACATCAGCAGCATCTTTTGGTGTAGGCATCTCCATGGTCACTCGGATTTTCCCAGGGTCCGCTTCAATACCCTGTGCCGAGAAAAATGTGACCCAGAAACATTACTTTTTCTACAGATAACTGGCACTTGTTTCTTTATCTCTTAATGATGTCTTATTTGTTGTGTAACACTTTTGATTAAAGTGTACGAATTGGACTAGGCAGGTTCGTCTCAGGGAGGAAATGTAAATCACACAAGGAAAACTCTTTCAGCTGGTTTGATGCAAATATTTTCACAGTGACCAAAATTGACAATGACAATATATACAGTGCGTCAATAATTGTTTGTTTTTTTCAGTCCAGTGTTCAAATAAGTTCACCCTCTTTGGGTGTTGTAGTAAGAGTCTTTGAACTTGATGAATTGGCTCCAATGCTTGTTGCTTGATAAGAGTTATTGTTGAAGTGTTTGTGTGGATTTGTTTGCCCTACAACGTCAGTAAGAACTGTTGGGCATTTGGTCCAGGTGGGCTCAGCTGGCTTCCATCAGCAGATGGGAGGGGAATTTTCCCAGGTGGAAAAAAAACTTGGCCTGTATAAACAGGACCAAATACTTTGAATTATGCTTCAAAATTAATTTCATGACAATTCGTTTTCTTAATATGCATATTTTTCCAAAATAGAATACATCTGATTAATTCCAAACAATGAATCATCATCAAATCATAATTCACTAACTCAACGTGCGCATGGTCAATAGTTTATCATTTTAGAGTACTCATAATTACATTTTTAAATAAAAAAAAAGTTCTTATAATTTTCCCATCATTTCCTTCTTTGTTTTACATGATCACAAACCGAGATCAGCTGTCTAAGATAATCTAAAGCCTGCACCAGCTGACACAGATGCACACAAAAACCAAAACGGCGTCACTCACCAGTTAAAGTTTAAGAAAAGCATGAGTAGAATTTGAAGGCTCGATGGTGCAGGGCATTGTGCAGCAAGGATTTTGCCGTTAGCTCCTGAATGTATGTCGTTTGTTAAAAATCCCCGCCACTGATTTATAATGGAACGTACACTGAAGTTGTCTGTGAAACCCCGTTCTGAAATCACATTCTGAAATCTCGTGATATCTCTGAAAGCATGTGTACAATAGCTTAAAGGGACAGTGCAGATTAAACATGCGGGTTACATCTTCCCTGCTTTAGACTATGCACGTCCACGTTGCATGGGTTTTGATGATTGCACCGCAGCAGCATGGTTTAAAGCTTCTGACACAGTGTCTGAACAACTAAAGCAAGGGGATTTCAGAGCACTGAATAATTAAGTTAGCGCGGTTGTTGACGTTGCCGAGTAGAGTGTCTGTGTGGCAACTCTGCGTCTGCTGAATCACTAGGCACCTCAGCAGAGCTAGAATTGTCTTCATCTATCAATTAATCAAATTGGTAAACACCTTCAGCCTCAGGATCCAGAGACAACGTAGCAGCTGGTAAGTTTTCAGGCACTCCTTCGAGTTGTGCGGACTCATCACCGGCTGGGGATATTTCTTCTCCCTCGAATGAGGTTATAGGTTCTTCAACTGCAGGTGGGTGTTCACCTGGTGAGTCCATAGCTGTAAGAGCTGTGGTTGGTAACTGAGGATCAGACTCTCTGTCATTTGGGACAGGTGGAACAGCATCATCTGTAGCATCACTGAGCTCTTGCTGTGGTTGAGGTCTAACAACTGTTTCCACTCTGAACTTTGCTGGAAGTAGAATTGGACGTCCTGAGAAGACTGATTCATCATCTTCGGTCTCCAAAGGAGCAATGGGATAAGAGTGAATTTGGCTACGAGTCTTTGGTTTTACTAGTGGGATGTCTGCAGTGTCAAGTTCAGATGGACTTGCTGGAAGGAAGTAGGGGGCTCTCGAACTGGTAAATCAAAGGCTAAATCCACTGGAAGGCGAGGTGATCGACCAAACAGGAGTTCGTATGGTGTGAACCCTGTGACTTCATTCTTGGTATAATTGTCAGCATGTACAAGAGGTTTTACGTACTCTCGCCACTTGGACTTCTGCTTGGATTCTGGCGTTCCCAGGATTTTTAAGAGTGTTCGGTTAAAACGCTTGACTGGATTTCCATGTGGGTGGTAGGGAGTAGTTCGAGTCTTTGTTATCCCAGCTGTTTCACAGAGTTCTTTGATTAATTTTTACTCAAAGTCCGGTGGTCCTTGATCTGAATGCAAACACTCTGGAATGCCATATGGGACTATGAAGTCATTCCACAGACACTTGGCAACAGTCTTGGCTTTTTGGTTTGGAGTGGGAATAGCTACAAAAAACTTTGTGAAATGATCTGTAAGGACTAGAATGGCTTTGGTGTTTGAACTGTCAGTTTTAAGTGACAAAAAGTCCAAACACAGCAACTCAAGTGGACAAGAAGTTTTAATGTTGACTAATGGAGCAGCTTTCTTTGTCAGTGTCTTACGATCACATGTTTTGATAGTCTGTTCCACATCCGCTACCATTTAGGGCAAGAAAAACCGTTGTCGTAGCAGATCCAGGGTGCGTTCTATGCCCATATGGCGCATGTCATTGTGAAGGGCTTTAAGAACAATAAGCCGCAGCCCTGGGGGAAGGACTAGATGAAGAAAAACACGACCCTCCTGTTGTCTTCTGTATAACACTTCATCTTCCAATTCCAGCCGGTTCCACTCTCGTAGCAGTAAGGGCAACTCTGGCAGCTCCTCTTTGACCCTGGGGAACTTTTTCACCAGTGTTGAGTTGTTGAACAACTTCACTGATGGCTGAGTCAGCCTGTTGCTCTGCTCTTAAGTCATCATGAGACATAGAAGGGATGAGTGGAAGGCCATTACTGTATTCATCAAAATCGGTTGGGATAGCATGAGCAGTAACAGAAAGGGATTCAACAAAAGTAATGTGGGAATGTGAAAGGTCTGTCTGGAGACTGGTTCTTACAAGGCAGCTGCAACAGAATGGGGGAGGAGAATAATGACTCTGATTCCCTGATGACTCCTGCTTCAAACAGATCACGTAGATGTTTCCGGACGAAAGCGATGCTTGAAGGGGGTCTTGTCATGCAATTTGATGTGATGTTTCACTTCGTCAGTGCAACCAAAATCTAAGTCATGTTGAGCAAAAACTTCAGGCATTTTGTTGAGTTATGTTGTTATGCGCTCTTTCCACTCTGCTGGAATGGGCGAGTCATCGAAATTAAACTCCATGACTGTTTGGTTTTCTTTGGCTGGAGACCTGACTTGCTGTGACAAGATGGCAGGTGCGTCATCTATGTCACCTATAGCTGACAGAGCCAGAATCAGAATATCTTGCTTGGACTCGTTCTTGAAAATAACAGGGACGTAAATATGGAGGATATTTAGGAAGTTTTACTAGGCACCTTTGGACACTTAATCCACCAGGTAAAGGTGTTGATGGATAGTCAATTATTGCCCATTTATTTGTAGATGAGGATTGAATCTTGGCAGAACATTCCAGATATAAGACTTAGCTAGGTTTAACAGGGACTGCTCTCTGGTTGTTTAGCCGCACAATTCCAGCTCTTTCCCATTTGACTCTGGTGGTGGCAGAGTTCTAGGATTTTTAAAACTGCTTTATGGCCGCAAGCACTTGGCTGGAACATCTTAAATTCTCTACTGATGTAGTTGGCATACAGCACCTGAAGAGTGTTCATCCCAATAAGTACAGGAGATGGGCTCTCTGGACGGACGTCAGGCACTACCACAGCTTTGTATTTCAAGCTCAGCTCCAACAAAGTCTTTGGGGAAAAGAATAGGAATTTCCACATACCCCAGATGGGGTATTGATTGTCCTGCAGCTCCTTCAACTTCCAGTATGTGCTCCAGAGGCTTCACAGGTTGATCTGTTAGTTTTTCATTATAGAAAGACCCTGGAATAGTGGTAACACTGGATGGTTTTTGTTTTCTTTGGACCAGGTTGGTCATGGGCCCCTTGTTTGTCCCTCAACAGGCACCGACATTAGTTTAAGGGTTGTGAATGGAGATTATTTTGTTTTTGTGCAAACAGTTTCTTCTTCTTTGCCACAAGTGCTGAGTTTGGCTCATTCTTACATTGTGGTCTGATGTGTCCATCTTTCCTGTATCTAAAGGAATAGCCTGGTTTGGGGTGAGATGTAGATATTTGAAGTTGCTGTTTATCAGGCTTTTTATGTTGCGTAGTGAATGAATTTGAGCGCTGGAGATCAGACACAGCAGGATCCTTCAACAGCAGATCCACTCCAGACCTCCAGGTTTCATTATCTGTTTCATGGTTTGGTCTGGGGAATCTTCCTGAAAATGGTTTAAGTCTTTGCTGGTGTATGATGTCTTCGCTTTTAACAATATGCTCCACTACATACCGCTGCACTTCAGGTGAATGAATATCTGGACCAGAATTAGACAGGCGAGGGATTGATTGAGACGCAGACTTTGGAGTTTGAGATGGTTCAGGCTCTGGGATGTCTTGGTTTGAAGCTCCGATATCTGATGGTGGCATTCCCAACGATGGGGCAGGAAAATACGAACTGGAAGGTTGCTGTTTCACCTGTGAAAGAGGCTGAAGTGCTGCCGTGCAAGGTCCTGGAGTTCTGATAAGTATGATGCGGTTTTAGTGGTAGCAACACGCGCTGAACAAACCGTTGATAAATCAAAAATGCAGAACGAGGAAACGTGATCTTCAAAAACTAAACTGTATGGTAATTTAGGGCGTAGAGCCTCTACAGCTGCACCTGAGCAGTACTCCACTACAAGTGTGTCATTATATTCTGAATTAGTCAGAAATTACTTTAATCTTATTAATTTTGCCATACTGCTTCAAGAAGTCTAATACTTCCTCATTATTTTTAGTTACTATATATATATATATATATATATATATATATATGTGTGTGTCGGGCCCCACCTTTGCCAGATTCACCACACAACATCCTCATTTTATGGTCTCCCCAACGTCGTCCTTGTAGAGCGCCGTGGTCCAGTTCCTTCTTCGGGTTCGGATGTCCCCGCCGGTGCAGGGGGAAACCCATAGATCAGTGGTGGTGCACAAGTTTGTACCCGTGTCCTATCCTCCACCACCGCTGGAGGGGGTTCCTCCAAGGGCGCTGTGCACACCTTCAGAGAGTTTCTGTGTAATGTTAATGTTCGGCCTCCCCTTTCTGGGCGGACACGGTACACCACCCCTGCGTTCCCCACAGTCTCCAACACAACATACGGGTCCGAGGACCACCGGGGACAGAGTTTGCCTTTACCTTGTCTATTTCGGTCTCTGACCCACACACGCTCCCCGGGCGCCAGTGGCATAGCATTCGCCCTCTTGTCATAAAACCGTTTACTTTTGGATGTGGCCTCGTCTACTCTTTTTCTGACTAAACTGTAGGCAAATGAGAGCCTTTTTTGATGGTCAGCTACCCAGCCACCCAAGTTATGCCTCGTCTGTTGAGGGCTCACATCCAGCGCTACATCTACTGGTAGCCTCAAATGCCTACCAAACATCAGAAACGCAGGGGTATAGCCCGTCACGCTGTGCATGGTATTATTATAAGCATGTAAGAGTTCTGGTAAATACTCATGCCAGCGGTCTTGCTTTGAGACCTCCAGTGAACGAAGCATTCCCAACAAAGTCTGGTTAAGGCGCTCTACGCCGCCGTTCCCGGCAGGGTGGTACGGTGTGGTGCGACTTTTCGCTATGCCATAAGTTTCACACAGTTCTTTCATAAGCGCCGACTCAAAATTGGGTCCCTGGTCTGAATGGAATCTAGCCGGGCACCCAAAAGGCTGAACATTAGTCCAAAGGGCCTTAACAGTAGTCTGAGCCGTCTGGTCCCGTGTAGGGATAGCCCAGGCAGACTGTTGCATCAGGCGCTGGAAGGTCGCTGGTGCATTACAGAGTCCAAAAGGCATACGGTTAAACTCGAAGAGGCCAAGTGGTGTGGTAAAAGCAGTCTTTTCGCGATCTTTGGCGTCCATGGCAACCTGACAATAACCACTGGCCAAATCGAGAGTAGAAAACCACTCAGCATGTGTCAAGTTGGTTAAGGTCTCCTCAATCCTGGGAAGGGGGAAGGCATCTTTGTGAGTGACAGCATTTAACTTTCTGTATTCTACGCAGAATCTCAAGCTGCCATCCTTTTTTCGGACCAGCACAATAGGGGCAGCCCACGGGCTACAACTGTCTCTAATCACTCCTTTTTCAAGCATGTCAGCCAGTAATATCTTCATTTCCCGGTACATTGTAGGAGGGAGTGGTCGGTAACGTTCTTTAATCGGTGGCGCATCCCCTGTATGTATAGTATGCTGCACCGAATCAGTGTGCCCAAAGTCTTCATCGTGTTGTGCAAATACCTTGGCCCACTTTTGCAGCAAGCTCCGTAGGTCCCTCTGTTGATCCTCTGTGAGGTGTGACTGATCGATGGGTGCACCCACCTCTGTGGGTGACTTTTGGCCATCTATAGCTGCTGTATCCACCAGACGGACTTCAACGACAGAGTCACATGTAGTAGCCAAGCTCAGATCTCGTTGTCCCTGGACATCCACGTCTTCTACGTGATAGAGCTTGCCCAGCTCCTGGTAGCGACCTATGCTAACTGGGTAAGGATGTGGGTTTAAAAGCCTCACTGGGACTCTGCCATTCTTAACCATAGCAAGCGTCCTAGCCACACCAATATTTTGCATTTTAGGCCCTGCTTCAACTAACGCGCAGTAGTCTGTCCCCCCTGGGCCCATTCGAGCTCGTCCCTGCACCAACAATTCGCCTCTTGGGGGGATTTTAATGGGGTGCCGGCTGGCTGGCCGTACAGATCCCAAGAATCCATCCTCTGCCATGGTGGCCCTGACTTTCCGGCATGTGCCAAAAGCATCTCTCCACGCCTTTTGCTTCTGCAAGTCTGGTGGGGGGGCAGTGTGTCTAGCTGGCCAGTTAAAAAGGGTGTCCCAGCAAGCAGCCACAACATTCATCCCAACAATAAGGGGGTGCGAGCAATTACCATCCTCTACAATCACAACCCCACGTGCAGGTATCTCAATACCTTCTATCACGAAATCTAACACTGCATAGTTAGTGTAAAGGATTTCGAGACCATTGGCCGCCCGCAACTGAAAAACTACAGGGACCTTCCCTAGCTTAGCTGGGGTAAAATGCTGCTCGAAGAGACTTTGCTGCATTAATGTCACCTGGGACCCTGTATCGAGTAGTCCGGTCAGCTCCACTCCCTCTATACTCACACGAATATTGGGACAGTCACCAATGAGAGCCTCTGGGGCTCTCTTTTCCACCATGGGTCCAATCCCTGCCCCTTGGACCTCAGCAGCAGGGATGTCTAGTTTAACGGTGACTGTGAGGTGGTTGGTGTCCTACAAAACCTGGAAATGTGACCAGATTGTTTACACAGGCGGCAAATGGGTCTACCTTGCTCATCCCATTGATTTATCGCTGCTGCTGGATGTTGTCGTTGCCGTCCCCTCTTGGCTTGGGAAGGGGGTTGTCTTTCTGCAACCTGTTGCTGTAGAAGGGGCTTAAGCTCTCGAAGCAATTCCTGTGTGAGGCCGGACATTTGCGTTTTTACATCCTCCATAATTTCTCGTTTCATAGTCTCCCGCCAGCTGGTGTCCTGTGATGACAGAGGTGCGCATGGGCCACTTACTGCTGCGCATGTTACCTCAGGCTGTAGAGTCTCTCGGTCAGTGTCCAATAGCAGAGCCTCTTTCCGGATAGAGGAAAAATCTTGGTCTGGGTTGTGTCTGGCATAAGTCCTCAGGGCCTGGGCCGAAGGACCCTCCTGCAATCCCAACGGCAATTGCTCTTTTAAGGCTGCATCAGAGGGGGCATCATCAGGGTCGTATCGCCGCAACCTGCAATACAGCTCTTTTAACCGGAGGATATACAAGGATACTGGTTCATCGGATCTTTGCGTGCATCTAAAAAACTTAGCTCTTAAGACAGGAATGGGGGTTGTATCCCCATATAATGAGTCCAAATATAAAACAATTTTCCGCACTGTATCCTTCTCATTATCTTCCAGCACATTAATTTGTCGTTTTGCCTCCCCGACTAACGCACCCAATAAAATGTCAACTTTCCGACTTTCTGACAGGTCCTGTGAAGCCAACAAGCCTAACATTTGTTCTTTCCATTCACAGTACTTTACATCGTCATCAACACCTTTAAATTTTGGGAGCCAAGGGGCCCCGGGGTACACTGGCATCATCATCATCATATGTTCCGTAGTTTACTGCGGGCACTCTTAAAACCTGATCCTGCCGACAACGCCAAAATTATGTCGGGCCCCACCTTTGCCAAATAGCGGGGTCCGGTTAAATTGCTACACCCAAAAGATTCAGGACCAGGGAAAGAGCGCCACACAGAAAACCCAAGGAGCAATTGTTTTTTAAACTGCAATAATTTAATCCAATAAAAACATGCAGCCACAACACGACAAAGCCCGAACGGTTAAAACCTAAATAACTAAGACCAAATGTTTAAAAAGGTAGTAAAAACAGTAAAAACTTTAAAGAGGGACCTCATAAAAACATTGTTAAAATAATTAAAAGAAATAGTCCATGAAACACCAGGGAGACAGGTCCTGCAGTCAGCCACAGTCTTGTCTTTGTCCACCCTTTGCAGGCGCGGTGTTCCTCCCAACATCTACCTGCAAAGTGAAGATAGATCCTGCGAGTGTCTCAGTTTTGTGGGGCAAACAGGCCTGGTTATATGCCGAGTGACAGTGCCACTGGAAGGGTAGAGGATACTCACACACCGGCAGGGCTCCTCACCCTGAGTGTATGTCGCGCTGTGGCACTCCTGTCCTGGAGAAGACTCCTACACTGACTGCAGCTCCAGCCACACAGTTTGCTCCAGTGCTGTGTCCTTCAACGGCTACCAGCTGCTCTTCCCCCTTTCTCCTGCTGCCAGTGCAGCTTTATGGGTGGGGCCATCAGCTTATTGATTGGACACCCAGGTGTGTCCAATCTGGGACTCAGTCTTCATGGGGGTGAAACAACACAAAACACAAAAACCAACTCCACCATAAAAGCATGCAAACAAAAATCAGAGAAGACTTCCTCCATCAAAAACAAACTTCAACACAAAAGCATGCAAAAAATGACAGGAAAAGGTTTCACCACACAACATATATATATGCGTCACAATGAAAATAGAAACGAGATAGAAACTCTTGCGTTTACTTTGTTCGTTCTTTTTCTCCAAGCAGAAACTTTCTTTTGCTGATGCAGCCGTATTACTTTTTGGAGGGGTGTATAATCTTCGGCTTCATTAAAATCTCAGACTCCGTCTCACTGGAGTATAGGGCTCTCTTTTTTTCTCCACGCGTTTCCATGGTGACTCCGGAAATCGCCAATGAAAATGTCTTTATGTACTTGCCGTACACGCGCATTAACCCAGGGTTACCAAGTGGAGCGTAATTACGCTAACTCATATCCGGTCTTTTGGAACTGACATACCTAGAGTAAGCAAGTTCAGGCGGATTTCAGCCAGAGTTCAGGCTCAAAGTCAGGGTAGTTTAAACATGCTTTCTGGAATACCCCCCTAGCTTGGTACTGCTGTGCTTGTTGATTGTAAACAAGCAGTCAGGCCTATTCTGCTGATTACCCCCTCATCTTTACGGCAGGAGAGGGGTGCCAGTTAGCTCTTTTTTACCGACTTCTGACATTAATGGAACATCCTCCCCCTTTGCTACTCGTCCTATTCCTTCTGTCACTGACTGTGTAGATGTTATTTGCTCATACTGTACTAATCATTCATGTTTACCCAAAGGTATTAGCAAATCAACACTACTTTAAAAATGGACTGCTTTGCCAAAGCATCTACATTCTAATTAAAACTCAAACTTGTTTAGTGCCCCCAATATAATTCTGAACAAAAATGTAAGAAATGAAGCTTAAAGAAGAAGTCTGGCTTGGTACAGCTGTGAGGACACGGTATAATGGGGATCCCTTAATTCCAAGGCCCAGCCCGACCTCTAGGGTCATTGTCACGCCGCCCGCCCAACACAGCAGTTCAGAGCCCACTCCACGGCTATTAGACCACAGAGCCGGACCCCAGGCGGCTTAATGAGAACGAGCACCGTAGCAACAGCATCCCCTACAGGTGGAGCCTGTAGTGTCCCACAACAATGGATCTTCAAGAGGAAACACTGGAGTAAAAACAGCGTCAGAATATGAATAATTTAAAAAAATATAATAAAATATAATGAAAATAAGATATAACAGTAATATTAATTAAAAAATAAAATAAATGAATACATTTTAAAAAAGAAATTAAAATGAATTAAACATAACCTTAGATATCATGAATGTAATAATGTAATAATAAAAAAGGATAGTATAAAAAAAATATTTAGAATAGATACTACAGCCCCTCTGCAATCTCACATGCATTTTTGTGATAATTGTGGCAGAAAAAGCGGGAAGTTGCAGCTGTTTTTTCTAAAAGTTGACAGGCAGCACATGGAGCAACACCAAAAGAATATCCTCTACTTGTAACCATGGCAGCTAAACGACAGTACATATCCTCCCTGTGTGTTAGCAATAGGCTCATTAAAACAAAAAAAAAGCAGGTTATTTCATCACTTAATGTCAGCAGGAAATGTCAGCTGAGAGCAGGACCTGCAGGAACAGCAGCACGCCACACTCAGCTCTCTAATTAGTTTTAATTGACTGCAACGGCACTCTTTGAACTGAAACATTCCCTTTAAATGGAGATAATACAAAATTAGTCAGTGAGCCCAAAAACCTTGGATTGGCATTGCGCCAATTAATCAAATGAGGTTTCTACAATCGTCCAGCCAGTCAAAACTTTATTTTGAAATTGCATTGACAGTGGAAATAACTGGACTGCTTAACCCTTGTGCCATCTTAGATGACCCCACCCTTACACTGACATGTTCTCCCTACCATGACAAAGGTGGATAAAGGTGGAAAGATTTCATGTAATCTATGGACACCAGTGAAGATCACAAATCATTGAAGAAAAAAGGTTCAGCGCACTGTCTATGGGTCTAGATGACCCAACTCCCAATGTTAAAGTGCCTAGGATAGCACAAGGGATAATGCAATGTTTCACAAAATAAATCATCTGTCTCTTTGCTGCAGCTTCACCTAGGAAACGTATTTCCACATTAAGCGCCCCCCTGCAGATCTATGGACAACGCGGTTTTTAATGTTTGAAATTTTTCAAGCTGTCAGGTTGTTGCTGTTTATATGACTGTGCAGCGGCCATCATCAATCAGGATCATTACTCTGTTGGCTGAAGCCATGTTGGTCATTTAAATAGGAGATTAGAGGCGGGATTTGCTTATAGCCTGCCTTTTATTCGAACCTGATGTGTCCTGGGAATTGAATTACTTTTGGAAAGATGAATGCACATCCCAGAATTACATAAAAACAAAAAACAAAATCAATGTTTGTTTTTCCATATTTCCTGTTGAGAGAAGCCAAATTCCTGTTTTGTAATTCTCAAAAACTATGTGAGCATTTAAGGCATTTTATTTATTTATTTATTTTCCTGTCCAACAGCTGAGCAAACAGATGAAAGCTGAAGGCCTCTTGTGTTGGACATATTTTACTGTTACAACATGGGGTAATGAATCTTTTGACACACAACCTGTTTGTTTGGATAACCCACTTTTGTAATTTAGACTAAGCTTTATTCAAAATAATTATATTTGTAACAGTTTTTTTCTTGGACCGGACGGAAAAGAAAAGGAGGGAAGAAGAGAAAAAATCATAAAGCATCATAAAGCAACAAGTTTCTGGAGGTTTATAATCATTGCTGTTAGGTTCATATGTACAGCCAGGACCATAAATATTTGGTCAGAGACAAATTATTTCTACTTTTATTTTTGTACATTACCAAAGTGAATTTTAAATAAAACAACTCAGATGCCATTGAAGTGCAGACTTTCAGCTTTTATTCCATGGGTTGAACAAAAAGATTGCTTAAAAATGTGGAAAAACTAAAGCATTTTTTAAACAGTGAAATCTCATTTTCTGTGATCTGATTTCCGAGATCTAAGCAATGAAAACCTTCAGCAATGTAAAGATATATGTTGTTAAACCTGTTTATTTTAATTTCATTGTTTTTTGTTGAATTGTAGTTGAAACTATGAATTCCACGTCAAATATGCCTCCTTTGGCTCCCCAGTCCAAGAAACATGCGGTTAAATTAAATGACTCTAAATTTCTCCCACGTGTGTATGTGAGTGGTCCTGGTTATTTACTATGTGGCCCTGTAATGGACTGGTGACCCATCCAGGCTGAGTCCAGCTGAAGGAATATCTCTTCTCCCTCCAAGTCAAATGGGTTGACTTGCTCCAGGATCATTTTCAATGTCTGCTCAGTGTTGTAAAATTTAGGCATCTTTGTTTTCATGCTGCATTTACATGAAAGGTGGCTAATTGTAGGCTGTTGAATTAGTCATTTTGAGCCACCCAGCCTTTTGGCTCTGCTCTGGACGTTGCAGGGGGAGTGAAAAATCCTGGACGTTCTAGTGTTAAATAAAAGCAAGACAACAAGACACAGGTGGAAACAATCAGGACAGAGGGGAACCAAAGTAAAACTCCAAACCAAAGTACAACACAGGAACTTTTCAAAATAAAACAGGAAGTAAACTGATAACATGCCAGAACAAAAAGAATCAAAACACAAAGGCAAAGAAACAGAAACCGTAACAAGTCATTACTAATATTTGGTTGAAAAGCCTTTGTTGGCAATGACAGCCAGAAGTCTTGAACTCATGGACATCACCAGATGCTGGGTTTTCTCCTTCTGAATGCTCTGCCAGGCCTTTACTGCAGTGGCTTTCAGTTGCTGTTTGTTTGTGGGCGTTTCTGTCTGAAGTTTAGTCTTCAACAAGTAAAATGCTGCTCAATTGGGTTAAGATCAGGTGACTGACTTGGCCATTCAAGAATCTTACACTCCTTTGCTTTAATAAACTCCTGAGTTGCTTTGACTGTATGTTTTGGGTCGTTGTCCATCTGTATTATGAAACGCCGTCCAATCAGTTTGGCTGCATTCACCTGGATCTGCACAGACAGTCTGTCTCTGAACACCTCAGAATTCATTGGGCTGCTTCTGTCCTGTGTCACGTCATCAAAAACACTAGTGTCCCAGTGCCACTAGCAGTCATGCACGCCCAGACCATCACACTGCCTCCACAGTGTTTTACTGATGATGTAGTGTGCTTTGGATCATGAGCTTCTCCACGCCTTCTCCACACTTTTCTCTTGCCATCATTCTGGTAGAGGTGGATTTTGGTTTCATCTGTCCAAGGAATGTTTTTCCAGAACTGTGCTGGCTTTTTACATGCTTTTTAGCAAAGTCCAATCTAGCCTTCCTATTCTTGAGGCTTCTGAGTGACTTGCATCTTGCAGCGTACCCTCTGTATATACTTTCATGCAGTCTGCTTTTGATGGTACACTTGGATATTGATACGCCTACCTCCTGGAGAGTGTTGTTCACTTGGTTGGCTGTTGTGAACGGGTTCTTCTTCACCATGGAAATGATTCTGCGAACATCCACCACTGTTGTCTTCCGTGGACGTCCAGGTCTTTTTGCGTAGCTGAGTTCACCAGTTCTTTCTTTCTTTCTTTCTTTCTTTCTTTCTTTCTTTCTTTCTTTCTTTCTTTCTTTCTTTCTTTCTTTCTTTCTTTCTTTCTTTCTTTCTTTCTTTCTTTCTCTTTCTTTCTTTCTTTCTTTCTTTCTTTCTTTCTCTTTCTTTCTTTCTTTCTTTCTTTCTTTCTTTCTTTCTTTCTTTCTTTCTTTCTTTCTTTCTTTCTTTCTTGTACACGGTGCAATAGCTACGAACAGATACAAAGCACACTTTGTACCAACTCAATCAGACAAATGTGATTTTTGTGGGACATCTGAAACTCTGGCACATTTGGCAATCGAGTGTAACAGGCTAAGGGGTTTGTTTACAGTTTTGGAGGACTGGTGTCTCAGGCTCGGGGAGGTGTTCTCTCTCCCATTGTTCATTTTTGGCCCCAAATATACAGCCCAAAGGAAACATGTACACACCATACTCAATTTTATTTTTGCAACAGCTAAACTCGGAATCTGGCTAACAAGGAAAAACCGGTTACTCTCTGTTGGTTGTGTGGATGTTACCTTTATGTTTTTTTCTCTTCTGAAAAGTCGAGTGAATGTTGAATATGCTTACTTTAAGTTGATCGACGACCTTCAAAAGTTTAAAAATACGTGGGCTCTGGAGGGAGTTCTGTGTACTATCGGGGAGGATGATAACATAGTGTTCAAATTCTAACGAATTACAGGCTATGTACTGATTTTGTTGTTGATGCTCCGCAATGGGGTACTTTTTTTAGGTCTTATTATCTTTCTTTTAATGTACAGTATGTCTTTAAATTAATGTGATTATTAAAGTTTTTGTAAAAATCAAAAAAAAATCTTTCTTTCTTTCTTTCTTTCTTTCTTTCTTTCTTTCTTTCTTTCTTTCTTTCTTTCTTTCTTTCTTTCTTTCCGGTTTCCGGTGCGTGGGGAAAGACTGAATGAATGGCGGGGAAGTGAGATTGGAGAGTGCTTCAGCGCAAACTGTTTTCACTCATTTGCCTTCTTTTTTTCCATTCTTTGCACGATTGGGTGAGTTTGCTTTTTGTTACACCGTTAGAGGAATAGAACTTAGTGTTTGTTAGCTTGTGGAAACTGGGAGGATGGCGTCCCCCGGGGCGCCTCCTCCCACCATCCGACACGGCGCTCGTGTGGTTCCACCTGACGCTACAGTCGGAGTGGAGGAGGTTCTGTTAGCGGTTGGCGAGCAGGTAGGACACAGCAGCTTGCTCTTTGCGTCGCGCATGAACAAGGCTGTTGTTGTTTTTCTTAAAGAAGAAAAGCTTGTTCATGAACTTATTGAGAAGGGTGTGATCATTAGGGACAGTTTTGTTGCGGTGAGCCCCCTGGCGGTGCCAAGCGTGCGCGTAACCGTTTCAGGTGTCCCACCCTTTATTCCCGATGAGCTCCTGGAGAATGAACTGCGGCGTTTCGGCAAATTTGCGAGCCGGTTCAGGCCCTTGACTTTAGGATGCAGAGACCCCAAACTGAAACATGTGCAGTCCCTCAGACGACAGGCTCTCATGTTTCTGGAGAACCCGAACGAGACTTTAGAAGTTTCTTTCCGGGTGAAATTCGGTGACGGGAGCTACATGGTTTACGCCAGCTCAGGTCAGATGAAGTGCTTTGAATGTGGTGATGTGGGGCACAAACGCTTTTCCTGCCCGCACAAAAAGCGGGAGGAGACGGACACGGAGACAGGGGCGACTTTGGAGGGGGAGTCCAGAAGCTCAGCTGCTATGTCAGCTGACGCTGGGCCTCCCGCCTCTGCGGAAGCAAATGACAACACACCCAGGGATGTTGCGGCAATTTCGACTGATGACACGCCTCACGTCGAGCAGAGCGGCGAAGCCGGTCAGATCAGGACCGAGGTCGAAAGTGCTGCTGTAGAAGTCTGCCCCCCTCCCCCTGCTGCTGGGCCCACTCCTACAGAGGGGGCTCAAGAGGTGCAGAGTGATGCATGCGAACCGGGTTCTGCTGTGGCCGCTATGGACATGGGGGTGACAGCAGCAGATGGGCCTAAAAGTGCAGAAAATGAGTTGGAAGTTGGAAGCAGTCAGGGGGGACTGAGTGATGATGAGTATGATGTAGAATCTGACAACCCCTCTGGGGTGGATGCTTCATTATTAAGTGGTGACGTTTATTCTCTGGATGAAATTCTTTTGTACTTAGAAGAGACGTATGGGCGGCCAGTAAAAATTAAGGAATACTTTCCAGACATCGAAAAGTTTGTCAGGACTGTCACTTTTCTGCAGCGCTCAGTTGGACCTGATGTGTTGGATGATAAAAAACGGTACAGGCTAAAAAAGCAGGTGACTGCATTGAGGAAGGAGATCAGAGGAAAATCTGTTAAGAAACTCAGAGGGCTGAAATCATGATCATACTTCACGCGGGGTCTTTTCTCTCAAACTGGTGTTTAGTGGCCTTCTCTGTCTGCTTTTCCTCTCCTATCCCCTCCATGCACACTCTGAGTGTCGGCTCTCTTAACATCAATGGGGGACGGGATAAAAATAAATTAGCTTTATTGAGTGATTATGTTAAACAGCAACATTTAGATATTGTATTTCTGCAGGAGACTCACACTGTATCAGGTGATGAGATCCACTGGCAGAAATGGTGGAGGGGTCAGGTTCTTATGAGCCATGGAACAAATCTCAGCTGTGGAATTGCCATTCTCATATCTAAGAGAATGAGGACAAAAATGTTATCTGTTGAGGAAGTGGTATCAGGGAGGCTGCTGGTAGTTAAGCTGGAGGTTAACAATGCAGTTGTAATATTAGTTAATGTTTACGCTCCTAATGTAGGGAGTGAAAGGAAGAGTTTCTTTGGGTCTCTCAGGTTCCACATGGACAATTATGTACAAGACCAGCTTATTATGGGCGGGGATTGGAACTGTACGATTGACTTCATGAAAGACAGAACCGGGGCCGAACCTCATCCACAATCTTCAGCTTACCTAAAACAAACTATTAAACATTTAAATACATTTGATGCATGGAGGGTTAAACACATAAATGACAGGCAGCACACATGGTTTAGGATTACTGATGGTGTTCCCCATGCAGCAAGATTGGATCGGTTTTACATCACTGACTCCCTTAGACCTAGCCTGGTGGAGAGTCTCATTGTTCCTACTACCTTCAGCGACCACCACCTGGTCTGTATCAGCCTGCGCTTGGCTTCAGGGCAGGAAAATGGGTCCTTTTGGCACTTTAACAACAAGCTCCTGCAAGACAGTTATTTTTGCAGAAGTTTTAATATCTTTTGGAAACAGTGGTGTTTAGAGAAGGCTGAGTTTGCCTCACTAGATAAATGGTGGGAGATGGGGAAGACCCAGATCCGTGTTTTTTGCCAGCAGTACACCTCGCATTCTACAGCAAGATTGACATCTACTGTTAAAGCTCTTCAAGATGGAATAAAAACTATTGAGCGGACTCTGTTTGTTGGTCGTGATGCCTCTGCAGCTGAGAATCTTCAAGCGAAACGGCGCGAGCTTTCTCATCTTATGGAGGAAAGGGCTAAGGGGGCCCTCATTAGGAGCCGATACCTCAGCCTCAAGGATATGGATGCATCCAGTTCTTATTTTTTTGGCTTGGAACAAACAGCTTGCTGTAGCAAGCAAATGTCCTGTCTGAAGCTGCCGAATGGAGAACTTACAACTGAACAGCGCGAAATCCGCAAATGTGCCTTGGATTTCTACAGGAACTTGTACTCAGCTGAGGACTGCTGCTCTGAGAGTACTGCTGACCTTTTGAGCGGCCTTCCTCAACTCAGCGCTGAAGACAGAGAGTCTGCAGACAGGCCCGTTACACTGGATGAGCTCTCAGATGCTTTACAGGGTATGGCCCTCGGACGAGCCCCGGGGTTGGACGGACTAACGGTGGAATTCTACAAACATTTTTGGGATTTACTAGGACATGATTTCCATAAAGTGGTCTTGAGGTGTTTCTCTGCAGGCATGATGCCTACTTCTTGTCGGAGAGCTGTACTGTCGCTCCTCCCCAAAAAGGGGGATCTGGCTCAGTTAAAGAACTGGAGACCTGTGGCTCTTTTATGCACAGACTATAAACTGATTTCCAAGCTTCTCGCCAACAGACTGAAAGGCTGCATGGACACATTAGTGCATGCAGACCAGACTTATTGTGTCCCTGACAGACACATTATAGACAACCTCTTTCTTATGAGGGATGTCTTTGACTTGTGCACCGAAGCTAATTTTCACTGTGGAATAATTTCCCTAGACCAAGAAAAAGCTTTCGACAGAGTAGACCACACCTACTTGTTTTCTACGTTGAGCGCCTTTGGGTTTGGTGGGACTTTTCTTTCTTGGGTGAAACTGCTCTATACTAGTGCCGAGTGTTTGGTGAAGGTCGGTGGTGGTCTTAGTAGACCCTTTCCAATGTCCCGTGGTATACGGCAAGGCTGTCCTATTTCTGGGCTGCTGTATACTTTGGCCATTGAACCTCTCTTGTGTAGACTACGACTTAAGATGACGGGGGTTTCCTTGCCAGGGTTAGGTGGGATGGCTCCTCCTTTGGTAGTGAGTGCCTACGCCGACGATGTCACTGTGTTTTTGACCAGTCAGGATGATGTCACCGCCCTTAGTGAGTGCTTTCAGATTTATGCCGAGGCATCTTCTGCTATGGTAAATTGGTCGAAATGCACAGCCTGTATGTCCGGGCAATGGGGGGGAAAAAACACCTCCTACATTGCCTGCAGACATAGTTTGGACCAGAAGGGGTCTAAAAGTTCTTGGGGTTTATATGGGTATAAGTGAGTTTCAAATGAAAAATTGGGATGGGATGTTGGACAAAGTTTGTGCTAGGTTGTCTAAATGGAAATGGTTGCTACCTCAGCTGTCTTACAGAGGACGTGTCCTGATTGCAAACAACCTGGTGGCCTCAATGCTATGGCAAAAACTGCTGGTACTTTCCCCTCCTAAAGATCTACTCACCAAGGTGCAGCGTGTGCTTACTGATTTTTTCTGGAACGGTAAACATTGGACACGAGAAGCTTCCCTGTTTCTGCCGCTAGCAGAAGGGGGGCAGGGATTAATTGACGTCACATCCAGACTGATGGCTTTCAGACTGCGGACTGCCCAGCGGCTGCTGTATCACAGCGGCATGCGATGGCTCGACACTGCCAAAATCCTCCTAAGAAGAGCCGGAGGCCTTGGCTATGACAAGCAGCTCTTCCTTGTGACCAGAGGGCATCTAGATTTAAGTGGTATCACTCCGTTCTATAGTTCAGTTCTTGACGCCTGGAGAGCTCTAAGGTTTATCCGTGCTCAGGATGCCACTCCTGGACTGTGGATACTCGAAGAACCCTTGTTCTTGTATACCCTCATTGACTCTCATCTTTTGACTTCGTCCTCAGTTAGATCAGCATTGAGAAATGCTGGTTGTGTGAAGCTGGGTCACTTGCTCTTACCCTTGGAAGCCATGAGACAACGGGTTGGTCTACGTCCCAGGCTCCTAGCTAAAGTGGTGGATGACGTCATGAAATCTGTTCCTGCCCAGTGGAAACAATTTCTTCAACTACTCAATGAAAGCTGGACTGGTACTTCTCAATATTCTTTTCCGCCCTTGACCGTCTCCCCAAATGTTGAGGATTGGACAGAAGATGAGGATAAACTGCTTGCCTTCGGTAATGCAGGACATGGGGAGTTTGAGACCATGGCAAAAAGGACACTATACACCACATGCGTGAAAGTACGACATCTGCAGTCGTTGAAAGACATGGATGCCTCCAAGTGGACTAAGGTTTTTGGAACAGGGCACACTCCAAAAGGACGCTGGCGGTCCCTGTACAAGCTGCCTGTTGAAAAACGCGCAGCTGATCTCCAGTGGAGAATTGTACACGGTGCAATAGCTACGAACAGATACAAAGCAAACTTTGTACCAACTCAATCAGACAAATGCGATTTTTGTGGGACATCTGAAACTCTGGCACATTTGGCAATAGAGTGTAACAGGCTAAGGGGTTTGTTTACAGTTTTGGAGGACTGGTGTCTCAGGCTCGGGGAGGTGTTCTCTCTCCCATTGTTCATTTTTGGCCCCAAATATACAGCCCGAAGGAAACATGTACACACCATACTCAATTTTATTTTCGCAACAGCTAAACTCGGAATCTGGCTAACAAGGTAAAACCGGTTACTCTCTGTTGGTTGTGTGGATGTTACCTTTATGTTTTTTTCTCTTCTGAAAAGTCGAGTGAATGTTGAATATGCTTACTTTAAGTTGATCGACGACCTTCAAAAGTTTAAAAATACGTGGGCTCTGGAGGGAGTTCTGTGTACTATCGGGGAGGAGGATAACATAGTGTTCAAATTCTAACGAATTACAGGCTATATACTGATTTTGTTGTTGATGCTCCGCAATGGGGTACTTTTTTTTTAGGTCTTATTATCTTTCTTTTAACGTACAGTGTGTCTTTAATTTAATGTGATTATTAAAGCTTTTGTAAAAATCAAAAAATCTTTCTTTCTTTCTTTCTTTCTTGCACTGCATGCTGGGAGATTGGTAGCGGCGTCAGCATGGACGGTGTGGGTGAGTGAGTGAGTTTGAGAGTTTGACAGAAAGTTTGTGTGGTTTAGTGCTCCTTTGTTCGTTTTCTATTTTGAGTTATTTACTGTTTTTAACGACTTTCACTGGTGAGTTTGGGGGATCAGCGGTTCACCCGCCTCGCCGGGATGGCGTCTCAGACGCCGTCCTTGTCCCTGAGGCATGGGATCCGCGTCCAACCCGACCCACAGGTGTCTGTTGAGACAATTCTCCTTGCCGTGGGAGACTTAGTTGGTCACGCCAACATTACTTATGCTTCTCGGATGAACAAAGGAGTGATAGTTTTTCTGACGGAGGAGCGTTTGGTATCTGACTTGATCGCGTGTGGCGTCACTGTGGGCGGGGAGTTCCTGCAGGTGTCCCCGCTCGCGGTGCCGTCGACGCGTGTCATTGTTTCGGGGGTTCCCCCGTTCATTCCCAACGACGCTCTGGAAAAAGAGCTGCAGCGTTACGGAAAGTTTGCTAGCGGTTTCCGAACTGTAGGTTTGGGCTGCAGGAGTGAGAAGCTGAGACATGTTCAGACCTTCCGCAGACAGGTTTTCATGTTTCTGAGCTCTTCTGCTCAGACTCTGGACGTGTCCTTCCGCGTGAAGCACGGGGATGGCAATTATTTGGTCTATGCCAGCACGGGAAATCTGAAGTGCTTTGAGTGCGGAAACGCTGGGCATAAGCGCGCCGCCTGCCCTCACAGGGCAGCTGAAGGGCGGCCTGATGAGGCCGCTCCGGCCGCTCAGGTGGAGCAGGGGCTCGCCGCTGCAGACTGTGTGGGTGTGGGGGACCCCGCCCTTCTAACTGGTACAGATCCTGGTGAAGGTTGCAGCTCTGAAGCTGCTCAGAGCAGCAATAGTGAGGTTAATGTTAGAGACAACACTGTTGCTTCTGCCTCAGAGCTTCAGGAGGAGTCTGAAGGTGGTGTGAGTGTCAGTGTTGAGAATGTTGGCGGTATTTCTGACCATTCTAGTGGTGATAAAATGGGCACAGGGGTGACTGGTGAAGGGGTTGAGTGTGCAGATGGACAGTCTGCTGTTACTGATGATTTTTCTGCTGTGATTCCTCCTCCTGTCACCACAGACATGGAGCTGGATTCAGACTCTGACTGTGTCTCTCTGGCAGAGTCCCAGATATCGTCCGATGACATTTATTCACTTGAGGAAATCAATCACTTCCTAGAAGATTCATTTGGTAGACCAGTTAAAGTGGCTGATTATTTTCCAGATTTGGAGAAGTTCATTCTGACGTCACTAACTTTGCAGAAACAGGTTGACTTTAATATACTTGATGAAAAGAAACGGTTTAGATTAAAGAAACATGTCACTACCGTTCGTAAACAGTTGAAGGCTTTGAAGGGTAAAAGCTCCAGAAGGTTGAAAATGAAGAAAAAGGGTGAAACACTGACGTAGTTATGACTGTGTGTGTGTGTGGATGATTCTTTTCCTGTTATTTTCTTCACTTTTCCTTCTTCACTCTATGTTTACATTTAAGGCAGGCTCTTTAAACATTAATGGTGGGAGGGATGCGGAAAAGAGGGCGATTATTAAAGACATTTTTGAAGATAAAGCTCTGGATATTTTGTTTTTACAGGAGACACATAGTGATGTACTGACTGAAGCAGAATGGGCTCTGTGGTGGAGGGGTCAGTCTTTCTTTTCTCATGGTACAGTCTTCTCTGCTGGGGTGGCGGTTCTTTTTTCACCTCGGCTGAGTCTTAATATCTTATCCGTTAGTGAGGTGGCCGCGGGCAGGTTCCTCGCTGTGAGGGTTGAACTGAACGGGTTTAAATTTTGTTTGATCAACTTTTATGCACCTGCAGAAGGTGCTCACAGAATCCCCTTTTTCCTCACTTTAGAGGATTTTTTGAAGAACTGTGATCCAGGGGACGTTATAGTAATGGGCGGTGACTGGAACTGCACGTTAGATTTTACTTTAGATAGAACAGGTGCAGAACCTCATTTTCAGTCATCATCGGTTTTATCAAAGATTGTTTCTGACTCTTCTTTGGTTGACGTGTGGCGGCTTAATAATCCCCAAACCAGACAATACACGTGGGCCAGGAATGTGGGTGGAAAATTGAGCCTCGCTAGACTGGACAGATTTTATATCACAGACAGTTTTAGAAACAGGGTTTATGGATGTTCCATTTATCCAGTTGCTTTTAGTGATCATCATATGATAACACTAGAATTACACCTTGGATCTTCTACAAAAGGAAGTTCATACTGGCATTTCAATGTGAAGCTTCTACTGGATAGAGTTTTTTGTGAGAAATTTGAGTTTTTTTGGGAGCTTTGGAGATATAGAAGATCTGATTTTGTTTCTGTTAGCCAGTGGTGGGAGGTGGGTAAAGCACAAATACGGGTTTTCTGTCAGCAGTATACGAGCCATTCCACAGTTGCAACTAAGAGAGCAATATCTGCTTTGGAAAAAGAAATTTCTGGGCTAGAAAACACTTGTTCAACTCATAGTGCTTCACAAGGTCAATTACTTAAGAGCAGACGGGGTGAACTGAGTTCATTTCTCCGTGAAAGGGCTAAGGGAGCTTTAGTTCGAGCTCGGTTTACCACCATCAGAGACATGGATGCTCCCACGTCGTTCTTTTTCAACCTGGAGAAATCTGTTTCTAGGAAGAAACAGATGGTCTGTCTGCGCCTTCTTGATGGGACTGTTACTACGAGTCCGGCTGCCATGAGAACTCTTGCGGTGGATTTTTATAGCGGCTTATTCGGAAAAGAGGACTGCGACAGCGACTGTGTGGATCAGCTGATGGAGGGACTCCCACGACTGAGTGACGCAGACAGGGATCTTTTGGACTCTACAATCTCCATGGAGGAATTGACTGCTGCTGTGGGTCAGATGGCGCTCGGGAGGTCTCCTGGTTTGGATGGGCTGCCGGCGGATTTTTATAAACACTTCTGGAAGTGCCTGGGCCCGGATCTACTAGAGGTGTTCAAGGATTGCTCACAGACTGGATTGTTACCTTTCTCATGCCGTCATGCTGTTCTCTCTCTTCTTCCTAAGAAAGGAGACTTAACTCTCCTGAAGAACTGGAGACCGCTTGCCTTGCTCTGTACAGACTATAAGTTGCTCTCTAAGGTCCTGTCCAATAGACTTAAGAATGTTTTAGGTGTAATCATTCACAGAGGCCGGGGGTGGATGAAGTCCGCCCTGAGCACCTCAAGTCTCTGGATGCTGTGGGAGTGTCTTGGCTGACACGTCTCTGCAGCATCGCGTGGCGGTCGGGAACCGTACCACTGGACTGGCAGACAGGGGCGGTGGTTCCCCTCTTTAAGAAGGGGGACCGGAGGGTGTGTTCCAACCATAGGGGAATTACACTCCTCAGCCTCCCTGGGAAAGTCTATGCCAGGGTACTGGAGAGGAGAGTCCGTCCGATAGTCGAACCTCGGATTCAGGAACAACAGTGCGGTTTCCGTCCTGGTCGTGGAACAGTGGACCAGCTCTACACCCTATCTAGGGTGCTGGAGGGTTTGTGGGAGTTCGCCCATCCAGTCCATATGTGTTTTGTGGATTTGGAGAAGGCGTTCGACCGCGTCCCCCGTGGCATCCTGTGGGGGGTGCTCTGGGAGTATGGGGTCCGGGGAGCCTTACTGAGGGCTGTCCGGTCTCTGTATGACCGGAGTAGGAGCTTGGTCCGCATAGCCGGCAGTAAGTCAGACCTGTTCCCGGTCCACGTTGGACTCCGGCAGGGCTGCCCTCTATCACCGGTTCTGTTCATAGTTTTTATGGACAGAATTTCTAGGCGCAGCCAGGGGCCGGAAGGGATCTGGTTTGGGGACCACAGGATTTCCTCTCTGCTTTTTGCAGATGATGTTGTCCTGTTGGCTTCATCGAACCGGGACCTCCAGCGTGCATTGGGGCGGTTTGCGGCAGAGTGTGAAGCGGCTGGGATGAGGGTCAGCACCGCTAAATCTGAGGCCATGGTCCTTGACCGGAGAAAGGTAGTTTGCCATCTCTCGGTCGGTGGAGTGTCCTTGCCCCAGGTGGAGGAGTTTAAATATCTTGGGGTCTTGTTCACGAGTGAGGGAAAATCGGAGCGTGAGATTGACAGGCGGATCGGAGCAGCGTCCGTAGTTATGCGGTCGCTCTATCGGTCCGTCGTGGTGAAGAGAGAGCTGAGCCGAAAAGCAAAGCTCTCAATTTACCGGTCGATCTACGTTCCAGTACTCACCTATGGTCATGAGCTATGGGTCATGACCGAAAGAACGAGGTCCCGAATACAAGCGGCTGAAATGAGCTTCCTCCGCAGGGTGGCTGGGCGCTCCCTTAGAGATAGGGTGAGAAGCTCGGTCACCCGCGGAGAGCTCAGAGTAGAACCGCTTCTCCTCCACATCGAAAGGAGCCAGTTGAGGTGGCTCGGGCATCTAGTTCGGATGCCTCCTGGACGCCTCCCTGGAGAGGTGTTCCGGGCATGTCCCACTGGGCGGAGGCCCCGGGGAAGACCCAGGACACGCTGGAGAGACTACGTCTCTCGGCTGGCCTGGGAACGTCTCGGGGTCCCCCCAGAGGAGCTGGAGGAAGTGGCTGGGGTGAGGGAAGTCTGGGCATCTCTGCTCAGTCTGCTGCCCCCGCGACCCGGTCCCGGATAAGCGGAGGAAGATGGATGGATGGATCATTCACAGAGATCAGTCCTATTGTGTGCCTGACCGATCTATTATGGACAATCTTTTTCTTGTACGTGATTTATTTGATGTTTGCAAACACTGTGACACCTCAGTTGGACTATTATCCTTGGATCAGGAGAAGGCCTTCGATAGGGTTGATCATATTTATTTATTTTCTGCTTTGAGAGCTTTTGGTTTTGGAGAGTTTTTTACGTCTTTGTTGGCTCTTTTGTATAAGGAGGCTTTTTGTTTAGTCAAGATTGGTGGCGGACCGAGCAGACCTGTTATGGTTCAGAGAGGGATTAGACAGGGATGTCCACTTTCTGGACAACTGTACGCTATTGCCATTGAACCTTTTCTCCATAGGCTACGTACTCTGCTTACAGGATTGATGTTACCAGAAATGTCCCACAAACCGTCTCTTGTGGTGTCTGCATATGCAGATGACGTAACGTTTTTTGTTCGACATCAGGCAGATATTGATTCTCTGTGCAATGTTCTGGATCTTTTCCAAAGGGCTTCTTCGGCTAAGGTGAACTGGGGTAAGAGCACCGCTCTATTGTTGGGACGTTGGTCGGGCTCCACATTGCCTCTTTTGCCTGGGAATCTTGATTGGGGAATGGAGGGGATGAAGTTTTTAGGAGTTTATTTGGGCAGTGACGTTTTTCAGAAAAAGAATTGGGAGGGTGTCATGGAGAGAGTGTGTGCCAGACTGTCTAAATGGAAATACCTGCTGCTTCAGCTTTCCTTCAGGGGTAGAGTTCTTGTTGTCAATAACTTGGTTGCCTCGACACTTTGGCATAGTATGATGGTGTTGCCTCCTCCTGCAAGCCTCATCACTGCACTTCAAAAGACCGTGGTGGATTTCTTTTGGTCTGGTCATCATTGGCTAAGAGCTGCCATTCTCTACCTGCCGGTTGAGGAGGGCGGTCAGGGACTGATTGATATTTCGGCCCGTGTAGCCGCCTTTAGACTGCGGACAGCGCAGCGTCTGCTCCACGGTTTTGGACTGCCGTGGTTGGATACTGCATGTGTGCTGCTGAGGAAAGCTGGGGGTTATGGATTTGACAAACATTTGTTTCTGCCCCAGCTTCATACCTTGGACCTGACTGGACTTTCACCTTTCTACTGCTCTGTCCTACAAGCCTGGCGACTGTTGCTCTGCAAAAGGGAAATAGTTTCAACACCTGGAATATGGCTGTTCGAAGAACCCATTTTTGGAAACGACCTCCTCAACTCACAGATTCTGGTTTCTGCTACCATGAGGTCGAAGTTGAGAGATGCGGGCTGTGTGAAGCTTGGACATCTCCTAATGACTCCTGCTCCTGAGCTTTCTGCTTTTACCGGAATAAGATCTCTCAGAACATTGGAAAATCTCGTGAAGGAGATTTGTCTCTCCTTGCCTGTGTCCTATCAAACCTATGTGATGGATCCTACTGCATCTAGCCAGTGGGTGGATGGTGTGGATTTCATCTTTCCTCCTCTGCAGGTTTCTCCGGCCTGCGAGGGATGGCAGGAGGACGGAACTAAACTCCTGTCCTGGACTACTCCTCAAATAGGAACTTTTGAAACGATTGGGAAGAAGGCTTTATATCTTTTGTGTTAAAGTTTTGAACTTGCGCTCCTTGATGGACGTCAGAGTGTCGAGGTGGGCTGAGTTGTTTGGCACGGGGTCTTCCCCGAGGGGCTGTTGGAGATCCCTGTACAAAGCTCCTGTTGAGAAACGGGTAGGTGACCTCCAGTGGAGGGTCGTACACGGGATCATAGCCACGAACAGATATCTGGTGCACCTTAATCCTGGCGCGGGGGATGGGTGTCCGTGCTGTTCTGTTGCAGAAACTGTGGAACATCTTTTTTTGCAGTGTCAACATCTGACTGGACTTTTTTCTTTTCTTCGTTCTTTTTTTGAGGGGCTGGGAGAACAGTTTTCATCTGTGTGTTTCATTTATGGGCCAAAATATTTGGCCAGAAAGCGGAGAGTCCATGTTTTGTTAAATTTTCTTTCCGGTGAAGCCAAGTTGGCGGTATGGTTGACGAGGAAAAATCGGATACGGGGAGTTGGGTCTGACGATGTCCTGTTTCTTTTTAAAAGACTTTTGGTGGCAAGGTTGAACGTCGAATTTGGTTTTTATAGGCTCACACATGCACTTGATGTTTTTGAAAATATTTGGGCTGTACAAAATGTTTTGTGTTTCGTCAAGGATGACTCTTTAGTGGTAAATTTTTGAGTTTGTTTCTTTGTTTTTGTGTTTTTCTTTAATTTTTTGATGTGAATATTTCATTTGTTTAATGATGATTGGTCATTAAAGGTGTTTTGAAACTCAACTCTTTCTTTCTTTCTTTCTTTCTTTCTTTCTTTCTTTCTTTCTTTCTTTCTTTCTTTCTTTCTTTCTTTCTTTCTTTCTTTCTTTCTTTCTTTCTTTCTTTCTTTCTTTCTTTCTTTCTTTCTTTCTTTCTTTCTCAGGATGCACCACACTGTTGATTTTGCCACTCCTAATACTGTAGCAATTTCTGGAATGGTTTTTTCCTGTTTTGTCATCTTAATGATGTCTCCTTTCACCTGCATGGAGAGCTCCTTTGACCGCACGTTGTCTGTTCACAGCAAAATCTTCAAAATGCAAGCACAAGTCCTTTAATCAACTCCAGGCCTTTTATCTTCTTCACTCATAATGACATAATAAGGGAATTGCCCACATCTGCCCATGCAATAGCATGGAAGTCAATTGTCCAATTGCTAACAGGCCTATGAAATGAAGGGATTGTGTTTAAAAAATGCTTTAGTTTTTCACATTTTTATGCAATCTTTTTGTTCAACCCATGGAATAAAAGCTGAAAGTCTGCAGTTCAATGGCATCCGAGTTGTTTTATTTAAAATTCACTGTGGTGATGTATAGAAACTAAATTAGAAAGAATGTGTCTCTTTCCAAATATTTATGATCCTGACTGTATAAAAGATCTAAAAGGGGTGGGGCCCGTCCACACACACACACTCAAATGTTGCAAACATACCCGTTGGATCCAATAATGTTCACATACAAACAAGTAAACATGGACATAATACACCTAATGTTCCCACACCCATACTTATGCATTCAGACAAACACATGTGAAACATTTCATTCAGTCACGGCAACTATTTATGCAAAAGTGAGATAGGATAAAGACATTTTATCATTTTATGGATTTTTGAGCTCAATGCTTTTTTAAAAATCTGTATACATTTATGTGAAACTCAGTACAAGGATCAAGCATTAAGCATTAACAAAAGTGACTGCAGTTGAAGGGAGCCCTGTAACAGAGCTGGAGTGGGTGCAGGACATAAAGCTCACACTGTGTCAGTGTCTGATATTTTTTTGTGTGTAGTGGGGGTGTTACCAGTTCATTGGATGCGGACTAACAGGCATGTATGCCTGCAGACCCTTACAAACAGACAGTGGCTCTATAACCAGAGTGTCTGCAATCCTCACCAGTTCAGAGAGCAACAGGGACCTTTATATAACAGCTGGTAGCAGAGTGGGAGTGAAAAAAAGGAGATTAACAAAACAATTATGGTTGCACGGTGGAGTAGTGGTTAACACTCTCACCTCACAGCGACAGGGCCTTGGTTTATGTCCCAGCTGAGTCCTTTCTGTGTGGAGTTTGCATGTTCTCCCTGTGCATGGATATATTTTCTCCAAAAACAGGGCGCACTGGGTTATAGGGGTCGGTAAGTGACAACAGGGTTAAAGATCGATTCAAATGATTGTTTAGGTAAAATAATGATGGCTGGGGCTTAATTTTTTTTTGTCTACTCTCAGCTCATTTTCAAATGTAGGGCATGAACTGATAAAGTGAAATCACTTGACTTGTTTATTCTTGCCAAAACTGCTGAAAATGTCTAAAAAGCAAGAATATCCATCTTTTTCTAAACAAGTTATTACTTGCAGACATGAAGCCAGGAGACTCTGTCACTCTTATTTAGAGCATAAATCAAAGATTACCTAGCTGCTTAAATCAAAAACCCTATACCATGTTGTCTGTCACTAGCTGTTATTTACAGTTTCTACAAGGCTTGGCTCCCACTCTGCCCACCCATCTGTGTCTTTATGTCTGTATGTACTGTATGAATGAAGTTTGATTAGAGAGTAGAGCACCTTAACAATTAAAAAAAGCACTGAAAAACTTGCCATTAGCCATTTGTGATGCCAAAGTCAGCTCACTGATGCAGGGCTCGACATAGCCATTTGTCCGCTGGCCCGGTCCTGTTTTTCAAGCAGTACGGACCACAAGACTTTATTTTTTACTTGTCCGCTCGGGCCATTAAAATATCTAACGGTTAATACATTTTTCACCTTTTTCAATAAAGTATATTTTGCGAAAACGTGTAGATTTACCTCGTCTTTATAATTCACTTTTTCTGCTAGTCCTGTGTTCAGACTTCAAGGGTTTCTATGGGAAACCTTTTATCACTCTTCTCCTCCTCTCCCGCCTGCGCGCGCGGCTGTCACTGCCGAGCACCACGCGGCACCCGCTCACTCAATTTTTTTTTTCAAACTTTATTGAATGTAACAATTCAATACTAAACAATGTTAAACAGCAAGAACGAAGGAACAAGCCAGTGGGTTATTATTACATTTTAGGCAGATATATTTAAACTGACACACATATCAGCGCGCCCCCTGGTGGTTTTTCACCACGATGATCATAAATCCGACACCGTCACTGAAGAGACACTGAAGCATGTCAGAGATGTGGAAGACATGGCAGGAATAGATAGGAATATGTTAGATGGAGTGACGGGTGGAATTAGTAGTATGGACAGCAAGATATTTAATGAATGCATTGAAGATGAAACTGTATGCACTAAGCTTTAAGCTGAATGTCAAAGAATCAAAGGCAACTCAAAATACCTGAATCTCAGACTCAAATGGAGTATAAGGTCAAACTACTTAATTTTGTTTTTCTTTACAACACTGTAAGCAGTAAGTATTTCTAGTTAGCTGAATGATCTCAGTAATTTAATTTTATTTAATTTTTCAATTATTTAATTTAATTAAGTAACGAAAGTAGGGCTGGGCGATATGGCCTAAAAATAAAATCTCCGATACAACGCCGCTTGTATCGTTGTATCGTGACAGCGATACTTTTGTCAGTTTACCTTGTTGCATTTTCAAAAGTGCAGAATAAAATGTGACACTGAATTTCAAACAGCACATTGTAATTTTTGCATCTATTATTAAAGTATTTATTAATAGTAATACAGTGGAAATTAGTAGATTTGGTTAGCATGTTGATTTACGGTATGCGCCCCTAAATTTTCTGGTTGTGCCCCTAAAATTTTCAGTTGGGGGCCACTGTGCTCCTAGTGAAAAAAGTTAGTCTGGAGCCCTGGGCAGCATGAAAACTTCTTAACTAGTGCTACTTACTTCACTGCAGTGCTCTCTTCAAAACATCTGAAACAGACTAGAGCAGATTTAAGTTTGATATGCTCTATTTTCAGTAATTGAAAAGTGTATAAATAAGCGCTAGATGTCACCAGAATGCACCAAATTTCCCCATATTAAAATTTTCCGGGGGGGCATGCCCCCGGACCCCCCTAAAGTTGCAAGCACCTGCGGAGCTGTGTGCAGTGTCGGGCCAGTAACTTTCAGGCAGGGCCAGTAACTTTCAAAACCTACTGGCCCTGTGGGCCAGTGCAAATTTCTGGGCTATGTCAACCCCTGCTGATGTATCATCAGTCCCCAGTGAATAACTGGGGAGGGGACAGAAAGAAAATACAGGAAAAAAGAGCTTGCTGTTAAAAGGACAAAGCTTCTCTGAAACACACCATACCAGACATTTAATTACTTTGTGTAATAATTTATTTGAAAGATAAATATAATTTTAGAGCTGAAAGAGATTCTTTAAGGAAGTGTTTTTTCTGTTCTGAATTGTAACCCTTGTGCTATCCTAGGCACTTTAACATTGGGAGTGGCGTCATCTGGACCCCACAAGACAGTACGCTGAACCTTTTTTTTCCAATGATTTGTGTCCATGGATTACATGAAATCCTCTCCACCTTTATCCACCTTTGTCATGGTAAGGATAACAACTCAATGGGTAATGCTTTCTTTTACAGTACTGTATTAACAGTGTACTTAAGTGGTATTTTCATGGTACTTATTGTGTAACTACTGGGTACTTACAGGGTATTTACATGGTACCTTTTATGGGACTTACTCGGTACTTACATGATACTTACTGTGTATTTATGTGGTACTATTTGGTTCATACTTATGTGGTACATACTGGGTATTTATAATATATTTACTGGGTATTTACATGTTGTGCAAAGGTGTCTTTTGTGGTACTTACCACATGTAAGAACAAGGTAAGTAAAAATAAAGTATCTTGACCTTTTGGTCTGAACTCGTATGTTTCAAGGTATTTACCAGGAATTTACCACAGAAATTACCCCTTAAGTACAATGAAACTGGACTGTAAAGGAAAGTCAGTCCTATTTCCACTTTGTATTTCATTAAAGTCGTTATGCTTTTTATGTTCATTTGAGCTTGTATTGTGATTTTTCTTGCAGTTACAACCATGAAGAAGTCCTGCACCGTTACCAAACTCTACCGAAGGAATTTCGACGGACAAAAAGCACGACCCTCACATGTCGCCAGTGTAATAGAGACAAAAATACAATAGATTTGATTGCAACTATTGCAGAAATGACTTTGGCTGGAAAAGGGGGGATCAGGGGCCATTTCCTGTTTTCACGGTGGGTGACAAACTCATGAGTTATGCAAAGGAGAGCAAATCATTCCTGGAACAACACAAAACTCTGGAACAAAGATAAACAATATGAAAAAAATCTGTTCTTTAGAATGCTCCTTTTTACTATTTTGTTGAGAACTTAAAACAAATGTCATTGTGATGACACTTTGTATGCTGCAGAAGTGTATCATATTAAAGATTGTTGTTTTCACTGCTGTCTTGTTTCTCTTTAAATTGTTATGTTACAAGAAGTAATCAGGCCAGAATATGTTTTTACAATGCAGTTACTTCACCTTTACCAACAATTTAGCATTCTCTCCTTTTGTAAGGTCAGAAGACCAAGAGTGTTTTTACACTGTACGGAAAGGTAATACGTGAACATACCCAGCATTTACTACTGAAAGTACCATGTAGTTGAGTGGAAATAGGGCTTACTTTCTTTTACAGTTCAGTTTCATTGTACTTAGGGGGTAGTTTCTGTGGTAAATTCATGGTAAATACCATGAAACATACGAGTGCAGACCTAAAGGTCAAGGTACTTTATTTGTACTGACCTTGTTCTTACATGTGGTAAGTACCACAAAAGACTCCTTTGCACAATATCTAAATACCCGGTAAGTATATTATAAATACCCAGTATGCAGTGACGTGCGGTGAGGTTAATGGCTGGTGAGGTTAATGGCTGGTGAGGCACTGACGTCATCAGTCAGATTTACAAACACATGAACCATACTGAGTAACCTATTCACCATTTGATTGACAACAGTTAACGTGTTTTGTTTAAAATATCATTTCAACGTGTTTTTTTTTCATATACAAACTGCAGCATAGAAAAAAACAAACGTTATTATCGTCTAAATTTACTTGTAAATAAAGTCCATACGCCGATCCTTCTAAAGAAAATGACTTGCCGCTTGCTATCACTTATTCTATTGTTTTTTAGCGTCATAATCTCAGGGCTCACCGGCGCCCCCTAACATGAGGCACGAGAATGTCTGGCCTCACCCAGCGGCTTTTTCGCCGGCGTTAAGCGCTCAGCACAAGAAACACGTCCCTCACATACAGTTATTTATAAAAACAAACACTGTACATCATATACATCTGCTAAATTATGTAAACTCAGCTCATATAGTACAAGTGATTGAACCGACATACAGAGAGACAGCAGTACCGTCTGACTGCATAGGTATTGCCCAATCCAAGGTGAGGCTCAGCGGGCTGGTGCCTCATCGCACGTCACTTCTTATTATCTGAACGGCAAATGCGGAAATTCAGCGATTTTGAAAAGAAAAATCACCCAAAAATGGTACATTTAAATGGAAAATGACTGCAAAGCACAAATTACTGATTAAAAATAATAATTGAATTTATTTTTTCTCTTTTCTTCCCATAATGACAGGTGAGGCACAGCCTCACCTGTCATTTCTGCACTGCACGTCACTGCCAGTATGTACCACATAGGTATGAACCAATTAGTACAAAATAAATATACAGTAAGTAACATGTAAGTACCCAGTAAGTCCCATAATAAGTACCATTTAAACACACTGTAAGCACCAAGTCAGTCCTTGTTTATCGCTACCTGACAAATTTAGTGGGAGGTCCTAGCACCGCTGTGTGTTCCTCATGCAATGTGAACTGCGTCTCCGGCATGAGACCTGTCTCTATCCTACTGGGGAAACCAAGGTGTCACTCCTGTGCTCACTTCTCACCGGCAAGGCACTCGATTGGTTATAGGCCAATCCATTCATACACCGCGTTCACCCGGCAGCTCCGAAAAGTCTTCCAACACACGGCTGACAGCAAGGATCCGGGAGATCATTTGCTGGAAATAACCCAGTGAAAGGACACTGTTTCAGTACATTCTCTGAGGTTCCTAACCCTGGCGACACAAAATGACTGCACTTCAAACACCCTCGCCTTTCACTCTCTGAAGAGATGCTGGCATGTTGTGACAGGGGCCTGGATATGGAATCACTCCTTGAATCAGCCATTTGACTGGATCACCTGATGCGTTCCCGGCACCCACATGTCACTCCTTCTAGTTCCTCCTCAATACATTCAACACCACTCCAGCCCACCCAAACTGCAGACCTCGAACCGATGCACCTGGGTTCCACTCTTCTGTCCACTGCGGAATGTGGGAGATATCACCGTGAAAAGTTGTTTCTACTGCGGACAGCCGAGCCACCGGCAAGCAGCCTGCCCCATCCAACCGCCACGTCGTTCCAACGAGCCATTGATATTTGAGGTCGCAGTCACCCTTTATGTGAACCACAGCCATGTAAGACACAGGCAATGTTAGATTTGGATGCTACTGGTAACTTCATCAATCTGTTCTTTGACCATACTTGTGCAGTCCCTCTCCTCCCTTGCAATGCTCAAGTTGCATTCTCTGTTCTAGACGGCCGGCCGCCGGACACAGGGAGGATTCATTACCTCACTCAAGACATCTGGCTCACCTCATGTCTCGACCACCACGAAGTTATCCAGTTTTTTGCCATCAACTCTCCTCACGGACCTGTCATATTGGGACTTCCATGGTTGGAGAGGCATGGCCACAGCATCATCTGGTCATTACGGCAGCAATTGTTCTCCTCCACCTTCTGTGTTAACCAGTGTCTTCGGAACAAAGGAGGTCGGAGGTGTAACCCAGAAGACTCTCTTCAGACACGTGTAGCCTTTACAAACCTTAAGGAAGCTTTTTCAATGCCAGAAGCAGGGGTTGTACCTGCTTAGTACAGGGACTTGCAAGAGGTGTTCAGCAAACAGAACGCCATCCAGCTACCTCTGCACGGATCCTATGACTGCCCTATTTATCTCCTGCCGGGAGCCACTCCTGCCCAGGGAAGGGTCTTTCCTCTGTCTCAATCACAAACTGAGGCAATGCAGGCGCACATCAAGAGGGAGCTGGCCAAGGGGTTCATCCAGCTGTCCACTTCTCCTGTGTCTGCTGGGTTCTTCTTCCTGAAGGAAGAAAGATGGGGGTTTTAGGCCATGCATGGACTTTCACAGCCTGAATGAGTTCATAGTAAAGTATCGTTACCCTCTGCCCCTGGTTCCTGCAGCTCTGGAGCAACTACGGACTGTGCAATTCTTCACAAAGCTGGACCTGTGCAGTGCATATAACCCCATTCAGATCTGTGCAGGTAAAGAATGGAAAACCACATTCTCTACAACCTTGGGGCACTACAAGTGCCTGGTCATGCCCTTTGGCCTCTTCAATGCTCCTTCTGTGTTCCAGGCCTTCATTAATGATGTCTTCTGGGACCTGCTCAACAAGTTTGTCATTGTGAAAATAAACAACATCCTGGTTTACTCTGACACTTTGGAGGAGCACGTGTCTCACGTCCATCATGTCCTGCACAGCCTTAACACCCACTGGTTGTACGGCAAGCAGGAGAAATGTGAATTTCACCAGTCTCATTCTTGGGCTAAGTCATCAGTGTTCAGGGGGTGGCCATAGAACAAGGGAAGGTAGAGGCTGTGCTCCAGTGGCTGCAGTCAAAGTCTGTGCAAAACCTTTAGACGTTTTCTGAGCTTTGCCAACTTCTACCGGTGGTTTATCAGGGCGATGCACCACTTACCTCACTCAAGGGCGGTCCGTGTCAGTTACACTGGAGACCCACAGCCACTCAGGCCTTCAAGTCCCACTTCTCCCAGGTTCCCATACTCCGCCATCCGGATCCCACATCCTAGTTCATTGCAGAGGTAGATGTTCCTAGTACCGGCATTGGGAGGGTCCTATCCCAATGCTACAGTCAGCCAGCCAAAACATACCTCTGTTCCTACTACTCTCGGTAGCTCACCAACACTGAGCGCAACTATGACTTGGGTGACCGTGAGCTGTTGGCCATGAAGGCGGCATTTGTTGAGTGGAGGTTTTGGTTGGATGCAGCTTCGCTACTATTCATTGTTTTGACCGTCCTCCGTAACCTGGAGTACATCCATACTGCTAAGCAACTCAACCATTGCCAGGCATGCTGGCCCCTGTCCTTTTCTCGTTTCCAATTCCAGATCACCTGGCTCCAAGAATGGCAAAGCAGATACGCTGTCTGATCCAGGACACCTCCCCTGATGCTCTGTCTGATCCCAAACCCATTGTCTAACCTACGCTCATCCTGGCTCCAGTAAAATGGGATATAATGACCGAACTTGCCCAGATCAATGAACAACATCTGCATCCTCTGTTTTGCCCAGCCAACCGTACATTTGTCCCTCTGTCCCATCGGCAGCAAGTGCTCCACCTGGTCCATGAAACACCTGCCGGCAGGTAAGGTAACCGCCACACAAACTCTATCTGCCAATCTGGCAACCCTGCAGGCAGACGTTGCACAGTACGTCACCCAGTGTTACACCTGCTAGAGGACCTCGGTCCCTTGTCAGTGCCCCGCTGGTCTCCTGCAGTTGCTGTGTCAGACTTTCCCTCTGCCTAAGCTGCCGTCGGCTCAGGAGACTGCAGAGCACCTGCTTCACCAAGTCTTCCAGTACTGTGGCCTTCCTGAGGACATCGTGGCAGACTGGGGTCCTCAGTTCATGTCCCGAGTATGATGAGCAATGTGCAAAGGCTTGGGCATCCCCATCAGCCCAACATCAGGTTAGTCCAATGGCCAGGCGGAACGTATGAACCAGTGGGTGATTTGATTCCTGAGGACTTACTGTCATCAGCGGCAGGAGGACTGGAGTCGGTTCCTGTCTGGGCGAAGTACAGCCAGAACTCCCTCAAAAAAGCAGCCACTGGTCTCTCGTCATTCCAGTGCGTCTCGGGCTTCCAGCCTCCGTTCTTCCTCTGAGCGGGCGGCCCTTCAGAGCTTCCGTTTGTAGACGACTGGTTCGGCCGTTGTAAGGAAATATGGGAGGCATTCAGTTCAGACGTTCAGTTCCAGCACGCCGTCTACGGCACCCAAGAACAGATACCGCCGAGAATGCCCCAACTTGTCTCCTGGCCATTAGGTCTGGCTTTCAACCCAGGATCTGCACCTCTGTTTGCCCTGCAAAAATCTGCTTAGTGTGAAGTCTTGTTGGTGTCTCTGGCCCACAATTCTGAGCATTTTTTGACCATCTGCCTCTGCTTGATCTTCGACTTTCATTCTGCATTCATTCTGACCCATGTCTGCCAGCCACATGCCTCTCCATGTGTCCTCAAGAAAGTTCTACACATGGAGCCTCCTGACTCTGGTTCCTTGTTCAATGTTTTCTAAATTTCCCATTTGAAAGCAAATAAAATATATTTAAAAAGTGCTTGGATGTCCATAGCTGGTTTTCCAAATCTGACATAACAAATTGTGAAATAAAGAACGTAAAATTGGATGGACCCAGAAGGAATGGACACGCACGCCTGGAATTAAATAGGATGCTGAACAGGTGAGTTGATTGAACTGAACCGCCCTAGGGAGGAGTTACCAGTTAAATGCTCTGCTCGAGTTGTCTGCCTGAAATGCTCCCAAGGACACTCACTTCAGTCAGACAACTCATGCAGTTGCACCATTGACCGTTGGGCCGCTCCCGTTCGAGTACATCGCCACGAAGGGAACACACTATCTAGTGGATCTGCTATGTGTGACCAGGCACCATTGACCGTTGGGCCGCTCCCGTTCGAGTACAGCACCAAGAAGGGAACACACTATCTAGTGGAACTGCTACGTGTGACCCGGCACCATTGACCATAGGGCCGCTCCTGTTCAAGTACAGTGCCACGAAGGGAATATACTACCTAGATAGAACAGAAAAAGAGCCAGGCAAATTGAACGTGGAGCCAATGTCCCCAAAGACGTTGTAGGGAACTATAAATTGAAACCGCCATGAACCAACCTGTAAGACGACATGAAGCTAAACGTCCAAATCTGACGCTTCCACTGGCATACTATGAGACAAGCGTAAGTAACATCCATAAATTTGAAGCTTCGTTCTGAAGTACTACGAACGAGCTTAACGGCCATAATTTCAATGCTTCCATCTGGCATCCTAACAAAACAAACTTAAGTAACATCCAATTCGAGCTCCATCGGCATGCTATAATACGAGCTTCAGAACATCCTAAATTTGAGGCTTCCACCTGGCAAATATAGTATTCAAACATCCATAATCCAAGAACTTGTATTCCATTCTGCTGCTAACATATTAGTTGATTTAAGTCTGAAGTCTCTTTGGAACGTGGAGGAGGTCCACCGCCCCATCACTTTCAGTGCAGAAATAGGTACGTGGAGTGCAGTTGTCATTGCGTCACCAGTTTAAGGAGTGCAGGGGCGCGATCTGCAGGGGAGCTGCAGGACAAACAGAGACTGTGGAAGTGGGAAGCCAGCCAACTTTGTCAAGGGTTTTACGTCATCCGCCAGAAACGGAAGTGCTGACCGGGGAGTAGGGGGTCACAGGCTCAGGAAGCGATGCATAGATAAAGACAAAAGCAGTATTAGTCAATGAATGACTTAGCATAACTGATCAGTTTTAGAATGCTTGAGATAAAGGGAATAAAGGTGCTTTTAAAGACCAAATCTGAGGAAGTGAAATCAAGTAGTGAGTTTAAGGAGAAGGTTTTATTTTTGTATTCATCGCATCATAGAAAGCCATCAGAAGCACAGATTCCAACAGAGAATCGACAGTGAAATATGGATCCTGCACGTAATCTTAACAACAAAATTTTATATGCACCAATGGTAAGAGAGAAATAACCTTTCGTCATTTCCGGAGTGACGCACCTTCTTAAGGCCATCGAGGAGCAGGCCAATGGAAGGGTATCCAAGGACCAAGGAGATTTGAGGACCAAGGAGATTAGTAGATGAGGAGCCATGTAATCAACAGGTAATAAAAATACCTGCATCCTACATTAAAAAAAAAGCATTACATTATTAGCACGCTGAGTTAAGGCGGAGTCACACAGCCACTACGTACATTTTACGTCTACTGATCGGATGAAAATTGGTTATACGTGACTAAACGTGTAAAAAATGAGAAAAGTTCTGATCTTTACATGAAATTTTCCTAAACGTATCACGAATGAATTATATTAAAACCCCAGAAATACAAAAACACCACCCGAAGACCAGGTAAATAAACTTAGAACGTGAATGATGCGTCACTAATCCACTGCTTATATGCAATTTATTTGTGATTTGTGCATCTATTAGGTAATTTTACTGTGATATGTGTGCCGTATATGTGATATAAAAGTTATAAATCAGTGGTACATGCGTGAAAAGTCTGTTTGACATACATGGAACGGTCCTGGAAAGACACAAATTTGCGTGTGGTTCTTGCTAAAATCGCTTACAATTGCATAAGATTTAGATAATAACTGTATATATAAATGGTAAAATATGTAAAAAAACTGCATGATTTTTAACTGACCAAAAATATTGAACAACTCTATACTGAATTCACGTGAAGACTCATCGGCTGAAATCCTCAAGGGACATCTGCGCACATCGATTAATGCCGAACACAAGAAACACGCATAATTACGTTAATCACGCATGAATCACTAAAGGCCGACATTTCATACATTGAAAATGCGCAAAATTCATGCAGGTGGCACTGCCTCACCTGCCATCGTCCCAGGTCGAGTTTCCTGACACTTTAATAAAGTCATTTTCAGGCTTTAGCTGTAGACTTCAATAAAAAGAGCAGATGCCCAGTTTAAATAAACATCAGCCAATTCCAGACTTGAGTTTGGCATTAATGCACGTGTTTATCATGAAAAAAATTACAACTAGGTTACACAATTAGCTACTCTGACACTGAAACCGCTGAAGTGTGAGTTCACAGTAGATGTATGCACACATAGTACATTTTGTACTCCCCGGCACACTCTGATGCTGCCATCCCTCACTGGGTTGACAGTCTGATTGGAAATCCATGCAGCCGAAGTCTCTTCCCCTGAGGCTGCATGCTCATTGATTAGCTGACAGAGAGAAGGGAGGGATGAAGGGAGGGTGAAATAGGCTGAGAGATAGTCAGAAAGAGAGAGGAATGACAACTCAAAGCAGAAAGAAAAATGAAAAAAGAAAGTTCAAGAACTGAGCCCTCACATCAGCAGATTTTTCTGACCTACTCTGAGACCAGCTCCCATAGCTTCATTTCTAGTATAAATGACCAGTTTGTTAATGATGCCTTCCAAGCGCTCAGGCGTACACTCGATGTTGTTGCCCCCTGAAACCTAAGTTTGTTAGACAAAACCGAGTTGCACCGTGATTTAATGCTGAAACACATTCTCTTAAACAAGAAACCCGTGAGTTAAAAAGAAAACAACGTCGGTCTGGTCCAGAGCAATACCTGGAAACATAGCCTCTTAAATAACATTTTAAAAAAAGCTCAATGTAGAGCTAGAACCCAGTACTGTTCAACCTTAATAGAAGAGACTGAAAATAATCCAAGATTTCTTTTTTGAACAATTGCCAGATTAACCTGCAGTCAGAGATCAGTAGAACCACATTTTCCTGTTACTCTCAGCTCTGTTCATTTTCTTACATTTTTTGATAGAAAAATCTCAAATATTAGACATATGTTGAATCAAGTTATTCCTACTATCAGCCCAGAGCAGCCTGAAGCGGTAGAAGTGAAAGCTTGCTGAGCTGAGCAGTAGAAGTGTAACATTAGACTGCTTCACTGCTGTGGATCAAGCGGAAATAACATCAATTATTTTATCCACCAAAACCTCAACTTGTCTCTTAGACCCAATTCCCACTAAGCTTTTTAAAGAAACCTTTTGTCAGGTTGGGGGGGCTGGTGAGCGTGAAGGACCCAAAATGCAGAGACGGAGGCACACGGTTCCAGGGCAAGGGGTTTATTTAACAAAAGGCGCTGCAGAGCAGGGTAACAAAACAAACTCACTGTGGGCAAAACTTGAAAACATGGCAGAAGACAGACATGGACATGACAGCCAGGGAAGAGACGTTAATGGACCAGTACAAGAGGAAGGATGAGACAAGACTTAAATGCAAACAGCACTGACAAGACACAGGTGGACAAGATCAGGACAGATTGGGACTAAGGAAAGAAAACTCAAAAGCATGACAAAACAGGAAACCTTTCAAAATAAAACAGGAAACAGAACTCAAACATGACAGAACAAGGTAGAAAGGAAAAACCAATACAAAGAAATCCAAACCATGACACCTTCCCCCTAATTAATGAATCCATACTTACCATAATAAATACCTCTCTGGAAACAGGTTATGTGCCACAATCTTTTAAATATGCAGTTGTTAAACCTCTTCTGAAAAAAGCCCAATTTAGATCCTAGCAACCTGGCCAACTATAGACCAATATCAAACCTTCCCTGTATTTCAAAAATCCTAAAAAGAGTTGTAGTTAAGCAGCTTTACCGCCACTTACAGGACAATAGCCACTTTGAAGATTTTCAGTCAGGGTTTAGACCTCACCACAGCATTGCAACTGCACTAATTAGAGTCTCTAATGAATTATTATTGGTGTCAGAAAAGGGAGTACTCTCTGTTCTGGTCCTGTTAGATCTCAGTGCAGCCTTTGACACTATCGATCACAGTATTTTACTCCAACGATTAGAGCAGGACATAGGGATCAGAGGATCTGCCATCTGTTTATAACACAATTACCAGTGTGAAGCCCATTGAGATGACTATTGTTGTAGATATTGGACTATATAAATAAAATTGAATTGAAGTGAATCTCTTCTTTACCACTATCCAGGTTTACAGATCCACTTAATGGCGTATGGTAAATGGCGTATACTTATAAAGCACTTTTCTACCTTACTCGAAGGCCCACAGCGCTTTACAGTCACAGTCCCATTCACCCATGCATACACACATTCACACACTGGTGACAGCCAACCTACCACCAGAGGCAAGGTGGGGTTCAGTGTCTTGCCCAAGGACACTTTGACACATGGGCGTGCAAGCCGGGAATCGAACCTGCAATATTATGATTATGGGTCGACCGGCCTTCCACTGCTCCACAGCCGCCATATCAATCAAAGAGGTGTTTGCATACCTTCAAAGATCAGCCATCTGGTAATACTGCACCCTCACTTGCTCAGGCATCCAGCGGAGCAGAGGTTTTGATTGGCTGGTTACTCCTCCTGTTATAGGTGTTTCATAAAAGCACATGTAAAACAACTTCCACTCACACGCAGTGAAACATGTAAAACTGCAGCTCCAAACAAATGCTTTCTGCTTATGTGTAGGGGGAAAAACAAGGACTCGCATAATTATTTTGAGTTCCGGGGATAACAGAAGATAGTGTCCCTTTGAATTTATGTTTTCAAAAGTTTTTTTGCTTTCATTTATCTAAAACCTGCTGTGGCTCAGTCCCTTTTACTACATTTTTTTTGTTTACCAAAACTGTCCACAAATAAAGGCACACAAAATTTGATATCATCATAGGTCTATAGGGTTGGTAAGATGACTTTATTTTCATAAATTAACTAGCAAGTTACCTTTGATATTTATTACTGTTCTCATGGGTGCCTCTGGCAGTTCTGCTCCCCCTCCCCTCTCTCATTGCACCCGAAGATTGGAACCAGCTGTGGACACTCAGCTCATCACCTCACCGCCTTCATAAGGAGATCCAGCCCAGCATTCATCGCCAGTTCATTACCTACCTCCGTGCTTGTTTGACCTTCATGTCGTTCTGGTTAAGTTCACGTTCTGGCTTGTACTTACCTTGCCTGTTGATCCGCTTCCAGGTTTTGCATCCACGCGTGTCCACCTGGGAGATCTTCGTCAAGAGAGCGTGGTTAATGGCAGTTTTCAGTTCTTTCCACAGATTCGATTGGATTCAGGTCTGGACTTTGACTTGGCCATTCTAACACCTGGATATGTTTATTTGTGAACCATTTCATTGTAGATTTTACTTTATGTTTTGGATCATTGTCTTGTTGGAAGACATATCTACGTCTCAGTCTAAGGTCTTTTGTAGAATCCATCAAGTTTTCTTCCAGAATGGTCCCATCTTTGGCTCCATCCATCGTCCCATCAATTCTAACCATCCTCCCTGTCCCTGCTGAAGAAAAGCAGGCTCAAACCATGATGCTGCCACCACCCTGTTTGACAGTGGGGATAGTGTGTTCAGGGTGATGAGCTGTGTTGCTTTTACGCCAAACATAATGTTTTAAATTGTTGTCAAAATGTTCGATTTTAGTTTCATCTGACCAGAGCATTTTCTTCTACCCGTTTGGCGTGTCTCCCAGGTGGCTTGTGGCAAACTTTAAACGACACTTTTTATATATATCTTTTAAGAAATGGCTTTCTTCTTGCCACTCTTCCATAAAGGCCAGAATTGTGCAGAATACGACTGTTGTCCTATGGACAGACTCTTCCACCTCAGCTGTAGATATCTGCAGTTCATCCAGTGATCATGGGCCTCTTGGCTGCATCTCTTGATCAGTGTTCTCCTTGTTTGAGCTGATAGTTTAGACGGACGGCCGGGTCTTTGTAGATTTGCTGTGGTCTGATTCCCCTTCCATTTTAATGTTTTCACTTGCACAGTGTTCCTTGCCAGGAGCTTTACATCCCATGGGATGTTTAAAGCCTGGGTAATTTTTTTGTATCAAAGTCCAGCTTGAAACTTCTCCACAACAGTATCTCAGACCTGCCTGGTGTGTTCCTTCTTCTTTATGATGATCTATGCGCATTAAACGGAACTCTGAGACTATCACAGAGCAGGTGCATTTATACAGAGACTTGATTACATACAGGCGGATTCTATTTATCATCATTAGTCATTTAGGTCAATATCAGTCAGAGATCCTCACTGAACATCTGGAGAGAGTTTGCTGGACTGACGGGAAAGGGGCTGAATAATTTGCACGCCCAACATTCCAGTTTTTTTATTGTTAAACAAGTTTGAAATATCCAATAAATTTCATTCCACTTTATGATTGTGTCCCACTTGTTATAAAACAAATTACAGTTTTATATTTTATATTTGCAGCCTGAAATGTGCCAAAGGTTGAAAAGTTCAAGGGGGCCGATAACTTTTGCAAGGCACCGTATTTCATTTTTGACAAACCACTTTACTTCTGCCAGACTGTAGTTGCAGCGTTCAGTAAAAGGACGGATTATAAATTATTCATAGAAGTGTAATTGGGCAATCAATTAATACACCGTTTAGATATATGAAATGACTGGAAAGAATAATGGATAGATAGAGGGACAGATACAGTAATGAAAAATGCAGCATAAGTTAAGACTGTCATATTACAATGAGCATTTCTTGGTTCAAATCCTTTCTGTGTGGAGTTTGCACAATCTGCTAGTGCTTGTGTGGGTTTTATCTGGCTTCCTCCCACAGTCCAAAAGCAGGCTTCATAGGTGGAAATGTACTTGTGTGTCTCTGTGTGGCCCTGAAGAACAATGCAGGGTAAACCCCACCTTCACCCAAAAGGAGGTAGGATGGGCTCCAGCAACCCGTGAGCCTATACAAGAGAGGGGGGATTAGAAAATGGATAGATGGATAGAAAAACTCCTTATGGAGAATTTATGACCATAAATATATAATAACTTAATTGTCACGTGATGTGCTGTTATATTAATACTTTTTTAAAGAAAAACAGGATTAAACAGTTTTTATGACATGGTCAGAAGTGATAAGACTCTGTATTCCAACATTTAATGAGATACGTGTAACATGTAAGCATTGAACTCGCTACAGATGAATATTTTATGGTTCAATGAACCTCTAAAATGAGAAAAACATCTACATGAATGCTGAGTGAAAATGATTGCAGTTATTCATGTCAAAATAACAAGTTTTTGCCAGCTTCTACGACCCACACTCCCACCTACAGAAGGTGACAGAGAAACCAGGAGAGCCATAGCTGTTTGGTATTCCAGGATGAAGAGAAAATGTAAATGTCAAGGGTTAATGAGATTTCAAAAAGCTAAGGAAGACTTGAAAGAAACGTAGTGTCACCAAGTAGAGGTACAGATTGCCTCTGATGTATCTCAGCCATCATATCTGAGCTCTAATGATTCTCTGTGGATGAAGGAAAAAGACTAAAGGGAGATCAGTGGAGCTGCAGGAGGAGGAGGAAGAAGAAGCAGACGAGGGTGGGAAGGAAGACAAGGCTGTGAAACTGCCTGACGAAAGATACAAGTGCTTTTTTCTGCTCATTCTGGTTTAAAACTTTTAAATCTCTGCTGGCAAATGAAAGTTTAAATTTCAATGTTAACCTTCAGGCTTTAGATCCCACTTCCCTGATTTATGAAGGGGAGAATCTGGCAAGAAAACCAAATTAATGTTTCTGCACCTTCATGCAGAGAGAAATGAGATGAAATTAAACCTTAAATCAAAACGTTACAGCAATAAATGCAGCTCGGTGGAAATGTTTTTCCCTCAGCAGCGGTGAAAAGGAACAATTCCTTCATGAAGACAGTTCAGAGGAAATTGTGCACGTTTTCCTGAGCTGCTGTTTGGATGTGAACTGTCTCCCACCCTCAGAGATCCTTTGCTTGAGGTTGCTCCCAAGGTCCTCAATACGGTTGAGGTCAGGGGAGGATGGAGGCCACACCATCAGGTTATCAGCTTTTCTACCCATAGCAGCCAACGATGCAGAAGTATTCCTTGCAGCATGAGAGGAAGCATCGTCATGCATGAAGGATTTCATTAAATGATATCAGCTTCAAGGTGGACCTCATGGAATCACACTTTCATGTCAATGTGAAGGGTGTTCATTTCACAAACCACACCTGGGGATGATGGTGGTGGTGATGAGGTGGGGGGGAGGGGTTAGACGGGTATACTTATCTCGCCAGTTTTGAACCTCGAGAATTGTGGTTGGATTTGTGGGAAAGAGCAGGTTCCACCAGGTTTTGGAGCATCATATTTGTGAGACCTGTGACTGTGACCTACGGTGGCCGAGAACCGCCATTGCAGCAAAAAAATGAATAAATAAAAGGAGCAAAAAATGCGAATAAATAATAAATGCTGCAAATAATAACCGCTATCAAAGCAAAAAAGAAAAAAAGTGATGCAAACACAAAAAAAGCGATGCATCTACGAAAACAGCTGCAAATAAAAGGAAAGCCACAACAGAAATGACATCACCAGGAAAGTGACGCCACAACAGATCGGGGATCAGTTCACCGAAGGCACACCAGAAGGGGATTGCCTTTTGCAATACACACCGCTGCACATCCATGATGCCATCCATGATGCCAAGGGTAGGTTGGTTGTTCGATTCCTGCCAAACCTGCCCATGTGTTAAAGTGTCCTTGGGAAAGATGAAAAACTCCACATTGCCTCCGGTGGTTATAGGTTGGCGCCACGGCCAACCTATAACCACGTAAGGCCTTCCCAGATTTGGATAGTTAAGTACACCAAAAATCTAATGTGCAGTGGGAAAAGAAAAATCACACAAGAGTCTACATACAGTTGCCTACCTTTGAAAAGGGAGAGCCAGGTGGATAGCAGGAAAGAAGTGCTCTGCCTCTATTATTATCTAACAGATTAACATGTGTAAATCAAGTCATACAAGTCATATGGCTCTGTGTCTGTCTGTACAAGTATGAGATTAAGAGACCAACACTTTCTGGAGTGAATGACATTTGGGTCTGCATCCCTACACATTTTTATTTTCTGTTCAATGAGCAATTCATCACAGACAAAAAACAGAGACAGCCTTTAGCACTTCCATGTCCTTATATGGTGGTGCATGCCGGTTCCGCTTGCAGTAATTATTACAACACACAATGTTCATGTATACAAAGAAAGAGGTAAATGAAAAGATGAAGCGTGGAGATTCTGTTGGAATGAAACTGCACAGATGGGGAGTTTCCGATTCAAACCAAAGATTTATTACCCTAACAATATTTCTAATACAGATGTCCGGGCTCAATCAATTTCCCTGAATGCCCATTATTAAAACACGGCTTACAGCAAACTCCCCACTGAAGTTTGTTATGAGGGGCCGTATAAGACATTATTTATTCTGAACCATTCACATTCATACATTCTTGCTCTCACAGTCATATATACTCTTTCGCATACATATATTCTCTTACGCATCCATATATTCTCTCTCTCACATTCATACATTCTTGCTCTCACAGTCATATATACTCTCTTTCGCATACATATATTCTCTTACGCATCCATATATTCTCTCTCTCACATTCATACATTCTTGCTCTCACAGTCATATATACTCTCTTTCGCATACATATATTCTCACTTGCACATCCATATATTCTCTCTCTCGCATGCATATATATTACTTTACACATACATACATTCTCACTCTCATTGTCACTCTTAAAAAAGAATGTATGTATGTGAAAGACAAGTATATATGTACGTGTGAGGAAGAGTTTATATGTGTGTGTGAGAGAGGAGTATGCATGAAACGGAAGTGACTTTGCATGAAAAGGAAGGCACTTTGAATGAAAAGGAAGGCACTTTGCATGAAACGGATGGCAGATGATTTCTCATGCTCTGATTGGACGAGAGGCCGCCACCTCCCATTTTGAACAGACGCTAACATGAACCAATAAGAAGGCCATCGGAACCTTAAGAAATATTTTATCTTCACCTCAAGTGGTCACAAATCTGTCTGCATCTCTAGAGACACAAAGGAATGTCTCAAATACCAATAATGGTAATAGAAGTGCCACCGAAACAGAAAATCCGTATCCACCTTATTCCTAGCCCCCATGAGCCTTTGCATGAATTATGGGCGACACTTCCTGTAGACGCCGGAACACGCATTTACATTAAAACAAATTCCTCTTGTTTTCGATCCCTAACTACATATAAATGTGGGAAAACCAGCTGTCATTTCTTAAAAAAGGCAACGGTGAGGTGGAGATGAAATATTTGTTAAGGTTCCGATGGCTGCAGGACCCCCGTGGCTACTTCTTGCCGGTTCGTTTTTTTAAAAAAAATAAACTTTATTAACAATATCTTGCACATACAAAATACCAAACACAAAACTCCACTGTGTGCAATATACAATCTTCACGTTCGCCATGAGAATGAACAAAAAAAATATAATGATAACCATGTAAAACAGGTTATGCAAAAAGAAAACAAAAATAATAAGGCAAAGGAATCTTTTAAAGTTTCAGGAGAGACCATGTTTCAACTGTTCTGACAGCTTTTTTGTTAGTGGAAGATTTAATAGTGTTCACATACAAAACCATTTCTTTCTGAAAAACATAAAACACGTTTTTTTTGTTGGCATATTTACATTTGTGTATAAAGTATTTAGCCATAATTATAAGTAAATTAACTACATATATTTTTTCTGCATTAAGTCTTCCTTGTGTAAAATATCCAAAAATAATATGCTCGTAAAATAATCTATAATCTTCACATAGATGAGTTCTTATAAAATGTATCACATCTTTCCAAAATAGTTGAGTGAAATAGCAAAACCAAATAAGATGAGGCACAGTTTCTGGTGAGGAATGACAATGAACAGTTTATGTCCAGATCTTTTTTAAACTTAGTAAAGAAATGTTTCACTGGATAAAATTTGTGAAGAATTTTGAAAGAAATTTCTCTGATTTTATTGGTGATGAAATACTTTTGTGGCAGGGTCCAAACCTTTTCCCACTGAATTCTACATCCAAAGCTGTTCCAATCTGAGATAACATACGGTTTTGTGGCAATCTCATTTTGAAACAGAGAACGGATACTTTGATTATTACTGCTAGCTGAAAAGCATACCTTTCCACACCACAAGTCTGTTAATTTGGGATTTCTTGCTGGTTCATGTTAGCGTCTGCACTGTAATCCCTAGCGAGTTGACTGAACTTAAAAATTATTGTGTAACAGATTACGCAACAGTTAAGTTATATTATTAAAACTTTTTATTAAAACATTTATTAAAATTCATATTGTCAGTTGGCTTACATTTTTATTATTTCATATAAAAAATATTAAGATTCCTCAACTTATAAAAGAGAGATTATTTACTTAAAGTTTTTAATATTTTCCAACTAAAAAACGCTTTAACTAACTATATTTTTATATTACTCAACTCATAAAATATGTAAAATTCACTCAAATGCTTTATAAATTCTTTAACTCATTAAATGTGTAGCATTGAAAATATTTAAAATTCTTCAGCTTAAAATGTATTCTAAACAGAGATATTGATACTGCCCCACTACATTTTAAAGGCTAACATTGATAAAAACCAACAAACGTGAAGGCCACACAATAGTGATTGCTTAATACACTTTTTTTAATTGCTCTTTAAAAAAAAAAGCACAAATATCAAGAGGATGAAGAAACAATAAGTACAATAAAACTGCATTATAGGAGTGCCACACAACATATTGACAAAAAGAGTTGGTTCAAGTTTTTTGGGGTGCTGTAGGTCCAGAGCATAGATGTCCCCGAAGAGTTAGAAGAGATCAGTCAGCCAGATGTGTGGGACCTAGGGTTGGGCGATGTCCCCTAATTTGGCCGTTGACGATGTTTGCTGTCAACCATCGGGATGGACGATGACATCGTCGGGGGGGGGGGGGGGGGGGGGTATTTTTACATTTTTCGTTCTTATATAACTGCTATTCGTTATTTTGCTTTTTTCCTTTTATTTCCCAACTAATGGTTAATCCGCGATGATCCAGTATAAACTGAGGGAAGTGACTTTTACAGAAAAAGTAACAAGCAAAATAGAAAAGAAGTGGTCCGCTCCCGCACTTAACTGGCGGAGTGGACCGGCGGAGGGCGGATTTACACTTTATGTTTGATGGGAAGGGGGGGGGGTACATGAGGCTCGTGTGGGAGATTTAAGACTGCGATCCGTCCCGCAGCTCTAGGGGTACGAGCTATCAAACTCAGAACCGGGTCTAAACGTGTGTCTGAGCACAGTTCGGATCGTCAGCACACACAGCGGTTTGAGCTTCAAAGCAGAAATGTCGCTCAGTCCTTAGAAAACATTCAATCACGTGGATTTGTGTTTCCAGTCGTGTCCCGACTAAATAAAGGCTGATGTTATTCACAGGATGCAGCGCCACCCAAAGCTAATGTTGTTAGCCCGTGTTAGCATACTGCTAATCCTGGCTACGTTCAGAAAAAGCACTGACCACACGGATTAAAATTCAAATGATGAGCGAACAGGTGTTTCATAATAACCGTAACATTATTAAAAGCACGTTTAGAAGATCGTCTCGTATTTTACCGAGCTGACATGTCAATGCATATAGCCGCTCGGCGCTGTTATCGTTTTGTATTGAATTGTTACCTTCAATAAAGTTTGGAAAAAAAGCCGCTCGGCGGAAGTTGTATCCTCTTCCGGTTTTCAAACTGCGCATGTGCGAATACTGCGCGTGTGCGAATGATGTATTCCGACCGAAATTGTGACCTTAGTGAACGTTTTTATATTCTGAAAACATTTTTCTGGGCCCATGTACACGGTTGGATTCTAATCCGACCATTGATCCCATCAGGATATTTTGTACATGTAACCGCGGCTTATGGTGTCGACGCGCAACGTGGCGGGGGCGTGGCATCACGATGGTGGTCTCTCCATCGGGATGTCAGTCACCCATCACGATGGACCATGATATCGTCCATCGGCACAACCCTAGTGGGACCACTGACGGCAGCATCAGGAGCATCACCACGACAACTGAGAAGATACCCACAGAAGTGTCTGTGAGGTCTGGTATTCTGGAAAATACAAAACAAAAAACACAGATGAGTTCAGACCCTCAAAGATATTCATCACACTAATGTCCAAAACTGACATTCCTGCCATCTGTCAATGGGAATCTTTTCATGCTAACATTCTGTTAGCTTTTAATCAACTGGCTGTGATGTTTTAAGGACCAACTCCAATTAAAATTGTGTTTTTAAAAAGTTCTTTAGCATTTTTCTGAAGGAGGACATTTATAAAATAATTTAAGACTAAAGCTTCATTTTTCTTTATTCAAATAATGATGGATCAGGAGCAGAAAAAGGTAAATGAAAATGTTCCCACTCCTTCCAATCAGGAGTCCCTGATGTTCGCCTTTCATCTTCCGTCTCATTTTTAAAACCATTTAAAAATATCACTCAGTTTACAAACTACAAACAATTGCCCTATTTATTATGTCACTCAATAAAATCTCAATCAATATTAAAGGATTAGTGAAAAACATTGACAGGGAGTCGTGTGCACTTACTGTACAGGTCTTGAAGAAGTTGGAGGCATCTTCATGCAGATAAACAGGAAGTGCATGGAGGACAAGTGCCCGTCTCATGTTCACGTCACGCTGGTCCTAAAAGAATAAAAAGAAATATCCATTACCATTGAAGCAAATGCAGAGCAAACACTTCCAATATTTATTGAAGGAACTTTAAGAAATAATAAAATGATACCTTTTCTAGATGTCTATTTCTAGTGAGAGGACAATACAGTGTTCATGGCATGATCCACTTCAGGTCAAAGACCCAAAGTCATTTTTAAGGCAAGTTACACCTTGGCTTCTTACAGCTGTTTACAAATGATTTGTTATCCGTTTTTGAATTATGCACATTAGAAATTCACCTGGAGGTCATAAATCCTAACCAAGCTGGCCAGTTCCTGTCTGTTTTGGTGGACTTAGTCTCAGAAAAGGGCAGCTTTAAGTTACACAAACATGTAAAAACTGCACAATTTCCTCTGACTGCATCTACTCTACATAAATCCATTTCAGATCTTGACAGATGAGTTTTCATGGTTTCAAATGATGGAATGGTGCTAATGCAACATCATTTTATTATTGTAATATACTGTCATAAAGACATGACAATATTCCAAAGTGTCTCCACATACATGGCAGTGGAAACACTTTGGAATATTGGCTATGTAGTACTGCAGTATTATATGTAGTACTGCATAGTGCCAAAGTAGCAGAACACAACTTGCACCTCCATTCCATTGTGCCACCTTCAGCCTGCAATCTAAATATGTTTAGTTAAATTGTAAATAATTTCAACTCTATTTAGACCTTTGGCTAAGTTAAAATGTGCATAAATGTTTCCATGCTGCCGTATAAATCTAATAATGGTAATAGTTCAGGATGAATGTATTAAATAAGTATAAAACTCACCCACTGACACCTCTTTTCTGGTGAAATGGTGACTTTCTGGTGAACTTTCTGAAGTTCAGTATCTGAAAAAGTCCAAAAGAGATTTTTCAATGTTAAAAAATGTTTCAATTATATTCTGATCAAAAAAACATTTATTGCACTACACAACCTATTGCATTTTTTGTTTTTTTTTAAATAGCTCTAGACAAATAACTGAGACAAGTTACCTGGCTGGCCTTGGCGTCTACCTGGAGGTGAAACACTGAACACTCTGTAGTTCGGTACCTGAACTTGAACACAACACGAGCACGTTGATTCATTTATTTTTACAAAAACCTTTTTTATAATGGAGATCAGTGATTTATAAAAGCTTAAAACTGCATTCAAAACCCAATGCTTCCATGTAGCAACCAGGCTTAAAACTTTTGGCGGTAGCTCCTCCCACACAACCGTTAGAGGCTTCGAGTGACATTTTTGGACAAATGTCCAGCAGCAAACTTTAGCCACAGACAGAAGCCTCCAACGCGAATTTCACACGCGGATCACGTTTAGTGTGATTGCAGCATAACAGATCATTTCTACCTCTGAAAAAAAAAAAAACTCATCACTGTCGTAACTTACGGGCAGAAATGCATTTTGGGTTTGGCTCGCCATACTTCTGCTATGACAAACTAATCATGTATACATTTCCACATTAATCTCTAAAACAATCATAACACACATATGTTTAAACAACAGTAAACCACATTTACGGTTGTATAAGAGCATTTTAAAGCATTCATTCAAAATAAACCATGAACGATACTTAACTTACCAAGTTAAATCAGGGCTGAAGACAAGACGGCACCATCAGCGATGAGGCGGATGGAAAAAAAAACCCGAGGTTGGGGCGTCTTGAAGCGGGACGAAATCGCAACGCTTTGCAGAAAAATAAAATGCTCGACTTTCAATTTCAAACGTCGCATACTCGCGTTCGGCAAATCCAACATGGCCACCTGAGCTAACGTAGAGAAAACGAAAGACCCTCCCACCAGTACGTGATGACGTTATGACGCTACTTCAGGGATCTTAAAATTTTTGAGTGCTAGATACAAATAAGCTTTAAAATATTTAGCACTGTTAAGTTAAATTTGAAAAAATCTTGATAGAGCTTAATACTTTATAGTTGAATCAACTACAAAATGACATTTAAGTTGTGTAACCTTAATAGTTATGAGTCAGTACAAGTGATAGGGTTTAGAGTGTGTTCAAAATGGGAGGTGGCGGCCTCTCGTCCAATCAGAGCACGAGAAATCATCTGCCTTCCGTTTCATGCAAAGTGCCTTCCTTTTCATGCAAAGTCACTTCCGTTTCATGCATACTCCTCTCTCACACACACATATAAACTCTTCCTCACACGTACATATATACTTGTCTTTCACATACATACATTCTTTTTTAAGAGTGACAATGAGAGTGAGAATGTATGTATGTGTAAAGTAATATATATGCATGCGAGAGAGAGAATATATGGATGTGCAAGTGAGAATATATGTATGCGAAAGAGAGTATATATGACTGTGAGAGCAAGAATGTATGAATGTGAGAGAGAGAATATATGGATGCGTAAGAGAATATATGTATGCGAAAGAGAGTATATATGACTGTGAGAGCAAGAATGTATGAATGTGAATGGTTCAGAATAAATAATGTCTTATATGGCCCCTCATAGTTTGTCCCAAACTTCAGTGGGGCCTCTCACATGTATGGCATGCATGATCTGCTGACAATAATCCTGATCCAGTTCTATGGGTTATATATTCTTCAATAATCAAAATGTATAAAAGTATAATGAACTTAGTAATCATTCCACAAGTACTTTGGGCCTTCTGGGAAGGTAGAAAAGCGCTTTACAAGTATCCGCCATTTCCCTTTTACGAACTGCTGGCTCCTGAGCTAAGGCACAACAATCTGACAGAGAAGTTGAGGAGCTGTCAGTCTTAAATACAGTCACAGGTGAAATGAAAGAGAATGTTTAGGATGCACAGGATGAGAGGAGAAAGTGATGAGTTAAATCTACCAGAGATCTTTTCACAAACCAGTTTGCTGAAATAAAACTAAATTGTTGTCATATTTGTGACAGCTGTCACTCTGTGATGCATGATGCAAATGTTCTTGAAGAAGTCTGGACAAAGCTGCGATTTTCTTTGTGTTTATTAACCCTTTCAACCATACACAACACATGCAAAGTTCATCTTTTGCATTTGCTTTTTTAGAGAACAGAGCAGTGTGCATGAGTGTTCTGTTTGTTTTGTGTAGAAGAGATGATTCAAGATCTAGGACACATGTCAAACTCAAGGCCTGCGGGCCAAATGTGGCCCACCATGTCACTTTGTGTGGCCCACGAGAGCATAAAGGTTTTGAATTTCTTAAAATAAAAATGTTTAATTGATTACATATTATTTATATGTAGCTGCTGTTGTAATTATTCAATGTTTGCAGGTCTTATGTGTGTATGCAGACAAAGTGTTGTCATCAAACCATCAGTTGGATGCAAGGCTGTGTGCAGCCTTTTTTTTTGTAAAATGTTACACGTGTAATACATGTTCTTTGCAGCTCCGTTTTATGTCATTTTTCTTTATTCACTTGGACAGTTTGATTCAATTCAAATTCACAAACTCATATCGGTAATTGAAAAAGTGAAACATAAACTCAAAAGGATCGTAAATACATAGAATTCAATAGGAAAATACTAAATTGAACTAACAAACTGACTAGACTTGACTTGACTGGACATCCCTGCCCTTAGACCCTCCTTCCCGGTAAGGAAAAACTCCTAAAAAAACGGATTCCGGAAAAAACAAAGAAACCACAGGGGTGCCCACATGAAGGAGGGATGCTCCCCCACGACGGACAGGCGATTTACCAGAACTCTTAGACAAGACCCCCCTTAGTACACACACCCCTCCCCCTTCAATATATACATTCTAACATAAACACACACACATGCACACAAACACCCTCTCAAACACCCATACACGCACACACATTTTACAAGGAAGGTGGGACCTGGGTCCATCTGTCCCCTACCCCTTCCCTGGTGGGGGGTGCGGGCCCCTTGGCGATGGCGGCCGTGTCCCTTGGGTGCCGGCTCCCTGGGCCCGGCGGTGCTCTCTCCGCGCGGTGGGGGGGTTCATATTACACCTGAGCCGGGGGTGTTCGTGTCCCTGGGGGGTGGGTCCTGGTCCTTGCCCCTGGGCGCTGGGCCCCGCCAAACTTCCAACATGGCCGAGCCTGGTCGGGCCATATTTATAACATCCCTTGTGGGCCGCCCTTTTTTCCCCGGGGTTCCCCCCTCCTGGGCGGGGGCGGCGGGCCCCTGCCTTGCTCCTACCTGGACCAACCGTGGGCCGGGTGGGTGGCTGCCTGGAGTGCGGAGCGGGTCTCCCTTGGGGGGTCCTGGCTCGTACCTGGGGTCGGGGCGGGGGGATGCCCGGAACTCCTGGGTGGTGGTGGGGTGCTCGTCTGGGGCTGTGGGCGTCCCTCTCCGGTGGGGCCCTGCGTTGGGCTCTTCCGGCGCGGCGGGGGGCTGCTTTCCTGGCTGGGCTGGGGCGGCGCTCTCTTTCCCTCTGCGCCTCCCTGCTCTCTGGCTCTGGGGGCCTCGCGGCGGTCCTGCTGGCCCTGGCCTGGGTGGCGGTCTTGGTCGCCCGGGGGGCGGTTGTTCCCTGCCTGTTCCCGTGTGGTGTTGGGGGAATTCCGGCTGCCGCTGCTGCTGCGGCGGGGGTATGGGTGTGGGGGTGGCTGGGCGCTCCTCCTCCTTCTTTTCACATTCCACCATCCATTTTAGAAGAACATAAACACTCACCTGAGCACAGGTGTTAGCTCACCTTTGCACTAATAGTTTGCATGATTGAATGAATGAAAGATTTCACACTAGTTGGTTTAAAGGCATAGGTATGCGTTCGTGAACACTATCTGTTTTGTGTGCATGTTGACATGTGGACATTTTTGCGGCTAGCAGGTGTGTTGATAATATTTGAGTGTGTGTGAACAGGCCCCGCCCTTTTTGTACTACATTTGAACCGTTCCGTAACGATAAACAACCAGTAAACCTGGCTGCTCTATGCTGCTTCATGGTCTTACCCCCCTTCCCCTCTTATTATCACCCTCCTACCCCCCCCTCTCTCTAACGTCCGTCTCTCTTCTTCCCCTCTTTCCTTTTCCGTCCGGTCCAACACCAAAGATTTTCAAACATGATTGAAATTAATAAAGTTTGGCCTCAATTACAAAAGGGGTTTATTCAGACATACCTTTGGTTTGTCTGAAGATGAATAACCCCTCTTGTTAAAATAAAATATGTCCAACAAAAGAGGCCCTCAGCTCTCATCTGTTTGCCTAGCTGTTGGACAGGACAAGTTAAAAAAAAAAAAAAAAAAAAAAAAAAAAAGAACTCATAGACAAGAATTACTTATCTAACTCTACAGCTACACTGACCAAAAAAATAAACGCAACACTTTTGTTATTGCTTGAAATATTGTTCACAAATCTGTCTAAATCTGTGATAGTGAGCACTTCTTCTTTGCCAAGACAATCCATCCCACCTCGCAGGTGTGCCATATCAAGATGCTGATTAGACAGCATGATTAATGGACAGGTGTGCCTTAGACTGGCCACAAGAAAAGGCCACTCTGAAATCTTCAGTTTTGTTTTATTGAGGGGGTCAGGGGACTCAGACAACCAGTCAGTATCTGGTGTGACCACCATTTGCCTCATGAAGTGGGACGATGCTCTAATCTTTGGAGTAAAATACTGTGGTCGATAGTGTCAAAGGCTGCACTGAGGTCCAACAGGACCAGAATAGAAAGTAGTCTCTTTTCTGAGGCCAATAACAAGTCATTAGAGACTCTAACTAGTGCAGTTTCCGTACTGTGGTGGGGTCTAAACCCCGACTGAAAGTCTTCAAAGTGGCTATTGTCCTGTAGGTGGCAGTAAAGCTCCCTAACTACTCTTGCTAGGATTTTAGAAATAAAGGGGAGGTTTGATATCGGTCTATAGTTGGCCAAGTTGCTACGATCCAAACTGGGCTTTTTCAGAAGAGGTTTAACAACTGCATATTTAAAAGACTGTGGCACGTAACCCATTTCCAGAGAGGTATTTATCATTGTTAATATGGGATCATCAATTAGGGGAAAAGTTTCTTTAAAAAGTCTAGTGGGAATTGGGTCTAACAGAGGAGGACGTAATAATTGATGTTATTTCCACTTGATCCACAATAGTGAAGCAGTCCAATGTTACAGAGGTTTCTATGGATGCCTCCACTTCTACCGCTTCAGCCTGCTCTGGGCTGATAGTAGGAATAACTTGATTCAACTTATGTCTAATATTTGAGATTTTACTATTATCATCAGAGCTGAGAGAAACAGGAACATGTGGTTCTACTGTGCTCTGACTGCGAGTTAATCCAGCAATAGTGCTAAAAAGAAATCTTGGATTGTTTCCATTCTCTGATATTAAGGTTGAATAGTACTGGCTTCTAGCGATACGCAGAGCATTTTTATAATTTATTAGGCTATGTTTCCAGGTATTCAGAGACTGCTCTGAGCCATTCTCTTTCCAATTTACGGGTTTCTTGTTTAAGAGAATGTGTTTCAGCGTTAAACCACGGTGCTACTCGGTTTTGTCTGACGAACTTAGGTTTCAAGGGGGCAACAACATCGAGTGTACTCCTGAGGGCTTGGAAGGCATCATTAACAAACTTTTCATTTATACTAGGACTGATGCTATGGGAGCTGGACTCTGAGTATTTTCTTAGAATGTCACTAAGTACTGGCTGAACTTTGAGTTTAAACTCAGACACAGAACGGTCAGATAAGGTTCTTCTAAGCTGTTTCTTATTCACTGGGGCAGCGGCATGTTCTAATGTAAACTGGAAGGTAATCAGGAAGTGATCAGAAATGATGGGATTAAGAGGAAGGACACTCAGCTGGTTGATCTCTACACCATAGGTTAAAACAAGGTCCAGGGTGTGCTTATGACAGTGAGTGGGTTCATTCACACTTTGGGTGGAACCAACATCATCTAATAAAGCTGCAAAAGCCTTTCCTAGGCAGTCACTGGGGTCATCAACATGAATATTAAAATCCCCTAATATTATAGTTTGATCAGAATCTAAGACAATAGTCGATAGTAAGTCGGAAAACTCAGTTAAAAATTCTGAATAGGGGCCGGGGCGGCGATAAATAATTATGAGTAAAACAGGTTTTCAAGTCTTCCTGTTTGGGTGATTTATAGACAATATGATGCTTTCAAATGAGTTATAAACATTTTTAACTTTAGGTCTGAGAAGTAATCTAGACTGTGATATTACTGCTAAACCACCTCCTTTCCCTGAAATTCTGGATTTCTGATAGTTAGCATAAGTGTGTGTGTGTGTGTGTGTGGGGGGGGGGGGGGGGTCCTTCATTCAGTCTAACATAGTCATCCTGTTGGAGCCAAGTTTCTGTTAAGGCTAGAAGACTAAGGTTGTTATCATTGATTACCTCATTGACTAAGAGGGACAATGGAACTAATGTTTATTAAACCACATTTAATGACATTATAATTCTGCTTGTTATCATTGAGAGTACTGCTGTCTGTCACTTTAAGGTTTCTGTGTCTCACTCCTTTCATTTGTCTTTCAGCACATAAGCTAAAGCTGAGCTCAGAGAAACGTTTTACACTGCTGCTCTGCGCCCGGGTCTCGTCTCTGGGTCGTCAGGTTGACCGACTAAGGCTAGCAGAAATGTTTCTGGAAAGAAGAGCGCCACCGTCCAGAGTGATTCTTCATTAATGGAGTTATGTGGGTTTTAATTAGCGGACAATTTTTAAAAGAACTTATGCTAGAGTGACAAGCAAAAATATGTTTTCTGTGCAACTGTAATTGTCACTTTCAAAAGTTATAATAAATAAATATTGAGTTATTTAACATTAAGGAGTGGTTACATTCATTTTTCATTACATTTAGTTACATGAATAAGTTACATCTGGCCCTTTGAGGACAACCACTGTGCTGATGTGGCCCTCGGGGAAAATGAGTTTGACACCCCTGATCTAGGAGATTAGGCCAAACAGAGTCAGTTCCTGCCTCTGCAGGCCTAACATGGACGTAAGCTTTCTGAACAGCTCTCTCTACTGGTGTTTTGGTGGCAGAGAAAAAAACCAGCAGTGACATCCATTCATATTCAGTTATAAACTGTGAACGTTTCTTCTTCCAGTTCTGGTTGAATGTCTGACAATAGCAAAAACATAATTCAAAAACAATCAAAATCGTTTTATTTTTTCTGAGAATGTCGCACACTTAGATTCTGTCACTGGAGCTCCTAATGTATTATTTATTCAAAGAAAATGTGATTTTTATTTCATATTTCATAGTCATCTCAAGCACTAAAACGTTAAAATTATAAGACTGATTTTAGGCACAATAATACAACAAACAAATCAAACTTGTTATTTTCTGACTTTTTTCATAATAGTCATCATAACTTTGTGTATAGTGTACAGGTTACTTAGACCTCTGAAATATTTTAGCAGAACTGAAAAACACAGCTTGATACCAGCAGTAATGGTGTATCTAATGTTCCTCAAACCATCTCTAAACCATCTCACATTAATTTGGGCATGCAATCAGGTGATTGAGCTGTAAATTCTGGTATTTACATTATTTAATAATACAAACAGAAAATACGTATAGCCTTTGAATTCTAACTTCAGTCAATCATCTATGTAGGGTAAAAACAGGTCGAATGCAGGTTTAATGTTGTCCATTACAGACAGAGCCACCATGACACAATTCCCCTATATCCAATGCCAGCTCCATTCAGCTGCTGCAGAGGGGATTCCTGCCTCTTTAGCGTTACACAGAGTGCTGCAGTACTCATTTATGTGTCCGCTGCGGCAGAGAGCAGTTCTGCAGCTTCCAGTTCTCCCTCCCACACAGAGCCTGAAGCACAGGTTCATGCACACTGTTGCTGGAGTGAAGGGAAACACCGCAGCTAGGTCTGTTACTGTTGTCTGTGATGGAGTTCAGGATGAAGGGTGAAAGTGAGTTTTGTTCAGCCTGAGGATGTCACAGCTACAGCAACAACGGTAATCCTAAACTGTCCAAGTGTCTTCATCTCCGTACACAAAGAATTAAGGAACACCGTGAATCCTTTGAAAAAAAACATGAATGTCATTCATCCCAAATACATCAGTGAAGATAGAATAAAGAGTATTGTGCACACATTTGTTATTTAAACAAATGTGTGCACAAATGTTGTAGCAGCTGTTAAGGAAGTGCATATATATATATAAACCTTGCAGCAGTGATAGTTGGTGCAATTACAGTGCAAATATGAATTATTGTGTGTGTGTTCATACAAGAGAGAGAGTGTGTTCAGAAGAGTTCAAATCTTTGAAAAAATACTTTTTACATGTATGTTATATACATACCTGTTGGCTCAAAAAATATTCACATGTCAACATGTACACAATACAAATAATGTTCACACACATATACCTATGCATTCAGTAGTGTGAATTACTTCATTCAATCCTGGTAACCTGTGCTCGAGTGAGTGTTTATGTTCCTCTAAAATGGATGATGGAATATAAAAAGGAGGGAGAGTGCCCAGTCATCCCCACACCAAGACCGCCGCGGCAGCTAGAACCCCCCAACACCAGCACGGAAGCAGATAGAAAACAACTGCCCCCCGGATGATCACATCCGCCACCCAGACCAGGGCCAGTAGGACCGCCACGGGGCCCCCCAAAGCCAGAGAGCAGGGAGTCATGGGGGGACAGAGAGTGCAAGCTCCAGCCCAACCCGGAGAGCAGCCCAATGTGGGCCCTCGCCCCAGAAGAGCGCCCACAGCCACAGACGAGCACCTCACTAACACCCACAAACACCCAATTTTTCAGTTACACTGCAGATGAGGGTGTTATTTCGTATTTTCAAATTGATTGGGCGTTTTTTCTGCTGTTCTTATTTTCTTGGTTCAGTTGGGACCTCTCCCTTTAGGTCGGCTGCTGTTCAGCCACTGCGGCTCTGGATGGGAAACTGCATCACAGTTTCTGCATTTGGCTGTCTATGCGGCTGTTCACAGAGAGGGAGGTTCCAATTATCAACGTTTCAAACATCTTGTTTTCATGCTAAGCCTGTTTCTCATTGTCTTTCCCCATCAGTTAGGGGGTGGGAGGTGTGAAAGAAGTGGGGGGCTAGGCACGGGGAGGGGGGCCCTATTTTTTAATTTTTGTGCTTGTTTATTTTAATCGTAATGCTTTTTTTATATTTTGTTGTGTTTTAATGTAAAGCACTTTGGTTATATTTTTAAATGAAAAGTGCCTTATAGATAAAGTTTTGATTTGATTTGATTTTGATGTTTTACACGGAGCTACTTTAGTTAGCTTAAGCTTGCGGCTCTCCTGGGACTTTCTGTCAAGCTATTTGTGTCTTCCAATGTCAGTAAAACTTTGTTTGTTTGTTTCACCTGTATTATTTCTGTCTTTGTACAGAGACACTACAGTTTTATTGAATGATGAAAAAACAATGCCTGGGTAAAAACAAGAATTAAGGACTAAAATTGGTTCATATTTATTTCTTTTGTAAGTGATCATGGTATATAAAGATAACATTAATAAATGTGAAATACTGTTATGTTTGTGTTTAAAATGATGAAGAGGCCTAGTTAGCTTCCAGTAACTTCTTTAATTAGCCACGTTATGTTACATTGATCACGTCACTTTCTTCTTCTATGGTATAACCTGAATACTAACCGGTAGTTACAAGTTACTGCATACAATCACAACATATACTAGGCATGTGTGATTATATATTAACATGTACTTTTTGACTTTCCGTGCTCTGTACATTGTCATGTGGGACCAATGTGTTTTCAGTGAGGTGTGTGTAAATTGTGATCAGTTTGTGTTGAGTGAATTCAAGACTCTTTTGGGTTGTGGCACAAACTGACCTACTCTGTATTTATTTCTCCAAAGGAAAACATGCAGCAAATAAGAAGATGGTGGTGTCTTCATCTAATAACTAACTTTCCAATGTCGTAAGAGCTTTTTATTTGATCGCACTTTTTAAAAAAAATTTCTTACTATATGTTTTACTGAAAATTCTATGGATTGACCTCATATTAAAGTTTCGATAGTCAACATTCAATGTCATTGATTCACCAAGGTCTAAAAAAGACAGAATGCAGCCAGAAAAAGGAGGAGCAGAAACTACAGGTGAGAGGAGACTACGCTGAAGTTGGCTTGCGATTCACAGCTTCCGATTCGCGAGGGCACTAAAGGAACATTCCCCTGCATTTTTCGCACTAAGATCACCCAGAACTAGGTCCTGTTGAAAAACCACAGGACCTGGACTGCTCAAACCTGGATTAAATTATGCATTAGATACGAAAGAATAAATTAAGCACAGTTTCTGATTTGTGAAACCTTCCAAGCAGGAAGTTGAAACCTTTATTTGATTTCTCAAAATGAGGAAGGGAGAGATACGATCAATGGAGGAGAGAAGATATATGAACAACAGAGAAAGAGATTGGTGAAACTGAAATGGGAAGAGATAACCATTAACATATCAAGGTCCAAAAAGGGAGGGGTTATATTACAAGTTACTTTGGTCACGGCATGTGTAATTATATATTAACATGTACTTTTTGACTTTCCGTGCTCTGTACATTGTCATGTGGGCCCAATGTGATTTCAGTGAGGTGTGTGTAAATTGTGATCAGTTTGTGTTGATTGAATTCAAGACACTTTTGGGTTGTGGCACAAACTGACCTACTCTGTATTTATTTCTCCAAAGGAAAACATGCAGCAAATAAGAAGATGGTGGTGTCTTCATCTAATAACTCAAGGGGGACCTGATCTGTGTTCGTCATAAGTTGTCCATAACAGACACCATGTTTGAGCACAAGGGTGTCCATCAATACACCTGGCATCAGGACAGCCTAGGCAGGAAGTCGTTGATCGACTTTGTAGTTGTCTCAGGCGACCTTTGGCCCTGTGTCTTGGACACTCGGGTTAAGAGAGGGGCAGAGCTGTCCACCGATCACTACCTGTTGGTGAGTTGGATTCGCTGGCGGGGAAGGAGGCCAGAAAGACTTGGAAGACCTAAATGCACTGTGAGGGGCTGCTGGGAATGTCTGGCTGAGCCCTCCGTTAGAGAAGTCTTTAACTCCCACATCCGGGAGAACTTCAAACAGGTACCAAGGAAGGTGGGGGATATTGAATCCGAGTGGACCATGTTCTCCACTTCCGTTGTCTCTGCTGCTGCTCGGAGCTTTGGCCACAAGGTCTCTGGTGCCTGTCCCAGCCGTGACCCCTTACCTTGGTGGCGGACACCGGAAGTAAGGGATGCCGTCAAGCTGAAGAAAGAGTCCTACCAGGACTGGCTGGCTTGTGGGACTCCAGAGGCAGCTGACAGTTATCGGCAGTCTGAGCGAGCTGCGGCGCGGACTGTTGCGGAGGCAAAAACTTAGTCCTGGGAGGAGTTCGGTGAGGCCATGGAGAAGGACTATAGGTTGGCCTCGAAGAGATTCTGGAAAACCATCCGGCGCCTCAGGAAGGGAAAACAATTCTCTACAGGTGCAGGTGGGGAGCTGTTGATTTCAACTGGGGACATTGTCTGGCAGTGGAAGGAATACTTCGAGGATCTCCTCAATCCCACTGACACGCCTTCTTTTGAAGAAGCAGAGAATGAGGACTTTGGGGTGAGGCTGTCTATTACCCAAGCTGAAGTCCCTGATGTAGTCAATGAGCTCCTCGGTGGCAAGGCTCCGGGAGTAGATGAAGTCCGCGCTGAGTACCTCAAGTCTCTGGATGCTGTGGGTGTGTCTTGGCTAACACGTATCTGCAGCATCGCGTGGCAGTCGGGAACTGTACCACTGGATTGGTAGACAGGGGTGGTGGTTCGCCTCTATAAGAAGGGGGACCAGAGGGTGTGTTCCAACTACCGGGGAATCACACTCCTCAGCCTCCCTGGGAAAGTCTATGCCAGGGTACCGGAGAGGAGAGTCCATCCGTTGGTCGAACCTCAGATTCAGGAACAACAGTACGGTTTCCGTCCTGGCCGTGGAACAGTGGACCAACTCTACACCCTCTTTAGGATGCTGGAGGGATTGTGGGAGTTTGCTTATCCAGTCCATATGTGTTTTGTTGAGTTGGAGAAGGCATTTCCCCATGGTATCCTGTGGAGGGTGCTCTGGGAGTATGGGGTCCGGGGTACCTTAGTGAGGGCTGTCTCTGTATGACCGGAGTATGACCCTGGAGAGATGTTCCAGGCATGTCCCACTGGGCGGAGGCCCTGGTAAAGATCCAGGACACGTTGGAGAGACGTTGTCTGTCGGCTGGCCTGGGAATGCCTCGGGGTCCCCCCAAAGGAGCTGGAGGAAGTGGCTGGGGTGAGGGAAGTCTGGGCATCTCTGTTTAGACTGCTGCCCCGGCGACCCAGTACTGGATAAGCGGAGGAAGATGGATAGATGTATCCCGGCCACTTGCTGGTGAAGGCAGGGAACATCCTGGACAGGTCACCAGTCTTTTGCAGGACCACAATCACACACCCATACACTCTCACATTCACACCTATGGACACTTTAGAGTGACCAATTTACCTATTAAGTATGTTTTTGGACGGTGGGAGGAGGGCCCGGAGGAAACCCACGCATGCATGTCTAGCATGGGGTCAGAGGTTTTACTTTCCACATTTAACTGACCTGAGACTATGCACTCCTTGAGTTGTGTGAGACTGAGCATAAATACACAACAGTTATTGCACAATATCTTGGTGGAACCTAAGTGTGATAAATTAAGTATTTTAAATTGTGATATAATTTTACATATAATAATAAACCGTTGATCAATAAATGACAGGTAGATTTAAACTTTATTTCCAAGAGACAATGTTAGTCAGCAGCATTGTTCAGTCTGTTCAGTCTTTTCTTTTCTCCTGTAGCCATATATAAAAGGGAGCATTTTAAAAAAACAATTCTTAAAGCACGATTGGACATATCCTAAAGGCGGTTAATTGCATTTATTTACATGCGTTCAAACACAAAAACTTATGGAAATTCACGTTGGGCGCTTGTAATGCACGCAGACAAGATGCACATTGCTCCATTGTCCGCACATGTTTTAAGTGCGTCCAAGGATAAAAGTCGGCCACACATACTTCCTCGGGGTCCGTTAAGCCAAGTAAAAAGTACTGCTTTTGAGCCTTAATTTGATTAACTCACTAATGTTGCACATGGAAACTTGTGAAATGCATCTAAGAAGACGGCAATCGCGGTATAACTTCCCTAATCTGGTAGGTGGCAATATTGCACATGGAAACTTGTAAAATGCGAAGAAGACAGGCTCAACGTGGGCTGGATTAGCATTCCACCGCGTAATGTGGGCGAGGTTAACATTCTACAGCGTTCGAGCAACTCCAACTTTGAGCGTTTCTCAGGCCGCAGCCAGGGGTAGTTGCAGGGACAAGGACACCCCCAGGCTCAGATGTGATGTGATCCCTGGCTCATTGTCTTGCCAGAGAACTCAGGGATCCCTCTCCCTGCGTGGAGAGAGGGCTGCCGGGCCAAGGGAGCCAGCATTCAAGGGACACGGGGTAACAGGTCGAGGGCCTGTTACCCCCCTCCAGGGATGGGGTAGGGGACAGATGGTCCAAGGTCCCCCCTTTCTTGTGAAATGCATGTGTATGTGTTTGTGAGGGTGTGTGTCCATGGAAGTGTGTTTGTGTTGGAGTGTATATTTCGAGGGGTAAAGGGTGTGTGTACTAAGGGGGTGCAGGTTAAAATTGGCGGGTAGGGCACTGAGAGGACATCTCCTGATTATTCACAGTGATGTCCAATCACCCTCCCCAACAAGGAGCCCTAAATGTCTAAGGTGTCCCCAAATGTCTAATATTAGACGACAACCATGGGAGGGGACCACTGCCCCCCCCCCCCAAGCAACCCCGGGCCCCCGCCCCCAGGCACTGCCTCCTGGGAGAGCTCTGGTCAGGCCTCGACGGGACCGGGGCATCAAACCAGCACGGGCTAAAACAGTTTGAGCATGTTTTTATTGGGTCAAATTACTCTGGAAGTGTGAGTATACTTCCAGAGATTTGTACTTACTCTGTTGTTTCATGTCCAAAAGCATACGCCATTAGACGCTATTTAAACTACCACTAGGTTCTGCCCTAAATGTGGAGGAAGTCAAATAAAAAAATAAAATAAAATAAAAAATGTTCTGGTAGAATATCGGGATACGTATCGTATCGTATTGTGGGGCGCGTGTAGGGATACCTATCGTATCCCCAGACTCTTGTCAATACACACCTCTAATATGAATCAAAAGCCTAGATCTAGATAGCATTTTTCAAAGCCAATCTATAACTTAAGGTTCATATCTCACTTTGGTTTGAGAAGGCGTTGTACTGGTCTTTACACTAAAATGTCTTTTTGTTTATTGTCTTATTATTTTGCTTAAGTCTTAATAGGTCTACATCACAATTTAAGATTTAAATCTATATCTGTTGTTTTTAATTTTATGTGTTTACTGTGAAAATCAAACTTTTACTTTACCTTTTTTTTTTTTTTTAATAAAACAGGAAATGGCATGTATGCATGACAGGCTTTGATCCAGATCCTTTGTTGTTTTGCTCTCAGTAGAAACAGGGAGGGTTTTTGGATGTGACTTTCATCGAGACTGGCAGCTGCAGCAGAGAGAGCCCGCTTAAGAAGCTTCTAGTAATTACTGGATTATAGAAGGGTAAAAGTAACACTTGGCCAATCTGAGGCTCTCATGATCATGATCATAAACATCAACACCCTCCTCCTCTCAGAAGCCATCTATTCCACAGTCTCCCCTCCTCCACCTGCTCTCCTTAGAGTGCTGAGTGGAGGAGGCAGAGCTGCTGGGAATCCCACAGTCATATATTATACAACCACTCTGTGCTGCAGTCATGGTGCACAGACTTTGGTCCTTAATAAGTGGTGGCTGTTTCTCTGAATCCAGCAACTCAGCCTCCACATGGAAAGATGAAATATTTTCCATTAAACTTATCAATTTCCTTTACAGCTCTTTCAAAAGAATCCCATCAGCTTCTTGTCAGCACACCCAGAGAAATAAGAATGCAGTTGTCCATATGTGTTACCCAAGCAACTGTTAGAAGCACAATTGTGGGGAGGGTGCGTAATGGTGTTCTTAATTTAGACATTCAGGTAGAAAACAAATCTGATTTAAAAAGCATTTGCCTTTTGTGTCCAACAAAAGCTAATACACTATCTTCCAACAAAGATCTGCTTTTGTGATATTCGTTCAAATAAACACTGTTCAGTTATAAGGTGGCCTGTTCGGGGCATTTCCTGGATCTGCCTCATATTGGTTTTTGAGAAGGAGCTTGTCTTAAGTGCCTCCATTCCGACTGAAGATGTAATTCCAAAGGATGTATTTGCTTTGGTTATAAGGATGTTATTAAAAGTGTGGTTTTCTTACTAGCTCACCAAAACTTCCTTTTGTCAGTGTGAGACTTTACTGCTGTGTTTGTGTGGCAGATACCTCAGTCGCTTGAAAGGTGAGAAGCTTCAAAGATGCCGGTTGCTGCTGTCATGACTGGTTTGAAGAGTGCACACATTAAACCTCTTTGTAAAAAAAGAAAACAGACCACATAACTTTTCACAAACATAGTAGTAGTTCTGGACTTAGTTTTTAAAGTTAGAAGACGTTTCACCTCTTATCCAAAAGGCTTTGTCAATTCTGACCCTTTTGGATAAGAGGTGAAACGTCTTCTAACTTTAAAAACTAAGTCCAGATGACAGCCCCTAAACCTACTACTATGATGGAATCAACCTGGATGAATGAGAGTCTTCATCGACAACTTCTCACTAACTCAAAATCAAGACCTAAAGACACTGAGGATAAATTAACAAATAGTTAAAATAATTGGCAAGTAAAACCAGGGGACTCAGGGCTCCAGACTGCGACCAAATGGTCGAAATCCCTTGTTACGCATACACGAAGCCAAAGTTACGCACGGATCTACCGTGAGACTGTTTTCACGTCTCACAAATTCGTCCGTAATTGCTGCGTTTAAATACCAGTGGAATGCTTGGTCATTAGAATTTTCCTATCAGCCTTCCCTTCTGTCCCAGGATCAGGTTGTAGGGCAAAGGCCGATTGCCTTTATGAGCAGGGAGCTAAAACCTACTGGAATGAATAAGTCTAACTACAGTTTTAGAAATCTTGGGTTTTTGGCCCTCAAGTGTCTGTGACACAGAAATTTAGTTTTAAGAGTATTTGTTGGGAAATAGGCTTGTTGTCCTCATGGACAATAACCCACTCAGTTACCTGCAAACGGCAAAACTTAGCGCTGTGGAGCTAGCAGTGTTATTTACTTTCAAATAAAGAACTCTCCTCTGCCCAGCTAACTGGAATGCTAATCTGACCTTTCAAGCGCAGTTTTCAAGCATATCTTTAGCTGCTCTGGGTCTGGCCGTACCAGAGGAAGCCTGACTATCACAACACCATCCTTCTCAGTTGATGGTTCTAGTTATACAATCGCTGCCCTCCCTGCCGACCCTGACTTGTTGATGCTCCAAGCTGCACATCTCATCATTGGCCGGTCCTTAAGTTCTGAAACAAAGGCCCCCTTCTAGGCCTGGACTGAAAGAGGCATGCAGGGAATTGAGGAAAATGGCCAAACAACGATCAAGGATAGGTGCAAGAGGAATTGTTTTGTATCACCAACTACAGCCCCCAGTGAAAGCAGATGTTTTTCAGCTCCTACTGTCCAAATACCTTTGAGTTAAGGTCCTAAAAGGTCTTCATGATGATCACGATCATCAGGACATTGACCGCACTGGTAGTCTGGTACGGCAGCCGTGCTACTTGCCCTGCATGAGACATGATGAATGGTTCATCCAACAATGTCACCGGTGTATTTTGGCCAAGGCAGCGCAGCCTGAAGATGCATTCAGGAGATGCCTGACTCCGTCCAAACCACTTGAAATTGTAGCTACAGACTTCACTGTCTTAGAAATAGTTTTAGAAGGAAGAGAAAGTGTCTTGATAGTCACCAACATTTATTCCAAATTTGCCCAAGCTTACGCAACCTGTGACCAGCGAGTAAGTACAGGGGCCAAGCCCCTCACAAGGGAAGTGGTTTTACATAAATGGAGCTTCTAAAAGGATCCAGAGTGACTAAGGAAATAATTTTTACTGAGACTTATTGAGGCGTCTCTGCAACTTAAATGGCATTAAGAAAGGTGGGACGACCCCTTCCACCCTGAGGGTAATCGACAGTGTGAACGGTTCAACAGCACTTTAAAAAAACAAAAAGAGATGGCCCCAGCATTTGCCGGAAGTTATGCGTACAACACCACTGAGCACCAGTCGACAGATTTTTACCTTAAGGGTTAATGTTTTGGCCAGCTACCCAGATTGCCAGAGAATTTCTTGCTAGGCACATCACAGGAAGACCCAACCACTAGAATTATACAGAACTGGGTGGAAGAACATCGTGGCACCCTGATCTCAGTTTATGTGAAGGCTAAACGATAAGTTGCAACAAGCAACAGGAAGGTAAATGAGCTATATCAGCCTAATGTAACAACCGTTCCCTCACCTGGAATGCTGTGTACAGAAAGAGCTACCACCTGGGCCGTCATAACATACAGAATTTGTGGGACCCCAGAGTATACATGGTGGTTAAGACTCCTGACCCAGAGGCCAGAGTATACCAGATACATCCCTGTTATGCTGTGGGACCATTAAAGAATGTTAACAGAGTTGAATTGAAGGTACTGCCTGCTGCCTCTTCCCAGCCATGCCAAAATCAACTGCTTCCAGACTCTGGTATTCATGATGACCCCCCCGGCAGACCTCATCTGATTCGGCTGATAAAAGTAAAGTAGAAGCAGTTGTTGTCACTCTAGCACTGAGGGTCAGGAAACCATTTCTTCCTGCAGCTAAGGCAGTGACAACAGGCTAAGCAGGACATAACTTCCCACGGTTGAATGGCTTGACACCTGTGGCTGGGCGAGAGCAGATGAGCTGTCAGGGTCGGCCCCAGAACATGACTACCAGGCAGCACAGCAATGTGCATCACCTTCCAAATTCAGCCAACCAGTCCTCCCAAATGGATAAATAAAGTTATCTATCTATCTATCTATCTATCTATCTATCTATCTATCTATCTATCTATCTATCTATCTATCTATCTATCTATCTATCTATCTATCTATCTATCTATCTATCTATCTATCTATCTATCTATCTATCTATCTATCTATCTATCTATCTATCTATCTATCTATCTATCTATCTATCTATCTATCTATCTATCTATCTATCTATCTATCTATCTATCTATCTATCTATCTATCTATCTATCTATCTATCTATCTTAGACGTTTAGTCCAAGGCCTAAATGTGACAGCACTGTCCATCCTCCGCTCCTTTTACTGGGAGGCAGCGCTGGACGAGGTGCGCCACAATCTGTGAATGGATTGTGGAAGCTTGGGCTAAAGTGTCTGCTAGCACTGTTGTTCGAGTTTTCACAAAGGCCGGCATGATTTATGAGGAGCCGCACGGCAACGAGACGGACTTTGACGATGATGAAAGGGAACCTGCCGTGTTTCATAGAAACGTATCCCAGCTGTTCATTTCAGATACAAAAGATGAGGACTTTGTGGATTTTTAGATGCTGATTGATGACTGAAAAAATAAACTCAGTTTTGCTCCCTCTGCCTTTTTAAAACACACACTAGCATGGATATTTTACCAGTAGTTTTATTGTTAAATACAGAAAAAAAAAAAACACTCATAACTGAAACTGTGGCCTTTAATCCAGTGCTGTTGTATTGTATGGAGAGTAGTGTGTGTTTGGAAATAATATAGCTTTAATTGCGTGTTTGTGTGTGTATGTCTGGCAGGTCAATGCGTGGCTCTTTGACTATCACAGTTAAAAATTTTGGCTCTTTGAGTCAAATTTGTTCGCCACCCCTGTTATAGTACCTTTACTGGCATAAAAATGATGTAATGTGGATTAAAATGTTAACCAAAGACCCCAGACCAAGTTAAGAAAGTGCAGTGGGTTTTTTTTTTTTTGCTGTGAGTTTTCTTGTGTGAAAATCACTGAATTTGTGTTTTCATCAACGTTTTAATCCATGTTACATATTGTTTTTCTTTTAAAGCCTCTATGTAATGGTCTGGGTTTCTTTGCCTTAGTTTATGGCTTTCATTTTGTTTCTGTCATGTTGGAGGTTTTTTTCCTGTTTTAGGTTGAAAGTTTTCCTGCATGTCATGGTTTTGAGTTTTACTTCCCTGGTCTCAATCTCTCCTGATCATGTTCACCTGTGTCTTGTCAGTTCTGTGTTTATTTAAGTCTTGTCTCTGCCTTCCTCTTGTGCTGGTCCATACTATCGTTTCCCTGTCCGTCTTCTACCCTGTTTGCCTGTTTACCACAAAGATTTTTGTTTTGGGTTCCCTGCTCGGCAGCGCTTTTGTTTGAGAATAAACCACTTGCCCTGGAACCGTGTGCCTCCTGTCTCTGTATTTTGGGTCTTTCATGCTGATCAAGCCTCGAACCTGACAGAATGGACCAATCATACTTCTTCCTGGACCCAGCAGAGTGAGACATGCGGTTACTGGAGGCTTACTGCTTCGAAGCAGAGAGGACCAGGTCATATTGGTCTTTCAACCGACCCAGACGACTGGTCCGACCTGCCGCCACCCGAGGACTGGCCCAATCTGCCAGCGCACCCTTACCTTTCCACGCCTGCGCTTTTCTTTGAAAATGAACCCCTTGCCCTGGAACCGTGTGCCTCCTGTCTCTGCATTTTGGGTCCTTCATGCTCATCAAGCCTCAAACCTGACACTCTAAAAAAAACGAAAGTCCCGCCCCGCTGCCTCGCTGGATTTGACATTAAAATCAGATCAACCAGAAAGGTCCCCCCCCCCCCCCCCCAAGTGACAAACACACGCCCTTAACACCGCCCCTAAGTGACGAAAACACCCCTTAAAACTATGCGCAAACCCAGTGAGCGCGCAGGATTGACACTCAGTTTAGACTGCAACCCTGCAGTTGTAAAATGCGGGGTCGCTCGGTTAGCATTGCGTTTGTGCGGTTGGAAGGATCGTTCACTCAGTTCCTGAATACACTTGCTCAGTTGTCGTTGCGCTGGTTCAATTAATGGCAGCCATGAAACTTCTAAACCGCGCGCACCGATTTCCAAACCGTGTCCACGGATTGATCAATTGTGCTCGTGTTGCGCAATCTAGCATGCACATACATTGCATGTGCATGTCTGATCAGAGCAGCTGGACTCAGTCATAGCTTCATGTTTGCAGGCAGTGGGGGGTGCTTAGTTACGGTGTGCAACGGAGGAAGCTTTGGACCGCTGTCCGTCATTATGTCGGACTCAGGAGAACCATGTCTCTCGGGAGATTTGGATCTATAAGCAGTAAAGCATCTTTGGGACGGGTGGAGGGCTCCGTAGATCTTACCTGAAGCTGCTCTGTAAAAACAGAAAGAGGCAGGAAAACCAATGTGCTTTTTGTGACATTGATATGAAAACAAAACATAATTTGTTTTATGATTGCATTGGTCATGCACGTGTTGGGGAGAATTTTTGCTGTTGGTATTGGAAAAACAACAAATGTGTTTTGGAGTCATGCCAGTTTTTTTTTCATTTTGTTCTTAACGTTGTCTTAATTACTGGGAAATGTTACATAAGAATAGGGTTTTGAAAACCAAATCCCTCTTTCTTGCGTTTCACAAAGACATTTTCTTTATTTTTTTTACCTCACCTAAATTAATGAAAATTAAAAACACAAGAACAATTTTCACTATTGTCCATGAGAGGCTATTAAGTTTATGTACAACTCCCACAGTGTTGAATCCTTTATGTAAGTTTTTTTCACTTTCCCTTGTCTTTTTGTAAAATGTCTGGTCGTTATAAAGTTCAACAGGAGTCAACTATTTCATGTTATTTTCTGACTGACTGCAGAAAAGGTCGATGTAATATCATTAAAATTGGTTAAATCAAGAAGTAATAATAATGGATGATTAATCATTATATGTGAGGACTCTAAATATGGAAGTTGTAATGGGGTATCAGAAGCTGCACAAACATTCAGTCTTCACATCCAACACCTACATGCAGGCTGGACAGAAAACTGCACTGTTTCTTAGTACCATCCAGGAAGGTTTCATGACCTCTGCAGAGGATGTCACAGTATTACTCAACTGTCCTGCTGGTCTTCTCATATCAACATTGATGTTTACATAGAAAGACTGGGCAGAATTCACATCTGACATGGATGTAAAGTTGAGGAGGAAGTGAAGCAAGGCAGCCCCCTGGTGGTATGATGTTAATGTTGCCCACACAAACCTTTCCTTGTATCTAAACAGGGAAGGAAACCTCACATTTTGAAGTTTTTTTGGGGATGTTGAGCACAAATGTGATGGTTTATATTTTTTTCCTTTCTATTTTCAACTCTTTCATAGATCACTTAATTTACGATGCAGCATTAAATCCAGGACTCATTTTCATTTAGCTACACCTTGAATGAAGAGATTATTGAAGAATATTCTCATAAGTAACTGTAAATAAATTCAGGCATGAAGGGGTTAAGGCCTGGGTGCCGGATGGTCACATTCACATGGGGCCCCCCCATGGAAATGTGACCATGGGCTGACCTGGGCTTGCCAAACCTGGCTGGGGGCATGTGGGAAGACAGAGCAGGAACTGAATCTGCAATCCTCAAATCAGAGACTCGCCGCTCTACGACTGCACCACAGCCACCCCTTAAAATAACTATAAATACATTAAGATATGATCAGTTTAGCAATGATTCATCTAGAAGAGGGTTTAGGGATGATTTCACTTTGAGACCACATCAAGGCCGTGTGAAGTCAGGATCTTGCTCACAAACCGAATGTAAATGGAGCTCACTCTGCAGATGATTCCATGGGTTTCTTTTGAGGCTTCATGTACATCGTGTGTTTTGTAACCAGTAAAACATTTGCACAAGAAAAGAAAAAAAGGTTTGATCTTCCATCTGTAGTTTAGTCCAATAACCCTTATCTCAAAAGGAACAGGCTGTTATAATCTCATTCTAGCTCTAAAAAAAAAACTGGCACGATAAACATTCAACTGGTGAGTGTTGTTGGTTCTCAGAAACAAAGAGTAAACCAACATTTGCTTTGGGATCAGCTGTCTGGTTGGTGTTAATCTTTAAAGTCTGTCTTTGAATGAGGCTTTTCTTCCTGCCTGAGAGCTGTGGAGTGAATGAAAGCTATTTCTGCTCAAAGGAACCCCCAGAGTGGGTTTAAGGGTTCACTCATGTTTCCTGTGTTGTCTTGAAGGCTAGAGAGGATGTTGCCCAGTCTGTCCTTCACCTAGCATAAGAGCAGGCCTCCGGCCAGCCACCACCGCCTGCCATCTTACACTGACAGTAAGCAGACAGCCTCAGTGTTTGGAGGAAGCATCCAGTTCTGGTGCTGATGGGAACCAACAGTATCCAGCTTCCTGTGGGAGCTGTGGGAAAATTAAAGAATAATCATTAGCACTGTAATTTATATTGAGCTTAAATGCTTAAATTATCAAAAAAGTTTAACCAATGACTTGACATGAATATTAACACTGGTGTTTTATTTTTTCTGTTTACAGGAACCTTTAATCTGATTAAAGGAAACAGGTCTGAAGTCTTGGAAAAGGAAGGTGTTTTTTTTTTTTTTTTACAAAAACAAAAGTGTGAAATATTTCAGGGAAAATGTCTTTTTGTGACTTTTTGTTTTCACTTTTGCTCCGTTCTCACAAACTCACGCAAGGCTGGTTTGCGTGCAGGAGACCCTCATCATCTGTCTGCTGCAGATCAGGCAGAAGTTTAAAAAGCAGGTAAGGAAAGTCTCTCAGACGTTTTCCAAGGGCTTATTGGTCTTGTTTACTGGGTAAAACACCACTCAATTTGTTTTTTAATTTTTATGGATCAACTGGGGTTCATTCATAGTGCACTATTTTTGCTCAGTGGTCCTTTGACTTTAAAATATTGTGCTGGGTTTGGAAATTAGCCCTGGTCATGAAAAATAAACATTTTAAACACTCTGCATCTCTTTGTCATTTAGCATAGAAAGAGTTGTTTTCCTCGTGATATCATTTTTGTAAATTAGTTTAAAATATTTGTTTTGATGTCTGATTAGCTGGAAACTGTTATAGAATGTGGCGTCTTTGAGGCTCATCAGAAGGATCAGGAACGTTTCTCCGAGCCTCTCATGCTCCCTTAATTCCTTTACACATTAATTTTGTATTTGCAAGTAAATGTTTTCACTACAGAACTTTTCATTCTGCAGTGCACAGGCATGTTTACATGTCTCACGTCTCAGGAGACATGGATCCTACGCCATTCCTCTGCTGTGAGCTTAAAGCTCACACATTCAGTACTCAGAACATTGGGTTGACAGTTTGCTACATAAAGACTCACACAGCCTCAACAACACAGCAGGGTTAGGCCTCTGCTTTCTTTCAACTGGGCACAGTTTTAGGCCCCCATGCTGTTGTGTTTCAACAGGTTTCCTAGGTAACAGAGAGCAGTACCGCTGGGTTTCCTGCCTATCTGACTGGAGCACAGCGGCTCCTCCCCTGCATCTCCCTTCTCTTCCTCCTCTCAGCTTGGAGGCTGGGGCAATTGGTGGAGGGTGGTGGGTGCTGTAGCTTAGCAACTCCCCCGGGGGATGGCTCGGCTGATATGCAGCTTTGTTGTAGAGTCCCTCTTTTAGCCAAGGAGGGGGTGCCAGAACAAAGCAAGCCTTATTGAGGCCTCCCCTCCTTCTTTTACCCAGGAACATCATCGTGGGAGGACAAATTTTTCAGCTGAACTGAACTGAGGCTCAGTTTACGTCTGAAAGAGAAACTTTCCACACAGCAGAAACTGAAGATTTCAACTAAGCAGACAAATGGCAAAAAGGAAATTTAAATATTCTCCATTGTTATTCACTAGCATCATTTTCACTTAGTTTTAACATTTTAGAAAACTCACCATAACTGTGTCCTTTTTCTTACGTATGGGTTATCTATCCTGCAACTTATCCAAAGAACGACAGCTCAATGTGACGGCAGGTTGGACTGTGAGCAGGTATGGCACATGAGACGGCACAGAACAAAGACTCAGTCTGGGCCTCATGTAACATCCCTGCTCTAGATTACTGGCCAAGTAGGAGTAGGCCTGCTCTCTCATCCAGCTGCTCCATCCCTGACTGAGAACCTTCTCTAAAAACACTGTTGTTAGAGTCTCTTCCATTTTCCTTCATGCAGCTGCAAATCTCTCCAGACATTCTCTGCTCAATAATATAAACTTTACGAAATTGTTTTAATAGCACTGATGTTGCAAGAATACAGAACTTTGCATGAAGATACTGCTTTAGATTCGTCACTTCAGGAGGGTGTGGGGGGTGGGGTGTGTTGAAGACTGCTCAGTGTTAGCTTTCAAGGATTCAAGGAGTGATTATTGCCATTTTCAGTGAACAGAGCAGTTTCACAGAACTGGAACTTGCTCCGGTGCTAGTGTGCAACATAAAACACTTAAGAACGGAAAGATAGAGCTGACAGTTGACTGTGGAATATTTAGAAGTGAGGAAATTTCCCTACTGGATTTGTTAAACAGGTGGTGTCAAAACAACAGGCAGACTGCTGGATCTGGATATCAGGCATTAGATCATCAAAGGAGAGACAGGGTGGTCAAAATCTAGGCGTGGGCCAGGGCAGGCGGCAGGCAAACAGAGTAAGAAACAGGGTCAGGAGACAGAAGATCATGTCTAGATATAACACTTAGTAAGGAAGGCAGAGTGGCACAAACAATACTTCGCACTGTGTGAAGTATGCTGTGGTTGATTGAGTGAATTAGAATCAGGTGTGTAGTATCTAGGACTTGGTGTTAGAACTCTGGAGATGCTTCTCACTGGTGACCAGAGGGGGAGACAAAATTCTGACTTCTGACAGAGCCCCCCCTCTTGCGAGCGGCTCCCGAAGCGAGGGGCCCTCCGACGCCGAAGTCAACTCCAAGGTCAGGGCGCTGGTCTGTCTGGGTGGCAACGATGGAAGTCGCTGCTCAGTGAAGGGTCAAAGATGTCGTCAGCGGTGACATGGGGGCGTTCCTCTGTTGCGTACCCTTCCCAATCCACCAGATATTAAAGCCAACCCTCCAGGAGCCCATAGTGTCTGTTACGTCCACAAATGTACAGGTCTAGGGCTGGAGTGTACGTAACATAAACACACACAATGTAAGAATTGTAAGGGTTTTATTGAACGAGGAGGAGGGGAGGTGGGAACTAAGGTTGGGCCATAGGAAGGAAATAAATAGAACAAAACCCAGCCTGGCTATCAAAGCTCTAAAACTAAGACAAGAAAACCAAAGTCTCACTGACTTATCTATAAAGTGGTGATAAAACATACAAGGAGTGGCACCAACCAACTTACCTAGTGTGTCTAACATAAAGCAAGCTTCACTCAGCACTTGAAGCACATGCAAAGGAAGGAAATAAGACAGACAATGAAAAACCCCTGCATGTAACAGTGTCTATAAGCTTTTCTGGCGTTTCCAATGCTGCGGGCAGCTCAGGCAACGGGATCAGCCGGCAAAATTTAGAGAAACGACCACTATCTGAGAGGATGATGGCAGTACCTCTCGACCGGGGTAGATTTGTAAATTAAAAAAAATGCTCCTTTTACCTTTCCACGGTTGGTTTCTCATCCAAGATTGGGTCCTCTACCAGAGGCCTGGGAGCTTGAGGGTCCTGCAGTATCTTAGCTGTTCCTAGCACTGCACTTTTCTGGACTGAGAGGTCTGAGGTCTTTCCAGGGATCTGTTGTAGCCACTCCTCCAGCTTGGGGGTTACTGCCCCGAGTGCTCCAATTACCACAGGCACCACTGTCACCTTCACTTTCCAGGCTTTCTCCAGTTCTTCTCTGAGTCCCAGGTATTTCTCCAGTTTCTCATGTTCCTTCTTCCCGATGTTCCCATCACTTGGCACTGCCTCATCCACCACAGCAACTTTCCTCTGTTCTTTATCCACCACTACAATGTCTGGTTGGTTTGCCATTACCAACCTATCAGTCTGGATCTGGAAGTCCCACAGGATCCTTGCCCTCTCATTCTCTACCACCTTCAGGTGTTTTCCATTTTGACCTTGGGGTATCCAGTCCTTATTCTGAACACATGTTCCTGTATATTATTCCAGCCACTTGATTGTGACGCTCCATGTATGCTTTCCCCTCCAGCATCTTACACCCTGCAGTTATACGCTGGATTGTTTCAGGCACCTCTTTACACTTATTGTCTGGTGTGGTAGATCTGAGCCTCTACCGCTCTGGTGCTCAGGGCTTGTTCCTGAGCTGCCAGGTCAGGACCATAAATATTTGGACAGAGACACATTCTTTCTAATTTTGTTTCTGTACATTACCACAGTGAATTTTAAATAAAACAACTCAGATGCCATTGAAGTCCAGACTTTCAGCTTTTATTCCATGGGTTGAACAAAAAGATTGCATAAAAATGTGAAAAACGAAAGCATTTTTTAAACACAATCCTTTCATTTCATGAGCTCGTACGTAATTGGACAAATGAAATAACTAAAAACAAAATGGTCATTACAAATATTTGGTTGAAAAGCCTTTGTTGGCAATGACAGCCTGAAGTCTTGAACTCATGGACATCACCAGATGCTGGGTTATCTCCTACTGAATGCTCTGCCAGGCCTTTACTGCAGCGGCTTTCAGTTGCTGTTTGTCTGTGGGCGTTTCTGTCTGAAGTTTAGTCTTCAACAAGTGAAATGCCGCTCAATTGGGTTAAGATCAGGTGACTGACTTGGCCATTCAAGAATATTCCACTTCTTTGCTTTACTAAACTCCTGAGTTGCTTTGACTGTATGTTTTGGGTCGTTGTCCATCTGTATTATGAAACGCCGTCCAATCAGTTTGGCTGCATTCACCTGGATCTGTGCAGACAGCATGTCTCTGAACACCTCAGAATTCATTGGGCTGCTTCTGTCCTGTGTCACGTCATCAACAACACTAGTGTCCCAGTGCCACTAGCAGCCATGCACGCCCAGACCATCACACTGCCTCCACAGGGTTTTACTGATGATGTAGTTTGCTTTGGATCATGAGCTTCTCCACGCCTTCTCCATACTTTTCTCTTGCCCTCTTTGAGGGCAAACGAAACCAAAATCAACCTCTTTGAGGTTGATTTTGGTTTCATCTGTCCAAAGAATGTTTTTCCAGAACTGTGCTGGCTTTTTTAGATGCTTTTTAGCAAAGTCCAATCTAGCCTTCCTATTCTTGAGGCTTATGAGTGGCTTGCATCTTGCAGCGTACCCTCTGGATCTACTTTCATGCAGTCTTCTTTTTATGGTAGACTTGGATATTGATCCGCCTACCTCCTGGAGAGTGTTGTTCACTTGGTTGGCTGTTGTGAACGGGTTCCTCTTCACCATGGAAATGATACTGCGAACATCCACCACTGTTGTCTTCCGTGGACGTCAAGGTCTTTTTGCGTTGCTGAGTTCACCAGTTCTTTCTTTCTCTCTCACGATGTACCACACTGTTGATTTTGCCACTCCTAGTACTGTAGCATTTTCTGGCATGTTTTTTATTCTGCTTTTCTCAGCTTAACCCTTGTGCTATCTTAGATGACCCCACCCTTACATTGACGTGTTCTCCCTACCATGACAAAGGTGGATAAAGGTGGAAAGATTTCATGTAATCCATGGACACCAGTGAAGATCACAAATCATTGAAGAAAAAAGGTTCAGAGCACTGTCTAGTGGGTCTAGATGACCCAACTCCCAATGGTAAAGTGCCTAGGATAGCACAAGGGTTAATGATGGCTCCTTTCACCTGCATGGAGAGCTCCTTTGACCGCATGTTGTCTGTTCACAGCAAAATCTTCAAAATGCAAGCACGAGTCCTCTAATCAACTCCAGGCCTTTTATCTGCTTCACTCATAATGACATAACAAGGGAATTGCCACACCTGCCCATGCAATAGCATGGAAGTCATTTGTCCATCACTTACAAGCCCATGAAATGAAGGGATTGTGCTTAAAAAATGCTTTAGTTTTTCACATTTTTATGCAATCTTTTTGTTCAACCCATGGAATAGAAGCTGAAAGTCTGCACTTTAATGGCATCTGAGTTGTTTTATTTACAATTCACTGTGGTGATGTACAGAAACAAAATTAGAAGAAGATGCAAGAGGGACAAAGATATGGAGGAAATGAAGAAACGTTTCTGTAAATGTTTGAGAGACAGCAGGTACGTCATAGCAGTGTTAAAAACAGGCTTGAAAAACATTCAGGCTAAAGCTACTATGGTCACAAGTGTCTTGCAGCTGTTTTGAGCAGAATTTACAGCATCACTAATCATGAAGAGAAGTTAAAGGAGCTTGTTTGTGTTGATTTTGTTTCAGACAGACATAAATAATTTCTTTAACTAGATGTACCAAAACACTGAAAGATTTTTTATCCTATGACTGTAACAGCACTAAATAATGATAAAAGCTGCTCGGATGGGCAGAAGGGTGAAGTATGTGTGATGGTGGGTTAGATGGTGTTTTTGTTTCTTTTTATAGTAAAAGTTTGGATAATTATTTTTTGTGAGTGACTATTTAGTTTACAGCCTTTTGCTTTTAATATCACTTTGGGTGAACGACACTTTGGATTTTAGTTGAACATTTGGAGATGTTTGACAACCATAAAGATTTATATTCTATTCTATCCCACCACTAACTGACATCCATCAAATATATAATTTTAAATGTTTCTATTTTTACACATAGTTTAGTCACTGTATTCTTTGAAAATCTTCCTAACACAAAGTTTGTATCAAACAGCTGTGAGGATGGAGAGAAAGAGGAGAAGAGAGAGAAAAAATCAGGACAGAAGGAGAAAAGAAACAGGTTGGTCTTATGGTGGACGTTCAGGGCAAAGCCAGTTCATACCAAGTCAGTCATTTTTAAATAGTATTCTTCATTTAAAAAAAATGCATTAGCAAGATGTTTAATTTATGTAAAATATTAAATGATTGTTGCTTGGCCGTATGATTTAGTGGAGAAGAACACAGGCAAGAGGTGAAGTGATAGACATGAGGTTGGTGATGCATCTGAAATCAAAGAGAGCAGAGATGACTTCAGGTAGGAATAATTAAACTATTGAAGTCACAAAAACGTAGATGCTCATTAGTTTAAACTTCTGCTACCACCTGTTCACTTACTTTGGGAAAACAAGTGTACACATACATGTCAATCAGTCCTAACAGAGAAGAATGAGGAGAGAAGTTTTGATTTGAATTTTTATTTTATTTGAAATGGTTTATTTCAAGCAATCAAATAGAAGTAGTACACAAAAGCAATATAATCATCAGTTATACATTCATACAGTAACTAATCAAACTTAGGATAATTAGACATAATTAATAAAAATTGCTTGAAAGGGAGTGGAAGGAAGCGAACTTATATAATCCCACCCCGTTATACTATAACCATTTTATTACATGATTTATCAATATCCGGTTCCTAGGTTTTATCAGACAGAATTAAGACTCATAAGGTATCAATAAAGCAAATGCCAAAGATGAATTACTTAAGTACTACGTCAAAAATAACTATTTTAGAAATCAACATGGCAAATGCAGCATCTGAAATATATGCAAATTATGTTACTTTTAAAAGTCATTCATATGCTTTAAAACATAATACTATATCAATAAAATAGACAACACTGTTTCAGGAATTTTCATAGCAAAATTTCATCAAGTATCAAAGTTAAAAACATGTGCAAAGTTATGCTACATTAGGAAAGATTTTTGAATCATTTTATCAATTTTAGGAGCTAGTGAAGTAATATCATCAAAAGTCAATCAATTTAACAATTTTCAATAAGTGATTAATCATTTGTTTTACTTTTTTAAATATTTTTTTGTATTTTTTTTTGTATTTTTTTTTTATAATAAGGTAATGCTGTAAGGGAAAATAAAAAGGGTCCATAATCTGTCGATTGTCCAAGGTTGGCATTTCTTCTTTTACTGATAACAGCTGATCTCCTGGGTTCAAAACAGTTAATAGTTTTCTTCGATGTTATGTCTGCAGACATTAGATTCAGGTCCATATCCTTCTTCAGCTGATATCAGCGACGGTGAAAGTTGAGGTCAAGTTGTCTGCAGGTCAGAACTCTCTGCTGTTATTCAGGTTACGTTAAAGTGATGAATCCAGGTGTCATATTTCTTGAAATAATTTGGCTCTTTGATTTATTACTCCACGTTGTTTCCGACAACCGTAATCAAGCACTTCTCAAAGTCCTTCATGGTGTGCACGACCATAACCTTGGCTCGGTCCGGTGGACCGAGTGGTTTGACGTAAATCCTGCAGCCTTTAACCCAAGTGTTCTCAATCTGCTTACGCTTCCTGAGAAGCCTGGCATGTTTTGAGATTTCAGCATTCCTTCTGGTCAGATGGTCGTTCAGATAAGCAGCCGAACCTTTCAGGTTCTTCCTTTGGTTCATCAAAGCTAGCTTGTGTTTGTGATTCACAAACCTGATGAGGATCGCTGGTTTATCCGTCTCCTTTCTCCTGGGGAGCAGGTGGCAGGTCTCGATGGTATTGAGATCCAGGGAAATCCCTTTAGATGTGAGAAATGAATGTATTTGCTGTTCCAGCGACGCTGCATCTATCTCCGTATTAGCACTGCTAGCTACGCTAGCGCTAGCATTAGCAGTGCTAGCTCCAGCTGTATTCAGCTTCGCTCGAGGCTTGATCGGTACTCCAGTGAGAATGACATTATTCATCCTTACTTGCTGTTCCACATCGTCCAGTCTTTTCTCCAGAATCTCGACCCGGTTTTCTCGCTGCTCGTTTTGAGCCCGAAATCTTCGGAACTCTTCCATCATATCCCAAAGGGGCGTTAGCTTAGCGGACACTTGATCCATAAAACTTTTCAGCGTTTCTTGAATAATGTCAAGAGATTTTTTGAGCTCTTCATATTCCTGGGGTTTCTTCGGGGGCATGGTCAGCTCCCTTTTTGGAGAAAATCAACTTCTTAAGTAATTTGAAGATAGTATCCGCAGAGAGCCGCGACCACGCGTCTTGCCTTAACCCGGAACCGGAAAAAAAAAAAACATTCAGATGATGATGATAATGATAGAGAGAAAGAGAGACGATCAGCTGATAATGAAGAGGGAGAAGAACAGAGAGGTAGAGAGGAGAAGGCTGGGGCAAGGCATTTCTTCAGAAGATCCTTCTGAATGGCCTTCACCACACAAATTTGGGGAATCATTGAGGCAAAACAATGTTGAAAAAAGCTCACAAAAATGTTCTGCTGGGTCTTATCCATGATCAGATAAGAAGTAATTAGATTAATACATTTAAACAATAAAGGTGTTGTGTGGGTGTTTAGATAGCTTTACGAGGGGTGGATGGGACGTTTTATTGTGTGCATTATTGTGTGCATTTATGCCTGTGTGTGTGTTTGTGTGTGTGTGTGGCCGCGTACCCCTATGAAATTAAGTGATTGTGCCCGTTTGTATGCACTGATTGGCTGGAGAAAAACATGCTTCGGCGCTCCGAAGTGCTTCTGATGTTTTATTTTGAAAGGTCTCACCGGAAGCTCGTATTAATGCTTGGAGAAAACCCTGAAGTCACTTTTTGGGGAGGGGACGTCCAGGGGGTGTCGCACAGGCTGCGTCCAGAGCTCGTCTCTGTCATTAGGGACTCCCGCAGCAGAAGCATGAGGCTGCGGTGGTGGCTTTGGCTCGTCCTCTTGCGGCCAGCGGAGCTCCGTGCCGCCCTCCCCGCCCAGGGGCAGGTGGAGGTGCACCGGGTGGAGGATGCTGGGAATGCGGGAACAGGCGGGGGTCCAAGGACTGAAAGAAGCTTTCCGTTCCGAACCCAAGGTTCGGGACTTGAGGAACTGAGGCGGATCACTCGGGGAGCCAAGGAGGGGAAGTTCAGGAAAAGTGATCCTTTCCATCATGTGGGTAGCGGCGAGGATCCACGCCGCCGCGAGGATCCGAGTGGATACTTCACCACCACCCGGTCCTACCGGCGCCCCGCCGCCCCGCTAAGAAACTCTTCTGTCGGCCGCGGCCCGAGGCTCCTGAACCCGCTGTATCCGATCACCGACGGCTCGTACTGGGCGTACGCGGTCATGCTGCTCGCGCTCGTAGTGTTCGTCGTGGGCATCGTGGGGAACCTCGCGCTCATGTGCACAGTGTGGCACAACTTCTACCTGAAGAGCGCGTGGAACTGCATCCTGGCGGGACTGGCCTTCTGGGACTTCCTCGTGCTTTTCTTCTGCCTCCCCGTGGTCATCTTCCACGAGCTGACGCTGAAAAGGTTGCTAGGAGACATTTCCTGTCGGCTCGTGCCGTACCTGGAGGTGAGGTGTTAGTAGTAGAAGATCCAAAATTCAGAAGAAATTTACTCAGCTGTAATGACTAAAGTAATCATCAAACTAATAAAAGAAAAGAAAAATACAGAAAATTAGTTTAAACATTTCCGATTTCTATTCTAAAAGTCGCTGAATCAGACAAAACCAATCACAATTGGAACTCGTGAAAATTGAAGCTTTTGCACAAACTGGAACATGAAAATAAATAAGATGTGTGTAAAAAAAAAACAACATGATCTAAGCTTGTGTCTTCCAACCAAAATCATTCAGCGTATATATCAACATTTTGCGGAGAAAACCTCGATGCAAACCTTTTCTTTCCTTTACTTCACTCCCACTCGTTATGCTTTCACGTGGAGACCCCTTTGAGATCCTGTCTGTGACGCAGAAATCCCTCTGTTGGGTCACAGAGGAGTCCAAATTCCAATAAGAGGCCTTTTTGATAAACATGTGGCAGGTAGTTGTGGAAAAGGTTCTGCTGGTTGAGGTGATGGCTGTTTGTGCCTTGACTCTTCGTTTCAGCTGCTGGCTCGCTTTTGAACAAACATTGACTCTGTTCCTGATCCAGCAGGCTTGTTAGGTCTCTTCTTCATGGATCCAAATAGCAAACCCCCTGTCCAGAACAGCAGCAAAGCTGGAGGTGCCAATCAAAGGAGAGAACACATTTTATTTCATTTTTTAAAATTATGACTTAGAAAAAAACTCTACCTGAATTTCAATACCTCTTCCATTGTAATAAAATGATCAAATTCGGTTAATTTAATGATCACAATGTTCTGCAAATATATCTCATATAAATAAGTTGCTTTTACCCAGGAAAATTCATAGTGCTTTTATTTTGGTAACTCAAAATATAGAAAGGGAATAATCAACATTGTCTAACTTTCACAACAAAATATTTTTCAGTATAAGAAAAAAAACTGAATGAATGTGCCCTGACCAATAAGGTTTTATAATTAGGGTATGAGTAAATAAAGTGCTGTTTTTTTTTAATATTGCTTAATGTAGCTTCTCCAGAACTTTTCAACAGGTCAGGAGCCTAAACGGTCCTTCAAAAATACAAGTTCTTCCCAGAAACAAGAAAGTGTGATGATGAGGCTGCATGACAGGGTGAAAGAAAGTTGCTTTAATGTGGCAAAGATGCTGTGTTGACATATCAGTCTGCACTGCAGAGCTGCAGCTCCGCTTTCTCACACGCAGAATAAACTAGTAACGGTCATCGCCACGACGTTGGCCTTCTATCGGAGCATTGTATACATCACTCTGATCCAACAAGTCGCAAAACTAGGATCTATTGCTGTTAAGTTCTGCAGAACTTTGGCCCGCATTGCCGACCGCATTTGCCAGATGCTATCCTCGTTCCTATCTGAGTCTGCTAAAAAGCACTGCAATTTTAGAGACCGGCAGCAAGTAAAAACTAAGTGGTAGATGTGTCATAACAACAAAAAAAGCTGCCTGTAAAATGGTAAAGGGCGTATACTTATATAGCGTTTTCTACCTTCTTACGAAGGCCCAAAGCGCTTTACAGTCACAGTCCCATTCATCCATGCACACACACATTCCCACACACATTCACACACTGATGGCGGCTCCAGTGCCGAACACTGGCGCCAACCTCCCACCAGAGGCAAGGTGGGCTTCAGTGTCTTGCCCAAGGACACTTCGACACATGGGCGTGCAAGGCGGGAATCGAACCTGCAATGTTACGATCATGGGTCGACCGCCCTACCGCTGCACCACGGCCGCCCCAGCGAAGGTCTTCCTGTTGTTTTGTGCAGAGTAGAGCTGCTCAAAGAGGCTCAGTAGGCTGTGCTGCCAACTAGCAGTCTGGGGTCTAAGTGGAAAACAAGAGCCAGCTGCTGAAGGACGCTCATGAATAATTAAATAAATATCGTGGTAAAAGCATTTTGAATCGATACAAGTATGCTAAATGATCCTATCGCAATATCTCGTCGAAACGATTCTTTCAAACACCTAATTTGCAGTAAAACACACACAGGAGCAGTGAATGCTGCAGGATGAGCAGGATGAGCCCTCTACTGTTGATGGGGAAGCATTTGTGGGGGGGGGGACAGGACGTCCCTCTGGGCGATGCAGAATTTCTGTTGCCTCTACAGCTATCAAGTCACTTAAATCCCATTTTGGTCATAAGCAAAAACATCTTAGAAGAAGCCGCCATCACAACATCATACTGATAATCTTCTCCTTGTCTCTCTTTTTTTGTAAATGGTTGAATCTCTTTCCTGCCAGTTCAGTAACTTTTTTCTTCTTAATTTCCTTTCGCAGCAGCCTTCAACGAGGGTCAGGCTCCTATCTGCCTCTGCCTTCTCTGTTAGCTTAACTAATCTCATGCTAATTAAGGCTCAGTGTTAGTTTTCTTATATTCAATTCAATTCAATTCAATTTTATTTGTATAGCCCAAAATCACAACAACAGTCGTCTCGATGGGCTTCGAAGTAAAACATGAAATCAAAAGGATCACGAATACAAAGAGTTCAATAGAAAAATACTAAAATGAACTAACAAACTGACTAAGCTATACTGGCATCCCTGCCCTTAGACCCCCCTTCGCGGTAAGGAAAAACTCCCAAAAAAACCGGATTCCGGAAAAAACGAAGAAACCTCAGGGGTGCCCACATGAAGGAGGGATCCTCCCCCAGGACGGACAGGCGATTTACCAGAAATCTTAGAGAAGAATTAACTTATCTAAATCTACAACTACATATATAAAAGTCCAGCAGACGAGCTTCATCCAGCCGTGGTTGTGGGGACAGTCAAAGGCGCTAGTCGAGCCACAGTCAGGAACCACAGCCAGGTGTAGGAGCAGGAGCAGAGACGAGGTACTCGGTCAGGTACAGAGCAGAGACGAGCCAGAGATGAGCCAGAGGCAGGATCCACAGCCAGGTGTCAGAGCAGGAGCAAAGGCGAGGTAAACGGTCAGGAACTGGAGCACGGATGAACCAACTGGAGTCTGGAAGCACTCCCACTCCCCAGGAGGGGAGAGGAAAAGAGGGACAATACATGAATCGCACTGCACCAAACAGAGGCATGGAGAACTAAATGATAAATTATGATCAAGAATAGAGGAGAGGAAGGGTAGAAGTAAAAAAGGAAAGAGGACAGAACCCCAGTGCACCATAGTTACCCCAGCTTCAACTTCTAGCAGCCTTTTAAAAGAAATAGTTATTATTAAGTTTAATTTAAACAAATTAACATTAAGTTAAATAATCTCTGAATACTAACTAGTCTGACAATAAGCCTGTCCAAAGAGGAATGTTTTCAGTCTAGCTTTGAATGTAGAAACTGAGTCGGCCTCTCTTACATGAGCTGGGAGTTTATTCCATAAGACAGGGGCTTGGTGACTAAACGCTCTACCTCCAACCGTACTTTTACTAATTCTAGGAACCACAAGCAGTCCTGCATTTTGCGAGCGAAGTGTTCTCATTGGATAGTAAGGGACTATGAGGTCCTTAATATAGGACGGGGCCATTCCATGTAAGGCCTTATAGGTTAACAGGAGGATCTTGAACTTGATTCTAGAATCAACTGGGAGCCAATGGAGCAAAACTAACACAGGAGTGATGTGATCTCTTCTGCTGGTTCCAGCTAACAATCTAGCTGCTGCGTTCTGAACAAGCTGGAGACTTCTTAAGGAACTCTTAGGACACGCTGCTAACAAGGAGTTACAGTAATCCAGCCTCGACGTAACAAATGCATGGATGAGTTTTTCAGCATCACTCTTAGAAAGTATATTTCTGATCTTAGCAATATTCCGCAGGTGAAAAAAGGCAGTTCTGCACGCCTGAGATATGTGAGCCTTAAATGATAAATCAGTAGTAAAACCCCAAGGTTTCTAACTGTGGAATTGGGGGTTATACTTATGCCATCCAGGGAGACTATCTGAGCAGACAGAGTATCTCTGAGGTTTTTAGGACCAAGTATAATGACCTCAGTTTTTTCTGGGTTCAAGAGGAGGTAATTAATTGTCATCCAGGTCTTGATGTCACTGATGCAGGCGTTCAGTTTCTCTATCTGGTCATTCTGGTCAGGCTTCATGGATAAATACAACTGCGTATCGTCGGCATAACAATGAAAATTAATGCTGTGTTTCCTGATTATGTTTCCTAGGGGTAGCATATAAAGCGTAAACAGGATCGGTCCCAAGACTGAGCCCTGTGGGACTCCATAGTTGACTCGAGTGCACTGAGAGGAATGGCCATTTACATTAACGAACTGATACCTATCGGACAGATAGGATTTAAACCACTGGAGAGCAGATCCTCTGATCCCTATGTCCTGCTCTAATCTATGGAGTAAAATACCGTGGTCGATAGTGTCAAAGGCTGCACTGAGGTCCAACAGGACCAGAATAGAAAGTAGTCCCTTTTCTGAGGCCAATAACAAGTCATTAGAGACTCTAACTAGTGCAGTTTCCGTACTATGGTGAGGTCTAAACCCCGACTGAAAGTCTTCAAAGTGGCTGTTGTCCTGTAGGTGGCAGTAAAGCTGCTTAACTACAACTCTTTCTAGGATTTTAGAAATAAAGGGCAGGTTTGATATCGGTCTATAGTTGGCCAAGATGCTAGGATCCAAACTGGGCTTTTTCAGAAGAGGTTTAACAACTGCATATTTAAAAGACTGTGGCACGTAACCCGTTTCCAGAGAGGCATTTATCATTGTTAATATGGGATCATTAATTAGGGGAAAAGTTTCTTTAAAAAGTCTAGTGGGAATTGGGTCTAACAGACACGTTGAGGATTTGGAGGACGTAATAATTGATGTTATTTCCGCTTGATCCACAGCAGTGAAGCAGTCTAATGTTACAGAGGTTTCTATGGATGCCTCCACTTCTACAGCTTCAGCCTGCTCTGGGCTGATAGTAGGAATAACTTGATTTAACTTATGTCTAATATTTGAGATTTTACTGTTGAAAAATGTAAGAAAATCATCAGAGCTGAGAGAAACAGGAACATGTGGTTCTACTGAGCTCTGACTGCGAGTTAATTTAGCTATAGTGCTAAAAAGAAATCTTGGATTATTTCCATTCTCTGATATTAAGGTTGAATAGTACTGGCTTCTAGCTCTACGCAGGGCTTTTTTATAATTTAAAAGGCTATGTTTCCAGGTATTCAGAGACTGCTCTGAACAGGAGCGGCGCCATTCCCTTTCCAACTTACGGGTTTCTTGTTTAAGAGAACGAGTTTCAGCGTTAAACCACGGTGCTACTCGGTTTTGTCTGACGAACTTAGGTTTCAAGGGGGCAACAACATCGAGTGTACTCCTGAGGGCTTGTAAGGCATCATTAACAAAGTGGTCATTTATATTAGGACTGATAATATGGGAGCTGGTCTCAGAGTATTTTCTCAGAATGTCACTAAGTACTGGCTGAACTGTGTGTTTAAACTCAGACACAGAACGGTCAGTTAAGGTTCTTCTAAGCTGTTTCTTATTCACTGGGACAGAAGGATGTTCCAGTGTAAACTGGAAGGTATTTAGAAAGTGATCAGAAATGATGGGGTTAAGAGGAAGGACACTCAGCTGGCTGATCTCTATACCATGGGTTAGAACAAGGTCCAGGGTGTGCTTATGACAGTGAGTGGGTTCATTCACACTTTGGGTGAAACCAACATCATCTAATAAAGCTGCAAAAGCCTTTCCTAGGCAGTCACTGGGGTCATCAACATGAATATTAAAATCCCCTAATATTATAGTTTGATCAGAATCTAAGACAATAGTCGATAGGAAGTCGGAAAACTCAGTTAAAAATTCTGAATATGGGCCGGGGGGGCGATAGATAATTATAAGTAAAACAGGTTTTGGAGTTTTCCTGTTTGGGTGACTTAAAGACAATATGATGTTTTCAAATGAATTATAAGCATTTTTAACTTTAGGGCTGAGAAGTAAGCTAGACTGTGATATTACTGCCAAACCACCTCCTTTCCCTGAAATCCTGGATTTCTGATAGTTAGCATAAGTGGGGGGGGTTGCTTCATTCAATCTAACATAGTCATCCTGATGGAGCCAAGTTTCTGTTAAGGCTAAAAGACTGAGGTTTTTATCAGTAATTAACTCATTGACTAAGAGGGACTTAGAGGAAATGGATCTAATGTTTAATAAACCGCATTTAATTACATCATAATTCTGCTTGTGAGAACTGCTGTCTGTCACTTTAAGGTTTCTATGACGCGCTCCTTTCATTTGTCTTTCAGCACATAAGCTAAAGCTAGGACCTGCTTGACTTTCCCTGCATGGGTTTTGCACCGGCACTAACCCTAAGGGAGGCTCAGAGGAGCGTTTTACACTGCTGCTCTGCGCCCGGGTCTCGTCTCTGGATTGTCAGGTTAACAGACTAAGGCTAGCAGAAATGTTTCTAGAAAGAAGAGCGGCACCGTCCCGGGTGGGATGGACGCCGTCTCTCCGCATGAGACCGGGCTTCCCCCAAAACGCGCTCCAGTTATCCACAAAACCAACGCCGTTTTCTGGGCACCATCTAGAAAGCCAGCGGTTAAATGATGAAAAGCGGCTGTACATTTCATCACTGACTAAGTTCGGCAGGGGACCAGAGAAAATTACAGTGTCGGACATCGTCTTAGCCAGTTTACACACCGAAGTTACGTTTAACTTAACCACCTTTGACTGTCTCCGTCGGGCATCATTACCGCCTGCGTGAATCACGACTCGACGGAACCTGGACTTATTCTGAGCTAACATCCTAAGGTTCCCCTCGATGTCACCAACTCTGGCCCCCGGATAACACCTGACTGTAGCTGCTGGGAGCTCCACGTTTCTAACTTCAGAAGAGCCTATAACCAGAGTTGAGTGTTCAGCGGGTGTGTCGCTGAGGGGGGAGAACCTATTACTAACGTGGAGTCTCGGGTGCTCTAAGTTTTTGCGTTTAGCACTATGTTTCCTCCCAACCGGTACAAACCCCTGACTGTCTCCCGGCTGTTGGGAGGGCCTGGGGTGCTAGCTAAGTTAGCCCTGGTAGCGCGGCCCGCGCTACGAGTAACGACCTGGCTAGCCGGCTTAGCTTCAACTGTGCGGAGCCGCGCTTCTAACTGCTCCAACCTGGCCTCCAAGTCTAACACAAGACTACACTTAACACAACTACCTCTATTTTCACTAAAGGAGGCAGGATCATCACTAAACATATGGCACATGGGGCAGGAGAGAGGAGGAGAGGCGGAAGGAGTGGTGGCCATGCCAGGTTTTAAGCTAAGGCTAGCGGTGTATAGGTAAAGAGAAGTGGTCTATTTAGCAAAATGAGAAAGTGAACAGCAAGCAGTTTAACAGTGGTGAATTCGCTAATAAAAGGTACTAGATGTGAATAATAACCCAGATAACCCTTAGAGTAAGCAATAGTAGTAAGGCTAATGCCAAACAAGAGGACAGCAGTCACACACGACTAGCACTGGGAATAGCTCACCCGGAAATGACGTCACAGGAAACCGTCCGCTCCCATATTGGGTCTGAACTGTACAAAGTCATTGAACATTTTAGAAAGCAGGTCTGCCCACGACCCCCACCTGACCTTCAAAGTGTGTGAGGCACAAAAACATCACCAGACTGCAGGAAGGACCCCCCCCCCCACCAAAAAAAAAGTTTTACTTATATTGCCCACTCTCTGCTCATTTGTTAAACATTTAACAATAAAATTCCGACATGGATGTTAAACTTCCTCAGAACCATGGATGTTCCCTAACAAGGAGTTGCCTTCACTTCATAGTGAAATGCATGTTGGGAAATGTTTGCATTAATAACTTTTCAGATGTAAAACGTTGCACCAAGTTCCTCAGACACAAATATCACCAGAGAGTTGCTTGGCGAGTGATAACAAAGCGTAGCATTGGGTTGGCTTTTACTCACAGAAAAACAGTGCAGCAGCATTTAAAGTTGGTTTCTCATTCTATGTTCGACACAAGAAACCTCCTCTGGATGCTCTTCAGTGGAGCGTCATGCTTTGATCAAAGCCTGTTGTCACAACACAATGGTGATGGTTAGAGCTGCACGATATGAGGAAAACCCGGGATGTGCGATATTAGTGATCAATATTGTGATAAATGAACAAATAGCAAAAACATCTCCATTTCACTGCAAAAGTTTAATTTTAATAAGAGTCAAAATACCTTCAATTATTCTCCAAAGACCCTCGTCTTATTAGGAGGGCAACATCTAACATAAGAGCTCCATCTGATTGGATAAGGGGATTTTTTTCAATTCATTAAATAGTTCAAGTTGCCATAAGATTGTTCTAGCACATTTACGGTTTACCATTTATTGCAATTTTCACCATCTTTTGCAATATGGATATTGCACAGCTTGTGTGCCGGCTGGGTCATTTTTTCACACAGACGAGAGGCATTCGAGTTCCTTGTACTGCTGTTTAATGTGGTGTTCCTTACTTTAAACTTTACACCGCATCAACATCCGTAGAACTAGCAGACAAAAGTAATAATTAACTATAACATATGAATTTCACATCTTCATAGAAATAATGCACAAAATAATACACATACATACCACTTTGGCCTGCTAATGAACCAACCGGTGAACTAAAACACAAAAAATCTTCTTAATTGTTCTCTTATTGCCGTCTGTCGTGCTGACTTCACATGTGCTGCCCTTATAGGAAACAGGAAGTGCCTCTCACAACCTGTAGCTGAACTCAGGTAATCTAAACATTAAAAAACTCTTCAAAATTAAATCTTACTGCTCCTAAAGCTTCATAAGTGTGATATAAAATGTAGAAAATACAAATATTTAAAACTACAAATTAAAGAAAAATAATTAAAAACGTTTTAGGTAGCACTGCGGCAGAGCGCCCTCTGCTGTCTAAATAAATAACTACTAACACATCAACTGCTATAGCTTGAAATCCCGATAACGATAAATTTGCGATTACTTGTGCAGGCTTAGTGATGGTGGACAGCTTTGTGTGTTTGTACCTAATGCGTCAGACCCGGTAAGTTAAACGCTTTTGCACCTTGACGATCTGAACACTTTGGTCTGCTGAAGCAGCAATGCCACCTCATGCACAAACATGGGCGGAGGACATTTGTTGAGAGGTTGCCATGGAAACTCATTGAGGCGGCAGACAGATCTGATACGGTGTGTCTTTTGGAAGTGTGGGAATCTGCTGCAGCAAACTGGCGGCCTGTTCAGGTTAAACCCCGCCTTCGTCCAACAATAGCTAGGTTGGCTCGGTGACCCCGAAACAGATTAAGCAGATTCAGAAGATGGATGGGTGGAGTAATCTGGTCACTGTGGAAACGGACATGAGAAGATCAAAGTGCTGGTTCTGCCTGGTAAATAATGGGGGTATCAGCCCCTGCCCCTCTTTAGAGACATGGTAAGATAGGCTGCAAAAACACGCTGTGATGTTGGTGATAGAGCTCCCCAGTTTTATGTGGGCACCACATCATTGTTCTGAACACTGAAGTTGGCTCTTTTTGCCTGCAGGCTTTGACACCTTGTCTTTCTTATGTTTGTGTGTTTACAACGCTCACACCTTCAGTGAAAGGAAAGAGCTGGAAGTGTCGTGAAGGGGTTGTGTTGGGTCAGTTGCATGAATTTTAAATGCTTCTTCTCTCTGCTGTTTCTGACAGGTAAGCTCTTTGGGCGTGGCCACGTTCAGTCTCTGTGCTCTGAGCATTGACCACTTCCATGCAGCCACTGGCCCCACCCCCATTCAGACTCCAAAGATAGAGCCATGTCAGTCCATACTGTCCAAATTGGGTGTTATCTGGCTGGGCTCCATGGTGCTGGCGGCTCCGGAGCTGCTGCTGTGGCAGCTGCTGCAGGAAGCCGGGAACCTGCCGGCTCCGCCCTCCAGCGTGCTGCAGAGCCAGCCTACTGGCTCCCTGATGGCTGCTCTCGGAGCTCCACCCGACACGCTGAAGATGGATGTCTGTGTCCGTGAACCATCTCAGGAGCTCCCGGAGAGCGTCTACGCCCTGGTGCTGACCTACCATGAGGCCCGCATTTGGTGGATCTTTGGCTGCTACATCTGTATGCCGCTGCTCTTCACTCTGGCCTGTGACTTGGTGACTCGGCACGTGTTAGCCCAGCGTCTTCCTCAAAATCCCATCTGCGAGAAAGTAAGCAGCAGGTGTTCCTCTTTGCCGTCATCCACAACAAGCAAAAAGCAGCACATGAGGGAGCAGAAGCTCCGCTCCACTGTGATGGCACTCAGCATCCTGTACGTCACATGCAACCTTCCCCAGAGCATTTGCAGCATCACCCTGACGTACATGTCTGCCCCTCTGATGGCTGCCCTTCCACCTCTAGTTCTGCCCGCCTTGGCTCTGCTGGAGCAGTTCCTGCTGTTCGCACGCTGCGCAGCCACTCCGGTGCTGCTGCTCTGTCTGTGCCGCTCGCTCGGCCAGGCTTTCATGGATTGCTGCTGCTGCTGCTGTGAAGAGTGCCTCCCTGACAGCACCTCCTCCTCAGCATCCTCTGCCTCCACAGCTGCCACCTCCGCCCTCTCCTCGCCTTTGTCTCTGTTACCGTCCAGCAAAGAGGAGATGAAGATCCTGCTGTCCACAGAGCCGGCAGGTGGCGCAGCTTTAGGAACGCCATGCTGAGCTCCACAAGCGCACCAGACCATCCTCTCAGTTCATCCCAATCTGCTGCTCACTGGATCGTCTTTTTTTTGATTATCTACTATTTGAACACTGAGATATTGAACCCTGAAAGAATGATGACAGCTTTGACACTGATTGTAATTAGAAGTCATCCAATCACACAACGTTTGGGTTTAATCTTCCTAAAAAACCTTTTTTAGAATCCACATTACAACAAAGACAAATTAAACTGCTGTGGTCCGCTGTGTGATGTACAACTCAACGGAAAAAAACATCTGTAGAATTTCTCTTATTTTCTCTTTTACATCTAATATTTTCCTAGTGAAGTGAAACATGGAAACCAAAACGTCGCAGGTTTCTTTTATGAAGCTCCTTTTATCAGTTAACCCTTGTGCTATCTTAGATGACCCCACCCTTAAGGCCTGTTCACACCGGGACGAATTTCGCCGGCGATTTTCGCCGACGTTTAACGCCTCGTGACTAAACAAAGGGCACCAACGAGAGTGTGCACACCGACGCGAAAAAACGCCAGGCGTTAAAGCGTCAAAAAAAAAAAACGCCTCGGGTTCGTTTTTTTTTTTCGACGCGTCGCGTCGAAATCTACTTGACCAATGAGAATGGCGCTTTTGCTCACGTGTCTGGAGCTTCTGAAGTTACAGCAAAACACAACTTGGGGGCGCTCAAACACAAAACTGCCTTGCTGAGCACACATACCAGCGAAGAAGATAGACGCCGAGTAGCGTCTACACTGCCGCGAAGCAATAATGACGGACATTCTAAAATATCCCCGAACCAAGCACCAGTTGGAGCTACTGGTGTTTGAAATATTCATGTTTTCTTTGTTTGATTCTGACAAGCGCGTAAATACTTGCTCTCTTCTTCTGAGTGAAAAGCGACTTTAAGAAGCGTAAAGTTGCGCAGCGCCACCTTGTGTACAGGAGTATTTCTGTTTTACATTAAGCGCCATCTAATGTCAGGGAATGAAATTGCATGTTCGCTCGGCTCATCGTCAGCGAAAATCGCCTGGGTGTGAACACAAAAAACGTGGCGAAAAACGCTGGCGAATAACGCCTGGCGAATATTCATCCCGGTGTGTACGGGCCTTTACATTTACGTGTTATTCCTTCCATGACAAAGGTGGATAAAGGTGGAAAGATTTCATGTAATCCATGGACACCAGTGAAGATCACAAATCATTGAAGAAAATAGTGTAACTATCCAGAGGGGAAGCAAAAGCCAACTGCTCATAAAGACGCTTCAAGGGAGAGCTGTCCGTCTCCCATAAACCGCATGACCCCGGACAGTCTCAGGCAGGAATTAACAATTAGCCAGGCAATAATTCCTTTTGAGCAAGAGCCCGTTCACTCCAACTCGCACAAACAGCCAAACAGCATAGAGGGTCACTTCAGTGCACAACCCTCTGACTCAAGGTTTCACCCTAAAGCTCCCTACTTCCCATGAGCCTTTGAGGTTGAAGGCAGGGCCAACCCCCAGGTCGCTACAATAGGTTCAGAACACTGTCTAGTGGGTCTAGACCAGTGTTTTTCAACCAGTGTGCCGCGGCACACTAATGTGCCGTGGGAAATGGTCAAGTGCGCCGTGGAGAAATTGCCCTCATTCACTGAACTTAAAACCTTTTCCATCTCCAGGAAATCAGCTCTTTGTTCATCCAAACAGGCCCTGATAAAACACTGAGTAGTTAGGAATATAAAAAATCTTAAAATTACTTTTTCTTTGTGTTTATTTAATTCTATTAAAGACATTTTGATAAGAATCACGGTACCGCGATTTAGCTGCAGCTATAACTGTGTAAGGAAAAGTCCCGCCCCTTTAACTGTCTCCGCCAATCATTCTAGGAGGCTTAATCACATGTCATCATTCTGACCAATCTGAAGTTGTTAAAGTCTTCACTTCACTTTTGTTAGTCGCTCAGTTCTAACAAAAATACCATCTCTTAGAAAAAAACAGCCGCAACTTCCTGCTTTTTCTGCCACAATTATCACAAAAATCCACGTGAGATTGCGCGGGGGGGGGCTGTCAATCAATACAGACCATGAATTTCTGCTTCTTTTTGTTTTTTTGGATGCAGGTGTGCCGTGGGATTTTTGTCAAGGTTAAAGTGTGCCGTGGCTCAAAAAAGGTTGAAAAACACTGGTCTAGATGACCCAACTCCCAATGGTAAAGTGCCTAGGATAGCACAGGGGTTACACACATTGTGAGACTTTTCCAAACCTCAGCTGCTCTTTGAGTTCCTCTTTCCAGCTCTCCTCTCTGCACTGCAGGTCTGAGTCCAGAGCTGCATCCCCTTTTTCCTCCACTTCTGTTTGCTTAAATCACGTAGCAGAGGAACAAGCGTCCACCTTTGGTCTTATTTTGGTGAACCCACACATCCAGCTGTGGTGACATTTGTTTAGAAGCCAGCCGGTCAACCATGACAGAGTCATCAATCAGCTGAGCAATATAGACAAAATAGTGCCAAGTAGGAATTTTAAATGTGTAATGTCGCTGTGTAGAAAAGGCAGTGACTAGGCTAGACACTGTTTTAATCAAAACAAGCGTAGAATTTGTTATTGACAGACTTATTTTTTTGCATTTTGTAGTTATTTCTAATGTTCTAATGCTAATTTGGAAGAATTCCAAATATTGTTTTAAAAGGGAATCACATGATCTGAGGATTGTGAAAGTGTAATGACAGGATTATTTGCAAGTTCAACTTTCTGTTGGTTATTGATCTTTTGTATATGCTACTGGTAAAATAAAACATGGTGTTTTTTTAGAAAAGAAATGTTTCGTCTCAGGAATTCCTCGTGTTTTTTTCCACCGTGAGAGGGTGATAAGACCACATATGGATGTTGTAAAGATAAACTTTTTTACATTGATCTAACTTAATTGTTTGCTTCAGTTAAGATAAATAATTCTTTTGAGTTCAGTCAACCTAAAAATAACACGTAGTTATCAGATAGTTATTTTACTTCAAGTCAAATTAATTTAATTAATTAGGTATAACTTTGGTGCTGCTGTTAGATCGACAATCAAAGGAATTGTGGGATACCATTCCCTTTGCCTGTCTGGGCAGATTTGTTTACTTCTTTCTGCACCATGAGTGAGAGGGAAGAAGAGGGTGTGAATTTATTTAGCACCACTAGAGCCATATGATATAGCAAAAACTGAAGACTCAGAGTCATGATAACTGTAAATGAGTTACATATTGCAAATCCACACTGTCATTCATTTTAATGATGAAAAATAAGAATATCTGCGACCTCAAACTTAAACATATGAGAGTTCAAGAAGTACAATAAATTAAGATGGAAAACCAATTCATTGAATTGGAATAAGATGACATTTAGTTAGATTAAAATGTAAATTTGAGTTGTAAAAACAATTATGGAGTTGGATAGACATAAGAAATTAGGTTGAATACACACACATATATATATATATATATATATATATATATATATATATATATATATATATATATATATATATATATATATATATATTAATTCATTCATTCATCTTCTTCTGTTTTGTCCCTTTTGGGGTCACGGGGCTGCCACTGGTGGGCGAAGGCAGGGGACATCCTGGACAGGTTGCCAGTCTGTCGCAGGGCCACATATGGGAAGAACGTGCAAACTCCACACGGAAAGATATACTATATATTGACATTCTGTTTCAAGTCCCCCAGCTGAATCCCATTGAACATCAGTGGAAGGCGCTGAAACATGCCATTTGGAGAAGACACCCATCAAACCTGAGACAACTGGAGCAGTTTGCTCATGAGGAGTGGGCCAGAATACCTGTGGACAGGTACAGAAGGCTCACTGACAAATACAGAAACCGTTTAATTGCAGTGATTGCCTCAAAAGGTTGTGTAACAAAATATTAAGTTATGGGTACCATCATTTTTGTCCAGCCCTATTTCATCAGTTTTTTAAAGTAATTCTTTTAACAAAAAACTCAAAAGTAGTGGCTGATTTTGATTATTTAATTTTCAATAAATTTTAAGTTATTGTTACTTTCAAACATTTGAAGTCATTTCAGTGAGCATTGTGGACTTTCTTTCTTTAACTGAGGGGTACCAACAATTTTCTCCACCACTGTAGATCAAACTGAGTTTGATCTACAGTGGTGGACAGTATTATTACAGTATTATTATTATTATTAATTAATATCTGAGCACTTCGGTTTCCCCACAGTAATTGTTGGTAATTAACTAGTGACTAATGAATTCCCCTCCCCGAATCGCCAAATTTTCGTGGTGGAGGGGTTTGCATGCTCGAATGACCCCAGGAGTGGTGTTGCTAGAAGCATTTGCCCTGTTGGGCTGTTTCATGGTAAACTGCTCCTGGGGGACGGGCCGGACTAAGGGCGATTCAAACAAAAAAACATTTCATTACAGGATACAATTATTCCTCCCAACAAGATTGACCTGGGCCTCAGCCTGGAACCAGAACTGGAGGAGGGACTAGTTTGTAATGGCTGTTACTTCCACCGTGTTTTCTTTTGGGGTCAGTCCAAATGAGCTCCATGGCTCCACCTCTGATTCTGTTTGTAACTTTGATGGACAGAACTGCTTTGGGAAGCAACACAGAGATTTGACTTCACCAGCCTTAGAATGGCATCTAGACAGTTATGAGCTGAGTGGTGTTCAGAGAGTGGGTCCTTTTCCCAGCAGAAACAAACTCAGACTTGGAGCTATGCAGCTTTCTGAAACGGTTCAATTTTCACCATTTCAGTCTGGACTCAGGGGAGGAAGTGGAGGGGGGCGGAGACAGTCCAGTTAGCTGAAACTTGGCTAGCCTAGGTTCCTGTCATGTTTGGTCAAAAAACATAAAGACACTGATAATGGTATGCCTGTTTTAGCAGGTTAGGGTTCGATTCCCTAGGATGCCCCGCAAAATATTTGGACTTTTACAAATGAAAAATGAGCATTGTAACAATAAAGCTGGATCAATGCTTATGTCCGCCTGAGGATCAGAGAAGAGTATGAGTGGAAGACGGCTTTCAACATTTGAAATGCTTGGTTCTGCAGTTCTGTCTAGCTGACGCCCCCACGGTCTGTTAAGTCATGGTGAACAACGTTCTTCATGGCTTTTTGTACACCTTTGTTTTTGAATACCTTGATCTTGATTTTCTCCAGAAATCAGTCCGACCACGTTCATCATGTCTGATTTGTTTTGCAACTCTTAAAGCAGAAAAATGTGAGCTCCACTCTCCTTTAACCCTTGTGCTATCTTAGATGACCCCACCCTTACATTGACGTGTTCTCCCACCATGACAAAGGTGGATAAAGATGGAAAGATTTCATGTAATCCATGGACACCAGTGAAGATCACAAATCATTGAAGAAAAAAGGTTCAGAGCACTGTCTAGTGGGTCTAGATGACCCAACTCCCAATGTCATAGGGCCAGTGGCGGTTCTACACTAACTTACTCCCTGGGCGAGTAACCCCACAAGCGCCCCGCCCCCTCCCGCACACATACAAAATTTGACAACATCCTGTTGTGTTCCCTATCTTCTATTTAGCTATTTTACACAAAAAATGCATGACTTTTCTAGACTCGTATTACAGGGGGGTCAAACTCAGTCACACAGGGGCCTAAGTTAAAACCATGCTTAAGGTTTTGGGCCGAAGAAGATAAACATTTACTGATCACACTAAAGCTAAACTTTTAAACCTTTTAAACAGAACTTTTTTAACATAAATATGAATAAAAACAGGAACACAAGTTAACTTAAACCCTAAATAACTTGTAATATTTTACCTAAAATTGTGCAACACCAACAGTAGAAATCCTCCAAAAAAACTCAATCCATAAAAAATGGTCTGCGCCCACCACCCCTGTTACGGTTTCTGATTCTTTGCCCTTGTGATTTATTTCCTTTTTGTTCTGGCATGTTTTGAGTTTAACTTCCTGTTTTATTTTGTAGGGTTTCCTGTTTCGTTTTTGTTGTGAGTTTTACTTTGGTTCCCCATCCTTCGTGATTGTGTTCACCTGTGTCTCGGTTGTCTGTATGTATTTAAGTCTTGTCATTCCCTTCCTCCTGGTCTGGTTTAGTGTTTCGAGTTTCTAGCCTGCCGTCTGCAGTGGTTTTGGTTTTGTGTCCTTAGTTTTGTTTATTAAAGCCCCCGTTCCCCTGCAACCTCCTGCCTCCTCTCGCTCTCTGCGCCTGGGTGCTTCCTCCCTTCTCCCCCCGTAACAACCCCTCCCCCTCCCCTTCCCTCTGACACACGCGGCTCCGTCTCTATGACGGGAGGCGCAGCTGCGGCCCAGAGTTGATTGTCAGATAGGAAAAGACTCCCAATCACCTGTTAGTGTGATTCAGCCAGCCACCGGCGAGTTGCGCCCCCCTCTCGAGCTTTTTGACTTATGTTCCAAAGACTACCGCAAAGAGGCATCTTGCAGCAGAGGGCGGTGGTCACGTGCGCGTCGGGTCTGCTGTGTCGGAGCAAGTAATTGTGGGAAATAATCCCCATTGCCTGCTTTTGTCGAAATTGGGTTGAGCACGGGTGTTTGTTCTGCCTAATTCCTTTTTATGTGCCTGTTTTACGTTGTTTCACTCTGAGTTATTTCATCTTTTTTTTTTTTTTTTTTTTTTTTTTTTTTTTTTTTTGCACCATAAGTGTGAAGAGGAAACAGGATGAAGACATTCTTAAGAGTCTGATGTGTCATATCAAAAGAGTTAAGTGTCGGCAGCTGAAGCAATTTCAAATTAAAAGCGCGAAGCTTCCTCTTTGAATATAGTAGCTTCTTTGAATATAGTAGCACATTATGTGTAACGCATCGGGCACGGCAAATGCCGCCCCCTATGAAGTGCCGCCCTGGGCGATCGCCCACATCAAAAACCGCCACTGCATAGGGCCTAGGATAGCACAAGGGTTACTCAGCTTTTTTGGATACATTTTGGTCTCTGAATCATTCAGTTCTCTCAAAAACAAGTTTTCTTCTGCACCAATTCGGACCCAAACTGACCCTGAAAAGCCATTTGATGTAGAAGTGGATGCATCAGACTCTGCTGTGGGTTCTGTGCTCTCATCATTTTCTGACTCTGATAACAGTCATGTGCTTTCTTCTCCAGCAAACTGACCTCATCTATAAAAACTACAACATAAGGGACAAAGAGCTACTAGCCATTAAACTGGTGCTTGAAGGAAGGAGGATTTAGGCGCGGAACATCCATTCACAATTTAGACTGATCATAAGAACCTCTCTTACCTGTAAGACGGGAAACGCCAAAACCCCCGGCAAGCCAGAGGGTCTTTGTTCCTCTACCACTTCCCTTTTCCTGTTCCTTCAGAACTGGAACCAAGAACCAGAAATCTGATGCTGTCTCTGGACAATATTCCTTGGACCATGACTTCCTTTGTACCAGAAGCCATCCAGCCTCTCTCCTGTGTCATTACTGCGACACTTCGGCCACAGAATCAGTGGTGAGAGAAGTTCAAAGTCCAAAACCACTGAACCCAAAGACCAACGCTGTCTTCCAGAAGCTACACGCTCCCAGATGTTGAAGTTATTTTTCATGTCATCCTGGATTTTTTTAAAGATGATTTATTTGTTGATATACAGGATGTTGACCAATTTTTCATGATCGTTATAAAAAATAAAGCAATTAATTAACTTTTAACTTGTTAAAAAGCTACTTTAATAAAGTTTTAATAAAAACCACAGTAGATATCTGCTCAGCTCTGATTGTGGAATTAAAGACATCTAAACAGACGGGATGTGGGCCATGTACTTGTTTCATCTTAAAAGAGGAAGTTCATCGCTTTCCACAGCTCCTTAAGCTCCGATCAAACCTGCGCATGCGCAAATATGATGTCACTTCCTCTGTGTGGCCAACATTGCAACAGCGCTTGAGGGGGAAAAAAATCTGCGCCGCTATGATAATAATAATAATAATAATAATACATTTTATTTAAAAGTGCCTTTCAAAACACTCAAGGATACTGTCCCAGTTCAAAAGTAAAACCAGAACATGTTAAAAACAATAAATAAATTGAAAGCATTAATAAATCAGATAACAGAAGATGAAGAATTCTGATCTGTAAATTTAAACAGGTTTTGAGTCTGGATTTAAAAATTGAAAAGGAGTCAACGTTATGGCACTGTGACGGTAGAGTCTCCAGAGGTTTATTGCTGTGATGTTTTGTTAGTCTGTGACAAAGTGAGCAAATTCATGTACAAATTTGTTTTAGACCTAAAAATGATATTCGTTATTACATCTTTTGAACAATCCGATCACTCTGATGCGTTTCACAAAAGCCCATTCAGGACGTCACACATCAGTAATAAACTTGTTGTTCAACAACGGTGCCATCTCTGAAAAAATGGACAAAAGAGCAAAGAAAACGGATTGGATTCGATTTGTTATTGCTGAAAAGCACACATTTTATTTTTCTTTCCAGTCTTTGCTTTTTTTCTTCAGCATGTTTATTTTGGTATCATTTTGACAAGACATATTTTGATGGAGAGCAAAATGTTACACGATATTTAAGGTATTTGTTCTGCATTCATATTTTGTTTTCATTCATATTAAGATTTTCAAAAAGTTTAGTTTTATACTTTATGTTCAGAGTGTTCAATAAATGCTTATCCTGTTCAGCAGAACCTATAGCATCTTGTGGATTTTGGCCCCCTGTCTGATTGAGTTTGACACCTCTCTCTGTAAAATGAGTAGGCTCTATAAAACTCTTGCATTTGTTAGTTGTTGTGTGAAATGGCCAAAATAAAAATAGGGAACACAAAACGATGTGGTCCATTGGGGTGGGGGTGGGGGTGGGGGCGAGTCCTGGAGAGTAAGTCAGTGTGGAACAGCCACTAGTGGAGGTTATTTTAGTCCAGTGAACTCGTTATGTTTTTTACATGTTCTTGTTGAATTTTCATCATCTTGGAGGACATATGTAAAGAAGATTAAGATTCAAACTGTGTTTCTGAGTATTTCTTTATTCACACTGTGGTGAGTCAGAAGCAAACAAAAAATGCCCTTTGAAAAAGCTTGTAACGTACAAACTACAATCAGCAGGTCACAAGCTTCCTGCTCCGCTCCATTCTGATGCCTCCACTGTCAGACAAATAGATCTATGTACGTCTTTGATTTCCTGGTCTGAGCTGGAATCTGGATCAGAACTGAACGGCTCGAATGCTCCGGTATTGCTCAACATTTTCTGTTGCACTGCTAAGTCTATGAATTGATGTGGTTTATATATATGACAATAAACAAACCATAAACAACATTAACATCAGTGGTTGAGCATAAAATTGCATAATTTCAACAAAAAGATTGCTTCATGTTGACAGTCCTTACAGTTTGTCTGTCGTCCTCTTGTGGTTACATACAGAACAACAAATAGCTTGCACTGAGGCTAAAGGATGGAAGCACTTTTAGAAAAGCATAATTAAGAAAAAAGTCAAAACCAGAAATTCTTTTCATTTTCAAAATGAAGCTGCAGTTTTTGACTCAAAATGAAAAATAAATCCTTCAAAATGCTTTTTCATTTTCTACTTTAAAACTGCTTTCATTTTAATTGTGAGTCAAAAACTGCAGCTTCATTCTGAAAAGGAAAAAGCATTTCTTGTATTGACTTTTATTTTTAATGATGCTACACAAATGCTTTTATACTGAAGGAGCAATTGGTAAGTAAAAATCTAAATATTTTTTTCCCAATATTTAAACTACAGTCCATTTTGTAGCCTACATTATCATCATGTTTGTTTGAACTGGGTTGAGCATATTAATGCCCTTATTGTGGCGGATCAACCTGAATTATTTTAATGAATTTAAAAATTGAATATGTTTTTTATGTCAAAGTGTTCAATTGACTGCATCTGAATACTGATGTTGAGTGTTGGGAACCTAAAGGTGGAGCGGATCTTTATACTGTATCATCTGAGTCACATTGAACAGGATTGTTTGCACTTTTTCACTGAATAAAAAAAAAAAAAAAACGACACAAACTTCAAGTTAAAAAGTGTTTCCTCCGCTGTCCTTAACCTGCGTCCTCAAGCCGCATTTCTGGAGCACGTGTGGCGTTAAATGACCCTGACCACTGCCGTCAGTGCTCTGCTGGGCCCCGCTCAAACCCCCTCAACGTGCCCTGCTACTGCTCTGGTAAACACTTTGCTTCACAAAAACTCTTTTGGGACCTGAAGTCTTTTTGGAGCACTTCTCATGAAGCCATACAGTGGAGCCACTGTAATGCAGACAAAGGTCAAGCAAAATGAATTTTGTTTAGTCTATCGCAGAGAGTCTGTAGGTAAAATGTTGATGATATATTGTAGTAGAAAAGGGTTAGAAACCATTAGACCTGCTGTTTACATACATGGACATCACATTTTGGGCTCCTTCTACCAGAGACTTAGTGAACTACTTAGTGGGAAGTGTTAGTATAAACAAAGTCATACAACCAGCACAACACAATTATTTTATGTTACACAAGTCTCAAATAAGGAAGGGCTAATGGCTGACGAAGTATGCATTATCACTTTCTAATGCACGCCATGGAAGCCTGACGGTTGCTTACCTCTACATGTAATGCGTTTTAAAATAAAATTTAACGATTCTTTTAAAAGTTAAAATTTCATACAGTTTATTTGGATTAGTTTAAAAGAAATATTCGTCTTTTTGTGTTTCACAACTTTATTTTAGAGACATGAAGCTCAGAAATAATTCACCTTTACTCCATTTTTTGTTTTAAAAAATAATTCATAATATTTGAATTTTTAAAAAAAATGGGCAGAACAAATTTTATATTTCATTCATTTTTATTATGCATATTAAGTATTGTTTTATAAAATTGCGTTTAATCTCATTTGCTCATCAGACATTTACTTTGAAAGGTGTGACCCGGAAGTTTTCTCGTTGATTTGCTTCCGTGTGTATGTCAATGTTGTGCAGCTCTGCTATGGTTGTCCTCAGGAAGATCCTCCATGTGAGTAAAAGCATCTCCAGCTTCAGGAGTTTCGAGGCTCCGTTTAGCCGCCTCCGTGGTCCGGAGAGCAGAGACGCTCTCACCCGGAGTCAGAGCTCCGCGGCCGGCCGCGCTCCAGCGCCACACTCCGGGGACAAACCGCGGCTCAGAGCGATCGACCTGGCTCACGAAGTCCGACAGGAGAAGGCAGAGACGGGGCGGCCGGGGCCCGCGGCGTCCGCTCGTCCTGGGCGGGTGGCGGAGCTGAAACGGTTCAGTCAGCAGCTCCAGAACGTCCATCCCAACGTCCTGGCCAAGCAGCTCCGCAGAAGCGTCCTGTACGCGGATGAGGACGTGGTGGTCATCAGCAAACCCCACGGGGTTCCTGTCAGAGGTCAGTGTGCAAGAAAACACTAGTCCGACTGCTGCCCACTAACGCTGCACGAGAGACTGTATCACGTGAAACTTCATTTGTAGCACTTTTCCTGCTGCAAAGCATCGCAAAGTGCTTTCCTTAACCCGTGTGCTAGCCTATGGGGTCAAAATGACCCCACTCTTACATTGACGTGTTATCCCTACCATGATTAAGGTGGAGAGGATTTCATGTAATCCATAGTGTAGATCACAAATCATTGAAAAAAATAAAGGCTCAGCGCACTGTCTAGTAGGGTCCAGATGACCCCACTCCCAACGTTAACGTGCCTCCAACTACACTCCTACTACAACCTAGCACAAGGGTTAAGTAGACTGATGTGAACGTCTGCTCTCAGCTGTAACTTCAGCTCCAGTGGAACAAACAGAACTGCTGGAAAATCCATTTTACTCAACGACAAAGTCCGTCTGTTTAGATGTTGTCTGACAGAATGACGGGAATTTTCTCTGCTCTCTCAGAGGACGCAGGAGCCAATTCCATCTCCTCTGTCCTTCCTGTTCTCTCCAAAATGATGAGCGGGATGAAAGTCAGGTCCGAATCTCAGCTTCTCCCCTGCCTGGGCCTGGAGAAAGACTCAACAGGAGCCCTCCTGCTGGCCAGGAACGAGGACGTGGTGGAGCACATCCTCTCCCTGAGAAGAAACAACCAAGTCCAGAGGAAATATTGGTGAGATCAGGTGTGGTCATTGCGGACCGACAAGCTGGAGACAAAGAGTCCCGTTCATGTCACTCAACCCCCGCGTTGTGCAGGGTTGTTGCAGTCGGTGTTCCTGTTCCGTCTGAAGGACTGGTGGACATCCCCATCATTGAAAGAGAGGTTGCAGGCTCTCAGCCTCACTTCAAGGTGAACCTCTTCTTGGTTTTTCTAAAGTCTTTCCATTTGTCAAGCGATTGTAGGAATTAGGTTTTTTAGACTTTATTTTTATAATTTACTATGTTTCTTATTTTTTTTCACTCCAAGAAAAGTGTGTTTGTACATGTGTGAGGATTCTTTGTAAAGCCTAAAGGACATGTCGTTGTTGTCAGATGGATCTGAGTCCGCTCTTTCGGATGAGCGATGCAGGAGACGGCTTGATCCGGGTCCGAGGCCAGCGCCAAGCCCATCCTGCTGTCACCAAGTACCGGGTCCTGGAGAGCGGCGGCGGCTGCAGCCTGGTGGAGCTCCAACCTTTTACCGGTACCACCGTCTGCTTTTTTAAAGTGCTCCGGTGGGGAATTCCACCCTTTTTACTGTTTGGATTCTTCCGTGCACAGAAGTGAAGCATCAGATGAGGGTCCACATGGCTATTGCTCTGGACTGCCCTATTCTCGGTGACCACAAGTACTCTCATCGGAACAAACTGGCACCACAGGTAAACATGCCCAAGCATTACTTCCAGACAAAATGTTACAAGAAGCCATTTTAGCGGGAGAAAGATGTGGCGTTTCATGGCTGCCGTTCATCGAACTAGTCCAAAGAAAACTGAGCGAGTGTGTTCAGGAACCGAGGGAGGAACCTTACAACCGCTAATGCTAACCGGGCGACCCCGCATTTTACAACTGCACGGGTGCAATCCTAACTGAGCGCGCTCCTGCACGCTCGCTGGGTTTGCTAGCAGTGTTCAGGGGGCGTGTTTGTCACGTTGGGGTGGTAACCTTTCTGGTTGTTCTTATTGGCCGAAATTGGCAAGTCAAATCCGCCGAGGCAGCAGGGCGGGACTTTTGTTTTTTTAAGAGGTTTTAAAAGAAAGAAAACGGTGGATGTAACGTGGATAAAAACGTTAACGAACGCTCAAGAACAAGGTGAGAAAGTGCAGCGGGTTGTTTTGTGCTGGACGTTTTTCTCATGTGAAAATCACTTTATCAGGTACATATACATGTAGACTATAGTTAGCCTGAGACAGCTACTACGCAACTCAAAGTACAGGAAGCGTGTATTAGCATGTGGCTAACAAATGCTAACGATGGAGCGGCATCTCACCCATGAAGCATGAAATGAATCTTCATTTTATGCTTCATTTTCTTTTGTGTTGCTAGTTAAATGAAGACCTGATTGTTAATCCTCACTGCTTGGAGTTGTTAAATCTTCTGAAGTATTTCTGCGATGAAAAACCCCGCTGCCCTTTCTTACCTTGGTCTTGTTAACGTGTTAATCTATGTCACATCGTCACACCGTTTGGTTTCTATAATGCCTCTAAAAAATGAAAGCCCCGCCCAGCTGGATGTGACCTGCTAATTTCAGCCAATCACATCAACCAGAAAGGTTACCGCCCCCAAGTGACAAACACAAACACGCCCCCTGACGAGCAAGCGAGCGCACGCCGTCAGAGCTTTACGATCACTCAGTTCCTGAATCCACTCACTGTCATAGCCATTAAACGCCGTAGAAAGAGCAAAGGCGGTTCTTATTAGCATGTGAAACTTCTTTAACCCTTGTGCTATCTTAGATGACCCCACCCTTACATTGACGTGTTCTCCCTACCATGACAAAGGTGGATAAAGGTGGAAAGATTTCATGTAATCCATGGACACCAGTGAAGATCACAAATCATTGAAGAAAAAAGGTTCAGAGCACTGTCTAGTGGGTCTAGATGACCCAACTCTCAACGTTAAAGTGCCTAGGATAGCACAAGGGTTACAGACCCACTGTAATGAACATGTTTTTCCAACATGCTCTTGTGGCTGTTTTCTGATGATGCACATATGTCTACATACACACACATAGGATTAAAACTGCATTTTTAAATCATACCGTTGTGAATCAGGAGCAGACGAAACAATATCTGTGATGTAGAAAACATGCTAGGCAGGCCACAAGCACCCTGCCAACTCAAGTTAATGAATTACTGCCGCTCTGCAGAAGCTAGGTCCTAGAAAACAACCCAGGCTTTCTGATTTGGGCTAAAAGTGGCATGACTAAAAGATCATTGCGAACCCTTTAAAAATGGATCAGGAGATGATGGGAGTGACACTAAGTTTCTGCCGTAGAAACATCCTTTTGACTTCCTGGTTTTCAGTAAAATGTTAAGTTGGGAGAGACACAACTTACACAAAATCCCTTTTGGAATATCCCGGAGCATGTTTACTGTCAATATGCTAAACGAATTAAAGACCTACATGTCCTTGTTGTTTTGGTACCAACCTTTCAAAACTGCTTTGATCCACAGAAACTGCCAGAACACATGTTGAAAAAGCTGGGGCTGGAACAAAGCCAGATCCGCTACCTTCCCCTTCATCTCCACGCCAGACAGCTGATCCTACCTGCAAGAAGCGGCCAAGCAGACATCCGGGTTTCCTGTCCTCTGCCCAAGTACTTCCTGCAAACACTGAATCGACTGCGCTTGAACTTCAGAGAAGACAAAGGAGACAAATCACCTTCTGAAATCCAGGAAACACCCGTCCAGAAGCGATAGCCGGGGCTTGTGAAGCGTGCTTCTGCCACACGCAGGAAGTGGGCGATTTGACCATTTAAATGAAATGGGCCGTTACCTGCAAGGCTGGGTTATAGCAGTCTTGTTGTTTAAGATGAACCAGCACAGGAGGAGCTGTAGAGCTGGACAAAATGCTTGGATAATAAACTGTCTCTGTGTTCCTGAGTCCTCCTCACCGCTCTCGCTCAGTGATGAAGCTCTATTGGAAACTACGACACAATGAAGAAAGGAACTGGCTTTTTTATTTTCAAATATAGCTTTTGTGAATCAGTGAGGGTCACCTCTTCCATTCGCTGTTCTGAATTATCGTTTGGAAAATAATAAAAAAGAAAAAAAAACAGGCACAAGTTTGGACATAAATACATGGTTTAAACTGCAGTGAGATCAACTGAAAGGTGGTCCCTTTAATGATCTGTTGAGCTTTAATGCATGAAGGTGAGACTAGAGAACAGTTGGATAAACGTTGAGTCACGTGGCTAAGACTTCTGCAGGGACACCTCTTTCTCACGAGCATTAACCGTGACCCGTCAGTGAGACTTAAAAAAGGTTGTCTTCCAGAGGAAGCGTCCTCTTCTGTAGCTGCAAAAGCTACGAGACGAGAAAGATCTCCGAAAAACCCGGCCAGTGTGGTTATGAGCAAAAATCCAAAATGATTGTTCCGAATGTTGTCCCGCTCTGAGGGGATTTCAGAGTCGGGACGGGCACTGCATAGTCAGTCCACTCAGCCCCCCCCCTCCACTTTAGCTCACACTGTTTTGACTGGCAGAGATGATCTCCTGGATCTCTCGGACCACGATGATTCGGGCCAGCATGTGCTCCACCTGCTGGCTGGCGAGGGGCTGAGACGAGTACCACATGGGGCTGTTTGGTGCCACCACAGGCTCTGGAGTCATGTAGTAGGCGTCGTTGCGGCCTTTGACACTCTGAGGACTGAAAAACAAAAGCAAAGCCCGACTGAAGTGCAAGTTCAAAATCCCGTCAGACTTTTTGTCTTCAGCAGCTGCTCACCATTTGAAGAGGTAAAAGTCATAAAGTTTTATGGGACAGCGAAGCGGATTCTCAGCGTCCTCCACCTGCTCTTCGTACATCTCGTCGGCTCCTGAAAGAGAGGTCAGGTGAGGTCATGAAGGCGCTCACACCCGGACCTCAGGAGGACCCAGGACCTCACCCTTCTGTCCGGCGCCGTGTTGGCCTTGAACTTTGAGAAGGCGGATGCTGGTTGCTTTGTCCTTGGCGTTCGCGGGGTTCTTCCTCGTGTGTCTCAACACTTTCGAGAAGGAAACTCTCATGTGCTGCTCTGGAGTCATCAGGTGGAAATACCTGCAAAACACCAGTGGGTCCTTAGCCTGTGACGCTCGGGGTCCCACAGGAAAAACTCCTGCTGCTGCTGCTCACTTACTTAGTGTTGAAATACATTAGAGTTGTGAGCAATGTGGACGGTGAATGTGCACCGAGCTGTTTGCACTCCCACAGCATCTCCTCTGTCACATGAGTTGGAATGATGTAACCTAGGACGCAGATAAAGAACAAGTCTGGGATTTTTGCTACGAAAGCAATTCCCCCAAAGTAAAAGCAGAATGTGCCGCACCTAAAGGATGAACACTGGGCTTCCAGTCATGCAGGATTTTGTGTAAACTCTCACAAAATCGTGTGTAATATGGATCGGAGAAAATGTCATCCACGCGTCCATTATCAGACAGATACTAAAAAAAGTAGAACAAAAGAAAGCAAGACGTTAACTGTGTTCCAATGGTCGGCTCCCTAAGAGCAAGAGACTAACCTTCTGTATACACAGGAACACGTAGTACAGAACATCAGGTGCAAAGTGTTCCTCCTCGGACCCTCGTGCCTCCTGCGTCATCAGGGAAAGGCCCAGGTTCAGCTCGGCTACGGCGCTGGATATCAGGTCCTCCTGGAAACGCAGAGGCTGACGACCTGGAAGGGACACGGACACGCTTTCACATGAAGCTCCAAGAGGAGACGTTTGAGCAGTGCTCCCTCGCTCATCATGGGGGTGCAATCCGTAAATAACCCCCCACAGGAGAAATCCACCAAGTAGGATTAGGAATATTTAAGGCTGGAGAACTCCTCACTACCCACGTTCTACACTTTTCTCAGACAGACGGGAACATTTTCACACTTTTCTCTTTTGTTTAAAGTCCAAAGTTCATAGAAAAATAAGTTCAGTATTACAGAATTAAAATAAACATCTGCTCATAGTTGAAGGTTTATGTAATTCTTAGACAGCCAATCAAGAAAACGGAGCACTGAACAGAATGAAAGGTTTACTGACGTCCTATTGGGGCAAAGCTGGTATTTTCCTGCTTGTTCAGTTCGGCGTTTTTTCGACTGGCCCAGAGGCGCCACACCTCCAGGCCCTCCTCCGGCTTCAGAGAGACTGGAACCAGGATCTCTGTCGGGGGTTCAGCATCACCCTCCGCCTCCCCTTGGCTCTGTTTGAAATCAAGAGGAAAATGTGAAAGTCTGCAGAAACGCACACAGCCATGCACCGCTTCTGGATTCCTCACTGCTCATTTGGCTTCAGACTGTCAGGACAAAAAAAAACTGAAGTGCGGGTTTAAAAAGAATATTGATATTTTTCAACTATTTTAAAAGAACAAGAGCAGCTGTATTGTCTGATGTTATATTTGCTGTATTGACCAACACAAAGACTAATCTTAGAAGTGAAGCTACAGGAAACGCTCTAACCTGCAGGTGAAGTTGTTGCTCTTGCCCTCCCCCTAGGCTCTGTTGGTGGTTGGGGTCCCATATCTGCACCGACTGTGTGGTGTTGTACGTCCCTCCGACGGTTTGCACTGCCACTGGGATGTGAATGTTCCCGTTCATGAACTGTGCAGGGAACAGCGTCTGGACTATTTCCTCCTGTGTTGCTGTGGAGGCTGACTGAACGTCTCCAGAACTGGACACAGAGCTGTTGGACATTTTGTCTTTGCTGTTGGTGGTGGTGACCTGCACTGTGCTATACGTCTCTTGTGGTATAGCGATGTGGGTGACACCTTGCTGCTGCGGGGTGGAGTACACTGGGATGGTCCACGTCTCCCCTGTGGGAGCTGTGATTGTTCCTGTAGTGCTGTACAGTTGAGTACTGTCAACGGTGAGCAGGTCTGGCCGCAGGGACACATAACTTTGCTGCTGTCCTTGAGGGATGGCCAGAACCGTGGCCACCTGCTGGCCCTGGGGAACAGCGTAGGACACCGCTAACGGTACATCTACCTTACGCTTCTTTGCCGGTTGGAGGACGGCTGCAACTGTGCCGGGCCTTCTTTCGGCCTCCCTGGGGGACTCCTGTTGGGAAGGAGACACGGCCTCTATGGTTTGGATCTGGATCTGTTGACCACCTTGGAGCTGGATCTGCTGGCCAGCCTGGAGTTGAATGTGCTGACCCCCTGGCAGCTGAATGTGCTGCGCTCCTTGTAGCTGAATCTGTTCGCCACTCGACAACTGGATCTGCTGGCCTCCAGCAACAGCTGCAACCAACTGAGCCTGGATCTGTGAAAGGAAGGAAGCTTAGTCCCAAAGTACCAACGTCAAACCTGTGAGGAAACCATGCATCATACCTGCTGCTGCTGCTCCTCAGTGAGCTCTCCTTGTTGGACAAACTGGGCTGTTGAAATCCCCACCAAGTCTTGCTGAGAGGGGGAAGTCACCTGAAGGACTTGACCGACGGTTTGACCCTGCTGCTCCTGGATCTGAACCTGACAGACAGGAAGCAAGACAGATATATCATCCCTAGTAATTTTGCCATCAATTCATAATAAGAATAGAGGCACAACGTGCAGGTTGTGTGTCATCTCAAGACCACAAGCTTCCCTTTAAACTTTTTACAAACAGGTATGTTTTCAACTGTAATGAGAAAAAAAACGCTGCTTAGAAGAGAAATGTTTTAGCTAGAATAAAGAAATTACATGTTTTACTTTGTCAATAATTACAGCATTTCTCACAAGCTAATCTTGTAGTTCTTTCTTTCACACTTAACACGCATCCGTTGATTTCAAACGAAAAAGCTTCAGGTTCATAAGTTAAAGAGGCCATCAATGGAACGGTGCAGGTTCTGTTGCAAACCCCACAAATAGAATCTACTTAATGCCCCATGCACAATAGAATTAGGAGAAGAGAATTACCAGTATATATTAACCAAATTGTTAAAGAGACATTTAATAAAAATATAAGAAAACCTGTGAAAAAAAACAGAATCCAGTTCTTCTTTCATTTAGTCTACTGCACCCTAGTTTTCTCCCTTTGAAATGTAATTTTATTTCCTAGATCCTTATACTTCCATCACTTCCTTAACCCTTCTGCTGTCCTAGGCACTTTACCATTGGGAGTTGGGTCATCTAGACCAGTGTTTTTCAACCAGTGTGCCGCGGCACACTAGTGTGCCGTGGGAGATGGTCAAGTGTGCCGTGAGAAATTGCCCTCATTAACTGATCTAAAAACATTTACTATCTCCAGGAAATCAGCTCTTTGTTCATCCAAACAGGCCCTGATAAAACACTGAGAAGTTAAGAATATGAAATATCATAAAATTATTTTTTCTTTGTTTATATGATTCTATTAAAGATATTTTGATAAGAATAACGGGATAGCGCGATTTAGCTGCAGCTATAAGAGTGTAAGGAAAAGTCCCGCCCCTTTAACTGTCTCCACCAATCATTCTTGAAGGCTTAATCACATGTCATCAGTCTGACCAATCAGAAGTGGTTAAAGTATTCACTTCCTTGTTTCGATTTAGCGCAAAAAAGTCTCTGTTCTAACAAAAATACCAGCTAAAGCTCGTCTTTAGCGGTGTAGCTTTCCAGAGAATCTGGTATCAGACTGGAACAAGTGAACAAAACCATGAAGCTCAAAGACGCTGGTCTTTCTGCGGTCGGCGCATTACGGGCACTACATCTCCCATGATGCAGTAAAGTGACTGTCTTAGCGCACAATGAGTCTCTCCTCTTAACGTCTTAAAACAACGAACACACATCAAACAGTTTTTGGATCTTTTGACTTAATTTTTAATACATCTTTTAGAAAAAACAGCTGCAGCTTCCAGGGTTTTCTGCAACAATTATCACAAAAATGCATGTGAGGTTGCGGAGGGGCTGTAGATCAATACAGACTGAGCTGTGCCGTGGCTCAAAAAAGGTTGAAAAACACTGATCTAGACCCACTAGACAGTGCTCTGAACCTTTTTTCTTCAATGATTTGTGATCTTCACTGGTGTCCATGGATTACATGAAATCTTTCCACCTTTATCCACCTTTGTCATAGTAGGGAGAACACGTCAATGTAAGGGTGGGGTCATAATAAATACAAAGTATGTTTATGAACTCACCTGCACCTGGAGCTGTTGCTCAGTCCCGTGATGGGCTGACATTTGAGGTGAAATCTCTGCTGACGTCACCTGCACCTGTAAACAAATACATACCGGTACATGTCAGGAATACAGCTACAGAACACCCCCGGAAGTCGCACTCCCATAATCCAAGGGTCTATTGTAAAAGCATCCCAGTGGTCTTTTAAGTGGACTAATATGAGAGTGCTATTTTCTATTTTATTATTCTGTTTGTGTTTTCAAACTTGTCCTAAATGTTACCCTAACATTGTGCTTCTTGTGTCCTTTTTCTCAACACTTGACTGTAAGAACACTTCTGAGGTCATGTAACATGTCTCAATGACAATAAAGCCTACTCTATTTTATTAATTTAGATAATGACATTTTTAGGCAAAATCAAAAAACGTGTCATTTTCTAGAATCTAGGACATCGTTTCTGACAAGCGCCAGTAGTTCATTAGAAATTTGCCTCGGAGTTATGGGCAGGACTGTTGTCGCCGAGGAAGCCCGCCCCCACTTCCCGTCATCCCACTTGCTCTCCCCAACGCTGAGAACTTTCAGTTTAGATGCTCTTCCACTAGCTTACAGCCCCTCACAACTCCAAGCTAACATTACTGGTGCAACAGAAATGGCCAGCAATATTGGAGCCATCTGCCCGTACAGTTTAGACCCAGATTCCAGCTGAGACGAGGCAAAGGAAGATGTACACGCAACAACGGTTTTTCCTATGGGCAATGTGGCAGTCGCCCAGGGTGCAATCTTCTGGGGGGCTCAGGAGCGCCCAAAAACACAGAACAAAAACCTTCCTCCTCTCCCTGCAGTTTTTCTAGACTCCAAGTTCTCATCATTGTCAACTTGCTGCTGTAATGACAGTGCTTTGCGTTGTCTGTGTGGAACACGCTGGAGGAGCGCACGGGGGCGTTGGGGGCAAAACCAACTCGCAGCTGCAGAGGCTGTGAACAGGTGGAGGACAAACAGGTAGAGAGGCAGGGAGGGGCTTAGACTCACTGCTTATGATTCCAGACCCTGCAACAAACTAACAGCTGCTGCCTGATAAAACAGAGTTTTCTTTCATGAAATTCATTTACTTTATTGAGAAGGAGTCTGCATCAAAGTGAATCTGTTTCCATCATCTCCCTCTTTTTAACTCTGGTGTTTGGCAGACAGAAAAGTCTATTGTGGGAAATGGACAAAAGATCAAAGGAAACATCAGTTTAGAGAGAAGAGGAAGGATGAGGAATGCAGGCGGGGTCCAAAATTAACAGCCGCTAGGGGCCAAATACGACCACATGTACTGATGGAGAGAAGACTTGGAGCAACATTAGGCTAATGATGGTTTGCACTTAATAAGACTGGTCTTCTTAACTATGTTACTGGTGGATTTCATCTAAACTTCTGCTGTTCTCATAAACAGTCAATGCTTCAGATGCAATCAACACAATCCTTTGTCTCGATCAGTTTCATGTGACACTTAAGCTCAAAAACAGAAGAATGTGTCCTTCAGTTTCCATTGATGCTCATTCATGAAGCAAACAGAAATATATTTATTCATAATTGGTGTCAGGGTCGTGTTCAAGAAAAAAAAAGAACAGAAAAATGTGGGAATTTTACCAGAAGCAGCCATCAAAAGAAAACAAGCTGATGCGTGTTAAGTGTGAACTAACTACAAACTAGATGTGAATCATGAATTCTACTATACAAGTATGTTTTACGTATATTTAACAATAAAGTAATATAGATGATATTTTGTTCTTGTGTTTTAACGGATGCTTTATGATGTTTCACCCAGGGCACCACACTAGCCAGGACCGCCTCTGTGTTCATGGATCCATTTGTCTGCAAGTGAATGCATCAGAATGGAGTGGAGCAGGAAGCTTGTAGCCCACTCACCGTAATAAAGGAATACGCAAATGTAAAATGTCCTTTTCATATATATATATATATATATATATTCAAAGAATTCTTTATTTTCATGACTATGAAAATTGTAGAGTCACACTGAAGGCATCAAAAATATGAATTAACACATGTGGAATTATATATTGTCACATTGTAGGTTCTTCATAGTAGCCACCTTTTGCTTTGATTACTGCTTTGTACACTCTTGGCATTCTCTTGATGAGCTTCTAGAGGTAGTCACCTGAAATGTTTTTCACTTCACAGCTGTCAGGTTTAATAAGTGGGATTTCTTGCCTTATAAATGGTGTTGAGACCATCAGTTCTGTTGTGCTGAATTCCACATGTGTTAATTCATAGTTTTGATGCCTTCAGTGTGAATCTACAATTTTCATAGTCATGAAAATAAAGAAAACTCTTTGAATGAGGTGTGTTCAAGCTTTTGGTCTGCACTGTATATGAAACAATAAAGGAAATTTCTATCGTCTTGTTCTTGACAGGAAAATTGCATTGCCTCTTATGTGCTTTGACTAATCTTCCTAAGTTGTTATTGTTCTAAACTTCACATAAAATGTGCATTTTCTGGCTCAAAATCATAATTTCTACACACATCTACACGTCTCTGTCAACCACACACTAGGTTTGTTTCATTTGAATCCCCAAAGCCTTGCATTGTTGTTTTCTCAGATGGGCTGAATATGAAGACACCTTCTGAGCAACAGAACAACATAGTAAGAGAAAGAGGAGTTTAAAGGTTCTTACTGGGCATGCCAGCTCCAGAAGAGATCCAGCCACCTCTGTGCTGTCAGTGTACACACAGTTGGCGACCTGCTGCTGGTACACCATGGTGGTTGTGGTGGCAGCCCCATCCTGTTGGCTGAACTCCTGCAGCACCTCTGGGCCCTTGGCGAGAGACTCCAGGAACTCCTTCATTCGGTGCTGAGGCACAGTGCGGGCCTTCTGCCGCACATACTCGTCAAAGGACACCACCCCACCCTCCTGCTCATTCATTCTTGATGGACCTGAGAAGTGATATTAAACAATACTCTTTAATGCAGACCAGCGTGTCATGTTGGTTCAGTGTAATGGATGCACAGACAACCTTCATGAGGGACTGTATATCATTGAACGTGGGTTTGACCATCTGAACACGTCAAACTATTCTCAGTTATCTCAGGATAACGTGATGAGAACTTGGAGCCCAACAATAGCTATACGAATGTAATGGATTTTTCTCAAATAATATAGTCATGTGATATACATTCAGATATGTCTTCAACAAATCCAGGGCTTCCCGTTTTTTTTAAACAATCTAGGAATTAGAGACACAAACGAACAATAAGATGACCTAATGTAGATTCCATCAGTTGTATTTCTGTTTGAAAATGGGTTATAGCATGCTAGCTTCACAGCGTTAGCAAGAGGCTGTTTGGTTACGGTCAGAATATGAGATTTGTGTTTATCGTTAAAGGGGTTCAAATAGTTATATTAGGTATAATTAACATGGTAGCTAGTCGGCATAGTTTACTGTAACGCAACATCAAAGCAGAAGTTCATTCATTGCACTAACTCGAGCCTAAAACTGCTAGTTGGGCTACTGTTAGCCAACTAGCTAGCTAGCTAGCTCGATAGCCGTGGATCCTGTCATGCTACCTTAAATAAAACGAAATCTTTTCCTTTCCGCCAAGGCACGGCGTTTAAAACCAAAAAGCCGATAAACGCATTACTGGTACCGCCAGCATGCTATTCTTTTGACCACATTGCCGTTTTGATATAAGCAAACCATGCCGTGACTACATCGCTATGAAATTTAACAACAGCAGCAAACAGTTTATGACGTCTGCACATTTTAAGCCTAGGTCTGAGGTCCTTTCTACGAACTCACGTCCTCACTGCTGGGGAGCCACGGGGTTTATTAATTCTCTGACATCTTTAAAAAAAAAAAGAAAAAAAGTTACCCTGACACTTACACTGGACCGCGATTCTTGCGACAGCCGTCTATCCAGATAACGGAAGTGCAGGCCCTAAAAACAACGCGACTTCTCGGCAGACTGCTCTGTCAGCTCCCAGCGGCCTGACGAACTGCGCTGCTCAACGGCAGTTTCCATCCCGAGACAAACGGCAGGAAAACCCCAAAAGTTTAAAAATAAAACCAAATTCACACCTTTAAACAAATGCTATTGACTGATTTCCAGTGCAAGGGACACATTTAGTCAATTGGATTCGGACACAAGATAATTTACATGTAATTAACTTTTTGCCCAAACTATCTCAACTTATAGTACAAATGTACTGTACAGCTGTAGTTTTTTATTGTTTTGTATAAGTCTAGCCTATTGTTTTTAATAAAAATACTTTATTTTCCAACTTTACAAAAGCGTCGTGTTTTCCCTGTAACAGGAATCTGACTTTCATTTCTACAATCCTATTTGTTGACATAGCCCGCAACACTGCTGATTGCGTAAATAGTAGGGGAACGCTTTGCGTGAAGTTTTAGGAAAGCCCGCTAAACACTGGACTACATGTGCCTTTAATAAAGTCTAACTTCCCCAGTCTGCCTTAAAGAGCCAGGCATGTGCCGGTGAGGGCGTCCCCTTGCTCTTTCCACAACAAACTGCCCCGCGCTGCTCTTAAGGTAGACCGGGTTAGATACCTTTTGCTAATAGGATGTGTTCATAGTCAACCGGCAGTGAAAGAGTTAATTTCCACTTTTTATTAAAACCTCCTGTGATATTGCAAGTACTATGGTGGAGCTGGTGTTGTCAATTATAAAACATGCATGACTGCATAATGTAGGTGTTTTCATGCATTCAGGAGAAAAAAGGTGAATTAAAGTGGTATTTTTTCCTGTATTGCATCACACACAAAAATTAACACCATCTGCAGCTCTTTGCAATTTTAACCCGAAGGTTGCTACAAAAGCTTGTTTATATTTACTCAGTCCATTAAATCAGCATGTTAGTTGCATGCACTGTAAATCAAAGTTAACTGGCTTGGTGGAACTTCCTCAGTCATTGTGGTGTCAGCTTGGCTTCATGTCTTCATGTGACTTTGTGACAGTAAGAATCTTAAAGTAATCCCTCAGGAGGCAGATTTACCATCAAACAGCTGCTGCAGGAAACCAGGTTTGTTGTGACCAGTTTCTCATCTACAACCTCTGAATATTCATTTTAAGATATTGTTTGTTCTACTTTTGCTGTTGTTGAAAGCTATCTTTAAGCATTTGCTCTGGAATTCACGGGATCCCCTCTTTGTTCTGGTTTTACAGGTAAGACAATGATGGGAGGTTGCCAAGATACCAGCTGGTTCGGTAAGTGGAATAAGCGGTCAGGTGGAAGATTTGATGCCTGTTAGTGTGCCTGTTAACTCACTGATGGTTGCGATCTTCATGGAGCGCTGTAGAAATTCTTGTGCTGCAGCTTCTCATATTGAGTACAAATTAAACGGAGGACGGAGAGGATAAGCAAAATCAGGTATCTTTACACTGTTAGCTTGTTTTAATGGGCGTTAAGAATATTAGTTTTAATAAATAAATTGTTTTCAAAAGAATAACATTTTGTTATTTGATAATTTCGTTGTAAACATGTTTGTTTGAGGGAAATTAACTTCTGTGTTTTAGCCACAATAATTGCTAATTATTTTTGAATGTTCATTTTCTGAGCATTACTATATGCTTTGTTAATTGTCAAAAGCATTAGACTGTACTATGCAAACCCCTTCATTCTATGTTTAAAATCAGTTTGCAGTTTTTGGTCCTCTGAGCTAAAAACCATGAATGATTGTTGCATTTTATTGGTTATTCATTCATTGTTGTAATGGATTAACTATTTTTGCAATGCAAGTCTTTTTGTGTAATAAAATGCAAATGACAGCTTGACATCTATGACCCAAAGGGTGCAAACAGATCAAACTGTGTCATTGTGAGAACCACCATGCTTTCATTTTGTTGTGTTATGCTTTGTTTGCGCTCAGATTAACAGTCAGGGTTATAGAGTGTGCAAACCCTCCAGATTACACAGGGAATTACAGGATTAAAGCAAAAGATCGTCAAAGGATCTGTGTGACTTCTAACCAATTCTTACCACTTTCAACTGTTTAATATTTATTTGGAAGTGTCTAGAAATGCCATCAAAGTTCTGGTTCATTTGTGGTCTTTTGGACCATTGAATGCATTGATGGTAGGTTGTAATTTTTTGGCCAGGAAGATAATAATCTGGTTGTTAATCTAAAGGGAGTTTACGGGAAGTACTCGAAAACTGGGGGACCAAATAAATGAATGAACTAAATACATTATAAGAGGTTTTAATATCACAGTTGTCCTAACAGAATTGCTTTAGAAGCAGCAGTAAAACATTTAAAAATTACTCTTTGAAGTGTAATTGTACTCAGATTTTTATGTTAATTAAAAAAATGTTTCTTTTTCTCTCCACAGAGATTTTGAGCTTTTAGTTTTAAAAATGAGGAACTCGCTTTATTTCCCTTTCAGAGTAAATGTTGTACTCTTTATAATTGGAAGTCTTTTTCGAATATCCCACTTCGTGGACATCTCTGATGGTGGCACAGACAGAAGGATGTATGCGGCAGCCGGAGAAACAGTCCCGCATTCAGAGAGCTCTAATGAGGACATTGGAAACAGTTATGGCAGAGCAGCATCACCACAATCCAGCAATGACCCCATCAGCCTGGAGGAGAGGAAACAAGGCGGCTTTGAAAATCCTTCTGGATCTGAATTCCCAGAAAAATCCCAACCTGCCTCAGGCCCACATTACACGGGGGCACCCAACCAAGAGCTGGACAGAGTAAAAACATCAGTTAGACACAACACTCCCTCCTCTCTACTCTCAGAGCACGGCAGCCATTTAACAGGGAGTCCAGCATCTTCTGTAACATCTGACTCTCTGACCAGTAAGCAAATGTATATACTTTGACTCAACACCCTGGAATATCAGAGTTTAGTGTAGTTGCCATATTTGGAAAAACTTACTCGACATTTTTCTGTCTTTCAGGTTTGGACAAATTCAATCAGCCAGTCCGAAGCAGTGTTCATAGCCTGCCTGAAACTGGGGATCCCTGTGTGATTGGGGTCACACCTTGTCCCATTTTAACAAACGTCAGTGGAACCAGTCTTCTTTGGGGCGATATGAAGCGCACTCTAGCTTTTGCATGGGAGCTGCATGTCTTTGGATCTGCCAGCCTTTTCATTCTAATAGCTCTGCTGGCAGTTTTGGGGATGGCTGGAGCATTCTCTCTTCCTCATCCTCTCAGCAATATCTTGACCTTATCAAATAGTCTACTCTTTACAAGTGGTGCTTTGCGCGCCACCCTCCTACTGCTCGATCCTTATGGTACCCGGCAGGTCCTGCCTCATGCCGCTTTAGTTGCTCTACATAATGCTCCTCTGCAGGTACTCGTCTGGATACAAATTCTTCTTGCTCTGGTCGCAGTTAAAGATTTAAATATGTTACTTCTCTCAATGAAGCTGCAGCACCCGTGGATGATTGGATGTTTGAGCATGCTGCACTGTACCGTCTTACTTATTGCAGACCTGTACTCCTCAGCCTTGTCCCCTGCTCTGCCTCTGATGCTGCAAACCCTGTCTCTTTGCCTGGGGGGCCCTATGTGCTTGTGCATCCTCATAAAGTCTCTTTCCAGTCACCAAACATCTTTTGGATCTTCTGTACCCCAGTGGGTTTCCTCACAGAAGACAGAGCGACTGGGAAAGCGAGTGACCGCAGTGTGTGCTTTCATTGGAGTGTTGTGCTGCAGCCTTCAGATGTACAGCCTCCTCTGGCTTCACGGGCTTCTGGGAAACTGGAGGCGCTTTAGTTGGGGTTGGTGGCTCGTTCAGTTTTGGGCCAGAAATCTTGAGTTGGCATGGGGGTTCTCTCTGCTATTCTTGGGGTCTTGGATCTTCTGGACACCATCTAGGACTCACACAAGAGGGGACCATTGGCAGGGTAGAAGTGAGGCGTCTAAAAGAAAAGAGGAAAAAAGCTTGAGGAGCAAAGTGTTGGGCAGGTTGCAGAAAGGCCTGCTGAGAAAATCTGAGTCTTCTTTGGAGGACCTGATACCAAACAACTGGGACAAGTTTAAAATGTCTAGAACAGGTATCAGCAACAATGCGATGTCCCCATATGATGAAGAACCAGCTACACTCACGTCTGAGTACAAACATGATCCCTTCAGCAGCTGCTGCAGCTCTGACTCTCAGGCTGCTCTGTATTGGCAAAAAGTTGGAGAACGAGAATGTGTTCTTTCCCTAATAGAGTTTGACATGCGACCTCCATCTCCTATCAACTTGCGGCGCAGCATCGATAACGCCCTTCATCACGGACACCTTGTGGCAGGAAGTCTTTTCACGCCTCCGCCTCCCTCCTGGACTCACATCATGGGCGTGGAAAGAGACGGCGATCTGACAACAGCTCCTCCAGCATATGGAGGCTATGGGTGGATGTTGGACACAGAGTCCCTGTCTGCTTCTCTAGACCATTTCCAGGCAAAGGAGCCTGCACAGTCACTCAGCACCACTCCTGATTGTGATGCCAGCATTGGATCTCCGGCTGCTGTACCACAGGAAGAAGAAATGTCCTCAGTAATGCATCAGCCCGACTGGTCTGACGATGACTGCGTCACTAACCTCTGAAGAAGCCCCTCGCACTCATCCAGCCTTTATCCATGGTCATTATCGCAAACATTAACATGGATTTTTCAATACATTCGTATTAATTAGAATCAGGTCCTTTTGGATTGTCATGTTTAGTGTTTAGGACATCTTAACATTAAATGGAAATATCAAGAAAGAAAGCACTTAATATAAACTAATGTTTCACTTAGTAAAGCTGGTATCAAACGACATGCTTGTAAATGAATGTGCTTCCTTTATTATTTATAGATAAAAATTTGCCACTAATCTGATTTGCCTGAATGCTCATTTCTTCCTTTTTATGACTTTTTCTGTCAACAAATAATTAAATGTAGTGAAATTCTCAGATGCAGACCTGAGCTATTTTTTAAATATTTTTTGTGTTTCTATTTTTTTAACCCTTGTGCTATCTTAGATGACCCCCCCCTTACATTGACGTGTTCTCCCTACCATGACAAAGATGGATAAAGGTGGAAAGATTTCATGTAATCCATGGACACCAGTGAAGATCACAAATCATTGAAGAAAAAAGGTTCAGCGCACTGTCTAGTGGGTCTAGATGACCCAACTCCCAATGATAAAGTGCCTAGGATAGCACAAGGGGTAAAGAAATTTACCGCACAAAATGGAAGTAAATACAGTATAAAACACAATTTTACACAATAATATTCAAACATTCCAGGGGAGCATAGATATAACGTGCATTTTACATCAAAACACTCAAGGCTCTACAACCTTTATATATACCGGTACATATATCTTTACGGTTTAGGCCTTTGGTGATAAAATGGAGATGCATTTCAATTTTTTTTAATTTATATGGGAGGAAAAAATATTATGGGATTTTGCATTCATGGATATATCATTTTCCAAATACAATATTAACATTAATTATGAGGGTTTCTTTTTGAGTCCACATTTTTACAATGGAAATGTACAAAAGCACATGTTCAAATATCAGAGTGAAGTTGGGGTGAATATGTTCTTTGATAAATTGCAAACACTTTCTCCAAAAAAAAGTCTACTTTCAGTACAATTCCAAAAAACATGGTTAATTGTTTCTGGGTATTCTTTGCAAAAGGTAGTTAGGGTCAATTGTTTTCATGTGTCTTAGCATGAATTGATTGGTGGGGTACATTTTGTGCATTATTTTAAAAGAAAGTTCTTTCATCTTATTATTTATCATGAATTTTTGGGTCACACTCCAGCCTTTTCTCTAAATACTGTTGAGGACAAACTGTCTCCAGTAGGTTTTGGTGCAGAAATCTCTCTGATTCAAGGCAAACCTCAGCATTCAGGGTCATTCGAATACAAAAGCTGATCATGTAGCCCCGCCCACAACAGGTGCAACTCGGTGGTGATTGGTTGCTCAATTAACCAACATTCTACAGAACCTATATGAATGTCGGTTCGAATCCGGTGTGAGAGCTCAGCGGAACGTTTCTAATGCACACGCCTAACGTAACGACAAGCGGTGCGATGACGCTAAAAAGTGGGTTTTTGTTGGTGGTCATGGCGGTTCTCGCGTCCTGGAAGCTCTGCGCCGCAGATGCGGTGCGGGGCAGATATCGCCTTAGAAGTTTGGTGACGGGCCTGGAAGTCGATCCCGCGGCCCAAAAGAGGCTCGGTTCGCTCACATTCCGAAATAAGGCCGACATAAATTCAACAAAAGGCAAGTTCTCCTTTGGTTTCAGACTTTCTATGTGGTTCTGCCTCAAAGCAGCAGCTGCAGCTGCCTTGTCAATTATATGAATGTCAATTATAGTCAAACCTGAGATAAATGGATTTTCATTTCATTTGTAGCCCATAATCACTTATTCTGAAAATGACTCCTCAAATGTAATACAGAGAAGTTGAATTTTATTTTTTTGTTTAGTTATCTTTTATTATAGCAATCTGAAGTTTAATAGATCTCAGAATGACTTTGGGGGAAATGGGTATAAATGTAACTAGAATGCTCAGCATGCTTGTTCTAAACTTCTATTTTACAGCTATTAGGAAGTGTTTCTTTGGTGTCCTGCTCAATCTTTGTCTCCAATGCACCTGAGTCAAATCACCTCATCAGTTCTCATGTTGACCCAGGTCTGGAGGAGCAGGAAAAAGGGAATAAAACATGTAGAAAGAGTTGAGGACCATGGTTGATAAACCATTAGTGTCCAATGATCTCCCCCCCCCTCTTTTTTTCTAATGTCAGAGGCTACTATGGAGAAAAATTGACCAAATGGTTGGAGATCTGAACAGTTAAGTGTTTCCACCTATGCAGTTAAACTTTTGGATGGGCCTTTTTTTTCCCCTATAGATTCTGAAGAAATGAAAAAATTGTATCTGAGCAAAATGCAACGTGTAACATAAGTGGGAAATTGACTATTTTTGTTTTATTCTTGACTCATAGGAACTCAGACACCCTATTTTTTCCCCCCCCTTGAAGTTGAAGCTGGTTATGAACTCGAAGGACAGTGTCACTTTAACTGACCTTCAACCAAGTCTGACTTTTTGGCTAGTATGATGGATTTGACCAACTATATGAGCACAATGTATTTTTTTTTCTTCAGAGTTGTTGCCAGAAACTATAAAAACTTTTTAAGTCATTTGATCAGAATTGTCTAAACGTATTTTCTGCCGAACTATCAGATCATTTGATCTACCTTATAGTAGCACTTGAAACTTGTCTGCTTGGGCTCAGAGAACCATAACTGCACAACTAAAGTAAAATGCAAACATTGTGTTGATGCAGTCTGCACTTTCAACACTTACAGACCATTACTACAACCGGTCAAGGGACGGATTGCTGTTGTTGTTGGAGCATGTGGTTGTACTTTTTATTGTTAAAAGGCATTGTGAATGCCTCTTAAACCATATCTATAGAATACCAGCAAATGCTGCTGGTCTGGTTTTTACAATGTATTTTATGAAGAAGCAGTTGATCTTCAAAGTAGTTTTAATTTACTTGGATAATGACTCCTAAATTATATTTGGGTAATGGGACTTCATTTACTTTGTGTGGTTTTCATTCTAGATGCTGTCATAGGCTGCTTTTTTTTATTGTAGCCATTGAAATCTCTTCACAACTTACTTTTGTGCTCATGTTGAGACTAGATACACATGTCAGTTGCTTGATCTACCATTTAGATGTTGTCATTAATTTTATTTGTATGAAATTCAAGAAAATTTAAAGATAAATGGACAAAATGTTAAGTTTGAACATGCATGAGTAAATGATCAGAACTGTTTGACTTGAATACACTTTGTTTCCAGTGTTATCAAAACTACAGCAGATGGCTCCTTCGGTGCAGTGTGGTGACAACCTGATGACCCTTGCAGTCAAAAGGACAGGTGCTCCACCCTTTCTAGTGGACAGTGGTGGGTTCCAGATCACAACTGCAAATGCTACTTTATTTTTCTGTCGCCTAATAGTGTTCATCCCAGCAGGTCAGGCTCCTCTTGTTCCTCTGTCTCAGATGCCCCACTATTGTGGGTTTTCTATGAAGAGGTCCCGCAGAGATATTCAGTATTCCACGCCCTATCGAGGCTGTTATGTTAACAAACAAGTGAGTGCTATTTCTCCAACATGGAAAGTCAATGAGGCTCATCTTATCAGCACATGATGTTCAAACTTGGCGTTTTCTCTCTGTAGGATGGTGATTATGTACTGCCGCTGCGTTTAATGGGGGAGCCAATGGCCATGTCTTGTCCTACAACATTACCAATGCCATACATTTTCTGCTTTCCATCAAGGATGCTTGTCAGGATGGCAGGTGTCTCAGCTAATGAATTCAAAGTAAAAAGTAGGTAAAGACATTTATTGACTTTCTAACGTACCTAGACAATCATCTCATGATGAGCATTGCAGTGTCAGGCACATGGCAGCCCCTGCTGTCGGCCCATTCCTGTGGATTGACTTTTCAAGAACTTAACGGGGAGTTGGTGATCCTCGCTCCCTACAGAAAAGCCTCATGTATAGAAACTAAGGTATGACGTTGAACCTTTTTTTTTTTAACCAAAAAACAGAAGATTCATTTGACTGACCGGTTGTTTAACTTTTCAGGATGATGAATATAGGCTGTCTCTCCAGTGGGCAGACTTTGAACTCTTGGCAACATGTCCTCCTGTAGAGCAGACAGATATTGACAAAGGAACTAATGCTATACCCAGAGACACTGATGTCGTCATGCAGCAACCTCCGTACACTTTTTTACCAATGTATTCCCAGTACGGACAACACCAGTCGATGCACAATCCACCTCGTTTGGTTCAACTACCCCAACCGCAGCTCCCTATTCTTACTGCAGACTCTCCTGAAAGCCCAAAGGAGTCTTTGGCTCAGCAACCACCCTTTAATTTTCTACAGTTGCCTCCATTCTTCTATTTCCCCCCACCTGAATTACCAGCACAAGCACCTGGAAAAGAGAATTCTGCTGCTCCACAGATCCAGATGCCTCCCATGCTGCAGTCTCCCCCGATCCAGATGCCTCCCATGCTGCAGTCTTCCCAGTATAAGTTCCCCATGTTCCCACAGTTTCCCATGATGCCGGAAATTTCCCAACCGACGCCTTCTTCTGCTCCCACGACCACTAAGGCTTTGGTTACAACACCTCCACCTTCCACTGAGCCAAAAGGGAAGCATGAAGTTCCTCGCCACCCACAGTTTCCATTGCTGCCTCAGTATCCTTTTCTACCAATTTCTAAACCTTCATCTCCAAAGTCGGACGCCACCAATGACCCCAACATCGCCCAGCCAGTCAAACCACAGCACCAGCTTCATCCGTCGTTCTCATTCCCTGTGTTGTATCCTCCCCTTGATCCTCATTCTTCAAGACAACTCCAACAGACTCGGACTCCTGCCTCACCTGCAGAAGTCACAAAGGAGCCTCCTGCTCAAGAGTCATTTTACCAGCCACACCCACTCATGCCATTATATTTAATTCCTAAACAGGCTCCTGTACCTTTATTTCTTAATCCCTCTGATAACCCAGCCCAGTCTCAGCCCTTTTACCCAGCCATGCCTCATATGTATTCTTTCCTCCCTGAACAGAGGCAGGTGCAGCTTGCAAGAAGCTGGTGAGGGTACCTGCTCGGTACCATGTGACTCTATAGATCCCTTTCCTGCAGACTTAAAATCATTAGTGCAATGGTGAGATGAATCATAAATGCACAATCATGCAAGGAAATAAAGTTGAATTTCAATTAAATTGACTTATTTTTTTTAACCTGATTTAAAAAACAAATTAATTTGTTTTTCCTTTCCATGTTTTTCAAAACCTTAAATCTAAGGCATTTTAAAGCCGCAGCAGTTGCTCATATCAACATCAAACGGTGATAACGGGGGGCTGAATCTGACCAGGCACACAGTGCCCGCGTGCACACCTGCGTGACTCGCTGGAACGGCCTGTCCGTCCGCACTGACGTTGACGTTGTGACGTCACCGTGGGAGTGTCCACCACCGGGGAGAATTGAACGGTCATCCACACAATTCCACGAGCGCTCGTAAGTTAAAACCCAACGAAAAACAGCCAAACCAAGCGGGGCGCGTTTACGGTCTGAATGGCGAGGGGGGCTTTCTTCTGGCGCTGTTCATGATGGGATGTCGGACTCGGGTGGCGGTGACGCGTTTCCTGGCTGTCCGCCTTTTCGCCTGTAGCTAACCAGGACTGGGGCGATGTTTTTTAGCTAGAGCTTAGCCAACCTGCTAATTCTGACAGCAGTAAGCTGCTTCTCCACCCAGATCTTCCCGGTTGAGTCACTAGCCTTTTAAACGGTGGGGAGAAGAGAAAAATTAACAAAAATAAACCTGACAAATTAAGTTCAACTTGAAGGACAACACTCGGCGCAATGGTTTATTTATGGGAATGGTAAGTTAACCGAATGAATCTCTTGTTTCAATGACGTTAATTGAAAGGATGGACGGGCTAACGCCGGTTGGGACCGCCTGTCTGCGGATTTCTCCGTCATGAGAACTCGTGTTCTGTGTGATCAGACCTGATGGGATGTGTTGCAGCGATGGCAGCTCAGTGTCTCGGTCTAAACCGGATAATTGAGCTTTTAACGCCTCTATGCATTTCTGTCGACACCCGCCTGCTTCTCTTTAACGCAGCACAAACTGCCACCGTTTAAAGGTCTCGTTTATCACGATTTAGTCATTTAGATGTTCTTTGCACAACACATACACCCCCCCCCCCCCACCACCATATTAAACCGTTTTTAGTAAGTTCACGACTTTGTTAAAAAATTTTGGCACGAATGTGGCTGATCAGCAGATCATGTTAGAAAATAAGATCAAAATGTTAGAATTGATTTTAGAAGCTCAAACTATAGATCAGTCTTGTTTGGGATGAAAGAATTGCACTTGACAATCACAAACTAGCTATACCACTCTTATATTTACATTTAATGTTTTTATAGTAAAAAAAAACCCAAAAGGGTTGGTCACAGTTAAACGTTACTTGTGGGACAGGTTTGATTTAATAGCTGGAGGTGTCTAGTTGAGCTCTAACACATTTACCACATAGACAGGCTTACAGTGAAGCCTCGCCGCCACACCGGTGTACGCCGTGAAGCGAAGCGAACGCCCTCTGGACACCCCGCTTTAGCTTCACCGCTAGCTGCTAGTCAGTGGAGCCGCCTTCGTGGGAGCTGCAGCCTTCAGCCTCCCGTGACCGCGTGGAAACGGCTCTCGTTTCAAATAAAGCAGTCGTGTTGACAAACTGTTCACCTGAATGTTTAGGTTGCTTTTTAAAGCCTGAGTGGGATCTTTGATTATTAGCGACTCGCTAATTTCACCCTCTTTATCTTTAGCTAACCGCCAGAGCTCGGACTATATTTGCTGTAATTTAACTTGTAAATAAAGTAGGAAGTAGGAATTCAATAAGTTTACACACATCAAGATTCGTGTAATAATATCCCCGTTACTCAGCAATTTAGTTAATTAAGCTGGGGTTGAATGCTGGCGGTAAACAAACAGCTTGTGTACTTTTTGTGCATTGTCAAGAGGAATGAGCATCGTTTGTCACTCAGCTAGAGGATGCTGTGCCTTTCGTTGACTCACTTTGTCCTCCATCGGAACATCTATGTATGAATGTATGTTAATTCTGTGTTCCTGTCAGGGGATTATTATTATTATTTTCATTTTCATGTCAGGGTTGACACACACAGGTTCCCTAGAGTGTTCTGAGCTGATGGCAAACGCATAAAGGTGAATTCCTCCGAGTGTCCTGAACAGAATGAAGCCACAGGCAGTGGACTGGATTCATACCAACAGTTCACCTAAATGTACAAAGTGAATATTGCATGAAAAAAAAAAATCATACGTTATTTTAATTGAGAAATAATCAATACAAAGAGACTCAAAGACTCCCATCATCCTTTGACCTATTTTAAAGATTCATGCCAATGAAAATTGAGTTTAACTCGTTCGATCAAAACTGACAGTTCCAATATTGCTCACTATATTTGTTGTAATGTTGGGTTGGGAGAGTGAGGGGCTGTAAGCTAGTGGGTGGGAGAGAGTGTAGACAATGGGATCATGGGAAGTGTGGGGAGGCTTACCACTGTCCTGCCCACAAATCTGAGGTGAATTTCTAATGAACTCCTGCTGCTCTGCTGAATTGAGTCTTTTGATCTGGACCAAAAATGCGGTAATCGTAACTAGAAGACCACTGGGAACACAGATCAAAAGATGAGTGGAGTGGGACTTACAGCGTGGTTTTCTTTGACACTTAAGTGATCCCCGGTGCTGAGGCCTCCCTTTTATAAACGCTCTCGCACAACTGCGACCTAACGTTATCCACGCAACAGAAATGGCGAGCAGTATTGAAGCTAGAAAGACCTACAAGGATCTAGTCGTCTACAAGTGGAGCATCAGAATGGAGCGGAGCTGGACGCTTGTGACCCGCCCAGTGTATTTTCTACATAATCTTTTTTTCCAACCAGATTTTTTCGTCTGCTTCTGATTTGCAATGTTTTGAATCAGGAAATACTCAGAAATGTATTTTTAAGCTGAAATTTCTTTAGATAAATATTCCATCATCAGAAAAACATCTAAAAAACACGATTTTCATTAAGTGGATCTTTAAAGCTAATTAATCTCTTAAAAGTAAAAGTAAAAATGTGGGTGTTTTTGAAATATAAAAATGTTTTTAAATAATTTGGTAAGAGAAAACAATATTGTGGACTTTAATTCTCTTTTTTTTCTGATATTTTTTCCTATTTAGAGTTGACTAATTGTTTTGTTTCTTTGCAGCATGTGTTTGCAAACTTTCCATGGAATCCCGTGACTGAAATTGACCTTTTTAAATTGGAAATTTTACCCCGACAACGTATTTTTGGATATTTTCTGGGATTATTCATCATTTTGTGAGGGTGGAAGGATCACCACCAATCTGCTGTGGATGGCCACATCTAAAGGTACGTGGATCTTTCATTTTACTCATGGTAAGCAAATCTTTTTTTATCCCTTGTGCTATCTTGTGGGGTCCAGATGACCCCACTCCTAACGTTACACGTGCCTCCAAGGCAAGACCCGTTGGGACAAGGCAAAAGTCGCTGAGCCTTTTTTCTTCAATGATTTGTGATCTTCCCTGGTGTCCATGGATTACTTGAAATCTTTCCACCTTTATCCACCTTTGTCATGGTAGGGAGAACATGTCAATGTAAGGGTGGGGTCATCTGGACCCCACAAGATAGCACAAGGGTTAGTCCGTCTTTCCTACATAAATTCTCTCATTTAAATGCAGAACATTATAGAATTTAAGTATGGCATTTCAGCTGGACATTGTCCAGATTCTTATGATCCCTGTCAGTTGACTTTCCTTCAATAGGATTGTCTCCTGTGCAAAGGTTTTCTAACATCTGGCATAGCCTGGATTGATTCATATGCACAGACTGTGCAGGTTTCAGGGATGGACCTTATATGATAAAGATATGACAGAAACTAACATGCTATTGTGCATCCGGAAGTCTCACCATCATGCTCACCACCGCCCTAAACGTCCCCGTCACCTTTCACAGCTGCACACACAGCTAATGCGTCTTTGGAGCACGCTCTGCACAGGCTGCTGGGTGGATGCAGCTCCAGACAACACTTTAGCCTCAGCCTCGGGGAGGGAGTCCGATGATGCTGCGTGGATGTCAGATAGGTTTTTTGATTGCGTGTTTGTCTTGGAATGGTTTGAGCAGGAAGCTCCTGGGATAAGAAGGTCAGTTTTTACAATGTCGTTTTTAAAGAAACTGTTGTTCTAGATAAAGCTTGAATGCTTGAACAAGTGAAGCATGTAATCCGTTAGCTACCCAGTTACTGCGTATGAAAACACACAATTTTACTGGACACGGTGTAACAAACCAGGTCACATTTAAACAGAAATTGTCCTCATGGCTGTAAGACTAAGTGTACTTTGCAGATTATAACTTAATTACGGTTCTCTGCTTCTTTCTACCGTAATTAAATGTACGAAAATGCATTTATGGCTTTTAGGCTCACTATCATGGCAGGTCTGTGCAAAGGCTTTTATAGCAGCTCTTATGGTGTTCAGTAGCAGTGTTTAGGAGCACTTTGTTTGATTTTTGCCACTAAAGATGTGCTGGGTTACCAAATGATCCTCTGTGGCCGCGCTGAGCCATGGGCTCATTTTTCTACACGTCTGCAAAAATAATCATGTTTTCATTGTCAGGGGCGCAATCGAAGTTTCACTTGTTTCTCTCTGGCCGCCAGTGGAAAAATGGACACTTTTTTTCTAATAATGCCTGTCAAAAAGAAACCAAAGGCTTTAAGAACCACTCCGATCATCTTATGAGCTACCTTAAAGGCATTCTCATTGGTATTTAAATTATAATTCGGATGTTTTCTTAGTCGAATTAAAAAGCTGATCCAGATTCCAGCTCAGACGAGAAAAACAGACGTACATGGATCTATTCGTCTGCAAGTGGATGCATCAGAATGGAACAGAGCAGGGAGCTTGTGGCTCCGCCCAGCGTAGTTTCTACATCACACCTACAACCTTTTTTAAACGGCTTATCACTTTTTCATCTTTCCCTGATTCCTGTTTTGACTAAAAGAAATACTTAGAACTGACATTTAAAGCTTAATTTCCCGTATATATGTCCTCCATCTGGAGAAAATTGCTTGAAGAACATGTTACAAACACCAAAAACATCATCGTTATCAGAGTGGGTCATCAACGCTCAGCTGCCCTCCAATATTTAAACCAACAAATACTAGAAAAATGCATGACATCTGTCATGAATTCATGGCTTCAATCAAATGAAATCCTCTGAGTTTAGAGGCAACATTGGAAGCACAAAAAAACAGCTGTTTGTGAATGAATGAAATGTAAACGTTTGATTTAAATTACAGCAAACATTGTGAGATTATAGATATAAAAGAAAGTAGCTTTTTTTTATTTTTACAGTTTTCTCATTAATCTGCACATGTAGAACGCTACTAACGGACATAATTAACTAACTGGGAGTTTTCTAAATCAGTAATATAACAAATACTTTTTATGCACTACAGAACATGAAAATGGAATAAATGTTGGAACATTTAACATTTCAATCTACCAAATAAGTTTATAAACAATGTGTTAGTCAGAAAACAGCAGGGATAGCAGTTACAGTCAGGACCATAACTATGTGGACAGAGACACATTTAGTTTCTGCACATCACCACAGTGAATTGTAAATAAAACAACTCAGATGCCATTGAAGTGCAGACTTTCAGCTTTTATTCCATGGGTTGAAATAAAATATTTTGTTTGTGTTTAAAAAATGCTTTCGTTTTTCACATTTTTATGCAATCTTTTAGTGTGTCAAATGTGTCTGTGTCCACATATTTATGGTCCTGACTGTATGCATGCCTAAAAGCCTTGAAAAGATTCTGCTGTGGAACCGTGTACTGATGAAGGTCACCGACATCAGAGTTAGGTAGATGTCTTCAAGAAACACCTGAAAGAATGAAAAGAAGCTTTCCAGTTTGTCAAGAAGTTTGTAATAATTCAATAAAACAATATTCTTCAATGTCATTTGGCAATGGCTTTGAAAGTGAATAAATATTGCGATATATTGTTACACATCATAAATAATCTACCAAAGGTGAACACAAAATTTGTAGGAGCTGTTGTGAAAGCAAACTCAAACACCAGAGCTCCTGAAAGTTGTAATGAAAATGCGGCGTCATGGTTACAAGCTCCCGTTCTAACTATTAGGTGACCCGCTGTGAGCTCTGTTGGAATAGAAGGATACAATTCTCAATAGTAATATTGACATTACATTTCAGGGGGTGTTTGGGTGAAGTGGTTTTCTAGAATTCAAAATTTAAATTTTAAAACATTCCATATAAAAAATTGGGGTTTTACATTTCAGCCAGAAAACAAGGGATAGTAAGTAAAAACCAGAAAAGGGCTTTTTCAGGTTTGAAATGGTTTGGTTTGTATTTGTGGGTTTTCTAAAACCAAAGATCTCATTCTGACCATATCAAGGATTTGTACAGAACTATAATGATTTTATGTTTTATTTTCAGCAGTCGGTATACTGTAGATGTGATTTCTATAGGAATGTAATCCAATTATTTGAGTAAAATGTGAGGTCAGCTTGTTGAATGAGACTGGATTAGTGCTATCATTCTAGACGTAAATTAACCCTTCTGCTATCTTGTGATAGCACAGGATAGCACAAGGGTTAATAGATAAACCAGACTGTTTTAAACTATCTGTTACTAAAAACGGTGTTTTTTCCCCCCCATTGTTTTGTGCTTCATGCAGCCTGACCGGAGCTGGGAGTCAGAAGCAAACAGGTTGGACTCATGGTGAGCTCTCTGTCACCCACTCCTGCCTACTGTGTTATTTACTCTCTGTATCTTTAACCGTACAACACATCAGATTTAATATTAACTTTGACATGATGGGATTTAGGCTTACACAAGAAATTGTAAATTAATCTGGATATCAGTCTCTGCGTCGCTAACGATGGCGTAAACTGCAATAAATGTTTACTCACATATCATCTCACGGCAGCGTGAAGTGTGATTGACCCTTTTACAACGATGACCAATCAAAAGGAGTCTTTTGATGTTAGATGCCTGCTTTTAAACATAAAACTGTTGCATTGAAATGGTAATGATGTATTTGGTTGTTTTACCATTTGTTCATGTATTGCAAGTCATATCATCAGCGTAATATTGATCGCTAACATCGCAGGTTTTCCTGCTTTGTGCAGCCCTGATGGGATTCAGGATTGTTTGGACTTCAGAGCACCGCATTCATCTAAATTACACAGTGGTGGCCATTTATTTTATGCTTTATTTAGTGCACATTTATTATTTCTTCTAGTTTTCTGTGAGTTGCATCTGAGCACCGAATCTGAGCTGTTCAGTGAATTCTTATGAAATGTGACTTTCCATGTTCTCTCAAACCTTTGACCTTTCATGTGGTGAAACTTTAAAACCAAATGGGTCTCATCTCACATTTTATAAAGTTTTCACAAGAACATTTTCACTTTTTGAATTTGCTTTTGTTTTTGCATTCCTGGGTTGACGATTTAAGATATTCTGATTGACGAGGAACTGACATCAGCACCTGCGTTGTCTTTGTTTTCAATGTTTGGAAAGAAAAAAAAAACTTTTTTAAGAAGACTCATGCTGAGATGATGTAAAGCATTGTTGAAGTCGGTGTCAGCCCAGTGGATGCTGCAGATGTTTTACGTTTTGCTTCTGCTCATTCCTTCCTCACTGCTGCATGCTGTAATGCATTTTATTTTCCTTTTTGTGGTAGACAAGCATGACATTGAGCCAGGCCACAGATGCATGCCCACTCAAAAGGTCCGACTGAGCGCCCAGCCCTCCGCTTCCCCGGCTTTCACCCTGCCTCCCGGGGGGGTGACGGCGGGGCGTAGCTAGCTTCCTGCACCCCTAAGTAGAAACTGGCTGTGAAGCTGGAGGTCTCTGATGGATCAGGGTAGTAGTGAGCAGAGTCCAGAGGAGCCGGACTCAGCGGGCCGAGCGGAGCTGGAGGTTGGCAGGAGGGCGTCGGAGTCGGAGCACGGCTTGTCCAAAATCACCCATAATGCCCTGGAAAACATGGGAGCACTTGGTCACGGTTTGAAGCAGCTCTTCCAACCCCAGCGCCGGCGCTCCTCAGTTTCTCCGCACGAGTCCGCCTCGACCCTCGCAGGCGCCCTACCCTCTGAGCCCGCAGACGTAGGGCCAGATGTAGGCGACACGCCCGCCTCCTCGGGCCTCCCTCCGGATTCTGACTGCCCTGCCACTTCCGCTCCTCCTGCAGCTCTGAGTCGCGTTCTGCAGCAGATCAGAGGCCCACCGATGATGAAGCGAGGCACCAGCCTGCAGAGCCGCCGCAGCAAGTCCGGGGTGAGCGGGGACCCTCCTCCCAAAGGAAGCCCGCAGATTCACCGGCGGAGCACTCATGAAGCACTTCTGCAGGCTGGGCGCCCACGCTCCTCCTCCACCACGGATACACCCAGCTGCCCCGCTCTGGTGGACATACTAACAACCTCCGGATACCACTCCACTGAAGAGCCTGACAAGGTGGGTTCTTATCTCTCCCAGTCAGTCCTTAGTCATACAGCTGTGGACTCTGTACATAAAAGAAGGACTTTGATGGGTCTGCTAATGTGATAGACTCTCACATTACTCTCACATTTACAGCTTCTTTTAGTTTATAGTGGATCTGGCCGAAATCCTGGCTTCCTGAAATCCTTCTCTCCTGTTGTGTCATGAAAAGGTTTGTCCAAAAGCACAATTTCCTAAAGTCCCACTCTGATCATCTTTTGAATTATTTTCAAAGCGTTCCCAGTGGTCTTTTAGTTATGATTAAGCCAAAATCAGAAAACCTGTGTGGTTTTCTAGGACATAGATTGTTGACACAGAGTAAGCCCGTCCCCACTTCCCCTCACTGTTGATCCCAGCTCTCTCTTTACATTCTCTCCCACTAGCTTACAGCCCTTCACACCCCCAAGCTAGCATTCACTGGTGGAACAAAAATGGCAGCAATATCAGAGCTGTCCAGCCGTACGGGTTAGATCCAGATTCCAGCTCAGACCAGGAAAACAAAGACCTTCATGGATCTATTGGTCTGACAGTGGAGGCATCACAACGGATCAGGGAGCTTGTGGCTCGCCAAGAAGCATTTTTTCATCTGCTTTATATTCACAAAGAATTTAATAAAGAAATACTCAGCAGTTTTGAGCTTAATGTTCTTTATATGTCCTCCATCATCAGAAAAATGCAAGATGTTAAAACACCAAAAAAAATCCATTTTAAATACCTGACTGATTCTGCTGTTGCCCTTTTAAATAGTAGCTCTTTCATAAAACAACAAAAAGCAGATTTCTGATTAGACTAGTGAAAAGTGCTACACAGACGAGAGGAGATGTGTGCTATATTTGTTTGACTTTTAAAGTTAAAAAAAGACTTTGCAGTGTCGACTGACTCACGCACTAATAAGTCTGTGCCAAGTGAACCGTCAGAATTGGAGTAAAGGTCTGTTAATGGTTTAGATGTGCTCGGATGCACCACTGAACGGAGAAAAGAGCTGTCAGGGTTGGAGGGTCAGAGATAGCCTTTGACTGGTTTGGTTGGTTGCTATGTGCTTTAAGCCTTTCTAAATTTAGCATTTGTCTTCTCTGTGTACTTCAGGTCAGAGGAAGCTTGCAGGGGTAAACAAACTCAAACTTATGTGATGATTTCTTGTGTTGACGCGTGATGTTTAAGGTGAAACATGGCCATTCACAGACTTTTTTAATGAAAGGGATTTAGATAATCTTCTTGGAGTCTGTAACTGACCGCAGAGAACACATTTTTGCAGAATATTTAATAAATCTTTCTATAATTATGAATTCTGAAGACAGTTTGCTAGTGGAAAATTCTTTAAAGCAGGGTTTGTAATGCAGAAAAATTCTTTGACTCATGTTTTGGAAAGAAGGGTTTCAGATTCCATCCTTGAGCTTTTATGGAGAAAATTCATACAAAAAATGTGAGTGGGTGATACAACATCACCCACTCACTCTGCATTTGTCTCACAGATGGCTTCACATAGATACCATAGTCACTTGTCCAGCATAGATGATGGGGACTTGGATTGTTACCAATTATCTAAATAGACAGAATCAATGGGAGCTTGCAGTGTCCCTCATGGACTATAAAGAGCCTGCTGCCTTCATGGATGCAGGACTGAGAAAGAGCAATGTATCTGAAGCTGATCATATTTGACATAAACCGACATGAAGAGAAATGATAAATGGTGTATAAAACAATTTACCACCTTCTTAGAAGGTCCAAAGCACGTCCCATTCATGCACTGATTGCTGAACACTGGTGACAACTTATAACCACCAGGGGAATTTAGGGTTCAGTATCTTGCTAAAAGACACTTCCACACATGGACACGCAGAGCGGTAACTGACCCTGTGATCTTCCAGTCAGAGGCTGACTGCTCTACCCTATATGATGCTTAGATAAAGTTGTGGCCTTGTGAATCTAGGGTTAGGATTAATCTGACCTAAAACCGATGGCGGCCCCCAAAGAGGTATGTTTGGTGCTGTTTAATGTGCACATTTAACAATGGAAACGCTCCAAATACCGGACTGGACGGGACCGCTCAGTGGAAACGAGGCTTATGTTTTTAGGTGTCACTGATACAGAATCACCAAAGGCAGGGATGCAATCCTAGGACCACTGTACCCATTTCCTGAGTTTCTAGTGGCGAGTTTTTGATGATAGATTCTTAAGAATATCTTATGTGGTGCCAAATACTGGGAATGTTCATTTAGCATGCACCATATGCTGATGACAATGTGAAGTTATGAGTTAACTGTTGGGTCAAGTCAACTCTAGCACTGGACAGTTGCCTGTTAGTGTGTGAGGAGAACAGGCTTACAGGCAAACATCTTAGCTGAACCTGGATGCAGATTATGAACCAAACTGCAAACAAGTGTTGTTATTGGCTACTAAAAAAAGAGGACAGAGCATGGAGAAAAGTGTTACAATCTGGAAAACAAGTAGTGAGAACAGTATAAAAGATGATAACGGTAAGAGATACAGAGTGGTGAGAAAGATCATCTGGATCACATAAACGGAGGAGTTTGAACCGTGACCATTGACTGTTTATCAGTGTTGGACCAAGTGAGAGTGACGTCACCCACAGTTACTTCCTGCTGCAACAAAATGGAGACAAGGCAGTCGGTCGAGTCAACATTTCTTTGACAACCACTCCTTCTTTTCGGGAGAGAGCTTGTTGAAAGTCCACGCCCCTTCTACTTGAAAGCAGGAGACCGCATACTTTCATTCATTCATCTAATTGGTCAATTTATAACAGAATAACTTGTAATAAAGAAAAAAAGACAAAACTTTAACTACAAAAAAATCTACAAAACATGTTAAAAGGGGGGTAGGGGTCACACAGTCCAGTTCTCATCTACAGTGCGACAAATGCCTGAGAATCCAAATAATGTTGGTTGCAGTTCATGTTTGTGATGTCCCATGAAGATAATTAGCTGGCCTGCCAGTTTTGAAGTGTGTTCAATTGTCATACAAAATGATGCTGCAGGCGGTGTTTTAATCTGCACTCCAAGTCTTTTTAAGCACGTTGAAGACACAATGTTGTGCCCAGTTCAATTGTCATACAAAATGATGCTGCAGGCGGTGTTTTAATCTGCACTCCAAGTCTTTTTAAGCACGTTGAAGACACAATGTTGTGCCCAGTTTTAGAAAAAGGACCGTAATGATCAAAAGAAATGTCTCTTTTTTGTTTTGCCTCTAAACAGGTGGATCGGTATGACGGATCAGGCCCTGCTGTGTCGCCAAATGCCCTCCCTTATGGGGCAGACGGTTATGATGCTGTTGACGGCACCCCAGACCCCCAGCGCACCAAACAGGCCATAGCTCAGCTGCAGCAGAAGATTCTCAAGCTGACAGAACAAATCAAGATCGAACAAACTGCTCGCGACGACAATGTGGCCGAATACCTGAAACTGGCCAACAACGCAGACAAACAGCAGAGTGCACGCATCAAACAGGTGTTTGAGAAGAAGAACCAAAAGTCGGCTCAGACTATCCAGCAACTGCAGAGGAAGCTGGAGCACTACCACAGGAAGCTCCGTGAGGTCGAGCACAACGGCATCCCTCGACAACCCAAAGATGTTTTTCGAGATATGCACCAAGGACTGAAAGATGTTGGAGCGAAGGTTTGTGTCACAGAACATTTCCATTCTCGTTCCTGACAGGGATGTATCGATCCAAATTTTTTTGTGGCCCCTTTCCAGTTCAGAGTAATTTGATTTTAAGTATCTTCCGGTACCGAGTCCCAAACTGATACACATTTAGAAAATGAACAAATATAACAAACAGATGCAGGTTGTCCTTGATTTGTATGTTATTTACCTTCTTTAGTCATTTAATACTTGAACAGTCCACTTCTGTCATATCATATCAATGTAAGCATTTATAAGTTTTGTTTTGGAGACATAATTTGTTTTTCAGATAACCTTTTCTCAGAGCTTGCACTGTGTAGACAGTCGCTTTGCAGCCATCTCAATGCCGTCTCCGTTTAATTCTCGTTAAAAGTATAAAAATAAATCTATTTTTAATGTCTTTTAGGGTTTCTCTTTGTGTTAAAGGGCCTATATCATGATTTTCTTAAGCATTTTAGAGTAAACGATATCCATATATATACATTTTTTTGGATGAAATATGAGTTATTTTTGTAGTTCTTTTTTTTTACCATGAAGTAAGACAACTCGATCTCTGAGGCTCCGCCTTTCTCTTCTTGTGGGTGCCGCCAATTCCATGATGTCATCCTAGTGCCGGCCTCAGCAGTGTGTCTGCGTCTCGTCCACGAAAACAAACAAACTCCAAACTTTTGCAATGATGGATGAGGATATTGTTGATATAAAATGAAAGCGTTTAGCCGATCACTGCTAGCTTCGTGGAGAAAGTGGGCGTGTCTGTTGACCTTGGTGGCGGGGGGCTGGCAGGGCACACTCTTCCTGGAAGTGGCTGATCTTCACTTTGTGATGTCACAATGGGAGGACCCACTCATTTTTGGGGGTTGTCAGAGAGCAGGTTTTATAGGAAAACTCAGAACGGATGTGTGAACGGATCAAAATACCACTTTGGGGTTGTTGTTTTTTTGTGAGGAATTAACATTATAATCCACTTAAAAGCCCAAAAAGTTGATTTTGCATGATATAGACCTTTAAAGACAAACCGACAGAGACGCTTGCTGTCAGCTTAAAACATTTAATAATAATAATAACACATTTAGTTTAAAAGGCGCCTTTCTGAGCACTCAAGGTCGCCTTACAACAGATATACAGTATATAAAACACAATAAACAGTTTAAACAACAACAAATTAAATACATACACATTTACATAAAATTTATATAAAAACATGAAGATGTTATTGTTGCAGTTCACTTTAACAGTAACTTTTTCATGTTTTTATATAAATTGTATTTAAATTTGTTAGTATTTAAATTGTTGCTGTTTATAGTTTTGATTTGGAATGTGGGAGTTTGTCAGTGATGTGGAGAAAACCTGATAGAAGAGGAGGAGCGGAGAGAGCGAGCATGGGTGGCGACATGGAGGAGGTCAGAGAGACATGGAGGTGCAAGGTGGTGAAAGGCTTTAAATGTGTGGAGCAAGATTTAGTGTCGAATGCGGTGGGATGGGATGACTTATTCAAAGAGTTATTGAGCCTGGAATGTCTGTGAATATCTTGCTAGCTTTAATGAGATTTTTGTCTGCCTCCTGCTCAAGCTACTGACCAATTCTGTGATCTGTTCATGATCTGCACATTTCTAGTAGAGAATCTGTATTACCGTAAAATGCTTGAAACATATAGCACTGATCAAATTAATAACATCTGGGGATGTCCCGGTCTGATCATGTATGTATGTCTGTCTGTCTGTCTGTCTGTCTGTCTGTCTGTCTGTCTGTCTGTCTGTCTGTCTGTCTGTCTGTCTGTCTGTCTGTCTGTCTGTCTGTCTGTCTGTCTGTCTGTCTGTCTGTCTGTCTGTCTGTCTGTCTGTCTGTCTGTCTGTCTGTCTGTCTGTCTGTCTGTCTGTCTGTCTGTCTGTCTGTCTGTCTGTCTGTCTGTCTGTCTGTCTGTCTGTCTGTCTGTCTGTCTGTCTGTCTGTCTGTCTGTCTGTCTGTCTGTCTGTCTGTCTGTCTGTCTGTCTGTCTGTCTGTCTGTCTGTCTGTCTGTCTGTCTGTCTGTCTGTCTGTCTGTCTGTCTGTCTGTCTGTCTGTCTGTCTGTCTGTCTGTCTGTCTGTCTGTCTGTCTGTCTGTCTGTCTGTCTGTCTGTCTGTCTGTCTGTCTGTCTGTCTGTCTGTCTGTCTGTCTGTCTGTCTGTCTGTCTGTCTGTCTGTCTGTCTGTCTGTCTGTCTGTCTGTCTGTCTGTCTGTCTGTCTGTCTGTCTGTCTGTCTGTCTGTCTGTCTGTCTGTCTGTCTGTCTGTCTGTCTGTCTGTCTGTCTGTCTGTCTGTCTGTCTGTCTGTCTGTCTGTCTGTCTGTCTGTCTGTCTGTCTGTCTGTCTGTCTGTCTGTCTGTCTGTCTGTCTGTCTGTCTGTCTGTCTGTCTGTCTGTCTGTCTGTCTGTCTGTCTGTCTGTCTGTCTGTCTGTCTGTCTGTCTGTCTGTCTGTCTGTCTGTCTGTCTGTCTGTCTGTCTGTCTGTCTGTCTGTCTGTCTGTCTGTCTGTCTGTCTGTCTGTCTGTCTGTCTGTCTGTCTGTCTGTCTGTCTGTCTGTCTGTCTGTCTGTCTGTCTGTCTGTCTGTCTGTCTGTCTGTCTGTCTGTCTGTCTGTCTGTCTGTCTGTCTGTCTGTCTGTCTGTCTGTCTGTCTGTCTGTCTGTCTGTCTGTCTGTCTGTCTGTCTGTCTGTCTGTCTGTCTGTCTGTCTGTCTGTCTGTCTGTCTGTCTGTCTGTCTGTCTGTCTGTCTGTCTGTCTGTCTGTCTGTCTGTCTGTCTGTCTGTCTGTCTGTCTGTCTGTCTGTCTGTCTGTCTGTCTGTCTGTCTGTCTGTCTGTCTGTCTGTCTGTCTGTCTGTCTGTCTGTCTGTCTGTCTGTCTGTCTGTCTGTCTGTCTGTCTGTCTGTCTGTCTGTCTGTCTGTCTGTCTGTCTGTCTGTCTGTCTGTCTGTCTGTCTGTCTGTCTGTCTGTCTGTCTGTCTGTCTGTCTGTCTGTCTGTCTGTCTGTCTGTCTGTCTGTCTGTCTGTCTGTCTGTCTGTCTGTCTGTCTGTCTGTCTAGGATCAAGACACAAAGTTAAGTTAGCAGGATTTTCACAGATTCAGGCTCCAAAAGTCTTTTAATAAATGTTGTAAACGGACAGACAGTGTCTATTGCATTTCGTCTTAACGCAAACAACCACCTTTAAAAAGACAAATAAATAAATCCATAATCTTTGAAAAACAACCAAAACTAATAAATGGTTCCATTAATCTGATTTAGTCATGAATACACTTCATCATATTCATGCTTCAACAACGATTTTCATTGTTTTTTATTTTTATTTGAATCAAGTATGATCCAAAAGGTTCAATAGTTCTGAAGATACTGAAGCTACAGTCTGAGTAATCATCACCCTACTGCTGTACTGCAACCAAGATTTTTTTCATTTCTATTAAAAAAAAAAAGATTTTGAATGTAAACATGGATCATAATTAGTCAAAAAAGACGTATAGTTCTAAAGGTGCTAACGCTATAGTTTCCAAACTCTGATGAGTAATGATCTATTTTGTAATAGTTGACATTTTTCTAGTTGGTGTCCTATTTTTACTTCACAGAATGTCTCTGACCAACCTGGATCTGTTTCTTCTGTTTTTTCCTTTTTAAAACAATGTTTTATAAAAGTATCAGATCGGGACTCTGCATGGGCACATCCTCAAAATCATAAGACCCTGAATCAGATCGGGACCCACTCATAATAAAATAAACATCTAAACACTGACCTGAATACAACATTTGATTCTGATTGGGCCCAAATTCTGAAACCTGATTGGATGGGGGTGTGCATAGTTTCTACTTATCATTAGTTTAAAGAATTTTAAAAATAGCCACAGAGGCAGTGTTTGATTCCTCCGCTGAAGGGCAATCATCATGAGTGGGTATGAGTGATTATGGTAAAGGCCCAGCAGAAGAGCTTATGTGCCTACAGTCTTAATGAGGGCTGTGGAAATGACCCACAGCCCCACGCGTAACTACAGCACTGTTGTTTCTATGGTGGTAACGTCTCATCAGTGGCTCTATGTGTGTGCGCTGGAGTCGTTGTACAGCTTTTTAAAGCTGTACAAAGGCGCAAAAAGGTCAGAACCAGCTCTATAGGCATCGCCGTACATAGCACAAGTCAGATGTCTTTCACATACTTAAAAAAAGAATCATTTTTTTATTTTTAAAAGTCAAATTTGAGATTATTCTGCCGGAGCTGATCCATTTTTCCTTACAGGTGCCCCTGTTTCAGCTGCTGGTGTGTGTAGGAATTCTCTATAAACCTGTGGTCTGTAGCTGCTGCTGCTTAGCTTGATCAGGTGATTCTAGATTCTGATTGGCTGAAATCACCTAATCCAGGTAAACAGCAGCAACAAGAGCGAGTGCTGAAACAACAGGGCAGTAGCTCTCACTGATCAGTGTTTACGGCATAGTTAGGAAAAAATGTTGGAAATTTAATGAATCTATGGACATGTTTTTAGTTTTTAAGAGTCATACATGAGGGATGTGGAATCCAGCCCACCTTAAACCTAATAAACTGATATGTAACTAAAAGAAATGCAAAAGTTAATGTTTAATGTCATTGTTACACAGTGCTCCTGTGTTTATAAGAAATGACCTGCAATGGGTGAAATCCACAGAGTAGAATTACAGATGTTTTACCTGTATCGTGTAAAATCCATTTTAAGTGTATTATAATGCCCAGTTTTCACAAAAAACAACCCCATAGCATTTTGATCCATTCACGCATCAGCTGCATTCACACCGGCCACATGTAGCAATGTGCCGTTTCATGAACACGCGTTCGGCCGCTGGTGTTCACACTGGACACTCAGAGAGCGGCAGGGATTCTTCTTCTTTGGTTTTTATATTGTCTACTAGCGCTCGTCCACCACCTACCAGAGATGGAGGCTCGCATTCAAAGTGGTGCAAATCCCATTAATCCTGTTCAACTTTCAGCGTTTGATCAATGAACACCCAATTTGTGCGTAGAGCCCGCGACCGGACTAAAAAACTTGCGTAGCGACGTGTGATCACGAGCGTTTCGGACGCAGAAGCCTGAAATTCTAGTTTACGCACATTTGCCTAGACTTGATCGCAAGTTGATGCAGCTGCTGTGTAAGCGTCATTACTCACCAGCCCCTCCCAATCCACAAAACAATCGGGTTTTCACATTGTGACATCACAAAGTGGAGAGCAGCCCCTTCCAGGAAGAGTTTGCTCCGCCCCCAGGCTAGCAGACACACCCACTTTCTCTGTGGAGCTATCGGTGATCGGCTGAAGACATCCTGCTGAGGCGGGCTCTAGGCTGACGTCATGAAATGGGCGGAGCCCACAAGGAGCAAAAGGCGGAGCCTCCGAGATTGATTCGTCTTATAAACTGGAAAATATGCTGTGAAAACAACTCATATTTAATTAAAAAATTTCTAGTTTCTAGTTTGTCAAAGGTAATACATTATCAATTATATGGGTGTAGTTAACTTTGAAAGGCTTAAGAAATGGAGGATATAAACTCTTTAAGACTGTAAAACTCCTCACTACAAACTCTTGACACTTATCTCACAGACATGAACATTTTCACTCTTTCTCTCTTGTTTAAAGTCTCAAAGTTCAAAGCATTCATCACTCTTTTCGTAATGTTCGAAGACTCTTAAATATTCTTCATCATCCCTCTCCACCAGATACAGCAGAAATAGTTCTCTCACTCGTTGCTGAGAAAGCATTCGACCGGGTGGAGTGGGACTACCGTTTTTATTCACTTAAAACATTTGGCTTTGGCCCAAGGTTTATCTCATGGATGCGTATTCTCTACTCTTCCCCAGTCGCAGCAATTCGTACCAATAATAATCATTCACCTTTTGTTAAGCTGGGACGTGGAACAAGGCAAGGATGCCCTTTATCACCTTTATTATTCGCTTTGGTCATTGAACCTCTGGTAATTCCTCTTCGAGGCGATGATTCTATTAAAGGTATTCAGAGAGGAGATTCTGAACACAAAGTGTCTCTGTATGCGGACGACACACTACTATATATATCTGATCCACTACACAGCCTGCCTCATTTACTCACACTTTTGCGTAAATTTGGAAAAATATAAGGCTACAAAATAAATATGCACAAAAGTGAACTGATGCCCATAAATCCTGTTGCACTAAAAGATGTGTAAAAATTCCACACCATTTAAATTAAGCCAGCATAAATTCAAGTATCTAGGGATTTGGATCGCAAGCAATCATAAACAAACTTTTTCCATTGTTAGATAGTTTAAAACAAGACTTGCAATGCTGGCAATCCTTACCAATTTATTTGGGAGGCAGAATTATTGTTGTTAAAAGGAACATCCTACGTAAGTTTCTATATCTTTTTCAGTCGATACCTTTATTTTTAACAAAAAAATTATTTTCTAACCTAAATAAATTGATTTAATCATTTATATGGAATGGAAAGACTGCCCGCATTCGCAAAAATATTTTACAATACCACAAAGATTATTGGGGAATGTCACTTCCCAATTTCCAATACTATTACTGGGCTGCCAATATCCGTACATTGCTTTATTGGCTAAAGACATCAAGTCATAAGGATCTTAAATGGTTAAATCTTGAACGAATGTCATGTCAATCTGCCTCTTTACACTCTCTGCTTTGTTCAACAATACCACTGTCACAATCTCTCAACAAATTTTCTCAGAACCCAGTAGTTAAACATTCACTTAAAATCTGGGCACAATTTAAGAGAAGCCTGGGCCTTAAAAATATATCTATATATGCCCCAGTTGTGAGAAATATTATGTTTATCCCTTCTATAATTGATACATCTTTTACATATTGGTCCGCAAATGGTTTAAGAACCCTGAAGGATCTGTTCATCGAAGGTCAATTAGTTTCATTTCAGAGACTAAGAAGTGAATTTCGAATTCCCGATGTCCACTTCTTCAGATACCTTCAACTTCAAAGTTTTTATCTACCACACTCACCCATTTCCCCTTGCCACCACCAGACTCACTTCTTAAAAACATCTCCACCTTTAATCCACAATCAAAAGGACTCATCAGCAAAATCTACACAGCAATCAACTCATCCAACACAGATGCACTGAGAAAGTGGGAGGAAGATTTGGCTACAGACCTATCAGAGGATGTATGGCAGACTGCTCTTCAGGATATCTATATCTATTCATCTATTCATCCTCAATATGCTTAAGACAAAGGGTTACTCCCATCAAATTCTTGTTTATTGTATTGAATTATTTTTCTTTTATCGTGCAACAGGGTGGGTTTGTTTGTTTGGGGTATTAAAAAAAAGAGGTTTGAATGTCTTTTATACTGTATATGTTGCTGAATACTCAAATAAAAAGAAACTTGGTATAAAAAAAAATTCAAAGCATTCGTAGTAAAATAAGTCCAGTATTCCAGAATGAGAACTTGAGATCTGATCACGATAAAGATTTATTTAGATTTGGCAGACTGACTGCATGGTGTACAGGAGACACAACACAGAGAAGACTGACTGACAATCATGGCGCTGGACATGTGCAGGAAAAAAGAAAGTCTGCAAAATTGTACTGAAAGGAATCTGCGAAACAGCCAGAGCATGAACAATAAATCACGATATAATGAGGGAACAAAAAACAAAGGAAAAGAACATTACTGCACCTTATAGAAAATGGATTTATGTCACACAGCTTTTATACTGAAAATACTTTAGAAACATTTTCTCTCTTTATAGTCATCGGTCTTATGTCACTGAGAAATTTCTGTTTCTGGTTGTGCTTATTTCAGGTCACAGGGGGTTTGTCAAGCTTTTCACAAGCGACTCACTCGGCCGCTGGAGCTGTGGTCTCCAAACCCAGAGAAATCGCCTCCCTGCTCCGCAACAAGTTTGGGAGTGCTGATAACATTGCAGCTCTGAAGGACTCTTTGGATGAAACCCAGGGAGACGAGGGCGTCGGGCCTGGGGCATCACGGAACCTCGGGACCGGACAATTACAATCCAGCCCAAAGTACGGCAGCGAGGATGACTGTTCCAGTGCGACGTCCGGTTCTGCAGGAGCCAACAGCACCCCCGGAGCACCTGGAGGTCCTCCCAGCTCCAGGGTCAACACTCTGGACCAAGCCCAAGCCTCAGGCTTTGATGTCGTCCTCCACGAGATCCAGGAGCTCCGGGAAAACCAAAGCCGACTGGAGGAATCTTTTGACAACCTGAAAGCCCACTACCAGCGAGATTACACGATGATCCTGGAGGCCCTGCAGGAAGAGCGGTACAGGTATCAGGAGCAGAGACACCGGTTCATTGGATCTGCGTGTTTGTCTGTTTTCATGCATTTTTATCTGTTTGTGGTTTGCAGGTGTGAACGCTTAGAAGAACAACTAAATGACCTGACGGAGCTGCACCAGAATGAAATTCTAAACCTAAAACAAGAACTCGCCAGCATGGAGGAAAAGATCGCCTACCAGTCTTATGAAAGAGCCAGAGACACGCAGGTAAGTCTCACCTAGAGCATCTCCTAGTTCCTGCTTCACGAGATATTCCTCTAAGGTTTTTTTTCAAACTGAACTCGTAGGAGGCACTGGAGGCTTGCCAGACGCGCATCTCCAAGATGGAACTGCAGCAGCAGCAGCAGCAGGTGGTGCAGCTGGAGGGGTTGGAAAACGCCACGGCGCGGACTCTCCTCGGAAAGCTGATCAACGTGCTGCTGGCCGTGATGGCCGTGCTTCTGGTGTTCGTGTCCACCGTGGCCAACTGCGTCGTTCCCTTGATGAAAACGCGCAGCCGCACCTTCTCCACGCTCCTCCTGGTGATCCTGCTCGCCTTCCTCTGGAGACACTGGGAGGCCATTTCCGAGTACTTTCATCGCTTTCTGCTGCACCCCAGATGACCGGCTCAGAGAGGAACGTGAGGGAGGAGCAGAAGGAAGCCAGCGCGCGGTTTCCCTCCTTACCCGTGTCTGACATTCATTTGGAGAATAAACAGAGCGAGGCTGAATGTTTGGAGGAAACTTTGTGTCTTACGTGCAATGGTGGCGCCAGCACACGCTGCAGGAATCAGTGGAGGGACTTGAAGGATGCCCGGAGAGAACTGCACAATTGATTTCTCTCTTCTGAGTGAATTTGTTTACACGAGGAAAATTGTATTATTTCTTCAGAGGAAATTAGTTCTATTACTTTATGATGATTTCAGTGGTATTTTGAAAGTCACTGCTATTTTAATACAGCTGTTTTTTAAATGGTCTTTAACAGTGATGAGCTGACAGTGTTCTTAAGATTTTTTTATCCATGTTCCTTTCTTTCTCAAGCTTCCTCACTATCTTTGTGTCTTGAATTTCTTTCGGCCTGCTTCTGCCCTTTAGTCCGTTTTTCTGAGCTCGGGTGACCAAGTACGACTCTGTGCGCTCGCCGTACCTGCAGGTTGTGGTGCCTCCGCGTCAGCGTCCTTCTTCTGGAGTCACACTGGATCAAAAAGTTGTGCATTTGGGACTGTTTTATCTGGATGTGGTGAGTCAATAACACTGGTTCTGCCACAGCTGCGGTTCCACTATCAAAGGTGTGCGTTTGGAGTTGCGCCCCGCCAACTGGCTGCTACGTCTAAAGCTCTTTATTTGCAGAGAAACTGAATGAACATACTTGAAGAGCCGCTAATGTGCTCACAGACTCAGTGCTTCCGTACTGTTTCTACTAGTGACAATGAAACAGAAATCCTTATTGGTTTATTTTTTGTTTACTTTTGAAATGATGAATAAATTTCATGTTTTTGAAAGCTGAAGTGTGCGACTGTTCCTGAAACAAATTTGGGTTGAGATCCTTGGATGTACGCTTATCAAATCTTGGGTCTAAATTTAAACTCTTGAACTTGACTGATTATTAGAAGTCTCTTAGCTCATGTGTTATCTAGTGGGGTCCAGATGACCCCACCCTTACATTGACGTGTTCTCCCTACCATGACAAAGGTGGAAAAAGGTGGAGAGGATTTAAAGGAATCCGTGGACACCAGTGAAGATCACAAATCATTCAGTGCACTGTCTTGTGGGGTCCAGATGACCCCACTCCCAAAAATACAACTCTGTATTTTTGTAGTACCACTATCGCATCCAATGAGTACCTCCTAATTATTTTGAGCTGTCCAAACGGTTCTTCTCATCCCAAGCACTGAATAGCTTTGTTGTCCTGCATCTAATGAATAAAGCTTTATTCTTCTGTACATTCAGACGTGAAAAAGCCTGAAGCTGGATGGCCATTTTTCTTTTTTTAATTTTTCTCCCCTTAACTCCAACATTTCAAAAAACTGGGAACAGAAAAAGGGTCAAATGACTCGAGCCTGTCTATTGGATAAATTCACCTGCCAATCAAAAAGTGATTTGTTGTAACTGGGCTGTAGAAAGTCTTACTTGAAGTGTAAAGTTGACTCTTTAACTACAAACTACATGTGAGGTTTTTTTTTAATTGACAAATTTAATTAATTTAAACAACTAAAAAACTGCAAACAAATTTCTTAGTTGACAGTGAAATAGTGGATGGGTTTTCTGGACTCAATCCCAGTGATTTCAGAGCAAAGGTACACGCTGCACGGCTTGGCCGTCCATCGCCGGTCCACACACTCCTGAGATATCATGACGAGTCAAATGTCTTCCTCTGCTACATGTTTTTGGGCAGTGGGAGAAAGTCAGATGCATGCTATTAAAATGTGAAAGCATGGACCGCTATTAAAGGTTAATGAGTAAGTGAGTTTAGTGCTGCTGGATCTAAACATGAGACTCATATATGTTATGTGTCGCCTTTGCAAATCAGTGAACCTCTTTGCCTTTCCGCTGCTCCCTTTAGAGGTCGCCATGGCAAATAGTTGGTCTCATCAAATCCTCTCCTTTGCATCTTCCTTCTTCATATACCATCCATCCTCGTGTAGCAGGATGATGCTGCACATCTGCAGGCAATCCCCCTGACTACCTAGGGGCAGTTTAAAAACGGTTTGGTCCAGTACTCAAGCACTTGGTGTCTGGTGCTCAAACCCCATCCATTTTCTGGTGGCTAACCCTCTGTGCTTCCTGGTAAGTGTGGTGCTGCTGTCTCCCTGGGAATCTGCTTTGGGATTTTTAACCTAATTGTGTTTTTAGCTGGGAAAAGAGCTCTGGTATCCAGAGCTCCCCTCTACGCCCCAGTGCGCTTAAGGCGTGGATGAGTTTCTCCTCACTGCTCAGGTGATCTGTGTTTTGTTTGGTCTGAGCCTCTGCCTGTTTTTCAACATCTATTACTTGGATTTTAACTGATTTTTGTCTGTATTTAGGGGCAGCAGAGGCACACAGCTGCTTTTGTTTGGCTTTTTTGTTTTCTTTTTTCTTCCTGCTGTGACCACTTGCCACTCGTGTCCTCCCCTACATCCATGAACCTCTCTGGTCTTCCTCTTTCCTAGCTTTAATCTCAGCATCCTTTTGCCAGAATCTTCCCCGTTCCTCCTCTCAACTTGTCCAAAAATCTCCATCTGCTTCCCTGCATTTATCTTCAGAACATCTACCATGATCTGTTCCTCTGGATTTATTTCTGATCTGTCCTGTTCTCAAAGAGAACTGTAACCATCTTCATCTCTGCTTCCTCTAGCTCAGCCTCGGAGCCTCTAAACCAACAGCATGGCTGCTCTTGACACTGTCTTCTCCATCTCTCCGTTCATTCTTGATGACACTCTTTAGTCAAACATCTCACCTGAAACCTTCCTCCACTCGTTCCAGCCTGCTTGAGCCAGACTCTACACCTCTTTCATTTGCTCTGACATCACCTCCATGCTGCCTCAACCACTCTATGCTGCTCACACGCAGAGGAAACTTTTGTCTAGTCCACCTGACAATGTTCCTCCACCTCATGGCACGCTGGTGTTTGATGATCCCGGCTCTAATTGTTTGCAGCTGCAGCTCTGACAGGATCTCCTGCAGAAAAAGAAATGCAGACGCAGAGGAAGTATTTGCGTCTAACGCAGTGTTTATGTGAAACTGATCCGATGTGTGAGTGGAAATCTTCCAGGAGCTGCATTTCTGTTCCCGTCTTTCAGGATCATTGAACAGCGGTTTGACCTTCCAGGGGTGGCGCTGCTGCGTCTGTCTCTGTGTCGCTGCTTCCTCCACCTTTGTCCTGTCAGTCACTCAGACGGAGAAAACAAGAGTTCATTCGCTTGTGGGTTTCATCAAACCATTTGGAGATGTTTAGTGGAAGCCACATTTCAATTTTGCAGTCTTTCAAATTAAAACTTTTTCTTTACCATTAGTTGTGTTGGCATCTAATTATAGAAACCTTTTATCTGTTCTACTTATACCTTTTTCAACTCTCATAACAGAAACTTCTTTATTTTTGTTAAAATTCAAAGCTTCGTCACCTCTTATTGAGCTGCTTTGTCATTTATAGAGAGAAGCAAACATGACATTAAAATAAACCACATTGAGAAATGTCTGGGGTGATGTTTAATACATCTTATACTTCATTTATTTTTTTAATACAGTTAAATAGTAAACAATTCTCATTTTGGGCTGAAGGACAGTGAAGAGATGAGACCAGCCTTAACAGCGGCCAGGATCACTACAGTATCTTTAGTCATTCATGACTAAAAAGGTTTTCATTTCCAAAATTATTTGAGAGTCAACATCTGCAGAAACACGGATACCCATTTGATTGAAACATGTTTTTGTGAGGGCATGGAGACGCTTCCTTCTGGTGATGAGTTTGTGTTGAAATAACTATAAACACTGGCTCAAATAAAACCTTCTCGACAGACAACAGATCCTATACTTAGCAACCGATTCAGAGAGCTGTAAAGAGCCGCACAAGCTTTAACCCTTGTGCTATCTTAGATGACCCCACCCTTACACTGACGTGTTCTCCCTACCATGACAAAGGTGGATAAAGGTGGAAAGATTTCATGTAATCCATGGACACCAGTGAAGATCACAAATCATTGAAGAAAAAAGGTTCAGAGCACTGTCTAGTGGGTCTAGATGACCCAACTCCCAATGTTAAAGTGCCTAGGATAGAACAAGGGTTACAATATAGCTCTTGGTGTAAACAAAAACTGAGCTAAACTTCGGACTGGAAGAAGCTAAGCTGGATTTTGTAGGATGGAGTTTGTAGGAATAAGAAGGTAGATGCATTATATAATTTTTCTCAGTGCAACGTTTCTTTTGTGCACGTTCTCTGATCACCTTCAAGGAAAAAAATGTCTTTGGAAACAAATTAAAATGTGGGTGTGTGCATGGTTCAAGTGACCCAATTCGGATTTTTTCCTCTCATGTGGCACAGATCGGATATGACCGGTGAACATGTAAGCAGGAAAAAAAAGCGCATGAATTCAGATAGTCAGATCGGAATCAGGCCTCATTCATGTGGAAATAAATCGGATACATGCATTTGCGTGTGCCATGTAAGCAGACAAATCTGATACTCCCCAGTAATGCGAGTCGTACATCAGTGACGTCAACTCAGGACACCAACTGAGATCACATGACTTAAGGTGCTTTTGTGCGCTGATTTTGCTGTTCGAGGACAGCTGGAGCCACATCAGCGTGTTACCTTTGAGCCTCAGGCTTCAGACCCTAGTCGGAAACCGCCGTTATGTCCGTTCGCAAACGGTAACTAATGAAGCAGGACACCGTTGCTTTGGAACAGGATACAAGCCGTTTCTTTGCTTGGATCAAACTGTTGGTACAGCACGTCTGCAAACACTTCCTCATTCAAAACTCAGAGATCACATAAGCCGTCCGAGCAGCCCTCCTTTTTCCTCACGCCTCCAGTCGCTGCGTTGCTTCCATGACAGCCGCAGTAACAAAAGTCAGGAGGTCCGCGGAAGGCGGTAATGCTTCTACGTTACGTAGTCCTCAGAATGTCTATGTTTGATAGTTTCAGCATTGTATTGTGTAAATGTAAAAATCGGATACGGGTCACTTTTAAAAGATGTAAGCGGGTCGTCAAACAAAAACGGATGTAGAGAGAAAATTGGATTTGGGCATCAAGACCTGCAGTGAAAATGCAGCCTAAAGGCCCGTACACACATGGACGAATTTCGCCGACGTTTAACGCCTCGTGACTAAACAAAGGGCACCAATGTGAGTGGGCACACCGATGCGAAAAAACGCCACGCGTCAAAAAAAAAAAAAAAACTCCTCTGGTTCGTTTTTTTTCCGACGCGTCGAAATCTATTCGACCAATGAGAATGGCGCTTTTGCACACATGTCTGGAGCTTTTGAAGTTACAGTAAAACACAACTTGGGGGCGCTCAAACAAAAAACTGCCTTGCTGAGCACACATACCAGCGAAGAAGATAGACGTCTACTCTGCCGCGAAGAAATAATGACTGACATTCTAAAATATCCCCTTACCAAGTACCAGTTGGAGCTACTGGTGCTTAAAATATTCATGTTTTCTTTGTATTATTCTGACAAGCACGTAAATACTCTCTTCTTCTGAGTGAAAAGCGACTTTAAGAAGCGTAAAGTTGCGCAGCGCCACCTTGTGTACAGGAGTATTTCTGTTTTACATTAAGCGCCATCTAATGTCAGGGAATGAAATTGCATGTTCACTCGGCTCATCGTCAGCGAAAAAAAAAAAAAAAAAATAAAAATAAAAAAAAAAAATTCGCCTGGGTGTGAACACAAAAAACGTGGCGAAAAAAAGCTGGCGAATAACGCCTGGCGAATATTCGTCCCGGTGTGTACGGGCCTTAAGAGCACAAGGGTTAAGGAGGGGCTACCAACCCAAAACTGAATACGGGGGGGGAAGAAACTTGTGTAATTACAAACAGATTTCATCCAGTTACATCTGCACAAGGAAACCAGTACTGAGATTCAAGAAGATTTTATTGTTAAACAAATTCACAACAGCAAATTAAAAAATGTTCAAATGTTTGCATTTAAGTTGCAAATGCTCTGAAAAGAATAGACAGACATTCTTAAGGCAAAGATCTGAATGCAAATCCATTCTAAAAGATGAGGCTTTTGCTAAAAACAGAATTTAAATCTTATTCCTTTTTCCCTCTTTTGCCAGTTCTTTTAGAAGCGGGGGCCTCACCATCAGCCTTGGCCACCCTCTGGGATACTTTTGTTGTCCTTTTGGTCGACTTTGCCACTTCAGTTGCAGTTGAAGTGGAGCTTTCTTCAGGCTCTTTAGATTCAACTTTCTTAGCTTTTGGCTTCTTTGCTGGAGCAGCAGCCTTTGGAGGAACATTTTCATCTTTCTTTGACTTTTTGGGAGGCTTCGGTTCCTTAAAGAGAAGTGATAATTCCAACGATTCAAATCATCCAAATTTCAGTCCTTCAGTGGTCAAAGAACAATTTCCAAAACCCTATATAGTCATTTCATTGTGTGAATGGAAGATTCCCATATGACAGTTTGAATTTCCCTTCTAAAGAGCTTCAAAAGTAAAATTTCTCTTTTAACTGTAAAATCTCTTAAGCTCATCTCACCTTTGAGGCCTTTTTCTCCCCATTTGCAGAGGTCTTGGCAGTGGCCCCTGGGGAAAAAAAAGATCAGAGTGAGGGAAATGATTAATTTAAATAAAAGCCTTTTTGCTTCAATTCAGACAAAACCTCATCTTCACACCTGTTTTTTTGGTCTTCGTTCCATCCTTTGCCGCTTTAACAGCTTTCTGCACATTTGGGTCCACATTTTCAGCTTTTGGCTTTAACTCCTTGACTTTTGGAGCCAGCTAAACCACAGGAAGCAACTGTCAGTGAGTTCCGTTAATGAGTAGCTGTGCAATTGGCATGATCTTACTTTAAATTTGCCCTGCGCGCCTGTGGTGGCGGCGGCGGCGTTGGCTGGCCTCACCAACGTGCCGCTCTCCATTCCTTTTTTCAGCGCGTTGCGGACCAAGTGCTTCAGCCTCACCACGTCCACAGAGGGATACGACTGTTTGATGTAGCTCTGGATGGCTTGAGAAGAAGCGCCTTTGCGGGAGTCGAGAGCAGTGAGGGCCTCTTTCACCATGACCGCTGTCGGCGGATGAGCGGCGAGTTTACGCAGCGCCACGGCGTCTAGACAGGAAGGTCAAGTTGACAGGTTATGGTTGAGACGCGTAAAGTTTGGAGACGTTTCTGCGGTTCTGTACGGACCTGGCGTCTTCTCAGCGGTCCGGCTCCGTGCATCACCTGAAGTGGACTCAGCGGAACCAACGGGGTCCATGGACGACTTTTTGGAAGGCAAAACCGAACAGGCGTAAATCTGCGCCATCGTGCCGCGCGCTTTATGCTGCCGTTTCCGGTAAAACGAGACCAGGTGAATCTAATCTGACCTGATTAGACCAAACCAACAGGCAAAGCAAGCACAAAGACCGTTTTCCAATTCGACAAAGTAAAAATCCCGTAATGAAGTGTGATTTGCACTGTGCTGTTTTCAATTATGATTAATGTTGTCTATAATAATTCCACCGGATATGAATTTGGGATAGGAAGGCATTCTTTGCAGATGATGGAGCCTTGTTGGGAGAGGGGACGTAATCCGTTCTGTGGAGAGAAAGGTGCAAGACGCAGATAAGTTATGGAGGTGGGAAACTGCTCCTATGATTGGGGTTTCACATTTTCAGGGGCTAAACCACAATGCATGTTTGTGAACATAAAATTATATGGAGAAGTATTGGAGCAGGATGTTCAATAGAGGTGCAACGATTCATTTTCAACAACCATTTGATTCATATCATAATTTCTGGCTGCCGATATGATATATAGTTGATATTGGTTCATTTTGAATGATCCGATTCTCTGACCTAAAGTGGATCCAGAACATCTTTATCCAAACTTCCAGCAGTGAGACTCAGACAGAAATTCCTGCTACTGAACAGTGAAGTTTTCCACATTCTTGGATTTCTTCCAGATCATCAAGTGTAAATGAAATATGTGTCCAAACAAACAAGTAAACAAGAATGAATGTCAAATAGAGATAGAGATATAGATATTCTTTATTGATCCCACATTGGGGAAATTCAATTGCTACAGCAGTTTAAAAAGCAGAGGAGAAGAATGACAGCAATGTGCAAAAGAATGAAGAGTGTTCAAAATGTGCAAAAATACAATAAGTGCAAAATTAGAAAAAGTAATGACTTATGTACACTATTAATTACGACATTCACATTTTAGTTTCCTAAAGTTCAGCCCACTGTTGTTTTTTTACATCCAAAGAATCCAAAGGGAACATTCTTAGAACATTCCAGCACACTGGATGGTCACATGACTTTATACAAAGTCTGTCCACACATTGGACTGGAATGATGGACTGATCTGTGTTTGATGATGTCATCACGTGTGTAGTCTGCTGTGATGCACTTGATGGTTTTTCTGTTATAGTAAAATAAATCCAAATGGTATATTCCACACAATTAGTGATATAGTTGGTTTAATTAATTTTGAAATGACTTTACAATGTTTTAGGTCGATTCTATTAACAACTTACCTCTGACAGATGGATCTGGTTGGATCATTCATCGATTAAGTCGATTAATCGGTACACCCCTAATGTTCATGCCCCCACAGATCCAAATCTGTCTCCATAGTTTCCATATGGATCTACCGGATGATATTTTACAGGATCCACAGATCATTATTTCTGTATTTAATTCAACTTTCAGTGACATTCTGTGAGAGCTAAAAGCACTGACTGTGATGAGGGGAGATTTTCAGACAACACAACTTCACTAAAACTAAAGTCAGCCAAAGTATTTCTCAATGTTGAAGCCGGCACAGAAGTGATGCATTAAGAAAACTCTTCTCTGTGTTTAAAATGTGTAAACATGTATGTACAAACTGTTTCTTTCAGGAGAAAAACTTGACTCAAACGGTGACTTCTCTGCATTTCATGAACACCACAAGATGGCGCCAAACAAGCTCAAGTTACCTCTAAGAAACCTCTAAGAAAACTCGTGATATAAATGCATTACAGCTCAGTGATGATTATCAGACTGATTGAGATAATTGGGAGTTTTGGGTCAATTTATAAATGTTAGAATTTTATTATAACATGAGGAATTTTGATTCAGTACTTGCAGTTTTAACTGTTTAAATGAATCTGTGTTCGGACATGATGAATTAAAACTGAAGATGGACATGAAACTGAATGGATGCAAGGAAATGCAAAAGAAAAATACATTTAATATCCAACAGCATGCGACCTCTATCTATGGCAGCATTATTATCTCATAATTCAAAATATTAATCTATGCCAGAAATGTTTTTTTTTGATTTTCCCAATGAAGCTGCGTTCGTCTATAATGAAAAAAAAAAGAAAAAGCAATCTGCCAACCCCCCCCCCCCCTTTTTTTCTTCTTCAATGCTGCTCATTCTGTAACTTAATTAAAATGATTTAAATACATGGTATTTGATATTTCATTTTCAAAAATTTCTCTGGTAAATGTACAGCAAAATTAAACAAGACATATCCAATTTGACAATTATAATGGATTATAATTGCCAAGAGCGGATTGCATTTTTCACATCCTCCTCGCAAAAAGTGTTGCATAATTTAATTCCAGTCAGCATTTCCGGGGAAGTGGGGGGTGTCATTGTGAATGCTAACTATAAAGTGAGATGGGGTGCTTGTCAACCAGGGCCTAGCTAAAATGACTGTGTGGGATACATTTAATAGATTTTTATTTAAAATCAGAATTTTTTCTGCTGTGCTGGGTCTCAGCCTGGTTCTTCTTTGGCTGACGACTTCGCCAGCCTTAGAGAAAATCCTCTTACAGGGCACAGAGGAAGCTGGTGTGCATAAAAACAGTTGTGGGTATCAAAACTTGTGGACAACCCAGCATCTCAGTGGGTCCTCAGTTCTCGGAATGAGGATACTTTAAGCACCTAGAAAGAAATCAATAGCCTCTTGTCATGCACCAGCTTAAAATGAGCATACAGTGGTGGACAAAATTGTTGGAATCCCTCAGTTAAAGAAAGAAAGTCCACAATTCTCACTGAAACGACTTAAAACGTTCAAAAGTAACAATAACTTAAAATTTTTCGAAAATTAAATAATCCAAATCAGCCATTACTTTTGAGTTTTTGATTAACAGAATTAAAAAAAAAAAAAAACTACTGAAATAGGGCTGGACAAAAATGATGGTACCCATAACTTAATATTTTGTTGCACAACCGTTTGAGGCAATCACTGCAATTAAACGGTTTCTGTATTTGTCAATGAGCCTTCTGGGGGGTATTCCAGGAAGCATGTTTAAACTAGCCTGACTTTAACCCTTAACTCTGGCTGAAATCTGCCTGAACTTGCTTACTCTGGGTATGTCTGTTCCAAAAGACCGGAAATGAGTTGGCGTAATTACGCTTGATTCGGTAACCTTAGGTTAATGCACGTGCACAGCAGGTACATAAAGACATTCTCAATAGATCGCCAATTTCCGGAGTCACCATGGAAACGCGTCGTGGAAAAAAAAAAGAAAGCGCTACACTTCAGTGAGACAGAGTCTGAGATTATAATGACGGCGTATGAAGATTATACATCCATCAAAAAAGTAACACGGCTGCATCATCAAAAGAAAGAGTTTCTGCTTGGAGAAAAAGAAAAGACAAAGTAAACGCACGAGTTTCTGATCTTATTTCCATTTGCCTTGTGACGCATATATATATATTAACTAATCCAATTTTGCCAACTTAAATGAAATACTTCTATTGGTAACAAGTTGAGTTAAATTTATTCAACCCAATTTCTTACGTCTATAAAAATCAATAATTGTTTATACAACTCAAATATACATATTTATCTAACTAATAACTTCAATTCAATTAATCTTTTTTTCCATATTAATTAATTATAATTCTTGAACTCTCATATGTCTAAGTTTGAGCAGGCAGATATACTCATTTGTATAGCAATGAAAAGAATGAAACAATATCCACAGCGTGCATAAATTCAGTTAGGAATTTTCCACCATTGTTCTTACAGTCATTGATGGTAAGGGTGCTATATAAACTCATCATCCTCTCCCTCCCTCTCACTCATGGTGCAGAGACTTAAGCACAGTAGGACAAAATAACTCGGCAAAACACAGTAAAACAGCTAAACAACTAAACACATTTGGTCAAAAACCCACACTTAAACCCAAATCCGTCCAGACAGGAAAAGGGAATGGTATCCCACAATCCCTTGCACTGCCCATCTAACAGCAGCACCAAAGGTACACCTACTTAATTGAATTAATGTAAATGAAAGTAAAATAACTGTCTGAAAACTTGGTGTTATTTTTAAGCTGACTTAACAAAAAATGATTTATCTTAACTGAAGCAAATAATTAAGTTAGATCAACAATGTAAAAAAGTTTATCTTTACAACATCCATATGTGGTCTTATCATCCTCTCATGGTGGAAAAAGTATTATCTGAGCTTCTTCATCCACTAAATCATCTTCAAATGGACACGCCATGCTGCTTCACCTCTCTGAAAACAAACTAACCTTCAACTAAACCTGCTCCAGACCAGGTTATGTTCAGAGCATGAGTTGCCATGGCAACTTGAAATACCCTGAAACATAACTCCACTTCTGGAACCGAAAGCTGACGTTATCAACTTCCTTATCCTCAAACTTACCGTGGGAGCTAGCATAACCTGCTTTCTGGAATACCCCCTGCACCTGTCCACAGGTATTTTGGCCCACTCCTCATGAGCAAACTGCTCCAGTTGTCTCAGGTTTGACGGGTGTCTTCTCCAAATGGCATGTTTCAGCTCCTTCCACAGATGTTCAATGGGATTCAGATCTGGGCTCATAGAAGGCCACTTCAGAATAGACCAACGCTTTTCTCTGAGCCATTCTTGGGGGTTTTTGGCTGTGTGTTTTGGATCGTTGTCCTGTTGGAAGACCCATGACCTGAGACTGAGACCAAGCTTTCTGACACTAGGCAGCACATTTCTACCCAGAATGCCTTGATAATCTGGAGATTTCATTTTACTTTGCACAACTTCAAGACACCCTGTGGCAGATGCAGCAAAGCAGCCCCAAAACAGAACTGAGCCTCCTCCATGTTTCACAGTAGGGACAGTGTTCTTTTGGTTGTATGCTTCATTTATGAGTCTACCAACATAGAGCAGATGTGTCTTACCAAAAAGCTCCAGTTTTGTCTCATCTGTCCAAAAGACATTTTCCCAGAAGCTTTGTGGTTTGTCAACATGCATTTTTGCAAATTCCAGTCTGGCTTTTTTATGATTTCCTTTCAACAGTGGTGTCCTCCTTGGTCGTCTCCCATGAAGTCCACTCTGGCTCAAACAACGACGAATGGTGCGATCTGACACTGATGTACCTTGATCTAGGAGTTCACCTTTAATGTCTTTGGAGGTTGTTCTTGTCTCTTTGGATACAGTTCGAACTGTCTCCTCAATTTGTCATCAATTTTCCTCTTCCACGTCCAGGGAGGTTGGCTACTGTCCTGTGGGTCTTAAACTTCTGAATAATATGTGCCACTGTCGTCACAGGAACTTCAAGCTGCTTAGAGATGGTTTTATAGCCTTTACCTTTACCATGTTTGTTTATAACTTTGTTTCTAATGTCCTGGGACAATTCTCTCCTTCTCTTTCTGTGGTCCATGTTCAGTGTGGTACACACCTTTTCACCAAACAGCAACGTGACTATTTGTCTCCCTTTGAATAGGCAGACTGACTGATTATGGGTTTGAAAACAGCTGAGATGTCAATTAAAGTACATACCTGGGTTCATCATGACCCCCTTGGCAATTATTTCTCAGTCTTTACATCTACTCTTCCCGCTGTCTTAGCAGAGCTGGGAAGATCATAAAAGACAGTTCCCACCCAGGCTCTGGACTGTTTGACCTGTTGCTCTCAGGCAGGCGCTACAGATGCATCAGATCAAGGACAAACCACCTCAAAAACAGTTTTTTTCCCCAAAGCTATAACCATCCTGAACTCCCACATGCACTGACACTGACAGCTCCACCCCCATGTCTCCCTCTTTCACTATGCGCATCATGTCAACACCATCTCAATATGTGCGATATATTCCCATCAATGTGCAACATAGTAAGTGCAATACATCTCTGCCATCATGGGCATAACTGTTTTTTGTTTTATTTTAACTACTACCTCTCCGTGGAAATTTTCTATTTTCTATTGCACATTTTGCACCTCTGTACATTTTTTGGTACTTGGTATATTGTATTCTTCATTTTGTGAAAATATTTTATTATTCTATTATTTCTGTGAAATCATTTTCTATGCATGTCAGCACAAAATTGTGAGCGGCTTTTTTTTTCTCATTTCATTGTAAACACATATGATGCAAATTGTACATGTGCACAGTGACAAAGGTTTTTTTTCATCTTTTTCTTCTTCTTTTCTGGAGGTACCATCATTTTTGTCCAACCCTATTTCATTAGTTTGTTTTTTTAATTAATTCTGTTAATCAAAAACTCAAAGGTAATGGCTGATTTTGATTATTACATTTTCAATAAATTTTAATTTATTGTCACTTTTGAACATTTCAAGTCATTTCAGTGAGCATTGTGGACTTTCTTTCTATAACTGAGGGGTACCAACAATTTTGTCCACCACTGTAAATGAGGATGAGGATGGTAAGCCAGCTCTTTAAATCTTGGCTCCAATAAGGTTGCCATTGACAGAGCTGTGACCTTCTCCAGAGCTGAAAACCTCTCACATAGATAATTCATCCGGTTAGTGGCCAGTTTCTCCCCCAGTGGGCGTGTAATCTGTCCACATCGGCTTGAGATGTAATGTTTCAGCATTTTAATTATTAGAATGACTTTGGAGGCCGACACCCATTTTTCTGCAGAAAGCTCAGCCGTGGCCAGTTGAAATGGCAAAAGAACGCTCAAGCAGTGGACATGGTAGTCCTCTGAGGTGAATGGAGGGAGGTCCGTATGGAGGGTGGCCAGAGCTGCCCTCAGTGGCTCTCTCTCCTTCAACAGCGTTTCCAACATACTGAATGTGCTGTTCCATCTTGTTTCCACCTAAGATAAGACGGCAAGTACGTTTTATGGAGAGAAGAAAATAACACAATTACATTAACTACAACAAAAGCAAAATCTTAACAGCCAAGCAGTAATCACCTCTTGAATTAATTTATGCTCTGGCCTGGCCAGCTGTTTCTGCATCTCTGACAGCTTCTCCTTGGCTGTGGTGCTGGATTTAAAAAGACCAACGATCCTACGGCCCCTACTTCGGGTGTCCTCCAGCTCAGGGGGTTTGGGCAAGGGACCTTTTCACCATCAAATTAAAAATATGTGCAAAACACATTACATGCTGAAGAAGAAGTGCACACGCAACCATGTTGGGAGCACAGTCTGTAACCAGGCCTGTCACCTGGAAGAAAGATTCCAACATGTTCACAAATCATGTGTATTAGGTAGTGGGAGGCCATATTGATGAATAATCTGGACTTGTATTGATCTCACACCTTCCCTTTAATTCCCCATTCTTCCATGAGGAGATTTTTGGGGAAACTTCTGAACCCCCCAGGACCACACAGGCCAGCTTCACCTAGAATGAACAAAATCAAACTGAGATAAATAAACTGAAGCAATGCTCAAAGCAGGATGTACCTACCTCCTCAGTGATAAAATGTCATGTTCCAGCCCAGTAGGCATCCATGCGAATGGATGTCCACATGGCTGCTGTTAGGCTGACAGCAGAGGCCCTGCTAAGCACAGCTAAGGCCTTCTCCTTTTTGGCATTGTACTTTTCCTCCACCAACCATTGTCCTCAAGGCCTTCCTACTAGGAATTGTGTAGGAGGGGTCCAAAAGGCTGAAAAAGGCTTAGAAGTGTCTTTAAATGAAATACAGCTCATTATGTACACAAGCATAGATAATGTAAATGCTACATAACTATTAGCCACCTGGGGCGGCCATGGTGCAGCGGTAGGGCGGTCAACCCATGATCATAAGATTGCAGGTTCAATTCCCACCTTGCACGCCCATGTGTCAAAGTGTCCTTGGGCAAGCCACTGAACCCCACCTTGCCTCTGGTGGGAGGTTGGCGCCAGTGTCCGGCAGCAGAGCCGCCGCCAGTGTGTGGATGTGTGTGTGCATGGGTGAATGGGACTGTGACTGTAAAGCACTTTGGGCCTTTGTAAGAAGGTAGAAAGCGCTATATAAGTATTTACCATTTACCTTATCTTGAAGCCCTTGACTTTAACAATTGAACATAGTTGTGCATTCATTACAATCATATCCACCAATGCAGCATCAAGCTCTTGCTTTCTTGACACTGCAAAACATACATCACATGAAGAAAATAAACGCTAGGCAAAAATGGTAAAATATTTGTCTTAAACCCATGGCACGTTAAGGCACGTTAATGTTGGTAGCGGGGTCATCTGGACCTTTTTTTTTCAATGATTTGTGATCTTCACTGGTGTCCATGAATTACATGAAATCCTCTCCACCTGTATCCACCTTTGTCATGGTAGGGAGAACACGTCAATGTAAGGGTGGGGTCATCTGGACCCCACAAGATGGCACAGGGGATATAAAGGATTCCTTTTTAAAATGACAGAAATACCTATTTCAACTACAATTATCAGCAATAGCTATTAAATAATGTTAATAGTGTATTACCTTATTGGGAGAAACCTAGATGAAATGATCCTAAGCCACAGAACGTTTTTTACCAGGAGCCATGATGTTGATTGCGATACAGGGCAACAACCGAACTGATCTGGAAATGTTGTTTGGGATTCATTTGTATTTATAGACATTAGCGCGCCTGACTGTTCAAACACAAGTGACATCTGATCCCTGGTTCGACCGAACGATGCATTCGGCGCGTCATCAACCACGTGATCTGCCAAACATTGGCCCCCCGAAACATTGTGCTGAACCACTCTGCTCCATGACGATGAAGCATCCGTGTCAAACGGGCCATCCCTACTGTTTTCTGTCTGCCATTAAACCTATTGCACATGGATCCAAACGCCTCCGCCTCGTTGTCACACATGAACACAGAAACATAAAGGCCTGTTCAGCGGCCACATTTGTTACAAAAACCAACCATGAAGATATTTCTGTTGGATATCAGCAGCCAACATAGACACACCAACATCAAATGTTTATCTGAAAAATGTTTAGAGGAATTTTTGATCATTTACCAAATCCAAAACTGATCATAATCTATATCGAATGAAGTCATTGTAGTCATTATACCCAGGTGCCATTTTTTCTGGATGTTTTTCATAATGATGCTAAGTAAGTGGTTCATCAATGCACAGATGTAAGAACTGAAGCTGCGTACATGGAACTTGCACTTTTTTACACCAACAAATGAGTGTTTTGCTTCACAGCAGTCATAAGTTCTCCACTCATTGTGTTTGTACAAATGTGTCCCTATTGTCCTACTTCTCCCCCCTTACTAGCATATACAGATCACATATGAAAAGTTCTGATAAAGGGGCATTTTTATAAACACTTTTTAAAAAAAAAAAAGTCTCAATGCTTGTGGTAAACAGCTGGAGATTTTTGTACTCATTTTCTGAAGCAGTTAACAAGCAAGCTCCTTCAGTTTTCTATGTAAAGATCAAGAACTGTAGGTTTAATATTATCCACCATGTAGCAATAGCTGTTGCATTGTTGTAGTCAGAAAGTTAACGAAAGTTGAAAACGTTTTAAACTTTCTCTGCTTTCGTGTCAGATGATATATTAACTGTTCCTGACTTTGTTTTTAATCATTATATTCTCAAAGGTGCACCAAACCCAAGCTTCAAAATTCTTGTAAAATTCAGTTCCTGATAAATCAAAAGACTTTACAAAAAGTCTTAAGCTGATTGTGTTGCTCAGCCTTTGACACTTTTCTTTGAAAGTTTTTCATGTTCTTCATGTGCATGCAAAGGTCTTCCTTGGTGCAGCAGTGTTACTGTCTAAACATTTCAGCATGAAGTCTTGGTTAGTGTGTGTGTGTGTGTGTGTGTGTGTGTGTGTGTGTGTGGCTTGTTGCCCTTATAAAACTGACTGAAGTGGACTTAACGATCAGAAGCAGGAGTGTCCTGGCCACAGACACTGTTGTGTTCTTGTGACACAAAACAATAAAAATGAAATGTGGGAAAACAGTAAGTCGACTGCTTGTTGTAAAAGAGATTAAAGTTAGAAAACTTGATAAACAAGGCAAGAAACAGATCTGAATCATGTTCGCACTAAGGTGGTGGACTTTGTACAGAGATGTTGACACCGTCCGGATTCCAGCCCAGGTTTTCCTACCTTCTCCATTCCAGTCTTCACACCTGCAGCTCCTCACAATCAGCCCAGCATGAAGCAGCCAAGATCCAAGACTCCTCTGCCAGATGATCTTCTGATTCTGCTCTGTTTCAGATCAGCTCCAGCTCACTGTCCAACTCCACCATCACCGCTAGAATCTCTGCCTCCAATGCGGAAATGCTGTGGCGTTTCATCGCTGCCATAAATTGAACGAGCGCAAAGACAACCGAGCGGGTGTATTCAGGAACTGAGTGAGGAACCTTACAACCGCGCAGGCGCAATGCTAACCGAGCGACCCAGCAATTTACAACTGCACGCCTGCAATCCAAACTGAGCGGTGATCCTGTGCGCTCACTTCCCCTTGCGCGCTCGGCTGGGTTTGCGCGCAGTGTTAAGGGGGCGTTTTTGTCACTTTGGGGGGTGGTGTTCAGGGGTGTCTTTGTCACTTGGGGGCGGTAACGTTTCTGGTTTATCTGATTGGCCGAAATTTGCATGTCAAATCCAGCGGGATTTTTATTTTTTTAGAGCAGCGGGTGGCTTGAGCTGCATGCGACTCTGCTTCTTATTGTATTTTCTATATACCGTACTTTCACAACCATAAGGCACATTTAAAAGTCTTAAATTTTCTCCAAAATGTACGGAGCGGCCTTAATGTGTTGTGTGACTTCGGTAAAGAGGACCTAGGAGAGAACAGCTTGAGAAGGGTACGGAGAGAGGTGAGGATGTGAAAGAAGACACCCCCCCCCCCCCCATAGTAAAAAGGTGCAGATATGTTCGTAATGCAGAACAACTTCGTTTTGGAAACCCTGGTAATGCAAAGAGAAGCGATTATGAAGCACAAACTGCAAGTTATCAGCTACTCGGAGGAACATGGGAATCTCAACTCAACTCAGCTCTCAAGTCAAGCTCTGCTACAGCTTCAGCTCCAGCCTTCAGGTCAAGTTCTGCCTCAGCCCTGCGCTTCTGCTCCTGACCTCAGACCAAGCTTTGGTTCTGTTCTGCACCAGCCCTTTGGCTCAGCTCTGCCTCAGTCCAGCATTGGCTCGGCTCCAACCCACAAACCAAAATCCACTCCTGCTCTCTGGTTCCAGTACAAGTTCCAGTTCTCGGACTCAGCCCAGCCAATCTCTCAGTTCTGCAAAGTCTGTTAAAAAAAAACAACTCTTTGACTAACCTCTGTTGTTGTGTGCCTGTGTCCCCTCTTACAGATGTGGCATCTGCATTGACCGTGAATAATATATACAGTCAGGACCATAAAAATTTGGGCAGAGACACATTCTTTCTAATTTAGTTTCTGTACATCACCAAAGTGAATTTTAAATAAAACAACTCAGATGCCATTGAAGTGCAGACTTTCAGCTTTTATTCCATGGGTTGAACAAAAAGATTGCATAAAAATGTGAAAAACTAAAGCATTTTTGAAAAAACAATCCCTTCATTTCATGGGCTCGTAAGTAATTTGACAATTGACCTCCATGCTATTGCATGGGCAGATGTGGGCAATTACCTTGTTATGTCATTATGAGTGAAGCAGATAAAAGGCCTGGACTTGATTAGAGGTGCTTGCATTTTGAAGATTTTGCTGTGAACAGACAACATGCAGTCAAAGGAGCTCTCCATGCGGGTGAAAGGAGCCATCATTGAGCTGAGAAAACAGAAAAAAAACATGTGAGAAATTGCTACAGTATTAGGAGTGGCAAACTCAACAGTGTGGTACATCCTGAGATAGAAAAAGAAAGCACTGGTGAACTCAGCAACTCAAAAAGACCCGGACGTCCATGGAAGACAACAGTGGTGGATGATCGCAGAATCTTTTCCATGGTGAAGAGGAACCCGTTCAGAACAGCCAACCAAGTGAACAACACTTTCCAGGAGGTAGGCGTATCAATATCCAAGTCTACCATAAAAAGACAACTGCATTAAAGTAGATCCAGAGGGTACACTGCAAGATGCAAGTGTGACCGAATGCCCTCTTATATTCACGCCCCAAATGGAGACTGGATTTGGTAGTGGTTAAAAATATACAATTTATTAAAAACTTAACACAAGTTCCATAAAAGAGACATTTACTGTATACTCTGACAGTTGGACTGTGCCTCAATGATGGTGGCTGCCTCCAAGGACTCCTCAACCCCACTACACTGGTGGGTAGCCAACTAACAACACCAAGGGATATCGCCAATCCAACCCTAGCCAGGAGGGACCTGCTCAGGGCCCAAATACACAAACAAACACAACACCAAGGTTATAATAGTTTCGGATTTTTTATTAGTTTTAGTTTTTATTTCGTTTTGAATTTTTCTTTTTAAATTTATTTAGTTTTAATTAGTTTTTAGAGGCAGCTTTACTAGTTTTTATTAGTTTTTATTTTTTTGAAATTGCTTCGTTTTAGTTTAGTTTTTATTAGTTTTAGTGTTAGTTTTAGTTTTTTCTTTTTTTTTTTTTTTTGTAAATTAGGATATTTATCAGGTGCATGATTCAAAATCACCAGAATAAGTATTGTATAATAAAAACTCAATCAAAGATACATTTTGAAACACTTATTATTCAGAGGACACAAGGACAACCATCCTTAAATCAAAATACAACAGCCGATGACAGCATTACGTTATCTGCTCTCGCTTCTTTTTCGGGGGAGGGCGGGCAACAGGCTAGCTTGTCTAGGTACTGTTGATTTGCATTTTTGCGTGCGCTTCTTAAATGTACTTTAGGTTCGTAGGGTTTTTCCCTTTGAGGAGCGTTCCACAAATTTTGTCTCCTGCTTCGACTACAAGGCACTTATTTTTGTTTTCGACGCTGTTATATCCAAAAAAGTCCCAAATAGGACTCTCCCGCTTTCTCCCAACTTTTAATGCAGCCATCACGCTCATGTAAATGTCTATGACCACGCTAGCCGGCAGTGTCTGACAGACATCATGTGACGTCACAGTCAACGTGATGCCGTAAGGGTCAGATACACAGTAAAATTATCAGCGTGAAGTAAATAAACTTTATTTCAACCCAAAAGACTTATGTATTAACAAAGACGAAAACTAAGTCTTTTTTGGGGTTAATATTATTTAGTTTCAGTTCGTTTTATTCACACAACAAACAGTTTTAGTTAGTTTTCGTTTTTTTAAAAACTCTTGTTTTTATTTTTATTTCAGTTAACGAAAATGTTTTTTCAGTTCTAGTTTTAGTTTTTTCGTTCGTTTTCGTTAACTATAATAACCTTGCACAACACAACCCCAAACGTGATTAAAATAAAATACAAAACAGAGGAAGTGCACCTGAGCAGGACACAACTACTTGTAGGCTGAAACAGGGGTCCCCCTTACACAATGCTACCAGCTACTGAAAGGAGGAAGGGAGAAAGCAGCCACCCCCAGCCAGGTCCAACAACAAGAGACTAAAAGTTTAAAAAGGATAAAAACAAGGGTGTCAAGTTTGATTAAAACATTAAAAGCAAAACAGCAGTGGCAACTCTGCTGGAAAAAGACAAATAAGTTAGTTCTCCCTGGGACAAACACATCCTGTTTACAAACCCTTATGTTACCTCTCATGCCCGAGGGTCAGAACTCATTCCACCACCTGTTAGTATAAATACAGTTTGAAATGTTGCAAACTCAAATGCTTAAAAACTTTAGTAAAAGGACTCAAAAGCTTAAAAACTTTAGTAAAAAAGGTCCACATGTCAAGCTCACCCACCAAAGTCAAACCAGCATCTAGCTGGGACTTCCACAGCTGCTATTTATCAGCCTCATGGGCCAATCACAGCTCAACAGACAGGTGCTGGCCATGAATGTTAACCTATGGTACACCATGAGGGACAAACTACCACCCACAGCCCTGCCTGTCACATTTACCCCCCCCCCCCCCCCTTTTTTTGTATCCGTGCCCCATGGATGAAAAAACAAAACATGAACAAATCTACCTACTTAACACCATGGTCGAAAAACGGCTGTAATGCAACCGTCTTGCCTAGTTACCTGGGAGTTTGTAGCCCCATCTGCCCGATTTAGCACTGATGCTGGGAGATGATGCAGGTTTCTATGTCGTCCTGCTGTGGCGCGTGTAGTCCTCCTCGGACCTTCTGGGTCAGCCCCAGTGGGTACCATTGGAGCTAGGAAAGGTTCTGTAGGATGGACGCACTCTTCTTGAGCTGTAGCATTGTCCACAAGGTCACTTTGAAAGGGGATTTGTACTTTAGATGGTTCAGGTTGGCCTCCTATGGGGTCAAGCATGACCCATGCACCCTGGTTGTCCTCCCACCCACTAGACTGCATTCTGGTTACCTGAGGCACTGCCTGCGTGTGAGGCAGCTCTGAGGCCCGATCCACATTGGTCGCCTTCATCATGGTTCGGTGCACTTGACGAATCCTACCCAGATCTTGAACGGGTGCAACTGAGTACACAACTCCATCTGGTGCAGGGGCCTGTATTACCTTATGTAAAATAGGACTCCAGGCATCCTGAATCTTGGTGCGACCGCGCACCAAGATTCCAGGTACACTAGCTGCCCCTCTGCCAATGGATCACAGAGGGTTTGTCGGTCATGCCGGTCTTTGCGCTTTAGTGCAGCTGCCTGTAGACGTTCCCTGGCACCATGGAAGGCCACTGCAAGTCGTCGCTGGTGTTCTCGCACCCAGTCAGTCACTTGCCCCTGTTCGGACTCTTCTATCCTGCCCAGAAGGAAATTGACAGGCAGTTGAGGTTCTTGACCAAACATCAAGTAGTACGGTGACTCACTTGTCAACTGATGAATAGTTGTGTTGTAACAGAACACCAATTGCGACAAGTATTTTGGCCAGTGTCTTTTCCTCTCTGCTGGCAGTGAGCGCAACAAGTCATGCATTGTCGGATTGAACCGCTCACACCGCCCATTTCCCTGGGGGTTGTATGGTGTAGTCCGGGATTTCTGCACTCCGTACAGGTTACACAGCTGACTGACAATAGCATTTTCAAAGCTGCATCCCTAGTCGGAGTGGAGGCGAGTGGGAACCCCAAAACGGAAAAACCACTCCCGAACAAGGGCGCTGGCCACCGTTGTGGATTTCTGGTCTCTGGTAGGCACTGCCTGTGTGAATTTAGAAAATACATCTGTCATTATCAAGACATGCTCTCTCCCGTCAGTAGCTGGCTCCAGAAGGGTAAAGTCCACTGCTAATATCTGGTTTCGGCGGGAAGCCAACAAATGCCCCATGGGTGCACTGAGTTTTGGGCTGAGAGGTCTTTGCCTTACTAGCTCAGCTGTGTGTTCAATCCCCTGGTGATTATGGTCATCATGCAGCTGCTGCAGGACTTCTTCTTTGAGGCACATAGGCAACAGCAGTCGTAGGACCTCCTCCCCTCCATCTGGCCGCTATACCTTGCGAAAGATTAAACCATCCTTACTTGTGATCTTGTCCCACTGCCGTAACAACAGTACTCGAAGCGGTCCTGACAGTTTGTCCCGGGCACTGGAACTTGGGGCTTTCTATGCCTTCCAGAATTCAAGAAAGGCACCAATAGTTGGGTCTGCTTCCTGTAACAATTTGAGATCATTTAGAGTATGTGAGGGAAAAGCAGAGACAGCCGACTGGGACATGCGGCTCCTGTTGAACAGCTTGATGTATAGCAACCGGGACTGCTACTCCTTCCAACATTGACCCAGTACTCATCCTTGTCATTGCTGTGGGTGGCTGCCTAGACAATGCATCTGCATTTGTATTAGCCCGCCCCGGTCGATATCTTATATCATAGCTGAATGCAGACAGCTCAGCCATCCAACGATGCTCAGTCGGCCCCAGCTTGGCTGTTTCCAAATGACTTAATGGATTGTTCTCAGTCCACACAGTGCAATGCTGGCCCCACAAATACTCCCTAAACCTTTCAGAAACTCTAATTTCATGGAACTATAGTTTTTCTCTGCTGAGCTGAGGCTTTGACTGGAATAGGCGATGGGTCTAACCCTGCCATCCTGCTCTTGGGACAAAACTGCTCCAAGGCCTGCATGGCTTGCATCCACTTCCAAAATAAATGGGAGGTTAAAATTGGCAAATGCCAGGGTGGGTGCACTCACCAGTCTTCTCCTAAGCTCATTGAAAGCTGCCTCACATGCATTGCTCCAGTGGCTGCCCAGTGGTGGTTCTTTTCCTTCTGCCTGCCAATTCAGCAACCAGGCGATGTAATGGCACAGCCAGCTTTGAAAACCCCTCCACAAACTGCCTGTAATAACTGGCAAATCCAAGGAAGGACCGAAGCTCGGAAACAGTTGTGGGGTGTGGCCAATTGGCCACAGCTGACACCTTGGATGGATACTCCTTCACGGGAGACCAGATGGCCAAGGTAATTAACCTCCTTCCTGAAAAAACAACACTTTACCAGCTTAACTTTTAGTCCTTCTTTCTGCAGTCGACTCTGCACCCGATCCAGATGATTTAAGTGATCCTCCACATTGGAAGAGAACACAATAATATCATCCAGATATAGTAGGAGTGATTGACAATGCTCTGCCCCAAACATCCTCTCCATCAGCTCCTAGGGCCGACTCCCACAGCTGCTGTTTATCAGCCACATGGGCCAATCACAGCTCAACAGACAGGTGCTGGCCATGAATGTTAACCTATGGTACACCATGAGGGACAAACTACCACCCACAGCCCTGCCTGTCACACAAGCCACTCAGAAGCCTCAAGAATAGGAAGGCTAGATTGGACTTTGCTAAAAAGCATCTAAAAAAGCCAGCACAGTTGTGGAAAAACATTCTTTGGACAGATGAAACCAAAATCAACCTCTACCATGGCAAGAGAAAAGTATGGAGAAGGCGTGGAGAAACTCCTGATCCAAAGCACACTACATCATCAGTAAAACACTGTGGAGGCAGTGTGATGGTCTGGGCGTGCATGGCTGCTGGTGGCACTGGGACACTAGTGTTTATTGATGACGTGACACAGGACAGAAGCAGCCCAATGAGTTCTGAGGTGTTCAGAGACAAACTGTCTGCGCAGATCCAGGTGAATGCAGCCAATCTGAATGGGCGGCGTTTCATAATACAGATGGACAACGGCCCAAAACATACAGCCAAAGCAACTCAGGAGTTTATTAAAGCAAAGGAGTGGAAGATTCTTGAATGACCAAGTCAGTCACCTGATCTTAACCCAATTGAGCAGCATTTCACTTGTTGAAGGCTAAACTTCAGACAGAAAGGCGCACCAACAAACAGCAACTGAAAGCCACTGCAGTAAAGGCCTGGCAGAGCATTCAGAAGGAAAAAACCCAGCATCTGGTGATGTCCACGAGTTCAAGACTTCAGGCTGTCATTGCCAACAAAGGCTTTTCAACCAAATATTAGTAATGACCATTTTGTTTTCAGTTATTTCATTTGTCCATTACTTACGAGCCCATGAAATGAAGGGATTGTGTTTAAAAAATGCTTTATTTTTTCACATTTTTATGCAATCTTTTTGTTCAACCCATGGAATAAAAGCTGAAAGTCTGCACTTCAATGGCATCTGAGTTGTTTTATCTAAAATTCACTTTGGTAATGTACAGAAACTAAATTAGAAAGAATGTGTCTCTGTCCAAATATTTATGGTCCTGACTGTAGAAGTGTGTTTCTGTGGTCATCTGCTGTGCTTCAAGTCTGAAAGCAAATTTAGAGATCATTTTATTTTTTTATTTATTGTGCGCGATTTTATATTACTTGTTTTGGTGTATAGAACTTTGTGTTATGTTACATATGAAAAGTGTTAGATAAATAAAGATTGATTTCATTTAATTTGAACAGATATCTACACCATATTTATACTCCGGCCATATGTGCTGCACAACATGCGAGAGGAAGTGTTTCTGTGGTCAGCCGCTGTGCTTCACTGCTGAAAGTAAGTTTAGAGATGTGACAAAAGGCAAAAAGCCTAGAAGACAGAGAGGGGTACAAAGTTGAGAACATTCAGCTTCATGATGAAACCTCAACTGCTCTTCACACTGATGTGTAAGTCTCTCCTTTGAGTTTTAGTATGAACTATAATCTAGAGTTACCTTAAACCAGAGGAGCAAACATTGATATATTCGTGTTTTCTTGTTTCCACAGATTTTTTTCTGGTGTTGGAAGCAAACGGTCAGTCTCTGAGTTCAGTGTAGCTGCGATCTTTACATTTTCTGTGATTTGTTAACAGTAAAATGCTTTGAGGATGTCATTTACAGATGAATGTGAGCCATTAAGTGTCATGTCGTCCTCTGAAATTTCAGATCTTTCTCCGGCCAAACTGACGGTGGATGTAGCCGTGATCACAGAAACCGATTTGGTGACATTAAAGTGTCAGATTCCATCTTCAGCTTCTGGATGCACTTTCTTCACTCCAAGTGAAACGTTCTTTGAGGGCAGCTGTCTGCTGAGGCTGACAGGAGCTGAACTTCTGAATCTGACTAAAAGAAGATCTCCTGCTACCATTGAAGTTAGATGTTTTTACACAGAGAAGAGAGGAGCTTTCAATTTGACATCTGTGGACAGTGATCCATCCATCATCGAGATAAACAGTAAATTTTTGTGTTTTTAAAGTTGCTTAAAATATATTTAATAGAAATGTTGTGTTGTAGGTTTTTTGCTGAATCCAGCTGAAAAGTTTTAATGTGATCTTTAATTTCCTTTATGTCATTTTCAGACCTTCTTCCTCCTGATCTGAGTGTGAATTCACAGGCGATCACAGAAACAGATTCAGTCACATTAAACTGTCAGCCTCCGGTGTCTGTGACAAAATGTAATTGGCACTTTAAGGGAAAAAAGCGTGCCGAACAATTCTCCTGTTCTAAGACACTGACTGGAGCTGAGCTGTTAAGAATGGCGAGTCAAAGTGTTCCTGCTAAAGTTCAAGTTTGGTGTACTTACCTTAATGGTCATCAATCTCCAAAAAGTCAGCGGATGACCATCACTGTCCAGTGTGAGTAAACACAACTGCTGTGGTTTAGCAGTGAAAGTGGAGAGAATGAGTTAAAGTCAGATTTGATCTTCTTAAGGAGGAACATTGTAAGAAAAATCTGCTTTTTTATTTTCAGTCAGAGGTTTCAGCCATGAAATGTGTTTTTTTTCAGTTCCTCCTCCTGAACTAAGAGTGAATCCGGCTGTGATCACAGAGAGAGACTCGGCCACGTTGGACTGTGTGACTCCATCATCTCTTTCTGTCACTGAATGTCATTTCTACTTTGTGAGAACAAAAACTACCAGAAGCAGCTCCTGCATGCAGACGCTGACAGCAGCTGAACTTCTGTTCCTGTCAGGACAAAGTTCACCTGCTGAGGTTCAGCTGATGTGTTTTTACCCTGTGGAAAGAGACGCAAACTCTCTGTCTCCACACAGCAATATCAGCTCCATCCACATAGGTGAGTGATCAATCAGGTTTTTTTAACAACAGTGTATGAATGTGATCACTTGTACAGTTCTGATAATGTTGTAGGTCCTTTAGAAAAGACCTTGACAACAACACAGAGTACGTTAACTCACAGAGAAACCTCGGTTATCTCAACAACAATCAAAGAAATCATTTTAACATCAGCACCTGTCAGCTCAGGAAGAACCACGGGTAGATCATTTCTTACATCTCTGACATCTGTGAATCATCAACCAGCTAACAGACTTAAGCATTAAATATGAAAACATGAATAAAAATATCATCTATATAAAATGCTCCAGTTTATTTGCTAAGTGCTAGTTTGTGTTTTAACCCATGAAATGTGTTTTTTTTCAGTTCCTCCTCCTGAACTAAGAGTGAATCCGGCTGTGATCACAGAGAGAGACTTGGCCACGTTGGCCTGTGTGACTCCATCATCTCTTTCTGTCACTGAATGTCATTTCTACTTTGTGAGAACAAAAACTACCAGAAGCAGCTCCTGCATGCAGACGCTGACAGCAGCTGAACTTCTGCTTCTGTCAGGACAAAGTTCACCTGCTGAGGTTCAGCTGATGTGTTTTTACCCTGTGGAAAGAGACGCAAACTCTCTGTCTCCACACAGCAATGTCAGCTCCATCCACATAGGTGAGTGATTAGCTAATGTGTTTTTTTATCTGCCTTATTTAAATATGGAAATTGAGAGGTTCAGTTACACTTTAATATTTGTATGATAAAATTTTCTTTCAAAATTTCAACTGTGACTCCAGCAGACTGTCGATCCAGAGGTGAGACACACATATAACAGTTGTGTAAAATATTTGATACAAGCAGCTGAATGCAACATTTTTCTATAATCCAATAAATATAATAACCGACTCACCAAAGAGCTCTCGTAGTTCACTTTCTACCTCTCTGACATCAGGGAATCCCGTTTCAACACAACGCTAACTCTAATACAGTCAACCTTTACAGGCGGTAAAATGTTTCTTAATTTACAACAAATTATGTAAATAGTGTAGTACTTTTTCTAAGAACAAATGGTTTGATTAAATATGTGTTTAGTTTTCAAAGAAACAGTTGTGTTTGAGGCTTATAACTGCTGTACGAGCTGAGACACTTGTGTTTCTGACTGACTTCAGTCAACTGTAACTAAAACTAGTCTTTTCACTAAAACAAAGGATTGACATTAATAACATTGTTGTTTTTTGCTCATGTTTCTTTTTGAAACAACAACCCTTTTCCCTTTTCAGTCTTCAGCTTGGTCCTGGTAATAGTCAATCTAGTTTATTGAAATGCAGGTTTAACTTCTTTAGATTTTTTTGGTCAAAGTGCCTTTTGGCAAGAGATGGTGACAAAGACTGTCCTCAGTTGCCAGATTCACTCAGATCATTGTGAGACTAAGTGCTAGAGTAAAGAAAAAACAAATGAGCATTTTAAAGAGCTTTGAACAAACACAGAGATAATAACCAATTGCAGTTAAGAAGGATAGACACTCGGCAGCAGATTATTGACGGACTCAAGCTCAGGTGTTTAATTTTATTTTTTCTTTTACATGTTTTCTTCTCAGAAAACCAACAGATACATCTTTCCAACAGAGAAGAGTGGAAAAAGCTTTTAGCCTTGCCAGGTGCTGTGGTAACTGTGGGCGTTATTATACTGGGATTGACACTCTTCTGGTCCAACAGAGAAAGTGGTAAGAACAATGATAACTCCTCTAACCTTTAAGGAGAAAAAGTTGCTGCTCCTGCATCTGCTGCTTTGTGTCATGGTCTACCAAAGCCCCTGACTTCTCATTAGTCTGCCAGCTTGGTAAATTTGAGCTCAAGTCCACATGACTGCAAAAATATAAAAAGTATTCCACCAAGTTTCTGAGAGAGTTTCTATAGTTTTTATAACATGTCATCTCTTTTAAACCAATGAACAAGGCAGACTTTGATCATTTTGCGTTGCACATGAATACCAGCTGGATGGTTCAGTTGGCTGGGTAGGAGTGTTACTTTGTTTAGAACTTCAGAAAATGCATTTTTAAATCAGTTAGATAAGTGGTTTGCTAAGTTTTTCAAGAAGGTGAGGTATTAATGTTTTCACTGTAGATGTGTCATTTTATGTACGTATACTATGTTCTGTTGATAGAAAATACACACCATTTCTTTTCTCTTCTTCCTCAGATTTCCAGAGGAATGTTCTGGTAATGCACACATTTGCTAATTAAGCATTTATTTATCTATAATGACATCAGCTAAATTGGGCCACTTTTTGGTTAATCGCTTGGGAAACTGAGAAAAAACAATGTATAGCATTTGATTTTGTTCTTAATATTAATAATACTTGTTTTTAATGCTTTTGAGTTGCATTCAGAAGATAGAATTTTATTGTTAAAACGCTACAGTACGGTGGCCAACAGGGCTCACACTACATACAAAGGAAACAACGCAACGGCATTACCCGAAGCACAACAAAGTTACCCTAAGCACAACGAAATTACCCGCAACACAATGACATAACCTCAGCAACAGCATTAACCTCAGCACAACTTAAATGAGGATTTTTTGTTTCCTACCGGTGGAAAAAAACAATTCAGTTACAAACTACTCGGTTCGATGGAGTTGTAGGGCCACCAAAAAAAGTAAAATTACGAGATTTGAAGACATAAATTTACAAGAAAAACTTTTGTAATTTTACAAGATTAAAGTGGAGGTGAGCAGCCAGAGCATCAGCAAGGTAAAATGTGATTAGGTATAATGTACCACTCAAAGTGCAGAGTTAAACGGACATGTTAAGCTTTATAATAAAATTATATTACACCCCTAATAAATATGTATACAGTATATATACACACCTCATCCTGGATAGTGGCTTCTATGCTCACTAGTTTCGGACCTTCTTCCTTGCGGCTAGCATACAGTCTCAGGGTGCTGGATTTGGGATGGAACCCTCCATGCATGGTGAGGAGCTTTCGTGTTTTAACATCCGTGGTCTGTATGTCTTCCTTTGGCCATCTTATTATTCCTGCAGGGTTTCTGATAACTGGCAATACGTAGCTGTTTATTGCCCAGGTCTTATTTTTGCAGTTGAGCTGGCTTCTCAGGACTTGCCTTACTTGTAACGATCATTTGTTAGTCTGTTGTGTTTTGTTTGATAAATGTTGATTTAAAAAAGTTTATTTTGAAGGTAATTTTATTTTGAAAATACCAGAAGTGCTTACCTTGCTTAGCGCAAATTGTATGGACAGAGAAGAGAGACGCTGGAAGCAGAAGCACCACGTTTGTATGCAAAGAATACCAGATGTGGATGAGAGGACACTAAGAGTAACTCGCATCTCGGCATGCAGCCAACGAGGTGATTTATTTATTTGTTTAACTGTCTGTTTACAATGTATGTTCGTTGTCAAAGAAGTTTCTATTATGTTTGTATGTGCAGTTTTCACGGTGGATTTGGAGAGACCAAATAAACCGTTATGAGAACCATTTGCGTCTGTAAACGCCTGGTGTGGAGATACATTACTCGTTGGAGGTATTTAGCTGTTGCTAACACTCGCTCTTAGCATATAGCTTGATGTCATCCATGTAGAGGAGGTGCCTGATGTTGGCCCCATTTCTGAGTCGGTATCTATAGCCAGTCTTGTTGATTATTTGGCTGAGGGGGTTCAGACCTATGCAGAACAGCAGTGGGGACAGAGCATCACCTTGGTATATCCCACATTTAATGGACACTTGTGCAAGTGGCTTCCCATTGGCTTCAAGGGTGGTTTTCCACAGCTGCCGGTGCTGTCCAGTTCTTCATACCTGAGACTCTTTCTTGGATGTCTGCCACTGTGATGGATACTGGATTCTGTTCAGGGAGGTTGCTATGTTCTTTTCTCAGAGAGACCAGCCATTGGGCATTGCTGTTATGTGCTGCCTCTTTCTCCCATATGTTTTTCCAGTACTGTTCAATTTCCAGCCTAGGTGGGTCTGCTCGACTGTTTTGACAGTCTATGACTACTACGACTATGATTACGACTATGAGTTTCTCCTTTTTTTTTTACATTTTTTGATGCTGGTGTGCAGCGGGATTTTTGTCAAGGTTTAAGTGTGCCGTGGCTCAAATAAGATTGCACGAGGGGAGAAGATAACTTGGAGCTGCAGAGGATGAGTACAGGTAGAGAGGCGGGGGCGGGGCTTAGACTCACTGCTTATGAGTCCAGACCCGCAACAAACTAACAGCTGCTTCCTAATAAAAAATAGTTGTCACGCATAAAATTCATTTAGTTTATCGGGTTTAATGGATTCAAAAAAAAGAATAGAAAGGAGTCTGCATCACGGTGAATTTGTTTCCATCGTCTCCCTCATCTTCACTCTGGGTGTTTGACAGACAGAAAAGTTTATTCGAGGTTGTGGAAAATGGAGAAAAGATCAAAGGAAACATCACGCTAGTAAATAATTAAAATAAATAAATAAATAAATATCCTGACAACATTTTGAATTGATACAAGTATCGCCAAATGATCTATCTCAATGTATCGGTAAAACCCTTATTTTCTAACCCCCCTAGTGTTGCGGCTCCCTGTGCTTTCATTTCTGTGGGAAACTGATCCAAATGGCTCTTTGAGTGGTAAAGGTTGCAGATCCCTGGTCTAACCGCATGTGAACCATTTTACCAGATGGCCCGATTTAGCTGATGTCTCCCTAAGTCTTGTTTAAATGACATTAATATTTCCTTTTTCTCCTTCTGCTACATGGAGAATTCACAAAATCCTGATGGAGGACTGGTAACTTTTCACTTTTTTGTCAGATATTTCTCCAGTTTATCTAAGTTTTCAAGTGTCTAAAACAAAAAAGTAAGAAAACAAACAAACAACATAAGGAATTGTTTTTTCTTTACATGCCAAAGAACTTCAACCCAGGAAACAATGAAACCTTCAGCTTGGTCACCTACCTACCCGTAAATGTTCATTCTACAGGTGAGCTGCTGATGTTAAACCTAAGAAAACAAGCAAAACACAATTTATTCTTTTCAAGACTGCCGCTCTTTACCTTAAAGGGGATAACATGAGTACAAAGTTTAAGGAAAAACAGACTAAAATTGTTAGAGAATGTATATAGTAAATTCTGTTCAGTGCTGCCAGACAGTGTTTTACAGCCCAAAAGTCATCTGAAAACCCCCGGACCCAGCAAAAAACCCTTTTATGGCTGTGGACCATAGGGAGTGGTGAACGGACCCTACCCGCCACATAAAAAACGTCTCTTAATTTCGGCGTGGTCCTCGAGGTCTTTTAGGTGGGCCCAGATGTCTGTGATGCAAAGTTTGCAATGAACCTTACTCTCATCGCTAATTGATGGTAACTGAAGGTCACTGTTGCTTTTCCACTCCTTTCTCTAACTTTTCCATATTGTGCTCACTTTGGCATTTTTGCGCTAGACTACCACTGTCTCTTGCTTGTAACTAGCTGGCTGGCAAATGACCAAAGCCTGCGCTACATTCAAACAACAATCCTACACTAGATGACGGGTGCAGCGCAGAGGTCTGGCAGCAGCGCGATTGGAGAAGGCGTGGCCAGAGTTCAAATATTTCAACTTTGGCGTGGTTGTGGTGTCAACAAATCAGGGACTCAATTTTTTTGGTGCTCGAGAAACGCGTGCTACTGGAAAACACTGCTGCCTGGACAGCTGTGTCAGAGGGCCGACTCCAGATCGAAGAGGCACGTGGGGCGATCCAGCCCTCAGTAAACACTCCAGTGGGCCGGAGTGGTCTTCTGCCGGGGACTTGACGTTCTGTGGGGCAAGTAGCGACTTTGTGATGACAGACAGAATTTGCACTCAGTGTATTTAAAAACGCATGTGCAGTGACGTATGTATCAGAAGATGTTTGATTGGCCGTTCTGCCAACGTCAATCAAATCATGTACTTCTCAGTGAGGATTGTGATTTGCAGACGCATTTTTTAGAAATATATTCTGATATTTTTGATTATTCATCTTTGCTGGCCTGTGATCTACCTTCATGTCCTTGAAGATCAACCGGTCAATTGCAATATAGATATATACATATATACATACATACATACATGTCCCCTGTTCTAGACAGTCTGTCGCAGAGGCCATGACCCCGTTTCTGGAGGAAGCTTCAGATTTAACTCCAGTTAAACTAAAATGATTTTTTTTCTGGTATTTTTTCAAAAACGAATTATCTGTTTTTTTTCTTTCAGAGTTTGTGCCAGTCCAATCAGAGTGAATCCGCCTTTACGTTTCCAATGAGTTTGCTGCAAAGAAGATTGAACAAATCTGAAGAGTCCATATCCATGTCTGATACAAAATGCATTTTTAAAAATTGTAAAAGGAGTTTGTACTTTAAATGAAAAAAAAAGCTATTGTACTTTTTACCATTGATGCTAAGTTTTAAACATATAAAATTGCAACGTCTCATTTGAACTTCTATTCGAGTCAATATTTGTGTTTGCCGATTAGATTCAATTCGATTTTGGTTCATTTTAAAGGATATAATTCAATCAGATGTACTGACCTAAGATCGATCCCGGACATCTTGAACCAAAAACCAGTGTGACTGAGGTATAAATACTTGTAAAGCATTTCACAACTTTATTACGGTAAAATGAAATACACTACAATTTCTGTGTACTCTATTTTATTTTACAGTAATAAAGCTTTAAAATAAAATACAATACAGTGCATAAGTACTTTATTGTATTTTTTTTTTACAGTTTTACTACCCTAGAATGAAAAACTAGTTACTGGCATCCAACTGCCAGTAGTTATTGTAAATGTTGCGACAGTAATTGTACTGTACCTTGTTTTATGTCTCTTTTACGTATTTTCATTTCCAGTTTATTAACATTAAAATAAATATGGTAAATAAAAAGTTACTCTGGTTCTCTTATGACAACTACTGTCACAAGAACAGGCAGACGGTTGGTTCCAAATCTAGCTGTTACGGTTTCTGTTTCTTTGCCCTTGTTTAGTGGTTTGTATGTTTCGAGTCTCTAGCCTGCCGTATGCAGTGGTTTTGTTTTTTGTAGTTTTGTTTATTAAAGCCCCGTTTCCCCTGCAACCTCCTGCCTCCTCTCCTCTCTGCGCCTGGGTACTCCCTCATCCTGTCCCCGTAACATTATGGACCAGCCATACCAGTACCCAGCAGAGGGGACCTGTCTCTGGTGGACCCCTGGCTCTTCCCAGATCTACAAGGACTTCAAGGGGAGTCCCCTGTTCGGAGTCGCCTAAGAGGGGGGTCGTCGTCATCACCGCCGCCCCCATTCTGAGTCCTCCCCTGTTTCCTGGATGCAGCAGGACGTTCTCCGGCATAGGTCCTTCCTGGACCCCCTGGACCAGGACCTATGGCTCTGGGAGGACTTAATCCTGGAGGAGGAGGAGGGGGCCGCGACCCAGTGGACCTCTGAGTGTTTTCAGCTCCCTGCCTCTGTCTTCAACGAGAGTCTAGTGGCTGTAAGAGGGGGCCGCCGTCGTCGCTGCCGCCGCCCTTCTCGGTGTCCCGTCGTGGACCTGGAGGCACCCCAACCCGTTCCGGCTCCGAGGAGGGTTCCGGACCCACCACGACCCGGTCCCGCTCCGAGGGGGGTGCCGGACCCACCACGACCCGTTCCTGCTCCTAGGAGGGTCCTGGACAGGGGGAAGGCAGACCCTGCGGAGGGGTTGAGGAGGCGGAGTCAACCAATCAGAGAGCAGGATTCGGTAAAGTTAGAAAGAGCTTCACAGCTTCAGATTTCCTGCTTCAATAACTCTTCTAATAAACGTTCAAATGTGACAGCAAGTATCTTAATCATTCTGTATCGACACAGAAAGTGAACTACAAATGCATTTCTAAATAAAAAATTCATTTTTTTCCCTCTATTTTAATGAGAAATGATCTCTTCGTGCTTTAAATGCAGACATGTAGCTAGACGGCTGTCATTGGCCCGTCAGCAGGAAGATCATCTTTGTTGTAGCAGGACAATAGGGCCAGGGCTATTGAGCACCTTTATTATAAATCGTATGGATTAACATTTGAAAAAATATATTTGATTAGATCAACGTGTTCCCTGCAGCTGTCGCGGACCCAGGCGCTGCGACGGCACAGTCGCTCAGCGGGATCCTCTTTCTAACTTTACCAAATCATCTGAGTGCTTCACTCTGATTGGTTGACTCCGCCTCCTCTAACCCTCCCTCCCCCCATAGTTTCATTTTTTGGACACATATCAGTTTTGACACAAGTTTCTCACAAAGAATGTGTCAGAGTTCAAAGCGCAGTTGTAGCGCACTTGCGATTTGCGCCAGCAGATTCAGTCACACGCAGAATCACATTTGAGCAGTTGTAATCACAGTTTTGAAGTTGTAACTCTAAATGAACACATGAAAATGGGAAATTTCTCAGTTCACAGCAGAAGATTTTTACTAAACAATGCAGATTTTTGGTGCACAAGTTTTCACATTCTATTTTACAAGTTCTCAGATCAAATCTACAAGTGCGTTCTTTTTGGAGCATATTTACCTTGATAGAGTCTGGGCAGACGGCAAGCAAACAGAGCAAGGGTCAGAAGACAAGGTCTAGATACAACACTCGGTTATGAAGACAAAGTAGCACAAACAATACTTCACATTGTGCTCTGCTCAATGCAGTACTTCGTCGGTGTGCGACAGAAGGAAGTTGAGAGTGAATGTGGAAAAGAGTAAGGCGATGAGGTGTACGAGGTTAAAGGGTGAACGTAGATTGAATGTGGCATTAAATGGGGAGTTGTTGGAAGAGGTAGAGTGTTTTCAGTATTTGGGGTCGTGTGTCTGTGTGGATGGTGGAATAGGGGGAGAGGTAGAGTTTAGAATGAACAAAGTAAAAAAAAAAAAAGATAATGCATTAGGTTGATTTAATTCGATGCTGGCTCAGACCAATGTGGTTTTAATTATTTTAATAGAAGTCGATTAATCTATTAATATTACACCCCTATTAAACATTGTCAGGTTTTCTAATGTCTCCTTTTTCCAAACAATGTCAAATGAATATGTACATAAAAATGAATACTAAATAATAAAAGTTATAGTGAACCTTAGAATAAATCATGGTTCCATTTGTTGAAAGCTGAAACAGCAGGGTAACTTTATTTTCCCCACTTCTCACTTCTTCTTACCTTTATCATTGGTGACAACAATGTATCTTACAGGTGAGCTTCCAGAGCAGATGTCTTTAACTACTCTAGAGAGATCAACAGGGAGTGTGGGAGAGAGGTGGAGAGGCATGTGTAAGCAGGTTGGGATGGGTGGAAGAAGGTTTCAGGTGTGATGTGTAAGCAATGATTGTCATCAAGAATGAAAGGAAAAGTGTTAAAGACTGTGGTGAGAGCAGCCATGTAGTTGGACCAAAGATCTGTCTAAGGACACCAGAAACCAAATTGTTGACCTGCACCCGGCTGGGAAGAATCTGCAATAGGTAACGGAGGAGCATTTCAAGGTCCTGGAGTGGCCTAGCCAGTCTCCAGATCTCAACCCCATAGAAAATCTTTGGAGGGAGTTGAAAGTCCGTGTTGTCCAGCGACAGTCCCAAACATCACTGCTCTAGAGTAGATCTGCATGGAGGAATGGGCCAAAATACCAGCAACAGTTTGTGAAAACCTTGTAAAGACTTACGCAGACAGCCCATATCAAGCTGCAATAGCAGTGGTGACTAAGGCTTTAGGGTGACCGCAATCCGGTCACTGATGTATGGGGGGGCGTTAAAAATACTGGTTGTCATTCTGCACTACCAGTATGGCCACACTCACTATCAGCTCAATAGTGAGCACCTGTGAGACTCAGCCAGACACTTATTTAACTCAGCCAGCTTGCATTCCCCTCCCTTTCTGGTGTCCTTAGACAGATCTTTGGTCCAACTACATGGCTGCTCTCACCACAGTCTTTAACACTTTTCCTTTGATTCTTGATGACAATCATTGCTTACACATCACACCTGAAACCTTCTTCCACCCATCCCAACCTGCTTACACATGCCTCTACCAGGGGAAGAAGCTGTCCCAGCCAAATGCCTACCACAGATCAGTCCATGTCCAGCTAAGTGGATGCGTCATTGACGTATGTTGTATCATCAAAGTCAAGTCAAAGAAAACTTTATTGTCAATCTCTACAATGTTTTCACATGCATAGAAATTGAAATTCCGTTTCTCTTCAAAATCCGGTGTAAAACAGGGAATCTAACTTAAAGTTACTGAATAAATAGAATAAGACGAACCAATAAGGAGACTTTAAAAAGAGAAAAAAAAGAAGTGACTGTAAAAATTAGAAAAAATAAAATTACTGTAGTATAATTATTCATTTTTTTCATTTTTTTTCATTTCAGTGCTGATGAGGTAGATGATGTGTGTGTGTCAGAGTTCACCAGGACAGGGGGCAACGGGGGGGGGGGGGGGGGGGGGGTGGCTGGGAGAGAGTTCAGCTTCCTGACAGCCTGGAGGAGAAAACTGCATTTAATTTCAGCTAAAACTGACTATGCACCTCATCTGTCAACTTAAATAAATTGATGCCAATAGAGTTTGGTACCGGTAGTTTGATTTCTGAATGTGGATAATAAAACTGCCTGCTGTGGGCTTGTAAGCTCAGAGTGGGATCACATCTTAAGAAAGCACTCCACCACCTGGCTCTCCCTTTAAACTTTATGCAGACTCTTATGTGATTTATTCTTTTCCCACTGCACACTAGGCTTTTGGTGTCCTGAGCAATCTGAACTTGGAGAGGCCTTCCACGGCCACAAATTAATCGGAAAATTTTCTAGGTAGAATCCACATTTGTTTTTCTTACACTTATAAATGAAACTTCATTTACACATTCACTGGTCACCTGTCCAACTGCTCGTTATTTCTAATCAGCCAATCGGATGGTAAGTTAACCCTAGTGTTATCCTAGGCACTTTAACATTGGGAGTTGGGTCATCTAGACCCACTAGACAGTGCTCTGAACCTTTTTTCTTCAATGATTTGTGATCTTCACTGGTGTCCATGGATTACATGAAATCTTTCCACCTTTATCCACCTTTGTCATGGTAGGGAGAACACGTCAGTGTAAGAGTGGGGTCATCTAAGACAGCACAAGGGTTAAACTAAAAAAGAAAGAACCTGCATAATCTGCGTTTGTTTTTCTAATGCTTTTAGGTCTTATGGTTTTTGTCTGCATCTTATTGCCTAAATACAAAGTGTCCTTCCTACGAGTGGGATAGGACACCTGGTAGCCCTGTGACCCCAAAAGGGACAAAACAGGTTCAGAAGATGAATGAATGAACTTTCTGAATTCAGTTGTTAGAGGAATAAATAATGAACAAATGTACTGACTTTTAAAAAAGAGCAAACTTAACAAACCAATTCACAGTTCTCTGAAAGACAAAGAGTTCGAAACCACATTATCAGGGCTGTGTCTTATACTCCGGCCGTGTGGGCTGCACAACATGCGAGAGGAAGTGTTTCTGTGGTCAGCTTCTGTGCTTCACTGCTGAAAGTAAGTTTAGAGATGTGACAAAAGGCAAAAAGCCTAGAAGACAGAGAGCTGTACAAAGTTGAGAACATTCAGCTTCATGATGAAACCTCAACTGCTCTTCACACTGATGTGTAAGTCTCTCCTTTGAGTTTTAGTATGAACTATAATCTAGAGTTACCTTAAACCACAGGAGCAAACATTGATGCATTCGTGTTTTCTTGTTTCCACAGATTTCTTTCTGGTGTTGGAAGCAAACGGTCAGTCTCTGAGTTCAGTGTAGCTGCGATCTTTACATTTTCTGTGATTTGTTAACAGTAAAATGCTTTGAGGATGTCATTTACAGATGAATGTGAGCCATTAAGTGTCACGTCGTCCTTTGAAATTTCAGATCTTTCTCCGGCCAAACTGACGGTGGATGTAGCCGTGATCACAGAAACCGATTCGGTGACATTAAAGTGTCAGATTCCATCTTCAGCTTCTGGATGCACTTTCTTCACTCCAAGTGAAACGTTCTTTGTGGGCAGCTGTCTGCTGAGGCTGACAGGAGCTGAACTTCTGAATCTGACTAAAAGAAGATCTCCTGCTACCATTGAAGTTAGATGTTTTTACACAGAGAAGAGAGGAGCTTTCAATTTGACATCTGTGGACAGTGATCCATCCATCATCGAGATAAACAGTAAATTGTTGTGTTTTTAAAGTTGCTTAAAATATATTTAATAGAGATGTTATGTTGTAGGTTTTTTGCTGAAACCAGCTAAAACGTTTTAATGTGATCTTTAATTTCCTTTGTCATTATCAGACCTTCTTCCTCCCGATCTGAGTGTGAATTCACAGGCGATCACAGAAACAGATTCAGTCACATTAAACTGTCAGCCTCCGGTGTCTGTGACAAAATGTAATTGGCACTTTAAGGGAAAAAAGCGTGCCGAACAATTCTCCTGTTCTAAGACACTGACTGGAGCTGAGCTGTTAAGAATGGCGAGTCAAAGTGTTCCTGCTAAAGTTCAAGTTTGGTGTACTTACCTTAATGGTCATCAATCTCCAAAAAGTCAGCGGATGACCATCACTGTCCAGTGTGAGTAAACACAACTGCTGTGGTTTAGCAGTGAAAGTGGAGAGAATGAGTTAAAGTCAGATTTGATCTTCTTAAGGAGGAACATTGTAAGAAAAATCTGCTTTTTTATTTTCAGTCAGAGGTTTCACCCATGAAAATTGTTTTTTTTTTTCAGTTCCTCCTCCTGAACTAAGAGTGAATCCGGCTGTGATCACAGAGAGAGACTCGGCCACGTTGGCCTGTGTGACTCCATCATCTCTTTCTGTCACTGAATGTCATTTCTACTATGTGAGATCAAAAACTACCAGAAGCAGCTCCTGCATGCAGACGCTGACAGCAGCTGAACTTCTGTTCCTGTCAGGACAAAGTTCACCTGCTGAGGTTCAGCTGATGTGTTTTTACCCTGTGGAAAGAGACACAAACTCTCTGTCTCCACACAGCAATGTCAGCTCCATCCACATAAGTGAGTGATCAATCAGGTTTTTAACAACAGTGTATGAATGTGATCACTTGTACAGTGCTGATAATGTTGTAGGTCCTTTAGAAAAGACCTTGACAACAACACAGAGGACGTCAACTCACAGAACAAGCTCGGTTATCTCAACAACAATCAAGGAAATCATTTTAACATCAGCACCTGTCAGCTCAGCAAGACCCACAGGTAGATCAATTCTTACTTCTCTGACATCTGTGAATCATCAACCAGGTAACATTTAGCATTAAATATGAAAACATGAACATGTACACTATTTATTTGCTATATACTAGTTACTGTTAAACTATTCCAGTTTCATGTTCCTAGGTCATGGTTAAATATTTTTTACTTCTATCATATTAGTAATACTGAAAAATACCTCTAGTGTTAAAGAGAGCGTGCTGTTCTGCCAATTTGATGTCTTAAGACTTTTTGCTTTCATTTGTCTTCTGGAAACAGCTGTCACTGAAGAGACTCATGCCACAACGACCTTACTTTGGACGTCTAATGTGATTTCTGCGACTCAAATCAAAAGTGAGTTTTGTAAACATCTCATAAAATGAAACAAGCTTCAGCATTTGCATTCACTGTCTTTTAGCATAAATGCGTGTTTTGGGTTTCCGCGGTCAGAACCTTCACATTCGTGTGTGTCAATTTTCTGGATCGATGTACGAAACACGAGCCTATTGAACACACTGAAGGTTTACCAGTTGAACTTTGACGAATCAGGGACTTGGATTTGGTAGTGATGTATGAGTAAGCAACAGTCCAGTGTGAATACCCGCATGGAATTATATACAAGGAATTATATATGGAATTATAAATGTTATAAATTGGGATAGAGCTGTTAAGGAAATGGCCTGAAGCAAGATTCACAAGTTTTTCTCCGCTTCAACATTTCACACTAAGCCTCTTTCAACCGTAGGTACTTGCACTGGTATAGGGTAGCCACAGTGTGAACACCATATGCTAGAAGTACCTTCAACTGCCGCGTTTAATGTGTTTTTGAATGGGGATTACATGCCCAGTGTGTACATAGCATTTACATGAAAATACACACACATCGTGCTATGTACACACTGGCTATGTGATGCCTGTACAAGAACACGTTAACCCTTGTACTATCCTAAGCTCTTTAACATTGGGAGTTGGGTCATCTAGACCCACTAGACAGTGCTCTGAACCTATTTTCTTCAATGATTTGTGATCTTCACTGGTGTCCATGGATTACATGAAATCTTTCCACCTTTATCCACCTTTGTCATGGTAGGAATAACACGACAATGTAAGGGTGGGGTCATGGGATAGCACAAGGGTTAAAAAGCAGTTCTTGAGTGCGCTTTTAGCATATGGTGTTCGCCATGTTGCAACCCTATACTTTTCTTTCACAGGTCTTATTCGATATATGAAATAAATAATTCCATCTGGGTACAAACCGCAATCATCAATTTGTCCTCCGCGATCAATTTTCAAATGGTTGACAGTTCCGTGACTTAAAGAGGACGCCATCCATTAGTCACTACCAAATCCAAGTCCTTACTTGGTCAACTTTCAACTGGTTTAATTTTCAACATGTGTTCAATGGCTGCGTCTTTTGTGCCTAGAGCCCAAACACACACAATTCCTTTGTGGTTTTTTGTGTGTAAATGTTTCCATTGAATTCATTAGAATTATACTTCCTGTAAGTACACCTTTTTCAGTTGGTTTGGACCCTCTGAAAGTAAAGTGAAACTGAATCTTTGTGGGCATGGTTTCCTTCCAGAAACACAACAGGAATCTGAATCAAACTGGAAACGCATGTTGTACACGTTTGTGATCGGACCGGGTTTTGGAGTTACAGTGGGAGTCGTCTTACTGGGAGTGACACTTCTCTGTTCCAAAAGAAGAAGAAGTAAGACCTGTACTTTCTCACGACTCTAACAGATTTCTGTTCCTAAGACCACAAGGGTTTTATATCTTGATGATGTCATTGGTCACTGATGGCTGTTTTCTTTTTTCAATAATTTTCAGAAAAATATGCCACAAAGAGGTAAGGCATTAGTTACTGTGCTCGGCTCAACCACAGGTTCAAGGTAAACCCTACCTGCTAGGTAATTTGGCATCATCTTGCTAGACTTATGTATGACAAACTAAATAAAACAAAAACAGAATTAATTCTTCTTAAAAAAAAAAAAACTACATTTGGGACCTTTAATTAAGTTGTTGTCTAAATCTATTTATTTAGTTACAGGGTCATCTAGAATTTGAAACACACGTACGCAGGCATGCACGCACGCATACACGTGTAACAAGGCAAACAAAATGAAACATGGGGATGCAGGAACATAAAAACAACACTCCCAGAAAAGAAATAGAGCAACAAATCATTGTTTTTCTTTTTCTTAAATCAGTTAGAATTTTTTAGTTTTTTTCATTTTAATTACTTTATTAAGAATGTTGTTTATTTGGTAGAATATGAAAAATCATATTCTATGTGTGTTTAAAAGCATTTACATAAAAAAAAAAAACAATTTAAGCTATTTTTTTTTAACTTTATTTATTTATTTGTCAAGACCTGTACTTACTTTGGGGTTGCATTAAAGATTTCTTTGATTTCTCTCTTCACACAGATCTAAAGTTTACTCTACTGGTAATGCACACATTCATTGACCCAAGAAAGATTAAAGCTTTACCACTGATCATCTTTAACTTGATTTGATTCTATTAACAGAGATTTTGTCTGATCTGATTTCAGCTGACATCATGGACACGAGGAATAGTCACAGCGAAGACCAGGAAACGGCTAAAGTTAGTATTTTATTTATTTATTTATTTTGAATGTGAAAGTGGACAAATCAGTAACTTTACACTTTATCAATCCTCTCTTGTCTTCAAAACCTAGTTCACTGCAGGTCCTTATCATGAAATCACAACCTTAGGTATGAACAACATTTTTCCTGCAGTCAACTGTCCAGCTGGTGAGTTCACATGTGAAGTGAAAGTTCTCGCTCTTCCTCTAACGGCACATGGTTTTGTTTTGAAATCACTAATCACTCAACGCTCTAATGAGTACTACATTTATCATTGCTTTCTTTGTTGGCTTTCATCAACAACCACTTTTATTTTTCACACACTTTGAAATAGCATTCCTCACTTTAAATTAGGGATGGGTATCGTTAGGGTTTTAATGGTACTACTACTCTTATTGATACTGCTTATCGATCCGGTATTTTAACGATACTCTTATCGATACTTGTTGGGGACGAAAAATAAATAAATAAATTAAGAACATATCGTGTTCTATTTCCTCATCATGCACCAACATTGTTTTTTTTTTTTTTTGTTTTTTTTTTTAACTTGTCCTGTCCAACAGCTAGGCAAACAGATGAGAGCTGAGGGCCTCTTGTGTTGGACATATTTTATTTTAACAAGAGGGGTTATTCATCTTCAGACAAACCAAAGGTATGTCTGAATAAACCCCTTTTGTAATTGAGGCCAAACTTTATTAATTTCAATCATGTTTGAAAATCTTTGGTGTTGGACCGGACGGAAAAGGAAAGAGGGGAAGAAGAGAGAGGGACGTTAGAGAGAGGGGGGGGTAGGAGGGTGATAATAGGAGGGGAAGGGGGGTAAGACCATGAAGCAGCATAGAGCAGACAGGTTTACTGGTTGTTTATCGTTACGGTACGGTTCAAATGTAGTACAAAAAGGGCGGGGCCTGTTCACACACACTCAAATATTATCAACACACCTGCTAGCCGCAAAAAATGTCCACATGTCAACATGCACACAAGACAGATAGTGTTCACGAACGCATACCTATGCCTTTAAACCAACTAGTGTGAAATCTTTCATTCATTCAATCATGCAAACTATTAGTGCAAAGGTGAGCTAACACCTGTGTTCAGGTGAGTGTTTATGTTCTTCTAAAATGGATGGTGAAATGTGAAAAGAAGGAGGAGGAGCGCCCAGCCACCAACATTGTTTTTTGACAAAACATTTTACTTTATAAATTTTTCAAACTTGAAAAGTAAAACACATGAAAAAAGAAGTTATTTAAAGAAAAATAAACAGCAATGTTTTACATATTGCTGTCATGATGTAAATACAAACCGCGACACTGCGACTCCTGCTGCTTTATCAGCGTGGTGATCAAAAATCCCACACCGTCACAGCTTTAGTTTATATCTTGTGGGCCACAAAAAAAAAAGCGGCTTCTCCAGTACCGATAGCAGAACCGTTTAGGTCAGATCTTACCGATACTGCGGTCTTGAAGAATGTTGCCCCGGGGCTCGTTTAATACCGGGGGTCGGTACCCATCCCTACTTTTCATGTTTTTTAAATTGTATTGATTGCTAATCTATTTTACACAGAGTTTGAGTGGAAAACGGACCAGCAGTCCCAAAATGAAAGTGTAAGCAACACGCAAACCTGTTTAGTCTATTTGCTGTGAACAAAACAAGCTACAAGTTTAAGAAGCTGTTGATGCTTCTCTGTCATCAGTCAGACGTCTACCACGTTTATGCCAGCATCGCTGAAGAGGATTCTGCACCGGCACTCAGAGATGTTATGTACCACAAGCTGCAGTCCCACTGACAAACTTCTACTCTACGTCTACCGTCCAAACAGCAGAGGAGTGTGTGTTAATGTAAAAAAAGAATCCACAGTTTGGAAGAGTAAAGGAAGAGTTTGCAATGCTTGAATCTCACGATTGACAGCAATGTTTATCCTTGTTTCCCCATTTACATCTTCATTTTCTTTGCCTGGGCTGAAATCCAGCTCAAAACCGTTCCAACATTGCTCACCACTTTTGTTGCACCGGTAATGTCAGGTTGGGGGTGTGAGGGGGCTGAAAGCTAGCTGGAGAGTTACAGCAGAGTTAGCCTATGGATGACAGGAAGTTGAGCAGGCTTACTCTGGCTTACTCTGGTTTACTCTGCTCTAACGGTCCCACCCACAGCTCAGAGATGAATTTCTGATGAAATACTGCAGCTCTGTAGAAACTATTTTCTGGAAAACAAACACAGGTTTTTTTGGATTTTGGCAAAAAAACAAAATAATGATAAAAAGGCCCCTGGGAACACTTTTACAATAATAGATCAAAAGACGAACTGTGATTATCATGACATGTGACTTTTCTCTCCTTAAAGCATTTTGTTTACTCACCTTTGTGTTAATTTGTCTTTTCTGCCTGTTAAACCTTCGCTGCAGTTTGTTGAGGGAAATACTGGTTTAGGCGTAAATAATAGTAAATCTTTGTGCCTTTTCACGATGCTGAATTTATTTACAAATCTGTCTGAACATCTTGACTAAAAAGCCACATGTAGATTTTATCACCCAAATGACTGTCATTGTTTTGTGTACTGTAAAGGTGGAATTGTGCATCCAGGTATTTGGTGATGATTAAAACAAAAAGGTAAAAACCACACTTCAAAAATAAATAACCTTAAATACTGAAGCTCATCTTCTTCTTCCTCTGTCAAACCTCTCAACCACCAAAGAAATCAGTCTCTTCAAATTTGATTACATAGTAATTTAATATTATTTACCATTTTAGCCTCTTTTTTTTGGACATCATCCACTTTCTAAAGCTGCCTATTCCTGCTCATAGTCACCGGGGTGCTGGGGACCACCCAGCTACTGTTGAGTAAAGGCAAGGTACAACCGAAATGCTTTGCCTGTCCTTTGCAGAGCCACACAACCACACGCATTCACATTAACCCCCAAGAGACAATTTAGAGTCGCCAATTAACCTAAGAAGTTTTCGGACTATGGGAGGAGGTCAGAGTGTCCCGAGAAAACCCACAAACACGCACAAACAAACTCCACAAAGAACACCCGTTCAGGATTTGAACCAGAGCTTTCTTACTGTGAGGCAAACGTGAGGCTAACCACTTTACCACTGTGGAACCCTTTAGTTTAGATCATATCTTCAATTATAAATAGTGCATAGCTTTTTAATAAATTCTCAAATATCGCACGGTCTCCAAGGATTCTCCAATAATTGGAGCTAAAATTCCTTCCGATTTTAAAACGAATGATGATTATGCTCATGAAGGATTGTGAAATTTGCAACTAAATCTAAAAAACCATTTCTGTGGTTTTTTCATAAGATTGTCCAAAAATGCATATACCCAAAATTATGAAGGTTTGTGAAATCCAAATGCATTTTTCTCTGTGAGGTTCTGAATGTCATTTTTTTTAATAAAACCCATTTTTATTGGTTTAATATTTATAAAAATCTTAGCTCATTCTACCAAAAGAATGAAAAAGCTTTCAAACATGCATGAAGGAAAAAAGCACCAGAAACAAGCAAAAGGAAAATACACATTATTTTTATTTGTTCATGATCGTTTCTGGACATATGAGGACATCATGAAAACTCATAGTTAAATACATCAATATAGCAACCTTCAAAAACAGTCTGCAACATGCATCTTTAGTTCCTCTCAGCTCTCTGTGTCGCTGGATATCTCACATTATTTAAACAATTCTTCATTTAGATAAAAACAACTCTTGTAAATTTTATGCCTAAGGATATGAGAGCATCATGACATTTGTTTTTAGTAATTTACGGCCCGTTTGAAAGGTTTCCCACTAAACAACATCCTTTTTTTCTTCTCAGAAAAAGAAACTGCACTGTAAAAACATTTAAGATGTTACTATCCTCCTCTGCACAATGACGTTTTTCAGACAGACGATAAAGCTCTCTATGTATTTAACTATAATGATTCAGCACAGTTTCAGAACAAGGTGAGAAACTGTCAGCACTGTAGTTTCATTGGACCCAATAAGGTCACCAAGCGCTTCCATTATCTGGTGGTTTCTGCTTTTGTGGAAGCAAAGCTTACTGAAAGGTGTGTGAGCAGTTTGATGTCTGACTGATCATGTGAATCCAAGCGCCTTGACTCATGGTCACCTGCTGATGGTCGCTGCGACCAGAGGCAGCAGGCCTGCCGTCAGCGGGCTGGAGAGACGCGAGGCTGAACCGCACTCCATGGCATTCTCCTGAAAGAAACATACAGTTTTGTCTAAATGTATGCATAAAAACTAGAACAGCAGAAATCTTTGGGCACTTACTGAAACATGGTTAAGAAAAATGCGTAAAAAATAAAAGTATTTGTTCTTCTAACACATTCACACCAAATAAATCACATTTTGATGACCTGAAACTGTTTTGGTAATGGATAGATATCTGATAAATCATGTAATATAAGGGTTACGGTAGAACAGTGGTCGGATTATGTAAATCCACTTCCTTCCACTCTCTTTCAAGCATTCTTTGATTTAATGTCTAACTATCCTAAATTCTATTCTTCTTGGTATAACTGCTGACTGTATTGTTTTGTGCATTATTCTTGCTTTGATTGCTTTAAATAAACCATTTAAAATAAAAATTGTTTTATAATAGCAATTTAAAGCTACAGTTGTGTGGTGGCCACATGTAAAAAAGGCAAGAAAATCATCAAAAATAGATAAAATAAAAAACAATAGTTTAAAATTATGATATTCTCAAAATGTATATCTAAATGTATTTCTAATAAATAATATATCATAGATATTTAAAAAGTTTAGTAACCAACATATAACATATTATTATTTTAAATTTCTCTAATTACAGGTTCTAGTCTCTGTGTAAATTTTCTTAGTGATAAAATGTGCAGCACGGATCTCTAAAAGGACACAAGTTGGCTGTTTAAGGCCATGAGAGGATCCGTGGGAACCCTCAGGGCTGTTTCAGTTCCATAAAGTCCTTTAAATCTGAACTGAAAGTCACCAGACAATGTCTGTCACAGGGTCCCGTGGTTGAGCGACAAGTTGTTTTAAAAACTGTAGGAATTTAAGGTTCACCTAAATTTCAGGAAATGTTTAATTGCACAAGTTTTAAAAGCCTTAACACTAAAAGGTCTCATGAGTCAAATTTTGGAACAATTTTAAACAACATTTAGCTATTTTTTCTTTTTTTCCCCTCATTTTTTTGTTATAGTGTTAAATTCTTTTTGTCTTGTTTTTTTGTTTTTTTCAAACTTTATAAATGGAATCTATGAAAACACACCATATAAATCCTATAACTGCAGACTGTTCAGCACAAGACTAACAAACTAAATAATGTGTCACACTTTTTAATGTCTTTTACCGAGAACCTCCATGTAAACGGGCTAAAGCAGAAGCATCACACAGACTGGGAACTGGAACTGGAACATTCAGACTGTGCGCTTTTCATACCTCAGGATGGAAAGGGTGACAGGATTCAGGCTTTTTTCTGTCTTTCTGGAACTTCAGTCTGTCACATTTTAGTGACTCATTGTGTTCAAAGCAGTCAAGGAGGGACATTCACAAACAGGACAAGCTTAAACGTGCAAAATAAACACATTTTACTACCTCTCACAAGAAATTCCTAAGTAATAGTTTGAATCATTCTGTTTTAAATCCAGAAAGGATATACATGATCTCGATAGGGTCCATGGTCACAGGAGGAATGCTGCTGCAGTCACACTTGTTGTCCACAACAACCATAAAGAGGTTACTGCTGGGAATCTGCTGTATGACAAATGATCTGCAGCCCAAACGCAGAGTTCCGATGTTACAGTCAGAACCTCAAAGGTCCACTAAGACACGAGGTCCATGGCCTGAATCAATACCTGACACAGTTGTCGCACTGAATGTTGCCCGTCGTTTCTTTGATGGTGCGTTCAGAGACGAAAGCAGGGTACTCTGTGTCACACGGTACCATCATGGTTTTACCCCGAGATCTTTGAGCTAAATGCGAGAAGCGATCAAACTGGAAGTTCAATGTCATGTTGAAAAAGTCATACAGAAGTTTCAAATTACAGAAGTGACAAATACCTTTTACGGTGAGATCAACGTTCCACCAACTGTACAAGTTGAACTCCAGCAAGAAACTAAGAAGACACAAACACCAGGGGTAACTGTTTCTTTCTTTTTTTTTTTTTCAATCTAAGTTCTAATTCATGTATTCACTTTAATTGAAACACTTACATAACTAGTTCTGTCAGAAGCCACCTTACCACGGAAAAAGGCTAGAGGAGAAGTGAAGCATTAGAGCGCAACTAAACCACTGAACTCAATCAACAGTCTGCATCAACCGGCTCTAAAAATGTCTCCACAGCTAGGTAGGTGAGATCATTTAGAGTAGAAATGCACAAAACCACAGACATGCACTCCTCATACTCACATCCGATAAGGTGCGTGCACTGTCGCTGCTGCCAGAATAGTCTCTGCAAAGGGCCTGGTAGTCGTACAGAGTGATCCTACAACATTTTCAGCTCATGAGAAATACAAATCAAATGCAAGAGCTTGATGAAGAAAAGCTTTAGACTCTCATCCATTTATTTACTGACCGTTTGAAGGATCCCATTTGAAGAAGCTTGTTCATGACGGCCCCCTCCACCTCTCCAAAGAACAGCCCTGTCTGAAACAAATAACTGCTCCTGATTTGAATACAAATATAATGAACGTCTGTTTCTAAGAGATGCAATATGTGGTTTTAGTCATGAAAAAAATCTGTTCATGCTTTTACTCTGATCAGATCAGTAAGCACAGGTTGTTGCCACACTTTCATCCTACACAAGTTAAGAAGTTTCACTTTAGGTTTTTATCAGGTTGGCCTGTACAGAAGAAAACACCAAACCTGTTGTTTCATGACGTAATGTTGAAAACAGGAAAGAGAAACTCTCATAAGGAACCCATCGTAAAACATTGAAAAATAAAAATTATTTTATAGTAATTTTTTTTTAGTTTAGAATCATTTGTCGTATTTTGATTAGTTGTATTGTCCTAACAATAAATCATCAAAAACAACATGTGAAATCATTTTCTTTTAATTATCCAAAAAAATTCTTACCGGACTTTTAAACTGCAAACTTCTGGGTTCTGATTGATCAGAACATGTCATTGAAAGTGAATAGAAATGTAAGAAAAATTACCTGAGATTGTTCTTCAGTAACAAGAATGAAGCCGTTGTTGTCAATTAGGTAACAATTGACGTCCTAAATTGATTAGGAATAAAAAGATTATTAAAAAAAACATGACAATGTAAAGTTTATTGAACTTCAGGTCCCTGACTGTACTCACATCATTATCACAGCTGATACTGCACTTTCCATCCAGGGCTGTACACTAAAATTAAAACAAAGCCAGTTTAGCTTCCAAGATAGTCAAAAAATGAGTTATTTGTTTAAAATGAGTCAGAATGTGGTAACCTGTCTGCAGGCAGTCCAGAACTTCCTCTGAAAGTACTCCAGCTTCATCTGGATCCCCACAGCTGAACACAAGACCAAAGAACAGTCAGTTTTCTGTGTCACTGGGAGTCTGCTGGTGGCAGAAATAGATTTTGAGGTTATTACCAGCAAATATTGGGGATTTTCTATCGTCTTGGAGCTGAATTGCAGTGCTGGCCAAAACCACGCTCTTGTTTTCTAAAGCTGCAAGGAAACAGGAAAGAGTTTGATGAAACTACCTAATCTGGTCACTAGATAGCAGCGTGCACTCACCTGATTGCACGTGATGATGCTAATGAGGTAAAAGTATCAGCTCGTGAATGTACACTGATGGTGTCGAGTTAAAATGGGATGGCTCCCATAGTTCAAAAATGACAGCTTAACCTAAAAATTGGAAATTGTGATTCCAAAGTCAGTCTGGATGAAGTCTGTGTTTAGTATCCTACACAGTTTACAGTCAGTTCCTCCATGTGCCATTCATCCACTGAAAGGTTGTCAACAAGTAAGATGTACTGCACTTGAAGAAACTGTTATGAAGTGTGCTGCGCTGGAGAATAACATCTTTATGATGGAATAGCACGATGCCAAAGTAATAGCAATGTCAGGCATTATTCTTTACAGGCACAGGGAGCTGTTTAAATTTTACAATCCACTCATCAAACGCTCTGAACAAAGGCTCTGCTGAGCGTACCTGTGCTGAAAGGAATGGAGTAGACAAATGTGCCCGGGACCTGCTCCGCCGCTCGCTTGTACCAGAGAGGGAAGTGATCAGCATTAAACACTCCCTCCTTGTCCTCTGCTGTCAGGAAATCTCTGCAGAGACAAAGAGAATATAGCTGAGGTGAGGAATGAATGATTCCATTCATCAGGCACAATCACCATGTGCTGTAAGTAATGATTAGAGAAGCGTTGAGCAGCAGAACTCACTGATTGGAGAGCTGATCGCTGGGTATAAACAGGTTGATTCTCGACAGACCACTGCGGGTTCCCAGGAAAGTAATCTCCACTCCTTTGTCTGAGTTCCTGATGGTGTGGTGGAGAACAGGGAAGGCATACAACATCCGTATATGAGCTTCCCTGCATTTCTGTGAAGGGTATTTGGTAGATCTTTCATGACTGTGGCTCTGAAAAATGATTTCTAACTGCTGCTGATACAGAGAAGGAAGGGATTTGATGCAGGTCAGAGGGCTCAATAAACTGAATGAAAAATATGAGGAAAGTTGTTCTGTTTAGGATTATTTCATTAACTGAGGAAAAAAATGTTTGTCCAGTTATACATTCATTTTATATTCCCATTCATTCTTGGTTGCTGGAGCCTACCCACTGCTGTCTGATCAAGGCAGGGAACGCACTGGACTCCCGTCCATTGCAATGCCAAATGACCAAACCCACACTCACATAGACACCTAAGGGACAACCTTAGAGTCACTAATTGACCTATGAAGTGTGTTTTTGGACTGGGGAGGAAACTACAGGCATCCATAAAGAGAACACGCAAACTCCACACAGAAAGTATTCAGCTGGGATTTGAACCACGTCCTTCTCAATGTGAGTTGAGAGTGCTAGACACTATAGCACTGTTCAGTGTGCTAGGGCTCTGTATGTTTTGCGCTCAGTTGGTTTGATACGCATCTTGATACACGCACGGTACAGAAAAGATTCAACTAACTTTGTGACGATGCAGTCCAATTCTTTTACCTAAATGGATGCAGCCTTGATATCTATTCTTCAAGTGGCAATTAAAACAATGAATACAAATTACTTATATCATTGCTTTCTGTTTTTTACAGACAATTATTTATTTCAAGAAACAAAAACCAAAAGTTTTTTGACAGAAGAGCTTCAAACATTTTGGGTCTTTTAGACAGATGTGTGCAATAATAATGCTTTCTAATCAGCATCTCGATATGTGAGATTATCTCAGTAAAGGAGAAAAATCACAGACTTAGACAGATTTGTAAAAAAAAATATTTGAAATAATTGGTTATTTTGTGCATTTAGAAAATGTTTCAAATCTTTGAGTTCATATATGACAAATAGCAGCAAAAACAATAGTGTTTCATTCAAAATTTGTATTTATTTCCCACAAGTCTATTTTTTAAAATCTTTTAACTTGTCCTGTCCAGCAGCTGGGCAAACAGATAAGAGCTGAATGCCTCTTGTATTGGACAGATTTTACTGTTAGAATAAGGGTTTATGGATCCTCAGGCACAGGAGGTGTATATTTGTATAAACCCCTTTTGTATTTGAGGCTAAACTTTATTTGTATTAATTATATTTGTATGTATTCCTTGTTGGACCAGACGAAAAGAGAAGTCTATGCAATAATGCTTTGTAGATTTATAAAGTAATAAATGACTAAAAGGAGAAAAATCTCCTTCAGTTTATTAGTGGCATTGCAATAGCTATAAAGACTCAGACATCTACTTGGTTGAAGCTGGTACAAAGAGGATTTGATAGCAAAAAATTCTCACTCTGACTTGTTGAGCGCCAGTCCGGTCCAGTACGCCTCCAGAGGAGCAGTGACCACGGCATCAAATAAAACCTCCTGGATCAGCTCTCTGTCACCTGTGGGGATCAACACCTGTTTTTCCCTGTAGACTTCAATATTTCCAAAAAAAACAAGGTTCTCAATGCCTCAATGGTGATCCAGATGTCTCTTACACTTGAGGTTGAGTCGGCGGCCTGTCATGAAGAGTTTGATGGCTTGAATCTGGGTCAGGTGGCGGTGCTCATGCTCCTCTTCTGTGTTGCAGTACGTCCTATACGTGTGGTCAAAAAAACAGAGCCACACTGTTAGGCCTCAGGATGCCTGGCGAACAGAGCAAAGAATTTCTGTCACGCATGAACAGTCGTTTCCGCACAGCCCCTTCCTCACCATTCATCTGCAAGGGCAACATCTGGCTGCTCCAGATCACGAAGCCCTGAAAAACACAAGTCAGTTACGCTTCAGCAACGTCAGTAAGTGCTGGCTAACGCACCCCGTTTGTTTTACATGAGCTAAAGTAGCGACAGCAGCGTGTTCTGACAGTCTGAATTAGGCCCACAAATGTGTTGTCTCATGCAGATTCCGTAATCTATTTTCAGGCTGTGTCAGCACAAATCATGACAAGACCTTTTCCAGGAGGCTGATCATTCCCTGCACAAGCACACTGTAGAACAGACAAAGACAGAATTACCTGCATCAACGGATACATTTCCTCTGAAAAAATACTTCCCATGACCTCTTGAGAGAGCTACACCAACACTGCAGGCAAAAAAAATAAAACAGATTTAATCTAATCTAAGATCAGGACATTAATATGCAGAATATAAGCTTCTTTCCACCTGAATGGAGTTCCTTTGATGTCAGTGTAGTAATAGTCGTAGTGCATCTTGAGCACTCGCCTCTAAACAAGACAGGAAAGGATTATCTGCTTTGAGAGGACAAAGAACAGCCGTCGTTTTTTATGCAGACGGGAAACTTCCTTATCTGCCTCCTCACCCCTCTGTCCACAGTCTTCTTGGTCTCCATTGAGAAGGTCCCTGTCCTCCTGTTCACCATGGCGTTCCGCAGCTGAGAGATAAAGTGCATAAAAAAGGAAGAAGCAGAGAGATCCAAGTTGGGTGAAGGATCCAGCCGGTTGGATTTCAACGTTATCTCCATGTGACACTGAAAACTATTACACTATCAGGATCATTCTCCAGCTCATTTCATCTAATCTAAAGTCTTTGTACGATTGGATAATGTTATGAAAAAGTAATGTTGCAGATCGAAACGCATTTACCCTGTCATGTTGTGGGAAATGTATGCGTTAGAAATAAAGACAGTCAAACAGGCTTTTTTTTTTTTGCTCTTACAATGTCATCTTTGTCTTCCCACTCCACCTCTGACAGATCCACGCTGCTGTAGTGGGGCTTCCTCCTTTTCTGACTCCCCTGGTACTGCACAGAGTATCACAATGTTTGCAGTTTAACACTGCGTTAGAAAGATGGACTCTACTTTATACATGAACGGTCTTAGTTAACCTACAGATGGTTTACTTTATTTTTTTTACTGCATGAAAACTTGCCATACACTCTTGTTGACATAGCATGGTGAGAAGCTTGTGACAATTTAATAAATTATCTGTGAAATTAATGCTGTCAGGTGAATTATGAACAATTAACATGATTGAAAGAAGTCTGCATCTCAGCATAAAGTGAACATGTCTGCTGCTGCATGTTGCCCCGATCTGCATGAGACGACAGAAGACTACAACCACAGCCACGAAGAGACATTTACAAAGACCCAACACAGACCAACACACACAGGTGCACAGAGAGGAGTCGCACTAACACTGGCACACACAGATCCACTAGCACAGCCAAGGCCCCAGAGGAACCACTGGTCCTAGAGCGAGGGGGCTGTGGTCTGCCAGCAAGTGTTAAGTTACCTCTGGGAAATCTCAGGCCAGCCTGCCCTATGAGCGGCCTTTATCCCTGCATGCATACATCAAAGGAAAAGGTGGGGATTACAGACCATACGAGCCCATGTAGCTCTCTAACCAGATAACACATCAGGCTCTGTGTGCCCTCATATTTTCCGTTACATTGGAAAAAAAAACACAAAAAAACTGGGTAAAGTCAGGGTATGCTGTGAGAAAGCTGAGTTACCAAAGGGCGGAGGTCGGGGTGGATCAGGATATAGCCATTATTTGTGATGGCAAACACATAACCATGGATCCCCAACTGGAGACAGAAAAAAGACATGAGTGAGGCACACAGAAGGAACGCATGGAAGCATTAATCTGGTATAAGACTGCTGTTTGTACCATATGTTTTGGGATGAGCTTCATCAGCTCCTGCAGAGGAATGTCTGTTCCTACAACCCCCAGCAGAATACCCTGGTTCTTCTGCATGAAAAGCCACAAAGCAAATGAACAACTTTAGTTCGACTCAGCATTCATCCTTAGTCACTTTAAGGAAAAGTAATAAAAATAAAAAGTTGAAAAGACAAATGAACAAATGTGCATGTGTGTCAGCTACCATGAAGGCAGAATGTCAATTCACTGATTCACGAGTAAAATTTGTCTTGATGATGTCAAGAAAAAGACAGAAATAAATCTTTAGACTCACCTGTGGTTGAATGCCTGTTAATTAGAATTGTGCAGTCTTAAGTTTGGCTTTTCTCCTAAGACTATGACTGGGGTGTACTCATTTTTGTAACATGGGCTTGAATTCATTTGGTAGGAAAATCCCTTTTTTGTGTAAAAACACAGCGTGTCCACGGCTCAGCTGCAGCACAGATGCGCTTTTCCTCCCTGCTCTGAGTCAAAGACCCGGACTGAAGGCATAGATTGGATGCTCTGAGCGGGCAGCTGTTGTCACCGCTTTGATCTGACTCCACGATGCAGTTTGAAGACCCCCACTGAGCTGACATCACTGCTCCTCCGTTTGGAGGCTCAAACCCGGGACAGGAAGCATGTCGAGTGTCTGCCTTTGACACTGTAGTTGGAGGTTTGTGTGGGAAAATTGCTAACGCAGAGTCTCAACTTAAGGACCGCTGCTTTAACTTAAACCCAAAAAATGTTCACTCATGACTAAATAATATATTAGTCTAAAATGATGAAAACAGTTTGTAAAAAAAAGACAATGAGCCTTTTTTTGGAAGAATCTTACCAAAATATTCCAAATGAGGAATGTCCTTACCGTTTCGTTCTTTGTACTGAAGACTGGCATGGCCACAGTTGTTGTCAGAGATGGACCGGATTTGACTTTCAGCTGAAAAAGAAATCAAAAGTTTCTTCTGAAGCTCACAAGCTTTAAATGTTTCCAGTTCTTTTATCCCTTGTGCTATCCTAGGCACTTCAACATAGGGAGTTGGGTCATCTAGACCCACTAGACAGTGCTCTGAACCTTTTTTCTTCAATTATTTGTGATCTTCACTGGTGTCCATGGATTACATGAAATCTTTCCACCTTTATCCACTTTTGTCATGGTAGGGAGAACACATCAATGTAAGGGGGGGGGGGGGTCATCTAAGATAGCACAAGGATTAAGGAGCCAAGGCCTGCAGTTTTTCATAACCAAAGCAGGAATAATATCTTGTGTAATGTATTTAGTATACATTTAGAATAGTAGAAAAAAGTGTTCATAAATGTATCATAATGAAATCTAGCTCTGACTAAATCTGGTTTAGATTTAGAAATCATAAGGAAGCAGCTGTTTGTATTTCAAAATCAAGCATCTTTTTCTTGAAAGTCCCACCCTGATCATCTTCTAATGTATTACTGAAGTTCCCAGAGGTCTTTTAATTATGATGATTATGCCGTTTTTAGCCAAAACGAAAAATATTGTGTTGTTTTTCTAGGACATGGTTTCTGCAAAGTGGCAAGAATTCATCAGAAATTCACCTCTGAGATGTGGCATAGAGCAACCCCACCCTCTATCCCTTTTTCTTCAATGATTTGTGATCTTCACTGGTGTCCATGGATTACATGAAATCTTTCCACCTTTATCCACCTTTGTCATGGTAGGGAGAACACGTCAGTGTAAGGGTGTGGGGTCATCTAAGATAGGACAAGGGTTATTCGTACATCAAAGTGATGGTTCCTACGCCATCCATGGGTATGTATACATGAATGAAACATTGTTGTCCCTCTTTGAACTAATGAGAAACAAATGCTTTTCAATGATTAGGTAAGGCAACTTTGTTTATAGTGGTCACTTTTTTAACGCAATAAATCAAGCTCTACTTGACTTTAGTCAATGATCACTGTTTTAAATTAAGCATATGTGATTTAAGTGTCTTTTTAGTTCTGTTTTCAGTTTTTTTTAATCTATGCATTTTATCATTGCTGTAATGAGTTTGACAAATCTGTTTACATTCTTTATTGCTTTGACTACAATTCTTGAAATAAATCAATAAATCAAATCAAATCAAATCAATCACTGTTGATAACTGATAACTGAGGGGGGAGGGTGTTTTTTTATTATTATAATACTGTGTGCTTTATGTTTTAAATGTAAAGTGTTTCGAGTTGAGCAAGGCATGACAAGCACTTCTTTTGTAAAATAAAGTTTGATTTGATTAGAAAAACATTGGATTTCATTATTCCATTATTGGATGAAGACTAAACCAAAAATCACTGCCTTCTCCAGTTTGAACCTTTATTTTTTTGAGCAAACGCGAAGCTTAATGGTTTAAAAATAAGCCAGATTTACTGACTGCGGATCTAGAATTTGCTTTACTCATGGAAGGATGCAGCATCCACTTAGGTCTTGCAGCGTGCAGGCTGGCATGACGTTAGATGGGTTTCCATTTCCGCACGCTCGTGCTCACGTAGGCCGCAACACGTGAAGCTCCGCGTGTTCAGGCCAGCTTGACAAAATGAAGAATGGAGGGGCTGCAGTATTCATCATTTCTCACAAAGGAGCAGGTTTCTCGGTTGCTTTCCTCTCCACGAACATGTGTGCACGCCAACATGCACACAGGTAAACCCAGCGACGCCTCTCCCACCCCCATCCTTCTCTACCTCTCCTCTGCCTCTTGCTTGGTCCGCTCTCCAATGTCAGTTTTATTATGGGCTTTAGGAGATAAAGTGCAATGATCCACAGAATGATGAATGGTGTGTCTGAGGGTGAGATACAAGAGCACACACCCCAGCGGATTATCTGCCAGCTCTTCTGTGCACGTGTGTTTTGCCGTGTACGTTCTCTCCAAACTGGAAGGAAGTGCAGTAAATGCACCTATGCTGCTCGTGTCCCTCAGAGGGAAAAGCCTCCTCGCACTTGCAGCTCTTTGGGGAATAATGAAGCATGAGGATGATACTTTACTATTTAACCTCTCAAGTCACTTTCACTTTACACAACACAGCACGGATTTGCTGAGTGTGTGTGTAGAAAACCTCTGTTATCTGCCTGTGTAAGGCTCCCAGCTGTTCTCTCAGCCACTGGCTGGTTCTTATCCATGACAAGACCGAAATGACAGAAATGTGATATTCACCTTATGAGCCTGAGAAAGCTGATCGGGAAGAAGAAGCACAAAGAAAGAACAGTCAGGAATTTCATAAATGAACAGTCTGCTTTGACTTTGTGGACACAGATGCACATGGGGGGGGGGGGGGGGGGGGGTCTATGCAAATTAATGAAGCTCATAATGAAGAATCATTCCAGCAGCAAGAAGAATGATGATGAGAAGGCCAGCCCACTAATGGCCACTTTCACAGTACAGAGTAGGCATCTTACTGTAGCCTGCAATGCAGCCTGAAGGATGTGGGGACGTCGTAACGGTGGATGCCGACATTAGGAAAGAGAGGCATGATGGGTGCTCAAGTAAATGGACAAGGAAGCATCACATACTTACAGCACTGTCCACATAAGCTTCGGTCCACACAGTGTCGTGCTCGTGATCGATGACTTTCGGTCGACTCATGACATGAAGATACCGCATCACATTTTCCTGAACGTCAGCCAGGGTGGAAATCTGACTAAAATATCCTACAAGGAAACATGGGAAACCAGACTGAGAAACATGGATTCAAATGAGCAAAGTTGGGTAACACTTTATATTAAGATTCATTAACAAGCTTTGTTAACACATTAACAAGCATTATAAATGAATTTATAGGGTGTTAGTAAGACATTTATTAGTACAATAAGTCTAATAAGGTTTATTAAATTACTTAGTTAACACATTTACAAGCATTATTATTAGGATGTTTTCAAGATGCTAATGATGTATTTACTGATACTGTAGGTGCCTAACAAATGTGTCAGTGTTAATAAGCTTAATAAGATTTATTAACAACCTTTGTTAACAAATTAAGAAGTATTATTATTGTTTGGGGTTCTAGTAAGATATTTATTAGCATTATAGATGTCTCACACAAGCCTTAGTGTTCATAAGCTTAATAAGTTTTATTAACTAACTTAACAAATTAATAGGCTTTATTAATATGTCAGATGCTGGTAAGATATTTATTAGCATTATAGATGTCTTGCAAATACCTGAAAGTGTTAATAAGATTCATTAACATCTAAAGTCAGACCATTGTCTTCTGAATCCATATTACTAAACTGCTTATAAGCTTTACAAATGTATTAATTAACTTTGTTAATAGTTTATTAATTGTTTTGCAGCACCTCATCTAAAAAGTGTGGACGTTTTTTACCACAAACAACCACAAAGCATAAAGATTGTAAAAAGAACTTTATGACATTAAAACAGACTAAACATACACAAATCGTTCTGTAAAAGATATAATAATTTAATTCAGACAAATGATTTTTTTTGTTAAAAACATATATATTGGTGTTGGATGACTAGCATCATAGCTAATAGGATAAAGTATTAGCCTCTATCCTGAGTGAAACATTCATTGCAAATCCCATCACCAGGAGACAGTTCTCTGCATTCAATGCCAACAGCATTCAACCACATTTGCCTTGCTTCAAAGTCCACAAGAAAGTTGCAAAAGCCAGTAATTTTTGAAGAACGAAGACAATAAACCTACAGGAGCCATGCTAAAGCTAACACGCTAACGACCGACCGGTAAAGAATAAAACATGGGCGGGGCTTTTTTCGTCACCTGTGTGAAAGCAAAGTCTGAGAGGCCATTCAATTGGCTGAAAGTGAGCACGCCTGTTTTGCTGATGAGTTTGATTGACAGATTCATTAGCCAATGGGGACATTAGTTAACCTGCTCATCTTTGATTCTTTTCATTATCAAAGGTGGGCAGGTTAGCGTGTTAGCGTTAGCACGGCTCCTGTAGGTTTATTGTCTTCGGTCTTCAAAAATGACTGGCTTGTGTAACTTTCTTGTGGACTTTGAAGCAAGGCAAATGTGGTTGAATGCTGTTGGCATTGAATGCAGAGAACTGTCTCCTGGTGATGGGATTTGCAATGAATGTTTCACTCAGGATAGATGCTAATACTTTATCCTATTAGCTATGATGCTAGAGTCATCCAACACCAGTCTATATATGTTTTTTAATATTTTTTATTTGTCTGAATTAAATTATTATATATCTTTTACAGAACGATTTGTGTATGTTTAGTCTGTTTTAATGTCATAAAGTTCTTTTTACAATCTTTATGCTTTGTGGTTGTTTGTGCTAAAAATTAAAAACGTCCACACTTTAGATGAGGTGCTGCAAAACAATTAATAAACTATTAACAAAGTTAATTAATACATTTGTAAAGCTGATAAGCAGTTTAGTAATATGGATTTAGAAAATAATGGTCTGCCTTTAGTTGTTAATAAATCTTATTAACACTTACAGGTATTTGCAAGACATCTATAATGCTAATAAATATCTTACCAGCATCTGACATATTAATAAAGCCTATTAATTCGTTAAGTTAGTTAATAAAACTTATTAAGCTTATGAACACTAAGGCTTGTGTGAGACATCTATAATGCTAATAAATATCTTACTAGAACCCCAAACAATAATAATACTTCTTAATTTGTTAACAAAGGTTGTTAATTAAGCTTATTAACACTGACAAATTTGTTAGGCACCTATAATATCAGTAAATGCATCATTAGCATCTTGAAAACATCCTAATAATAATGCTTGTAAATGTGTTAACTAAGTAATTTAATAAACCTTATTAGACTTATTGTACTAATAAATGTCTTACTAACACCCTATAAATTCATTTATAATGCTTGCTAATGTGTTAACAAAGCTTGTTAAGGAATCTTAATATAAAGTGTTACCCAAAGTTCTTCCGTCACACAGGCGGTAAAGCATGATATTGCGCCATGTGGCAAAAACATCCTTAAGTTTCTCAAAATATCTAAAATGACTATAGTCTTATACCTAAAATCCATATTTTAACCCTGGAAAACCCATGGGGTCAAATTTGTTTTTACTTTAATTTAATTTTTAAAATTGTATTTATTCATGGCAATTTTGTTTTTATCCTTTTAGTTTGAACTTTTTTGGCCACTTTTAATTGCTACAATTTAAGAGCAAAAAAATGTTCTTGGTTAAAATAGTTTCCTTTTTTTATTTTTGGGTTTGATGCACAGCTTCTAATGTTTATCCTTAACTTCTGAATTTATTGTTAAAGTAAATGAATTTCTTCTGAGGATACTTAGATAATGAAATAAAAGCAAACCCTTCTGAATGAGTTTTTTTTCTGTTGGCCCTCATTTCTGTCGACTCAAGCCTCCTGCAAAATCTTTGAAGTCCCCCTTTGATGAAAATCATGTTTTTTGAGATTTGAATAAGGTCGCTCGGTTGGATTTAATGAGCTTTTGTGATGTCACAACGGCCCAGTGGCGCAGTGCGCACGCTCCCTGATCGGCCCCGTCCAGCGTGCAAAAGCTCAGGTGCGGGAGAGGAAGAGATGGCGCATTGCTGCATTCCCCGCACACATTTTAAGAGCATTGTTGGCTGCACATAGTTAAAATGAAAGTCAAAGTCCTAAATGTGTTCTCCGCATTTGTGTCTCTCTCTGACCGAGTTTAAAGGCTGGCAGTCTCCCCCATTTACCAGAGAGGGTAAAACCAAAAACAAGAATCAAATGAGGGGACCTTTTATATTATTGCTTCGATTAAATTAAGAAAAATATCTTAAGGTTCAGGAGGCCCTGGCAGGCTGGCTCCCCAACCCGCAACGCGTTTCTCTCTGGCCCCCAGCTTGCCTCCCGGGAGCCGCCATAGCGATCAGGACCGCTCCAGTTCTATCGGCCCTGTGACAGACTGTCCAGGGTGTGGCAAGGCTTGTGCTTCAAAAATGTTTTCATTTTATGTGGTGTGCAAGTTAATTTAACAATTCATCACATCAGTTCTGAGCCACAGCCAGTTCTGCTTCCTGCTGCAATGCAGCCTAAATTATATTTGTCATTCAAAACATTGTTCATGGTCTTATCAAAGTTTTTTTTGGTGTAATTTTATTAAACAGCAGGTCATGTACACATTTGTATTGTCGTTCCAAACATTGTGTCAGTTTGGAAACGAAACGAAGTCACTTTTCACGTTTTCTTTATTGCTAAAGGGAGTAGAGACTGTCAGTCAGTGTTGTTTATGCCCCCCCCCCCCCCCCCCTCGTGTTAAGCTCTTCTCTCATGCAAGACACAGATTGTAGAATATGGAGTCTAAAAATAATAATGACCTTTTGCAATCACACAATCAACCAATAAATCTCTCATTAATACACAAAAAGATTATGAAATTGTTAAAAACCTGCACACAGGTTTTAAATTACCCATTATTTTATTAAATATATTTCAGTTTGCTTTAAAAAAACCTGTTTATAATTTTAAAGCAGCATTTTTATGGCGTTTCATCGCTGCCATAAAGTGAAAGGGCGCAAAGACAACTGAGTGGGCGCATTCAGGAACTGAGTGAGGGACCTTACAATCGCACAGGCGCAATCCTAACTGAGCCGTGATCCTGTGCGCTCACTTCCCTCCTGTGCGCTCCCAGGGTTTGGGCGCAGTGTTAAGGGGGCGTTTTTGTCACTTGGGGGCGGTAACCTTTCTGGTTGATCTGATTGGCTGAAATTTGCATGTCAAATCCGCCGAGGCAGCGGTGTCGGGACTTTCTTTTAGAGGCTTTAATAGGAAAAAAGCAGCGGCTGTAACGTGGGTTGAGCGGCTGGGTAGCTCGGTTGGTAAGGAAAAGGCTACCATGCAGGATTCGATTCCCGGAGTGGAATGAACAATGGCACTGGGGGCAATTGCCATATCAATGGAGAGCAATTAACATCACCCGATGAGGGTCTTTGCGTAAGACTCTTAACCCTTGTGCTATCCTATGACCCCCCCCTTACATTGATGTGTTCTCCCTACCATGACAAAGGTGAATAAAGGTGGAAAGATTTCATGTAATCCATGGACACCAGTGAAGATCACAAATCATTGAAGAAAAAAGGTTCAGAGCACTGTCTAGTGGGTCTAGATGACCCAACTCCAAATGGTAAAGTGCCTAGGATAGCACAAGGGTTAACGCTACTGCCTCCCGCGCGCTTCGACTGTAGCTCACCGCTGGATGGGTGAAATGCGGAGAAGAATTTCCCCATTGTGGGATAAATAAAGTAAAATGTTAAAGAATGCAGTGATTTTCACATGAGAAAAACTTCAAGCACAGAAAAACCCGCTGCACTTTCTTACCTTGGTTTTGGGTTGTTGGTTAAGGTATTAATCCACGTTACATCCGCCGTATGTCACAGGTTTGACACAAAGAGCCGAAATTTCTAACTGTGATAGTTAAAAAGCCACGCAGGCATTGACCTACCGGACATACACACGCAAACACGCAATTAAAGCCATATTATTTCCAATAACACACTCCTCTCCTTACAATATAACAGCACTGGATTGAACTGCGCCGTTTCAGTTATGGATGTTTTTTTTCTGTATTTAACGTTGAAACATACCAGTAAAACATGCATGCTAGTGTGTGTTTTAAAAAGGAAACGAGCGCAAAACTGAGTTGGTTGGGATTTCTTTTTCCAGTCATTTATCAGCATCCAAAAATCCATCAAAGTCCTCATCTTCTGTATCAGAAATGAACAGCTGGGATAAATTTCTATCAAATACGGCAGCTTCCCCTCCATAATCGTGTCTCTTTGCTTTTCCAGGGTTTCCAAGACAAAGTTGTTCTGCATTATGCTCATATCTGCACCTTTGTACTATGGGGGGGGGGCTTTTTTTCACGTCCTCACCTCTCTCCGTTCCGTTCTCAAGCTGTTCTCTCCTAAAATCTTTACCGAAGTCACACAACAACACAGTAGGGCCGCTCCGTACATTTTGGAGAAAATGTAAGACTTTCAAGTGCGCCTTATGGTTGTGAAAGTACTGTACATAGAAAATATGATGAGAGGCAGAGAGCCGCTCAAGAGCTGCCTTTTAGCCACCCCCTGCTCTGAAAAATGAAAGTCCCACCCCGCCGCCTCGCCGGATTTGACACGCAAATTTCGGCCAATCAGATCAACTAGAAAGGTTACCACCCACCAAGTGACAAAAACGCCGTCTTAACACTGCGCCCAAACCCAGGGAGCTCGCAGGAGTGAAGTGAGCGCGCAGGATCAATATTTTAGGTAATTTAAAATGGTTTTTCACAATTTCATGATGTTTTTGTTTATTTATGAGAGATTTATTGGTTTACTGTGTGAGTGCACAAGGTCATAATTTTTTTTATTATGAACAATTTGGGGCTCCACAGCAGAAAGGGGGATCAAGGGCGGGGCTACTCCGCTCAGCAACAATGGCCACGCCCACATAGAGGAAACACGAAAAATGGCCTTTTAAGACATTTAGGTTGTTAGGTTTTGGCTAAAAACGTCTTAATCATAATTAAAACACCACTGAGAATGTTTTTATTTTAAAAAATTGTGATGTGGGACTTTAAATATTTGTCATTATTTATATTTCTCTCATCATAAACTCTCTGAGCAGTGGCACAAACTTCGTAATGACCTGGTAAATTTCCGGTTTCGGGGCTTGGAGCTGAAGAAATCATTTCGGTCCAGCTCCTGCTAATGCTAAATTGTGCTTTGCACTGAATGTGTGAGACTGTTTAACAGTGGGGGATTTTGGGGGGGGGAGGGGGGGTTGGGCCTTGTCATTCTGCAACCCCTCTGCGATCTGTTTTCCTGGCTGTGACTTTCCCTGTCAGAGGGCACTCATCCAGAGAGTTGACATGCAGAAGCCATCAGCAGAGAGCAGCTGAGAGGTAGGCAATGACAAGAAGAGGGATTAGAGCGGATTGACCTCTGACCCCCCCTAGAGTGACACTCCATTGCTTCTTGGAAGACAGAGTTTGAGCCACCGCAAGCATGCACACAGAAATGCATATGACACACAAAGGTGGCAGACACCCACACACATCTCCTCATAGTTCTAAAGTAAAACCGAGCTGTAAAGTGCTTCATAAAAAACGTTTCCAACCTTTGTTTGCACAAGCCATCCATTTAAGGTTATCAGCAAATGCAGACTCTCGTCCAATCAGGTAGGGGAATATGCGCACCTGAGCAAAGGACACAAGAATGAGGCAGCTTCAGAAAACTGAATAAATGCAGCCACACACATCAGTGCTGCAATCCAACTCTTTTTGTGCTTCAAATAATTGTAATTCATGGATCCAATGTTATTATTCCTTTTCTTTGTCTGCTTTGGACAATGAGGCTGTGCAAGTGTCTTTTTAAAGAATGCTGTTTGACACTTTGCCAGACCTGCACGGCTCATTGGCTCCAGATGCCTTGCTAAGCATAAAGCACATAGAAAACACGGAATAGCTGCTATGTCGTAACCCTGAGGGTACACGGGCTAGAAGGGGTGGGGTACCACACACTGCCAACACACATGCTTGATAGGACTAGAAAACCCCCTGCAGCTGATGCTTTTAATGCTCTGCAAACCCCGCAGCAGTTGATTTCATTTCAATCGCATTTAAATCTCACAAAGACAGGATTCCAAAGCTAACAGTGAGGCCAGGAGGAGCTGTGGGGAGCCTTTCAGACTGAGCTCTAACACATGCACTGCCCTTGAAAGCAGTTAATGTCCCATGCTTTACTCCTTATGGGGAAAATATTGAGCCTTAATGCATCATGTTCAAAAAAATGTCTCACGCTGACATGGATTTTACATTACAGGGTACTAATGAAGTAAAAAACCAATTCCTCACAACATCAGACAGGAGTTTGAAATGGCATGAAGCATTAGAATGTGCATTTACTCCTGAAGAAAAAGTGCAGAGAAAGCAAAAAGTTTAGGAAACTGTGTCGCAGTCAGAACTGTGCAGAACAAGAGAGCAACACGGAAAGTTAGGTCAAGACTCACTTTTCTTTCTGGCCAGTTGAACTTCTCAAAAACGTCATCGTACATTTCAGTTGCGCCGTCAGTCACCAGCATGATGGCCTGGCTGCAGACACTGCCGCGTCCGGTCTGATTGAACTGCAGGGAGAAGCAAGGAAAACCTGAATTACCCACACAGCCTAGGTCTGCTCATGAGCGCTAAGGCTCACGGGTTTCTGTAATGTGTGCTTTATGCAGATGCCAGAAGACGCAGTGCGGTAATTAAGTGGTTTATTGACCTGTGATGCTGTGAACGTGGAGGTAAAGGAAGGCGCTCGCTGACACAGTTGCAGGATGAGTCCTTCTGAGCTCATCTGCTCTTGCACCGCACAGGGCAAGAGTGAGTAAATGTTCAGCAGCTACAACAGGTTATAAAACACAATCCTGGATTGCTGACATCAAACTTGAGTTGAAGTCCCACTCCAATCATCTGTTGATCTATTGCAAAAGCGTTCCCAGCTGTTTTTTTATTATGAATTTGTCATTTTTAGCCAAAACCAAACCACCCGGGTCACCTTTGGTTTCTGCAGAGACGCAGTAGTTCATTAGAAAATTTACCTCTGAGTTGTAACTGGAACTGTGGGTGCGGAGCAACTCCACCCGCTTCCTGCTGCTGAGAGCTTTCTGTTTACACTCTCCCGCTAGCTTACAGCCCTTCGCACCCTCAACGTAACCTAAGGGTGCGATAAAAATGCCGAGCAACATCAGAGCTAGATGTCAGCTCAGACGAGCAAAGCAAAGACGTTCATGGATCTATTCGTCCACCAGTGAATGCATCGGAATGGAGCGGAGCAGAAGAGCGCTAGTGTCTCTCCGACAGCAGCGTCACAGCTACAGGCTTTTTTTGTCTTCTCCGCTACCACCATTTGAATAAAGAAATACTCAAAAATTCGGTTTCAATCTTGATTTTCTTTATATATATGTCCTCCATCATGACAAAAATAGCACCAGAACATTTAAAAAAAACCCAAAGTGGAAATCTTTTGCTGTAGTGGGTCTTTAAGAATCGAGAGGTGCTCCATAGCAGCAACAGTATTTTTCATACATGACAGGAAATAATCCTTTGTGTGTGAACAGCACATAGAAGCACAGCATTGAGAGATTCACAAAAACGAGTTTCATAAGTGGAAGTATTTCAGTTCTTGTTATAACATTTACACTTGATTGTTTAATTTATAAATCTGCTGCACAAAAATCCATCCATCCATCCATCCATCCATCCATCCATCCATCCATCCATCCATCCATCCATCCATCCATCCATCCATCCATCCATCCATTAACCTGCTGTATCTCCTTTGGGGTCATGGTGGCTGCCAGGTGGGGCAAACCCTGCATAAGTTGCCAGCCTGTTGCAACTTTAAATGAATTACACTCAAAAGGAGTGTAATTCATTTCTTGAAAAGTAGTGGAATGAAGCAAACGTGTACGATCCCTATCCAATTCAATGTCAAATTGTATTAGTGGAAAATTTAAAAAACAAAAACATCACATTGGAGGCATAGAAAGGCCAAACTGTATAATGCAAAGTTAGCTTAATGTATTATATGACATTTAAAAAAAAACTTAAATACAACAAGTAGGCACAAAACATGACACACTTTTGCTTCAATACATGGCATTTTTCAAAAAGAATTGTGATTGAAAATGTTGAATCATTGAAAAAGACCGACTGTCACTCTTTGTAAATGTTGAGACTCTAGAAAAATGAGGAACCTGCTGTCATCAGATGGTGCCTGAGCGTGTTTGAGCTCCGTGTAATCCACTCTCTGTGCCTGAGTCTGCATTGTTGAAGTGGTATGTTACTGGTGTTATTCGTAAATACCCTGTTGTATAAATGAATGCTAATTACACCAGACACAATCAATGAGCGGGATCCATAGTGAATTGATGCCGATAAAATCTAATCAATCCAAAACCCTTCCAGCAAAATGGTTGAGTCAACATTTGCTGCTCTGAAAGAATTGAACCGAAAATGTGTTCTGATGTTCTCAGACAAATGCAAACATAAACATGAAGGATTCATGAAGAATAGATGTGGGTAATGCTAAGTATCTGTGCAGTTCAAAACAGAGTTTGGAACTCTGTTGCTTTAACCCTTGTGCTATCCTAGGCACTTTACCATTGGGAGTTGGGTCATTTAGACCCACTAAACAGTGCTCTGAACCTTTTTTCTTCAATGATTTGTGATCTTCACTGGTGTCCATGGATTACATGAAATTAGTTAGTGTGACTTATCTTATATTTAGTAAAATCTTGGGTTTAGGAAAGCTCTATTTTCCTCCAGTCACAACACGCCAGTGTTTGGTTTCTACTTAGCTGTGTTTAGGTCCAGAGTTTTCTTTTTTTCTCTGCTGCGTTCTCCTGCTGCCTTACGGCACCTTGGTTTTTGGTCTTTGTTACTCGTTTTTTAGTTTAGACTTTCTTTTCTCCTGTTTTATATTTTTCTTTTACTGAGTTCAACTTATTTCAACTAAGTCCCATTAAAACTTCACATGACTATAGCAGAAAAGGGTTTTTTTTATACTTCTTTGTGCCTTTGGTTTACTAATTTTAATATTGTATGTTAGAAAACTTTTAGTTTGTTTGAGGTAGCATTAACTTATAAAACCTATGGCAATCAAATTACGTTTTAAAATGTTGAAATGGTCTCGGATCAGGATCCTCTTGGGGTTATCCAGACTAAAAATTGTTGTTCTGGATTGTCAGGGGAAACAAACTCTGGTTCACTTGAAGCTAACCAAATGTGTCCACTCTGAATACACCCTAAGACATAAAAACATTGACTTGAGCGTTCAGGAAAAAAAGTTTCTTATTTACCCACTGTCTTAAATTTGATCCACACATTTTCAATATATTGTAGCTGTATTAAAAAGAATTATGTATCAACAAATTGGAATTCTTTTGAAACAGCAAGTATTTCATTTAAAAAAATGAATAACAATAGAGGAAGTACAATTTTAATCTATTTTCAAAGTTTTCCCAGTGGTCTTTTAGTTATGATTGTGCCGTTTTTAGCCAAAATTAAAATAAAAACGGTGGTGTTTTCTATGGCATAGTTCCTGTAGAGCGGCAGGAGTTCATCAGAAATGTACCTCTAAGTTGTGGGCGGGACTGTTTGGGAAGAGCAGCCCCGCCCCCCTTCCCCTCTCTGTTAGAAGCGAAGCATACCCGGGAGCTTGTGGGCAGCCTGGCGTTCATTCTACATCACAAATGAACAGCATTTTCTCCTCTGCTCCTGACTCTCAACAATTTGAATAAAGAAAAACTCAGAAATGCAATCTTAATCCTAATTTTATTTATATATGCCCTCCATCATCAAAAAAGGCCACAAGAACCTAATATAAACACCAAAAACACAATTTTCAGTGAATTGGGTCTTTAAGAGCTTGCTGTGTTTCCTTACACGACAGAGTTTTAGGGCCACCAAAACAAAAAAAAAGTAAAATTACGAGATTTAAAAATGTAAATTCACAAGCTTTTTTTAGCAGCAGAGCAGACTGACTTAACTTAGTTGAACAGGTGAGCTGAATGTTTATTGATAACGTTCCAAATGTTTGGAGTTTCATTTGATTGATTTATGATTTATTCATATTTATTTATTGATGGGTGGTTTGCAGGATCTCTGCAGCCGTTGATGAAGACGTCGGTGTCCCTGCAGCTGTCCACTTCAATCCTTTCTTCCCCCATGAAACCAAGATCTCTAAGTCTGTGCGATGCTTCCGTCTGAGGAGGAACACTTTTTGGCATTTTCAACGTTGTGATGCTACTAGTACAGACTATTTTCATTCATCTTTGTTGTTTTATGTTCAAACGGGGAGTTTCATCTGGAGGAGGGGGCGTATGTAACACTGGTTACACATTGGTGTCCTGTGCATGCCAGGTTCATGACGTAATGAGAATCAAATGGACTTCAGGGTATCTGAATGAAAAGGAAAATAAAGTATTGGTCCTCCTCACCCAAATGTGTCTCTGAGCTCCTTATTTCACTTATGAAACTCTGCTTTACCGACACTGAACCCCGGAAAGACGGCTACACTGACAAGAATCTGATTTTGTGTCGCCAAAAAGTTCATAATTTCTTTGTTTTTTGAAACCTATCCGGAAATAAAGCTTCACAAAATGCTCCACATCTGTCCTCTTCAAGCTAGGCTCTGATAAACAGACAACATTGGTGCTTTTTCCTTGTTAATCTGTGACTTCTTTGTCGTAAATGTACAACTTAAAAGTCGTAATTAAAAAAAAAATGTTTGTAAACTGACCCTAAAACTCTGTTGTATCCTTAAAATGCTGATTAATAGCAATATATATTTCTGCGCCTCTGTTATTCTTCTTTCTGGTATTTCTAGGGTAGTCACTGCTTATGTAAAGACAGCATCTCTTTGATTCTTAGATATACTGCTGACTTTTAAAGACTCAGCCCACTGGACATTAATGTAGCTGTGAATTTGAGCAGTGGGGAAACCTGATTTCCATATTCACTGTGGAGCTTTAATTAATCTGACAAAAGCAGAGGTGAAAGCTGCGCTCCCTCGGCTTCAGCAATGAAGCCACAGCTCGCCTGAAAACAGGGAGATAAAAGAAGTGCAGCCTGGCTCCTAGCCTTATCTCCTCTGTGTTCTAATCAGTGGCATTATTAATCACTGACATTAATGAGAGCCATTAATCACTCTTCAGAATGGATGTGTCTGTATTTGGAGGGTGGAACGGAGATTGCACCGGCGCGTTTCGACAGCCGACAAACCTCCCGAATGCTCGCACATATTCGACTGCTTTCTGTGATTAGCTGGAACATCCAGGCTGTTGTACATGAACACTTTCTGTCAGCCAAAACAAATGTGGCTTGTAAAAATGAAATTTTTTCCCTCTGTTCTAGTCAGCTGGAGCTCTTGAATTAAATGGGAAGATAATGCATTCGTCAAAGCTGGGGAACTCACACTCATTTATTCCTTTTATGTCAAACAAAGTGATCAATAAATGAATCATTCCATGAAGAATGTATTCCTGCCAGAAAGCACTGAACAAGAGCAGATCTGCCTTTTAATGCGTTTAAGTGGGATTTCTGCAGGAAAGATGAATGAACGACATCTTTGTTTAACTTTTGTCAAGCTTTACGCAGTGACACTTACGTCATTGAGGATTGTGAAGGCTTCAGACAGAGCTTCACCCAGCAGCCCGATCCCTTTGGCAAACAGCTTGTCCAGATGTTCCCGGAAGTGCTGACAGACGAAAGAAAGCGCTTCAACTCCTATTGAAAAGCAGGATCACGACGCGATCCATAATTATGAGGGACTCACGTCTTTGTTGGTTCTGTCAGCCCGAACCAGAGTTCCATTCAAACAAGGCTCCACATAGTGGATCTCCTGATTGTACTGTGGAAAAAGAAAGGGCATACAGTGAAAAGCCAGACAGTGGCTTTTATTAAAAACTGTGACTTCTTTGTGTGAACGTACTGCTATTATATTAAAGAAGTCATCGTCTCCCAGAGTGTCCAGTATGGAGGAAACAGTCTGCCTGGCGATGGTCAACCTCAGTCCTTTCATGCTTCCACTGACATCCACCAGGATCACCACATCCTTGGGAGATGTAGCTGCCTGGATGTACCTGTAACAAGAAATTCAATTTTACACTCTACTGTTAGGGAAATAAGAGACATTCTCATTTTTCTTCCACTATTTTGTATGGATTTGCATGGATATAAACCATTTTCGATTCCTGCAGTCAAAGCCGATGACACCATGCTCATCTGGATGCCATTTTACTCCTAGAAGATAGATATTAGACATTTAATTACTGTACGAAAAAGGGGACATGTAGTTTATTGTACATAAGTATGTTGTAGCTGGAGGCAAACTGAGACAGGACATTTGATTAAAAAAAAACTTAGGGTAGGTTAGGCTGATCAAAGAGCATCACTTTTAACATTTTTAAAGCATTTTTATTAGTCCATATGATGCTATTTTTGCTGCATATGTTTAAAATCATAACAGTTAACCAGATTTGTTTAAGACTTTAAAATCAGGACTTCATCAATGAATCTTTGGTGCCACATTTACTCCTATGGATGCATGCGGCTGCAAAAGTTCCACTACATTCAAATGTACATGACTTCATTTTTGAAAAATGATTGAAAGGCAAAACATTAAGATGTTTATGTGTAAAATTAAAAAAAATATGTTTTCCATAGCAAAAAGTTCCAAAGAGGCTTTTAAGTTTGAATTTTGATATCCTGGGAAACACATTTGTGCCTCATAAAAAGCAGATTTTCAATGTTATTTTGAGTTAGACACAGATTTGTCATCAAACTGCTGAAGTCACTAATGCATAGAAATCTGACTAATCCTCAGTTTGGTTCTTGATTCAAACCTGCAATACAGTACTACTGTGGAGTCAACAGTTCACATATCAAACATAACATTTTTGTGGTTTAAGTTGACATATTTGAGATCGGTAATTGTGGAATATTTTTGTTTGTCCACAAAATATATTTTGATTGATTACCTATTTGTTAACATGAAATACACGCTTAAGATAACAAAAAATTAAAGCTCAAATGATTTATTTTCTTTTTAAAGAATATTTCTGCATTTTCACAAATATCAACTTCAGCTAAATAACCCTCTTCATGATCCTATGGTGGTGTACGGATAGTTTGTTATTGATTTGTGTTTTTCAGATCAGGTTCTGTTTTATGTTCAGGTTTTTTCAGGTTATGTTTTGTGTTATGTTTCTGTTTCCAGGTGTCTGTCCAGTCAGTCCATGGTTCAAGTTCAGTCGTCCGACTTGGTTTCTGTTTTTTCTGTCCCTGTTCTCTGGTTTATCCCCTTCTTTTTCTTTTAAGTTTTTCTTTTTTTTTTTTCTTTGTCAGAGCCTTTCCTCCAGAATTGGTGTCCTCCAAACCACCATTCCTGACAGATGTGTCTAAAGTTGAAACAGGATGCTTAAGAGTTTAACAAAAAGTACTGCCATATGCAACTAAATTAAGAAAAAAATTCTTTGTATTTCCCTATCATTGAAATGAACAGATGTGCAAACAAGACACCTGTAAAAAAAACAGAGAAAGCCCACCTGGATACTGCCTGAAGAAGCCTTTGGCACTCCCAAAGTACTGCCAAATAAGAGTCGGATCTGTTTCAAAATTATCCACAAACACTTTGTTCAAGGCCTCGGACCAGTAAACCCCATTCACTATGTCTGGATCTGAAGATGAACAGAGATGGGGGGGGGGAAGAAAGACACAAGTTAATTAAATGGTGATAAGGGAAACCATTTTGGTCACCATTACTGTCTGCAAGATTGACCTCTGTTCCTTATTGACTCCCTCTGATGGAGCTACAAAGGCTGTGACTAAACTGCCCCCTCCCTGCCTGCTCCAGGAGGGGCCTGGCTTTGTGTTGTGAGCGGAGTTATAGTGAGTTCATTACAGCTGCACAAAAGCCAATGGATGACGCTCGGGGGGGAGAGTGACGGCCCACAGAGACGGAACAGCCGGGTTTGAACTGCACTCCAGAAGAGAGGCCTGCGTTTGGCTTTTATTGATCCCTCAGCTCTACTCGGTGACACGGAAACAGCTTCAGCTTCTTCTTCTATCAGCTTCCTGTTTTGTAGCTTCATTATTTTTGCAGAATCTCACCTTTGTTGTACATGTTGGTGGGCACCTGCACCACACTGTGGCTCAGGTTAACTGACAGGTTGTTGAAGTGATCATTGGGCTCCAGAATGAACTCTCCCCCCAGCTCCACGTTGTTGCCTTCCTCATCCACTTCGTTGATCAGCACGGCGTTGAAGTACTCGTACTGAAAAGGAACAGAAATTGGAAAAGGTTCACCTATATGCAGAAAGCTCGTACTTTTGTTTTGTTTTTTACATTCAATGATTTCATGGACTCATCACACTGGAAACTAAACTAGCTAATGCTAAAAAAAAATAGCTCATAAGCAACATTTTAGGACCTAGTCTATTAACCCTTGTGCTATCTTATGGGGTCCAGTTGACCCCACCCTTCCATTGACGTGTTCTCCCTACCATGACAAAGGTGGATAAAGGTGGAGAGGATTTCATGTAATCCATGGACACCAGTAAAGATCAAAAATCATTGAACAAAAAATTTTCAGCGCACTGTCTAGCGGGGTGTAGATCAGTGGTCCCCAACCTTTTTAGCGCCACGGCCCGGTATGACGTCACACAAAGTTTTCACTTACCGGTCTTTTTTTTTTTTTTTCAATAAACTTTGTGCACATTTTTTAATTTAACGGACCGGTCTTTAAGATGTTGGCGGAGGATTACTGTAGCAATGCCACACAGAAGGAGGAACAGATACGTGACTACACAAACCCAAAGGTTTTATTTTGACACGCATGGATACAACATCGCACAGGAGTCATCCTCCTCTCCCCTTCCCACACTCATGGTGCAAAAAAGAAGTACTGTCTATTGAATGTAGCTTTCTTTTTTTGGAAGTGGATGGCTTCTCTTCTATCTCCTGGCTGGGCCTTTTCCTCTTGGCAAAGAAACTTTCCAAAAACGTTTGGTTTTCCTCATTTTGCTAGTTCCTGGGGTTTATTTTACCGGTAACCTATCACGTGACCGAGAAGAGCGTCTTTGCCCGCGTTAATGGTGACATAGACGGATGTGACAGAGAATCGGGCAATTTTTCAAAATAAAACATCTTTCAGATTCAGATATAAATAAACCGGAAGTGAAGTATGTTATTTATTATTTCTGTGCGGCCCGGTACCAAATGACCCACGGACCGGTACCGGTCCACGGCCCGGGGGTTGGGGACCACTGGTCTAGATGACCCCACAAGATAGCACTAGGGAAAAAGGGAATTTACAGACTTAGTTCAAACTGGTGGGCTATGCCAAATTCTATCAACTCTGCTTTTTGTATTAGAAGTGCTTGACACTGCTGCAGATAGAATTGCTGGTTGTTCCATAAAATCCATTATAAATGTGTGAACAGAACTGAATGACATGAAGAATAGAAGTGATAATAGCAATTGTTCAAAATGTTTTTCTGGAATAAAAGTGTCATTCGTACATTAGCGCAAGACTATGTTCAAAACTATTGTAAAATTATAGCTAAAAATGTATCAATGATAATAATAATGCAATATTCTTTACTGATCATAATCATTAAGCACTCCGCTTTGTTACAAGCCCTTCATTTTGATACTGGTTCTGTGATAAGTCATAATAATCTCTCGAATGTTGTAATATTTTTTCTGATGCCAATATAAAGCACTCCATTCTGACTCTTGTCATGGGTTATGTTAAGGATTTCTGGAATAATGTTATGTCTTTAATTAAAAGTACGAAGAGAAATACAATAAACATGTAAAGAAAAAAAAAGGAAAATAGTTAAGTAAAGTGTAGGGATGTGTTTTTATTTAAATGTGCTTCCTCCCACTCCTTTACAAGCAATTAATGTCTATTGATGCTTAAGAGTAATTATAATAACATCTTTGACATTTGTCTGTGTATTTGCATGTCTTCTTTTATTTTTAATATTTTTATTTTCCAACCAAATCAGGACTTACCATCTTAAGTTTGATATTTCTATGTATAGATGTATCTCTCTTTTGTCTTTTGTTTGTCTTAATTTCTTTTGTTTGACAGATTAAAATATAACAATTACACATCCAAATCTAATACATCGTTCCATTGCTCCAATTAAATTTGGTTTCTTAATAGCGTTCATTTTGAAACACTCTTTTCATCTACAGACTATCGTGGTGCCCCTTTTATTTTATCTGTAAGGCCAAGGTTCTGTCTTATTGCTTTATAGGCCATTAGCATTCAGAGTATAGTGAACTGTCCCAGGGTTCACTTGCAAGTGAACACAGTGTTTTCGGGCAGACAACAGTTCACTATTTGGTCCACGTAACGTTTCTAAAGCTTTCACATCTGTTCAATGAAGGTGGACAAAATCTGGTTCCTAACAACATCAGGATGAAATCCATTTTAAAATGAGCTTCTAAAAAAACTAAGAACCTCCTGAAAGGAGCCAAACTTTGAAAAGAATTAGATCTTTCATTTGCAATGAAACTTTTTTTTTCTTCCTAAAATATAACATGACGTCATTGTCTGTGGTTTTATGAGACTGGTTTGCTTTGTGTTTCTTCTGGACACATGAGCTTTGACAGGAATTTGGTGTACATTTTCTTTTTCTGCTCAGCTTTATTCTAATGAAAGACCTAAAACAAAGTAAAGCTACGAAAATATTTAAGGGACAAACAAGAGTAAAAATGTAAATACACCAAAACAGATTCCAAGTATTTGCAGACACACATTTACAGAACATGACTGCAAATGCTGGTAAAGTGTTTCAATTTCAGACAAAATGGCTCATTTGTTGTTGTTTTTTTAATCCATTTTTAGGATAAATGTTAAGACTTGGGATTCATTTGAGGAAGTTTAACTCAAGTAAAACACTTTGAGCTCCTAATAGTTTGCCTGCCCTGTCCTTCACTGTCTGCTGCTGAAGAAGAAGGACTAACTCATCCTGTCTTAGCGGCCTCTCCGTGGCCTCCAGTCCTTAATATTTTTACTGAGAGAGAGAGGGAGATGGAGGGGGGGAGAGGGGGAGGAAGAGACGGCTGATGGACTCCCCAGCATCACTCTCAGGGGGGACTGAGCGGGCATCACCATCAAGCAGCCCCTGACAGCTCATCCCACGCCTGAGCAGCTCTGTGACGAGCTGCGGCAAGGAGGGCGGGTGGGGCGGGAGCTGTGGAGGGGGAGAGAAAGTTGCAGACTCAGCAGAACCTGAGTGCTGTAGAGATGTGCGTTAACCACCGGCGTTTTAGCCGTAGAGCAGGCCGCGGGACACTGCGGCTCCCGAGACAGCTGACTGACTCTCAGTGCTGCAGTGGCAGGAGGCCGTGCTGCAGAGCTCTGTCCTCCATCACAGGCTGCCGGGGCCTGAAACCTGGGCCCCCGCGTCCTGTGGTTATTCACATTCAACCCTTCTCCCCCCCCTGCTGTGCTGCAGATGGATTCAGTCAGCTGATTGGGCTTTTATGCTTAACGCTTTGGTTTGTTCTCATTTAGATCAAATATCCCTGCTCATCTTTTATTTCATTAGCAAATTTTCTAAATTTTTACAAGAGTTTACTTATAACTTTATCTGATTGTGGCGTCAGCAAAAACATATACAAACATAACAAAATACACTTTCATTCAAATTTTTTGGGGAGTAAGTAATAGGATCAATCCAAAATATTAGTTTTTTTTTCTCTAAAACATGCAAACATCTTTAACTCATATAAAAGACTAAACTTTTTGTAAAAATACAAAGATATTTTTGTGTAAATTATTGTTAGAAAAGATGCTTTACTTATTTATTTATTGGTTTATTCGACAGGGACGTTGCACATAAAAAGCATTTCTGTAAATGTACCAAAGTTAACCTAAAGGCTATTTTTCATCTAGTCCCTGGAAAGGTGTTTAATTTTTCTCCCTAAAAACTGAAATGCAACATAAACATAGATGAGAATTATAGTGTATATAAACATGGCAAAGGAATACAATAATATAGGTAAAAATGAGCAATAAAAACGATCTTAACAGGTAAAAACGAAATGTTTATGAAAAGTTCTTACTCTGCAGTTTCCTTCATTCCCAAAAAAAGGAGTAGAAAATAGGAAGTACTATAATATTTTAAATGAGTTTTTGTGTTGTGGTTTCATTGAAGTTAAGCTTTAGGACACAGTTTGATAAGTGAACTCTCAGACCCTGAAAGTGCTGAGTGGACTCAGGTCGGAGCAAAGCTTCAGACTGTCCTGCAGGAAGCAGCAGAGATAAGAGCAGCTGGCTTCGCCGGCTGTGGTTACTGAAATGTGAAAAATGTGCAGCAGAGGAGCCCAGATTCACTAAATGACGCCACAAGGAGCAATGACTGCCCATTATCACAGGTTGATGTTGAACTTGCCCTAATAAAATGGAATACGACATGTAAATTGAAATGAAAAAAATCTTGTTGTCATGCATTAATTGTATACTAATTAAACTCTAAAAAAAATAAATGTTTTAATCAATATTTTGACCAAATGTTTTGTGAAATCTAATTAATATAGACTTAATAAATGTATAATAATTCAAATTATGAAAGAACTTTGTATGCAATTTTACTTATGTTCGACTTAAATGAAATTTACCTTTTAAATGTTCAAATAACGTTTAATTGAAGAATTTTGCATTGAGACAGGCTCTTAAAAAACAATAAAATCCTGGATACTGCAGGCCTGTGATTCACCTGATTTGAACGCTTTCTTGCAATGTTATTGTCACAAATTGGAAACTCTCCAAGTGTCTGGTTTGCTCTAAAACAGACAAAGAAAAAGCCCTTTTCTCTTCAAATAAATAAGATATACACGTTATTGTTTCACGCGCGTCTGTTTGCGCAACAAAGAAATGGACACAAAACAAGGAAACCAAAAGGATTCGCATGATGTAAATGCTTCTATTAAGCGCAAAGTGCTTTCTGTTTTATGTTGCTCCAGTGGGTTTCCAATCAAGAGCCATGTAAGTGAGTCAACGCTCCTCACAAAACCCGTCCATTTATCTTTGTCCAGCGCGCAGAAAGACGCAGAGCTGGAATCCTGCATTCCGCCGGTAGAGACACGCAGGGGGCTGGAAATCCGCAGTGACTGAAGCACATTCCATGAAGGAAAGCAAAAAAAGCAACTAAAGACTTTTCAATTTCGTCTTTATTTTACTTTCAGTTGCAGAAAAATATGAGAAAGGATGCAAAAAATCTCAGCTTAAAAAAAAAGTGTCATCCACCTGCAAGCTGCACACAATTCAGCACCAACTGCGTTATTTAAATGCACTTTCTCCAGTTAAGGTGACTTATGATCCTCTAGTAGCGCAGCCTTCATCGTGTGGGACGTTCAATATCAGCAAAACGCATGTATCAACGCGCTGACAGCACAATTAAAAACTTCAAGTGCCTTTTACCCGCGTTCACCTTGTAGCCTCTGCACCCCCCCCCCCCCCTTTCTTCCATGGCTCACCTGCAGGTCGGGATTTTCCTCGTGTTGTCGGTGAGCTTCTTCTGCTGCCTCCACCAGCCGCTGGAGGAAGGAAAACGCTGGTTAACAATATTTTGTATAGTCCGTCAAAGACAAATACTCTGTAAAATCCACTTTGAAGCAATGCACCACATGTTTCCTGAACTGGGATGCGTTTCACAGAAGATATTTGCTTTTTTTTTACATTTTATTTTGCGCATTGCAGGCGACGTTTAAAACGGTTATTTATTTTTATTTTTATTCAAGTTAATTAAATTTAGTAATGCAAAGGATGTCTTGAAAACCAATTATTCCTGCAGAGGTTATGTGGCGTATATGCCACAAAAATGGTGTTAAATGTTTGGGTGGAGGTTGGCGCAGGATTTTTACCACCCTCATGGAGAGAGAAAAAAATGCTTTTTTTCAGTTAAACGGAGCTGAAATCACTTTCGCCTTTGGAGCCGAGGAAGTAATTAACATCTGTCAAATGTGTCAAAAATAAGTGCTGCGTAAACACAACCGCTGGGCCGTGGTGGCCAAATTCAATTGAGCTCATTTCGAGATGTTGTGTCGTCAGCAGAGAGCTTCCTGCGCTGGATGGAACACTTTTCCGATGTGGAAAGGATGCTGCAGTGGAGGCCTGTTTCCAGAGGACTCAGTCCGTCTCAACTCCTGGAGCCACTGCGCCTTTTGAAATCTATCATTACTAAACACTCTCAAACGTACTTTGTACTAAAAATAACCATGTTATCTTTTCTTTAAATGTATTTGGAACTCTTCCTTGTTATGATTTATCGCTCACGTGGGATTATCTGCAGGAAGATAAACGTTATCGTCCCCCAGCAGTCCCCGCAGAGGTGTTCTTTAACAATGATTACGAGCGCGGAGGGCGCAGAGAGGCGGCGGCTGTCAGGATCAGACCCTGCAGCGCGCCGAGGCTCCGTGGGATGACTGACTCCTTCAAATGACACATTAATTAGAGCTAATGACGGAACTGTAGCGGGGATTGATGGACGCTCAATGTCACGACTTCATGTTTCATAAAACATCTTCCAGGATGGTCTGATCAAAAACAGAAGTCTCTCATGCTCCAGTGGAACAGAGAGTGAACGAGAATTGTTTTCATCTCAACCGTTTCTAATTAAAAGGAAGTGAATGGAGTCAGTGGTGTTTGGGTCTCTGGGTATCAGTCAGCGGCGTGTCAGACTTGATTTCCCGCTGACAGGTGAGCGGGCTCAGTGCGCGCGCACAGTCACGGAGATGCGTTAAAGCGCGCGTTTGAGTTGTTTTGATCGTGTCGTTTCAGGGATTACCTCTTCACACAAAAGATGCGTGGTTCCCACTTGTAGTTACTTCTAAAAATACTTTTTTTACTCCATCACAGTATTTTAATATGATGTTGACGCATAAAAAAAAGGTTTGTTTTATAAAAAGCAGCAACAATTTAGTTTACTAAACAATGCTTTTTATTCACTACTCGTGTTTTTTCCCTCACAAATCCTTCGCACAATCCAACTTTGTTCATGTTTAAGACAACAATCTTCTTCCACTTTCGGCTTCTCCCATCAGGGGTCGCCACAGCGAACAAGTCGCATGGTAAATTTGGCAATGTTTTACGCCGGATGCCCTTCCTGACGCAACCTTCTCTAACCGGGCTTGGAACCGGCAGAGGTAGAGAAGGGAACAGGGAGCAGCCTGGAGTCGAACCCGGGTTTCACGGACGGAAGGCGCCGCAAACCAGCACGAGCTAAACTGTTTAAGACAACAATAAATAATTAAAATAACTTTATTTTATACTTTTCTTCAAAAAATCTACAAATAAAACAAATCATTTTGATTTCATCCATCTTCACACAATAACAACTAACATTCTAGTGTGTCAACTAAAGATTAACTAACTTAATCCAACCATATTGATCTGTCTGAGGCAAGTTGTCAATCAAATAGACCTATACCATTAGTTTCAAAATGAAAGAAATCGATTATCAGTATTGGAAAATACCATTTGGATTGAGACACGGTAGGTTTATTTTACTGTAATGTAGAAACGATCAAGTGCATCATAGCAGACAACACGTGATGACATCACAACACGGATCATTCCATCATTCCAGTCCAATGTGTGGATAGACTTTGAATGAAGTCATGTGACCATCCAGTGTCTAGAATGTTCTAAGAATGTTCTCTTTGGATTCTTTGGATGTGGGAAAACAACAGTGGACTAAACTTTAGGAAACTAAAATGTGAATGGATCTGTTCAGTAGCAGGAATTTCTTTCTGAGACTCACTGCTGGAAGTTTGGATAAAGATGATCTGGATCTATTTTAGTTCAGAGGATTGGATAAAATTGGATTGTTCAAAAGCATTGTTAAAAGGAATCGTCATTATGTTTCAATTCTTTAATTCACTGATTGGATTTTTTTTCCATTACTGCCGAACTTTGAAATTATACAGCACTTTTATGTATCATTTTGCTTTTTCCAGTAAAAAATCTAATTTGGTTAATTGGCTCTGATCAAGCAAACATAAAGTAACCATTAAGCCCAACATGTGCACACTCTACACACACCAAAATAAGCCAATAAAACATGGGATCTTCCTCTGAACATACCCTCGTGGCCTCCGCCTTTTTCCGGAACATTTCCTCCATCTTCACGGCCAGATTTTTCACCAGTTTCACACCATCGATCTCCTCCACTTTGACTGACTTTACAAGTTCTTTACGTTTCTGAAAATGTCCAAAGAGAAAGCTTTCACATTAACTCACGCCACAACTGGAACTTACAGAGATCACCTGCGCTTTAATTGTTCACTGAATAAGACAAGACAGGCGATCAATGAGACAATCATCTCTTCTTTGTGCACACTGGATCATCACCTCTGCAACCCCCCCACCCCCACACACCTCCCTGAGCGACAGGGAATTGTTAAACAAGGCTTATAAGGCTTCACATGTTGGCTGACGAGATACAGGCAGCCAGCCTCAGATGAGCGGCTGATAAAATCTTTGCTGCAGCACAGAATGACTGATAGTCCTGATCTGGTCTCAGTTATTGGCTGCACATGCTGTGCTTCTCTGTGCTGGATTGGCTGGAGACGGTCATGTTGGGTGGCCGCGGTGGGGGCGGGGCTGGATGGGGAGGCTGTGCATGGAAAGAGGGTAATTGAAAAGGAGTCAAAGCACAGGAGAAAGATAATAACGTGACAAGCTTGGGCAGCTCTGGGTAATGAAGTAAACCTCACATAATGCTGATTCTGCTGGATACTCTGGACCTCCAGAGACAGAACAAAGCCCCCCAGCGCTCAGAGGAATATGACGTTACATAATTCCACACCTCCCGGGCACCAACACGCACGCACACAAAATAATACCCCTCGATCCTCTCCCCGGTCATCCACGCCGACGATAAACCAAGCTCTGGCCACAAAAGGTTTGTGGCACTCATTCAAATCCCGTCCTCGTTTTCTGGACAGGATGCGCACAAAGAAACACACACACTACTACATGAGGCGACAAATTACCTACTGAAAGAAAGTGTGTGGAGTTGCAGTGGAGCAGAACAGTTCATTTCACGCCTGTCCTCCTTGCCCCAGCACCCCGAGTCCCAATGTCCCGGCCCAGACCCCCACCGCCCCGCCTCCCCAGCCCCGAAACCATCAAGCAGGGGTTAAGCTCCATCCATCAAACGCTCTGATCATGATTATTGATCAGAGTAATGACCAGTGCAGGGGGCTGTGGGCCTGAGGAGCCTCAGTCTTTCCACATTTTACAGAAATCAGAGTGAAATCAAGAAAAATCACCATGAAAGCAACTAATGATCATCCTTAATGACGAAGCCCTAACGACCCGTCAGTTTCCTCACGGCTCACTGCTCTGTGCTGGCTGGCTCAGCATAGCTAGTCCGCACACAGGAGCATGAGCAAAGTGCTTACATGAAATAATGGACACGTTTGTGGGTCGGATTGTAAAAAGGACAAAACCCATTATATGGTGACATATTTGCTCTACCTGCAGTTTAGTCTCATATAAAGGTGGTTGTTACCTCAGGGCAGGATAGACCTGGACTCTGCGCCTTGAGCCTCTTTCTGAATGCAGTTTGAACACTTTCTCCATATTTGCGAGGACCTCCTCTGACAGATGCACCTTCCTCCCACAATCCAGGACAAGCAGCCAAAATTCTGGAATTAATCCTGGTGTTGCCTTTGATGGACGGGCTGCTCTCAGAGCTGGAGTTGGTCCCCGGACGGGGTGCTGTGATGGACCACAGCTCCTAAAACAAACCAAACCAAAAGGATTCATGAAAGTCGCTGATTATCTCAGGATGAAAGTATCTGTTGTCACTGAGGAATCTTCACAATTATCCAGAGAACTGGAACATCCACAAGCTTCCTGCAAGCAGAGACACTTTCATGGAGGGAACTACAATGCAGTGCCCCAATTCTCAGGGGGTCAGACCAAATGCTGGCGCGGTTATTTACTCAAATGAGGTTGTGATACTTCTTGAAGTGGTAGATTTGGTGCTTTACCTGTCAAAATGAATTTTGCTCAGACAGTTTTTGTGTGCAAGATGGCAGAAGCAATCCTTCATCATTGAAAGGCCTTTCAGGACGTCTGTATGGTGGAATCTGCACTCTTTTAGCTGTAATGTGCATCTCTATGCTCTGAAAGTTGTCATTGCATTGTTCTTTTGATCCGTAGGTTCACCACAGTGTTCAGGGCACGACTGTTTTTTCCTGTCCTCCAGGAATGAATAATTGCATTTTATGCCCGGTTGGAGTTCCAGCATACGACACAGAGTCTTTCATGTATCAGAATATTGCTTTGAAATGAAAAGACTGGCGCAAGATTCACAAGATTTACACCGCTTTGACATTTCGCACCACGCCTCTTCCAACTGTAGGTGGCAGAAATGTGCTAGTAAACAGTAGCAAAAAAGAGAAAAGAAATAGGCCCTCCCTGCTTGTCCAGTGTGAACATTGGGGGCTAAACGTACGTTCTTGAAAGCGCCTGTCCGTAGCTGAAGTCTGAAGTGTCACATCATTGTTTGGTGTGTCTCTGTGTTTATTGAAACATCTCGATCCGCTTTACCAGACAGCACAATCTGGTTTCAAATCATCCAAAAATCCTTTCAAATAACATTTTCAATGATCAATAAAAATGGCAACGAAAGCTTGAGGCTAATTTGACATTTTTTCTTTGAAAAAAGACTATTTTTGGATCAGAAAAAAGCTATAATCCCTTCTTGTTCTGCAGTGAAACCAAACAGTTCTGTCTTCTAACGGACTTAAGGAATTCGTGTTAGCTGTAAGGTGTGATATATTCTTCTAAATCATGGGAATATTGTCTGCCATTTTTGTTTTTAATAATTCCCTCTCATCTTTAACCAAATAAAACTATGTATTTAGTAAAGGTCCCACTCCAACTTGTGTCTGAGTGTAAATCTCTGCAAGAATGATGAGCACACTGCTAAATGTAAAGCATAAGAAGCTTGCAAAATAAAGAAACATTAATGCAATTTAAATAGTTTTAAACATGGCTAAAAAGGAAGGAAATGGTTGTTTTTTTTGTAAATCAGAAATGGGTGCGCTAAACACCTCAAAGCAGCATGTTCTTCAAAAACGGGCCACCATTTAAAAGGAACATAGAACAATGAAAAAATAATTACCAAACACATTTCATTAGCTTCTGTGCTGCTTTTATTCAAGTCTATGTGTTTTTTTTGCGTTTTGTATGCTATTAGACTACATCATTTGTGACGAAATAAGACAAACAAGAATATTCAGATCAACATGGATGTTGTAAAATTGCAGTGAGGAAGCCAAACATTTTGAGTAAATAAAGTTCCCAATGAAAGCTTTTCTTGAAAGCTTATAGGTACAACATAAAGAGATTTGAGAACTGGTAAAAAAAAAGACGGATGCTTGCACGTAGATTTCGGTGTGTGCTATCTGTGCTTCACAGTTCTACGGTTCAAGCGGCTCCAGCTGTTCACTTTACAGCCTCTTGCTCCTCCACTTTAAGGGGAACAGACATTTCACCCCCCTGAGTTCACTGCCAGCATCCTCTTAAACCGGAGAGCCCACCTCTGCCATCACGTATGGATAGGTCTGGATTATCTCTCCTTCTCTGACTTCCCTGTTCATCCTATCTCACCCCTCACACACACGTGAGTTATCTAACCTGACCGCATTTATTCAATTTGTCCCTTTGTTGCATTCATATTCAGAGGTTGGAGCTCTTGACTCCAGAGAGTTTGCTGGAGAGATGCAATGAGAGAGGTATCAGCTCTGTGGTTAATGGGCCGCATCAAGTGCAAACACACACCTACACATACACACACACACACACACCCACACACCTACACACACACACACACACACACACACACACTTGTCTGTGCCAAACACACCTGAGCCTCTAAAATAATGCCTCAGCATTCCGCTGAGGTGCACAAATGTCTCTTCAACCATTAGAGAAGGAATTCAGCGTTACAGCACACGCGAGCAGGAAGCATCAGACAAAGGGAACTAACATTTGTGACCAGGGAAGTCTAAACGTGAGACCTGTACCTTTTGCAGGAGCTGGGATCCAGAAAATTTTGCAGAGATGGATTTAATTTCCCCACCAAATGCAGAGGCCCAAAGCTTCACACTGACAAAGAGGAGGTAACAGAGCAAAAGCACTATTAGTTGAAAACAAAGATGCATTCAAACTAAGCAATAATAAGAAAAAAAAAAAACATTTATGTTTTGTTTTCACCAGCAAAAGCTTCTATGAATGAAATCTCTGTGTGGCACAACATGTAAAACTGTCAGTGAAACTCTATCGTTTTATCCAATTTGTGTTTGACTGAATGATGAAAAACATTCATTTATGCACAGAAATACTGGAAGACATACGAACACAATCAAAAGATTTTTGCTGTCAAATAAAAGTTCACATCTTATTCAGAACTCTTTTGTTTCACGGCTTGTGTAAATTATGCAATGTTTTAAAAGAAACAAAAATGTTTGAAAGGAAATAAATTTCGTTTTTGAATCATCAGACTTACACATGAGCCTGTTCTGGACCGCATGGTGTCTTTTTACTGGTAGATTGGTGGCTTTTCAGAAAAGTTTGAGAAAATAAAGGTGTTCATGTAATTGTTCTCACTTTATGTTTTATTATCATTATTATGATTATCATTTATTGCAGTAAACAGGGAATAAAACAATTTGGTTAAAATTAAAAGTTGCATATTCCCAATTGGGTCAAATCTGTTGCTAATAAAGAGAAACAGAAACATGTTTTTGGTTGAAAATATGCTCAGTGAGGTAAAACAGACACAGATGCAGCAGTAAACAACAAAAAAGTGCTTAGCTGTTCCCTCCGTTTCTGCTGCATTTCAAAACTATTAAAGTTACACTGAGTAACATGTGCTATTATTCATATCATCAAGTCTCTGAAACATGCCTGATGGTGCCTAAAAGGGATATTTCCCATCGTCCGATTTCCCTGCTTCTACATTTGCAGCAGAACAATGAAGAAATGAAGTTTGACTTCATTCGGACTTACACTGAGAGAGGAATCCCTTGCTGGGACCCCGCCACGTTGGCCAGATTCAAGAATCCGACGGAGAGCAGAAGGATGCTGATGCTGCTCCTGTCCCCCCGCATCTTCAGCTCAGAAAATGTCTGCACAGTAAAATCCCGAGGAGCGCTCAAACCCTGGTGGAACTTCTCCAGCTGCTGCGGCTGCCAGCACGTCTCCCACTGTATCTGCCTGCGCGTAACAGAGAGAGGAGGGAGAGGATGAGGGAGCACAGCCCTCCATCCTTTCCTTTCCACCGCCACCCCTGAACACCACATGTTCGGCTGCAGGAATCAGGGAGCCCCCCCCCCCCCCCCCCTTTTTTTTTTTTTTTTTACAAAAAACATTATTTTGGAGATTGCAGGGCTCCTGCGACTTATTTTGCACAATGCGCAAATGTATTCACAACGCATGAGAGTGACAATTTTACCCTGCTGCATGATTGTAAACTGACACTGTTTAAGGTTTATTATGTGCTATTTTAGAAACAATTCCAACCTGTATAAAAGTGCAGATGAATAGAAATAAAGAATGCTTCATGGCCACAGTCAAGCACGTTTTGTTTGAAATTCCATAGCCTCCAGATCACCGACAGAAGATGGCTCTGTGGGAGATAATGAGGCTGCAGATATGTGATGAAGGCTTCCGCAGCTGTAATGACACACACAGAGGCAGAGAGGATGTTGACAAATCGCTCCAACAAAGACGGAAACACTTCAGCGGCAGAGAGAAGAAACTTTCATTAAGTTTGCGCATTAATCCGCGATTGGCTGAACTCTAATAGCCTAATTAATCATTTGGCTCGATGACGTCATAGTGAGAGGGGCTTTTTTTCCCGGGATTGTTGTGCTGCAGAGCCTGGAAGAGGAGCCGAACGCATCATGTAGGGACAGCGTCCCTCTGTTCAGTCACACCGGAAGATGTCCCCGTCGCCCTGCGCTGTGAACGCATCACAGGGGTCGATGATGATGTCAAGGTGGGTTGAAGCGGCTCGCCTCTACCACCTCCTTCCGTGACACCATCACCTCAACAGGAACCGTGTTTCGACTTGAGGCTTTTATTAGTTTAGTAATTGCGTCGTATATCAAAGTTGAGCGTCCTGGAGAGCCTGGGACAGGCCGATAAGGCGCCTGCGCCGGATGACGGACAATATCATCCAGCCCTGTCCTCCTGACCGGCGGCCTGCGCGCAGCCAGGAAGCTTTAATTAACTCAAAAACACTAAATAAAAGCAGCTCTCTGTCCATACATTCTTTGCTTTTATCGCGGCTGTTGCTGATAACAAACTGCATCTGTTGGGCTGCCGAAGTGTCCTTGAGCAAACCAAGCCTCAACAAAGTTGCTGCTGCTGTTGGTTCTTTATTTTCATTTAAAATAAACCCCACAATTACAGCAATTTGTTGCAACTTTATGAAATATGAATCTTCTTTTGAGTAGCTGGGTGCAAAGACCCCTTTTCATTGAATTGCTGCTCAAATGAGGGAAAAGAATGAGTTTCATCTGAGGAGCTCATCCAGACTCACAGGGACACGAACGGTGAGATCTGATTTTTTTTGTTCCAATCCTGGATATTATGTGTTTTTGGTAACATCTTTCTAAAATAAGCAAAAAGGAAAACAGCAGCTTTGAGATTCCTGATGAGGAGTTTTATCATAATTCCTCTCAGGTCAGAGAACCATAAAAACTGACCGTATTTAAGATTTATCATCTCACTTGGAAAGAAGACCCTGGTTTAGCCTAAACTAATAGAACAAAAGTCCAACAACCTGCATGTCAGATTTGTTTATGTGTTACTCAGTCATGGCAGACTAACACATTTGGATGTTTTTCACAAATTGATGGCACACCCTGAAATAGTAAAGTAACAGTACAAATGAAAGGTTTATTGTATTTTTATTCCCATACTTTAAATGTTCCTGCTGCTGTTTCAACCTCTTTGAAATTAAACACAGATCACATTATTTTGCTGTTTTACTTTTAATGAATGAAATACTTTGGGCAGTTCTTGAGTAAGAGATGTCAGACATCCTCTTTGTAATTGTGGAAACAAGTTGTAGTTTCTGCAGACCCACTCTGATGAAAATTGCGTTTTTGGTGTTTTTCATGGTTTTCTGATGAGGACTTAACGAAAATTAGGCCCAAAATTGCATTTCCAAATATTTCTCCATTGAATTTGTTGTGAATCAGCAGCAGAAGAAAAAAATCCTCCTTGAAAAAGATTGTTTTTGTGATGTAGATACGCTGGGTGGGGCCACAAGCTCCCTGCTCCGCCCCTTTCTGATCATCCACCTGCAGACAAATAGGTCCATGAACGTCTTTGTTTTGGTCTAAGCTGGAATCTGGATCCGAACTGGACGGATGGATAGATCTGATATTGCTGCCATTTTTGCTGCACTGCTAATGTTAGGCGGGAGGGGCTGTGAGAGAGCCTGGAAACAGATAGCTCAGTTCACAGATTGCAGTAAGATAGCTCAGAAACAGACCAAAAGTTGATTGGAGTGATTTAGCGTTAGCTGACAGGTCTTCTTGCTAAAAGATTGCACTTTTTGCACGTTTTCCAAAAATATTTTCCTTCATTTTACGTTGTTTTTGCGTTGTGTTTCGTTAAAGAGCCTAGGACAGCACAAGGGTTGCACAGCAATCTCCCCTTTACGCTGGATTGCAGAGTCCCAGAACAAAGCTTTCATTTACTTTGTGTTGCAGACAGCAGTGAAGACGCAGAAACTTAACATCCTGCATCATTGGTCACTTTCATCCTTTGGATGATGTGTGGAAATTTCTTCAAACGTTTTGTTTTGCTGTACTTGTGTAATCAGGAGCAGACGGTGTTAAATCCCGACCCTGTCAAACCTTTATCCAACATTTATCTGTGTCTTGACTTGATTGGATGTAAACCTCTTAGAAGGTGAAACATCGGACACCTCTTTTCATTCTCTGCTGTTAAGTCTGCAGGCTTAACCTCGCCTTACTTCTGCAACATACGGATTACTCAATTCAAACCTGAGACACAGATTTAAAGGTTCTCTCAATAGATAATGTACGGAACATTAAAAACAGGAATCACTTCCTCTGAAACTCGGAAGAGATGGGATCTAAAATACATCGCTTTCTAACATTTTTTTCAAATATATTTTCATCATGTGAATTAAAATATGACAACTAGTTTTTTTTATAACTTTTTATGCAGATGCTACACTTCTAATTGTTTATCATTGTGTTAAAAAACGTTTAAATAGATTCAAATATGTGAACGTTTGGCTTTGATGTGGAATTTGGGTTCCCATGATTGCATAAGCAGTTGTAAAAACACTGTGGTTGGTTGACTCACATGACAGAGAGAGGTGGGGTTACAGGCAGGGAGCTGCGTAGAGTTATTCACAACAATATTTGCTTATTTTGAGCAAAAATAAAACCGTTAGAAGAAGGTTGAGTAACTTTGCTTTAACTACCAGTTATTGTGTTTATGTTTCATTCTTGAGTTTTGACTGAAACAAACAAAAAAAACCATCCAAAAATCTCTCTCTCTAACTATCTATGCTGCTTTACAAATTATTCTTCCTAATGAAACAATACAAAAGATCAAGGGGTTTTGAGGATTTGCACCTTGAATGACGTGACCTGGCTTGACTCGGTCCATAGTTCACCTCCTCTGACCCCGCCTTGTGCAACAGCAGGAGGAAAGGGAAGCAAAGTGGTTGTGAGAGAAGAAAAATAAGGACAAAAAAATCTAGTTTAAATGTAATTTGTGCTTCTTTTAACATTTATTATATTCTGAGAATTCACCTTTTTCTGCAGAGTTTTGCAAACAACTTCCCCACTTTGATACCTGATGAGTCCTTTTGTAATCAATCAAAAGGTGAAAGATCAGGGATGATCATTTGGAGGAATTACTCCATGCTAAGTCCAGATCAAAAGGATTTATTCCGGGCATTTAGTCTGAGTGCTCTGCCTCAAGAAGGGAGTAGTCTTGCATCCAGCAGCTCGGCCCGAGAGGACACTGCAGTTCTTTCAGCTTTTTGTTCGGCTTTGCGCCAATGCAGCCCTTCCAGCTTTTACCCAACGCTTCTTTCTATGTAGGTCCAGAGAAGGAGCCCCCTCTTTCACGCACTGGATTTATCATTCTGGCCATCATCATGGCCATTTTTACCATTCCTGCCATCGTACTCAACGCTACAGTGATCATTGTGTCCCTCATGCACAAGCAGCTGAGGCAGCCGCTCAACTACGCTTTAGTGAACATGGCTGTGGCTGATCTGGGGACAGCCATGACTGGAGGAGTGCTGTCCGTGGTCAACAATGCCCTGGGGTACTTCTCCCTGGGCAGAACAGGCTGTGTGATGGAGGGCTTTGCGGTGTCCTTGTGTGGTGAGTGAAAAGAGAACTAATATTTCTGTAACAGTTCATTCTGGCTAAATACTTCTAGCAAATGCTCGGGATAGTTTTTCTGTGGAATCAATGTTTAGGGTTTTAGGAAGTCAGTTAAGTATTTTTACTTTGATGAAACTGAAATATTAGAATGCTGGATAAAAAAAGCAGAGTGACAGAATTTTCCATGAGCCTCAATGAATGCTTTTCCTTTCTGCAGGCATCACATCCCTGTGCACAGTTGCTTTGATAGCAGTCGAGAGGATGTTTGTGGTGTGCAAGCCTTTGGGACAGATGACTTTCCAAAAGAAGCATGCCGTTGGAGGCATCGTGCTGTCCTGGCTGTGGTCCCTTACCTGGAACGTTCCTCCGTTGTTGGGATGGGGAAGGTATGAGCTGGAGGGGGTTGGGACATCTTGCGCGCCAGACTGGCACAGCAAAGATCCCAGCAATGTGTCCTACATCCTGGCTTACTTTGCGGTGTGCTTTGCGGTTCCGTTTGCCTTGATTGTGGGCTCCTACACAAAACTGATGTGGACTTTACACCAGGTAAGACGATGAACAGTGAGGACATTTAAATCCATTTGAGACTGTCCATCTTACTACAAAATTATCATTTGGAAAACATGTGTTATAAAAAAATCAACAAATGCCATCAGAAAACAAAACTAAATAAGATATTATTACATATTTACTGAATGTAACAGAGGTGTTAGATCACAAAATTCATCCGCTATATGCTTCTAATATTTTAACAATAATCTAAAGTTGAAATACCGGTAGGTTTTTACTTTTCACCGATGCTAAAAAAAAACCAGAAAAAAATCTACTTTTAAATGATTTTAATGACAGTAGGGCTGCACAAAATGACAAGTTGCGCTAAGTGATATTAGTGATCAAAATTGCCCTGACGATATGACATGCGACACATGAACAAAAAACAAAAACAACAAAACCCTTCATTTCACTGCGACAGCTTCATTCGAATAACTGTCATTAATAACAGTAACTCAAACTAGAAGGAGCTGCATTTCCAGAGGATATATTGCTGAAGGAAAAAGAATTGTGAATGAATAATTGGCAAAAAATAAAGAAAGAAAGAAATGATCAAAGTTGACCATAAAAAAAAGTGAAAACAGCACAATAACGAAAAAGATATGTTTGTGAAAAATGCTTTATAGCGTTCAACCAAATATACTTCAATTGACCCGCGTCTACAGAGGAGGCAGGCATCTAACATGACGGGGCTCCATTTGATTGGTCAAATGCATTAAGGGGTCCATTTAATTATTTAAATGCTTTGAGTTGCCATGTGTTAGTAAACATTTAGGGTAACCACTTACTGCAGTCCATGCTGTCTTTTGTGATACGCGTGTCGTACAGGCTGATATCACGATGACTATAGATTTTTATATTATTGTGTTGGCCTCAATCACAGGTCTCCTTTATGCACTTTTAGCCGTGACACTTTTTCCCAGGTTTCCAGGATGACTTGTGTGGAGGGGGGCGCAGTGGCCAAAGGGGAGATGAAGGTGGCCTCCATGGTGGTTCTGATGGTCCTGACATTCCTGGTGGCGTGGCTCCCTTACACCATCCTGGCCCTGCTGGTGGTGTACAGCCCGGACATAAAGATCCATCCTCTGGTGGGCACGGTGCCCGTGTACATGGCCAAAAGCAGCACCGTGTACAATCCTGTTATCTATATCTATCTCAACAATCAGGTGCTGTAACCTTTGCATGAACACGACGCCTGTCCTGACAGCTGTTTGTTGATTTCTCGGACAGCTGCTGAGAATCTGTCGTCTCTTTTTTGAACTTTAGTTTCGCAGGTATGCCGTTCCCTTCCTGCTCTGTGGGAGGGAGCCCCGGGATGAGGACGAGGCGTCAGAGACCACCACCACCATTGAGATCACTAACAAAGTGTCTCCCAGCTGAAAGCTGCTCAACATATGGAAATAAAGTGATTTGGGTTTTGCCTTCAGTGTGTTCTTCATTTAAAAAAAGAAACAAAATGCAGGCAGGTTAAAATCTATAAATTATTTGATCTGGTAGAAGACAAAGAAGAAAAGTTATTCATTCAAAGTTATTAATTAAATTTATTTGATGATGATTAATAAAAAACAAATATAAGTGTTGATTTAAAGAAAGTCAAGGCCAAATGAAATAAAATAAAAAATACAAAAAAAATGTATAGATACAAAAGTTTGATGGTTGATTATATATTAAAGCATTTGCTACTGAGAGACAATATGACTTAGGGAGAACGTTCAAGTAGAGAACATTATCAAGGTTCTTTCTATATGTTTGTACATATTTTACAATATTTTCTTTTTAAAACATCTTTCTGCACACTAATAGTTAACATAGCATTTATAATCATAAGGAGGTGAGAACTGATAGAAACATTTAAATGAGTGTGTTTCTTTGTAAACGCATCTTTTTCCAGTTCACTGTTTTCCCACCTGTGTAACAAAGAAAAGTGCACCTTGAAAATATTTTTTTTACCCATCATTCCCAGCATTGGAGGATGAGGTGTTATTGACAGATACAGATTCCACTGAACTATATGCACGTTCACAAAAAGTACAAAATCGTCTCACCTTAATACACAAATTTGTTTAGAAAAAGGAGAAACAAAAGCACTAGACATGTACTTGTGCAAAGACAAACAGCTATGTGCTAATATTTAGATACCATGGGTATAGACTGAACCTAATTGTTGTTTTATTTTCTCAGGAATCCCTGACATGAGGTAAAAGTAAGTTCTTCTTATCTTTAGTTCAACACAAGTGTTTTACAAAATAATGCATATCTTTGTACTGTAATTGCTACGTGTAGTACAATGTGCCTTTTATGTGCATCAGTCCTTTTATGACAGTTATCAAAAAGGAGGAGAATGCTTTTTTTTTTTTTTTTACTCACAAACGATTCAAAGAGCCCTTTCAATGTGCACACAAAGTGGAAAACCTACATTTTCATGACAGTATTCGGTTGAAATAGAGTGCAGGACGCACTTGCCTAAAAAAACAAAACAAATCAAACACCATGAAAGACTGAAATATCCTGTGTGGAAATTTAACTTTCTATGGAAATGCTCATTTTAACCACTTCATTCTTTATGAAGTGGGCTAATGAATGATAAATACTGATAAAGAATTATTTAGTTGCTCCTTTCTTGTTTTGTTTTTTTTGCCTTCACGCTAAAAAAACCCAAAAGAAAACTCAATCCTGCCTTTTAAAGACTACAAAGTGCAATCTGATAATCTGAGGAATGATATGTTTTTACGATCACTTAGCGAGGTATTCTGTATGCAAGAACCAGGCAGGCTGAGAGAAAAGGAGATGCAGGGGATTGTTGGGGGGGGTGGGGGGGGGGGGGGGGTTAAATATTGCTTTGCCTCTCCAGCATCCTGACTAGAGGACATCCTCTGTCCTTCAACTAGTGGGACTTTTTCTGACTTTTGGAAGTTTGTCATCAAGCTCTGACACAGTAAATAGAAGCTGTTAAAAGATGGACTCCCCCCCAAAAAAAGAGTGTGTCAGTGTCATGAAGAAACATTGGGAAATAAACAGCCGTATCTCTGCCTACATCAATCCCTCATTTTAGCTTCAGCAGCAAAAAAAAAAAAAAAAAAAAAAAAACAGCATTTCAAAAGGGACCTCAGAAAATGTTTAAAATGTCACAAATAAAACCAAACAAAAAAACACAAAGAAAACAACAGCAACAAAAAAGCAGCCCTGGTGAAGCTCGATGAGTTTTGGATTCTGGATTTTGGTGCATGCCCTGAACAAAGTATGCAAAAAAAACCGGAGTAAAGGTTCGGTGCTGGAAGCTTGAGTTTAAACCATGTCCGCGTCTGCTCATGCGTCTGCTCTCTGGCATGCATTTCTAAGCTATCTCATTGTTTGTGTGTGTGGGTTTTTTTTTGTGTGTGTGCAAATGTGTCACAAAAGCCAAACCTGTGCAGGCAAAGGAAAGTGTGCATATCAACAAAAAATAAAGGCAAATAAATATCTCTGAACTCTACCTCAGGAGTCACAAGGGTTCATATTGCTGACCTTTTAAATAATACGCAATTGCAAAATATAAAATATCTCTTTACAAAGTTTTTTCTTCTTATATAATACAATTTAAAGTCTATCAGCTAAGAAATATTAATCAGGCTATTTTAAAATGTCAGGATAACCTGTCTGCTAGTGCATTTCTGACAAATGCTTTTGTTGCGACTCTATACAGTTAGTGGGACAGTTAGTTCCTGCATAATCTGGTCCAGCTCTACTGGTACTCCACACATTTTCTCTTAGCTTTAGCCTCCTTGCTCTAACTTCGAAGCCGTTACATGTCTCTAACAACTACGTGAAAAGATATGCCTCTATATGCTTGCATTGAAAACTTGCATGATATGCCAAATCCTAATAAAGTGACGGAGGTAATGACATCACTAATCTGATTGTCATCACCCTAAGACACCCGCCCTTCAGAGTCTCTCACACCGCCGCTCGCCCGCCCGCCCGCCCGTTGGTCCAGTCAGTCCAAATGTCCTCGCTTCCAACTGGCTGCAAGCCGAACCTGAGTGTCACCTCCAGGTCAAGACGTTGGAGGGAGGGTCCACTCAGTCCGTGTGTGCTCAGTCGCTTTGCTTTGACCTTCTTTCCTGGCAGGTGTTGAGCGATTAGAAGAACAGGACTACAGCTGCTTTTGTCTCTCATCAGTATGCCTTTTCCTTTCACAGTAAAGGCACTTCTTTTGGTCAGACAGATGCATTTCATTTTTTTTTTTTGTAGTTTTCACAATGATTTTTTCAAATCAATACCTATTCTATCAAGATTCTAATCTTATCAGGAGATTTATCAAGCCAGTGCTATAAAGTTGTGATGCAGATCATCTCATCTGCCAGGTCCTCCTCGTAAGGAGCTCTAGGTTCTGTTTCCGGATCCTCGTCACTGTAGTTGGCTCCGGCGTCCTGCACTTCGTAGTCTCTCTGAGTTAGGAAGGGGAACACGTTGACCCCGTTCATGCCGGGGGCCATCCCTCCGTTCAGTAGGTGGCTGGCTGCACTCTCCATCTCGTCTATCGTCATCTCACACGCATCAGCGATCTCATGCTTGGTGGCGGCGACAAAATTGGGATCTCTAGCGTATCTCCCAAGGCCCTCCGATATCAAAACCTGCACAACAAAATGTGAAGGAAAGTGTGTTGATGCATACTTTTAAAGAACAACGTGAGTGCAGAATGAAACAGAAATAAGCTGAAACCCACGGCCTCCACCAGGCTGGTTGCACTGCCTCTCTTCTGGTGGTACTGGTTGTGGTACTCAGGCGGCACCTGCAGGTGAACAGGTGAATACGCCCTCTGGGAAAACTCTGGGTCATCCGTGTACCAAGAACTCTTGCGCACAGACACTTGGCTGCCTGAAACACTGTCCCTCTGAGGGCGGTCCACACGGATGAGGGGCGTGTAATATGGTGACTGGTCTTTACTGGCTGGAGTGGCCGGGGGTGTGGCCCACGAGCGGGTGGAGCGGGTCGGGGAGAGGCGGTGGGCTCTGCTGGAGTCAAGGCCTGCTACAGCCATGACCTGGGGTCAGGAAAAACAAATCGGACATTTGTAAAAATGATGAAATGAGTTCCATCCAAAAGAGAGCGTGCCGGAGTACCTGATGCTGCATAAGGTGCAGTGGTAAAGCTGTACGCTGATGTGGAAGCTCATCCTTGCTACTTTGTCTGCGCAGACACTCAAAGTTGAAGGACGGCCTTCTGTGACCTGGAAAGGAAACAAACCATTAAACACATGAGACCAAGATGGTATGTAGAGATTAGAAAACATGTACCTATTAGGAGGCAAAAGAGGTAAGCCTTTTCCTTCCACTAACCAAATGGAAACATCAGCTTTGAAAAGGTCTGAACACCTAAGAATGTTCAGAACATTGTCATCAAACCTTTTCAGGTATAATTGTGGAATAAGCTTGTTATGAATGTAGATATATTCAAAAGCTTAACTTTTGATTTGTTTATGTTTTTTAGTTTTGATTGAGTTTTTTCCTAAATGAGTTTGCTTTGAGTCATTTTAAGAGTCATCTCAGGACTCTACCCTAATCATGGCTGAAAGCTGATGCCCCCTAGTGGACAGTTTGATGCTTTGATGTCTTTTTGTTTTCACACTGAATGCTGTGCAGCTCAAAGAAACCGGCATGAAGGTACCCTGAGGTGTGGCAGGAAGCAGCCTTCTCTTGGGTGACCGCCGTGAGTCGTGGTACAGAGGCTGCTCATCGTCGTCATAGTAACTGTCCGGGTGATGGTAGCCTTTGGGAGTCTCGTACTCTGTGTCGCTGTTCTGATACCTGAGAATCCAAATAAACGCAGGGCTTGCTGACTCAGTGCAAAGCATGGAAAAAACATTTTTTTAGATTACAAGTCTGCTGTTTTATGATGTAAAAAAATAGAACATCTGGTGCATTTTCTGACAGAATCGAGGACAAAAGACAGACAACTACCTGTCCCCTGACAGCATACTATCATGCTCATAAAACTCCTCCCCGCTGTAATATTCGCCAGAAAAGCGGTCTTCATCAAACTCTTCCTCCCTGCAGATGGTGGGGTGCCGGCCGTCCCCTCTGTGGGACCTGAGGGACAGTCAGGGGACAAAAGTTATTTTTCTGCACGCTGGTAGTCAGACAGGTTTATGGAGAAGGGCCATGCACTGCCATGCAGAGACAAGCCTCCAGGGGGCAGCAATACAAGGGACTACCCTTGTTAATATTAGGTACAGTCAGACAAAACGGTACAACCTTTACATTTTCTTTTCATCAATTACTAATGTTTCTTGAGAAGAAATAAGGACATGTGTGTGCCAAGGGTATTATCTCATCATATACATGGATACTGCTTACTATAAAAGGCTTAAGAATAGCATGATATTGGCCCTTTAAGTTATTTTCTCAATAATACAGAGGTGTTTCAGTTTTAAATTAATTCAATCTAACACAATATATAATCTTAACTTTGGCACATGCATAAAGCAGAGCTGGTTCCCAGCAGTACGGGTCCTTCCATGCCAGCTTACTTCCCCTTCTTATTTGTTAACATTTAGCTTGTAGATCAGCTTTACTTCTGTATTGAATTTCATTATTTTCACATCAAGCATATTCAGTAAGTGTAATCTTTTATTTTGCTCTTCATGTATTTTTAATTCAGCTATGTAGATTTTGAGCACATTCTTTACAGGGTTTTTTATTTAAAAAAAAAAAGTCCCTTTGCCGATATGTAAAGTTAGAGATATTAGCAAAGGTAAACATTACGTTTCAGAAAACGTAATGTTTACCATAAATATGTTAGCCTAAACAGTAAATCATTTGTAGAGTTTTGTGGATTTTCACAAGAGGAAATTAATACTGAGACTGAAAATCTTTAAAAAGTATTTAAAGTTCCACTCTGATTTATTTTCAAAGTTTTTCCAGTGGTCTTTGAATTACAATTTTGGCGTTTTTAGCCAAAAAAAAAAAAAAAAAAAAAAACTTGTGGCGTTTTCTGGGACATAGTTTCTGCAAAGCGGCACAAATTCACCTATGAGTTGAGGACGGGACCATTGGCACACAGTAAGCCTGCTCCCACATTCCAGCATTGATGTGTTCACACTCCCTCCCGCTAGCTTACAGCCCCTCACACCCCCAAACTAACATTACCTGTGCACAAAAACGGCGAGCAATATCAGAGCTATCCAGCCGTCCAGTTTAGATCCAGATTTCAGCTCAGACGAGGAAAACAAAGACGTTCATGGATCTGTGTGTCTGACAGTGGACGCATCAGAATGGAGCGGAGCAGGGAGACTGTGGCTTGCTGTATTAACTTCTTCGTCACAGCTACAAGCTTTTTCCAACAACATTTTTTTGTCTGCTCCTGATTCACAACAACTTAAATGTAGAAAAACTCGGAAGTACAAATTTAAGCGTCATTTCATTTATAAATGTCCTCCACTATGAGAAAAATGCCACAAGAACATGTAAAAAACTCCAAAAAAACAACTTTCATCAGAGTGAATCTTTAAATGGTATTTATATACCGAACGTTAAAGAGTGTGAAAAGGATTGTAGTTTTATTTTTGGACAAAAACCAGAACATCATCCACTACAGTTCTGACCTGGAACGACCCGTATGCCGACTGCTTACATCGGTCCTTGATTGAAATACTGGACACAAGTGTGCCCTGATAAATGCAGACACAGGACTCGTCAACATGTAGCACATAAAGTGGACCTTGCAGGGATGCAGCCATTCACCAGTCCATTCCACGTCAAAACGGAAAACAAAAAGGGGCTTTCTGCTGCTCACATCGCTTGAGCCAAACCTAAAAAAGCAACATACCTAACATAGGTCTCATAGTAGCGCCTTCTGTCGAAGAAAGCAGAGGGATGGTTGAGAGAAAGCATTTTAGTCAGGAGGGAGAGTGAAGGAGGGAGAGGCCACAGAGAACAGCGTGGAGAGAGAGAGGGACATATATATACCATACAGTATATGAAACATATACAGCATTGTCATATATGTGTGTGAGGAGGAAGGTGTGGAATGGCAGAAAACAGCTCCAGTTCTGGATGACAATTCCATTGGGTAAGTTTGAGATAGGAATCGTCCTTCATGCGTACAGAGGCAGCCGTGAAGTGAACCTCCAAGGAGGAGGCTCAGCACTGGGGCAGCTGACTGAACATGCCAGGGAATCTTAGGGAGCAGAGAGGTTGTTGATCAATTCTTAAATAAAACTGTCAGAAGGAATGCAACCTCTGGGATTCATTTTGGAAAGAATGGTTTGAACTCAAGGTTTAAAAAAAAACAAAACAGTTTATGCAGCAGATAACCTCAGGTTATCTGCCTGCAGAGAAGACTAGTGAAGAATCTCTTATTTTGAAATTTCAGACGTGCGCCATGGATGATGTGAGTCGTGGCAGAGGGCAGATAGAACGGGCGAAAATATTCACTAACCCTTAACAAAAATGAGTTCTAAGCTGCCGGGAAAAGACTTTTCATTTTTCTCAAAAAGGACAAACCTGCCATCTTCAAAAATAACAAATATTTTATGATGCCGAGGGATTTATTGCAAAAGAAAATGTCCATTTTTTATGATCCATTTTCCTTGAAAACTTTATTTGATGGTGCTTTCCATGTGTTTACATGTAAGCTCAACATTTGGAAAGGATGCATGAGACATGACCAAGACATGATTCATTCATGAAGTATCTGCTCAGTAGGATCGGACAGTAGATACCTTTGACCCTGGGGCGTCCTTGGCTTGATGTAGTCGTAGTAGGACCTGTGCAGACCTAGGTATCCGTTGGGGGGTGCGTGATCGTAGTAGCGATGGTGTCCTCCGTTAGGAAGGCTGGACATGTTAGCATTGTTCAGGTTGATGTTGGTGGATTTGGGGGATTTGCCGTAGGAGTTGTGGTGTCGGTGGTGATGGTGGTGGTGGTGATGGCGGTGGTTGGGATGGGACATTGCGTTGGCCCGGGACAGGCGCCCCACCGGCTGCTCCATGTGAGCATAGTGGGGGGGAGGCTGCACCTGCAGGGGGCGCTGAGTGGCGTTGGTCTGATGGCCGTTGGATCGGCGGTGACCTCCGTTCATGAGGTGGTTTCCGAAGAGTCCCCCATTGCGCTGTGAAGGAACGCTTAAAGTAAAAGCGCTGCAGCTGGAACTCTCCAGTTACATTCCTGGTTTTGTTTAGGAAATTATATGAGCAAAAATATGTTTAGAAGCTGATTCATGATGTGAAGCATGTGAGCAAAATAAAGTATTAGAGTTTTAGAGGCAAAATTAGCAACAACAACAAAAAAAAACATCTGAATTTCAATAAAAAATGAATAAAAATGAATGTATTGTTCAGGCTGTTAAATTTAGATCAGCCGTGTTGTTTCTGTGTTTTACCCTGTAGGAAATTTGACATCACAAAACTAAGTGTTGCAACAAAAACATTTCCCTTTGTGTAAATTCAGATGAGTTACCCTATAAATTTCCTCGTCTTCCTCTGGAATAAAGTCTACTAGATCGTCATCTTGCAGATCACATGATATCGCTCGACGAATTTCAGGCCCAATATCATGAAGCGTGCGAAGGCCGGCCTGTAACCATGACAACAAGAGGGCTAAGAGCTACGGCTGGGACCTTCATCTCACAACTTTGACAGCACACAGCCAGGACAGACAGCACGCACACCGAACGAGCACATCCATGTTCTGCGCAGCAGCTGACATTCACACGGCTGACAGACGGAGAGAACATGGCAGAGCAGAGACAGAGACGACAGATGTGCTCTCCTCAGGTCAGCAGAAGTGTTCCCATTAGCGGCCATGCTTTGTCACTTTTAGTTCCCTGCTTTTGCTTCTTCAACCTTTTTTCTTCAGTCCTGTGTCAGTGTGCGAGGCCAAATTAGTTTCTAAAAACAGATTGTACTGTCAAAATAATACAAATAAATAAATAAAAGATGTTAATTGCCTAACAGATATATGGAAGTACATCTAAATCAGGGGTCTGCAACCTTTAATGATAAAAAAGCCGGTTGGGTCACGGAACAAAACCCACCGTGAGCCGCAAAGTCCCACTTCATCATCTTTAAAACGTTGTATTTTCTAGGCCAATAACCTACCGGTATTTATTTACATAATGTAGTTTGTAATATTTACAACAACTGATATGTGCCAGTGTTACATCATTATATAGATAACGATTTTAACTTCTTTTGCTTTTGGCAGCAGTACTAGTAAGTCTTGACACATTGCGTCAAAGAAAATCCTTCAGGTGCAACAGATTTACTTGAATTAGAAATGCAAGAAGTCAAATACAGCCGGCCTCTTCTATCACTAGGACTTCATCCTTTTTTTACCTTTACTGTCAAATATAAACCCGAACACAATGGTATTGTCTCCAATTTAAAAAAATTCATCTTTAATCTTTAAATGCAAATCCTTTAGAGACCTTCTTTGGGGAAACTTGTGATTTCGGTGTTGTTACGTCTTCTTGTGGCATTTTTCAGATGATGGAGGAAATATATAATAAAAATGTGTCTTAAAACTTGAATATCTGGGTATTTCTATATTCAGGTCATTGCGAATCAGGAGCAGATGCATAAAAATTTTATTGGAAAAGATTGTAGGGGTGACGTTGAAGTTACTACGGCAACCCACAGTCTCGCGGCTCCGCTCCATTCTGATGCAGACAATCAGATCCACGAACGTCTTTGTTTTCCTCATCTGAGCTGGAATCTGGATCTAAACTGGACAGATGGATAGCTCCAACGTTGCTCAGCCTTCTTGTTGCACTGGTAATGTTAGGTTGAGGTTGTGAGGGGCTGTAAGCTTTTGGGAAAGCATGTAAACAAATGCATGATGGGAAGGGGCAGACTTCCTGTGTGCCACGACTCAGAGGTACATTTCTATTGAAGTCCTGCCGCTCACAGTTTTTTCTTTTACTTTAGCTAAAGCGGGTATAATGGTAATTAATAAAGACCACTGGGAACACTTTTCCAATCGCCCATAAATGATTGGAGTGGAACTTTAAGACCTTTGCTTCTAAACAGCAACAAGACTTGTCATGCAGCAAAAGCTCAGAAAATGTGCTTTAAGGGTATTTTAATGATAAACCACTCTGACACTAGATTATACCTCTTACCATCATTTTCCATCATTTTAAAAATGTAAACACCAAACTGAATTAACCAAAACAAATAACTAAAGCTGCAGAGGCATTATTGATTCAAATCATTGACATTTTTGTTCAAAGCCAAAGAGCCATCATGGAGAGGTAAAAGACCCTCAGGTTGCAGACCCCTGACCTAAACCATATATCATACATTTGTAGGATTAAAAAAAGGCTGCTAGCTTCATGAGTGTCATGAGCTGCGACTTTAAATGCACAGAAAACACATGAGGTGTTAGTGGAGAGAACAAAGGCACGCTTCACATCCACATTTAAAGACAGAAGCACTAAAGACTGGAAATCACAAATTCATACTGTCCACCCAGATCATGAAGGTCCTACTGGATCATGAACCAGAACATTAGCACACCTCATGGTAGTTTAATGAGATGCACACAGACATGGAAAAGACCAAACGGAGGACTGCGGTGAAATCCACTATTGAAATGTTCTCCACAGTCTCAGCGCTCTCCTCTCACACCCGTGCAGACGCACCTGAGCACTCACCTGCAAGGCAATGGCCGTGTTGTTCTGGGAGGGGTGAGCACCCACCAGGCCTTCCTCTTTACGTTTCTTGAATTTCCTAAAGTAGTCCTGTATCAGGAAGGTGGCATAGAACTTCCCCACGGTTACCTCATCATCTGAGTGAACAGACCACACACATGGCTTCCTGTGACAGCCGGTCGCTACACAAACAACAGCCTGGGAGTCAGAAGAGGAGGCTCTTCTCCTCCAGTTCCTTTTTATCTGAGAATGATCGCTGATGTGGGAAACAGCTGAGCTCATCGTAACCGACCAAGCACCCCAGGCTCACATTTTCAGGCGTGCTTACAGCGTATGAAGAGCATTGTTTAAATTCAAAGCCGTTTTTCAAAATGCTCTAAAATTTGCCTCAATACTGAAGTTTTCATCTAATAAAAGAAAGAATAATTTTTCACCTTTATAGTTGATTTGTTTTTCTCTTCTACAGGAACAATTATAAAGAGGACTGGGTGGTGAAAGAAAACTCCAATCTACATTGAATCTCTTCAAAATGGGATTTATCCTTAAGAATGTTTCTGTTTATGGTTTTATTGAACGTTGTCTTTTCCTTTTCAACTAGTAGGACAGTAAATGCTCCAAATCTTTCAGAAACTTTTTGCACATTCACACATGCACCTGCATCGTGCATTTAACCTTAATTTTATTTACACTTTCTAAATTCTGCCCATGCTCGATGTACGCCCTATCGTGAATACTTCATCTAAAGGGATGCATGAAAGCCTATTTTTTAATTTGAAAGAGTGTGTGACAATGACTCTGAGGCGGGGGTCTGAATCACTTTGAACAAGCACGCTGGGGACAGAGATTGCACTGGGAGGCAACACTAGTTCCATGCCACCACCCTAAAACAGAACTGCTTCAGAATATTCTGATGTGCTTCTTTGTTTGGGATACAGAGATATTAAAATGAGAGGAGAGGAAGATAAAAACAGCTGAAGCAGTTAGAAGAGATGAGAAAAAAACACAGAGAAAGCAGAAAGAGTCAGCGAGGAAGAGAAGCCGAGAGAAGACGGAACGAAGAAAGTAGTTTGAGAAACAGGACATGCACTGTGGTCTACATGGCCATTCAAGCCCAGTGTTCAGGACAGTTTTCAGAGAAGTGGAGACCAAATGCAGATAAAGTGGGGGGGGGGGGGGGGGGGGCAACCAGGACAACATGGGCAGAGCAAAAACAGAAAAGGATACCGTTTCATCCCATAACAGTTGTTAAAAAAGCGATTTAGTGTGGCTTCAGTTTGGTTTAGGGGTTGAATACATGATGATGAAGATGAATTCAGTCAACATGCAGTCGGTTCCACTAACCACCAGCAGGGGGCACCACTTGATCCAGCAGCTTCATGCTGGTTCTTTTCCAGATCTTCTTGATGACGGCCCGCAGCTCTTCATTGGCCTGCTCTAGATTACCTGCACCACAGGGAACAAAGTGAGAACTCCAGCTCACAGCCAGCTGTAATCCATCCCAGCTCGTGATCATTGCTGTCACAGAATTATAGAGATATTTCCAGTTTTCTTTTTCTTTTAAAAAAGCAATAGGATGTCATTTGAATTCAACTTGTACCTTCTGTTTTGATTTTCAGGGCAGTGCGCACCAGGGCAAACAAAGTGGCGTTAAACATGACGGTGCCATCGCTGTTCAGAGGCATGTTCATGGCTACAAGCCTCTAAATGAGAAAAGCGGGCAGACGTTTAACATGACACGCTGACAATCTGTTCTTGAGAAACGTGTGAGTGACAAAGGAGAGGAGACCTTGCAGGCCACTCTGTGAGGACACAGTTTGCCAAAACCAAGAGGAGGCTGGATGCGACGGAGAAGGGTCACAACATCCAGATGTTTGATTCTGCCTCTGTACAGGAAAAATAAAATCGGATTTAGGAAATGGACTGGCACAAGTGCTGCACATCAACTCATAAAATCAGTAACTTAAAATTATAAAAAGCTCACTTTGCCTCCGGATCGTATTCTGACCAAATTCTTTTGAATTCATCAAGGTGGTGAGGACCGAGGATGGACCAATCACGTGTCAGATAGTCAAAGTTGTCCATAATGACGGCTACAAACAAGTTGATGATCTGCATAATCACAAGAAATGTACTTTTGATGTACATTTGTACCTTTAGTGACAATCCTTTTCAGAAATAATATATTTATACTTTTATATTTTTTTAGATCAAAATATTTCCTTTGACTTCCTTTTTTTAATGGCTGCTCTGACAACAAAGCAGTATGTTTGTTTTTTCACAAATTTCAAAACCAGCTTATAATGTTCGGTGTCATTTCCAGTCATTTAAAGACACCATTACAAATGAAATAGCTTCATGGCAGCCCTGCGGGGCAGTTTTAAGGACGCTTGTTTAGCTAGCTCAGGAATCTGCAACCTTCAAGACGAAAAGAGCCATTTGCTCCAATTTCTTACTAGAAATAAACACTTTATTTTTTTGCGGCCAATAAGTCATTTATTTTTTGATGTAGCATTTATATGTTTCCAATAATTGAATATTAACAGTGTCTATATGTATCTATGTCTATTAGCTTTGATTTCTTTCACTTTTGACAGCATTAAAGACAAGTCCTTTCAAAATAAAATCCGCATAGGATCTTCCTGCTGCAGCAGATTCACTTGAATTACATGAAAAAAGTCAAACGTAACATTTTCTCTCATTAGAACGTTGAACGTCGACATCCTTTTTCTCCTTTCACTATTGAACGTAATCATGGCAGGGTTGGTGTTGAATCAATGAGAAGAAATGTAAATGTGTAAATCTAATGACATACTCTGATAATGTTGCCTCTAAACAGCAACTAGACAATGTTTTGCAGCAGAAGATGAGAAAATGTGCTTTAAACTCATTCTAATTAATAAACCAGTCTGACAGGAGATTAAACCTTTTAGCACCATTCTGCTAAATTATCAAACTTCAATTCAAAAATAAATGAAAAACTAATCTAATCAAATTTACAAAACTATTATTCATTCAAATTGATAGTTTATTTTGTTTATTTTTATTAAAACCAAGTAGCCACAATTGTAGGTTCAAAGAGGAATGTGGCCCCTCAGGTTGCAGAGTCCTGACCCAGATGAACATCAAACTCTGAATGCACAAGTATTGGAGGAGCTGCTGTTTGATGCTGGATGACTACAGTAATCTTTACTTTTCTGAATAACAATACACTGACTAGATACAGTTTTTAGATTCTTAATAAAAAAATCTGTTTCCTAGACAACACACACTCTCCAGTCTTCACTTTTGGCTGCAGTAGTCATCCAAACTCTAAGAAATAGTTCTTTCCCTCTTGTTGTCTTTTTATCAATTGTAAAGATTGGTTTTCAAATAATGGCATTCATTCCGTGCTTGGTTTATAGTTGAGTTACTCCTGGACGTCAACTGTAAAGTTGCATTTGGTAATAACAGCTGCAGAAGACAATGCAGGTTTAAGAAAACTATGAAAATGTCTTGTTTTTGCATACTAAGAATGCACAGAGCATGTAGAAGGTAATGAAGTAGACTATTGCAAATCCACTGCCACAGGTCATCTCCTCTCCAATGTTGTAGTCAGACTCTGGGTCACAGAGCTTTCCAGGCATGCAGGCCAGCATGATGTCCTGCCACGCCTCCCCAGTGGCACACCTGAACATCAGACAGAGATCAACACAAATCAGGATCTATAACGTTCAAAGGAATTCTGTTCATAATTTTAGGTTCAACCACAGACCTGAATAGCAGGAGTACAGCTTGGGGAAATGTTTGGAAGTTGTTATTTCTGTTAATCTGTGTCCCATCCACCATGGCGATCTTTCCAAACACCTGAACCAAGGCAAATTTCCAATTTCAGTTCAGCCTGAACAGTCAAAAGTTGAAAAACATGTTCTGGGTTGGGTCACCAACCTGCATGCCGATGACAGCGTAGATGAAGAACAGCATGGCTATCAGGAGCGCAACGTACGGCAGAGCCTGTCAAAAAGGAAAGGGGAACGTTACGGAAATAAATGTTGCCACTTCAATGTTTCTTTTAGCAGCAAAGACTTGAAAAGAAGTTCATCTCACCTGAAAGGACTTGATGAAAGTCCACAGTAGGGTACGAATGCCCTCCCCTCTGCTCAGGAGTTTGACCAACCGCATCACCCGAAAGAGACGGAAGAAAGTGATGGAGATGCGAGCACTGTCCTCGGTGTTCTGCAGAGAAAGAGGACTTCCTCAGAGGAGTCCGGGAGCCACAGCATTCCCAGTCAGTGCAGAGGACCTGACTGTGCTTTGCAGGATGAATCGATTCCAGACCAGAAACATATGAGCTGAAAGAACCAGCACTGCTTCTCCATCACAGCTGTACCACTGCAGGGGGTCAATAGAGTCTGCATTTTCCCAGAAAAGGACCGTTCATTTTTGACGTGAACTAAACACAGTGCAGTTGCAGCGGATATGTTTCTGTCAGTCTGCATCCAAAGCAGTGTCAGGCTTCCTGCCTCCTTACAGACCTACAGGGGAGGAAGCAAGGAGGCGAGCATGCTGGGAAAAAAAAACCTTGCCATACTTGTTAGGACACATCTGCACAAGCATGGCACCCTCATTCCAGAGTCACTGCATGCGGAGTCACAGTGGGACCGACCCAAATGGGTCGACCAGGAGGTTGGCAGGTCATAGCTGGGTGAGCCAATCCCAGTGGGGGGTCTCCACCAGAGACCACGTAGCAGTGTCAGCAGAGCAAACGTGAAGAGCGGCTTACGACCGCTCCCACCTCACAGGACGCAAGCGTCACGTTTGAGTGACACTCTCTTCTTCATAAAAACTCCAAACACTTGAGGAAAATGAAAAGCTCTACAGAGATATGCGAATAAAGAAACCAAACGTGTGAGAAAAATCTTTAAAAAAAACAAAACAGCAAATAGAAACTTTAATATGACAAAGTAAAAAAAAAGAAATAAAAAAGAAATGAGCCATAGATCTTAAAAGATGAAGAAGAGTAAGAAAGAAGGAAATGCAAATTCAAACATGGCATGGCCCTGATATGTGGGGCAGGGGGAGGGGGAGGGGGGCTAAGGATCTTACCCCCATCTCATCCACCTGAGGTGTTTCTGTTGGCTTTAAAATCAAAGACCTGTATTAATGACTTGCATAGGGTTTTAATAAACTGGGCTAAACATATTTAACACACAACACCAGCACAGGCCAGTCGAGACGCAGACACAAGATGCTGCAACCGACGAGACAGAAACGTCCTACAGTTTCAACGCAACAAAGACAGACATTCCTTTACCATACTCCTATGCACATAATAATACTGACAGACAATTATGTTACACTATTCAAGATAACTGCCACCACACAAGTTCACATCTTTCTATGTGAGACACATGATCAGAATACAACATAAAAAGGCTAAATCCACATGTAAGACACAACTTTATCACTCCCCCTGTGTCCTGGTGATTACTTAGATGATCCATTGGGTTTAGATGGTGAAATGTCTGGCTGTTTTAAACGATAGTAATGAGAAATACAATGACTGGCAGAAGAAATACTGAAAAACATGATTCACTGCTTGTAGAGATCCTCCATTCTTGCACTTACACTCTTGTAGTGTTCATGTGACAACAAAAATGTAAAAACATTTGGTTTGGCTGGACAAATAAATTGTAAAATGCTTCGTAATCTAATTGGGTTTGTAAAAACCTTTAAGATTATTTTAGGAAGTAAAACATTCTGTGACCTACAGGAAATCAATCATCCCAAACACGTTAAACACACTTTCATTCACACAAGTTCACACATTCACTCTCAATGTTTGTCATATGCAATAAAATTAAGTCATGACAGCAAGCATTTGAGTAGAGACAAAATCCAGGTGCAAAATATGAAACACAAATTAAAAAACTCAGATTTTCAAAGAAAAGAGAAAAATTCAACTCCAGACAGAAATGGCTTCATTTCAGTCTCTCAGCAAACTGTCAGCATGAGGTGCAGAATGTGCAGAAACAAAAGTAGAATCAGCTAGAGGAGGTTCTTTTGGTAATCCTGGCCACAGTGCTGATGGAGCATGCCTTCTGCATTGCCACATTGTCGGGGAACGCTCGAGCAAGACAACTGAATGATGTGGAGCCAGTCCAGACTTCATAGCAATGCAGCAAATCAAGCATGCCAGCAGTGCGCTGCAGAAAACCGCCACAGGAGGGCGCTCTCAGAGTGTGGTGGTGCACAGATGTGGATGGATGGCAGGAAAGAAGGAAAAGAGAAAGAGGAAGAAAGAGACCAGCTGCTAATGCTGGAAGAGAGAATAAAACAGATACTGAAATAGAAATAGCGGAAAGAGAAGGGTCACTGCAGGAGAGGCCATGCACCTGACTGGAGTCTACACACCTGCGCTACACCTGAGCTCCACTTTGAGCTTTAAGAGCTCACTACAGGAAGACAGGACAGAACAGAACACAGACAATCACTCACAGGGACAGAAACACAAGATCATCAAAGAACCTCAGACTCAGCTGCACATGTGGTGTGCTTCGGTTACTCTGCTTTTTTATTATTAGGATTTATTTGGTTTGAATCAAACAGTCCTACATTAATACTGCTTATGAAACAAACATAAAGTTGGACTTTTTATCTGTTTTCAAGTGTTAAAAGTTTCCTCCAGGCCACTGCATGACTTGATTTCAGCTGTATTCAAAAATGAGATGGCCTACACAACCTTAAGGAATGCAAATGATGACACTTTGAAGCATCTCAACCTCCTTAAGGTGCCACTCCAATCATCCTTTGATCCATTTAAAAATCTATCCCAATGTCTTTTTAATTAGGATTCTGACGTTTTTAGTCAAAAAAAAAAAACGGTCGTTTTCTAGGACATAGTTTCTGCAGAGCAGCAGGAGTTCATTAGAAACTCACCTCTGAGTTGTGGGTGGGACTGTTGTCGCAGAGTAAGCATTTCGTCATTTCCCCTCATCGCTTTGTTTTCACTCTGTTTACAGTCCCCCACACCCAGAACCTAACGTTACCGGTAAAACAAAAACGGCGAGCAATATCAGAGCTATCCAGCCGTACAGGTTTTTTGAGCCAGACGCCAGCTCAGACGAGGAAAACGAAGACGTACATAGATCTAGTCGTCTACTAGTGTATACGCCGAATAGAAGCGGAGAAAGGAACTTGTGGCCTGCCAACTGTAGCAACTGTGTCACGGCTACAGGCTTTTTCAAAATGTATTCTGTGTTCCTGATTCACTGTGATTTGTAAAAAGAAATTCTCAGATAGCCTATTTTAATCTTAGTTTACCTTAAATATGTCCTCCGCCATGAAAACAATGCTACAAGAACGTGTTTGAACCACCATTTTCATTGAAGTGGGTTTTTAAAAATTTAAAATGAAGTCAAGTTTCATAGATTTCCCTCCAAATGATCCCTATTGTTGTGTAGGGTTTTCCAAGCTCTGAGCTTCAGGGCCATTCTGTCTGGAGCTAAAGATTGAGAAGAACAGCAGGCAAACAACATCAAAAGAACCAAATTAAAAGAAGGAACAAGTGGTAAAAGATGAAAGACATGCATCACAAAACTCTGTGACAAACACTGACCGGAGGGGTAGGGAGCGAGTGACCAAGAGTCATCTGTGAGAGGGAGGAATGGAAATGATTTTAGGGAAGGATATGACTGTGGGAAACGTTGCACCATACATGGGGAAAGGAAATGACCATTTGACTCATGCCGGGACCCAAACCTCAAACATATATCATGCAAATCTGTAGCATGAGGACAGTCCTGATGCAATGAAACAGTTTCTGTACGACGTACATGCGATGCAGATCAAACCTTAATGAAACGGCCCAATAATGTCTCCCGAAATGAAAAAAAAACACAATTCACTCATACCTAAAACACAAACTACACCCATGTAAAACACACACATGCATAACAATGATCAGCCTAAACAAAAACAACCAAAAAAACAAACATTTTTGTTACTATTTTAAAAAAATTCAATTCTATAAAACTCATGCAGACACACATTTTCTAACACAACACTGAAGATGTGAAATGTAACTCCTGAAAGACAGCACTGCAGCTCAGACATGACAGCACTCAGTCTCTAGCGTGAGCCTTTACGACTACATCCATTCTGCAGAATTTTGGTCTCTGCTGAAATCTAAAACCTTTGCACAGAGCCCTCCAGGTGCCAGTGGTTCACAAAAAAAAATCTGATAACCGGGCACACGGATCAATAAACACGGCCTGCGACTAATGATGACGTCACGCTATTTGATTGACTGTATGTTGTCCAATGACGTGTAAGATTGTGATTGGTCTGGATAAATTACAGTAAGACTGTAGAAGAAGAAATATCGAGTTCTGTTGGAAACAAAGCTCCCACATAGAGCGAGAAGATCTTCTGAACTGGCTTTTATTATTGTTGTGATTATTATTAAATGCCTGTTCACTTACAGTTTTTTCAAATCCATGCGCCCAGTGCTTTTTTTTGGCCGAACTGGTCCAGAAGAAGGGTTAAGATTAGGCTAATACGTGCTAACAACCTTTAGCCGTGGATAAATTTAAACTGGAATAACGTCAGCGTTTATTTTGTCTGGACCCGACTGGAAACACAAATTCACATGATTGTTTGGATGGTTTCTCAGAACTGTTCATTCAAAAGCCGCCTCCCCCCATCTCAAAGCCGCACCTCTCCTTGTAGATACAAATCTCCGGAGAGACCCGGTTCTCCTGAGTCCAGCAGCTCCCTCATGCAGAAAAGGCGAGCGGACTGCGGTCCGAAGCCTCCTCCTTACCGCACACCGTAACAAAGAACCCTTCCCTGCCTGCGAACACGAAGCTACTGCTCAGAGACACGCACGTGCAATGTGTGCGCGCGCAGTACGAGCACAATTGATTAATCCCTGCGCACAGATTGCTAAACCGTACCCACGGATTAATCAATCGGTGTGCACGGTTTATCAGATTTGTTTTTTATCCACTGGCACCTGGAGGCCTCCATACACCTTTGACATGGTTTGCAAACTTAACAAGTTAGTAGAAATAAAGACACAATTGTTTAGTTTTTACGATCCAAACATAAATGATTAAGGTTACCAACTTTTTTTTAGGAAACAACTGTCAATAATTTGTTCTTTATATGGAAAGATAACAGAAATGTTTATTTCTTTAGGTCATGAAGCCATCCTACAGAATTCAGTGAACATTTTGTTAGAGTCAGTTATGGAGGAGTTCTAAAGATAAAGTTGAGATCAACAACAGATTACACACAAGCAACATTAGTTTATCATTGCCATACTTGCCTCTACAAGTTTCTATGGAAACAAAATAAACACAAGTTAAGAGTTAGACCAGCATGACCTGAAGCATCCTCCACCGAATCAAACATCCCAGAAAAACGTGAATGAAACTAGTTTGTAACATAGGCAAGATTTTTAAACACACAAGAATCACACGTGTAAAGACAGTAGTTTAGCTCAAATCGACCGAAAGTCAAACTGAAGCTTAACAGAAAAAAAGAAGAATTTAACTGCCTATTATTAGTTTTTTTTTTTTAATAACCTTAAAGGTAAATGTAAAAAAGCTGACTGAAACTAAAGGATTCATCCTCCTGGTTTGTGTCAAATTCAAGTTAATTTATAAACAGAAAAAAAAGAACTCTTGACTTGCCATAAAAAGTCTAAATGGGTTTTCCTGTCAGCCTTCAGTTTGACTTTTAAGACAGAAGAAAGCGGTACTTACATTAACTTCAGTGATAGCAATATCCACCACGCTACCAACAACAATTAAGGCATCAAATGTGTTCCAAGCATCAGCAAAATAGTGCTGTTGAAGAAAACATGTGAAGGAAAGATGGCAGGGATGGAAAAGAGGAGACAAACCAAACAATTAAATGGCAGGGAGATGGGAGGAAAAAGAGAAGGGGAGATAAAGTATCAAGAAAGCTTAGCGTAAAGGTCCTGCCATTTAAACAAGGTGTGCAAGTGACCAAACCAGGAAAAGTAAGAGCCATCATACTGGTCACCACAGGGAGTGAGTTTCTCTCTCGGGCGAGCTCCAATGAAATCCCTCACTCTGAAATCTATCAATGATGCTTTAGCTGCACACGAAACTTTAATTCTCATCGGTTAACCACAAAGTAATGCTTATTTATTGAATAATATTACAGCTGCTGGAAGGATTTATTTACTCATTATTGGTCAAATAGAACAACCTGAGCTGAGACCTTTTAATCATAAGTATTTGGAATTTATCTCTAACTCCAAACAAATGCAGCCTCCAATCAGCCATATTTCACGTTTGTAATCAGAAAATTTTACCTAGCTTTCCTTAATTTCTCATCTGCAAAGCAGACGTAACACAACCATGTTTACAGTTTTGTCACTGTTAACACAATTTTGTGATAACTGTTTTAACCAAAGTGTGACAGTAATCAAGACTTTGTCGTTTAAGGCCGCTGCACAGCGTTTGCACACACCTCAGAGACTCACATCCTGCAGTGACATGAGAACAGCAGCCACACTTACTTACATCAATCTCACTGAGAACAATGTCTACTATGCTGCCAATCACTACCAGGGCGTCGAACACATTCCAGGCATCCCCAAAATATCCCTGAACAAGTTTCAGTGAATGGGTGGAGGGTGAAATGTAATATCATCAGCAAAAAAAAACAAACAAAAAAAAAAACAAGCTTTCACTGCAAATATGAAGTTTAAATCAAGAACTTTTCAGAAAACACATTTTGATTTCACCTGAAGGGACCGTAATTACAGCGAATCTATTTGCAGCTAAACAAACAAACAAACTATGTCCAGTTTTATTTTTGCACAATAAAGTAATACAGAGAAATAACTGTAAAGCAACAAAAGGGTCAGGCCGACACTCCACTCCACACTTCTATCTTACTAGCATCCTGTCCTTCTTCGGAACACAAAGCTGTCGGCAAATTGAAGGAAGGAAAATCAACATTTATTCTTAGAAATGACACTTTTAACAACTGCTAAGCATATGAGGCTGAACTATTTGGAAATGCAATGTAGCCAAATGAGAGGATGTTGCACTCTAAACAGCTAAAGCTAACTGCAACCAGGTCCATCACAGCAAAGGCAAGGACAAGTCAAATGACCATCCACATAATTTTAACAATCATTGGTGGGAATGGAGGTATAAACATGCAGATGTGGCTTCATTTCCACTCTGAATCATCCCAAACCTGCTGTTCTGACCCAAACTCAACTAAAACATTCAATGGAAACATGGGCTTTATTGTTTGTTTGAGCCTAAGGACATACTCACCCTGGGTTTGAAAGCGATGAGTTTCAAAAACATTTCCACAGTAAATACAGTAGTGAAGACCATGTTGAGAATATCCATGACGTAATTAAAAAGTGCTGACTGGCCGTAGTGCTGCAAGAGACGGTGGACAGTATCAGTCAAGACAAACAGATCAACAAGACAAAATACTAACAAATTTATGACAGCGACCTAAGTAAGACATGAAGGCACAGGTTTGAATCTTAATCAGGACTTCCAACCACTCAGCGATGTGTGGTTAGTAGAAGCAGGTGAGGCACTGCTTCACCTGCTGTCATTAGACCTAAACTAATGATAAAATAAATGTTGTCTAATCTGTTATGTAAATGTAATTTATAATTATGATCATGTTGTTGTTCACCTTTTGGCATATCCCTTCAGAGGTTGCCACAGCGAATAACATTTGACTGATTCAAACATGTTTGATTTTTAGGCTGGATGCCCTTCCTGACAAAACCCAGTATTTTATGCAGGCTGGGGACCAGCAAAGGGGGGGGCAGACTCTGCCTCTTGATAGATTGCGCAATCCTATGTAAACAGGGTTGATCTTATGCTGTAATACTTTATTGATATTTTTTAGACATTTTTTAACAATTTTTTGATCTGACGATGAAAAAAATTGCTTGTTTTAAAATTTACATTTAAATACTTTTTTTTTTTTACAAAAATTGTTCAAACGTTAAATGCATTGTAGTCTATATTTGCCAACCTAGTGAGCATCGATGCACACTGGTTTTTCGCAGAGACTTGTGGGAAATATTCAGGGCACTCGATTTCTGGAATCGTAGATTCGGACAGCACCACAAAATGGCGAACACACTATATAGTGCACTATGTAGTGAGTAGTGAAGGAATTCTGACAGCCACAATCAGTAGTTGGTAAATGTATTGGGTTGTTATGTTTGTAAATCTGACTGAAAGGGTCAGTGTCTCAGCAGCCACAAACCTCACGTCACTGCAACCTCCAGGAAATACAAGGACACAGCGGGTAGTTTGCAACAAGTGTGAACATTTTGAATTTTTAAAGGTTTTTTTCCAATACAAAGCCTAAATTTCTTTGAAGGATCCCAACTGACATGTTTGAGTCTTGTCATTGGTTTTGAAGGAGCACTATGGCGTTCCTCTCCTGAAGGTCATGGTTAAAAAGTCACACCAGTGAAACATTTAACCAGTTACGGTAAAAAAGTGTGAACATTACTGTGAATAACACTTCATAGGAGGCTTTGTGATTAATGCATAGTAGTGACTATCCATCAGTTTCTGAGTCCTTGTCTTAATCGTGTTCACCGAAACAGGGTTTTATTTTACTCACATCACATGACAGGTTACTGACTGATGATGTCTCACCTGCACTGCCAGACACAGTGTGTTGAGCATGATGAGCACAAACATGATGTACTCAAAGCCTGTGGAGTTCACCACATACCAGAACTTGTACTGGTATGGGTTCTTAGGGATGTACCTCCTCAGAGGACGAGCCTTAAGAGCGTACTCCACACACTGTCGCTGTGAAAAACAAAGCAATACCATACCAGTCAAAAATGTGTCCATACAAGGACGCCAACTCATATGACAGATCATAGAAAAACAGGAATGTCCAACTACGGTTCTCAAAATCTAACATTGTTTATCAATATTTACTGATTTTCTGATTATCATAATTGTTAAGTTAAGTCAGTTGGAAGCGAGAACCCTCTGATCCAACCACGCTGCATCAAAGAGGCAGAGATGGTGGAAAAACAAGCCGATCCTCAGAAGCAGAATCAGAAAGTCCTTGTCTTTGTCATGGAATCAGTTGAAATGCAAAATTCCAGTGGTTAAAACCCAACGTCATTGTTTACGGCACAAACCTGGTTCTTGTCAAGTTCACAGTTTTTGTACTCTTTTTCTCCTTGCTCCTGAAATGTGACGATCACAAAACCTACGAAGATGTTCATCATGAAGAAAGCGATGATGATAATGTAGATGATGAAGAAGATGGAAATTTCCACACGGTAGTTGTAAATGGGACCAAAGTTCTCTCTGTTGGAGTCGATGGCTTTGTAGAGTAATCTGAAGAACAACAACATGAAAATGAGAAATAAACTTTATCCGCAAGACTTTCTTTATCCCTTGTGCTAACTTGTGGGGTCCAGATGACCCCACTCCCAGTGTTAACGTGTCTGGAACCTTTTTTCTTCAATGATTTGTGATCTTCACTGGTGTCCATGGATTACATGAAATCCTCTCCACCTTTATCCACCTTTGTCATGCTGGGATAACACGTCAATGTAAGGCTGGGGTCATCTGGACCCCACAAGATAGCAAAAAGGTTACGAAGACGCTCATCCTCTCGTTAAAGCCTTAAAGCGAAAGCAGTAAACAGATTCAGTCTTACGCTGGCCAGCCTTCAAAGGTGGAGACCGTGAACAGGGCCATCATGGCCATGAGGACGTTGTCAAAGTTGAAGTCACTGTTGTGCCACACCCGCCGCTGCATAGTTGGCTGATTTACATCTCCATCCTTGTAGACGATGTAGGTGCCTCTGTAAGAATAGAACAGAAATGAGGACCAGCGTGAAATCCGCTCACACACTCTGAAGAGGTAGGAGAGGAAACACCAACTTGCACACTTCTTGGCTGGACTTTGCTTCATCTGTGCAGCGATAAAATTTTCCCTGTAGAAGAAAAAAATACCTTTGTTCTGGTTATTAATCTCAAAGTCATTTCACTTGGATACTTTGATGGGTTTTTTTTATCTTTGACCTTGAAGAGCTGCACTCCTATACAGGCGAACATGAACTGAAGCAGAGTTGTGACGATCATGATGTTACCAATAGTTCTGATTGCCACAAAAACACACTGGACAACGTGCTGTAAAACAAAAACATTGGAAGCTTTGAGATTCAGCTTTATCTTTCTAGAATTATTCCATACATGTAAACTAAAGGGTTAAGACTACCTTCAGGCCTTTGGCCCTGTTGATGGCCCTCAAGGGACGGAGAACTCGAAGAACACGAAGAATCTTCACCACAGAGATAGCTGAGGACCTGGGCAATTCAGACAGTTTAAAAAGGATTTTAACAAAATAGAGTCATGGATTTGAAATATTTTGTTCAAATAAAACTGCATGTATGAAAGTACATTTTGTGTCCCAATAAGCTGGTTCTACTTTAATTTAACATCCATCCAACCGTTTTCATTATCTGTTGACGAGGTCGCTGGAGCCAACCCAGCTACAGTTGGGTGAAGTCGGGGTTTACCCTGAACAGGTCACCAGTGAGTTGCAGGACCACACGCTCAAACACACTTACACACACTCACATGCACACCTAGGGGCTATTTAGAATCACCAATTAACCCAAGAAGTATGTTTTTTGCACGAGGAGAATATTTAAACTCCACACAGAAATGAGCCAGTCGGGATTTGAACCAGGGCGAGAGTACTAACCACTAACCCCTACCGCTGCACCATAGGGCGGGTGTTTTTCGTTCTAATTTTTTCCATGTATTTAGTTCTAAAATTTTTAAGAACTACAAAAACTAAGAACTCCAAACAAGCTGGACTTAGAAACTAAAAGATGACCTGCAAATAAATCACCATTGAAAAGCCACAAAGTGTTCGTGTCACAGACATGATGTGTTTAGTTTGTGTGCACGTCACGCAAATGCATATGTATTTAATAATAATCATAACAATAATTAAAGCATGTTAAGAAGATAATCTCGCTCCATGTCAGAGCTCTGCTTGTTTGCAAAGCACCGCACAATATCTTCTTCAATGGGAGTATCGTAATTTGTCCAGACCAATCACTATCTGATATGTCATCGGACCAACGGAAAGCGAATATCATAATATGACGTCAGCATTAGTCGAAGGACCCTGAATGGTCGTTGCAGGCCGAATGGTTATGATACCTACAAAGGCATTTAATTGGGCAGTTTATAACTTGGAGTAAAGAAAAAATATCATGAGAAAAAAATTAGGAATACCAAGAACATGTTAAAAATAGGCAAGAATGCTTCTAGCAAAAATAATGACTGTTATTAGCTGTTTATTTCTCCACAAAAAATCAATGAGATTTTGGCTTTGTGGGACCAGCGGGTACTTCCTGTTTTAAACGAGAGGGGGGGGGTTACTCAGTCCAGTTCACATCTACAGTCAATGGCTATAACTCATTTTCTGCATCACCACAAATAAAAAAGAAACAGTTTGTACTGGTCAATTTTTAATACTTCCACAACATTTTGATTTGTAATATTTGAGGATAGAGTATTTAGGAAAGACAACACAAACTGGTTCGTCCGTTTTTTTTCCCTCAGATACTACTTTACATGTCAAGTAGTATCTGATGACCAAACGGATCATGTTTGTGACACGGACGCCAGATTGTGGCTTTTCAACTTTTAATTGCAGATCATCTTATAGTTTTTAATGAGCGGATGAGGCTAGAGCCCAGCCTGTTTGGAGTTTGGTAAAAAAGTTGAACGAAAAACACTCTTGGTGTTTTTTTAATTGCATAAAAACATTAGAATTCTAATTCTCCCACCTGCTTCTATAGATAACAGTTTTTGAGCCTAATAATAGAAAATTCCTTTGCATCCTCTTTATTCTTTTTTGGAAAAGGTTCCTGTAAATTCAACAAAACTGTCATTTTGACTGCAACCGCAAAGAGAACGTGTTTACTCACTGAATTCCAAAAGAGACGAGAGAAACTCCAACCACCAGCAAGTCCAGCAGGTTAAAGTAATTCCTGCAAAACGCTCCTTTATGGAGAAAAGCTCCGTATGTCGTCATCTGAGGGAAGGACAGAGCGTGTTAAAGAAGTAAGGCAAACATCAGACTTACATACACACATTTACAGTGTAACGTTGCATTCTTACACACGCACACACATCTTAAATGAACATTTTTCAAACATAGAAACACCTTCTCAGCACTCTCACACACTCACACTCGAGTAGGTCACTCTGTTTGGGGTGGCGTTCTCACAGCAGGAGGCTAACTCTACCTTTGCCACCCCCACGGCCTTTATCTACATGAATGTAGTAGTAAGTCATTCCTTTCACAATCTACTATGGAATGAGGCAATAAAACATGCATTTTGTTGCCACGATGCTAAGGGAGTTTTCCCACCTGCAGCAGCTCTAGTTATAGCGATTGGAAAGCAGAAATGGCCTTACTTTCACATTCATGCGGACCGTCCCCCTACGGCACATTCCACTATGTTCAACAGTTCAGAATATAAGGGAGGCAGCTCCCAATTCAAACTTCATAGTTCAGCAGGCACAGAAGCAAAACCAGCCAGAAGAACTCTTCTTCAAATAATAAAAGTAAAAGGCTCATATCTCTGAGTGCATGCAAATGTGAAGCTCTGCAGACAGGCGAAGACAGGAGACGGCTAACCAAGAGCCCTACAGAATTTAGAGTGAAACAGCGGTCAGATTTGTCCTCGTGCAGCCGCAGAGGCTACTCCACATAAATATGCAGTCAGTCGGGGAAAGCAGACTGAACCATGCTCTGCGGGAACATGGTTGATTTTGCCCCCTCTTTTATGGGTAATCTGAGGAACAGTCAGTATGAGAAGCCATGAAGTAAAGCTTTGACTGGAGCTGACTTCACCATCTGGACACCACCCTGACCTTAAGCTCAACTTCAGCCAAGGCCTCTGTAATGTCTGAACAGCCCATTAAAATTGGTAGCATCGCACAGAAGGGGTTGCATCGTATTTTAGTCATTTTGCATCACCATAATAATTGTAGCATGACTGACTGAATGACGGGACGCCCATGTGAGTAAAATGCAATGTAGATGTGATGTTTCCTTCCCTCAGCAGAGAATAATATGACCATTTGAACAGGTCTGTTTTTCCTTTTTTAATTACTGTGTTAGGGGGGGAGGTAAAACTGCAGTTTTTATTGTACTCTTTTTAAAAGAGGTGCCATAAAGAAAAGAATTCAATGAGAGAAAGGAAACAAACAAGCCAGGTTGTGCTGAGTGGCAGGTGACACACAAGGAGAGAATGCAGCAAGGCTATCGCTGTCACTTTAAGGGGTTACCTTTAATACGATCTCAAATGTAAACATACTAGTGAAGACATAATCTGCATAGCCTAGGACCTGGAAAGCAATGAGACGTTGGGAGCGTTACTGGGGTAAGGTTAGTGACAGCACGGACAGGGGACACAGAGCATTTACCTTCAAAACGATCTCAACAGTAAAGATAGCGGTGAAAGCATAGTCAAAGTAACCAAGAATCTGCAAAAAGCAATGTAGATGTTTAACAGACAGATCATAGTACAGCTTTGCACATCATATGTAAACAAGGTTAAAAAAAAAGATAAAAAAATGATGGATTTTTTTGGAGTGCTGCAAAAAGTGCACTCATTTTAGCCATACAAAAATCGCTGATTGTATTGCATGTGGGGTTACCAATGCAGAAAAAGTCAAAATCTCTTCAGACCTTCCAGAAGCCTGGAAGGGTTTTTAAAAATGTTGAAATACATGGAATGCTTGGGCACCTCTTTAAATATGTCAAATGAATACATAAAAATGAGTTTTAAAGGGCCTATATCACGCTTTTTTTTGAGCCTTTAAGAGTAAATCTTTGGCACATTAAACAGCCATCTGAATGAAATATGAGATATTTTTGCAGCTCATTTTCCTACATCGAAAGTGAGACGACTGAATTTCGTACCTTGATGATCTCCCGCCTATTTTGTGATGTCATCCTAGAGTCGTGTCTGTGTCTCACCCACAAACAACTAAACTATTGCAAAGATGAATGGACAAATTATGGATATAAAATAAGAGCGTTTAGACGATCACTGCTTGCTTCGTGGAGAAAGTGGGTGTGTGTTAGCCTGGCAGCACCGACTCTTCCTGGAAGGGGCGGTTCTTCACCGGTCTACGTCACAATGTGAGAACCCGCTGGCTTTCATGGATTGAGGGGTGCTCAGAGTGCTGCTTTTTACAGGAAAACAATGAAAATAGTGCTTTGAGTAGTTTTTTGGTGAACAATGAACATTGTCATGCACTTGTAGGCTCAATAGGACTACGTTCACACTGCAGGGCTAAATGTTCAATTCCGATTTTTTGAAAAAAATCGAATTTTTTTGCAAGGCCTTTAACATTTCCAATTAAATGCGAACTTTTGTGATCTCCTATGTGACCGTGAAATGACCCAGAAGTGACCCGCATGCGCAGAAGAGTACTCAACGGTGAACGACGTCACGCGATGTTTGCGGAAGTAGCTAACGTTAACAACGGATGTCAACAACAGTGATGTCAACAGCGGAGCTCTTTTGCATTATTACATTTATTTTCACAAAGGAGCCAGCACAATAACAATCTTCTCATTTTATGAAGGCATTGGAGCCAAGATCGTCTGTACCCACTGTTGTGGAATGGAGATGTGTATGTGCTGGGGTTGCTTGCGTGTGTGTAAGAGAGAGGAGAGAGCGCGTGCAGCGCAGGAGGGAGTGAGAGGGGGGCAGAGGAAGTGTGTTGGAGGCGCGCATTCATGTTGTGTGTTACGGAGGAAGGAGAACGGTAATAAAAGAAGGCTTCCCCCCCCGAAGAACTGCTATTGACTCTTTGTTAACCCGGTCTGGAGAATCTGAGGGTCCGAACGGGGAAGTGAACCCCTAAGGAGGATCTGCCTTCGGCCCTGGAGAAGGTCTCCCCGGCGCTTATGATCACCGTCGGAAAGGGAAAAAAGTCATCCCGGGGAAGGTTCAACACCAAGCTCGACCATTTCGCTGGAAAAATTTTCAAAAACCTCCTGGTTGCGATAAGAGCCCTGGAGTTTGGCCTGAATAGAGCGGTCACCCCAAATATTAATCAAATCGCTTCCCTTCCACTGACTGGTCTCAGCAGCATCGTCCGCCATGGTTGATGTTTATCTTCTCGTTCCCGCCTACTTCAACGCAGAATTACGACCTTTGTGGCATATCAATGACGTACGGGTCGGATTCATGTGGCCTGGCCGTTCAGACGGAGGTGTCATTTGAAAAGATCGGATACGTTTCGGATTCAGGACCACATACCCAAGTGGCCTGGGTCGCACTTGAAAAGATCGGATCTGTGTGGTTCAGACTGTCATGAAAAGATCAGATACAGGTCGCGTAGGGGCAAAAAAAATCGGAATTGGGTCGTTTCAGCCTGCAGTGTGAACGTAGCCAAAGTTGATTTTTCATGATAAAAGCCCTTTAAAAAGTTGCCCAGTGTGCAAACATAGTGACAAAATACTGAATGTGTAGGCCAGTTTTGCAGATTGAAATTTTCAATGAATCGTTTCTCAAATCATGAATGTTGGAGTGGATGAAAAAAAAAGGGTGACTTTTCATAAAAAGTAAAAAAAAAAAATCTAACTTTTGCCTTATCCAGGATTCCTTGTTGCTTTGACAAACCAAAATGTCATTCAAATGAAACAACAGCTTTACTTATTAATGCAGATTCATGTTTAGGAAAGAAAAGAAGATGGAAAGACAAGAGACAGAGAAAGCCACCACCACTCTGAGGCCAGTGGAGAAGATGCCTCAGAGAACGATGAAGACCTTTAGGACCTGCCTTGACCAAAAAATGATCACCTTTCAATTGGATTCACAACATGTAAAATACTGTGGATGTTTTAACACAAATCTGTATTGCCTTAATGATGGCTACACACTACTTTCTGATAAGTTTAATGACGGTCATTCTGAAAAATGCAAAACAGGGGTGGGAACTCCTTTTGACGAACTCAATGTTTAATAGTTGGGTCATATTCTGTATGCATAAGAGTTAATGTGTCTGTTTATGATTAGGAGTAGCAATTGAATTATAGACAAGTGTATGTGGATGTTTATGTATTTTCCAATCAATGTCATGACCAATTATCCTACGTTTGATACATAGATCTATATTTCTGCTGGTTGCTTAGTTTTTTTTCTCGTTTTTTTGTGATTGCTTGAACTAAACCGTTTCCAAATCTAAAATAATGGCAGTTACTATTTTGCTCTTAATAAATTAACAATCAAAGGTGACTAAAAACAAGCAAATGAAGAAAGAAAGAATGAAGATTAAAAGAATAAAAGCTGCATCGTTAAAAATACATTTAGACTTAATGACCAAAACACAATATTATAGATCTATTCAATATGTAGTATGAAATCGGTTAACAAATGCATGATATTAGTCATTTAAAAGCCTCTGCAGGCTACAACAGTACTACTAGAAAAAATACTCATGACTACTTATTCATTAGCTTGTCTTAACCTCAAATTGTTCAGATCCGAGTTACATTTGTGTGGACACTTTGTAAACTTACAATGTTTCTGGCTGAGAGGTTTCGGATGGGGTCCTCTGCGGCGAGAGAAACGGAGCTGAGCATGATGAACACCAGGATGAGGTTGGTGAATATGTGGTGGTTGATGAGTTTGTGGCAGAACACGCGGACCCTGGAGAATACAGGAAATCAAGAACACCAGTAGGATTAAAAAAAAAATCAAACACAAAAAAACACAGTTCTTTTATTAGTAAATGTAGACGTTTCTCACGGGTTTGTGTTGCTGAAGATAAAAAAGGCGCTTCCTTCTGGGATAGGAGTGATCTTCTCCTTCTTCACCAGGTCAGAGATGACTGGCCGAGGTCCAGAAGGGACGTCTGGATCTTCTTCTTCCACTGCATTGTCCTCAAATTCCTCCTCATCCTCCTATAAGCAGGAATATGTAAATTCTGATTCTGCTGGCAGGTTACTTTTGTCCATCAAATTCACCAAATGAGGCTGTACCTTTTCATCTTTCTCATCATCCTTTTTGTCACTGGAAAAAAACATTTTTAAATAAAAATGTCTTCAAGCGTTTGGTAAAATTGTGTTATTTTGCTTGTTAGAGAAATGCAGTGGTGCCTTCACCCTTTTTTGTCTCCTTCATCTGTGTTGAGAGACTCTGCATCTGCCAAGTTGTCCACGGCGATAGCCAAGAAGACATTCAGTAAGATATCTGAGTGAGATGTTAAGTCAAAATATGAATTAAACTAGAAGGAGCTGCATTTCCAGAAGACTCTCTGGCATCCGGGAAGATTCAAAGAAAAGTAAAACTAACATCTTGACACAAAATACATTTTTGAAAAGCGAACAAAAATGTCTCTGTTTTTATATATTTTTTATTGGGATTGATTTGACATTCTAGACGTGAGGGAGCTTTGTTTGTAAAAAGTTTCTTTCCTCCGTCGTCTGATGTCATGCCACAGCGGGGGAGTTTGTTGAAAAGTAATTAAAGTTTGAAGTCAATTTGTGAAAAAACTGTAAATTGCATAATCACAAAACTGAAATATGGTGTAGTGCAAAGCCTTGTGAGCATTTTATGGTCTTAATGATGTCTCTAGCTGAAAAAATGCCAAAAAAAGAAGCTCCGTAACAAGGTCGACTCTGCTGAAAATGTCGAAAGCTCTCCCATTGAAACCCACCATAAAGCTGAAATTACCACAAAGCTTATAGGTTTATATTACAAAAACTAAAACATATTTTAAAAATCTGAAAGATAAGAATCAGTTTAAAGTCTTGGGAATAATTTGCAGTTTGAATGGTTCTCTAGCTAAAAGTAGGAAGTTACAATGGTTGAATGAAGCAAAGGTTTTTTGAGGATTCCCCATGTATTTCAATGGAGGCAAAACTCCTGGAAAATCCTGGAATATCTTTTAAACGTTCAAGGATTTGAAGGACCAAAAGTCATAGCTGGAAAACGCTGAAAGAGCTGAACATTTGAATAGTTGAATGGTTAAAATAGCTAAAAAAAATTGTAGAAGGAGTTAAGCCGCAAAAAATGGTGGAAGATACTAGAATAAAGAAAGAGACAGGAAAACAATCCACTCCAAAACTCCATATGCAGTCTACAGAACATTTGACATCTATGTGTCTTCATGTGTGCCATTATGATGGGAGGATACAGTTTCCACAGATGAAGAGGATGATGAAGTAGAAGCACACGATCATGCCAGTGGAGGAAGGCCCTCCGTATGCCATGATCCCGTCATACATGACAGCGTTCCAATCTTCTCCAGTCAGGATCTAGATGGATTTTATCAGCTCATCAACAGAGCAGCATCAAGCAGAAAAGCAAATCACAACAAAAAATAACATAACAAGAGTTTTTCTGCAGCTTTTTATTAGTATTACGCTTAAATGGACTCCGGCTGGCTATTGATTTTCAGTCGATAAATTGTAACATTTATTTTTTGCTGCACTTCTTGGATGCCAGAACTATTTCCTTGCAAAAGATTTAAACCCAAAGGTTTTTAATATTCATAGGTTTTGTGATTTTATCTGCTTCCAATGTGGCCTTTATGAAATATTTAACTTTAGCTTTAGAATGAAATCTCCTTTTAAAGTTTTTATCTACCTGGTAGAACCGCTAAATCTCCATAAAACTAGTTTGTGCAATAATTCCTCAATAGGTGTGATACAAAATCTTTGTTTCTTGTTGGTGATTGTTTGTGTTCTCAAGTTTTTTTTAATCAAAGTCTGGAGTGTTGTGGTTTTCCTCCATCCTAGTGAGGTAAAGGAAAATGTACCTGAAACACAGTAAGGAGGGCCTGTGGGAAGTTGTCAAAGGTGCTCCTTTTTGTCTGGGTTTCATCAAAGTTGAACTTTCCACCAAACACCTGCATCCCCAGCAGGGAAAATATAATAATGAAGAGGAAAAGAAGCAGCAATAAGGAAGCGATGGACTTCATGGAGTTGAGCAGCGATGCCACCAAGTTACTGAGAGACTGCCAGTGTCTGCAAAGAACAAGAGCAAAGAGAGACAAGAGATTATTGCCAAACAACTTGGATTTTTGCTCAAAGAATAATAACTTCAGGATGTCTTTTACAACAAAATTGTATTTAAATTAAATGAATGAAAAGAAAACTATAGTGTTCAAACACTTTCTGAGTTAATATGATGTAGTTTAGGAGATTGTTATGGTGAGGGCATTAAAGACCCACTCCAATGAAAATGTTTTTTTTTTTTTTAAATGTACTTGAGCATTTTTCTCACCATGCAGGACATATATTACAGTGTTTATGATTAAAACTGCGTTTCAAAATGTTTTTTTATTCAAATTGGGATGCTCAGGAGCAGAACGCAGTTTGAAGAAGCACACAGTGGTTGACGGAAAGGGGCTGGTCAAAGTCTTCCTGCTCCATTCCACTACGATGCATCCACTTGTAGACAAACACACACATCAGTAGGCCTGCACAATATACTGCAAATTTATCATTATCGCGAAATCAAGCTGTGCAATATGCATACCGCAAAAGACGGCAAAAATCGCAATAAATGATTACCTTGAATGTGCTAAAACAAACTCATGGCAGCTTGAAATATTGAACAAATGAAATAAATCCCTTTATGCATTTAACCAATCAGAAGGACCCGTTTACCTTGTTGATCAATCAGATGAGCCCTTTTATGTTTGATGTTTGCCTCCTACGTCGACAAGGGTCATTTGGAGTATAATTTTTAAACTGTTGCAGTGAAATGGAAATGACGTTTTTGTTTTTGTTTTTGCTATTTGTTTATATACCGCAAATTATATCGTTATCGCAATATTAATTACCAATATCGCATATCGCGAGTTTTCCTCATATCGTGCAGCCCTACACATCAGTATCTTCATTGTCCTTCTCCTTAGATGGCTTCTGACCTAACTGTACGGCTGGACAGCTTTAATGTTGCTCGCCATTATTGTTGCACCGCTAACGTTAGGTTGGAGGTGTGAGGGGCTGTAAGCTAGTGGGACAGAGTGTAAACATAGGGATGGTGGGATATCAGCAGAGGCTTACTTCAGTGCCAACAGCCCCGCCCACAACTGAGAGGTGAGTTTCTGATGAACTACTGCCGCTCTGCAGAAACTATGTCTTAGAAAATGACACAGGTTTTTGAATTTGGTCTAAAAATGGCATCATCATAATGAAAAGACCACTGGGAAGACTAACTGCAACCTTTAACGCTTGACTTTAAAGTAAATATGTAGATTTAAAGCCCTATATATAAACTAATTGTGTCCTTTGGCAGAATAACAGAGTAATCTAAGCATGGCGGTGGAAGGATGCTGAAAATTCATTATGTGAAAAAGAAAACCATCAAATGTCTGTCATAACCTAAACCTGAATGACTAAACAATAGGGAAAATAATAAAACATTTTTTCTACTCTTATGTGCTTAAATTTTTTTTTTTTTTTTAGTATAAAACACGATCTACAGTATGAAGGTCCTTAGCTGATCTGATCTGATCTGAAGACCCTTTAAAAACTAGATTTTATATTCTGCTTCATAAAACCTCGGAGTGTAAAGGCTACTCTTCCAGAAGACGAAAGTGTTAGAGTGCGAACACGCTTTCACACTCAGGGTGATGGCGTCTTACCGTGTGACCTTGAAGATTCTTAAAAGACGAACACAGCGGAACACAGAGATCCCGAGGGGAGACATGATTTCCAGCTCAACCAGGATGGTTTCAGTAATTCCTCCACACACCACAAAGCAGTCAAAGCGGTTGAACAGGGACACAAAGTAAGCCTGAAGCCCCAGACTGTACATCTTCACCAGCATTTCACAAGTGAACAGGGCCAGCAGCACCTTGTTGGCCACATCTGAACAACATAGACAGAGAAAAGGTTTTAGATGAGGTTTCCAACGTTTAATGCAATTACATTTCAGTATTTTTTTCTTTTATAAACGGCAGTAGTGGTATTTGCTTCTGCTTTTCTGCAAAATTATTAAAGTATTGCATAAGACACGTCAAAGCAGATTTAGACTTAAGTGCAGCGATCATCTTCAGATGAGGTAAAGAGGATATGAAGCAGTAAAACATGCCATCCACAAACCCTGCACTTGGGTCAGCCACAAAGGCTGGTTGTAGTGTTCTGAGGAAATGGTGAGTGTGTTAAGGAACACAAGAATGATGACCAGCCAGTAGAAAGGCACCGACTTAACAGCCAAACGGCACTTCCTGCGACAAAACCTGTTCCAGCGGCGCCAGCGCCGACTGCAGAGGGAGAGAGGACATTTGGCAGGAAGCTTGATGTCAGTTTCAACACAACAGGTGGGGCTGTAACGATGAATCGTCTTAATCGGTGAATCGATTTCTATTCCAAAAATCCAACCAGATTGATCTGTGTGAGCTAAGTTGTCAATAGAATTGAATCGATGTAAACCATTGTAAAAGAGTTCCAAAATGAAATAAATTGATTCTTGGAATATTGGAAAATACTACTTGAGGTTTATTTTACTATGATGTAAAAACGGCCAAGTGAATCACACACGTGTGATGACATTGGCAAACACGGATCAGTCGATCATTCCAGTCCAATTTGTGGAAAGACTTGGAATAAAGTCATGTGACCATCTAGTGTGCTAGAATGTTCTAAGAATGTTCTCTTTGAATTCTCTGAATGTGGAAAAACAACAGTGGGCTGAACTTTAGGAAACTAAAATGTAAATTGATTTGACATTCATTCTCTATTTACTTGTTTGTTTGGACACATATTTCATTTACACTTGATGATCTGGAAGAAATCCAAGAATCTGGAAAACTTCACTGTTCAGTGGCAGGAATTTCAGTGTGAGTCTCACTGCTGGAAGTTTGGATAAAGATGATCTGAATCAACCTTAGGATAGTGAATTATATAAAATTGGATTGTTGAAACTAAACATTCACCTCCACATTCATGGTATAAAAGTCAAGTCAACAAATGCTGTGGTGTCGGTGCAAAAATATTTAAGTATGGAGCTGAAAAAAATACTTTTCCTTTGCTATTTAAGATAAAATTCCATTTAAATAAAATAAACAGAAAGTGGTTGGAAAACCTCAACGTGGTGTGACCTCTGCTTTGTTCATCTAAAAAGAAATGTGAGGAAATTGATTCAAGTAACTAAAATGTAGACAATTATTTATTTATTTCATCTATGGTCCCCAAGTCTTGCTGGGTAATGAACGGCAAAAGATGTTTCTATGTTGTCCATGTTATTATAAAGGTTGGGGGTCCAGATGGAAACCCTGCCTTCAATCAGGTTCCTGCAGTCCTGGTGTCCTTCACACATAGATGATAGATAAGTAGATAGACGGACAAAACAAAACCCAAACATAAAACTTTTTGTGCAACATATTTCTTCATATTTAGAAATAAGTTTAAAAACACGGCTCCATCAGAGATAAATGAATTGCAAATGTAGACATCGGTATGGGAGGTAGGGTCCATATTTTACCCCTTTGGGCCCCTGTATGTCCAAGCCCAGCCCCAATTAACAACAAGGATCCAGTAAAGTATGACTATGGATCCTCAGGGGGGGTCAAATTCTGCAAGTCATGCTGGGGAGTAAATGAGCTGGAAACCCTGAGCAAGGATGTTCACGCGTTAAGCTACATGCTGATCTTATAAAACCTGTGAATTCATCACCCCAAGCTCATTATAGAAACTTAAAAGTAACATAAAACTATGTGCAAAAAAAAGACAAACTCCACTACTAGATGTTTCTACAATTAAGAGATTAACACAAAAGCACACTCACCTGAACTTTGACTTGGAAATCTTTTGACTATAAGAAGAAAAAAATAGAAAAGAAATTGCTGTAGATGTTTGAATGTAGCAGGATTAAAACAAAGAAATGCCATGACTGTATGAAATATAAATCTGGTTGATAACAGTCATAAAAGTAGACTATTCTTCATTATGGAGAGGTGGACATCCTCACCACAGAGGTCCGCAGCAAGGCGTCTTTTCATCCTCCCCGTTTTGGTTCTCCGTGTTCACAGACTCGGTTTCACTGGCTGGTACACTCGCTAAAGCAACAAATACAACATGTGTTAACAGGGATATTGTCAAATCTAAAATGCAACAAAGAAAAGCTTTCCAAGCTTGAAAGAAATATAAGATTCTTCCAATAAACATATCGGAATTTTTTTTAATTATAATTATTTATAAATAATTATATTTAATGATAATTATTATTATTATTTTTATTATAAACAATTCATTTTGAGGTTCTGAGTAAGCAATATCTTGAATCCAATCCTTCAGAATGGGTGGAAGTGTGGAATCTCACTGTCAACTTAACTATGGGTTACCAAGTGCTGAAACAGCTGATACAGAAGCGCAGAGTGGACAGCCGCTCTGCCAAAGCTGACGGATGCAGACAGTGAGAGGCAGACCAGGAAAACAGAGTCAAAAGAGAAAAAATGGATCTCCTAAAACCGTCTCGGAAACAAGACACTAAAAACACCAATTTGGCAAGACTGTCTGCAGGCAGATGATGATTAGCTGTAAAACGTGGCATCTTTAGTTTATGTGAGGCAGCGATCTCCTGCTTAGCTCACGCGGATGTGTTGGCTTTGATTCCTGAGCTGTCGGACCGCTCTCAGCTCTGAAAATAGTGCTGACTGCTGGAGAGCTGATCTGGGTTTAGCCCGGTTTCCTGAATTCATACTTAGCAGATGCTTCAGGAGCGGAGCAGGAGAAGTTGACTGCGGCTGATCAGGCGCAGATGTGCATCATTTCCAGTCAAAGGCATGAAGATGGGAAAACAAAAAGATCTGATTTCAAGAAAGTGCCGCAACGTGTCAGGAAGAGGAAGAGTGTTTGTTCCAACCGAAAAAGTCCAAAATGCCTGACAAAGTTAAAGGGAACTGTGCAAACTCTATTGTCCGTTGTTCTTAAAAGGAAAAAGGCAAAAATTGTTTGAAGAGCCTGAAAAAGTTCAGTTTTCAATTCTTACACGTGGATAACAAGTAAAATGACCTATTTTTAAAATCATACCTCTGAATATTTTTTATCAGAGCAACATTTACTTTGCAGATTTGCAACCATCCATTATTGGGTATTTGTGCCACAAACACAAACGGCATGTTAACGAATTGAACATATAAAAAGTAAATATCAAAATCCTGATGACCAACATTCAAAATGAAAAGATTTGGGCTTTTTTTTTTGAGAAAATGAAAAGTTAATGAATTCAGGCTTTTAAAATCCTGGTTGTCCTGGTTGCTAATGTCTAATGCAAGTGTCCAGTAAAACACTTGCATTAGACATTAGCAACATTTAAATTACAAACACAAATCCTGGTTTGATCACTTCTGATTTCAGTAACAACACACAAACATTTCCTCACAGACACACAAAAAAGCCAGAAAACAGTTGAGGGAGAAGCGTAGGATTTACCATGAGTGTCAGACGACTGGCTGAACCAACCAAACCTTCCCTTCTTCTTCTCGGTGAGGTCAGCCAGAGTCACCCCTTCATGTGTAATGTATGCCAGCCCATGCAGAAATACACAACGTCACAGAGGAGGGACATGGGAGGGGGCGAAAAATGGACGGCAATCAGCATGGGTCAGCGCAGACAAGCACCACAGGACAAGAACAGTATTCAAGAATGTCAAGAGCTGCATGGGCTTCAGACACTAGGGAGGAACAACACAGAGAGATGTTAGTCACACGAAGCATCTGCACTAACATGTTAGCATGTTAGCTGGGCTCAAATATCCTTTAGACACACTGCAGCTGGGATGCTGGAAAAAAAAGGTCGACACTACAACTTTGAAGACAGACGCTTTCGATGGGGTGTTCTCACGTTATGGCAAACATGTGGAGCAATGCTGCCGATGGGAAGGAACAGACAGGCGGGGAAAGCGGCAGGAAGCAAAGCACACATATGCAGCAACGGGAATAAGGAACTAAACAGACCCAACAGCAAAAGGGGAGCAGATTTACGGAGAGTTGAGAAAAGGGTGGTTCTCGCTTTCTTTTTGGTTTTGGGGGGAAAAGTTTTTGAAGAAATGAAAAGCGTTGTGAAAATACATTTGAATTCAAAAAAATCAAGTCCCACTCTGATCCTGTTTTGACCTATTCTGAATGCGTTCCCAGTGGTTTTCAGTCATGATTATGCCGTTTTCAGCCAAAATTAAAAGAAAACCTGTGTTGTTTTCTAGGTCATAGTTTGTATGTTTTCTATGTCACAAATAAACTCTTCTAAAAACAACATTCTTTCAGATAATTCACAACAATTTGAATAAAGAAATACACAGAAATGCAATTTTAAATCTTAAATTTTCTTTATAAATGCCACTGGTAAGGAAAAGCCACACGGACATGTAAAAAACACAAAAGAAAATCTGTTTTAAAGTGCATAAAAAATATTGCCAGAAAATAAAGTGAAAAATATTTGTTTTATTTGTTTGAGAAGTAAAAAACATGAAAAATGATAAGAAAAATGGGAAATTATTTAACCAGCATCTGTTTTTGAGTTTTAAGGCTTATTTAAAAAACGCAAATTAGGTTTGAGCTTTTTTAATACTTGCATTACAATATTTGTAAGATTTTTTATCCTGCATCATTGACATTTGCACAGCAGAAGGTTAAATTCTGGCTTCATTTTATGCAAAACTTTAACTTTTTTTCCTTTACATCAGAACATCCCTGTGTAAATACAGGGTGAAACCTTCATATTTAAGGCAGGAAAACTGCTTTTCTAACGCTGGATTCGGTTGAAATTCTGCTTTAATTCCACAGTTTTCCTCTAGCTTTACCTGTTCTTCTTAAGCAGACTCCTTCTCTGTCTCTGCTAGATGAGTAAAAATAATATTTGGGGCATTGAGAAAAGTAGAGCACAGTGAAAAGCTGAAAGAATTAAAACAAGAGAAGCTCAGCTTTAAAAACAAATCCGTAAAGTAGGAGTTCTTGTAATTAGGAATTGAAAAACATGTTGAGTTATTGAGAGACTTTGTAACATGTTTTTCTGTGTTTCAGCAGTTTGATCGTGTTTTCTTGGGCTGCCCTTCATCCAGGCCACTTGAGCAACTCAGCGTCCCGCAATCACAAAGCTGTCAAAACAAGCTGATAACAAACACTGTAGGATACTTTTCTTGGCATTGCAGCAAGCGTGTTAATCAGTTTTATGCTCTGCAGTGTGGCGGCAGCACTGCCTTCGCCGCATAGGAGAGGGAGTGCTTACGGTTGCGCTTGCCCTCGTCAGCCTCATCCTCGTTGTCAGGGTCGATGTCTTCAGCCTGAGTTATCCAGTCCAGGTAACCCTTCAAGTCCTCCTCCAGCTGCTGCTTCTCACGCAGCTTCTGGAAGTCTCCCCGAGCTTTCGCCTTCTCTCGCTCTTTGGAAAACTCTCTGGGGTTAAAACAAAAGCAAAACCAAGCTTATAAAAAAGAACACAAAAAAAGCACACAAACACGCACAAATGCACAAAAGTAGACGACAAACACTAGGAAATAGTCAAAGCTAGCAGAAGCACATTTTGCTCAGAAAATAGTCAACAGGAAATCTGTCATTTTCCTCTAATTATTAGCAGGCAAAATGAAATGTTCTTGTTTTGGGTCTATATTTTGTGAGCCTTGTAAATTTCTGCAGCCACTAGAGGGAGATGTGCGCCTCATGAGAGACACAAGTCATCCTTTTAGAGGCCAACTGTAAAATGCTACTGCAATACAGACAAAGCAGTTTAGGCAGATGGACAATCTCAACTCCTCTCTTGTATGTAGTGTACTGACTTATAGTTGTTTTCACAGTGATGTACTGATTCATAAAAATAAGAATGAGAATTTTCTATTTCATAAAAAGATATAGCACTTCTGTGTTTAAGAGTCGGACGCTAAAATTGACTTAAGGGCGACAGCTTGATGACTGTGAGGATTTCCTTTGACAAAATAAAATGTCTTTCCTGCTGGTCAGCCACCTAGTTTTCATGCTACCCCCTCACCACGCACACAAACACACACACACACACACACACACACACACACACACACACACACACACACACACACACACACACACACACACACACACACACACACACTCCTAGGGCTGGGAAGCAAACTGGGCTCTCTGAGAGCTTACAGAAGGAGTGAAAGGCGAAGAATGAGATTAATTTTCCCTCTCAGGAGGCTTGCTGGATTGAGGGAGGGTTGGGGGATAATTTTGCACACTTTGCACTTGCTGTTGAAAAGCTGTGATAACTTCCTATTAAGAAAAGTAAAACAAACTGAAAAAAGCTTAAAAAAAAGTTTTTTTTGGTGAAATTTGGGCTAACTGCAGCTCATTTCTTTGAAGGAAAGGTTTTGTCATTTTATTCGTTGCATCTACGTGTCATAAATTAAAAAAAAAAAACATTTCTGGCACAGCACACGGCACTCTGGTAGCAGCCATTCCTCCATGGATCACAGCAAATCAAAACCACTGCACAAGTTGCCTCTTACCCACTTAGCACACCTAACACAAGATTTAACACAAAAAAGGAGCCCAGAATAATCAGGCTGACAAAATAAATCCAAGGGGTTTCAAATCCGATAGCATCGTTGACCTACGGGAGCAAAATGCAACAGGTTAAAAAACAGGAGGGATCTTACCCGCTCAACACACCCAAAACCAGATTGAGAACGAAAAAAGAGCCGAAGATCACAAGACTGACAAAGTACACCCATGGAAGCTCAAAGCCCATTGCATCGTTCATCTACAGAACACCAGAAGAGAAGAAGACAGGAAAGAGAAGAAGACAAAGTGGGAAATGAGATGTCAGAAGTCAGAAAAAAGCAGGCAAGGAATGAAAATAAGCCATGAAATAAAAAACACCCAAAAACCTAAGGTAGTTTGTAGTAACATAAAACTAATCCAATGAGACCTTCCTATTGTTTAGGCCGTCAGTTTAGAGTGTTTTAAACCACAGAACTCAATTTTGTTAGCATGTGCAATGCATTGTGGGTTTTTGGCACCTTCTGGACACTTTTGAAAATGTAACAATCGATGAAAATCATCAACAGGCAGTAAAGACCCTCTCCAACATAGTGTGTTTATCGGCAGCATTTTCCATTGAAAAAACAACAAAGGAAATATGGCGAGTCTTCATAAATTCTCTAAAGGTGAACAGAATACTATTTTCTGTCAGTTGTGGAGCTTTGTTCTGGCTCTGTTAGGGTGAAACTATTGATAAAAGAAAAAAACAACAAAGTGATGCTCGTTGTGTACGCACTTCTGTGCTTGTACTGTTGGTAGAGGAACAAAAACAAAGCAACAGCTTAAGCCATCACTGCCGTCCATATTGCCTAACCCTTGTGCTATCTTGTGGGGTCCAGATGACCCCACTCCCAACGTAAATGTGCCTCCAAGGCACATTTACGTTGGGAGTGGGGTCATCTGGACCCCACTAGACAGTACGCTGAACCTTTTTTCTTCCATGATTTTTGATCTTCACTGGTTACATGAAATCTTTCCACCTTTATCCACCTTTGTCATGGTAGGGAGAACACGTCAATGTAAGGGTGGGGTCATCTGATTGTAAAACTGGTGTACTATAAGTGGAAGGATGTTAGCTTATGTTGAACTGAGAAACTACATTGGCTGTTAGTCTGTTGGAGTTGGTTTGAAGATATTTTGCAGGACAGTTGTCATCAAAATAAAAAAATATATTTTTGATCAAAAACTTGAAAAAACCCATGGAGTCATTTAGACAATCAATCTTATTTGAGTGACATCCGCTGCCGCAGGATGTTCTCAGCAGCTTCATCATCACGTTGTCACTCACATTACTGTTATGTGTCAAACTGGGGGACATGCTGAAGCTGAATGAACGTGTCAGTCACGGGTCTCTAAACCTGGTACTACTCACCCAGTAGAGCACGTCTGTCCAGCCCTCCATGGTGATGCACTGAAACACTGTCAGCATGGCGAACAGGAAGTTGTCAAAATTAGTGATGCCGTTGTTGGGACCGTGCCAGCCTTCCCTGCACTCTGTGCCGTTGATGGGGCATTGGCGCCCATGTCCTGAGATCGCACATGGAGCTGGTTCCTCCTCTGCTATCAAATCTGAGACAAGAGACTTCAAGTCATCCGAGCGAAATTTACTGTCTTACAAATCCATCTTCAAAGCAAAAGTCTTTGTCACATTCTTAGTACATTATTAAAAAAAAGGAGCAGAGTTTGTGGGGTGATTTTAAAAATTATTGTATTAGAATGATTAATGTTTAGAAGTGAGTGCTGACAGGATAAATTCTACGTTCACAGATGATGCTTCTTAATTTCCAAAACCGTGTCGTTTTATTCAACAGCCTTCTGTCTGCTTTGTTAATCACAACCGTTTTATACTAATTCAAAAAAGTGCTTGTTTTTCATACAACAGCAGGGGGCGCTAATCCAATAATGCAAAATTATCATGACAGAACCGTTTATAAACAGCCCCCATGCCATTCCTTATCTACCTACCTTCTAAAGAAGTAAAGTTGTTTTAATTGAAGCCAATTCTGGTAAGGAGCCAGCATGCACTGGGGTGGGCTTATGATTTTACCAGGGCAAGAAAGCAGCAGGAAGTGACAGAATATAAGACAGGAGACTATTGACCAAAATGGCACAGGAAAATTATTTTTTAATCTTGTTCTTTATCTTACTTTGTAGACATGAATGTAGTTTTTGTGTACTGTTGAATGTCTGTTGAAGAAAACCCCCTTTGCAAAGAATCACCACCCTTTGCACAGAGCAACCCCAACATGTTTGCAAACAAAATGTGGATCATACAGATGTGTTGGTTAAGCATACAATGCTGCTGGATTATGTAATCGATGTCAGCGATTACACTGTAAAAAAAAACAGCCACTCCAATAAATTTCTGTAGGTAACTGAGGATTAGTTTTCTATTAGAACTTTTTATCACCAAACCCAACACATACAATGATTTTCTTGTTGATATACAGCAAAAAAATATATTTCCTTGGTCAGTTGCTGCTTGTGCAACTGCTGGGAAGTCTTGCCAAAACGTCAACATTATCGAGGAAGACCATATGACGGTGTGGGTGTAGTGTGCGTTAAACAGTTGGACAATTGGAAACATGGAGTGCAGTGTCTTCTCAGTGTTACAAGACGCATTCACAGCCAAACTTTCAACTTTCCCACATTCAGAGTGAAGCTGACATGAAGATACTGAAAATGCAGCTAGTCGTGAAAGAGAAAAGAAAGAAAGACATGTCCAATACTCTCTTAGTCAAGACAAACTGAAATGACGAAGACATTAGGTGGCCTATTTATGAAAGGCTGGTATGCTTTTATATGTAGAAGTCAAAAGCACTTACCTGAGCCAGGCATATAGCAGGTTGCATGCATTTTTCCAATGAAAAGCTCGAGGCCAATAATAGCATAGATGATGATGACAAACAAGACCAGAAGGGCAATGTGCAGCAGAGGGACCATGGCTTTAATGATGGAGTTCAACACCACCTGTAAACCTATAGGCAAAGAAAGAAAATGAGCTCTACACAGAAAAAAGCTTCACTGTAAAATGTGGATAACCTGGAATAAAACATTGACTGGCAAGTCATAAATCATAAAGGTCAAAGTGCGAATGAGAAATGTGCCTTTTTAGAAAAAACAGAAGCATGTCAGCATTTATTTTCAAAATTTGGCACCGGTAGAGTAAAAAGCCAAAATCGATTCTTAAAAAGATCTCAGATGTATTTACTGTGATTGTGTTTATTCTTGTATCCATGGCGCCTAAGATGAAAGTTCTGCACCACGTTTTGACCAAACAGTTCAGTGAGCTCAGGAACAATGGTATGTGTTATGCTCAGTATAAGTAGTGTCATATAAATGCATGTTAACTCACTGGGTACTCCTGAGACCAGCCGCAGGGGTCGCAGCACACGGAAGGCTCGAAGGGCTTTAACATCAAATCCACCTGGCTTACCCCCGTGACCATGCATCGACGGATGGTTATTAGCTCCATCGCCTTCTACTTTCGGTTCCTCTTTGGTCAAAAGCTCCAAGACAACGCTGAAGAGTCTGTTGGCAACCAGAAATATCATCTTCTTGGATAATGTTACACCACTTTAACCTATTTATAGGCATTTACTTCATAGCTGGAATAACTGGCATGACTTCCATACACTGGGATGCAGCTACACTTGACACCAAGGCTCCTTTCTATTGTTTGTCACATTGATTGATTGATTGATTGATTGATTGATTGATTGATTAATTGATTGAATGATTGATTGATTTTTAAGCAGTATATATATATATATATATATATATATATATATATATATATATATATATATATATATGAATGTTACATGTTACATGGTAATAACTTGGACATTGATGGATTATGAAGTCTTTTTTCGGCCACTAGTTTTACATTTTCTACAATGTAGCTCGCCTTGGTAGAGCAATAGCCCGCCATTTGCAATATTAAACTTTTACAATTATTGTGTCATTGGGCAGGACACTAAACCTGTATTGCCTTAATATTGTAAGAAATCTATGCCACTGTACATAAATGGTTTAATGTAAATGTCAACCCTTTCATGCAAATCTATTTTTCCCTCTACTATTGCTCACCCTTTTGTGTGTCATGTTTCTCTAAGAACATTAGATTATTTACAGCCACCCACAAACTAAACTGAAATCACTACAGCACAGTCAGTATAAATAAGACCCACAATACACTTGAAAATAAACACTGACTTTTATTTTTTGCCGAATAAAACACCAGCTAGTCATAAACACTATTAACAAAACAGAAATAATGATAACATATATCAGCATCTAAAGGCCTCAGGCTTAATCTTCTGTTTATGTACAAAAAGAACCTGAACAGGAGATGGATGCAACACATGAAATAGTGACAAAAATGTGGAATACACAATCAAAGCACACTGAAGAAAGCGTTACATTACACTCAGATATATGGATCACCTAAATTGAGTTTTAATTTTGTTTTTAAAGGCAGTGGATGACATTGTTGATACACGCTAAACAGACCATTGATGTTTCCGGTGTAAAATCTAACGTTTTAAGTGTTGATTTCAATTTTTTTTGCCATTATAATAACCCATAAATATGTTCATGCTTTATTACCATTTACTGTATGAGAGAACTGGACAGAGTGAGTGTGACATTACCCATAGAAAAAGACATACTCCGGTTGTAATGAAATCAAGTCAATTTAGAAGCCATTTTTTTCGCCTTACAGACGTTGGTCAAAACCAGAAATTGTCAGTGAGCAGCAAATCAACATTTCTATGGCAACCACATTCGGCAATCCGAAGTGAGCTTGTTGGAAGTTCACACTCACTGGACTACCACTTGAACGCGGGCTCTGGAAAATCTGTTAAACAAACATTTCGAATGTTCAAGGTGGGGGCCAGCAGACACCCGCTACTTGCATTTAGGCATCTGATTGGTCCATTTATAACTTGAATAACTTGTACATCAACAACGAAAAAGGATAAGTAAGAACATTTTTGAAAAAAAAGGTAGCGGAGCAAGAATTATTGTTTTGACCAAAAGACTGACTAATAGCTGTTTTTTCCATAGAAGACAATGGGATGTTGGCTTTGTACTTCCTGTTTGGACAGCCAGGGGGGAGGGGTCACTCAGTCCAGTTATCACATACAGTCAGTGTTTAAAACACAGGGATGCAGACTAATTACCCTCTAAAATTCGGTAGTTAACTTGTGGACAGTTTATAGCAACCAATCACCAAAAGTTTCAGGCAGCCTGACGGAAACCCAGAGAGGCAAAAAGAAACAAGCCTCCACAGAGAGGCAGGGAAACTGGAACTGTCTCGCTGTGAGGTGACAGTGTTGACAACCACACCACATGCTGTCTTAGTACAAATCAAGACACCTTCTTTCAGCTATTTTTGGAGAAACAACAGTGATTTGGTTATTATTGGGATTGTATACTGGTTTTTAGAACAAAAAACTTTCCCACAACCTTTAATTTCCAGGAAACCATCAATCAAAAAGAAGATAAAGAAACAAAGCCATAAAATGATAATCAGCAGTATGAAAGGATAGAAACTTTCTGAATCACTGCTGTTATGGTAAAACATCCCTTTTAAGTCCTAATAATAGGATTAAACTTGTTAATTTTTATACTATAAGATAAGAACCAACAGGAATATCCATGTGAAGACTAATTACCATCTAATGAATCTACCATTTAATGTTGTTTGATTCTTATCTGAAAAGTGGATTCTTCAGCCTGAGATGGAGACTTGGCTTAAATTTAAATGCAAAGACTTCAGCCTTGACTAAGACTTGACAAATGGAAGTGAGAACATTTCTGGCTCCTGCCACCGTATGAACGAATTAACCGCTCATCCATTTAATATCTGCAAGTGTGTTGCTGTTTAAAAAAAAATTCAATTTAGGAACCAAGCAGTAACCCTGAGTCTTTATCCTTTTATTTGCAGGTACTACAGCTAAATAAAATACAACTCAATCAGTTTCTTTGGACTCATTGCAAAGCTGGACATTATTTTAAAAGATGGAATGAAAAAAACTATAACTATTTATAGTAAATAAATGGAAAATTTCCTTTTAAAATGTTATTATATCAATTAATAAATGCCATAGGTGCTTACTGGATAGCCCTGGATTTACGTTTTGTGTTTGAAGTCTTTTCTCATACCAAAGAACAGTCTGCAGAGATGATCTACACAACGACAGAGAAGCCTATCAAAGTGTCATTTCTCTGATTTAGGAGAAGCAGTCACTCCTCATAGCAGGAGCAGTCATCTTTGCATTTGACTGGATGGCAGATTAACCCTGCATGCGGCACGCAGGCAGAGATCTGACCCAGCTACCCACTGGACTGTGTGGATTAGAGGAGGAACAGAGGGAGGCAAAAGATGGGAAGGAAAAAAAAACAGCAGTGATATGGATCGAGAAAATAAGAGGAGAGTGTGCAGGAAATAGGAATGAGGGTACGTGAGGTGGGGAGGAGTACAGCCTGAACTATCTGCGATGTGAAAATGAAAGGGGGTTAGTAATCAGAACATGCAAGAAAAGCAGAGGATAAGGCAGAGAGAGTTTAAGAGACAAAGTATGGAGAGATGGTGACTCACTCCAGTGGTGCTAAAAATCTGATTTATTCTCTGTGTCTTTTCTGGGTCAAATACTGTGGGTGTCTGATGGTCTCTATTAGCACTTGCCACTTGAAGCAGAGGCCTAAGCAACTTTAACTTCTTGCACAGAACTGTAAACTGCTAAACTGAGATCAAGAAAAAACATCCAAACAGCAGACTAAAAATACCAAAACCTTGAGACCTGAGCTGCAAAAGCACACTCAACGGTGACTCTGGTGGGTTTTTTATGCATTACAGCAGCACAACAACAACAACAACAAAAATAGAGAATTTGTGGACTTACCCTATCACCACAATAACAAAGTCCAGCATGTTCCAGCCGTTTCTCACATATGCATTCTGGTGCATCACTAGGCCATAAGCAATAATCTTCAGAAAGGTCTCAATAGTGAAAATGATTAGGAAGGCATATTCAACTGTTTCCTGCAGACACACAAAGGGCAAAACATGGGATTAGTAACAACAAGGACACAGTAAAATCCCCAAACACCAGCATTTTTTGAAAAACAAAAAAAAATTAGATGAAACAAGCAAACCATGTTGAGTTGTTTTCTGAGCATAAGTCGCTTTTTTTGTATAGTTTGGCCGGGGGTGCGACTTATACCCAGGTGTGATGCATATGGGATTTAAAAAGAAAATAAAGAGCACTGTAGGTGTGTGTAGGTGTGTGTATCAGTTTTTTTGACTGACAACAATGCAGAAGAAGAAGCATCAATCAATCTTACTTGTCTTGTTAAGTACATTTCTCCAAAAGGGCAACTTATACTCCAGTACAACTTATATATGATTTTTTTCTTCTTTCAAATGCATTTTTGGCTGCTGCGACTTATACTCCAGAGTGACTTATAGTCTGAAAAATATGGTAAACTCAATGGGGCCACGGTCAGGCAACTATTTTTTTTTCCAGAGGGGGACAAAGGGAACATCCCTCGTGTTCCTCCCTCATGGTCTGACTTAGTTCCTTACATGCTTTTCTTTGCATTTCTTTAAGCATGACCTCAGAAACCCAAGGTGCGCATGAACATCTGGAAATGCAATCAACATGAAGAAGAGCACAGCAGAAACATCAGTGTTTGTGTTTCGAATATAAATCTGTGTTGCAGCAAAAGCGTTTGAGAGGACACTCGATTCTTGACTTTGTCAGTTGCTCGGACCTGGACCGCTAAGAGAGAAACAGACTTACTTCTTCTGACTTACTTTAACACTTTAACAACACAACCAATACAAAAATGTTTTGATTATTGCCTTGGGTAAGTAATACACACAATCAATGGTTTTAGAAATGTGATTTCAAAACGTGCTCTACCAGGCAGGCAGTTAATTAAGCTTAACTATACAGTTATGTACCTCCATTGTATATTATGGATTTCAGAAATAAATCATTAGCAGTAATCGCAAAGGACAATCAAGGTCCAAAACACTTAGGGAACAACTAGAAGACATCATTGCAATAATGGCTATTATACTATAACTTAAAAGTTTCTTGCTGAAGTGGTTTAGACCTTTACTGAGCTGTAAATAATCACTTCCGTTTGTTGTGTTGGGATGACGTTCTATCTTATTTTTAAAGTTACGCGCCTTTTCTCTTTACCTCTTACTTTGCTTATCTCTTTGGTAACTTAAAATTGAATTGAATTTATTTAGACATATTACAAGCAGCAGTCCCTCCCTCCACACCCTCATAAAGTAGGTGTTAATCAATACTTTTAAAAAAAAGCATGTTGACAGAGCAAATTTTCTCATAACAAAAGAATCATTTATTCTTGATACATGAAGGAAAGGATAATGGCCGACGAAAATAAACGCACGCCGTGGAAGCCTCCTGCAATACCACGGTGACTTACAAAAGAAATATGTATTCAATGAGTATTCAGAACTTTATTGTCATTTATTTTTTTGGTTTAAATAGCTTTTTGTACTAAAAAGTGTTCCCTGTGGTCTCTAAATTATGATTATGACGCTTTTATCCAAAGTGGAAAGACTGTGTCAGTTTCTAGGACATAGTTTCTGTAGAACGGCAGTAGTTATTAGACACTTTCCTGTGAGTTGTGTATGGAACTGTTGGCGCAGAGTAAGCCTTCTTTCACTTCCCATCATCCATTTGTTTACATGCTCTCCCGCTGGCTTAGTGCCCCTCACACCCCCAAGCTGACCTTACCGGCGCCACAAAAATGACGAGCAGCATCTGAGTCATCCATTTGTACAGTTCTGAGCCAGATGCCAGCTCAGACGAGGAAAACCAAGGAACCAAAGAACCACAGATCTATTTGCCTACAAGTGCATGCATCAAAATGGAGCGGAGCAGGGAGCTTGTGGCATGCCATCAGAAGCTTCTGCATCACACCACCAATCTTTTTCCAACTGAATCTTTTTGTTCGCTCCTAATTCACAATGATTTGAATACAGCAATACTCAAAAGTGCTATTTCGGAGTATTTCAAATTTCAAAGTTTATTTGTATATTAATGTGTATATCCTCATTCAACAGAAAAATCCCTCAGTAGCATGTGAGAAGCACACAAATCCGAGGGGGTCTTCAAGGTTAACAATTAAGAATTAAAAATAAGTCATTACTAATAATGTAGTCAAGCTTGAGTTTGGATTTGACATTTGAAACCTACATTATAAAACTATGCTAGTTAAGAAGCATAAAAAGCACGTACCATTAAGCAGATAAACTGTTGTCACTGAGGGAGCTCTGCTCTGTGATCTCTGCAGACACTATAAATGCTGCAGCCCTGCAGGCAGCTTTGGGTTTTGATGCATTTTTCTATCAGTTAGCTGCAGATTGTGAGAGGCACTTAGCTCTGAATAAGACACATGTGCCTCTTTGTTACAGATGTAAAAGGTTGAGTTAGGCTCACGGCTGCTGCTGTTGTGACAGAGCATCCTGGAGCTGCAGGCAGCACAAAGAACAGAGCGAGTCAAGCAAACAGTGGAAGGAAAGTGACAGAGAGACAAGCCAAGAGTTTTTGAGGCATTAACAAACAAAGCGTGGGTGGTTAACTGCTGCATGGTGGTTAACAAGTGATACAAACAAAAATAGTTATCTGGCAGCTTCAGAAATGCCATTATATGTTCATTTGGCAAAGTGTTCCAGTAAATAAAAAAAACAAATATATAAAATCAAGAAAGAAATATTGACCTAGTCTCTATTTCTTTCCCTTTTTTTTTACTATGACAATGGCGCTAAACTGCTGGTGTTCCCCACCGTTATGTGGCTGCTGACTGGTCAACCACTGGGTGGACAGGGGTGGGAGCTATCGGGGATGCTTAATTTTTGTCTCATTTTAAAAATAAAAATAAACTCTGAACATCACAAAAAACAAATCTTTTAATAATAATAATAACGACAGATAACAGCAGAGGAACATATATCTCTTTGTTGTTTTATTGTCTTGAAGTCGTAGCCCGTTCTTCCATTTGTTCTTCTGTCTCTGCATTGATCCCTTATCCATTTGCAAGGAAAACATTCCACATACTACTTTACTCGTGTAGCACGTCGATGAACTATTTTTAGCTCTCAAATTCCTCTTGATTTTAAAACCAACTTTTTTCAGAATAAAAGATAGTTTAAATGTAGTCGTTTTTCCTCCTGTGACCAAACTTTACAGCTCAAGTGATCAAAGGTGTAGCTGAGAGAATTCATCCGTCCGTCCGTCCGTCCGTCCGTCCGTCCGTCCATCCATCCATCCGTCCATCCATCCATCCATCCATCCATCCATCCATCCATCCATCCATCTTCTTCCTTAGATCACATATCTAGGGGCAGCTCTCTAAAAAAAGATGTCCAGACTTCTAGACTAACCCAGACCCCCAGACATGTTCTGGGTCTTCCCCGGGGCCTCCGCCCAGAATCCGGTTATTTTTCAAAAGAAAAGATTTTTTAAAATAAAGTTTGTCAAAACTTAAAAGAAAAAAAAAAAAGAACCAGGCAAAATTCATTATTTCTTCTGCGGCCCGGTGCCAATTGATTTTTTTTTTTTTTTTTAAATTAGTTTCTGTTACTAACGGGTGCGCACGTGTTAGTTACTAAGGGATGACATGATATTGAGGCTGCTTATAGTAATCCTATAAACTTTATTGATACTAATCTTTTTTCTTTTCTTGTCCTTCCTTATTTCTTATTGATGTCCACCAATGTTAAGGCAATGTCACACAGAAACTATGTACGTTTTGCGCATATTGCACAGATAAAAATTGGTCATACGTGAGCATATATGAGAGAAGTGAGAAAAGTTGTGGTGTTTACATGAAATTTTCCACAAATGAACCATGTTAAAACCACAGAAGAAATACGATTAAAACACGCAAGGAACACGTATGTCAATGTAGAACATAAACGATGCGTGATTATTGATCTGTTTATGTGCAGTTCACTAGGAATTCTTGCGTCAATTGCGTAATTTTAACGTGATATGCGCGTTGTGTACGTGATCTAAAAGGTATACATTGGTGGAACATGCATGGAAAGTCCATTAGAAATATATGGAGATACATGAAAACCCACATATTAGCGTATGCATCTCACAAAAATCACGCACAATTGCGTACATTTTATGTGAGGATTGCATATAAACTAGGTAAAATACGCATAGACTGCGTAATTCTAACCCACCAAAAATAACACAGCCTTTACATTGGTGGACATCAATAAGAAATAAGGAAGGACAAAAAAAGAAAAAAGGATTGGAATCAATAAAGTTTTGGGATTACTGTAAGTAGCCTCATGTAACTCATGTCATGTCAGTTTTATGTGTGCCGTTATGAAAATCCAGTGCAACGTGGCATGTTTGCTTCCCTCAGATTTTTTATGTCAGCTGGAAATATGTTCACATCACTCGCTGCGCCCTCCACCAGAATGTGTTCCAACATTGTCCATGGCCAGAATGCATCCCAGAGAGTAAAACAGTGAACCTCCCAACCCCCACACCCGTGGCCCCAACTGCCCTCTTCTGCCACCAAATCCAAAACCACATCTACGGGCACAACTCAGTTCATCTCGCAGCTGATCAGTTCATTGTATGACACATGATGCTGCTGACCCGCTGAACCATACACTCTTTGCTCCATCCATATGACGGAGTCAGGCGGACAGCAGTGATGTGAACGCATCAAGAGTCCAGAGTGGCCGCCTGCAGTTCACCTCATGCAGAAAGCTGCTTCCCTCACCGCATTACACTGAAAAATAGAAATAAATTTTAAGCTGGTGTTGGATTTATGGCTCAGTTCATTACCAAGAGCCGTTCAAAAGACCGGCTCATTTGGCTATTCTTATAAGTACTCATTTTTAAGAAGACAGCCTGGAGGGAGGATTGATCTGGATCAGAATGATTGAAATTCAAATTTTCACCAATAACTGAGTTCAAATTATTTTGGAAATATCTATTTTAGCTTCGTTAGACATGTGTGGACAAGATGTTAAAGTCTGATTTGATTCATTGTAAATATACATCTGCCAGCATTTACAGTGTATGTGTATAAAGTCTGTGTACTTTTAATTATGTTATTAATGTAACAGCTCAACCAGGGGTCTGCAACTTCTAAAAGAACCATTTGGTCCAGTTTCTTACTTAAAATCCAAGTGAGAGCAGCAAATTCCCACTACTCTTTTTATAGAAATACACTTTTTCACAGCATTTATTTAGAACATGTAGCTTTAAAATGTTATAGTTTAATGTTATTTAAACTATAACAGTGTTATTTTTTTTAAATAGGCTTTATACCAATTTAGATCTCTTTTGCTCTGACATCAGGAAATTCAGGTTCCTTTCAAAATAAAATTCAGCGTCAAAAAAGATCCTCTTAAAGCAGTACATTTACTTGCACTCATAATGCAATTCTGTCATTTAAAATTTTTGCTCCTGAACATAAACTATAAGTTCTGCCGTGCAGCAGAAGATAAGAACATGTGCTTCAAACTGAATCTGATAATAAACAGTTCTGACAATAGATTTGTTCCTAATTTGGTCATCTGATGTGAGCATTTTGGAGGATTTATAAAACACACGAGGTGTGAGTATCATAAAGCAACAAACCACCTGTCCCTCGCCCCCTGCCCCGTGTTGGCTTCATGAATGTAAATCAATGGGAACTAAAGGACACATTTTTCTGTTTTAGTGCTTAAGTGTCACAAAAAACTGAACAAAGAATAATGATTGTGTGCGTTGCATCTGAAACATTGACTGCATATGAGAACAGCAAAAGTTTAGATGAATCAGGTATTCACAACTCATGTGATATTTGTATCTAACATTAGAAGGATAGGCTTGTTTGGGCATTTATGTAAACGTATAAAACTCAGAAGAAGGAGAAAAAAAGGACAAAATAAAGAACGGTTCCCAGCCGACCGGGAGTAGATTCCCATCATTCATGTTACTGAGCCATTCAAAAGATTCGATTCATTCGCAGATGTCACATCACTATGCAAAACACAATCTTATTTTTGAACCGGCAGTACTGTGTTTTAAAATGATCCAAAAAGTTCTAAAGTCAGAACGATGAGCCTGCAAAAACAGAACATGCTAAACAAAACTAGGAGCCTTACACAAAAATAGTCATCGCAGTTACAAAATACAAAGTTTAAAAGAATAATTCAGCATTTTTGAAGATAAGAACAACTTTTTTGCTGAGTTAGGTGAGAAAAAAAATCCGCCCCACTCTCTTGTCTGCATGATAAATGATGGTGAACAATGGCTTTTCTTAACATAGAGACTGCAGCTAAAAAAGAAACTAAACTTGTTTCTATTTTTAAAGTACTTCAAGCCTAAAAACTAAACTCACACATTCTTTTATTTCAGTACATTTTAAAGGTTAAGTCAAATCCTTTACCTTAATCACATTGCAGTCCTACTTTTACTCTTAAGTTCCTGTTTTACTTTCTTTTAAAGGTAAAAAAGAAGATAATATTTAAACTAAATTATTAGGTTTAGCTAAATACAGGAAAATCAACCCGCTTACAGTATCACTTTAACTAAAAACTTTTTAGTATATTGTCACATATGGCTGCAGTGTATGTTACACAAATTTTTTCTTCTTATATTAAAATAATTTCAAATTGTGCCTATAACAAGACAATGTATTGATTGATTTCATGATTTACAGAGAATTATTTTAAAGTCTCAAACTAATTAATAAATCATTTCCAACAGCTGAACTGTAGTTGTGATGTCATAAAAACAGGCACTATTTAATGATGTGGAAGGATTTGAAAGTGGCTTGTAATGTGCTTGTTCTCGTTGAGTATCCATTAACCAGTAAACATAGTGACAACATGTCTGTGAGTCGTCCTTATAGTCCAAAAAACTTCACATTTGTATCTGAAGTTTGAACATGATTGAAGATTGAACATGTCAACATGTACACAATACAAATACAGCTCACACGCACACACTTATGCACACAAACACACGTAAAGCATTTCATTCTGTCACGCACACTACTTGTCCAAAGGTAAGCTGACACCTGTGCTTAGGTGAGTGTTTATGTTCTACTGTGGTGGATGATGGAATGTAAAAAAAGGGAAATTGTCCGGTCACCCCCCACACCAAGACCCCGGCAACTGCATGGTTCTGCAGATAGAGGAGATCTGCCCTTTGGGCAATCACGTTAGCCACCCAGACCAGGACCAGCCGGACCACCACAGGACCCCCCAATACTAGAGAGCAGGGGAGAACAGGAGCATGGAGAGTGCAAGCTCCAGCCCAGGCAGAAGAATAGCCCTCCCACCGCACCCATCCTAGGTCCCAACCACGGAGAGCCCCCCCAGACACATACAATCACCTCACCACCACCCTGGCTTGTAACAACCCCGGCCACGAACCAGGGTCCCCAAAGGGAGACCCGCTCCACACTCCAGGCAACCACCCACGACTCTGCAGGAGGTCCAGGAAAGAACAAGGCAGGGGACACTCACCCCTGCCCAAGAGATGTTGGCCGACCACGCTCCCACTTTTAGTATTGTAGAGAGGCCCAGTTCCCAAGGGCAAAGACCAGAACCACCACTACAGGGACACAGACACCCCCAGACTCAAATGAGATGTGATCCTTGGTTCATGGTCTTCCCAGAGAACTCAGGGATCTTTCTCCCCGTGTGGAGAGAAGGCCGCCAGGCCCAGGAAGCCAGCACCCAAGGTATACTGTCAACACTGCTGAGGGCCCTGTTCTCCCCACAAGGGATGGGGAAGGGGACAGAAGATCAGAGATCCCACCTTCCTTGTGTAATGTATGTATGTGTTTGTGAGTGGGGGGGGGGGGGGGTGTCATGGTTTGGGTTTCTTTGTATTGGTTTTTGCTTTCCGTTTTGGTCACTGTCATGTTTGAGTTCTGTTTCCTGTTTTATTTTGAGAGGTTTACTGTTTTGTCATGTTTTTGAGTTTTACTTCCTTTGTCCCAATCTGTCCTGATCATGTTCGCCTGTGTCTTGTCTGCCCTGTCTATATATAAGTCTTGTCTCTGCCTTCCTCTTGTGCTGGTCCATTAACGTCGTATGTCTCTCATGTAATGTCCGTAACGTCATTAATGTCTCTTCCATGTACGTCTTCTGCCCTGTTTATCATGCTATGCCCACAGTGAGTTTTTGTTTCTGTTTCCCTGCTTAGCAGCGCTTTTTGTTAAGTTAATAAATCCCTTGGCCAGGAACTGTGTGCTCCCGTCTCTGCATTTTGGGTCCTTCACGCTACCACAGCCCCCCAACCTGACAGAATGGACCAGCCATATTTTTTCCTGAACCCAGCGGAGCGGGACATGCGTTTGCCAGAGGCCTACTGCCTGGAAGCACAGAGGACCAGGTCTTACTGGGACTTTGACCAGGCCAAGTTCTTCGCTCCTGCCATGGTGGGGAGTCGTCTTGCCATGAGGGGGGGTCGTCGTCGTCGCCGCCGCCGTCCCCGTCCCCGTCAACGTCCCGTTTTTGTTCCGGCGGTGGTCCTGGATACACCACAACCTCTTCCAGTGGTGGTCCCGGATGCACCCCAGCCCCGTCCTGTTCCGGTGGTGGTCCCGGATGCACCACAACCCCTTCCAGTGGTGGTCCCGGATGCACCCCAGCCCCGACCTGTTCCGGTGGTGGTCCCGGATGCACCAAAACCTCTTCCAGTGGTGGTCCCGGATGCACTCCAGCCCCTTCCTGTTCCGGTGGTGGTCCCGGATGCACCAAAACCTCTTCCAGTGGTGGTCCCGGATGCACTCCAGCCCCTTCCTGTTCCGGTGGTGGTCCCGGATGCACCAAAACCTCTTCCAGTGGTGGTCCCGGATGCACTCCAGCCCCTTCCTGTTCCGGTGGTGGTCCCGGACGCACCACAACCTGTTCCAGTGGTGGTCCCGGATGCACCCCAGCCCCTTCCTTTTCCGGTGGTGGTCCCCAACGCACCGGGATCCGACCCTCCTGTCCTCTTCACAGACGACTCCGACGACTGGCCTGACCCCTCAGAGGACTCCATGCCTGACCCACAGGCTGACTTCATGCCTGACCTGCCGGCTGCACCCCGACCCGTTCCTGCTCCCAGGGGGGTTGCGGCTGCACCCCGACCCGTCCCTGCTCCCAGGAGGGTGGCGGCTGCACCCCGACCCGTCCCTGCTCCCAGGGGGGTGCCGGCTGCACCCCAACTCGTCCCTGCTTCCAAGGGGGTGCCGGATGACTGGCCCGAGCCGCCGGAGCTCGACGACTGGCCCGACCCACCCGAGCTCGACGACTGTCCCGACCCCTCAGTCGAAGACTGTCCCGACCCCTCAGTCGACGACTGTCCCGACCCCTCAGTCGACGACTGTCCCGACCCCTCAGTCGACGACTGTCCCGACCCCTCAGTCGACGACTGTCCCGACCCCTCAGTCGACGCCTGTCCCGACCCCTCAGTCGACGCCATGCCTGACCCCTCAGTCGACTTCATGCCTGACCCCTCAGTCGACTCCATGCCTGACCCCTCAGTCGACTCCGTGCCTGACCCCTCAGTCGACTTCATGCCTGACCCTGACTCCATGCCTGACCCTGACTCCGACTCCATGCCTGACCCTGACTCCATGCCTGACCCGCCGGCCGACTCCATGCCTGACCCGCCAGCCAATTGCTGGCAGAACTCAGTCTTAGCCACGCTCGCCCCAGACTTTATGCCAGACCCGCCTCGTCTGCCACGCCGGACTGCGCGGCTTCCCGGCCGTCCTCCGGACCTGCCTCGCCCGACAGCGCGGCCCCCCGGCCGTCCTCCGGACCTTCCTCGCCGGTCAATGAGTCCTCTAGACTCATTGTCTCAACCTTGCTGGTGTACCCAACCCAGCCTCCTAGGACTCTGTTGCCCTTATAAGTTCGTCCTCCGGGCCCCCTCCTCCTTGGTGGACTTTTGGAACCTCGGTGCGGTTCCTTGAGGGGGGGGTACTGTCATGGTTTGGGTTTCTTTGTATTGGTTTTTGCTTTCCGTTTTGGTCACTGTCATGTTTGAGTTCTGTTTCCTGTTTTATTTTGAGAGGTTTACTGTTTTGTCATGTTTTTGAGTTTTACTTCCTTTGTCCCAATCTGTCCTGATCATGTTCACCTGTGTCTTGTCTGCCCTGTCTGTATATAAGTCTTGTCTCTGCCTTCCTCTTGTGCTGGTCCATTAACGTCGTAATGTAATGTCCGTAACGTCATTAATGTCTCTTCCATGTACGTCTTCTGCCCTGTTTATCATGCTATGCCCACAGTGAGTTTTTGTTTTTGTTTCCCTGCTTAGCAGCACTTTATGTTAAGTTAATAAATCCCTTGGCCAGGAACTGTGTGCTCCCGTCTCTGCATTTTGGGTCCTTCACGCTACCACAGCCCCCCAACCTGACAGAGGGGGGGGGGGGGGGGGGGGGGGGGGGGTTGGAGTTTATTGTTTTGGGGTGTGTGTAATAAAGGGGGCAGTTAAAATTGGTGGATAGTAGGGAACTGAGAGGACATCTCCTGCTTGCTTACTGGCACTGATGTCCAAGCATCCCCCCACCAAGTATCCTACATGTCTAAGTTGCAATTAAAATCAAAAGGAGAGGGGCCCAAGTACACCTATGCCAAGCAGCTCAGACCCCCAAGGTGCATCGCAGGCTTTGAAATCTGCCAATGTCCTGTTGATCAAGAAACATCAAGTACAAAAGGGGTAGAAATGTTTAACAGTACAATGCAGTGTGGCTGTGAGACAAATTTTATCATTACCTATTAAATATCCAAACAAAAGTATTGCTGAAACTCTCGTGGTTTACTTGAGTGATTGACTAAAGAAAAAAACGTCTGTCCCTCTGAGTGTGTATCGTTAACTAATATGTAATTAGATTCACTAGATTCTGGTTGCATGAATTCCCAATCCCTGTGACCACATTTATTTATACCTACCTACCGGATTTTTTTGTTTAAAATGTCCCAAGTTGGGTTTTGATTTGTAATATTCTCAAAAAATTGCTGTCTGATTTTTCTAAAGGAATATGCTGTTCTCACATGAAGATGCACATATGTGTTGAAAGTTGTTTTGATGCAAGTTTCAGAGACCTTCTAACCCCATGTAGAAACTATCCGTTGGTTTCCAGCTGATTAGTCGACCCAAACAGCATCTTAAAAATCCAACAAAAACAAAACTGTAAACAAATTAGTAGCCTTATGGTTCAATGGTTACATTTACATTCACTCAGTAAAAAGAAAAGCTTTGTCCTCTCGTTGGAAGTAAAATGTTTACAGTTAGACACAACTGTCCGACTAATCCCCTGACACAAACCATATGCACGCTACGTGAATTGTATAACAAATTATGCATGCGTGCTTTTAACTGGACTTGATGTTACACTCATTTCCCGACCACCTAACTGTAACTGTGAGCTTGCATGTCTGGACCTCAGAGTGTGTCTCCACATGTCTACATTTCCATGAGTCACGGCAGCATTGTTCATGTTTGATACCTTTGTTTGAATAATTACAGAACAAAACGTTAAACTGTAATAATTTTATGCAAACCCAATACTTTACAGTTTGTAGAAACTGAACTATATCAATGAAATACACCTTACAAACTCTCTGATTTTGTTTTTTTAACCACATGCAGTTAATGAGATTTCCTTCCCCTGTCTTCACAGATCGGTCAGGACTAACCAGGAGAGGAAAAAGCAGCCTGTGTTTTCCCACTGTCTTCTTCTGCACATTTGTGCAGGAAATAAGTGTGCCTGACTGCAGTCAACATTAGAATGGTTGTTCAAGTGTGCAGTATGTTTGCAGCATGCAGACTGTCTTCATCTTGTGCCTTTTGTAACAAGGTTGTGTAACACTAACCAATCCGTCCTTGTTGTACTAATTTTTACAGTTAGTATTTATCTACAATATTTAAATAGTCAAAAATGACTGAGCCATAGTAACTGGCAACAGGTCTAGTCTGATAGATGTTGAAGGGCCTGCAGGGTAACCTTTGACCTTAAAGACTATGTTTTCAATCAATCAATCAATCAAAATGTATCTATATACAGCACATTTCATGCTTTGTCTCATCTCAAAGCGTTTTACAATTACACAGAACAAAAACAGAAACTAAAAGAAAAACCCAGCCAACCCTTTACCCTACCCATCCTTCTATTAATACATGCATCCCATGACCCCACACACAAATACTTCTTAAATATGAAACTTATAAAAGAAACAGAGTGTGGGAGGAATTTGCAATCTATTGGTTTGCTCTGGGAATACGTTCTGGCTCACCAGTGCAGCCAGTCTCACTGCTGAGCCCTGCCTTTTGGTCAAATAGAACAATCAGCCAGGAAATTAATTTTTTGGCCACAATAGAGACGCTAGCCTGCCAGCCGACGTCTTTGGTTCTCTTCTGGGGTCAGCCGTGCTCGTCCTACCTGCATAGGTTCCTCAGTTGGTGAGGATGGAAGGACAGGCAGAGGGGACAACCTCCCTTGAGGCCGCTGATAAAAGGGGTACACAGCTGGCAAGGAAATGGTGTGTCTCTCCAGGTGGTGGGATCGAAAGGGGTTGCCTATTAAATTAGCCAAGGAACTAAAGATCTCAGATCAGGAGGTTCATCCTGAGATTTTAGTTCATCCTTCAAATGTTTATCTAATCCTTTGAAAAATATGGATTTTAGTGTTTCTTCAGTCAACTTAACATCAGCTACCAAGGTTCAAAATTCAACTGAATAATCTGATACAGATCGCCCCCCCTGTTTTAAGATTTTCCAAGCGGTGGGATGAGTTAGTGTCGTAATCCAGATGGTCAAAAACCATTTTACGTTCATCCACAAATTCATCATAAGCTTTGTGGTCGACAGGTAGGGAAGAGAATCTGGCTTCTGCCCACTGCAGTGCTCTCCCCATCATTGATCCACACATATAGGCGAATCTTTGTAGAATCAGTTGAAAAACATGCAGGATGTTGCTGGAACACAGAGGAGCACGGGAACAGAAATTCTCTGCAAAAATTGGGCTGACCAGAAAATAGTTTAGGATCAGTCAAAAGAGACTCGCGTGGTGGAGCTGGAGAGGGAGATGCCATGTTCAACTGGGTAGGGGCAGAAGCAGAGGCCTGAACGGTGAGCAGGGCAGAGACCTAGCTGGTCAACTGTGAGGCTTCTTGAGAGAGGGTTTGGGTTCAGTTGATCAGAGCCTGAATGCTCTGATCATGGTTTTCAACCAAAGTTCTTTGAAAGGAGCCCGCATGTGACAATGCAGAGTTGTCGGTCCAGAGTCTGCTTGATCCATGTTTGGACAATTTGTTCTGGACGCCCTGATCTCAGCCAGGCTGAGATCTCGGAGGCGCTCTGAGAGCTCGGAGGTGGGCTGAGATCTCGGAGCCGGGGAGACAGACAGACTGGCAGGCAGAATCAAACAGAGGTTTGTGGAGCCAAAACATCCAGATGGCTGAGCTTGAGTTAGTAAAAGGACAATCTGGCACAGAATGGCTGGAGGAACCGGGCTTTACACTGTTGTCCTGATGGGTGAAGTGGCTCCAGCTGGGAAGAGGGTGGAGCAAGAGAAACACACAGGAACACAGGCAGGGATCCCAACAAAATTTTTGTTGGGCATTTTCTGGGCATTTTTTCTTTATATATTTTGTGTCCATGTTTTCTTTTTAATATCATTTTTCCATTCAAAAAACGTTATTTTTCCCCCCTCCTCTTTCCCCGCCCTCATCTGCTGAGCAGCACACTCAGAAGGTATCCGTGCACAGCTACAACAGCTCTGACTCTGCTGTCACTATCACTGCCTCTTCCCCCATTACACATTTCCATGCTAACACTCACACTTGCAAGCACGTGCAGAAATACACATTCAAGATAACAAGCAGGGACAGTGCAAGTGTGAGCCGCAAATGAGCAGTTACGTTAAGTGACTAAACACATTCTTCTACAATCATCTCCACGGGAATCCCCAGTCCACACACTGCTTCGTGCGCCAACCACTACACTCACATGTTCAGAGCCAACTGCTTCCATTTCCAGTTTTGCACTCTTAAAATACAGCATGAAGCACATCCATACAGAATGTAAACATATGAGTTCCACATCACACATCCAACCATCTGAGTTGATTTTCTCCTGAGGGGTTTTCTTGGACAAAAATAACAAAATTAGTCTTATGTGTGTTTTAAAAACAATTAATACATTTCTCATAATTTTTACTTGTTTGCAAGCACTTTGATTTCTTTAATTTTTCCATTAGGTATTTTGGACATTGACCTTCCTGACCTTTAATCTAAATGGACATATATATTGCAGTGAGGATGACTGATGAATTAGATTAGATTAGATTTAAATTTATTGTCATTACATTGTACAGTTTGGATCTAACCAGAGTGCATTAGCAGTAAAGTTGTCTTTTAATTCCCAGTTTTTTCAATAATGATTGTGCTGCTTTTTAGTCAAAATCCCCCAAACCTGTCGTTTTCTAGGACATAGTTTCTGCAAATCAAGAGTATTTCTTTAGAAATTTGTCTCCGATCTGTGGGCGGGACTGTTGGTGCAGAGCAATGAACTGTCTACAAGTGGATCAGAATGGGGAGAAGCAGGCAGCCTGTGGCCCACCGAGCATTTCTCCTGCATCACAAATCCGATTTTTTTCAAACCACGTTTTTTTCTCTGCCACTGATTCACAACAGTTTGAATAAAGAAAACCTAAGAAATACATATATTAGCTTCATTTTATATACATATGTCCCCCAACATCAGAAAAATGCTACAAAAACATGTGAAAAACACCAAAAACACTATTTTTATCAATGGGTCTTTTGTCTTCCACTTTTTATTTCCATTCAGGCATTTTACTGTTCATCATATTTATATATAGTAAGTGAATGATAACATAAGAATTTTTTCCGGTTTTAGTGTCGCACTAAAACATTGCAAAGGAGTGTGAAAAACATCTGAAATGCGCTGAAACAGAGCACATCGTTTTGGTAAAAACTGACTTTAGATAATCTGAATTAGCTAACTACAATTCTTTTCAAAGGCTTCTTCTGCACGGCTGAACCCCTCAGCCCTTCATAAGAAATGACACAGGTGAGTATTTTTAACAAGCTGTTGGTGAAAATCCCATCTTAAAGATCAAATGTATTTTTATCATGACTATTTTGACAGAATATTTAACACAAATGAGATTCCTATCTTATATTTAACAACAGAGTGTGCTGCCTTGTGTCAAAAGAGAAACAAAGGGGGAATGAAACTAAAAGACAAGCATGAAACTATCATTACTGAGAATCAGTTGTACTTGTTAAATTTAATGGAAGAAGACATCGTTCAGAGTAATCATTTACCATCTCTGTTTAAAGTGCTTTCAAGATATTCTCTAAATTGAAATATCAGCTTTATAAGCTGTTTCTTTCTTTCTGCAACCTGATATAATCAGCACTAATCATTGTGAACAATATCGGTCTGCTTGGCTTCATGCATTTCTTTTTTTTTTAGAAAAGTTTACGATTTTACAGCTTTTACTATTCAAACACATTTTGCGAAAATGGTTTATTCTTAAGCCCAGCATCTGTTCTTCTTTGGACATCAGTCTCTTTGCGTGGTCCTTCTGTATCCCCAAAAAGTTCATTGTCTCAGGGGTTATATAATAACATCGCTTTGGACTGTTAACTTCTGCTTCGGTGCCCTTTACTTAATACCAGACATGATATACAGCATGTCACCTCACAAAGGATGATAAGTATGAATCACATTCGCCATGAAAAGGTCATTATTTTGTTCAGCCACTTTCAGCAGGAGCTGCCCAGGGTGCTGAATATCAGATGGATAAGTCAGAAATGACCTTAAAACAAAGGCATGAGTGTTGCAGACTATTTATCTATTGCCTAGACAAGGTGGGTGCAGAGGAGACAAGGTCACGTGCAGGACTGACCGTTTTCACTTTGACAGGGAGAGAACTAAGGAGCAGAGTGAACTAAGCAAACGATGGCCTTATGACGGATGTTCTGACAGGGTTCGCCGTCTCCTTGCACACGGATCTGTGCGTTTCTGTGCTGGGTACATCCTCTTACTCACTTGTGCCTCCTGGTGGTAGCAAGAACCCAATCTTTTGCCCTCTGTTCTGCCTGAGGAGGAAATAGCTTTCTATTTATAATGAGCTTCTGCATTTAACCAAGCCTCACTAACAAGATGAACAGACTCGGGCTATTAAAGCCTCTGTGACTTTGCAGCAGCTCTGCAGTCACTCAACACTGTGCACAAAGAAAATATTTTACTCCTCAATTTAGGGATCATCTACATAAACCTACACTGTACAAAAAAGAGAGCGCAAATCTCCTAACCTAGATGACGCAGAGCTAGGTTTCGTTTGAAAGTGTCTGCGTTAAAAGCTGCACTCGTCTGTGATATCACCTGATCCTTGTTTTACACATTAGGTCACTCGACACCCCAGCTCAAGTTTCATATCAGTCACCTGTGCAGCTGCAGAGCAGAGCGGCTGAAGCTGTAATCTTGCTGGCTGCTATTACAGAACCAGTTCAGCACTTCTCTTTCTGCAGCTCCTTTTTGTGACTACAGCATGAGCTCTTTTAACAACAGGGCCGGGCTGGCACACATGCCCCATAAAAAAGGCTATTGTTCAGCCTCTGCTGAAAGGCGGACCATTTGGTATTTCATATACCCTTGACTCAGCTGAATTAAAGCAAAGTCCTGCGCACGCAATATAACGTTGTACAGGGTGCAATTAAAAATAATAAGTCTGAGTGAGAGAAAAAAAGGATATTAATAAAATGAACACTACCACATTGAAGCATCAAAATGTATGAAAAAACAAACAAACAGCAAAACCAAATCAAATAACAATCTTGCATTTTGACTCATTAGTTTAAATGCAAGCCAAGTCTGTTCTTTCCCAACCAGACAGTAACAGGAGCTTCCATCAGTCCAACCTGGCACTCACAGCCATGATAAAGTTATACCTGCCATATTAAAACTGAGTAGCAAGAACAACAAATCCTTGCTATAATGGCTGAATATAAAAATGTCACAAAAGCAACATGAATCAAAATATTTGAACTAAAAAGCTTGGATCAGTTATTCCAGTCAGTATCAGAACAAATGGGCAGGTGGAAGAGTGTCTCCACTCAAACATGGGGATTTATGGGTTTAAATCCAAAGCTAATTGTTAAATTGGTGCTGGTTGGATTATGGGGTTAAAACACCAAATGGATCTCAGTTGGGAATGTGAGTGCAGATGACAGCTCCTCAGGTACGGTGACCCTGAAGTGCAAATCACACCTGCAAATGACTCACTGGAAAAACCTATTTAAGATCACAATAACGATTACAAAAAGCAAAATTAATAATAAATAAATAAAACATTAAATTTTATAAATCAAGACAATTCCAGAAACTAAAACACAGTTTCAAAAACAAAAAAAAGAATAAAAGTAATGTTTCAGAAAACAAAAATACCTTCCGGATATCAAAATGAAATGTTAAAAAAGAAACACAATAAGATAATACAAAAGGAAGCTACTAAAGGACATTGCTAATTGGATGATGACATTTAAGTTTTGACATTCAGGATTGTTCAAATGTATCTTCAGTGTCTGCATACTATTAAGAGTTGTATGCTTAATACAGAACGTATCTAGTATCACGTCATGCCTAACAACTTTCAGCTGAAATGATGGACCATCTTGTCATCCAACCAACGCTGTCCCACAGAACCAACCTTTGCCCGTTTCTCATTGAGTTTCATTTTTAACATTTTCTTTTGATTTCTGGAAATTACTTTTGTTTTCCAAAATGTTTTTATTTTTCAGTTTTATGGAAACCAATAAAGGAGGTTAATGGATCATTGCTGATTGGATGAAAACCTTTGTCCATCAGTTAAGCTGAAAAATATTTAGCATGAAGCAATACTGGATTTGCTCGATACTAATCATAAAGCTTTTATAAATATGCAGAAATTAAAGACTCATTTGAACGTCAAACTTTTTCAATTTTCTTAATGGGTTTTGCTTTTTAACGTTTCATTATGATTTCTGGAAATTACTTTTGTTTACTGATTTTTCTTGTTTGGTTTCTAGAATTTTGTTTACATTTCTAAAATGTAATGTTGCTTTTTTATTTTATTTGTTTGCCATTTTTAATTGTGGTTGTGCCAGAGTGGGTCTTTCGGCAAGATTCATTGTGCCACTGCCTGACTATGTAGCCACAAGGGGGACCAAGTCTGGGTCCCCCTGTGCTGGTCCCCAGTCCAGATAAAATACAGGGTTGTGTCAGGAAGGGCATCCGGTGGAAAACTTTCTCCCAAACCACCTGTGCGAATCAGTGAAAGGTGGTTCTCTCTGGCGACCTCTGAAAGGAAATGCTGAAAGCGGAAAAACCTTTTTAATTGTGGTTGTTTTTAATATGTTTTTGCATTGAAAGATTTGTTGGTGTGATTTGATGGGTAGGTCTTTAACCTACGGTTGAAGACCGTAGGTTAAAACCTCAGACGGTTTTAACCAAAGCTGTGGCCTCATGAAAAAGACTGTAGGATGTTCCTGTCTGTCATTTACAGCAGGCGGTATTCTCAAAGGATTTTCTGTTTCATGAAGCCCAAAAAAGTCAAAATGTCTACAGAAATGCTGCGTGGACTACTTATTAATCGTTGAACTCTACAGCTCACCGCTGCACCACAGGCTGCTTCCGTCTTTGGAGAGTAAAATTATTTCTACCAGAACAATGCTTACTGCACTACATCACCCATAATTCATCATTCAGACACAAATTCAAGAAGGTACACTGGAGGGTGCAATGACGACAAACTCTAAAAATAGAAAGCTGAACAACACTTTTGTACAGGAAAATGGTGACATGATAAAGCAGCGATTACACCGTCTCAGAGACACAAACTCCACATCTGCACAGTTCAACCTGTTTGCACGAGGAAGCCTGGGATTATTTGTTCACATCAATTCCATAAATTCCATAAACTAACAACAAAAAAAAACTAGATGCATTTGTTTAATGTGCCACCTTGTCACAGGTCAAGGATTTTCACATCATGTTTTGTGAGGAACATTTGACAACAGATTAAGGGATAAAAAGAAATTAAATAATTGACTCATTAACCCCAGACATCTGAATTTATTTCCAGCTATAAAAAAAAAATCATTTCTGTTTTTGCTTTTACTCTATAGATGCTATATAAAGGGAGCAGAAATGCTTTGATGTATATTTGCATCAAAGGCATTAGGAGTTAAATCTGTGTAGTAAATTTGTAATAACAATCATCCCAGGCAAAATGAGAAAGACTTTAGGAGAAATTCAGATCACTCACCAGGTCGTGGTTTATAGAGTTGGAATCATCTTCAGGAAAAGGGATATACACAGCTAAGGCCATACAGTTGGCAAAAATAGCTATTAATATAAAGATATCAAATGGCCTGAGAAAAGGAGTTAAGGAAGATAAGAAATCACATCAAATGTACAAATTTATGGATACACCTTTTACATGGATAGACCTACAGCAGCTTCTGTATGTTATGCCCTTTTTTTCCTAAGTCCTCATTGGATAAGAGTCAGACTGTGCTGCAGAGTGTGTTTCTAAGTCTGCACTGAATGTTTCTGGAACATAATGCAGCTCCAGTTTCATGGTCTGGCTTTATTTTCTAGGGACGTCTTTGTGTTTGTGTGCTAGATAGTGTTTTGTTGTTGTTGTTGTTGTTGTTTTAACAAAAAAAGATCTAGCTTGAACAGAAATGTACTCATGCTTCTCACATAATGCAATCTCCTTGTGTTTTTGTTATGGCACCATCTGTTTAAGGAGGTGTGTGTTGGCTGAATGAGGTGACTTTCACGCTGTCCTTATGGGAGGCATGTGTTTCTTTGCCTTTCATCTTCACTAACTTTACAGAAAACACATAGCCTGGCTTAAAGCTACAAGCCTAACGCAGCTAAGTCATGTCTTTTTTTTTCAAATCATCTACTCTGCATTTAATATAGCTGGTGAATGGAACTATAAATTTAGCATGTATATATCTCAGTAAGAAATCTACGAGTTTTTTTCAGGGCACAACCAGACAAAAAAGTGTTCAGAATTGGTGCCAAACCTACAAAAGATTCATTGTAAAAGTGAGTGTAAACACGCTGTTAGCCCTTGTGGTGTCGTGTGGGGTCCAGATGACCCCACCCTTACATTGACGTGTTCTCCCGACCATGACAAAGGTGGATAAAGGTTGAAATAATTCATGTAATCCATGGACACCAGTGAAGATCACAAACCATTAAAGAAAAAAGGTTAAGCGCGCTGTTTTGTGGGGTCTAGATGACCCCACAAGATAGCACAAGGGATAATACTGCGCTGTGCATTTCTTAAATATTTCCACTCAGAAAAGGATACTTCCACTCGACGAGGCTGATGCAGGCCCTGCGTATGGGGTTGTTGAGGTTGAGGCAGAACAGAGCCCTCTGTGGTCGGCTGTTTGCATTGCTTCCCTGTTTCTTGCTCTTGGCATACTGCTGCCGCTTCTTTTGTGCTAACGCACCTACTGGGATGGTAGAGGTTGCTGGGGCATGGGGAACCGGAGGAGCTGGTGGTGCCTTGGGTGCTGGGGCTGGAGCTGGGGCAGGGGTTGAGGATGGAGGGGCTTCTTGGGCTGCAGGGGCTGGGTCTGGGGCAGGCCCGTTTGAGCTCATGGTGTGGGCGTAGCTCTTTGAGAAGCATCCAGCAGCATGGATCTGCCAGGGTAGACTAGGAGGTTAGAGGAGGGCAGAGTGGTCTGACCGACGAGCTGGCACGTCACCAGGGTGAGGGACTCTGATGCAGCTGGCATAGTTTGCCTCTGAAAGGTGAAAAGAGAGGGGATCGGGTGCATTACACACTATTTTCCAACAAAACACTTGAAAAGAAAGATGTGCAGGCGTAGGTGGATCAGCTGTAATGTGTGTCTTTGCATGAGTGTGTGAGCCTTCACACAACTGCCATACATTTCACTGGAAATGTGCATCAGCCAATCAAACAATCAATCTGTCTATCCTTACTTAAACTCAGGTTTGGTAGGGGGTGAGAGCCTCAAATACAAACAACAGGAGCCTTATCACCCCCAACTCCTACACAGGTCTACACAGACACAACTTGCATGTCACTGAATAAAAAGCCAAGCCGAAAAGAGGAAAAATCTAGGCAGCAAAACCACTTTAAGACCCTTGTCTCGAAATAAGGAATGTCCTGACAGCGTCACTCCGACAGCCTTGCAGCATCAGGACCACTGACAGCTGAAGAGATGGCATAGAGAGTGTCTTTATTTTATGACGCCTTACAGGAGCCTTGGCTCCTGGTGCACACTCCTGTCATCCTGACCTGCACCACCCACCTAAATATAGTTAGAAGTCTAGCTCCTAGGCATTGACTCAGTCCAGAGTTATGCAGATCCTTTTCCCATCATGCTTTGTGTTGCATAGGATCTAGTCGAATTTGTGTCGGCATAAAAACACAGCGGAGTCAGAGGACGTGCAGAAAACAGACCAGTTCTGGGTGTCAAAGGCACACGAGGGGCTTTAAATGGCAGCACACGATGAATGAATTTATAAATTTATAAATGATCTCAGCTTTAGCATTGACTGTTTTTTTTTGTTTTTGTTTTTCAGCCTTCCTGGTTAACTCCTCAAAATGAATGTGCGGCATGTGATTGTGTACCGCTGTTACAGATGCACATATGTTCCTGTTATCTAACTTTGATTGTGCTAAAGCCAAGGACTCATTCCTCGCTCGCTGTGTTGAAAACAGCAAGTTACAAAGCAAGTACAGGCTTCAAAGCCAATGGAAAAAAAAAGTGTCTTTATTAGTTCAATAAAGTTCATGGTGTCTGTATTGTTAACTGACTTCTTAGGTTCTTCTGTTATCAGACACGGTTGTGTGTTTTGACAGACGTCGAAACATGTCAGGTATGTCAACAAACACACAACCGTGTCTGATAACAGAAGAGCCTAAGAAGTACGTTTTCTTTATATCATCACCTATTATTTATAGAAGTGCACAAAAGGAAAACCGACTGGATTTTCTCACATCAGCTCGACTTCAGTGTTCAAATACAAAAGCACCACCAACACAGCAGCTTTACATGTAACAGAATTCAGACGACGACATCAGAACTAATGAAACCAGTCCACTGAAATGCTTTATTGGATTATGTGGGTGAGAGGAACCTTGAAGGAACCTGTCCTGCCTGCAGAGAATGTGACGTTGATGTCTGGGTCTGTTCAGATGTCATGAGGTATTTCCATTTGCTATGATGTCGTCTCTTCTTTGCCCTTTCACTTCAACGTTGCATTTTATCCAAACATTACGATTATTTTCCACAACTCAACCCACTGCAACCCCCTCACATATGTATGCTAAACCTTTATTGGCTTTAATATAGAAAATAACAGTTATTAATCCATTTTTTGCACCGTTTTTTTGTTTAAAAATGAGTCTTGATGGTCAGCTGGGGAACATTCTAGCAGTCATCAAGCAAATTGCAGGGATCTGGACATGACCCTTCAACTTCAATTATCAACACAATATATTTCACACATCATGAAAAACGGCCAAAATTGTCAAGTCAGATGCTTTGTTCAAATTTTCATACCATATTGCCTCTTAGTAATCTATATTAAAGCACAGAGCTGCAGCAAAAACTGTTTATCTGTCCAATTTTTTTTAATATTTTAAAGCATTTTAAAAGCGTTTTCAGTGGTCTTTAAATGTGATATTGTCAAAATTTACACAGAGTAAGTCCACTACCGCTTCCCATCATCCATCTGTTTACATGCTCCCCTGCTAGTTTAAAGCCTCTCACACCCCCAGCCTAACATTGCAACAAAATTGCTGAGCAGATTCCAGCTCAGACGAGGAAAACAAAGACGTTCCTGGATCCATTTGTCTGTAAGTGGATGCATCAGAATGGAGCAGAGCAGTTGGTTTTTGTACAACTACACTTTTTTTCAAACTGCCCTTTTTTCATCTGCTCCTGATTCACAATAAAAAATTCTTTAGAAATGCAAAATTAAGCTTAATTTTCTTAATGTAAGAACATGTTAAAAACACAATTTTCATTGGAGTGCATCTTTCAATCATGCTTTACATCAGCATCAACATGTATAGATATTCCTAAACAACAAACATCTGTAACTATATAAGTCTAATGAAAGCTGCTCTTGGCTATAGAAGAATAGGGTGGTTGGGTATTTTGTAGCTGGAAAAATGTCCTACTTTTCCAATCGTAATCAAATTAGGTTGAATTGGATGCAAAGTCAAGGTAAATTAAAGTGCTGAAACGACACAGGAGTTAATGGCTGCCTAAAGTCTTCAGAATAGAAGAGGATTCTATTCCTCCATTTCATATCTAAATACATAAAAAGAAGCTTTAAAAACCCCAGAAATGTGAGGCTGCTCTGCTCCACTGATTCATTTGTCTGAAAGGCGACAGTGCTGAGGGTCTGCAGGAGAAGGTCTGAAGCTGCTTCTCTGTGCAGTCTGCAACAATCCAAACAAACAAAGCCCGTGAAGCTGAGAGCTGCCTCTGTCAGGCATCACTTGGCCACATCAGTGGTGTAAGTCCTTGAACTGCTAGCAGGCCCCGCAGAGGAAGAAGCAGAAAAGGTCACATTGCAGCACAGAAATAATCTTCTTATTGCAAACTCAATCTAATATGCCCGCGTGCCGAGCTTTGGACGCGCCGTGGCAGCGTTCGGATCTCTTTTGTGCCTCGTTTTCTCCCAAGGACTCGGCGCGTGAGTCGCGCGCTCAGATGCCTTTTCTGAGGCAATTCTTCCATCGGTGGATCGACATTGACGTCCAATGATGAAGATAGAGGGGTGTTTTTTTTGGACAACACCAAGGTAGGACATTACAACCCCACCCCACCCCAAAACCCGACAATGGGAATACAAATCAAAGAAATCAGTGAAATGACCGCCTGACTCCAGGCGCTCCTAAAGAAAACTGAGCATCGCTGCTGCCAGATGCTGCTCGCTGTGCAGTCACCGCTGGAAACATCAGCTCAGCGGTGATGCTCTCACTCAGGGGTGGTGGGATCGGTCCACATGACATGTTCGGTCTGCTCATGTCCCGATCTGCATGCAGGGACCGGTCCTCAGAGGTCCAAACGTGGACACAGAGTGGCCGCTGGTACCTGCCTGCCGTCCTGTCACGGGACCGAACACGCGCCGCTGTTGTCTGCGCGACGGGAAACGCAGCCATGCTAAAAAGAGGCTACGTTCGGAACCGGTACCTTGTCTGAAGACTTCACAGATCAGCCGCGGTCCCCTCTCCGATCACGAGTCCAGAGCTTCGGCGAGCCACTAACGCGGGTCCGGGGTCGCTAACGGCGGCTTGAAAAGGCATCAGCTCCCGGAGCAGGAGAGACGCGAACAAGCCTGCGCGTTAATTACGCTCCTCCATGATGACCGGGGAGAGCTAGAGACAGAGGAGTGCGCACCAGACAACAGAGCATCCCCGTCCGCCGCCTGCTTATCGTCACGGCGCCACTGAACGATGAGGAGAATGACAGAAAGCTCCCCTCCTCCTCCTCCTCCTCCTCCTCCTCCTCCTCCTGGTCCTCACTCCACTACTAGCGAAGGTCAAAACATAGGTGCGTTGGCCAAAGTCCATCTGACCTCCTTATCTAGAAACGAGGTCCGCCAGAAGTCCCAAGGTCAAACTGAGGAGAAGCAAAAATCCAGGATGCTGCTGGACTTTCAGGCTAAGATGGTGATGGTGGACAGTGAGGTGATGGGCAAACAAATGAGGTTTTAGAATTGATTGCAATATTAGAGCATGGGAAATAGACAACTACGGACTGACAGCGACTCTGGAAAAATATGGAAGGTGAAGGAGGTCCCCAGTTGGAGGACCCGGGCTCTATGTGCCAAACGGGACGAATGGCTTCAGAAGAAGATCACTAATCAGAAAAATGGTGAAGAGGAAATCTGCAGATTTTTTTTCTCACAATGTTGAGCTTTATGTGAAACAATCAGGAGACACCGCAGGCTTACACCAATCCATGGGGTGCATCAGAAAGCATGTTCTGAGGGGGGTACTTGAGGGATTAGTCTGCTCTTCACCCACTTAACCAAAGGTGGTATTGTGCAGAGATGGGGAATAATCAAACCAGAAAACATATGCTGAGGATTTTGTTTTGATTTAAAAATACATAATGTACTTATGTTTTTTGTTTTTGTATAAGTCAGACTGAAATCTCATTTGAATTAGAAACTTTTAAAATAGATGTATTAAAAACATCTGCAAAAGTAACTGTATTTGATCGATGCTGTTTGATTTTCTGTCAAAGACTTAAACCAAAGTGTCATAAAATCATAGCAAACATCTAAAAATAATACAAATGTTAGTTAACCTGCATTACTACATTATTAGTAAAAAAAAGTGTTTTAAACATTGACAGTTTAAAGGACAAATGAAGACTTTTCAATCTAATCAAACTTTATATGTAGAGAAGTTTTCAGAGCTTAACACAAAGTGCTTTACAGAATAAAAAGAATTCAAACTTTAAAAACCACAAACAAAAACTTACACATGAAAGTCCTACTCTGATCATCTTTTGATCTATTGTAAAAGCTTTTAATTAATTATTATTACAGTGTTCCCCCTCGTATTCGCTTTTCACTATTCGCAGTTTCACGTTTTCGTGAATGTATTTTTCAGTCACATGACTCCTCTGGTTAATTACAAAAACTAAAGATGCTTGTATGAGACTTTTGCATCAGAAGGAGGTGCTGCGGGGGAGGAGAGGGGCAGTGATGAAGAGCACGCCGGCCCGTCTGCTTCCTCGCCGGGTGCTAAGGAATATTTCACAGCTGGCTCCACCGGTTCCTGGATCGCTATAACCAAGGTTTGTGCCCCTGGATGGAGAAATGGCATCAGCTGACTCAAAAGCGACTGGGAAAAAAAATCCTAACTCGCAGAGCAATATAATCACGGAGAATAATTATCATCCGGAGAAGGTTTTTAATGTGTATGAAACCAGTTTCTTCTGGAAGAAGATGACCTCTCACAGAGACACTCCTAATGTGCGTTATAAAGTACACTACGGTAAAGTCTAGTGCTCTGTATAATTGTTCTACATGTACACCCTCTATAGCTTACTGTCCCCTACACTTCCAACCCAACATTAGTGGCGCAACAAAAAAAGACGAGCAATATTGGAGCTACCCAGTTGAACAGGTTTGCCAGATGCCAGCTTGGAAGAGGGAAAAAAAAACGTTCATGGATTTATTTATCTACAAGTGGATGCATTGGAATGGAGCAGAGCAGGGAGGTTGTGGCCCGCCATCGTAGCGCCTACGTCAAAACGACAAGCTATTTCCAACAGCAGTTCTGCGGGTGCCCCTTATGACAATAGTTAGAATGAATGCTAATTTAAGCTTCATGAAACAAACAGCAAAAACCCAATTTACATTATCCAAGAGTAAAAAAACATGAAATGATATAGATGAGATTCAAAATAGAAAAGGAAAAATAAAATACAGATAGTTAGATTTAGCAAAGTAAACCAATAGGATTTGGAAAATATTCCTAGGAGTGTTTGATTGCAATGTTCCCAGTTTTCATTTAGAAGTTGCTTTTATCTAAAGGGACTTCCAATATTTATCCGTCATACACACCAATTAGTACATCCAAGCCAAGTGGAGTTAAGTGTCCAGCCAAAGGACACAAAAGTGTCCCTCCAGGGAATCCAAGCAGCAGCTAATCAACTGGCAGGCAGCTTCTCTGCCTTTTGAGCCACAACTGCTAATATTGGTTTAAGATTTCCCTGCTGTTAAATGACAAAAACAAACATATCATTTAGCCAAGAAATGTCTCTTTTCGGTAACAAAACCTCTTCCCCCATCCACTCACTGAGGTACACTGAGGTCATTCAGTGGTGGACTTACCATTAGGCAAAGGTAGGCGATCGCCCGGGCCCCAACACTCTTCTGACCACTTTTTACAGCCATCATCATTTAACTCTGTCATAAAAAAAAACAAATCTCTGAACTGGCATAAAATTGATCATGTGAAAGTGTTTGCTTCCCCTCGTCCATCTGCAGAAATGGTCTATTCCAGTCAATAGTAAGTCAAGAGACTAGCAGGTTAGCTAGCAGACAGCTAGCATTGCCAGACTGGGCGATTTTCAGCTCAAAAGGGCAGTTTTTAACCTGACTTTGTGGGCAAAAGTTGCTTTAGGTGGATGGACATAATTTGGGATCAGTTCTGGAGTTTTTTTGCTTTGAGTCTTTCAAGCAGGGATGTGTGGTCTGGGGAGAGGCAAGTGACAGGTAGTGCTTCACCACCTGCCGTCATGAAACTTTCTACTGATAATAAAATAAACAAGCGTTCACACTAACCTGTTTCATAAATGCAGTTCATAAGTTTAATTTTAATCGTTCAAATCATTTTTATCCTCAAAATCACTGTATTTTGCATATTTCCTGTTTCATTTAAGCACAAGCTGCGAGCTCTGCTGCACGAGAGAATTTCTTAAAATGTGGTCAAAAGAAGCATAGAGATCCAAAGGGCTGTGAAAAGTAGGGAAAGGCAACGGCAAAGCAAGAAATGTATTGCCATACTTCCAAAATTGCCGGAAGACAGACAAAATAGGAAAACAAGAATAAAAAAATCTTTGCCCTCTTTAGTAAAACCTGACAAATGGAAAAAAAAGACAGAAAATCGCCTTTCTTCCTACAAGGAAGTGAGGGGTTTGGAAAATTTGTGCATCATGGCAGGTTTTGTTGAGGACAGCCAGAAGAAACAAACTCAAGAGTGAAGAACAATAAGTAAGATTTATTGTCCTGGGTTGAAGTCTGCAGACCTGAAGGAGCTTGGTAACCCCCCCGCCAGCAGGAAGTGAGCAGACAGAGCTGGGAGGGGGAGAGAGTCTGGATGCCGGTGATGAGTGGTAAACACTGGGAAACCTCGGGAGAGGAGTTCCACTTTATAAAGTCAATAGAATGTCTTGGGCTTACAATGAGAATCCGTATGGATGGAGAAGCGGGGACGAGGCGAGGCGAGGCAATGACGTGACAGCTTAGCGATCCGTGCGGATGCGTGGAAAGAAAAGTTTAGCAGGATGGCTGGAAGTAACCAGTGAAACTGACGTTCCGGCAATGAGTGAAGCACAGAAGCGAACTTATGAAGGAGCACGACCAGGTGTCTGACATAGAGCGAACCCTGGCCAAACAAGGTAAGTGCTGCAGCAGTCATGACACATTTAGTACATGTAATGTTTTTCCAAGTAAAAATAATGTATATAATATAAAATAGATTTCTTTAACATTTAAATGTGATATCAGTTATTAAATTCTTGACATTAATGTTGTCTAAAAGTGGACCAGTAAGGAAATTATTCAACGTTGTACACTATATAAGGATTTAAAAATGAAATAATGAATCCAACCGCTGCAGAGGGCCCCTTGTCATTGTTCCCCTGAGGCCCCTAAACTGCTAAGTCTGCCACTGAAGTCATGCCCACAGAGAAAGAAAGCCAACAACAGCTTACACTTGCATGGAAACACCTCTCAAGCATTCGAGCAGCTCCTTTTACACACTTCAGTTCAAGTCTTTCTCATTTTTTTCTCATTTCAGCCAAAAATGAGAAAAAAAAGACCATGACAACCAGAAATGAAACCGACAAAGAGAAAACATTTTTTATCAAATATGCCGACTCACAACCCGAGGGATGTGACAGCTCATCTACCATAACATCTAGTGGTGTCACAATTCATGCATTAATTTATCTTCCTACAGATTGATCTGTTTTAGGAAAGTTGTTAATTGAATTGACCTAAACTGTTAAAAAAATTGTTTAAAAATGAAATAAATCAATGACGTAAAATGACAATTAATAAATAAATTTATGACTTAAAAACGAGCAGATACATCATGGCGATGACATCAGCAAACATGGATCATCATTCCAGTCCACTGTGTGGAAAGACTTTGAATTTAGCAAAGTCATGTGACCATCCAGTGTGCTCGAATGTTCTAAGAATGTTCCCTTTGGATTATTTGGATGTGGAAAAACAGGAATAGAAGGATTCTGTAAAACTTCACCTGCACTGTTCAGTACCCAGGTATTTATCTCTGAGTCACACTGGTTGAACTTTTGGTTCAACCAGGTGCCCTGGATCCACTTTAGGTCAGAGAATCTGACCAAATCGGATGAACCAATATCGTCTATGAATCACATCGACAACCACAAATTATGATATGAATTGAAACATTGAAATGTATCATTGCACCTCCAATGACTACACATGTTTTTAACTAATCAGGTAGTTATAACTTTGAGACCATAGCAAAAATCCTGTAGCAATGTGGACTTCTCGTGATGGTGCAATGGGAAACATGAGTTCTGCTTTAAAGTACTTCACTATCCACAGTGTGCAGGCGTGCTACAGACCACACATTGTGTCAATTGTGTTGCAAAATTCCTACCTGACTGAGCTGGATTTCTGCTTTATCTTCAACACGCAGTAGCCTGACACAACCAGAAGACACTCATCTTCCTCGCCTCCCTGACAGACTGGTCAGTGAATGATCTGCAGCCGCATTTGGTGAGAAGCAGAAAGTTGGAGAAAGAAAAGCCAGGAACCAAGTCCTCTGTATCAGCTTACCTGTCAGGATAATGGTTTCTTCTAGAACTATCCTGAATTATTCACCTGCCCATATGGTGAGGATAGTGTGTGTGTTGCTATGTGTGTGTCAGCGTGTGTTTGTAGATCTTTTTATGTTTCTTGTATTGTTATCTTTTTTGGTACTTACTCCTTAAAAATTGCTTTTTGCATTGCCACACACAGCACCGCAAATGATCCAGTTATAAAAAAAGTCACTTTGTGGTACTAAAGCAAAGCAAGTAAAATGTACTGAAAAATTAAAAGAAAAAAAAACATTAAAAAACAAGTGGATCCAACTGCAACTCAAATATATTACATTTCTTTCTTTGGAATCAATAACTGATGATGAGGCTGACCATCATTTTCATGGAACTTGGCTTTGTTAAAGCTGATGTGTGAGTATAAAGAAGCTTATAGATCTAGTTTGGGTTAGCTTGTTTAACATAAATAAATACACAAATAGAGAACACTACTCTGTGCTTAAAGACTGTGTTCACAAACGTAATTCACACATTTGCTAATCTGGTCAGGTGTAGATAAAGATGAAAGCTGGTAAAATATATGTAAAGAGACTTTGAAAGTAAAAAATAAATAAATAAAAAAACTCGTAAAAGATATTTTCTAACAGCAAAAAGTTTCACTGTTTAAGGGATCATGTCTTTAAAAGTAAAAAGTAAAAACTTTAAAAGTGTGATTCACATTTTTAATATTAGTTGATCACTTAATGATTATGGTGTGAAGTGCCACATCAGGTTTTATTGAGTCATCTGGACCATAACATTTTCTAAAAATGTTGCTCCTAAAACTGTTAAGACCAAGAATGAAAATAAAAAAGACAAATATTAGCTTTGGGTATTGCAGTCAACAATGCGAACGGTGCTGTATGGCCTACAGGCGTTACCCGCCCTCGCCACCCTCGCCCAGCATGGCACACCCATTGCTAAGCAGCCACTATTCACCTCTGACCCCCCCCTCCCCTTCTCTTTCTGTAAGGCTGGTCTGAGCTGTACATTACAAATTCATGTAAAAATCACTTTTTTTTTCAAAATGGCAGCCTTTCTGTTCATTTGATCTCCATAGCAACCATTTTGTGTTTCATTCGCCTGGGGATACCAAATAGATCAAAATGAGTTTCAGAAGAATAAGCAAAAGTACACTTTTGGATTTCCATAGCAACAGAGGTTATTTGCCAACCACGCCCATATTCCTAATATGTTCATATCCTAAGTTATATTATTTTGACTAGCTCGACTCTGGGATCAGTATATTAAATTTTCGCTAGGAGAACACCACTTTTGCAAGATCACCAAGTGCACGCTATTCAAAATCTACAACTTCTAAATGCAACATATTTTCTCCAATTGCTTCCCAATAATGCCCAAATAGTTAGGAGACCATCCATGAAAATTTTTAGAATTTTGAATTTTAATTAAAAATGGCGCTCTCTTCCCAAGGTCAAAGATCGACGGTACCCCAAGCGGTGGTTGTAGACTTAAGCTTCTGTCATGTGTGTGCAATTTTGTCATATTTCGTGGAAAATCGCTTGGACAAATGTTTACGATTCCTATATTGTGGGAAAACATGAAAATCGCTAAATCTAACCTTTTACCTCAAAATGCCCACCAAGCCGTAGGCCGTGTGGCTATCCCATAATAGTTTGAAAACTTTGATTGAATATCCCCGACATGTGTGCATTGGTTTCGTTAGTGAATTCTGACATTTTTTTATGAAGCCCCAATGGAGATTTTTGCCCCAGTCCTTATTTTTTTACAGTTTTGCCTGCTATGATGTTATCATTGAGGGGAGAAGCCAAAATTCAAGTTCACCTAGGACTATGTACATTTTGGTGAGTTTTCAAGCATGTGGTGAAGGTCAAATTCTCACTTTAGGTAAAAAGTCTTTGTAATTTTTTAGCTGAGTTAGCAGAATCTTTAATACTAATTCCTACATTTTTTCCACAGTAGCTTCCTAATGATGCTCAAGAAGTTAGGAGACGATCAATGAAAATCCCTAGGAGAGTTTTTGTTCGTAGCTGGCACTAAAGTTTTTTTTTTTTTTTTTTTTTCAAATCAAGAGGGCGGCCTCTCCCAAGGTCAAAGGTAAACTAAACCTCTGTGGTGGTTGTAGACGTAAGCCAGCAGCATGTGTGTGAAATTTTGTAAAGATTTGCAAACTAAAGTTTCCTTTTTCTATATTTTGGAAAAACGTGCAAATCCCCAATTATCAAACTTTGCCACAATATGGCCACCAAGCAGTAGGTCCTGTGGCCATCCCATAATAATTTGAGAACTTCCTTTGGATGTGTGTTTTGTTTCGTTAGTGTATTTTGAAAAAAAAATTGTTTTGGCTCCATAAGCGATTTTCAGCCCGTTCATTTTTTTTAAAGTCTTGCTCAATAAGATGTCATCGTCGCGGGGGAGGGGTCTTTCACTATGTCTAAAATTCATTTTTGCAGATGTTGGTGAGTTTTCGCGCATGTGGCTTCGCTCAAAGACGCAGAAATTGTAAAAACAACATGGTCCTCGCAGCCAGTGACTGCTGCAAGCCATAACATTTTGTATGATTGATGATTGATGATGACTGATGATGTTTTAAATATGAAATAATTAGATTTTCAAATAATGAAGAATGCGTCAGCGGTTTTGCCTCACAGTGAGAAGGCCCTAGTTCGAATCCCAACAGGGACCTTTCTGCGTAGAGTCTTCACGTTCTCCCGGTGCATGCGTGGGTTCTCTCTGGGCAGTTCAGCTTCCTCCCACAATCCATTGCTTGATAAGAGATGACACTAAAGCAGGCATGTCCAAAGTCCGGTGTGGGTACCGGATGTTCTCGGGTTGCCGGATGTTCTCGGGGTCCTTCGGGGTCCTTCGACCAATGATGACGTCACACTATTTGATTGGCTGTAAGTTGCCACGACCAATGAGTTAACGTCGCTAAGTTTTTTTAAAAACTTTATTGACAATTGCGGTATCATACATTAACAATGACATTAACGTTAACAACGAACAATAACGATGTAATCAATATTGCCTCGAAGATCAGTCACCATTGCCAAATATAACATATTGACATAGAAAATAAAGAATAGAGGGGAAAAAAAGAAACAATGAACATAACACACAAATAAATAAAAACATAAGTAAAATAAAATAAAGGAACATAGAAAACATCTAAGTAGTCTAATACTAGTTAAGTTAGAGGTACTCGTGAAGTTTGTATTTCTGAACAAAACTAAGCAATTTCAAGCCATTCTTCTTTTTCATATAATGAAGTGATTGAAAGCAAAAACAGAGCTCTTTATTAAATGTTATAAAAGTGGTTTGGTCTTCAAAACTTGACCTCACCAAGATGGCGGTGCTCTCCTCCCATGAGGAACCACGTGATGTCTCCTCTAGTGATATAACTCATTTGAAGGACCCCGAGAACATCCGGCAACCCGAGAACATCCGGTACCTCTCCGGCCCGTTGGCCAAATGGTTCAAATTTCCACTGGCCCACTGGCTCCTTTAATAAAAATCCATAATATGCGGCCCCCCAGCACTTTATAAAATTAGCAGAAATTACATTTTGAAATTCAGCATGAAGAGGCACTACCAGATCAGACATGCTGTCTACCGCAAGCTAACTGGAAATGAACGGTGTGAAAACGTGACAAGCTGACCGGGATTTGGGGTAAAAACATGTAGATGTATTTGCTCTAAAAGAAGAAATAGAAAGTAAAATGTTCGTTAAAAAGTTCATTCTGATTTAAATGTAATGCTGCTAAAAGGGTTAATAGAATGTCAGGCCGATGGTTGGCAATTTTCAGCGTTCTAATGCTAATATAACAGACTATTTTCATTCATCTTTGTAGTTTTATTTTGAAAGGGGACGTTTCATCTGCAGGAGGGGGGTGTATGGAACACCGTTTACCTTCTGCATTGGTGTTCTGCGCATGACAGGTTAATGACGTACTGAGAATCAAATGAATCAAAATCAAGCACGGCTCCGATAAACAGACAACTCTGCTGTAGCGGGTTTAATCTATTTCGACTTTAATCTCAACTTTTACCAATAAGTCAGAAACCAGAAAAAAAAAATCCTCCAGTATTTTTTTCTCTGGCCCGTCTTGGAAAACACAGATGGGTCACTTATCTACAGGTGGATGCATCGGAATGGAGTGGATCAGGGAGCTTGTGGCCCGCCAATTGCAGCTTCTACTTAACATCTCCAAACCTTTTAAACAGTATTTTGTCTTCTTCTACTGATTCCCCACGATTTGAATAAAGAATCATTCAGAACTCCAGTTTCAATTATAATTTTCTCCATCATGACATAATTGCTACAAGAACATATTAAAAACACCAGAACACAGCTTTCATTGGAGTGGATCTGTAATCCTTGTGCTATCCCAGGCACTTTAACATTGGGAGTTGGGTCATCTAGACCCACTAGACAGTGCTCTGAACCTTTTTTCTTCAATGATTTGTGATCTTCACTGGTGTCCATGGATTACATGAAATCTTTCCACCTTTATCCACCTTTGTCATGGTAGGGAGAACACGTCAATGTAAGGGTGGGGTCATCTAAGATAGCACAAGTTTTTTAAACTGATCCCTACACCTAAATCCAAGAAGACAAAATGAAGGCATGTGTGGAGAATGCTTTTTTAGCTAAACGACCGTCCGACTCAAAGGGGTTTTCACAGAACCACTGCTACAGTTCATCTACTGTTGCATGAACTTTCTCAAAAAATTTCACTCTCCTGCAAAGGTTGCTTACCAAATTACTCAAAAAGTTGCTTTCATTTAAAAAGAAGAATCTGTTTTTGACCTGATTATGGATTTCCCCCTAAAGCTTGCCATATGGAGGGGAAGATAGTGGAAATACTTCTTTGCATTATTGTGTTTGTTCACCTGGAATGGCTTTAATTTCATTTTGTTTTCTTTGCATTTTTGGAGGAAAATTGTTAGATTTCATGTCTTTAAAACGGTTTGATTCCATTCTTGGATGGTACATATTCTGATTTTTTACCCTTTAGCTTTACTCACATTCACTTCAGGTTTTCCTTTTTTTCAGCAGCTCATTTTAAATTAAATTGCAATCCCGCCACGTTAACAGTTTGCAAACATTCATAAGTGGAGCAAATTTAGTTTTAAGCCTTATTTTGTATAATTTTGGAAAAATAAAAACAAGTAGAAAAAATAAACTGAAATGTAACTTAATATTAATCTTGCCTAAAAATCCACCCAAACCCTAGTTGTTCCTGTAGCACGATCATGTGCACTGATGCAACACTCACTGTTTGTGCATGTTTATGAGAGTCGTGCATGTGTTTTGTGTGTGTGTGTGTGTGTGTGTGTGTGTTGGAGCTGCTTGAAGGAGAGCAGTACTGATGGAGCCTGAAAGCCCTGCAGCGCAGCTGTTCTCCCAGTGCATCGTCAACTTCGCTGCGGAGCCCACCACAAACGCTCAGCCTTAACCCCTGCTCACACACTCCCCTCCTCTATCAGCATCTTCATCTTCTTCCCTTCATCCAGTCCTGCTGCTTATCTTAAGCTCTCTACTCAAATCTTTACATTTCTCCTCCTCAAATATTTCTTTTAACCCTCTTTGCTGTAATTATCTCTCATGCGTGTTTCATGTCTCTCTTTATCGAAGCCTTTCCAATATCATTATACAGCGACAAGTTCTTTTCAGTTTTTCTCAAAGATAAATAAAGCCACAGCATCCCCCGCCCCCCCCAAAACAATCACCTCGTCCACTGGTGAACATATGTGAGTCCTATTCTTTGTCCTCATGCTCTGTCAGAGGCTGGAGCTTCTGGGAGATGGGCAGCTCTCAGATTGAAGGGCGAAGACCCCGTCATCCTGCTGAATGTGAAGCGATGGAAAGAAATGGACTGAGAAGAGCAGAGAGGAAGAGGCTCCAGCCTGAAGGAGCGACTGGCATTCAGCCAAGGTTCATGGACATGATTGTGAACCTCTGTGTGCCGACGATGGAAACTGCAGCAAACGTGTCCATCTGGACGTTTTCTCAAATCATCGGGGTGGATGTGTTGGAGTGGTTCCCTTGAGGAGCAGATAAAGCTGCATTGGCAGACTGTGTACTACATTAAAGTATTGTTTCAAAAGTGGAAGCTTGCTCCTTTTTTTTTTTTTTTTTTACTGGCAGAGAGATTAAAAATAGAAACATTCATGCTCTCTGAATGTACTTTCCCTTCAGGAAGTGTGCAGCTGTGGGTGTCAGGCATTGGGCGAATACCATCACATGGTGCTGTCTTCCCAGGCTGCCATTGGCTGGCACCTGTGGAGCTGTGTGAAGAAAAGCCTTTCTGACAGGACCCAGGAGCCCAGAGGAGTTGCTGGAAACTGGGAGGACAATGTCGATGGAACCAGGATAGCAGCAGGGAGCTCAATAAATGGCATCAGGCAGGCCGTGAATGCAGAAGTGCTGGAGTGTGACCTCTGATCCACGGCAAAGGGCAGGATGCACTGAGATGATCACATGTCCAAAGAAGCGACGTGTGGTGACGATTTTGTCGCCGTATTTTATAGCATGTTTCCTGATCTTTCAACTTAATTCCACTATATCCTGACATTATTCTGCTGATATTAAGTAATACCTCAATTTATTATTAGTTTCTCTTTTTAAAATTAACTTAAAGATTCCCTAATAATGGACTGAATGGGTGAATGTAAGCTCCTAAAATAAAATAAGCATAGTAGCACTTTTTAATATTATGCAGTCTATGTATTATTCATTGTGGATGTTCAGTTGAATATCTTCAATCTCAATATTCTGTTTCCATTAATGCTGCTGAGCCAACTGCTTTGTAATGTCATTATAGATTTTGACAAATAAAGTCTGTCTGATGCAAAGCACTAGCATTTGTAGGAAGACACTGTCCTCCTGTGTCCAAAACCTGTACTACATGCCATGCTGTGGCTCTGAGATCTGTTGAGGACCTGGGAGGTCAAGAAGGCAACTAAATATTTACATTGTCCATAACATAATGTGAGATATATTTTTGCTCAAATCTGTAATTATTAATTTGGTACTCAATTAAAAAAAATCATTTTTTCACACTAAATAGTTTCCATATTTCAATACTGTTGTTGGAGAAGTTTCCTATAGAGACTTATTTTTAGAGTTAATGCTGAAACCAAAAAATGTATTTAAAAGTTATTTCAAAGTTATATATAGGATGAATCCCCCCACACACAAACACACACAAACACACTCAATTTCTTAAGTAAATTCTACATAATGAGTTGCTTAATCTTAATGTATCTTTTCTGTAAACCCACAAATCTTGAGAAATGCAAAAACAGGTAAAACACGTCTTTAAACACAGCCAGCTATTTGTCTGACACATTGGGAAATCTTACAAGAATTGATTTTTTTTATAGAAGTATTGAAGTAAATCTAACTTCTGTCATAAATATAGAGATAATTGAAATGGCCACAGACTCTCTGATTACATATTAACGCAGGATATTTAATCACTTTTTAATAGTAATACTAATGCATTTTACTTAAAAGCGCCTTTCAAAACACTCAAGGACACTGCACAGATATTACACTATTGTTTCTCACTTGCAAACCTTGTTTGTGTGACTCATGCAAGACATTTACTCTATTTTTCCTTTAATTTCAAAGCACTTTGAAGCCTATAGGTTTTTTCAGATATTGAGAGGACAAAAACATTTTCTACACTTAGCTTAATTGACCAGCTCTGACCTAACCAGATTCCATCATCTCCAACTTTTGTGGAGTGAAAAAAACAAGGAGACAAATTGGGGCCCATCATTCATTAACCATTCTCAAATGACATTTGCAAGCTTAGCATCTCTGAATGTTAAGTACAAAGCGTTTAAGCTCTGATTGCCTATGTTTAAATCTATATCTGTTATATTCCTCTTCATCCGTTTTCTTAACCCTCTATATCTCTTTTGAGGTCATGGGGTTGCTGGAGCCCGTCCCAGCTGCTGTTGGGTGTAGGCGGGGTTCACCTTGGACAGTCTGCCGCAGGGCACCCAATCACTCCCACACACACTCACACACTAGGGACACTTTAGAGTAATCAATTAACCTATGAATCATGTATTTGGACGCTGGGAAGAAGCCGGAGTGCTCGGAGAAAACCGATGCATGTACTGGGACAACGTGCAAAGTCCACAAAGAAAAGTTCCGGCTGGGATTCGAACCAGCGCCTCAGCATTTTTTTTACTTTTTCTGTTTCCCCCTCTGACCCAAAGATGACAAAAATGCAACAAACGTGAGAGAAGACAGCTAAATATGAGCAAACTGGAAGCTAATTTTAATAATTTAAACTTGTACATTTGGTGGCTTATGTACACGCTGCCCATTTTGTTTTCTAACTTCAAGCTTTATAAATCTGTTTAGCGCCTTTCATTCTTGTTGAAACAGAAAGCACTTCAAGAAGTGTTTATTGCCATATTCAGTGAAGTTTTGCAGAATTGGAATTTGCTTCGGTGCCAGTGTGCAACAGTAATAGAACAACAGTAAGCAAAAATTTAAAAATGACACAATGGTCAGAACAATAAATAAATAGAGTAAGTAGTGCAAAACAGTGCCAAAAACAGTGCAAACTGAGAATGATCAAGGTGCAGGTAGTAGGCTGGTGACTGACTGGACATAGAAGTGAAGTTTAAGGGGGTTGGGGTTAAAAGGTGTTCATGAGTCTGACTGCAGAGGGAAAGAAACTGTTCTTGTGTCTTGAGGTTCTGGTCCTGATGGACCTTAGCCTCCTGTAATGGAAGAGTTGATGATTGATTCAATGATGGCCGTGTAGAACTGCACCATCATCTGGGCCGGCAGCTTGGCTCTCTTCAACTGCCGCAGGAAGTACATCCTCTGCTGGGTCTTTTTGAGCAGAGAGCTAATGGACGGCTCCCACTTGAGGTCCTGAGTGATGGTGGTGCCTAGGAAACGGACGGAGTCCACTATGGTGATGGGAGTGTCTGTCAGGATGAGGGGGATGAGGGGATGAGGGGGATGGGACTTTCCTGAAGTCCACTATCATCTCCACTGTCTTCTGGGTGTTAATCTCCAGGTTGTTGATGCTGCACCACAACACCAGCCGGTCCACCTCCCTCCTGTAGGCAGACTCATCATCGTTAGAGATGAGCCCGATGAGGGTGGTGTCATCAGCAAACTTGATCAGTTTGACAGAGTCATGGCTGGAGGTGCAGCAGTTGGTGTACAGGGAGAAGAGCAGAGGAAAAGTACACAGCCTTGTGGAGATCCTGTGCTGATAAATTGGGTGGTCGAGACATTCTTTCCCAGCCGCACACACTGCCTCCGGTCTATAAGGAAGTCAGTGATCCACCTGCAGGTGGAGTCAGGCACGTTGAGCAGGTGGAGCTTTTCCTGGAGCAGAGAGGGGAGAATAGTAGTGAATGCAGAGCTGAAGTCCACGAACAGGATCCTAGCATAGGTTCCCGGGGAGTCCAGATGCTGCAGGATGAAGTGTAGGGCCAGATTGAAAACGTCGTCAACAGACCTGTTGGCTCTGTAGGCGAACTAGGTCCAGGGAGGGTCCAGGAGGGGAGAGGTGAAGGATTTGAGGTGGGGGAGGACCAGACGCTCGAATGACTTCATGACTACAGATGTAAGTGCCACAGGCCTGTAGTCATTGAGACCATTTATGCGGGGCTTCTTGGGAATAGGGACTATGGTGGACAGTTTGAAGCAGGCCGGGACGTGGCAGGACTCCAGGGAGGTGTTGAAAATGTCTGTGAAGACCGCTGCCAGTTCGCCTGCACAGTGTTTCAGGGTGGCAGGGGAGCTGCCATCCGGGCCAGGAGCCTTCCATGGGTTTTGCTTCCGGAAAAGCTTGATCACCTCCTCTTCTGTCACTGAGGAGACAGTGGGGGGGGGGGGGGGTCCGGAGGGGTCGTGCTGTCCTCAGTGAGAGTGGTGGGGGAGGAATGTGGCTCCAAAGTTACTGAGGAAACCTGTGCAGTGAGGGGGGTGGAGGAGGGGAATGGGACTTCAAACCTGGCATAAAAGGTGTTAAGCCTCTCAGCCAGTTGTCGGTCGTCAGCAGCATGTTGGGCTCTGGGCTTGTAGTTGGTGATTGCCTAAGCCCTCTCCAAACAGAGGTGACGTCGTTGATAAAGAATTGCTCTTCCAGGCGTTTATTGTACCGAGCTCTCGCCTGTTCCAAAATGGCGCAGTTTCAATTATGGGTGTTTTTCTTTTCTGTGTTAGACGTTAAAACATACCGCTAAAACATGCATGCTAGTGTGTGTTTTAAAAAGACAGCGAACGCAAAACCGAGTTTGTTGTGATTTTTTTTTTTTTTATCAGTCATCAATCAGCATCCAAAAATCCATCAAAATCCTCATCTTCCGTATCTGAAATAAACAGCCGGGCTATATTTCTTTTAAACACACCAGCTTCCCTTTCGTCATCGTCACAGATCATCTCGTTGCGTGCAGCCCCAAAGCTCGAGTGCAAAGTGCAAGCAGACGCGTCAGCCCAAGCTGAAGTTCTACAGTCCAAAAGTGTGGCGTAACTCGCCCAGCGCTGCCTCCCAGTAAAATGAGCGGGGGGTGGGCAGCTTTTCATTGTAATCGGCTGAAAGTGTCAGGTTTGGGGGGGCTGGAGAGCAGGTAGGACCCAGACGCAGAGGCAGGAGGCACATGGTTCCAAGGCAAGAGGGTTTATTGAACAAAAAGCGCTGCAGAGCAGGAAACAAAACTAGAACTAGACTCACTGTGGCTTGGCAAGAACAGGAAACATGGCAACATCCAAGACATAAATGATGCTACGACATGAAGACGTTAAGACGCTAATGGACCAGCACAAGAGGAAGGGAGAGACGAGACTTAAATACAGACAGGGCAGACAAGACACAGGTGAACAAGATCAGGACAGATAGGGACAAGGAAGTAAAACTCAGGAACATGACAAAACAGAACACCTTTCAAAATAAAACAGGAAACAGAACCAAACATGACAGAACAAGAAATAAATCAAAAACCAAGAGAAAAGAAACCCAAACCATGACAGGAAGTTTCTGCGCTCGAGTCAATCTTCCAACACAGGCAACTTCGCCTTGTTTCCGAGGAAACTCAGCTGCTGCGTCTTCTTGTCTTGTCAGGGTTTGTTTTCAAACTTCCTCCACTTGTGAACCACGGATTCATTCATTCTCTGGCAGCTGCTTGATTCCCGTTTCCCTCCGCATAGCTGATAGCTTGCAGTTTAAACTGTGCTTCATAATCGTGTCTCTTTGCATTTCCAGGGTTTCCAAAACAAAGTTGTTCTGCATTATGCTCCTATCTGCACCTTTGCACTGGGGGGGGGGGGGGGGGGCTTCTTTCACGTCCTCACCTCTCTCCGTTCCGTTCTCAAGCTGTACTCTCCTAGGTATTCTTTACCAAAGTCACACAACAACACATTAGGGCCGCTCCGTACATTTTGATAAAATATATGACTTTCAAGTACGCCTTATGGTCGTGAAAGTACGGTAGAGCCGCATGAGAGCCGCCTGTTAGCCACCCCCTGCTTTAAAAAATGAAAGTCCCACCCCGCTGCCTCACCGGATTTGACATGCAAATTTTGGCCAATCAGATCAACCAGAAAAGTTACCACCCCCAAGTGACAAAAACGCCCTCTTAACACTGCGCGCAAACCCAGGGAGCGCGAGGAGTGAAGTGAGCGCACAGGATCACGGCTCAGTTGTAAAATGCGCGGTAGCTCAGTTAGCATTGCGTCTGCCCGGTTGTAGGGTTCGCTCACTTAGTTCCTGAATACACCTGCTCAGTTGTGTTTGCTCTCGTTCAATATATGGCAGCCATGAAACGCCATACCAAGCTCATGACGATAGGTCAGGATCAACCGTTAAATTGAGAGCCTTGCTTTTTGGCTCAGCTCTCTCTTTACCACAACGGACCTGTACAGCGACCGCATAACTATGGGCGCTGCTCCGATCCGCCTGTCAATCTCACGTTCCGGTCTTTTCTCACTCGTGAACAAGATCCCAAGGTATTTAAACTCCTCCACCTGGGGCAGGGACACTCCACCCACCGAGAGATGGCAAACTACCTTTCTCCGGTCAAGAACAATGTCCTCAGATTAAGCAGTGCTGATCCTCATCCCAGCCGCTTCACACTCTGCTGCAAACCGCCCCAATGCACATTGGAGGTCCCGGCTCAATGAAGCCAACAGGACACCACCACCACCAGCCCTGCCAGAGTCCAATATGCATCGAGAACAGGTCTGACTTACTGCTGGCTATGCAAACCAAGCTCTTGCTCCGGTCATATAGGCCCCATTTACACTGCATGGTTCAAGTGACCCAATTCCGATTTTTTTCTCTCATGTGGCACAGATCGGATATGACCGGTGAACGTGTGAGCAGGAAAAAAGCGCATGGATTCCAATTTTCTCAGATCGGTTTCAGGCCTCATTTATATGTGGAAATAAATCGGATACGAATCGGATATGTGCATTTGCGTGTGCCATGTAAGCAAAAAAATCAAATATTCCCCAGTAAATGGGAGTCGTACGTCAGTGACGTCAACTCAGGACACCACCAACTGACTACCAAGCTTTTGTTGCTCTGATTTTGCTGTTTGAGGACAGCTGGAGCCCAATCAGCGTGTTACCTTTCAGCCTCAGGCTTCAGACCGTAGTCGGAAACCCTGCGATTTCCGGTCCGGTCCGGACACCCTGCTATATCCGGTCAGTGAAGGTAGAAATGCTGCTACGTAGTCCTCAGAACGTCTACGTTTGATAGTTTTAGCATTGTGTAGTGTAAATGCAAAAATCAGATACGGGTTACTTTTAAAAGAGGATGTAAGCGGGTCGTCAAAAAAAATCGGATATAGTCAGAAAATCTGATCTGGGCATCAAGACCTGCTGTGTAAATGCAGTCATAGAGACTGGACAGCCCTCAGTAAGGCTCCCTGGACCCCATACTCCAAGAGCACCCTCCACAGGATACCACGGGGAACGCGGTCAAACACCTTCTCCAAATCCACATAACACATATGGACTGCATGACCAAACTCCCACAAACTCTCCAGCACCCTAAAGAGGGTGTAGTGCTGGTCCACTGTTCCACGACCAGGACAGAAACTGCACTGTTGTTCCTGGATCTGAGGTTTGACTATTGGACAGACTCTCCTCTCCAGTAGCCTGGCATAGACTTTCCCAGGGAGGCTGAGGAGTGTAATTCCCCAGTAGTTGGAACACACCCTCCGGTCCCCCTTCTTAAAAAGGGGAACCACCACCCCTGTCTGCCAGTCCAGTGGCACAGTTCCCGACTGCCACGCGATGCTGCAGAGACGTGTCAGCTACAACACTTACACAGCATCCAGAAAGTTGAGGTACTTAGCGCGGACTTCGTTCACTCCCGGAGCCTTGCCACTGAGAAGCTCATTGACTACCTCAGTGACTTCAGCTTGGGTGATAGACAGCCTCACCCCAAAGTCATCACTCTCTGTTTCCTCAAAAGAAGGCATGTCAGTGGGATAGCGGAGATCCTCGAAGTATTCCTTCCATCGCCCGACAATGTCCCCAGTCGAAGTCAAGAGCTCCCCACCTGCATTGAAAATGGTGCCTGTAGAGAACTGCTTTCCCATTCTGAGGCGCCGGATGGTTTGCTAGAATCTCTTTGAGGCCAACCAATAGTCCTTCTGCATGGCCTCACCTAACTTCTCCCATGACCGAATTTTGCCTCCGCAACAGTCCGGGCCTCAGCTCGCTTAGACTCCCGGTACCTGTCGGCTGCCCCTGGAGTCCCACAAGGCCTGGCCTGGTAGGACTCTATCTTCAGCTTGACAGCATCCCTTACTTCCAGTGTCCATCGTCCCCTCTGTCTCTTTGCGCGTCACGCAGACAATCCTCCGTGTCACTCATCCTGCGGAGACAGGCAAGCGGCAGCACCAAGCAATCCACGATGCAGGCTGCCACCAGCCTTCCCGCCTACTTAGTTCAACCAGTCTGCTAAATCACTACTACTTAAAACACAGGCAGGGTCCCTGCCCCTGCGTGTTAATCGCGTTGCAGACTGGCGGTTCCAGCGCTCCAAGCACTCCCGGTGTGTGTGCCCCGGTCACAGTGGGTCCTCACTACGTCTGGCGGTCTCGGCATTCATATCGCGCCCCGCGTGCGTGCGCCCCTGGCCCCGCGGCCGGCGTGCGGCCCGCGCCAGCGCGCGACTTCTCTGCCTCTCTCTTTCCTCCTCAGGACTTTTATAGTTCCCTTCTAATGAGGAACAGGTGTTTTTGATCGGCGAGCTGTGTTTGAAGGGGGCGTGTCCCTAGAAAGCATGCAAAAACAGGTGGAACCACAAACATGCAAAATATGCACAAAAGAAAAAACACATACAACATGCAATGCCCCCACATGATGACATATGTATTTAACAAATTAATATTTAGTTACCAAGCTTAATGTTATTAAGCTTGTAAGTTCTCATTTTGCAAACTGAATGTTTCTTTTTATGAAATTAAATATTTAGTTTACAAAATAAACATTTCGTTTGTAAACTAAACAGAGACTTATGAGAATATTTAATTTAAATATTTAGCTTGCTGAGTAAACATTTAATTAGTAAATGTAACATTTCTGAATGCATGATTTAAAAGGGTAAAATGTGCATTTGAATAATGAAACCTGTTTTTCTTTTCTCCTAAAACAGGCTGAATAGCCAAAAATATGACTGTTACATATAATATTTTGTAATATTTGTCAGTGTAACTTCAGAAAACATATATCCGGCAGGCTGTTCCACAGGCAAGGACCGTAGTGGTGGAACGAGGCCTCACCGTGTGTTTTGGTCCTCACCTTAGGGACAACTAAGAAGCCAGAGCTGGAGGACTGCAGGGTCCGCGAGGGCTGTTATCTAAAAGCAATTCACTAAAATGAAAAGGTCCAAGACCTCAAAAACATTTATGGACCGTTACGAGAACTTAAAATCAATCCTGAAATGCACAGGGAGCAATGCAGTGATTTTATGACCTGTGTAATGTGCTCCCGTCCCCTGGTTCTCGTCAGAACTCACGCATCAGAGTTCCATAATAATTGTACATTTAAAAGAGATGTTTTGGGTAAACCTAATCTAAACGACTGAAGATAAAAGCATGCATTAGAATCTCTGTGCTGCAAGAATGTTAGTATGTTTAGTCCAGATTCTTCAAACAGGCAACATTTGTCCGTCTTTTTGTGCTAAACTAGGTGTGGTCTCATTAAAGCTTGTTTATGTAGTAGAATTATTATTTTTTTCTGAGGTACATGAAGTCTTAGATTCTCATTTGCTCTGTTTTCTTTTTTTTCCCTGGCAGATTTCTATTTTTATGGACTAAGCCGACTAAATATGAGGATTTGTCCTCTAAGTGTTTGTCTTGTGATATCTCTTTGCCAAAATAAACTAAATAATTTTAGTTTTCATTATATCTCAATAACATCACTTGGATAAATAAACCATACTTTGTTGTACATTTGTCACTCTAAATTTTGTGTTCTCGAACTGCTAGCCTTAGAAAGAAAGTAACTAAAAGGAATACAAGACTCATGTCATGCATTACAATTTTTAGCCAGTAACTTTGTAAGTTAAGGGATTTGTATATATCAACAGAAAGGGTGACAAGAAGTTCATGTATATATTACAGTTAGGAAGCAACTTGCACAAGTTATTTAAATTTGGGATTTTTCTGTTTTTACATAAGCATTTCATTGTTTTAAACTGCTTAGCAGGTAAAGAGCATAAACTACTAAAACTATGAATGGAAATATTGTTTTCATGCATCATCTTCTAGTCGTAGTTAAAAAAGGTTGTATTTTATATTAGTGTATATTGTGTCTCAATTTCAAATCGTTATCATAATGGAGGGAAGGATTTCCATGGTCGCATCATTTCAGTTCTGCTCCTGCTGAGATGCATGAGTGCCACTTGTTTTACCCTTCAGGCAGCTGAGGATCCACAGCTGCAAGAAAAGCTAAGAAGAAATCTGAGCAAAGAAAATACAATGATCATTATGGCACAGATCTATTCTGAGAAACTGCAATGCTCCTCTGACCTTTCCTTGAGGAAGTTCTTTAAATGTTGAATCTGATGATCCGCCATGCATATAATGTGGTTCATTTGGTCCTACTTTCTTCTTTTAATTATTTGTTTGTCAGATAAAATCATCAAACTAATTTACCTAAAGCTTTATGATATATATTTGTCACGTACATCCAATTTGCATCTATTCAAAAGCTTTCAAAGACCTAACCCCTGACACTGTCGCTTTGCAACAGAACAATTAACAAAAAAATAAGACATAAAAGCCATTTTGTTTGTGTTTCGATCAAAGATGACCAAAAAACTACAAATGTACAGTGCAGAAGAAACCTCCATAAATAAAAATAAATCGTTCTGCATTTTTTTTTTTTGATATTTCCCATTGACATTATTGTTTTGCCTTTGATTTCAGAATCTCAATGACTTAATTTCATCAATGTTTTACTGCTAAAGACTCCAGATTATTATGTTAGTATTTTTATTTTTACTTGAATTAAATATTTTTATTTTTATTGCATCGGTAAATATCTCCTGCTTCAAACATTTTTCCTTTTTCACCTTTGAATCTATTTTATTCATCTTTCTCATATCTTTGCCAATAGGGGTAGCTCGCTTGACATTGTAGGAATGAAAAAGAAGGTTCCTATATGAATTATTAGTTTGGACGGTGAAGCCACATTGAATTAAGTTGACATGCTTCAACCCCCCACCCACCTAGTGAACATCCCAGCCCCACAGCAGCCAATGAAAGGGCCCTCTTTATGTTTTAACAATAACACCCATTCCACGTCACTACGTGGACACACCCCGTCCCACCCCCTGCATGTGTGTGTGGAGGGTTGTGTGTATGTGTGTATGTGAAGGGTTGTGTGTGTTTGTGTGGAAGGTTGTGTGTAGGGTTTTGTGTGTGTGTGTAGGGTTGTGTGTGGGTAGGGTTGTGTGTGTGTGTGTGTGGAGGGTTGCACGTGCGTGTGGAGGGTTGCATTTGTGTTTGGACGGTTGTGTGTGTGTGTGTGTGTGGACCGTTGTAAATGTTTGTGGAGGGTTGTATGTGTGTGTGTGGAGGGTATGTGTGTGTGTGTGGAGGGTTGCATTTGTGTTTGGACGGTTGTGTGTGTGTGTGTGTGTGGACCGTTGTAAATGTTTGTGGAGGGTTGTATGTGTGTGTGTGGAGGGTATGTGTGTGTGTGTGGAGGGTTGCATGTGCGTGTGGAGGGTTGCATGTGTGTGTGGAGGGTTGCATGTGTGTGTGGAGGGTATATGTGTGTGTATGGAGGGTATGTGTGTGTATGTGGAGGGTTGTGTGTGTGGTGGGTTGCATCTGTGTGTGGTGGGTTGCATGTGTGTGTGGAGGGTTGCATGTGTGTGTGGAGGGTTGCATGTGTGTGTGGAGGGTATATGTGTGTGTGGAGGGTTGTATGTGCGTGTGGAGGGTTGTGTGTGTGTGTGTGTGTGGGTGTGGAGGGTTGTGTGTGTGTGTGTGGTGGGTTGTATGTGGGTGGAGAGTTGGAGAGTTGTGTGTGTGTGGAGGGTCATTTTTGTGTGTGCCCAGCAGGATAAACCCAGCCTCATCTCTGTCCTCCCCCTTTCTTTCTCTTCGCCTCTATCCCTTTTACATTCACCCACACCGCTGCTGCTCTGTGGCATCCTTTTGTTGCACAAACAAACACATTTCAAACACACAAACCTTTTTGCGCCTTTCTTTCTCGTCAACTTTTCTGGTGCTGCAGAACTTAATACTTTGCCTTGATGGAGGATTACCACAAACCTGACCAGCAAACAGTCCAGGTGCTGAGGAACATCGCCAACCGCCTCCGGATCAACTCCATCAAGGCGACGACTGCTGCAGGCAGCGGGTGAGTCCTTCCATTTCTTCAATGAAACATCAGTATCACTTCTGCACTGTAAATGCACTGTTAAAAGAAGCAAATGTGGCGTAAAAATTATTTTAAATTTTAATCATTTTTCTCCTGTGCATATAAAGATGTAATCAACAGTAAAACATCTAAAGATGCAGACACCAATGTGAATGAAGGGCCACAGGAACAAGGTGTCCTGCCTTTCCCCTTCCTCGTTCAGGCTACTGATAGAATGTCTCAAGGATTCCAAATATTTGTTCAAATTTAATTAAAATTTTTTGATTGATTGATTAATTGTTCTGTGCTCCAGTGGTGAGTAAAGATTTAAAAAACAGAGAAAGACATGTTGAATCACAGACAAGTGGTGTGTGGTGATATGCAGTCAGCCAGTAACTCACCCTTTTAACCTGATCTTATCAGACCTGCTCGGATACAGGTTGTTTTAATTGTCAAGCAGCAGAAATTGTGTCTCTTCGGAGAAGATCAGCAAACTGAAATCTGTTTTGAAATAGTTTTTGTTCTTAAAGTTAGATATTCTGCCCTCAGTATTTAAGGAAGGGAGGATGCAGGCATAGACACACTTGGACCTTCAGTTTCTGCTTGTGGAGATTGTAGCTGTAACACGCGTCGATGACAGAAGCTACTGTCTTTTTGATCAAAACAAAGTGTTGACATTGTTGGATCTGTGTGTCTTATTTAGAATAACGTTCTTAATAAAACTGTTTCATTGACTTGATTTTCGTGATAAGAATGTGAGTTCACATTGGAGCGGGTGTTTGCACGTCTCCTCTGTTGTGCAGATTTCCCACATCATGCTGCAGCGTGGCAGAGATCATGTCTGTGCTTTTCTTCCACACCATGAAGTACCACCCTGAGGATCCAAGGAACATCAACAATGATCGCTTCATTCTGTCTAAGGTGTGCCATGTCTGAGCTACCCTCACCCTCTCCTGGTTCCCTTTCAGTTATTTTTATTTTCCACCTCCTTTCCTCTTCTTCTTAGGGTCACGCTGCGCCCGCCTTGTACTCCATGTGGGTGGAAACAGGGTTTCTTAAAGAGAGCGATTTGCTTAATTTGTGCCAGATTGACTCTCCTCTGGAGGGCCATCCATCTCCAGTGAGAGTCCACACGCAGCATCAAAATACAGGGACTAGCTTTTCTTTTTTTTTTTACCCTGAAATAACCATTCTATTGTGAATTTTAGAAACAACAATTTGTGGATGTGGCCACTGGGTCCTTGGGGCAGGGCCTTGGAGTAGCCTGTGGAATGGCTTACACTGGAAAATACTTTGATAAATCCAGGTAAGGGCTCTTAAATGTGTTTAATGCACGTGAAAAGAACATAAAAATAGCCAGGCTAGCTGGATTTTTCATTTTTTTCTCTTTTTTTTGGCTCTAAAAGGCATGGCAGTTAAGTTATTACTGGTATTTATGTTATTTCCCATGCAATAGCTGATATTTGTGTTTGCAGCTTGCTTCGGTCCTGTGTCTTTTTAAGAGGATACTGCACATGCAGTGGATGTGCTGCAGCCATACATGCTCTGCACCCATGATTCTTCTGCTCCAATAATCACAGGCTGGGTTATTTTTACCATTCAGGCAGATTTAATCTCAGAATCAAATGCAGAAATCACGCTTTAATGTGTTTAAGGCCACTTTATTAACATGAAAAAGACTACTTTTGTTGGGCACTTTTTTCCTTGTCTGCACCATCAATGATTTAAAAAAATCAGAAAGGCCAATTGTTATTATTTGCAAAATATTCACTTTGGCGATATGATTCCGGCTGGAGTTTGAAATTTTGCAGATTTTCCCCAGAGGCCAAATGTAAAGCACACCCGTGGATATGACGGAAATGTCAAGGGTGGTGAGGTGCAAGTGGCACAGCGCCCAAAAGCAGAGAGAGATATCCAAAAATATTATAGGACCACCAGAGGCAAGAACCAACATAAGACAAGTGTCTGGCAAAAGGAAATAGAAACCAAGAAACTGAGACGTAGGAAGCCTCTCAGTGGTTTCAACTAAAGACAAGTGTGATGGGAAGGAGAGCCAGATGACAAAAAGGCCAAATGCTACTTCATTTAAATTCTGGAATATTTAAATATCTTACACGAAACACAGAAAAACACAAAAAATAATTTAAGTCTCACTCCAATCATCTCTTGATCTATTTTCAAATTGTTCCCGGTGGTCTTTAATTTATAATTATTCAGGTTTTATTTCAATTTTATAGAAGTCGTTTTGAGTCATAATTCAAAGTAATGTGCAATTCTCAATCGAAATTCAATTTGCAATTCAGGCTTAGAATTTGAAAATACATTTTACAATTTAGAATTCAATACTAAAAAGAACAATAAAATGTGACAAATAAAAATTAAATAAAAACAAAATCACTTGTATTTGAAATGATCATGGTTTTTTTGTGTCATAATTCAAAGAACAATACATTTTTCAATTGATAATTCAATATGCAATTTGACCATTCATTTAAAAAGTGCATTTAGAGAGGTGGTAGGCCCCACCCTGATGAGAGCCTGACAGTTTGCATTTCAATTTGAATTTTAACACAAAAATAGCTAAACTAAAAGCACAAAAACCATGTATTGAAATGTCAAAATGACGAAGAATTAAAGTAGATCTTTAAAAAGGGAAAGCACAAAACAAGTAGCAATAAACACAATAAAAAAAACAGAGCTGGGTTTTCACCACTGAAAGATTCATTTGACAAAGCAAAACTCTCAGAGGCTAACAGGAAAGTGAACCAGAGACCCTGTCCTGCTTTGCTCCCATGCAGTTACCGGGTGTACTGCTTGCTTGGCGATGGTGAGATGTCAGAGGGCTCTGTTTGGGAAGCCATGTCTTTTGCCTCCTACTACCAGCTGGACAACCTGGTGGCCATCTTGGACATCAATCGCCTGGGCCAAAGTGACCCCGCCCCTCTGCAGCATCACGTGGAGAAATACCAGAGGCGCTGTGAAGCTTTTGGGTAACTCCACACACTAAGATTCGAAGGACATCTAGGTTGGAGTCTTCGGTGTTCCAGTATTCGTAAAGATTATTGTTCTCTTTAAAAATTCACAAAGCAGTTGTGGCAGCTGCCATTTGAATCTTCATGAGTGTGATTAAATGCGTGTGTGTACAAAGCTGGCACGCCATCATTGTGGATGGCCACAGCGTGGAGGAGCTTTGCAAAGCTTTGAGTCAGCCCCGCCATCAGCCCACAGCAATCATAGCTAAAACCATCAAGGGCAAAGGCATTCCAGGTAACTGGTTACTCCACCTCCTCTATAAAATACCCCACCCTTGCTCACTGCTTCCGCTTTCCGTAGTGATGTTAACCAATTTAATAAAGAGCGTCTGTAAAGTCCAGCACCGCTTTCATCTGTTTTCAGCTGCAGAGGATAAACTGGGCTGGCATGCCAAAGCTCTGCCTAAAGACATGGCCGAGATGGTCATCAAGGATCTGCAGAGCCGCATCATGAGCAGCAGTAAGCACTTGTACCCCCCCCCTCCCACTGAAGACTCCCCACCTGCAAGCCTGAGGAACATCAGGATGCCTAGTGCACCCAACTACAAAGCTGGAGAAAAGGTGTTTCATCTGTACATAGCAAAGACTCGCTTCATGTCCTCACTCTCGATATTTTGGGATTTCCTTGCGTCACAAACCACGGCTGCAATTCAATGGATACTAGAAACTGTTGATTAATGTTTCTTCTTCAGATTGCCACTCGGAAGGCATATGGGACAGCACTAGCCAAGTTGGGCCGCTACAATGACCGTGTGGTGGTGCTCGATGCAGACACCAACAATCTCACCTACTCTGAGATTTTCAAGAACGAACATCCGAACAGATTCGTCGAGTGCTACGTTGCTCAACAGAACATGGTATGAATCCTAACCAGTCCTGTAATGGAGATTTTTAAATTCACAGAAGGTTTATGCTCCACCACTTCAAATGTCAGTCACCTGAAAAGAACAGACAGTGACTGACTAGTGGTCAGAAGAAAACCATCAATCGGCTGCAGCTTAAGCAAAACTCAGGCGCATGCTTCTGAACCAGGACCAGAAAGAAGGAGCACATTTTGAAGTCTTTACCCTGGGCTCCAGTCAGCTTAAAAACCCATTTTAGGATTCATTTATTTGCTTATGAATGCTCTAATGGAATTGGACCTTCATTTTGATCAGAATGACTTGTAGTTTACGACCCTTCCAGAGCGCTCAGGTCACTGTGGGCCTCGCTGTGGAACTGCCTGCTAAGGATCTTTTAAGCTTAGTTTAGCTTAGTTTAAGCTTAGTTTTACGTCGTTTTTACATTTCATCATTCTTTTTTGTAGACATACATGTATGCTGGGGTTTCTTTTATCAGTATTACTATTTTAACATTTTATTGTATTTTATGTAAAGCACTTTAATGTGTTCTGCAGCAGGAAAAGGGATCAATATATGACGTTTGGTCTGAATTTTGAGAGAACGGCGTTTCACGGTAAATGTAGTGATTCTTGACACCTTTACTGTGCAGCAGCCATTACTTTATGTGTCCTTTTTAATTCGGTGTAATTTGCCAACAATCGTTTTGTGTTCTGTTGTGTCTCCAGCAGCAGCCATTTGAAATGTAGGTCAGGCGCATTTATGATGTTAAGGAGACCTGACAAGTGTATTCAGAAGTAAAATATTAATCAGTGCAGAGGATGGAACCATCTGGCTGAATGCAGAAAAAAACCCATAGGTTAAAGGCTAAGAAAACTGTGGCTAACCCAAAACAGCTCAAGAGCATTTCATTGAAATGTATTTATGAAATGTGCAGCGTCTACCAATTTTACTGCCACAATAAAAAGGGGCTTTATTCTTTGCCAAAGCACATAAGTTGCAGGATTGTGGAGAGTCCAGGAGACAGGACAAAGGAAATTATTTGTCAGAGGAGGTATGCTTCTGATTCTTCCCATATGTTAAATGAAGCTGCAGGGATTTGTGCAGAGCGCCTCTCCCTGATGTGTTTTTTAGTTCAAAGGCATCTTCGCACAGAAGGTTTGTGCTGCAAATACATGCTCCTCTGGATCTTTATGTGATCAAGTTGGTTCTTAAAACAAGACAATTTGCAGTTATAAATCTGCGATCTTTTTTCTACTCTCAGGTGAGCGTTGCCACAGGCTGCGCAGCCCGGGAGAGGAATGTGGTGTTTGCCAGCACTTTTGCTTCCTTCTTCACTCGAGCCTACGACCAGCTTCGCATGGCAGCGATCTCTGAAAGCAACATCAACTTGTGTGGCTCTCACTGCGGTCTGTCTACTGGTTAGTAGAGTGTTGTTAACAAACATGCACCCCACAATCCCTCGCACAAATTCCATTAACTAACCTCCTTCACAAAACCCCTTTTTTATCCCTTTCCTGTGCCCGACCACGTCTCAGCCTCCAGTTCCTTAGCTCACAGCATCCCTGAAAATGCCACCTAAAAGGTTCTGATAGTGTGTTTGTGATGGTTGAGCTCTTCTTTGTCTCTTTTTCCCTCTAACCTGAGTTTCCTTCATGTTTGCCCCCTCTGGGCGTACAGCTGTTTCCCAGTCCTCCCCCTTTTCTCCCTTTGTGTCTGCCCTGGAAGCTGTCAGCCGGGGACCCCGTGTCTCTTTGTCAGAGCAGGTACACTGCCTGCAGTCTGGCTTTTCCGGACACTCATTTGCATGCATCACCTCACCAGACAACTTAATAGCTCACATAGATGTTCAATAAAAAAGAGGCATGGAATCAAAAAGGACTTGTGTTGTAGGCGAGGAGGGGCCGTCCCTGATGGCGTTGGAGGACATGGCCATGTTCCGGACCCTTCCTACAGCAACCATTTTCTATCCTAGTGATGGTGTGTCCACAGAGAAGGCTGTTGAGCTGGCTGCAACCACAAAGGTATTGAAATGCCACTGCAGATGTGACTAATGCAAGCCACAAATTAGGGTTCAAACATTCTATGTTGTGGTGATTTTGTCATCACTTTCCTCCTTCAAATAAGGGTGTTTGCTACATCCGAACCAGCCGCCTAGACAACTCCATCATCTACAACAGCAATGAGGATTTCCATGTTGGCCAGGCAAAGGTGAGAGGGCTTTATAATGCTAAGATAAAGATAAGAAGAAGATTAAAAGAAAAATTACATTTTAAAACCCGAACAATTCTGAATGATTCTGAGGATGCTGTTGTGTTTGTCAGGTGGTGTATCAGAGCAAGGAGGACCAGGTGACGGTGGTTGCAGCTGGAGTGACCTTGCATGAGGCCCTTGCTGCAGCTGAACATCTGAAAAAAGGTAACTTATCTCAAATATCTGAAAACAAATCATTTTTGTTAGAAAATGTTTTACATTTGAACATTAATTTAGCATCCTTACACCTCATGTTCAACCTCCAGGTGTATCACACGGTTTAGCTCATGAAAGTCTCTTTTGAACAGTTACACTCAGCTGAATTTGCACAACAGCTGATCTGATTTGTATATAGGTTAAGTCATTTACTGGTGCATAGTTATATTTTATGTTATACGTAAATGTGTCAGATATCCTGTATACATTCTATTCTATCTTTATTTTGTTTTATTTTATTTCACCTTTCACATTTTGCCATTCAGAGCAGACAGCAAAGTCAGCATCTCATTGTACAGGGAAAGCCGTTTCCTTACAATAAACTTCCTTTGAATCCTTAAACCTTTAAATGTTCAAACTTCACTAACTTCATCAAAAATGATCCCATATGTTTGCATTGATGCCCTGAAAACAAAATACTCCATTATTGTCAGACCAGTTTTGAATACATTTCATAAAATAATTTACAACATGTTATTTCTTTCGGCTTGGTCCCATAAACCGAGCAAATAAGAACATCTGTCAGTAGTAATCGTTGGTGACTGTGTTGCATAAAGGAAATGTTGTCATTTGGATGTTTTGAAACGGTTGCTTTCAAACATGTGTATGGATTTTCCAGAGAGGATCTCGGTCAGAGTGATTGACCCTTTCACAATCAAACCTCTGGACGCCAAAACCATCATCGACCACACACGTGCCACCAGGGGGCGGATTCTTACAGTAGAAGACCACTACTATGAAGGTAGGCTTTCATTAAAAGAAAGAGCTCATGCTGTGCTGCTTTTGCATATTTCATCAACACTGCCAGCCTAGCGGCAACGAGCGTCCTAGCACAATGACTCTTGAGGGCCTTGCGATTGGTCCGTGTCCTCGGCTGTGTTGTGGTGGCACGTTCCCATTGGTTTGGTCACAGAGACATGGTGTGTTGGCATCTGCTCATTGGTTGTGAGCCATCTTTGGAGGTGGGGTATTTCTTCGGTGGTGTGTTTTGTAAATGCTAGAATTGGAGAGGCAGAGTGCTGTCAGATTTCCTTAGCTGAGCATGTGGCCGTGGGGCTGACTGTGACCTAGATAGGACACTCTCACTTGCCCTGTGCCGTGTGAGATGGCATGGACCACTCTAGACAAACAGTTTCCATCAGCTGAGTGCTTTTGCTATTCAGTTTAAATTAAAAACATACACTTTTGTGGATTCACTGATATCGTTTTGACTTGTTTCTTTTTGTCTTATTACCACGTTGTAATCCATCGTTTTACAGGTGGTTTGGGCGAGGCCATGTCTTCAGCAATGGTGAACGAGTCTGGCTTCAACCTCCAGCGCTTGGCAGTGTCCCATATTCCCCATAGTGGCAAGCCACACGAGTTGCTTAAGATGCACGGCATAGACCGCGATGCCATTGCTCAGGCCGTACGCAAGATGCTCAGCAGCTCCACCAACGCCAAGTAACTTTTTCTATGTCCCACCCACCAACTTACATCTCCTTCAGACGGTGAGAAGTAGTCAAGTATGTTTCACAGCAGTTTGGTCAAGTTGTTCACTGTGAGTTTTGCTCTAAATGTGTTCTGATGTGTTGTAATCTGTGCTGTTTACCTTTAAAGAGTCCCTTCCTTTGGTGCTTTTATTGTGTTATCAACACACACACACACACACACACACACACACAATTTTGCACACCACACCCTCACGTATGATGTCAGCATTGTTAGAAATCTGCTCCAGACTTGTCATTGTTGGATGCTCATTGTGTGCAGCACTGCATTATTTCATGCTCCATGTTTGTGTGTTTAAAATCCCCTGTTGACCCGAAAATGATTTTGTTCGGGTTTAGTGCTCAAAGCTAGGTAGGGCATCATTTTAAAGTAGGTTTATGCTACAACAAGTAGAAGCTAAGTGAGTTGTCGTTGTTGTTGTTGTTTTCAAAGCGTAGAGCACGATTTTCAACCAAGTTAGGAAAGAGGTTTGGAGAAGTAACCAAAACCCACAGTTCACAGGATCAGAACATGACTCGACTTTTGCATTTTCAAAAGTACATCCTTTTGACCACCAGGCGTATGCAGGATACGTCCTAATAAACACACTTTAATGCTGCAGGCCTGTCAGGCCTATCCGGTTCTGACAGAGAGAATATCATGAAGGCTGCAGCAGCTACAATGCAGGGCGAGCGAACAGCAGTTTCTTAACCATTTGTATGTCTCCTACTTTCATGAAATAAATGTCTGGATTTGACTTTGAAGAATTTCTGCCTGGTTGTGTTTCTTCAGCAGAAACCTTGTGTTGCTGTTCCCATTTATTTAGCGTAAATTGAATTTTAAACAATTGTTTAGCAGACTTTCTTTTTTGGAAGTCTAATTTGTCTAATTTGTTTGTTTTTTAAATAATGTGTCTACTCGCACGTACTTTTTGAGATGCGTTCAGCCAGTGCTAAACTTTTTTCTTGGCCGCACGGACAGAGGAAGTATTAAGGTTATGGTTACTGTTACGATTAAACCACCAAATTGTTCCTGAGCGCGGCTGTTTCTGCAAATGACCGCTCCTCTGGGGGAAGGATTAAATGTGGAGAACATATTTCACACACCTTATGTGACAGATGAGGGGACTTTAACTTTAAGTTTAACTTGAAATACGTGTAGCCAAAAACAAAATAAAGACCTTAAAATACGTGCGGGCAATGCAGCATTTTGGGCAACATGAATTCCCAGCACTTTTTGTGCTGGTCGCTCGGAAATACGTGTGAATAACATCATCCTCTTGAAAAAGGTAAGAACTTACGACATGGACTGTTTATAGTATAAGTAAGCGTTAATGGCTAACGAAGTGTGCATTATCAGAATTAACGCACGCGGCGTGCGTTAATTCTGATAATGCACACTTCGTCAGGGATTGACCCGCTTATACCATGGTAACTTACAAAAGAAATACACATTCAACCAAATTAGTCCTTTATTCTTGTTATTTTTTTGGTTTGGATTGCATTTTTCACAAAAAGCAAACTATTTGTTACGTGGTGCGGCGCGTTGTCACGGTAACTGCCGCGGACCTCGAGCGCAGCGGCAAAGGAAAGCGATATAAATGCTGCATCAGTTCAGAAAGTTCACCTCTTACCGCTTGTTTTTGTCCAGATAGTGAAGCTAAATTTTTTTTTAAAGAAGCCAGCGCAGTAATGCTATGTGACCGGAACTACTTTGGTAAGAATAGGAGTGCGGTATATTACTTTATAATGCACACCCAGCAGCCAATCAGAATCGAGAATTCACCCGGACCATGGTATAACAATAAGTTCACAACATCCTTCTAGTGGTTTGTTTCCATAGCAACATCAATGACTTCCTGTATTGTTTTTTTCTCTATTCTTACCAATCAGAGGTCCTTGGTCTTTATGACTGAATCAAAATTAACTGCCCTCATCTCACTGCTAGTGTCTCTGTCTCCCCAATTTTTGCCAACTATCCCAATTTTTATATTCTCAAATTTTAAGGATGGTGAATTTTACTTTCAATTTACCTAATGAGTCTGTAAACAGGAAGTGACCCTTCAAATCCTTTATCCTGCAGACAGCTTCATTTCCGTGTTGATGTACTGAAATGAGTTCTTTCGAGGTTTTAGCATGCCACACATACTGTTAAACCATGTGGCTTTAGGGTATTTTTCGTAGACCACTTTAGGGCGCTATGTGCGCAGGTGAAAAATGACCACAAAATGCATACAGGCAAAGTGCTTTAATACCTTCTTAGAAGGCCCAAAGTGCTTTACAGTCACAGTCCTACGGGACACACATTCACACACTCTGCTGCCGACCTCTGGCACTAATCTGCAACCACCAGGAGCTCTGTGGAGGTCAGTGTCTTGCCCAAGAGGACTTCGATGTAACGTAAGTTTAAAAATCTGGCATTCACTAAAACCTGACTAAAACATGCTTGTACTTTATCAGTTGCATTCACATAATTAGAAATACTTTTACAATATCACAAAAGGCTTTATTTCTTTTTAGAAATACATGCCTCTCCCCTGATGGATACAATATTGTTATCTTTAAGTTTAAGCCGGCACTTTTGAAAGACAAAACAAGGACAGAAAAACTGTTAAATATATATATCCTTCTGAGTCACAAAAGCTGCAATTCACATTTGGTGAAGGGGTGGGGGTGGGGTGGGGGGTATCAACAGGGAACACTGAAAAGCCTCAAATGTTCCCTGTTGATACCAAAAGGGCTTAGTTCACTGTGCAGTGGTTGTGAGACACAGGCTTAAAAATGTCCTAAAAGACAAATTTGCATTGGTGGTAGTTCAGACGATATCATATGATAAATATATAAAATGTGTAAAATGAAATATGATAAAATTATATCAAGAACCGTTAAAACCTTAAGAGTTACAAGCACACAGTAGTACTTTTTTTAAAGCCTTTGTGAAAAAGGAAATGCATGCTCTTCCAGTTTTAAAAACTTAAGACAAAATGTATATTAACAATTTGTTTTGCATGAATAATGAACATGATACATTTTTCAACAAAAGTTTCGCAGTGCATACTTACAGTAAAACAGCCTGCAGAGGGCAGCACCCCCCCCCCCCCCCCAGGCAGAAAGCAGAATGAAGGGAAATGGTAATATTTGTCTACAATTAAAAAATGTGTTAACATTGACAGATTCTTCTTTTAGAAAGATCAATATTTTTTCTTAAAGAGGCTGCAGTTACCAATGTGACTTTAGACTGGGTCATATGTAAAGTTTTTAAGAAGCAGATAAGAACTCTACTTTTAGGAAAGAAACAACACAAATGCTTCTTAAAAAAGAGAAGGCAACAAAAACAAAGGAGGCCACAGCATATTGTTATAAATTTTATTTAAAAGTGATAAATATTGGCAAAAAATAAAACATTAAAGCGACAGACAAACTCATTCTGCTGAAAAAGCTCATTATGAAATAAATAAGTCATTGTGAAAAATATCAATGTGAAATAAAAACAAAGCTACTTTGGAAAATATTGATTTTGAAATCAGAGTTTCTGAAAAAAGCCATAGAATTATAATAAGATTCAACGTGATTAAAAATAAACATTTTAAAATGCTGTTTTAAAATAATGAATAGGATTTTAAAGCAAAATATATATAATAATATTATGGCAGATTTAAAACCTGAAGGTTTTTCACGATTTCCCGATCTTTTCATTTTTTTATGAGGGATTTACTGGTTAATTGTGTGATTGCAAAAGGTCTTTTTTTTATTATGAACATATTGGGGCTCAGGAGAACTTGATATCTGAATCAGAAGTCCTGGCTTTGTGGACGTCATTTTGAGAGGGAAAAAGTGTTCAAATCACAAGCTGCTGTTGTTTATTGCAGCTCATTAAACTTTTTAAAGTTTAATACTTTAAAAATATGAAAATAACAAGAAATGGATTGGAATACATTTTTTAACCTGTAAATTACTATTTGAAAATCCTCCAATTAAAAATAAAAATTATCGTGTAAAAGTCGAACACCCTGTCCCCCCTCCTTTTCACTTTTTGATTGACATTGTTCAGAATAAAAATGTGTAACAAATAACAACATCCTGCTTCAATATGTTGCATCTTTGCAAGGGATAGTAGTAGTTCCCAGATACGTCTCTAGAGGGCAGCATTTCCCCGTCTACATCGTCTTGTCTGAAGTGGCGCTAGGAATCATGGTACTTGAAGTCACTACGGCAGCCAGCCTACGTTGCCTTTTCTATGAATGTATTTCAAATAAACTACATCACCCGTCGTAGCCTTGCAGATTTGAATGCTCTGGGCTCAGATCTTTTTCCAAACGATGATCTCAACTAAAGTTTCCTCCGTCAGCCGCAGGAAGGAGAAGCAGAGAAATGTCTTCGACAATAATCAAACTATTGATTTCTTTGGTTTTTAAGTCGTAATCTGCGGCGGGAAGAAACCGGAAAAACAAACGGTGACTATGCGGTTCAAACAAAGGCGGCCGTGATTTCTTCTTGCTGGTTTTCTGTGGAGCTGCTGCTGCTGCTGCTGCTGCTGCTAGCCAACCAGGGCGGGCTGGGTCCCGTTACAGTCCGGACCGGCGGCTCGCCAACATGTCGGCGGAGGAGCAGGAGTACCCCGAGGCGGTGCTGGTCACCGAAGCTGGGCCGCAGTGGCTCCGAGCTGAGGTGGAGCGTCTGACGCGGGAGCTCCGGGAGACCAGCCAGGAGAAGATCCAGGCGGCGGAGTACGGACTGGCGGTGCTGGAGGAGAAACAGCAGCTCAAGCAGAGGTTCGAGGAGCTGGAGTCCGAATACGAGACGGTCAAGCAGGAGCTGGACCAGCTGAAGGAGGTACTGACAGTGACAGAAAAAGATACACCAACACATGTGGTAGTAACACGACCACAGGGCCCAAGTCACTATTTAAAGCCACAATCAATGATTTAAACACGTTTCGGTTTCTACATGAAGGACTGCACACTTATGAATAACTCATTTTATGACTGGCGTTCTTTTAGTGTCAAAAGACAAATCCAATAGTGTCTCATTCTGAATTTTCCATTGTGTTTATGTTGCTAACAACTAAAAGAAGGAATTTCAGTATGTGATGATAATGCAACCCCCCAGGCTGGATCCAGGTTCTTTATTAACATTTGCAGACGTTTTATTGCAAAAATTCAGCCAAATCAGTTGAGCAGTTTTAACAGTTAACTTGCAGCTGCAAATTTGTTTAAGTAATCAGTATTAAGCATTCAGATTTATAAAGAAAAAAAAATACTCAGCTCTACAAATGCATGTTTTTTTGTTTTGTTTTTGTAAATCTTTTTATGGTCATTCAAAATCTTATAAATAGCTAAGTAGTGTTTTAGCATTTGCTACCAAGTCATGTTTATTAGATGAACTAGAATAATTTCACTGCTGAATTTGAATCCTAAGGGTAAAATTTGGTGGAAAATCCCACAAACTGTGAGTCATGTTTCCACTCAGTCCCTCTGAGAACTGCCTGATTAAAAAAAAAAAAAAGTTTATCTTCTATGTTGAGTTCCTCCAAGATGACCGACAAAAAGGCTTTACAGTCCCACGCAGATCATCTTTTGATTTATTCTGAAAGCGTTCCCAGTGCTTTTCATTATGATCATGCTGTCGTTTTCTAGGACGTAGCTTCTGCAGAGCGGCAGGATTTCTTTTAAAGGTCACCTCTGAGTTGTGGGTCCGACTGTTGCCACAGAGTAAGCCTGCACTGATCTCCCATCATGCCTCTGTTTACACGCTCTCCCGCTAGTCTACAGCCCCTCACACCCCCAACCTAGCATAAAAATGGAGATCCAGATCAGAGCGTACGTAGGAAAACAAAGACGTCCGTGGATCTTGTCATCTGCATGCGGCGCCGTCAGAATGGAGCAGAGCAGGAAGCTCACCGAAGCAGCTTCTGCATCACATCACATTTCTAATCTGTTCACCATTTGAATAAAGAATTTCAGTTTTAATCTTAATTTTCATTATATATGTCTCCCATCATCAGAAAAATACTACAAGAATGTTTTCAAAACACCAAAAACACCATTTTCATCGGAATGGACCTTTAACTAAACTACTGTTATACCATGGTCCGGTTGAATACTCAATTCTGATTGGCTGCTGGGTGTGCATTAAAACCTGATAACCGCATGTTGAAAAAAGAAGTTCCGGTCACCTAGCTTAAATGTTCTGTATCACTGCGCCGGCTTCTTTAAAACAACCTTTAGCTACATCATTTGGACAAAAACAAGCGGTAAGAGGTGAACTTTCTCTCGCTTTATACAACCCAGCGGAAGATCGGCATATATATATATATCGCTGAATCTTGACTGCAGCGGGGGTGCTGCGTGATGCGGACGCCGTGAGAAAAGCGATCCAAATCGGGAAAAAAAACAAGAATTGAGGACCAAAAACTGGTTAATATGTATTGCTTTTGTAAGTGATCATGGTATAAGCGGGTTAATAGCCTTCGAAGTGTGCGTTTATTACTTTTGAACGCACGCCGTGAAAGCCTGAACCGTCCTCCGCTTCGCGTCAGGCGGTTAGTAATCAGGGTTTATGATTGCTAACCGACTCTAAAATCCACTAAATGCAACCACAGGCCTTTCCAACATGCAGGCTGTCGCCTCTGAAGCATTTGCAATAATCAGAGATCTTAAAATGACATCTCAGTGGATTTTTGATCACCAAGAATCAATCCACCGTGGCATTAAACCTTGATTTAGCTGGGGGTGTTTCTTAACCCCCCCCCCCACCCCCCCACCCCCCGGCTTTTGACTGAACAAAATAAACTTGGGATAAGAGTTAGCAAAAATAGATGTAGAATTCTGAAAATATTAATGAGCTGCATTTTTCAAAGGTAAGATGCAAATGCTATTAAAAGCTATGATGGACGTTCTTCGGGAAATGTGTCTGCTTGTGAAAACTGCAGAGAAGGGAAAACCCAAACTTCTGTCTTCAAGCGCTTCCTATTTTTAACCAAAGCAAGGATGCTACTGTTAGCTCCATGACTGAATATGCATTTCTTACACAGTATATCCTGTCATATTTGACCTAAATTAATTACAGATGGATGTAAAATATTTGCATTGGAAGCCAAATTGATTATCAATGTGAGACAAAGTGGAACCAAAAGCATCTGCATTTCCAGAAGAAAATGCAGGGTTGATGCTATATTACTAATGAAAAGGAAGCTTAAAGGGGAATAATTGGCAAAATAAATAAGGAAATGATCAAAGTTGACCATAAATAAAGTGAAAACAGCACAATAACTAAAAAGATATGTTTGTGAAAAATGCCAGAGCCGGGTATCGAACCAGCGAGCTTCTGCACCAAGGATTCTCATGTATTTCAATGGAGGCAAAAATCCTGGTATATCTAGAAAAGTTCAAGGATTTGAAGGACCAAAAGTCATAGCTAGAAAAAGCTGAAAGAGCTGAACATTTGAATAGTTAAATGGTTAAAATAGTTGAACAATTGTAGAAGGAGTTAAGTGGCAAAAAATGGAGGAAGATACAAGAATAAAGAAAGAAAAACAGGAAAACAATATGTTGAATGATTTATACTCAATGAGTCATATCGCTAGAGGAGACATCTAGTGATTCCTCATGGGAGGAGAGCACCGCCATCTTGGTGAGGTCAAGTCACTGCTGCAGTGCATGTATGTGAACACATTTTTGCAAAATGCTGGTTCATTGTGCGGGTGTCAACTGCCAAAATCGGATAAATGAGTCCACGAAGGAGAGAGGGATAACATTTCACAGGTATGTACTATGATTTTCTTTTATTGCTGTAGGGGCTTCATTCAATAGTACACACATTGACATGCATGATGCTGCAAGGCTATTATCAGCTTGCTGCATGATGTACGTATAATTTGCTGCTGACATAAATGTAAACTTTATTTTGTTAAGCCTATGGACAGCATACTAGGACTAGGCTATTATAATAATATAGATTTATACGTTTATGACTCAGAGACTGAACTTTTCTTGCAGGTTTCCATGGATTCAGACTTACGGAAAAAGTGGACCTTAGCTATCAAAAGAGCTAACCCAGATGGATCACGGTGGTTACCAACTAGCAATACACTCTGGACATGTTCAAAACATTTGTGCAACCAGATTTTGATAAGACTGGCCAGACTGTTCGCTTGAAACCCGACACCGTACCATCTGTGTAACAAAAAATTCTTTGTAATTTTTCATTTGTAAGAAGTCCTGCAACTATGCATTTTTCATTAAAGTTTGAGCTTTTAAGGCTGACTGTTTCTCTTATTTAACAACAACAAATGATGTATCTATATATATATTATATACAGTATATATATATATATATATATTATGTAAATGCTACTTAGATGCCACCAAAGGCTATACAAAGCGTTGTCATGTGGGCGCAGACGACCTCACCAAGATGGCGTCGCGCTCTGCCACCGGTGGCCAGACTTTCCAAGCGGCCGTGTCTCCTCTAGCGATATGACTCATTGTTTATAGCAGGGATGTCAAACTCATTTTCACTGAGGGCCACATCAGCATAGCGTCTGTCCTCAAAGAGCCAGATATAACTTATATATATAAAACTAAATGTAATGAAAAATAAATGTAACTAGTCCTTAATGTTAAATAACTCCTTATTTATGTACTATAACTTTTTAAAGTGACAATTACAGTTGCATAGAAACATATGTTTGCTTGTTATTTTAGTATAAATCCTTTTACATTTGATTCTGTCAGGTTAGGTTATATGGACAGTGTTTAAGTCCTAATGTATAGTTGCCCAATCTGATATTTTAAGTCAGATTCCCCCTAGATATGAATAAATATACACCAATTTTTTATTTTATTTTAAGAAATTAAAAACTTTGATGCTCTCGCGGGCCACATAAAATGATATGGAGGGCCACATTTGGCCCGTGGGCCTTGAGTTTGACACATGTGGTTTACAGTATTCAAGCCATTAGAGGAACTCATTAGCCAGAATGGTGGCATTATATGAGTACTTTGCTCTACATGTTAGCATAAAAACATCTACAGTGTAAATTAACCTACTACTGATTCACCATAGTTTTTACAGCTCACATCCAACCGGAGTACATTGAAACAGTGAAACAGCACCCAGTTTAAGTGGAAAAGAGAATTCTGTCTTTATTTATAAGCTGTTTAATAAGTTTTAAATTTGAGTCAGAGAAGTTCATATCTGCTTGTTTTGAATGTAAGAGACAGGAATTTCATTTGCACTAGTTTTTAGTTGCTCAATTTATCTCCCCAGTCATAAAAAAACTCATTTTATAACTTAGAAAATGTGTTTTCTGGTTATAAAAGGAGTAAATCTCGTTGAACTGATTCAAATCTGGGTGTAAATTGAACATAACCTTTATTGTTTTTTTTATTTGATTTGAAATAGTTTATTACAAGCAATCAAAGCAAGAATAATGCACAAAACAATAAAATTCATGCAAAGACGTATCAACTTAGGATGATTAGACATTAGATTGTTTGAAAAGGAGTGGAAGGAAGGGAATTTATATAATCCCACCCGTGTTCTACCGTAACTATTTTCATTACAGGATTTATCATTATCCCGTTCATAACTTTGATCAGAATCCTTTAGTATCAATAAATCCTTGTTCCCTGTTTAGAGTTCATGTCTGTCTTCTGCTTGTCTTTAGGCCTTTGGGCAAGCTCACACCACGCACAGGAAGGTGGCGGCAGATGGGGAAAGCAGAGAAGAATCGCTGATTCTGGAGTCTGCCAGTAAAGAGGCTCTCTACCAGCAGAAGGTTCTGGAGCTGCAGAATGAGCTCCGACAAGCCAAAGCCTCCCTCTCCAGTGCGCAGGCGGAAAACGATCGCTTGGCATCCATCGCTCTCGAGATGAGAGAGGTCAGAGTTAGGAACTGTCAGTCTCTTATTCCCACAGGAGACGGACATTTCTCTTAGATTTAAACATCAAATTCAAAATACATGTGTACAACGTACCAATTTAATACTAAAAAACCCCACAGAATTTATTCTCTCCAAGTTCCTGTGAGTTACAATAAAGTTCTGTTTTGTAAAAGTCTCTTGCTTTTCCGCGTCCACACCTGACACTAAAGAAAGACGCGTCGCTGGTGTTCTTGGATGCTGTGTGCAGAGTTCCGAGCTGGCCGAGCTGCAGCGCTGCCAGCTGCGAGATGACATCAGGGAGTTCAAGGTGCGAGAGGGCAGACTGCTGCAGGACTACAGCGAGCTGGAGGAGGAGAACATCTCCCTCCAGAAGCAGGTGTTAGCGCTGCGGCAGAACCAGGTGAGAAGAACCACGCTGAACCTGAAACGGGTTATCCCTGCGTTGTGTTGTTTGTGTGTGTGTTTGGAGTGGGTAGTGTGTGGGCTTTGGTGTACCCTTCTTAGACGTTCACATCAGTCTCTGGGCTGGTAGATGTTCATGTTGAGGGCTAGGGTGAACCTGCTTTTGGCATTGTCTGCTTAAGCAGGAAAAGTGTGTTTGTTTTTCATGATGATGGGTTCTTCTCATCTCCTCAGTAAAGAAAAAAAATCAAGATTCGGTCATTCAAAGTAAGAATAATTTGTTACAATCTAAAAATATTTGTGCCAAAATTTGATGACATTTCCATGTTTTTTGCTATAATATCATGAATTGTACTTCCAGGTCCAAACCCTAAATCTCTGTATTTAAGACGTTAAAACCACATCGATTACTTCCTGCACCAGTCAATGTTTGGTTTGTTCCATCAGGTGGAATTTGAAGGCCTGAAGCACGAGATCCGGCGTTTGGAGGAAGACTCTCAGTACCTTCACAGTCAGCTGGAAGAAGCCGTGAGACTGAGAGAGATCGCTGAGCGGCAGCTGTCCGAGTCGTTGGAGACCATAAAGACGGAGCGCGAGCAGAAGGCCACGCTGCGCAAAGAGCTCTCGCACTACATGACCATCGGCGGCTCTTTCGGTTCCTCCTTCGATAACTCCAAACTTCACGAGGACTCGGCCGTCATCGAACCCGACAACGACGATCTGATCAGAGGCTTTGAGAACGGTTTAGTCAAAATGAGTGATGGCGATGAAGACAACAGGACTGCCGTGAACAAGCGAGGAGACGCCTACAAGCCAGCTCCAAGCCTGGTGGACGACCTCCTGAGCGAGCTCAACATCTCAGAGATACAGAAACTGAAGCAACAGCTTTCACAGGTATGAAAGCCCACACAGTTACTCACATAAAGGACTTCAGCTCATTAGTGCTAGCCCTTCAGAACTCCTTAGTGAATGACTGCATTGCGTCAGAGAGAAAGCCACAATGACATCCACTCTACAGTTGGTTAAGAAACCTTTAAATCGCCAACGATGACCCAAACCCCAAACAGGCTGGACACAGCTGACGGCTGGCTAATATTCCCCCAGTCAAGTCACAGTCATGCTACTGACTCAACAGTTAACTGTCAATCAAAAGAGCACATCTCCAAAGATAAGTTCAATTCCCTCCCAGCCAGTACTAGCTTCTGGCCCGGTTTTTTCCCTGTCAAATTTAAATCAAGTGGACTTTTCTGTTCTGAAAGTGGCCTTAATTAAGCTACTGTAGTTTAATTCCTGTGGTCTGCCATACAACTATGGCATTTTATATGGTTGAGTGTCACACACACTGTTATTGTTAGAAACACAAATGATTGATGGAGGCTGCTAGAAAGTTCATTTCTACATTAAAAGGCTCACGCCGATCATTTGATCCCAGACGTCTTTCAGTTACGATTGTGCTATTTGTGACCAAAATCGAAAAACTTGTGCCGTTTTCAAGGACGTAGTTTCTGCAGAGCAGAAGGAGTTCCTTTGAAATTCACCTCTGACTTGTGGGCGGGTTCGTTGGTGTGGAGCAACCCCCCCAGCCCGCGCTCCATTTACTTGCTCTCCCACTAGCTTACAGCCCCCTCACACCCCCAGTCTATCGTTACCGGTTCAACATTTATGGCGAGGGATATCGGAGCTTTCCCTCCGTCCGGTTAAGATCCAGATTCCAGTTCAGGCGAGACAAAATGAAGATCTAGTCGTCTACAAGTGGATGCATCAGGATGGGGCGGAGCAAGGAGCTTGTGGCCCTGCCCATTTTCTACGTCACAAATTTGATCCTTTTCCAAAAGGCCATTTTTTTCATCTTATCCTGATTTATAATGATTTGAATGAAGAAATACTCAGAAATGCCCTTTTAAGTTATATTTTCTTTATTCTTGTCCTCCATCAATAGAAAAATGCCACAAGAATGTGTTAAACCCATTTTAATCTGAGTCTTTATGCTCATTAAATAACCTTTAACAGAAATTCATGCTGACGTGTTGGGTGGGAGGGTTAGCTGAATCTCTGTCATGAGTGTTGCACGGCTGGAAAGTCTTAGCTTCCTCAAAAAATGTATTTTTGCTATCATTACATTGAAGGGCGAGGAAGGATGATCTTTGAAAAACAATGATTTGTGGTCCATGTTCTCTTCGTTGTTCACATTTCTTCAAATGTCCTCACTTTCGTGACAGGTTGAGCGTGAGAAAGCGGCCCTGATGAACTCTCTGCAGGAGAGCCAGAAGCAGCTGGACCAGGCTTACGGCACGGTGTCGGAGCAAAAGGAGGCGGTCAACAGGCTGACGGAAAACCTCAGCGCCATGCGGAAGCTGCAAGCCACCAAAGAACGCCAGTCTGCCCTGGACAGCGAGAAAGACCGGGACAGCCACGATGACGGGGATTACTACGAGCTCGACATCAACGGGCCGGAGATTCTGCAGTGCAAATACACCGTGGCCGTGTCCGAAGCTGGAGAGCTGAGGCAGGAGCTGAAGACGTTGAGGGCGCAGTACCAAGAATGCCGAACGCGATATGAGGAGGAGCGAGCACGGCTGGACAGTGATGTCCAAGATTTGAGGTCGAGGCTGTTGTCCTTGGAGAAGATCAGTCAAGCCGACAAGCTGGAGGTGTCTCGACTGGAGAAGGAGCTCCGGATAGCCAGCGAGGCGGCCGGAGAATCCCTCGGCAGCCTCAACGTCGCCCAAGACGAGCTCATCGCTTTTAGCGAGGAGCTGGCCAATCTCTACAACCATGTGTGCATGTGCAACAACGAGACCCCAAACCGAGTCATGCTGGACTACTACAAGGAAGGCAAGGCCATGGTCAGGAAAGGCGAGGAAGCGAACAGCACAGTCACCACGTCTCCGGGCCCCGAGCACCGCCCGGAACCCATGAACGTCTACAACCTGGTAGCCATCATCAGGGATCAGATTCGCCACCTGCAGCAGGCGGTGGACCGCACCACAGAGCTGTCCCGCCAGAGACTGGCCAACCTGGAACTGAGCTCAGTGGCAGACAAGGACAAAGAGGCCTGCATGGAGGAGATCCTCAAACTGAAGTCCCTGCTCAGCACCAAAAGGGAACAGATCGCCACTCTCAGAGCCGTCCTCAAGGCCAACAAACAGGTCAGTATGCGAACGGGAGGCGCACATGCAGGCGGGGTCCTTCACATGAAGTGATCACCTTTTAAGTTTAGCATTTTAAGACATAAATACATTTTCACATACCTGACATGTTTGGACGGACGTCTCAAGACGTCCGTCCAAACATGTCAGGTATGTGAAAAAAACACAACCCCTATCTGATAACAGAAGAACCTAAGAAGCAAGTTATCAACACTTTATTGAACTAATCAATACATTTTTCTCCATTCAGACAGCCGAGGTCGCTCTGGCTAACCTCAAGAGCAAGTATGACAGCGAGAAGGCAATGGTGACGGAGACGATGATGAAGCTCCGGAACGAACTGAAGGCTCTGAAGGAGGACGCAGCTACGTTCTCCTCCCTGCGAGCCATGTTTGCTACGAGGTGAGTTCCGTGTAGGCCTGCACAAGAAAAGCTGTGCAATACGCATATCGCAAAAGACGGCAAAAATCGCAATAAATGGTTACAATAAATATGCTAAAACAATCTTGTGGCAGCTTGAAGTATTGAACGAGTCAAATAAATCTATTTATGCAATTGACCAATTGGACGAAGCCCTTTTATGTTGAATGTTCTATGTAGATGATGGTCCTTTAAGTATAATTTTTAAACTGAAATGGAAATGTTTTTGATTTTTTTGCAGGTACCACAAGTTATATCGACATCGCAATATCCATCACTAATATTGCAGGTCGCGAGTATTCCTCATATCGTGCTGCTCACGTCCCGTGAATAAAGAAAAATAAAAATATAAAATACAGCAAGTTCATGTTTGCAGAACATTGGTCTTAAATTTTAGTTATTTTCTGTAACGTTTTTTATAGGTTGTTCGCCTTCTGATGTACCCGTTAACATCTGTACGTCTCAGTGGGCGCGGATCTGGCATTTTTCAACATTTTTGGTTAATGGGGTCTGGGGGTAACCGCATCACCGCGGTGATGACCATATCACCTGATGACCTTTTATTGCTGTTTTCCTACACTCCCTCTTGCGCTGCACGCGCTCTGTCTTCTTACACACACGGGTGCGGTTTCAGCAGCACATAAACATCCTCATGAAACAGATTCATGATGAAATCACACCAAACTGTAAAAAAAACAAAAAGATTTTTTTGCAGAACAATTTTGGCTAAAATATAAATCCATGTTATTGATAACGAGTGTAACTTTGTGACAAAATACCAAAACCTATTCCAAGAATGTTTCCTTCATGGTTGTTTTTGTTTGTTTCATTCTGTAAAACTGCTTTATTTTTTTAAATTTAAACAAAAATGATGAAAACAAAGAAGAAATGCCGTTCAAAAATAGTAAAAAGGACATCCAGCAGCTGAAGCATTTATGTGAACCAGGCAGTTAGCAGGAACTTCATCCTCCCGTCTGGGGAGGGACGGGAAACTCCACCTGCTGCCATCATTGCTCATCTCTGTTTTTTCTCCTTTTGGTTCGTCTCTCTCAGGTGTGACGAGTACGTGACCCAGTTGGATGACATGCAGAGGCAGCTGGCTGCTGCCGAAGATGAGAAGAAGACTCTGAATTCCCTGCTGCGGATGGCCATCCAACAAAAGCTGGCTTTGACTCAGCGGCTGGAGGATTTGGAGTTCGACCACGAGCAGGCACGTCGCAACACAGCCACCGCCGGGGGAGGCAAGGGCAAGTCGAAGGGCAGGGGAGCGTCCTCCAGCCACCATGTAAGTGAAGATGCTTTGCCAAAGGCACATTTTCCCCTCAAGTTGATTTTTAAGATTGGTAGCTGGATTTTTCACAATCCTTGTAGTTGTTGCTCAGTGTGGAAATTCACTTTTCAGAGTCTTTTTTATTTTTATTTTGCTTTTAGCTGAATAAGGAACAGAATTGAGTTTGGTAAGAAATTTGGTGAATAAAATAAACCTTTTTTTCCCCAAAAAAACACTTGAAAACATAATAGCTTTATTCAAAATTGCTTTTGTACATCTTTTAATGGATTTATAATTGAAAAAGAGTATATTTTATCAAAGAAAACAACAAAATATCCATTATTACAGTGGATTATTAGCCAAGGCTGAGTTGATTGTCTTTTCCTTGCTAAATGTTATCATAATAAACTAAAAATGCAGCTGAAATGGAAATAATTTAGGGTTTTTTTTGTTCTATCCTCATTTTTCCAGTGAACCTATCAAGCCAAGTGTCCTTATGGAAGTCCATCCATCCGCTGCAGCTCCAGGATCAAAATCAAGTCATTACTGAGAACATTTTTGAACAGCTGTTGCCAAGCACTTCTTTAAAATAAAATAAAAATGCAGTGCCAAACAAGTATGTAAAATGTCATCAAGTCGACAGTCTTCCAACACAACGCACCACTAGAGCCGAGACGGAAGGAAGATGCGCCGACTGCTCGTTGCCTGTTAACCTGACTGAGCACTTTTTCTTGTTCTTTTTACTTCTTTGCTTCTCTCTCTTTCATATTTAGTCTAAAAAATGTCTGTTTCAAAGTATTCTTCCGCATCTGGATAAGATGTATTTGCCAGATACTCCATCAGTGTTCCAAGAAAGACAAATGCATTTCAAACCTATTTATACGTTCACCGCAGATGTTAATGTAATGTATGCAGAAACTTTACCCATGACGGTTTTTAACATTTTATACAGTTTTTGAAAACATATATAGTAGTCCTATGTTATCTGTGCCATTTGTGTGTTTTATTTGTGCAAGTGCAATTGAAGCCATGGGTTAAAAAGGTCATGCTGAATGAAACGCCTGCGTGGTGACAGAACATTCAGCAGGTTGTTGGTCTGAATTGATGTTACATGTTGGTTCGTAACGGTCACCACAGTTGTATTTATTTGCCTCAGGGCTGACGGTAGGATTTCTCATCCTTTTTGCTTTATAAGGGAGTTTGGTTACAGTTTCATAGAGGCTCCGGGATGTGACGAACCTGATCGACTCTTGTAAAACGCCTCTGCTAGATTCTGTGTCTACCTGCAGGAATGCCTAACAAGGAGAATAAATCCGTCTAACTGTCACCGTTTGGTGTAGTTTTTAATTTATCTTTTGTTGTTTAGTTTTTCAAAGAACCCTTCGCCAAAACTGGTACACTTTAAATTAATTGTTTTAGTATGCCTGAGTAGAAGTATAGCGAGTATACTACACACCATGTGCGTGTAGTGTAGGAATTATACCAACTGAATACTTCTCCAGACTAAAGTGGTCATAAGGGTTCAATGCAGGCTGAAGGGTCGGCCCTCATAGATTTTCACATCACCACGTCTGGTCCTCTCTGCAAAGGTTTGGATACCTCTGCTCTAAAAGAACTTATTAAAACTTTCAAAATCCAAGTAATTTGACATAAAAATGGGTGTTGGCATTTCAGTGGATGTAAAGGTGAGGTTATGAATAATGTGTTTGGAAAAGTGTTATTTTTTTATAACTTTCATTTAGCCAAAATTAGTCTATTTAAGTGTACTACTAGTACAAATACAAAAAAGTGAGACAGTGTACTTTTTAAATGCTATCTAAATACTTAAAAGGTAACTGCACGGCTGCACGGTGGCGCAGTGGTTAGCACTCTTGCCTCACAGCAAGTCCTGGCTGGGGGACCTGAAAAACACATCAATGGGGACCTTTCTGTGTGAAGTTTGCATGTTCTCCCCGTGCATGCGTGGGTTTTCTCCGGGATCTCTGGCTTCCTCCCACCGTCCAAAAACATGCTACATAGGTTGATTGGCAACTCTAAATTGTCCCTAGGTGTGAGAGTGAATGGATGTGTGATTGAGGATATTCTACCCTGCGACAGACTGGCGACCAGTCCAGGGTATCCCTTGCCTACGCCAAAGTGGCCGGGAGAGGCTCCGGCAACCCCGTGACCCTGAAAGGGACTAAACGGTTAAGAAGATGGATGAATGAATGTAACTATGTAGTCTAAAGAAGTGTTCAGTTACTTGGTCTGTAGTACACTTGCCATCCTTCTACTTAAGTATTGTACACTTAATATAATAAACTTCATGAGTACTACTTTTTAAACCTTTTCAGATAAAAAAATATCGTTTTAATCTTGGCCAAAACATAACAGCTAAGATCTCATGGATCAAGGCGCTACATCATCAGACCATACGTTTATTAACAAGAAGTGCAATGAAGAATGCATCAAAAACGAATTTGAATTCAGTGTAAATGGCAACAACTATTCAATTATATTCTATATTTAACCCCACAGTCAAATATTTTTGTACTATAGAGTAAAGAAAATATTTTTTGCTTTAAGCTACGAAGAAAATCATTATTAGAAACCGCTTTAAAAAGACATTTTCTACTCGGAGGGCAGTCAAGCTAACCGACGTGACTCTGTGCGTGATTACGTCAGAGGGCGGGACCAAACAAAGGACAGAGGGGACTCCGCAATGGGAGGTTTGTGTCTTTCGTTTACTAAAATACAAATTAAAACCTGCTTTCCTGACATTAACCCTACTGTTTAGGTTTCAAACATTCGTTGAAATCTAGATCCGGTTTGTACTGAAGTCTAAATGACTTGAAAGGAGTTTTCGCTCCGCCGCAAACACCTGAACCGGCCAAGTCTTGATGTTTCCCAAAAGTTCTCCAACACGTTTGACAGACAGGCGGATGAAACAAACTTGGCGACGAGAATGATGACGTAGTGTAGTTTCTCCGTCTTGCTTTACGTCCACAATAGATAAGAATATGTAGACAACCCACCCGGCTGTTAGTTCCACGGACCGACGAAGGCTCGAACCCGCAGATCTGCTGCTTTATTCTGCTCCCTTCTTCTCCAGACAGTTTTTGCGAGCAGCTGATGGAGGACGGCGCCTTCCTGAAAGCTGACCGGCGGCTGGACACTGAGCTGGTGGACAAACTCATCCTGCAGCTCAACAGAATCTACCCGCAGATCCTCACCGACAAGGAGGCCACCAGAGTGAGGACATCTAATACGATGCATTCACAACATAATATCAGAAATAGAAAGATTGAAAAAAAAAAAACCCCAGGAAGTTCAAATTTTGAAAAAAATATTTGCAGTAAAGTTACAAAAGTTAACCTGAGACAGAATGGAAACAGCACCTCATCATGTGCAAACACCTTCATCTGAGACTTAAGTTTATTCAAACTAGAAGGAGCTGCATTTCCAGAAATAAATGAAGGGTTGATGCCTGATAGCTGAATGAAAATTAAACTTAAAGGGGAATCATTGGCACAATAAATAAAGAAATGATCAAAGTTGACCATAAATAAAGTGAAAACAGCACAATAACTGAAAAGATGTTTGTGAAAAATGCCAGAGCTGGGTCTCGAACCCGCGAGCTTCTGCACCAAGGATTCTCATGTTTTTCAATGGAGGCAAAAATCCTGGTAAATCTAGAAAAGTTCAAGGATTTGAAGGACCAAAAGTCATAGCTGGAAAAAGCTGAAAGAGCTGAACATTTGAATAGTTAAATGGTTAAAATAGCTGAACAATTGTTGAAGGAGTTAAGTGGCAAAAAGTGGTGGAAGATGCTAGAATAAAGAAAGAAAAACAGGAAAAAATGGGTTGGATGATTTATAGTATTCAACCAATAAAAGTGCACAAATGTCTTCCTAGTTCAGAAACTTGGACGTGCCGACAAATGTTCGTCTAGGTGAGCTCCTGACGCACCTGCAGGGGAAAGGTGAGGAGGCCTGCAGAGAGTTTTACAGAGGCCTGCACCTGCATGTGGAGGAGGTTTACTACAGTTTACCCACACGGCTTCGCCTCAGAGGTCAGCGCCTCGCCGCCAAGAATATCACCTTTCATCGCTTTTACACAGTGTTTCTGTGGATTCTCTCTCCATGCTTGTAATTGTGGATTTCAGTGTTTTTTTACTCTACATTTCAGATTCTTTGGATCCACTAACGTCTCCACCTGTTATCCAGCAGCGTCATGTTCTGAACGACAGAGGTATTAGGAATTTATATATGCCACTCTGTACCTAAAACAGCACGCTTATAACATTTGAAAGTCTGAACTAAATCAATACTGAAACTGTCAACATTTGCAAATATCATAAAGGTTTATATTGTCCCCACATCTACAGAAGGTACAAACATTTTTGGAACTTTTTATTTTCATTCTTTCTTCTAGGTCCCCTCTTCTTTCTGGGAAGTTTCAGCTTTGTTGTGGGAATTGCTTTACTCTACTACTACAGCGGTAAATGGTTTTTGTATTTATCTAAAAAAAAATCTATTAAGACTATAATCCGGGATTAAAACAACTGGCTTGTTTTCTTTTAGAAGCTAAATTGTCTGGGGGAAGTCGAGCCCTTGGGATGGCTGCTCTGGGTTTGAAAAGAAAAGCTCAAGAAGTCCTTGTATGGTACACAGAAGATAGTTTCATATAGTAATTTTTTTCATGTTCTTTCGAGTACCAGTTTGTTTGATGTGAATCACTGTTTTGATATATCCATGAAGTGCCAACCTGCAACCTCCAAGTCACGCCGCAATCGCCTTTTTTATGGACCGTTGCCACCATCTTGTGGACAAAAGGGGAAGTGCATTAGAACAATTGTTTTATGTAAAAGAACGTCCTAGTTTGTTTGTTTTGTTACGTTTTCCCGTTTATCAGAAAAAATCAACAAGAATCTGACATTTTATGTGGATAAGGAGAACTTAACACGCGTTTTATTAGTGATAAAATTGTTTGCGATACTTTTCACCAATGAAAACCTGCTGATCAAACGCAAGGCATTGTGGGTATGGACGTTCCCAAAGAAAATAGTTTAAGAAATGGTTTTATGAGTTGTTAATATGAACTATTAACCACACCAAACGAGTGTCAAGTTGTTTGTGGTTGCAAACGTGTGTCTAAATAAATATTAAAAACATAACCATAAGTTAAATAGATTTACGTGGCGCCCACTATATATACTGCTGTCGCCAGATTGCAAAGTTGTGTTGTATGAAAGGAGAGAAGGTTAGCACTCCCCTTGACAAGGATGGAAATGGCCATTTGGCCTGCAACACACATATGGTTAAGGCATTGCCACCTACTTCGTGGCATCTCTAACCAAGTTTTTCATGGAATAAGCAAAGTTTGTGTATTTTTGTCGATAATGTCACGTCATCGACCTGCTCGAGTCCACAATCCGCTACCAAAAGTGTCTTCACTTTATAACCGCGTTTGCCTTTTTCCAGTGTGTAACCAAGGACCGGAAGTGAGTGGATTTTCCCGTCTGCTCCTCGTTTCCGGTCGGGTGAAGTCATGCAGGAAGAGAAATGATACATTTGTTCTGTTGAATTGCGGACGCTGACGTTAAATCCCCAAACTCTGCGGGATAATAAATGGTTGTTTTAGTGTGAAAATAAAGATTATGTTCGCCTTATTTTAGGTTCAACAGGAATATTTTGTCAACCCAACAAGCTGTATTTGTTGACAAAGCTGTCTAATAAATTTGCATTCGATTTGTACTTAATCAGATAAAATATGAGTGCTTTTTTTAGTGATAAATATGTGAAAAATTAACAACACAATTAAGATACTGTGTGGTTCAACAAACCTATTCTTACAAAGGGAAATACTTTATAGTGGGGAAATGTTGAACAATAAATTACTCTAGGGCAAAATATCTTGGATTTTTTAGTGCTGACATTTTAAAGACCAGAGCAGAGCAGCTCATTCACCATTTAATTGGCGACAGTTAAAGTGTGCTGATTAAAATTTTATTTCAACAATTTTCCATTTCCGTTTACAAACTGTAGAATAGAAAAAAACAATCACCAAAATAGTTATTATAGACTAACTTTTACTTATAAATGAAGTTAATGTGCTGCTCCTAAAAAAAAACCCCACAGAAAACCTGTTTGTAGAAGTTTTCCTTTTCTTTCTTCAGTTTAAAAGTCTCTCTGTCTCCATGGAGATCTCTGCCAGAGACGCGTCTAAATAAATTCCTGGGAATCGTAGTGGTCTATTTAGAAAATGACGCTTAACCGTATTAAAGGAGGCTGCACTTGACGCGCTACCATTAATTCTATTCATTCTTTAGCTGCGGTGTCACATTCTCTGGGTTCACCAGCGCCCCCTTCCCGGAGGCTCTGGTACTGCAGACCCCACCTACTGTATGTCTATTTTTACCGGATAAAAAAGACTAAGTGACTCACCGACTGGCACTAATGTAATTAGACAGTTGACAAGAAATTAAAAAAAGTAATTAATGAGGTAATTAGACCGAATTAATAAAGCGCATGCATCAGCTGCAGCTCCAGTCAGTGTGGGCGGCACCGCTTTCTTGTGTATTTGAACAGGAAACTAGCAAAAACCCACACAGAAAAAAGTAATGATTGAATGACATGTCTAAAAATTTATATTTTATTTTTAATTTAAAAAAGCATATTCATTTTAGTTTACTTATGTCTTTTTTAAGTTATATACAGGGGAAGCCTCACCCGACTGCATGTCACTGCTACACGTACATGGTCTATGGTACACTTGCTATCCCAATACTTATACTCATGTGTACCACTGTGTAATAATTTTTGCTAAGACTTTGTGTAACTGCAAAAAATGTTTTAGAAATAAAGTCAAATAAATGGGATCCATCGCTGGAGTTTGTCTGGATTTATTTATAAACAGCAGCAACAATGCTTCATAAAGTTCTACAAAAAAGATTAAATGATTCCTTTAATATTTTTCATGATAAACACACACAAACAAAAACCATGCTATAAATCACTGTTTAAAGGAAGGAAGACAGCTGATGGCATAAAAGGACATCTAAGGCACTGTAAACGTTTGTGTCCATGGTAACGCTGTGGTTCGTCACCATACTTTGTTCAGAGAAACACAAATCTGAATGTCTTCTGAAAGTTTCCTTTGGTTGTCTCCATATAAAAAAATAGAAATTAAACATGTAACAGCAGACAGTTATAAATGCATATGACTTACACAAAGTTTATTACTTTTAATAAATAAAAATTCTTTATTATTTGCATGAATAATCCATGCTACGTGACAGGTGTCAAACTGGCGAGCAGGGGCTCTTGGTGAAAAAGGCATAATCAAGAACTAGTGCTGGGCCGCTGCACCCCGAAGGCCGTGATGAAGACGTTGACTACCACTATGATGAAGACGAAGGCAGTGGCGGCGTTCTCCATGACGTTCAGCTTGTAGTGTGTACTTTGGTCGTTCAGGTTCCATTTCACTGTCAAAGACAAAGACGGCGTCAGTTGGAGGGACTGCAGCCAGGGGGCGACAAAGAGCCAAGACAGAAGGCTTGTGGCAATCATTAAGCAGCTAACAGCCTCTGAGAGGATTGCCTTTAGGTAAATGATTATCTTCATCAAGGTGTCACACTTCTACATGCAGTTTCTCTTTTAAGTAGAGCAGAAAACAAATCTTTCAAACTAGGTCAAAGTAGAGGCGACTCTGGCTTTTCTTCCTGCAGAGGCTCAACGAGTGACACTGTCTCTGCCAGCACGAGATAAGGATACAGCCAAAGGGGAGGAGACTCCTCCAGCATATGAGGAAAAAACACTTCACACTTCAGCTCCAAACTTCCCCCTTTTTTAAGGAAATGAGCAATTCTGGCAACACACTGAAAACGGTATATGATGACATTTCATATGGGCTGCTGCTGTCCAGCGCAGACAGAGGGGCGATAGACTATTGTCTGAGGCACATGGTTGGGTCAGAACATACCAAGATTCCAGGGAAAAGCACCATAGCTGGCCCATGACTTCCCACTTCTGCATGGAGGACGTGGCCAAGCAACAAGGGTCTACAAACCCTGATTACCCCCCTGCATGTGTGAAGGTGCTTTTTTTCGTTTATAGATACCCGAATATCAGAATCTGAAAGTTAAACATAAACAGATTTTTTTTTCTGACAAAAAAAGAAAACTGATGGTAGACCTACAGCAGATCAGTGGTAAAGCGATTCATCCTTTTTGGTTGTTGTTTTTTTACAATTGTTAATGTTTTGGCGCATTTGCTCGTCACGTCACCTGGACCCCCACAAGATACCACAAGGGTTAACTGCACGTTTCATGCTTCAGCTTTCAAAACACTCCTATTCACGCGTCGCCACGTACATTTTTACGACCGTTTTCAGGCTCTACGTGATAAAGGCGCAGCCATTGAACGCGCGCTGGAAGCTAAGCCGAGTTCAACTTTGACCAGTCGGGGACTCGGACTTGCCGGTGACCTATTGATGGCGTCAATAGTTCACCGAACGTTTGAAAATCCATCATGGAGGTTTGTGTCTGGCCAGAATGATATGACACCAAGTTTTTCATAAATCAGGATGGAGCCGTGAGAGAAAAAATCCTGGAAAAAGACGTGGGAGATTAGCAAGAAAAAGAAGAGGCCCCTCCCTCCTAGTCTAGTGTGAACACTGTGGGCTACACGCATGTTCAAGGACGGCGTTCAGCATGTTCCTGAATGCATCACATCCCCGCTGTGTCGTTGGTTCTTGTATTTGGCCCTCCTCTTCTCGATCTTTCATTTTAATCAATCATTACTGATTCATTATGCGGTCAAATAGAAGTCAGAGATAAATGCGTTTGACCCAAAACCCACACTTCCGGAACACCCTCTCTGCAGTTTTTAGGGAAGCTGACACCGCCAATGACCTCCAGAAGTTCAGAAACAGGAAGTAAAGTTGGCTTTTAATGCATGAGACACTTTGACTCAGAAAATCCACAGAGCTGCAATCATTAACAACTGTTCTGGTCACTGGTTGACGTCCAATGCCGTCAGAAAAGATAGGAATTCATCAGGGTAACGTGTTTTCCCCACTTCTTACTTAATGTGCACTGACATGAATGTTTCATAGCGTAGGCTCCAAAGGTCTTTTCTGTGGCGCTGAACACTTCTGTTTGCACAAATTCCTGGATTCCCTTAACCCTTGTGCTATCCTAGGCACTTTAACATTGGGAGTTGGGTCATTTAGACCCACTAGACAGAGCTCTGAACCTTTTTTCTTCAATGATTTGTGATCTTCACTGGTGTCCATGGATTAAATGAAATCTTTCCACCTTTATCCACCTTTGTCATGGTAGGGAGAACACGTCAGTGTAAGGGTGGGGTCATCTAAGAGCACAAGGGTTACGCTGTGGTCTCTGACCTTCTTCAGGTCACAGCCCGGTTTAATGTCATGAATGAAGTGGACATCTGATCAGTTTATTTGATCTTTTTATTTTTTTCCCTTTAAAATTAAATAAAAATTAAAGCCACAAGCGGCGTTGAATGGCCCGCAGGCGCTACCCGCCCTCGATGCCCACCTCTGCACGCCAACCCCCCTCCCTGCCTGCCTGTACGCACCACTGCCCGGTGGTGTGAAGAGGCAGCACCTTGCTGCCCGGGTCTAGGCCCCAGCGCAACTCTTAACACCCACCTTTGACCCAAACCCACATGCTGAGCAGCCAGTTCTCACGTCTAACTCCTCTTTCTCTTTCTGTACGGCTAACTGAGCTCCGTGTTGCTAAAAGTGCTAGCATTGCGATCAGCACCGTCAACTGACTCGGAAAACACTTTGCTTAAGATAATCATATTGGTAACAGGTGCATGTGATGAGTTGATAGAAAATCCACAAGCTAGTGCGGTTCGGATGGTCGATGTCTTTCAGTGCAGCTTTTCTTTTACCATCATGTTTTTTGGGCTTATACCTGTCCTTTGATGACTTTTTGAACCTTTTTGTGATTTCATTCGTCATTTGTACGATAACAATTTGGACGTTTTCACGGTGGCGTTGTGTGATTTTTGTTGTGTTACAAACGGGTTATGTCATGTTGTGCTTTTGACGACTTTCAACCTCCTCTTTGGGCATTTTGACGTGTTTTTTTTTGACGTTTTGAACCTTTATTTTGAGTGTTTGACCGTCGTTGCAAAAACAATCTGGTCCTTGCAGTCAGTGACTGCTGCTGTAGGCCACAATGACATTAATGACAGGCCGGAGTAGGACGTGTCACCCAAAGCTTTGTTTCTGGTGGGAAGACCTTCAACCATACCTATGAAAATGAGCATAACTCCCACCAGGATCTGCAGGATGAGGGAGATGCTGATGAGCGTGATGAGCGGCACGTAGAAGGTGAAGCCGGGTCCTTGTTCCATCACCGCCTTCAGCTGTGAGGCGTTCGCCATGAGCAGAGCCACGTCCAGCATGCTCTCCGCCGCGCTCTTCTTATTGGCGTAATGGTTCATGTTCAGGGGCCGGGACCGGCCCCTCTGGTTCTCCCGCAGCGGGACCTGAAGTCAAACAGAAACCCTGACTTAGGTAGAAGAACGATGGAGAAAAAAAAAATTGAAAAAAAAGAACAATTTCCACACCCTGACATTGACACAACTCTTTCAAGTGCTTTTAGAGGAACTTCCAAGAAGGGGAACTTCACCAAACCCCTAGAAGCTGACCCAAACAATATTCTGTGTGTGTGCGGGGGGGGGGGTTATGTAATACGGGTAATTCTGTGGGGAAAACTTAACAGAAGTGAAACTGAAAAACAAAACACTAAGCAGGTCACAGAGTTCATGTTTCTCTGACCGAGTCACAAAATGTCACGATGGCTCCAGATCAACGAAAAGCCTCATTTACTGTGACGCAAACACACCAAGACAACAACTAAGCACCAGGTCCTGCTTGGTAAACACACTTTCCCTCCTTCAGATAAACCCCAAAACCCCTTTTCTGGTAAAAACAAAAGCTCAAAGTCGCCGCGGATCAGCGTGCTTTCATGAGCTGAAGGCTGGAGGTCTGAGCAGAGCTAAGCTGTGCAACAATAGAGACCCTGTGCGGTGCACAGGTGTGCACAGGTGTGCAGCAGACGGGAAGCGGTGTAAGTTTACCAAGGTCAAAAGGATCCGTTACACTCCCAGATCGGATCCACCTCAGCCTCCAATTAGGTTCCTCCTCAAAGCGTTTGTGGTGCTTTGTAAAAACACAGAACAGGAGCCGACATGCATTCACATTTCCATCCATCCATCCATCCATCCATCCATCCATCCATCCATCCACATCCATCCATCCATCCATGTATCCATCCATCCATCCATCCATCCATCCATCCATCCATCCATCCATCCATCCATCCATCCATCCATCCATCCATCCATCCATGCATCCATCCATCCATGTATCCATCCATCCATCCATCCATCCATCCATCCATCCATCCATCCATCCATCCATCCATCCATCCATCCACATCCATCCATGCATCCATCCATCCATCCATCCATCCATCCATCCATCACAGCCCTTCAGCCCAAGACCTTGAATGGCATCTCTAAATAATTGACACATTTAAACAATCTTCACATTGAAATAATGAAGGGCTTATTCATCAAATCCATGGATTCATTTAGCCATAAAACTGTAGTTTTTGGTGAAAAACGTGTTAGGATGATACCATCACTGTCAGCAAAGGTTCCAACCTGTCTTCCTTTCATTTTCCAAACAACGTTATTTCTGAGCCACAAGAAGAAATAAACAGCGGATATTTAATATAGTTAAATGAAGTGTGTGGATGTGGGATTCTCTATTCTGACTGAATTCTACCATGTTTCATGTTTTCAAAGTGCTGCCATTTCTGCATGGAGACAGTGGGATGGTGGTAAAAGCAAAGCTGGCTTTAGAAATCCTAAGAATTGAATTAACTTTTGTCCAAACCATCCATTGTTTTATTCGTTCTTGTATTTTCTCAACTCTTCTATTAGCCTTTATTGCAAAAATCCCAGGTTTTAACTTTAATGTTGAGCTTAAATCCCTGGTTTAATATAAACATTTTTTTTGTAAAGAAATCAATATTTATTGATGATAATAAAAAAAACTTAAAAACCTGAGCTTGAAAGTGATCGTTTTTCTTCATTTTAGTTAGTTAGTTAGTTGTAACACATTGATTGCTGGTTCCCCTGAAATGTATGAAAACATCTTTTTGTCTTTGTCGTACAGCTGTAAGGCTGTGGATCATAAAGTGTCTGTGGGTCACCTGAGCGCTTTCTAGTTGTCTTTTACTATATAGCCGGTTGAAATCTGAGCCTCTGGATCAGCGGTCTGCAACCTGAGGTTCCAGAGCCACATGTGGCTCTTTTGTCCCTCCATTGAAAAAAATAAATAAATAAATAAATAACTTCATTCACAAACAGTTGAAGGGAGTCTAACTAACGTAATTTGACAGATTTTTGGCACCGTTTACCACAGAAAATGAACAGGAGGTCACTTAACACAAACAGAATTCAAACTGAAGGCACACCGGAGGCCGATTTTCTCTTTTTAAACAATTTCAAGGATTTAAAATGTGCTTTATGGTTCAAGAAATACAGTGAAGGTTTATGAAATGTGTGATTTTCTGGTTGAGATTCACCACAAACGGGAAAATACATGTTTACACTACATTTGCTGCTTTGACATGATCCCATATGACACGGGGGGGGGGGGGGGGGGGGCGTTCTTTATTTTGAAAGAAGTCATGTAAACCTATGCCAAATAAGTATTTCATACTTTGGAGGGCGGGGGGGGGGTCTCTTTTCTCTTTACGTTTTATATTTCATTTATAATTAATAATTTTTATTAATCATAGCAACAATAAATACAAATCAGTGTCTTGTTTCTCTAAAGGATGAATTCAGATTGTTTGCCTTCTCCAGCGTTGTGGTCAGTGAGAATCGAGCTGGATGGCTGGTTGGCTCTTTGAGCGCTGAAGCTCTGGATCATTAACGCAGAAGGAAACCCGCGATTCCAAACAAACAATAGTAAATAAGATCTGTAGATCCAACGCTAATCCAACTGAGGCATGTGGAGGATGGAAACATGTTCCTCTGCCGCCGGGCGCTTTCTCCGTGGAAATTACGCATGACTTGGCGATGGGGCAAAAACAACCTCGCCGCTTTTCCAGCAGACTCGAACCCCCAGATTCTCTTACCTCCGTCTCTCCAGCATCGCCGTTCATTTCCATGTCCACGGACGCCGCGTCCTGTCTGCGCGTGGACTGAAACGGGACTTCCAACAGGGCGCTGCCCGCGCCAACACAGGCACCGAGGGGACCGAGGCTGTATTATGAGTCCCGGTGATCCGAGCCGAGGTGGGGAGGGGGGGTCCGCTGCCAACACCGACCGGGACTTTAAACAACCACAAGCTGATGGAGGAAGTATTACAAGAGCGGAGCACTCTCAATCGATGCTTCTCACTCCACCACAGCTCACAAAAAGCGCAGATCTACTCCAGCGGGTCGTTAAAACAGGATTTTTCTCTGAACTTCCGTCACACGACGAGCGGCGTGGTTTTGCTGCCATCTAGCGGACAAGCGGCGTTACTGCACGCAGCACAATTCAGCTTTTGTTCCAGCAGGAATTCAGAATCAGAATCAGCTTTATTGGCCGAGTACAGCGCATGTACAGGGAATTTGTCTACAGTTACTTGTGCTCTCGTGCAAACTAGCAAGGTATAGAAAGTGTGAGGTGTAAGACAAACCAAAGGATAAATAATACAAAGAAGGTAGACATAAGGTAGCTGTATAAATAAATAAACATAACTAAATAAAGAAATGAAATGAAATAAAAAATTCATAAATGCAGCAGCAGTAGTTCCAGTTTGACAGTTTCTGTGATTTTTCAGTGTTCTTGAGTGGACCGGAGTCAGGAGTTCATCAGAGCCCTTGTGGGCCCTCTTTTTTCCCCGGGGTTCCCCCCTCCTGGGCGGGGGCGGCGGGCCCCTGCCTCGCTCCTCCCTGGACCGACCGTGGGCCGGGCGGATGGCTGCCTGGAGTGCGGAGCGGGTCTCCCTTGGGGGGTCCTGGCTCGTATCTGGGGTTGGGGCGGGGGGATGCCCGGAACTCCTGGGTGGTGGTGGGGTGCTCGTTTGGGGCTGTGGGCGTCCTTCTCCGGTGGGGCCCTGCATTGGGTTCTCCCGGCGCGGCGGGGGGGCTGCTCTCCTGGTTGGGCTGGGGCGGCGCTCTCTTTCCCTCTGCGCCTCCCTGCTCTCTGGCTCTGGGGGCCTCGCGGCGGCCCTGCTGGCCCTGGCCTGGGTGGCGGTCTTGGTCGCCCAGGCGGCGGTTGTATCCTGCCGGTTCCCGTGTGGCGTTGGGGGGATTCCGGCTGCCGCTGCTGCTGCGGTGGGGGTCTTGGGGTGGGGATGGCTGGGCACTCTCCCTCCTTCTTTTCACGTTCCACCATCCATTTTAGAAGAACATAAACACTCACCTGAGCACTGGTGTTAGCTCACCTTTGCACTAATAGCTTGCATGATTGAATGACTGAAATATTTCACACTAGTTGGTTTTAAGGCATAGGTATGCGTGTGTGAACACTATCTGTATTGTGTACATGTTGACATGTGGACATTTTTGCAGCTAGCAGGTGTGTTTATAACATTTGAGTGTGTGTGTGGACAGGCTCCGCCCCCTTTTTATTTTATTTTATTTTTTTACTACATTTGAACCTTACCATAATGATTAACAACCAGTAAACTTGTTGCTTTATGCTGCTTCATGGTCTTATCCCCCTTCCCCTCCTATTATCACCCCCTACCCCCCCTCTCTCTCACGTCCCTCTCTCTTCTTCCCCTCTTTCCTTTTCCGTCCGGTCCAACACCAAAGATTTTCAGACATGATTGAAATTAATAAAGTTTGGCCTCAATTACAAAAGGGGTTTATTCAGACATACCTTTGGTTTGTCTGAAGATTAATAACCCCTGTTGTTAAGGTAAAATATGTCCAACACAAGAGGCCCTCAGCTCTCATCTGTCTGCCCAGCTGTTGGACAGGACAAGTAAAAAAAAGAAAAAGAAAAAAAGAAAAAAAAGAAAAAAGGAGTTCATCAGAGTGACAGCTTGGGGGAAGAAGCTGTCTTTGTGGTGAGTGGTTTTGGTGCGCATTCAGGTAGAAGTCACAGAAATGACAACAGCCTGAGCTGATGCTCTGTGTGAAGTGATAACTACACAGTTTTCCTGAAAAATCATTATAGAATCAAACTCTAAAATAATACAAACTTTATGACGCACAGAAACTGCAGTTTAAGAGTTTATAACAGTTGTTCACAGATACTCAGACTTTACAGATGGCAACATTTGATCAGACAGTGTGAACATTGCAGTGGAACTTGAAACATGAAATGTTTTTATTGGTTCATCTTTAGGTTAAAAATGTTTTTAAAAAGATTTGTCACTTATTGAGGCCATCACAGAGGAACCAGGGAGCATTTTTCAGAACTCGAAGTGTTTTTCCACCTCTTCTCCGCCATCTTTTGCCAAGTGAAAATCACATTTCTTCTGATTGAAATGTTCTTGCTATGTTAAATTCATCAGGTGTAGTGGTTAGCATCCTTGCCTCATAGCCAGAAGATCCTGATTCAAATCCCAGCTTTCTGTGTGGAGCTTGCATGTTCTTATTATTCATGAGTGGATTTTCTCCGGCTTCCTCCCACAGTCCAAAAACATGCTTCCTTGGTTAACTGATGACTGCCCTCGATGTGCATGTGAGTGTGCGGCTCTGCAACAGTCTGGGGACCTGTTCAGGGTGTAACCTGTCTTCACCCAACAGCTGGGTGGGCTCCAACAACTCCATGACCTTGAAAAGGGATTAAGTGAGTTCTGAAGATGGATAAAATTCATCAGCGCTTTGGACTTTTCCTCTAAAACATCTGTTTTTTCAGGGCATACGGACCCAGGAATTATTAGTATATTTTATGTTCTATGACCTGACAGGACAGAGGGGTTTTTCTTCTTTTTTTTCTGAAACCAAATTCTTACCTGCAAAATAGTTGCATTGGTAATAAGTATGAAAGTAATAAGTACTAAACAACACAGCTTCTCAACTTAATGTAAAATATTTCAAAGTATTTTTCCCTCCCTTTGTTTAACTTCTCCTGAAAGTAGCCTAAAAACACAATATGCATTACAATTCTCAGACAGTACAGTAAAGAATTGCTTAAAAACCAGATTAATTCTACAATTTATAACACTTGAAATTAAGTTGCACATTTTTGGTAATGAACTGTAACTATTAATATTAAAGGAATACAGTCAAGTAAAATCTTACTGAAGATGTACACATTACAAAATGTTTAACAATGTATTTTAAATTGCAACATCACAAACTGGACAATTATTATTGTTGTACTTAATTTTCAACTGTATTTTTAGTGTTATTTATAATCTATTTGCTATTTTTTATATAGCTATGGTAACAAGGTAATTTCCCCTTAGTAGAATAAATAAAGTTCTATCCTATTCTATTGCACTTTTCTATTGTTACAACTGTATCTATTAGAAAAATCATTTGGAAAAGCAACCATTTCATTTAAAAGAAGGACGGAAGCTGAAGTTACTTTTTAGTATCACGTTTTGCCATGTTTTATAGCTTTTAAATTAAATGTGAATTATTAAATCCATTTGGTTTGTATTTGAGTTTCTTTCTGACAATAATGTTTGTACAGTAAATATATCTACACGTGGGTCTCGTGTTGTTTTTATCTCAATCCCCAAATATGTCAATCAATCAATGTCAGTCAGTTTCTCAATCAATCAATCAAGCAAGCAAAATAAAAAACGTGCTTGCGTTTTAAATTGTATAAACCTTCTTGTCAAGCTTCTTGCTCAGATGAAACTTTTTGTGACACATTTTCACCTCAACTTATTTTTTATTTGGTAAAACTTGAATTTTCAGATGTTAGGACACATTTTCTGCAAAAACTACTGGATGAAATTTTGAATATCTGTTTTAAAAGTAAAAACATTAAAGTTTGTGAACTTACCTAAAAAAATCTAATTGGACACATTTTTCATGACTGAAGGCGCTTTGTTTCTTCTTGACCTCTGACCTCCCATCAGATCCTCCAACAATAAGAAAGAAGGATCAAACAGGGTCTATATTTGCGTTTGTCAGCCAACCCCCCCGGGAAGGAAAGAGGATCTCAGGTGGGATTTCGTGCGTCCCCGTGCGGCTGCGCGTCTCCGCGCGTCATGATGACAGCAGCGCGCTCGCGCAGCCTCTGTCAGAGGAGGCAGCCAGAAGCGTACCGAGTTATTGGATGCGTGGTGTTGCTATGGGCGTGGGTTGTGCCACGAGACCGCTTCCAGATTCCCCAAACCTCCTGCAAAGGGATGCAATCTAAGAAGACAGCGGGCGGGTCGGCTGGAGGACGAGCTGCGCGATCGTGAGGGCGCAGTGTGCCGCATTAATCTGATAAGCGTAGCTCTGCGTGCGCGGGAAGGCGCACCGGAGAAGGGAACGTGTGTCATAGAAACGGACGGTTTGGGGAAATCATGCTGAGCTCACACTTCAGGGAGAACTCCTCCGGTGGATTTCGCGAGTCCTGATCGATGAGAAGTGTTCTCTGGGATTGGCTGCAGCGCAGTGCGTCCTGACCGTGGACGATTTTTCAAGAGGAGCTACGCGCTGCGCTGCAGTCAGGTGGGCCGGGGCGCGAGGCGGCAGCAGTGATGACCAGCGCGAGCGCCCTCCGAGATGAGCGCTTTGATTGGACGAGCTCTGACCTAAACAATCTGGGGGTGTTAGGCCATACATCCTGAGCTGGAGAACTGCGTCACTGCGAGTGTTGCAGGTAACTCTCCCCGCGCAATGTCACCGGGAAGGGTTTGACTTTTCTCCAGAGATGAATACAGCGGATATCTGTAGCAAAGACCCGCCTCTGGGATCCACGTTCTCCTCCGCTCCTAATTTAGAGTCTGACATCAACGCGAACGCCTGCAGGCCCGTGTATGAGAACGGGAAAGACCACAATGTCAACCTCCAGAGCGCAGCGCTGCGGGGGGCCAGCGACCCCAGCTCGTACCCCTCCACCGAGTACCAGGGGCTGGCCCGCCGCAGGTTCATCCGCCGGAGTTTGTGGGTGTCGGAGCCAGACGAGCCCGCCGTGGACACCGCCGAGTTCATCAGCAGCAGCCCGGCGCTCAGCATCGACCTGCGCTCCATCGTCGACAGGAGAAGCCGCACCCGCGCGCTGCACGGAACCTGCCTCCTCCTGGAGACCTCCCGCACCGGGAGCCCGGCGGATCCGAAGGGGAGCGCGGAGACCGCGAGCGCAGAGGAAAGGAAATCCGACCGCCAGAGCGAGTCCGAGCAGGAGGCGGCGCCCGCAGATGTTACAGGTAAAGCTGGCAGCGACGAGAACGAAGAGGAGCCAGGGATGAAGGCGGTGTCCACCTCACCCGGAGGGCGCTTCCTCAAGTTCGACATCGAGCTGGGAAGAGGGTCTTTCAAGACGGTCTACAAAGGTCTGGACACCGACACCTGGGTGGAGGTAGCGTGGTGCGAGCTGCAGGTTGGTTGTGGTTCCGGTGTTTGTCTTTTGGAAAAAAGTTTAAGCCTTTATTTTTTCTGTTGATGGTAACAAAAACCTAAAACCAGTCGGCTCCAAAAAGGAGTGATCCGCTTGACCAATCAATAAGGATGTTTTCATCACAAATGTTAGCCATGTGCCACGATGTTGCTGGAGCCTATCCCCGCTTGATGGGGTGGCAGGCAGGGCGACGTGCACAAACGTTCTGGTTAGCGTCCACCTGCCTTCAGCTGGTCCATAAACATCAGATCAGCTAAAGGAGCCTTTTTACCATTCAAACTGAGTCAGCAGGTCATTTTCAAAACACGGTCATGAGCTACAAACTAACTGATCAGCTGTGATGTGTTTTCATTTCCCTTTAGTGTTATTATTATGGCTGACGGCCTGGAATGGACGGAGTAACTCGTGAGTCAAACATTTTCAGACTCCAGCAGCTGAACTGCTTTAGTGCCAGCGTCAGCCTGCTGCATCTGCACCGCTAATCTGTGCGCGTGATAATCTAACGATTAGCGTGGATGCTATTCCATGTGATTCACAGATTAGTCTGCAGACAGCCCGGTAGACACCGGATGCCCTTTCAGAATGTGACGAGCTGCGCCGCACAAATGTGATGAAGCTCCACGGAGATGTAAAGTCCTCAATGAAACTTCAGCAAGTCAATTCAGAAAAAAACACGCGGGCTAAAACACAGAGTCCACAATTTAAAGGATTCCTGTTTGGAGTTTTGTAAATGAGTAAAAAAACGAGGGAAAGTCAAATGTTTGTTAAGCTTGAAGCATTACTTGATGGCACAGCTCCAGACAGGTTGTCTTTGCAGAATCCAGGCTTGCTGCGTCAGGCTCAAGGGAACAACGGACAAAAATGGAAGCCCCTACTAAATCACTTTCCGACTCTGCAGGGTTTAATCAGCATTACGTTTTGTTTGTCTTACGCCTTCAATCAGCAATAGCACAGATTTCCAAACGACAGGAGAATTTCTGGAAAACATCAACCCTTCAAAATAAATCCCACAAAGACTTTATGAGAAACAAAAAAACAACATTTTGACATGTATTTATTTCCTGATTATTGCTCAAAAACTGTTATCTCTAAATTGTAGTAAATTATAGTGTTTTGTCAATTAAAACATCTGGGATTCAGATTTTAAGGTGGAGCATTGCATGAGCTGCCTTTCTGTGGAGTGCAGACTGCTTCTTAAGGCAGATCTAGTCATGATTCAACCGTTCTGTCCCTGAAGATAAGGCCATGCCCTTCACTGTGTCTGTGCGTCTGGCTCACCAAAAAAAAAGCCGCTGTAATGCAAAGGCGGCGACTCTGCTGTCAGCGTGGCCGACTGAGCGCGCCCCTGTGAGGAGGATGAGACAGCAGAAAACATGCTCATCCAGGAATGCAATGTGAAGAGCTTTGGATCATCGGGAAAATTCCTTCCACGTCTGGTTAGCTATTCAGCTGTTGATGATGAGTGAAATTAGTTAAATGAAATTAAGAAGCCATCCATGCAGAATCTCATTTCTGACTGCTGCTTCATCCTTATTTGTCTTGTCTGGTGACTCACTAATTAATATGTAACACAGGCTTTTACCCCTGTGGTAACACCACAGGGGTAAAAGCCTGGAATCTTGCTGATGCGGTCCTCTGCCGCAGGACACAGACCAGAGCGGGAAAGACAGAGTTCAGCTGAGGACAGTGCAAGATGAGCCACTCTTTTTACGAAGAAACAACAAAGCCTTTCTCTTATGACATTGCATATTATGTGAGGCTTATATGTTATGTCAGTACTCTAAATCAGGTTATGCATTGCAAAATGATATCTCAGTGTGGCAGTTTTGAGCTGCACGATATGAGAAAAACTTGCAATATTAGTGATCAATATTGTGATGACGATGTAACTTGGGATACATGAACAAATAGCTAAACACCTAAAAACATAATTTCCATTTTACTGCAACAGTTTAATATCATTAAGAGTCAACGTACCTTAAATTACACTCCAAATGACCCTCATCTACATAGGAGGCAAACATCTAACATCAAAGGAGTCCAACCGATTGGTCAAATGCATACATGGATTTATTTGATTTGTTAAATACTTCAAGCTGCAATACGATGGTTTTAGCACATTTAAGGTAACCATTTATTGCGATTTTCGCCAACTTTTGCGATATGGATATTGCACAGCTTGATATCGCGACAACGATAAATACAATGATAAATAAAGACAGTAGAAATCCTTTTCTTTTGAGTAGAAACAGTAAAACAGAGTGCACATGAAGGTAAGCTGCACCGTTCCAGACTATTATGAAGGTTGCTTAACAGAGACAGGATGTCATCAAATATGTATTAGCCTGTGTCTGAAGTATCTCATGTTAGTCAACAATCAATGCCTTAGTCATACATACGCTTTACTGTAGCTCACAGTAAAAAAGAAAATAAAAGAACTGACCTGCTGTGTTCTTTGACACACAGCAGAAAAGAAAAAAACCCTGGTTGTGACAGTTTTGCTGGATCCTTTTGGTTGTATCTTCTTTGCTGACTGCAGAGAAACAGCAATGTGGCGGTTGTTTGCCGTCACCTTTATTACGTCTTTTTTTACAACAGTCCTTCAGGGAAGCCACAGCCAAAACATTGAACTTGTATGTGCACATTTGCATGATTGTTCTCATGTTAGCTGGTTAATGCTGCTGAGCACGTGTGCGGTAATAAACAAATACCTGTTTTAGTGTGACTCTGGAAAGCAGAGAGTAAAGGGTCCAGAACCCCATGCTTTTCCCTCCTAAAATGCCAAAGCTGTGTTGACTCCAAACATGAGCCTCCAGCAAACTATCAGAACCCAGAAGGCCTGCTGTAGCTTTACTGATACACTTTTAAAAAGGAAAAACTTAAAAAATCACGATCAGCCTGTCACAACCTTTTCAAATATTGATGCTGTCTACTGGAAAAGCTAAAAAATGATCTGTTTTCTTTTTCTTAGGAACGAAAGCTGTCCAAAGTTGAGAGGCAGAGATTCAAGGAGGAGGCCGAAATGCTGAAGGCTCTGCAACACCCCAACATTGTTCGCTTTTATGACTTCTGGGAATCTCCTGTGAAAGGAAAGAAGTGCATTGTTCTGGTGACGGAGTTAATGACCTCAGGGACACTGAAAACGTGAGCATCAGCATTGACTTTTTCACAAAAATATCTATTATTATTGCATTTTATGAACCTAATCCACTTCTTTACTCATTCAAATGTAGAAACAATAGTAAGTTATCTTTTAATATTTATCCTATATGTATAATGCATATTTAGCGAATTGTACTTGGTTCTTCATGACAAAATATAACAAAAACAGTCAAAAAAATGTAGGGACAATGTAATGCTGCTTTTTATTTTAGAGTAAAAAGTAACTATACTTAAAGTCATTGCCAAGGAAGACATGCCTGAATGAACTGGAAGTATCATATTGGTTTTTATTTACTCTGTCCTTAAAGATTTACTCCAAAGAAAAGGAATATTTAGTGTTTTAGATTTTTTCTTGTGCCATTTTTCTGAGGATGATGGACATATGTAAAGAAAATTAAGCTCAGATTTGCATTTCTGAGTATTTCTTTATTCAATTGTGGCGAATCAGGATCAGATGAGACAATGCAAAGGATATAGTGGTTATGGGCAAACTACAATCGACGGGCCACAAGCTCCGTGCTCTGCTCCATTCTGATGCATCCACTTCCAGATTCATGTAAACTTTGTTTTCCTCCTCTAGATAGCTACATTATCTCACCATTTTATGTACACTGGTAGTGTTAAAGAAACTATATCATCCAAAATAAACTCTTTGATCTTTTCAGTGGATTATAATGTTAATTCCTTACAAAACACAACCCCAAAGGGATATTTTGATCCGTTAACACATTTCAGAGTATTCTCTAAAAACCTGCTCTCTGAGCACCAGCCCCTCCCAATCTACAAAACTGAGCGGGTTCTTACAAGCTGACATAGATAAATGAGGGACCGCCCCTTCCAGGAAGAGTCTGCGCTGTCAGCCCCGCCCACAGGCTAACACACACGCCCACTTTCTCCACAGAGCTAGCTGTGATCAGAAAAAACGCTTTCCTTTTATATCCACAACACGCACATCCATCTTTGCAAAAAGTTGGATGTTGTTTATTTTCTTGGGGGAAACCCAGACACGCTGCCGAGGCCGGCTATAGGCTGACGTCATGAAATGGGCGGCACCCAAAAGGAGAGAAAGGTGGAGCCTCAGAGATCGAGTCGTCTTACTTCTTGGCAGGAAAATGAGCTGCAAAAATAACTAAAATTTCATTAAAAAAAGTTCTCTAGTATGCCAAAGGTAATATATGATCACATATACTTAGGAAAAGCAGAATATAGACCTTTTTAGTTTAGTGGGAGGGGTTGTAAGCCAGCAGGAGAGCGCGTAACACAGATAGCTCAGTTATGGGTGACAGGAAGAGGGGACGGGCTTGCTCAGTGCCAACAGTCCTGCCTACAACTCAGAGGAGAATTTCTAACGCTCTGCAGAAACTACATCCTAGAAAATGATGAAGGTTTTGGATTTAGCCTAAAAACGGCATCATCCTAAAGTCCACTGCTTTGAAAAATGAACAAAGATGATCACAGTGGGACTTTAAAGAAACCTCTGCCGGATTGAGGACATTTCAAAAGGATTTTTTCTTTCTTCCTGCAGGTATCTGAAGCGGTTTAAGGTCATGAAGCCCAAAGTTCTCAGGAGCTGGTGCCGGCAGATTCTCAAAGGCCTCCACTTCCTCCACACCAGGACCCCTCCCATCATTCACCGAGACCTGAAGTGTGACAACATCTTCATCACTGGTCCTACGGGTTCTGTCAAAATTGGAGACCTGGGCCTGGCGACACTGAAGAGGGCCTCTTTTGCCAAAAGTGTCATTGGTTAGTGATCAGTTATACATTTGGAGTCTGGTGTGTGTTTCTTCCAAGTCAGAAACCACCAGGTGTGTGCACTGTCATGAATAATGTTGCTTGAATATTGATATGAGCAAAAAAAAAAACAACAACATTTTGGTCTCTTCGTGGATGTTACCATGCAAATCAAAAGCAGGCTCCAGGATGAAATATCTGGCCATTTCCTCTGGGAAAATGTGTTCCTTCTCTTCCAACACAGTGTTTTGCTAGATCCTGCAAAAATCTATTAAGGAGAATAAGACAATAGTTAATTGCTGTCTATGGGGCTGATGAGGGAAGCTGTTCCAGCAAACACATGAATGGGCCCCACACAGTTCATCAGTGGGCTAATGGGTTAACATTGGGGATGGGCTGAAAATAAGACTAAATTTGAGTCCTATGTGAATTCAGTAACATGTTATGAAAGAAGATGGGAGCCATAAGAGATATGATTGAGTAAATTAGCCACATGGCTTCATGGAATTATCCCAGCTGAGCTCCACTTCAGTCACAGAGTCAGACCCACTTTAAAGTCTCAGGTGGGGCTGCCAAGAAACCTGCAGATAAACCATTCCTGAAGCCCAATAGTCAGACTGGATAGAGCTCATATTGACATGCTGGCTGAGATTGAGGTTTTTCTTCATTTGAAATCTTACATTGTTTTGCATTGTTTTCTAAATTTAATTTTGTGCTTTTAACATGGGTTATGAATTTTCTTTAAACATGAGTCTAAAAACCTTTAATAATAATATAATAAAAACCTCAACTACCGGTAGTCTTTGTAAGGAGACTTCAACAATTGGGGAACAGACTTCCACACTCTGGACAGGTGACTGTAAAGTTCATTATTGCTTTCTGTTGCAATTTCTCAGGAACCCCAGAGTTCATGGCCCCAGAGATGTATGAGGAGCACTACGACGAGTCTGTGGATGTCTACGCCTTTGGGATGTGCATGTTAGAAATGGCCACCTCAGAATACCCCTACTCTGAGTGTCAAAACGCTGCTCAAATCTACCGCAAAGTTACCAGCGTAAGTTTGTTTTCGAAGCTGCTGAGAGCTTTTTTTTGATCGGATGTATTTAAAATTACCATTAGAAACTAAAATGAAAAACTTATGATAATTTTTGTTATTGCTTTATTATGCTAGCTAAATTTCTGTTTTTGGTCATTTACACATCATTTACACAGTGCCAAAACACAATAGGTAGGTAAAAATACAAAAAAATTACACAAATTAAGGTAAGATTGTGAATTTCACTGCTACATACTTAGTTACATTTATCTGTAATGCGAAGCACCACTGAGCTCTGTTTCTTAAGAACAAGGTGTTTTTCTGGTTGGTGTCTGCATGTCCTGCATGTACCAGTATGTATGTTTTGTCTAAAACATGTATGTTGGTGTTTTACCAGCCAGTGTGTACATGTGCTCAGTGATGCATTGTCTGGAGAACACTGGATTAATCTCAGTTTGCAGAATAGATTGAGGTTAGAGAACATGGATTTGATGCTAAATGCAACAGTAAAAACAGAAAAAAAAGAAAAATTGCAACATCAAAACACAAACCTCTTTGCACAAACTTCTCCATAACTCTCATTTTTAACATCATATTTAGGGGAAAATAGCTTTAAAAAATGATTGTTTCTTATTAGACTGCATACTTTTTTTTAACCTTTTTGGGGGGGCTTTTGTTGTTGACATGCTGTTGAGCTGAAAAAAAACCCGGCCTTGCGTTTCAGGGGGTGAAACCTGCCAGCTACAGTAAAGTCAGTGACCCAGAAATTAAGGAAATAATTGGGGAGTGCATCTGTCACAGGTGGGAGGAAAGGTAAGTGGAGCACGATCACTTTTGAGGCATTATTTATGCTGACCCTCATATCAGCCAGTTTTTTGTTTGGTTTCACTCCATCCGTGTTAAGCCAACGCCAGCAGTGACCTGTCATCCTTCTGTGTGTCGTACATCAGACGTGTTCACTGCAGTGTAGCTGCTCTTTATGTGTTTCCTGCAGATACTCCATCAAGGACCTCCTAAATCATGCCTACTTTGCAGAGGACACTGGTGTCAGAGTGGAGCTAAACGAAGAAGATGATGGAAAAAAATCCACTATTGCTCTAAAGCTGTGGGTGGAAGATCCTAAAAAGCTGAAGGGGAAATACAAAGAAACCGGAGCCATTGAGTTTACCTTTGACTTGGTGAATGAAGTGCCAGAAGTAGTTGCACAAGAAATGGTAAAAACAAAGCTTTATAGTTTATAATTCTGTTTTTTTTTACACTTTAATGAGTCTGGATGGGTAAAGGTATGAGATTGGGTCAGCAAACTCTTGACCATTGGTATTTTATAAGCCTTCTGCATGTGCTATCCCTGTATTTGCTGTGGGCAGGTTGGATGTCACGGCTCTTTTTGTCCACTGAGCTGTAACCACTGAATACACATTTGTTCTGCGAGTAGCTGTTGAAATGAGTGACTGTCGTGAGTCATCAATATTACTTAACCAGCTCATTTATTAGATCAAATCAGTCAAAAGTACTGTATTAATGATCTACTTCAATCTTAGGATTTTTACTTTCATGCCTTTTAAGAAAATTAAAATGGCTTCATAAGCATTCATATGAAATAAGGTTAAAAATGGGATGATCTTTAAAATGACAAGTATAATTTGACATGTAGAGCCTCTCATCATTCTCCACCATCACCTCTAACCTTCTTGAGTCTGAGCTCACGGCCTTGAACAACCGTGGAGTTATCCTTCCTTTAAAGACCGATTTGAGTGTTTCTGTTTGGTCAAATGTTTGTGAAAGTTAGTCAAGCGTTTGCAACAAACTGCCTATAATGACAAGCTTAAGACATTAACTGTGTTGATTGTATTGAAACCAGAGCATCCAGTTAGTTGATCTTTGCTCTACTGCACAGTCTGATCCAAAAGGGAAAAAAAACAGTTCTTAGTCGTGCAGGAAGACTTTTGACTTGAACGAGGTATTGACTTCCTTCCTGGATTTATTTGAACTGCAGCAACACAATGTTTGTCTGTCTTGTAGATTGAATCGGGATTTTTCCTTGAGTGTGACGTGAAGATTGTTGGGAAGTCCATCAAAGACAGAGTAGCTCTAATCAAATGGAGGAGGGCACGAACCGCTTCAACAAATGGCAACAGCGAGGCAGCTGCAAAGAAGAAGATTCAACCAAGTCTACTGCAGGTGCCCGGCACCATCTTACCCCCGGGGGTCACGTCAACCAATGCAGAGTATGAGGACCAAGAGAGTTTGACCTGCACTGTGCCTGTCGTCGTATCTGCCTCATGTAAGGAAGTTAAAAAAATAACTGAGAGATGTTTTACAATGGTCACATTTTGAGCCTTAGGTTTCTCTTTCACTATAGTTCCAATGACTTGGTACAGAGAGTGAGAAATGCTGATAAATTTCCCACTTTCGTGTGAACGGGTTTCCTTTCTGGCCCTCCTAGGAGCAAATCAAAGACTCGGGTGAAGCAACTGTCCATAAAAACCCTGCTGTTCCAACGGCCGTTCACTGAGGGGCGCTATTGTCAAAAGCAAACTCTGCTTTGAAAGACAAGAGAAGAAATTACAGAAGCGATTCCTCTGACCGTTTTTTATGAAGCAATGGCATTATTAAGGGCTTGCACCTTTAAGCACCTTTGCACTTACGCCTAAAACATTCAGTAATTTGTAATTTGTTTTACTCATAATACATGGCATCCTTTTCCACCTTTGGTCATCTGGATAGTAGGTGGTGTAGTCACATTGATGTTAAAAGCACCAGAGTTCATCTGCAAGTGAGCAGAGACTCACACTTGCGAAAGCCTTTGTCACAGTCTGCAGGCGAAAAATGAGCACAAAATGCCAAAGTTGTAGAACGCTCGGTGAGCCTGTTGAGTGAAAATGTTCATGCACATCTATAGGCATGATGCGGGCGACAGGTCATAGCGAACAGTTATACAACATGTAAGGGTAATAAAGGGTGAAGTTTGTGAGATTGCACGTCGTATAGATTTTTCCTTTTTTGTAACCACCATCAAATCCTGTGCACTGCACAGGAAGCCCATGAGTGGCGTAAAAGTTGTAAGTGCTCGCCCCTTCGGTGCAGCCTGACTGTTAGAATTTAGGTGATTGGATAATCAGAGCCTCGTTCGTGTAGGCATCCTACGGGCATCACATGGGCACTTACGTATGACATGCACACCCTGTGTGCGCAGCATTTGCTCACAGTCAGTAAGGCGCCATTGCTCGCACCTTACTAATGACTAGGATGTTGTATAAAGACACTCTACAATAGCATCCCTCAAACTTGACAAGTGCGAGGAACCTAGATTTGCTTTACGCACGCTGCACAATAAACTTTCTACACGCAAGACAATCATACGTTCCGTTTCCATGACGTCCTTTTAAGGTGTTCGCACAGGAACTGCCACCTACACACACCTCCAATTAAGATGCTGTGACCCTCCACGGGCCTGGACAACCCAAAAACCTGCAGCACCCCTTCGGGTCAACCCTCTGCACTGGTGTGTGTGACTATCACCTAAATGAACAGGACATTTCCTGAAACCGTAAATTGGTGCGCATCAAACCTTTTTGCGTGGTGTAAATATCCGCTAACTGAAAGCATATTCAAACTGCTGACCACTCCATGGTCTTCAGAATGAATGGTCAGCTGACTAAAGGGGAAGTAAACAAAAGATACAGTGCCAGTAGTAAAAAAACAGTCTACTACTAAATTTCCAAGAAATGTAAGTTGAAACCAAATAGGAAAATGTGTCAATGGTCAACAAGACTTGTTTGCTTATTGTTGCTGGTTGTTTTGGGTAATGCACCCTAAAGCAGGCAGGCTTTTTGACTGTGAGTTGTCTCAAGGTGTGCTAGTCCATTCTCAAAAGTGCAGTGTGAAAATATTATACGATTCATTGTTTGAAAGCGCTCTGAAACTGTCAAAAGAGGCATGCGGTCTTAGTGACACCAGTTTTAAAAAATAATTTTGTTTTATCATTTCTGTTAGAGAAACTTGTCTCTAGCTGTCCTTTTTTTCCTCAGAAGATTTATTTGTGAATGACAGTGTTTGTTCCCCAATTGTTCAAGCTGAAAGCGGGATGACCTCTACCATGCAATTGGAGGATCCCAACAATCATCAGAATGGGTCCTACCAGTCGCCTCCAGAACCTCTTTGTGGGGCTCAGATGGTCTGCAGTCCTGCACAGACTGACCCTCTGCAACACCAGGGGCCCTACCAGCAGCTCACAGCACAGGCAACACAGGACAGCTACACGCAACCATCAACCCAGTTGCACCCAGGAGCTTACCAGCAGACCATGGGTCAGCTGCCTCCTGGTGCCTTTTTACAACCATCAACACAACTTCAGCAGGGGCCTTATCAGTGTCAGTCAGTGAGTACATGCTTCCCTTTAGCTTCCAGAACGTCATTTCTCTTCAAGGCATGTCTTTGAACTGTTATGCAGGGTTTTTGTGCCACTAATTTCTTTCTTTGTGCTTTTTTTTTGGATTGACATTCAACCAGCGTCACTATAGCACCCCCTTTATAAGCTACGAGAACCTCCTCATCACAAAGTGTCATAGGCGTGGCAGCACCTCCTTGGTTGAGACGTTACAGTGTAGGACGTGTTCCCTCACTAAGACAGTAAATCAGACTCCTTGCCTCCGCCCTTTACAGGATCTCACTTCTTCAGGCAGCACAGAGAGTAGAGGGCATGCGACAAATTACCTAAACTCCAATGATGCCCAAAATCCTTCATTATCTCCTTTCGTCCCCCTGCATCAACAATCCCCTGATGACTCAGCAAGTCATTCTGATTCACTCCACCCTCCCCTGAATTTTCAATCGCCCTCAATGCAGCGTCTGCATGTCCAGCACAGTCCACAGCCCCACCGCCACCACTGCAAAGCTTGCATGTCTCTCCTTCTCAAGGACAGGAGAAAGGGAGGAGGGTCACTGGGACACACTTTCCCCACTTCCACCCAAATTTCTCCAAGCTCTCCGACATCGCCTCGTCTTTCAAGGTCTCCTTCTGCCAATCTAACGCCCCTTTTACTCTCACATTCTGCCCAAAAACCAGGCAGTCAGGCCACTGCGGTGACTTCACCTCCACGTCTTTCGCCCCCCTCCCAAGTTGCCTTTCCTCCAAATCTGTTTGAAGACGGAGATCTCGGCCTCCTCAACTACTGCCTCCGTCACATTGTCAGTCGCAGAACCAGTTCTCCTACCCTCTCTGACAGAGGGAGTCTTAATCCTCAAATGCACAGTCATGGAGGGAGAACTAAATGCTCAGTGGCTGAGCATACTGATGAGGGCCTGAGCCTGGAAACTCCCTTCAGCTGCACCCCAAATCTGAACAGGAAGCTCCTGTTATCTCCTCTTTACAGCCAAGACAGGCCAGATCCACTGGTATGTTAGACAAGGAAGCTTCCTGTTGGCTAATTGCAGCATAACACCAGTCATCCCTAATGACAACCAGTGCCTGCTTCTGCATTGTCCTTAGTACTAGACAACCTTGTGGTGCAATGTACATTTTAAAAAGCAATAAAGCAAATAGGTGAAACTAGATTTAGTTTTGCAACTGTACCTCATGAATCCCACCCTGCAAATCCTGTTTATGAACAAGATATCTTGATTTGTGGGCTGCACGGTGGCGCAGTGGTTAGCGCTCTTGCCTCACAGCAAGAAGGCCTCCGGTTCAAGTCCCGGCTGGGGGATGTGAAAAACTACATCGACAGGGGGCCTTTCTGTGTGGAGTTTGCATGTTCTCCCCGTGCATGCGTGGGTTCTCTCCAGGGTCTCCGGCTTCCTCCCACCGTCCAAAAACATGCTTCATAGGTTAATTGGCAACTCTAAATTGTCCCTAGGTGTGAGTGTGAGAGTGAATGGATGTGTGATTGAGGATATTCTACCCTGCGACAGACTGGCAACCTGTCCAGGTTGTCCCCTGCCTTCGCCCACAAGTGGCCGGGATAGGCTCCAGCAGCCCTGTGACCCCAAAAGGGAAAAAGCGGTTAAGAAAATGAATGAATGAATATCTTGATTTGTTGGAACACAATCACAGTAAATCCAAGAAGTTGCATTTAATGAACTGGTGTTGCCCTTGTGCTTTTTTCCAGATGGTTTCAGCCCCAGCCCCTCCCGCTCACCAGAGCAGACCGACAGCACAGAGCTTCCCAGCTGCCGCGCCCGCTACGCAGATGCAGCTCGCCGTCCAGCCCGGCCAGGAGCAGGTGCTGCAAGCCGGAGATGCTTACAACATTCACAGAAAAATGAAGAATTAGAAAAAGAAAATTCGCTTTTTTTTTGTTTGACAGTGTTAGAGAAACGGCTAAAAAACAAAATGCAACTGCAACTATATATCTGCCTACATAAGTGCATGAGAATGTTCATTCTGGCATTTGTTTCCCATATCTCTTTACCTGTTTTAGTCCCATCTCCAGCCAGCTCCTGCTTCATCACAGGTAGATTCTTACTCTACAGTCACATAACAACGATCTTATGCCTTAGTCACAACTGCCCCTACAGGTGCGACAGGAAAGGTGTGGACAAAAAGTGGGCAATTCTGTATGGGGCACCTAGGTGACTCACATGAAATTGAACTCAGAAACTACACTTAACACGTAAGGATCAAATAGGTGAAATGCAGGCATGTTGTACAGATTTTTCATCTTTTCAGACAACCATAAACCCTGCGCAGTGTGCAAGGAGTCCCTTAGTGCTGTTAAAGTGGTGTCTGCTTGTTGCGTGGGCCTTGTGCCCGGTCTAATTGTTAGTGGAGCTCGTTATTAAAATAATCCTGCATTTTGTGGTAAAAGTGTCAGATTTGGCGAATATATTAGAATGTAGTGTGTATTGGCATCCTACAGACGTCCTTTGGGCATTTACGCATCAGAGGTACACTCCGTGTCTGTGGCACTTCCTCGTGGTCAGTAAGGAGCCAGGGCACGCATCTCACAAATGGCTTATTCCTTGTGCTATCTTGTGGGGTCCAGATGACCCCACCCTTACATTGACGTGTTCTCCCTACCATGACAAAGGTGGATAAAGGTGGAAAGATTTCATGTAATCCATGGACACCAGTGAAGATCACAAATCATTGAAGAGAAAAGGTTCAGCACACTGTCTAGTGGGGTCCAGATGACCCCACTCCCAACATTAACGTTGCCTTGGAGGCCTTGGAGGCATGTTAATGTTGGGAGTGGGTCATCTGGACCCCACAAGATAGCACAAGGGTTAAAGAGCACCTTAGGACGGCATCATCCTTATATCAAAATTGCATGTTACATACATTATCCTTAAATACTTAGCACACACAATTATGACACGTTCCGTTTTCATGACGTCCCTTAAGGTAGCCACCTGAGCATCAGAAGAACTGCAGAATATACTGTGCTCACCTTAAGATGCAGCCACTGCTCTCCTCTGCGGCACCTCCACGGGCCCGGATAATCCAAAAACCCCCGTACGGGTACATGTGACTAAGGCATAAACTGCATCTGTTTATCGTCAAAGACGTTTAGCTCTTACCATGTTAAAATCTGCTTTTAAATTATTGTTTTTTTCAAAGTGGAACATCCTTACTAACAAAAAAAAGAAAATACAAACGTTCAATTTCCCTCCATAGCTGTTATCTGCTGAGGAGCCAGTATCAACTCTGAGTCCTCCTGATACATCCACCAGTTTTCCACAGTCTGTCTCCAGTGGTCCTCGCCCACTCCTGCCTCTGCAGATCAACACACAGGTGTGTTGTTGTAGCAGTGAAACAAAAATACATCTAAAAAAAGAGTGGTTTTTGAAAACGATGAGGTGACAGCCTCCCCTAACATGTTGATGAGCGTCACATTGCAGGGTTTGGTACAACGGGCCTGTGTGAATGTCATCTCTATCGACTGGCTGACTTTGTTCGTTTTATTTCATTTTTCCCCTTTTCCTTCCCAGTTTACTTCACCATATCCTCTTTTTCAAACTGAGGCTCACATGGCCTCTCCCTTCTCCCCAGCCTCTTTGCCATCTGCCTATAGAACCACCAACCATCCTGTGTGTAGCTCCTACTACACACCTTCACACCAACTTCCATCCCTTCCCCTGACCCCTTACGCTGCCCTCCCATCTGTGCCTTCTTCTCTTGGCACTCCTCAGACTCCTCTGTCTACTCCACAATACATGGCATTCCCTGGTCCACTTCATGCCATGGCCAGGTCCTCTGCTGTGCCTCATCAGCAGCGTGACCTTCCTACACCTCAACAAAACCTCGGTAGCTTCTATACCCCCCATTCCACCTTACCTCTCTCTCAGGTGCAAACCACCCCATTCCCTGCCCCCATCCCTGAGCAGGAACTGGCTGACCAGCCTGTCCAGGTGAATATTTGACTCAGATTTCCCTGTATTGGTTCGGTCTTGAGAGATCTATAAAACTAAGGTGGCAATGTCTCCGTAAAGTCGATGTGCTGCATGCAGAGCATGCAACTAGAAATTTAGACGTAAACAAATTTTCCCCCCAGATTTCTTCATGTGTTGTTTTCTTTCACAGGTTCCTGCCTCGCAGGGGACTCTTAGAGATGATCAGCTTTCAGCTACAGTGGGCCCAGTCTTGCCTGCTGGTCAGTCTCCGGTCAGGGGAGGTGCAGATGAAGAAACGCTGTCCATCAACCTGTCTGTAGCTCCGGCCTCATTTTCCTCCGCAGTCCCTGCACCAGCTACAGTCTCGGCTTCAGCTGCAGCCCAGGTGGGACATCAGGCTCCATCACAACCTCCAACTCTGACACAAGCACAAAACCAACCCCTGAGTCCAGTGTCAGCTCAAGCTGCCACCTGCTCTCAAACTCCAACTTCGACGGCAGTACAAGCTTCGGCAACAGCTCAGGCACGAGTGTCTGAACCCAGTCTTACTATTGAATTAACAATGGTTTCCTCCACAAACTCAGACGCACCATCCACCAGTGGTAAACCTCAAATCCCCGCCCCACCTGCAGTCCCCACCCCTGCCACTCACCCGGTGTCAGTCCAGTCTGCAGCTCCCGTTACAGCTTCAGTCGCACCCAAACCGCAGCCTGCTGGCATCCAGACAGCAATGTCAGCTCCTCAGTCTGCCTCCTTGGCTAACACTCAGCAAAACACAGAGCCAGCTGCTTCAGCCACCTTTCAACAAGACTCTTGTGTCGAGGTATGGATGTCGTCCAAGTGTTTCCATCAGGACTGTTTAAAAAGAAAAATCTCTGGAGAAGGGCCATACTTAAAATTTTAGTTTGGGACAATTGCTTTTATTACCATAATATAAAATAATGTGAATAGGACCCCAGACAAACTGAGCATCTATCATTTTAAAGCGTCACAAAAATTTGTCAAAAACACAAGTCAAAAAGAAAAGATCTAACCCAGTTAGTTTCTGGCATTATCACTGCTTTAAGCTCTTGTGGGTCAACTTTGGCCATTTTCTAACAGTATAATATTAACTGTTGTAGATATCTTTAGTACAGTTTTACTTTATTTTCACCAGATTTAGTATTATTATAGTTTGTGTCTTGCACGGTCATGGTGCCGTGGCTCTAAAGGCTTCAGGAAACAGGAGTTTGGGGTTCATTAACTGTTTAGGGGTATGCTGCTATTGTATTGCAGCAGGTATGCAGCAGATTTAAAATATTTACACAAGAGATTTCATTTTTTTCTCTTTTACCACAAAGTTTGGGATAAATCACAAGTTTATTTTAAGACAGTAATGCATTTTGTTGTCCAAAAAGTAGTTTGTAGGTACGATAATTATTAATTTAAAGAAAAGAATGAAAAAAATGTTAAAATATAAAGTTCAAACTTTGACAAAGTTGAAATAAGTGTTTTACATTTCACATGTTTTCAGGATCTACCTCGTGACAAATCTGTATCACTGTCCAGTTATACCTATGACAGGTGTGCGGACATTTTAAAAATTAAAAATTAATTTTTAAAATGTAAAGCCATTCGGAGGTTAACGATGTATTTAAATGCTTTAGTGTCAACTCTGATGTGGCTTCTGGGAAGGAAACAAGTGATGGGTATGAAAGCTTGGCAGGCGGGAACAAGGGGGATGGAAAGCCAAGAAAACACCATCGCAAGTCTGCACGCACACGTTCAAGGCAGGAAAAGACCAGCAAGCCCAAACTGAGCATGCTCAATGTGAGTCATGTCGTCGTGTTCGAAAAACACAACACAATTTAAATTCAGACTGTTCTACAGAGTGTCTTAATGTTGAGTATAAAAGCTGCCTCCCTTCAAACTCAGGTCTGCAACACAGGCGACAAAATGGTGGAATGCCAGCTGGAGACTCACAATCACAAAATGGTGACGTTTAAATTCGATCTGGATGGAGATGCTCCTGAGGAAATTGCAACTTACATGGTTTGTTTGGACATTCAGACATACTTCCTGAGGTTTTTTTTTTGCCGCGCCCTAAAACCTGACGTTTGCAGGTAGAAAATGGCTTCATCCTGTTGTTAGAGAAGGAGCTTTTTATTGATCAGCTAAAGGACATCGTGGACAAAGCTGAAGACGTGCTGAATGAAGACACTGAGGGGGAAAAAGCCACAGCTTTGAGTTGTAGCCCTCTCCAAAGCCAAATGTCTGAGGGACTCGCCGGCGAGGTACAGGAATCTCTGAAAAACCTTTGAACAATGAGTGCAAATCCGGACAAATTCTAACATTTGTGAATGTCTCCATAGAATTATCAGCCTGGAGCACCTCAGCCGGTTTATCAGCAAAATGGTAAGCCATCAAAAATATCCATATGCTTGGTTATTAAATACTTACATCACTCTTTTGTGGGCGTTTGTGATTCTTCTTGTATTTCTTCATACAGGAAAGAGGTGGTTTATAATTTGTCCAGTGGAGGAGACACCCACGCCCAATTTGGACACACCTTCTGATGGGACAGCGACACAGTCACCTGGGAGCTCTGCCACCACCCAGCCTGGTGACAGCGTCACTGCAAAGCCCTCCACCTCCAGAGGTGAGCTGGTCCTTACATGTATCAGTCAACGTCGGAATGAAGTGTTTAGCCTTGAAGATGAAACTCTCACAAACTGAAGAAGCCGCAGGATTTAATTTGTTCTTTTTGTCTTTGCCTTTGTGCAGAGGACGGATCTTCGTCCACCATGTCTGGGGGAAGTGGAGGATGTTCCTTTGATATTTATGCTTTCTGTAGTCCCCCAATAACATCCAACATGGACCCACTTCTCCTAGCCACTCTGTCTCCTCCCGTGTCTGCACCCCCAACCCTCCTGTCAATGTCGGCAGTGGACTCTGCAGGGAGCTCAGGACATCCCAGCTTCCATCAAGCCCAGCCGTCCAGAGCTCAAACGTTACCTCCATCCCCCCCAAATACATCCCTACCTGGAGAGCATTCCCAGAGATCCCCTCCGGACTCCATCTCGCCTGTTCGTGCGCCTCAGCACATGCCAGATTTGACACTTCCCGTTTCCCTGGCTGACGAGGTGCCCTGCTGCCCGCTCGTCATGCCCCTGTCTTTGGATGTAGGTTCTTCACAGGCAGGTTCTCCTGTCACTCCTCTTCCTTTGCAGGAGCCGAGCTCAGCCAAAGAACCAGCTCCCGTCTGCTATACTCCAGTGGCCCGCGGCGAGCGGGTCGTCCTTCATCAGCCTTTTTCTGCTGTGGGGGGGGCAAAAGTGTCATCACTGCCTCAGAGCCCCGCGCCGTCCCAACACGGCGCAGGGCCCAGCGAGTCGGACAACGAAGGGAGGCTTGGCCGCGGGGGCTTTGTGGACAGCACCATCAAAACTCTGGATGAAAAACTGAGGAATCTGCTCTACCAGGAATACGCCCCCATGTATCCTTCCGGAAGTGCCGCAGAGACTCCGGGGTCTGGGACAGAGTACATCCAGTCTCCTCCTGGTCCGGACAGCGCTGCCGGAGGGTCCGGAAACAGCACCCCCGGGCCCATAGGGGAGGGGCGCTACAGGGCGGGAGAACAGCTGGTAATTGCTTCACACAACTGTGTAAATGTTGAAAAGGATTTCCACTTCTACCGCTAAAAGAACTATTTGGTCCAGTTGCTTACAGACCAGAACCCAGCCAGAGCCACAGTGTTCCACTAACAGTTCAAAAGATATATGTTTTTGTGGCTAACAGAGTTATTATATGTTTCTATGTACCGGTATTGCAATTTTCGTTTAGTTTTGACAGCAGCACCCACGAGTTCCTTTCAAAATCATATGATTTACTTGCAATAATAATTATCATGCAATGCCCATTCACTCTGACTTTTGATCTGGGGTTTTTATACAATAGTCTGAACCAATTCTACAAACTTCTCCCCTAAGCCCATTTCCACTATTGTGCATTCCAGGTATTTCCAATCCACCTGGTCAAAACCTTTTCAGCATCTAAACTGAGAAGCATAGATGGTTGGGATCTTTTTGCCATTAGTGATTGTAGATTGAGAACTGTCCTAACATTGTTTGTTCCTTGACAACCTAGATTAATACCAGTCTGATCTGGATCTCTAAGTTTCTTAATGTATTTCTGTATCCGGGTGGCTGGGATGGATGTTAGTATTTTATAATACCCACACAGAAGACTGATCGGGCGGTAACACTGTGGTGGATCTTTTCCCTCCTTGTGTGAAACCGTAATCATAGCTTCAGACCATGACCCTTGGCGGGCTCGCGGAATCTAAAGCATAGTTATAAAGTTTACATAGTATGGGAGTCAGTTCGTTTATATATATTTTATAGAATTCGCCTGCAAACCCATCTGTTCCAGGTGACTTGTTTTGTTTTAATTTGCCTATTGTTACTCTAATTTCTTCTTCTCCAATTGGTTCTGTCAATCTAGAGGCCTCTTCAAGTGTTAATTTGGTCATTGATATTTTGTCCAAAAACTCCTAGATTTTCTTTTTTTTTTTACCTCTTAAGACTTGGTTTTTATATAGTTGTTCATAATATTTTGCAAACGTTCCCGTGGTCATTTTTTTAAGTATGTAATTTTTAATACTCTATTTTTCCTTTTGCTTTTATAGTCGTCATAATTTCTGAAACAATAAACTTGCCTTAGCTAATTTTGCATGAGAGGTTCTTCCCGCAAGTTTTAACATTGATTCCAGCAGCTTCCACAGGTATTCAGATTATTTAAATCTTTTGGAGGTGCTGGTCTCTCTTTTTAAGCAAACTACCTTGAGGTTTTAAAAAGGATTTCAACCTGGTACAATTTCCTGCTGAAACGCATGTAAATATTTCTGGGTTATTTTGAAATAAATGTAATTTCTAGATACAGGCAATTTTGACAAATCTGCATTTATTCAAAGCTGTGATATGATTTCTATGCAATTGGTAAAACATTTCTTGGATAATTCTTGATCTGAAAAGGATGTTTTGTTTTTTTCTATTTGGTGGATTCATCTCCTTTAGCCTCAAATTCCAGAGAGAATGGATAGTTTGAGCACACTTAGCGACTCAGCTGTGTGTGGTATGTACTGCATGGGCTACTAAGTAATCCACATAAATTCTTTGGAATAATAATAATTAGGTTAAAACATGTTAGTATATCAACACGTTTGTATTTATCCCTGCAGCTTCTCTGTCAAGAAGATACTTTCCTCACTCTGCTTCGTGTTCTGGAGCAAGAGATCGATTTAAGGTACGAAAGATATTTGTGTTTTATCATGAAAGAATATTTCTTTATTTTAAATGTTGAAGTGAGGGGTTAGTTAATCAAAAACAGAGCTGTCTCATGCCATGTGACAACAGTGCCGTTTAATTGTAGTGGTGCTTCTTTGTATTCATACCTTCTGGTAAAACCTCCATCATTTCAGTCAAATCATTTTAAAAGGGTTCATGGTTAAGTAGATAATAAATTAACTTTTTTTTAATTTCCTTTATTTTTTTAATAAACGTTTTATTATTTTGAATATTCGCTTCTAGGTGAATTGTTAAAGTGAAGGGTTTTCTTGTCTGTTTTACTTTGTTCAAGCTTCAGAATTACCATTATGCATTTTTCACAACTACATTTTTTATTTTGGAAGGGTTTAATTTCAAATAGGCAAATAATATGATGCTTATTTTAAAACAGGTTACGTTTAAATCCTAATTAAAAGACCCACTCCTATGAAAAAAATTTTGTTTGTTTGTTTTAACATGTTCTTGTAGCATTTTTCTGATGACGAAGGAAATGTATAAAAAACTGAGCTTAAAATAGCATTTGGGAAGTATTTTTTCATTCAAATTGTTGGAAATAAAGAAATTCTCAACAATTTTTGGTCATTTTCAAACGGCTGAAAATGGCATAACCATAATTAAAAGAGCACTGGAAACGCCTTTGAAATGGATCAAAAGATGATTGGAGTGGGACCTTAAAAAGGACGCAGTTTGTTTTTTTATGGAACTTTAAATCTGTCATGATCTGCTTGGCGGAACAGACCCAGACGCTGGAAACCGTAAAGAAACACAGGAGAGTTAGATGGCGAATAAAGGAATTTATTTTCCTGGACGAGGATCCGAGGGTGAGTATATTGGAGATTGTCCGACAGCGACAATCTCCAATATACTTATGGCTTGGAGTTGTGGCGTGGCTTGAGGATCTTGACTTGGCTGGAGTTGTGGCTGGAGGCTAGGATAGCAGGTGAGGATCAGACTTCTATTGAGGAGGAAAGACCTAGCACTCGTGGTAATTAGTCCTGTAGATGAGGCAGAGAAGCAAGGTTAACATAAAACTTGAGTACGAGAGCATAGACTCAAAACAAATGACCAGGCTAAGCACCATAAGGGGCAACGAACTGGCGATGAATGCTGGAGCTGGATCTCCTTGATAAGGCTGGCAGGTGATGAGATGAGTGCCCACAGCTGGGTCCTATCAGGAAAGCATAGCAGAGAGGGGAGGGGGAGGACAGACTGCCAGAGGCATAATAACAGTACCCCCCCTCAACGACCGCCGCTGGGTGGTCCAGGGCAGCGATTGGGATGAGGCTGGTAGAAGTCCTCGATGAGGGCAGGATCCAGGATGAGGGAACGGGAGCCAAGACCGTTCCTCAGGACTGTAACCCTCCCAGTCCACCAAGAAATGGAAACCCCGACCCCAGCGCCGAACATCCAACACCCGGCTGACAGTGAAGGCCGGGGCAGGGTCGATGATACAGGCGAGAGGAGAGGAAGCGGACGATGGGCAAAGAGGACTTTCCTGAACAGGTTTGATCTGGGAAATGTGGAATGACGGGTATATCTTGAGGGCAGCCGGTAGCCGTAGGCGGACACAGGAGGGATTGATTATCCTCTCGATGACGTACGGTCCGATGAATCAAGGAGCGAGTTTACGGAAGGCAGCCTGGACAGGGATGTTCCGTGACGAGAGCCAAACCCTCTGACCAAGCTGGTAAGCGGGCCCCACCACACTGTGACGATTTGCAATGCGGCCGTTGCTCTCCTTGGTGCGCAGGAGACATGCCCTGAGGACCGTGGTCAGATACAATATCCGCAGGAATGCCATGGTGGTGGAAAACGTGATGGATCAGAATATCAGCTTTTCCCGTGGCTGTGGGTAACTGAGGAAGTGGTATGAAACGAGCTGATTTAGAAAACCGGTCGATGACTGTGAGTATAACTGTGTTGCCTTGAGAGGGAGGTAGCCCAGCGAAGAAATCTATGGCAATGTGGGACCAAGGTCGACTAGGTATGGGCAGTGGGTATAGTAGTCCAGAAGGTAGAGAGTTTGAAGATTTGGAACGGGCGCAGATGGTGCAGGCAGAGACATACTTCCTGACATCCTTTCCCATAGATGGCCAAAAGAAATGTCGCCGCAGGAGACTTAAGGTTCTGTGAACTCCGGCGTGACAGAAGATGCGTGAAGTGCGTCCCCAAGTGAGTACGTCAGATCTGAGGGACTATGGTACAAACAGAGTTCCATTAAGGCAAGGAGGATGATTAGGTTCCTCACCTTGAGCTTGCTGAACTCTGGTCTCGATGTCCCACGTGAGATTACCCACAATGCAGGTGGGTGAAATGATGGTGGAAGTGGTAGGAGTTTAACTGGAACTGAATTTGCAAGAGAAAGTACCTGGTTTAATGTTACGGCTACCAGGTCTATAGGTGATGGTGAAATTGAATCGATCAAAAAAGAGACACCAGCGTGCTTGACGGGAGTTGAGTTGTTTGTCAGTGTGGAGATAGGCCAGGTCTTTATGGTCAGTCCAAACAATGAATGGTTGTTCCGTCCCCTCCAGCCAGTGGCGCCACTCCTCCAAGACAAGCTTGATAGCCAGTAACTCCCGGTTACCCAAGTCGTAGTTACATTCTGCAGGAGAGAGTTTACTGGAGAAAAAGGCACAAGGCGAGAGGACCGCTCCCACTCCAGAATCGGAGGCGTCCACTTCCACAATGAACTGGCATGTAGGGTCCGACTGGGTAAATATGGGGGCAGTGACAAGGAGTTTTTTTTAGCTATTCAAAGGCAGATTGAGGTTCAGAACTTCATTTGAAGGGTCTGATGCTAGAAGTGAGTTGAGTTAGAGGTGATGCAATGCTGCTGTAATTTCTAATAAAGCGTTGGTAAAAGTTGGCAAAACCCTCTATCTTGGCGGAATCAGATCGAATGCTACCAACCTCAAAAATGGAACCCAGGAAGGGGATCGTGGTTACATGGAATTCACATTTTTCGGCTTTAAAATATAGTGGATTTTCTAGCAATCTTTCAAGTACAAGGCGGACGTGGTTCATGTGTTGAACAGGAGTTTGGGAATAAACGAGAATGTCGCCCAAGTAAACGAACACGAATCGGTTGAGAAAATCTCTAAGGACGTTGTTGACTAGTCGTTGAAAGACAGCGGGAGCGTTAGTAAGGCCAAAGGGCATCACTAAATATTCAAAATTGCCCAAAGGTGTATTGAAGGCAGTCATCCATTCAAGACCCTCCTTAATACTGACAAGATGATAGGCATTACGGAGGTCTAATTTTGAGAAAGTTTGAGCTTCCAGGACGGAATCGAAAATAGAGCTAATCAGAAGGAATGAATATTTGTCCTTGACAGTTATCTGATTTAGTTTGCGATAATCAATACATGGGCGGAGGGTTTTGTCATTCTTCTCATCAAAAAACCCCCCCGCATCAACAGGAGAAGAGGATCGATGGATGTGTCTAGAGGAAAGTGCCATGTAACTCTCCATAGCTGCTTTCTCGGGACCTGACAAATTAAATAGTCTGCCTTTGGGCAGAGTAGCACAGTTTAGCAGTTCTATGAAGCAGTCATATGGTCTATGAGGTGGTAACACCCCAGCCTTAATTTTACTGAAAACAGTCTTTAAATCATGGTAGCTGGAGGGAACTCTAGAAAGGTCAATTTCTTCAGAAGTATTATTAACAGGAAGAGTGACTGATGGAATGGCCGACTGGAGGCAATTAGCCACACAAAAGGAAATCCAGTTAGTGATGCGTTGGTTAATCCAGTCAAACTGTGCATTATGAGCACAGAGCCAAGGTAATCCCAAAATTATGGGTGTCTGACGAGTCTGAGTGATGAAAAATTGTAGGTGCTCTCTGTGGTTACCAGAGGTAATAAGAATAACGGGTTTGGTGCGGTGTGTGATCCGTGAGAGCGGATGACTACCTAATCCAGCAGCCTCGACAGGGGGGTCCAGAGGTTCTGTGGACAGATGCAGTTTAGTAACAAGGTGATGGTCAATAAAACTTTGTTCTGCACCGGAATCAAAGCTTGGAAATTGAAAACCTCAGTTTGAGGACAAAGCTTGACAGGAATATATAAAAAGTTCTTTTCAGTAGATAGTACTGAACTACCCGCCCGCGGCCTGTCTTCTAACGGGGGGTTCTGCCGTTTAAACACAGCTGGCATTGTGAAACTAGGTGAACATGGTTACCACAATAAAAGCAAGTCCCTTCTTCCTTGCGTCTTTTACGTTCTTCTGGAGTTAACATAGAGTGACCAATCTGCATGGGTTCTTCCATAAATTTACCTGTGGAGTCTTGTAATAATTGAGGGGGCGGTTTCAGAGTAGAGATATGTTGAGTTGTGTTAGATAGTTGCTTGTGATTTTGGTGGTTCCGTTCCACCTGCCGTTCCCTGAGGTGAACATCTAAGCACAGAGCTGCGGAGACAAGGTCTTCAAAGATATGAGTTTCAGGTTGGGAGCATAAGTTATCCTTGATGGTTTAATTCAGGGACTGATAGAAAACGTCCTATATCAGGCCAACTGGCTTCTACCACCAAAATACGGAAGTCGATCACATGGTCACTAACGGAATGATTGCGTTGCTTGAGGCTCAGCAAACGACGTGTGGCTTCTTCCTCCTTGCGAGGTTGGTTGAAAACTAACCTGAATTCTCTAATGAAATGATCAAAAGGCAGATGGGAGATGGGGTTGGAAGAGAGAAATGCTTGGGCCCATTGCAAAGCCTTATTTCTGAGAGAATTTACGATTAAAGTGAGTTTACTCTGATCTGTCTGATAGTAACTGGGTGCCTGTTGGAAAATTATTTGACACTGAAGGAGGAAATCTCTGCAAGCATCTACATCACCGTTAAAGGGTTCTGGCTGAAGCCGGAGGTTTTCCTGTGAAGTAGCGGAAGTGGGAGTGGTCATGTTGCTGGAGGTGGAAAGTGAAGCCGTAGCTGTGGAATAAGCAGAGAATTGTCCGGTTATTTCCATCAGGGTTTGTGAAATCCCATCAAGACGTCGAAACAGGTTCTGATGAGCAGAAGCCATCTGAGATAAAGCATTGGGTCTGGAGTTTGGCCAGTTCGTTCTGTCATGATCTTCTTGGCGGAACAGACCCAGACACTGGAACCCGGAAAAAAACACAGGAGAGTTAGATGGCAAATAAAGGAATTTATTTTCCTGGATGAGGATCCGAGGGTGAGTATATGGGAGATTGTCCGATGACGAGATGATACTGGGGTGGCGACCGGGAGTTATGGCTTGGAGTTTTGGCGTGGCTTGAGATCTTGGCGTGGCATGGCTTGAGATCATGGTGTGGCTTGAGGATCTTGACTTGGCTGGAGTCGTGGCGTGGCTGGAGGCTAGGATAGCAGGTGAGTATCAGACTGCTCTTGAGGAGGAAGAACCCAGGTGGACACTCTGGGTAATTAGTCCTGTAGATGAGCAGATGAGTACGAGAGCATAGACTCAAAACAAATGACCAGGCTAAGCACCATAAGGGGCATCGAACTGGTGATGAATGCTGGAGCTGGATCTCCTTAAGGCTGGCAGGTGATGAGATGAGTGTCCACAGCTGGGTCCAATCAGGAAAGCAGAGCAGAGAGGGTAGGGGGAGGAGAGACTGCCAGAGGCACCATGACAAAATATATGCATTTCGAGTTTCTGTGTCTTAGTGTATTTTTGAATGTGTAAAAATTCTGATAAAAAATAATAATGCTTATCAGTTTTTACTGATATTTGAAAGCTTCTTTCGTGCTAAAAACGAGTCCAATGTGCCAAACTGACAACATTATTGAAGACAAACATCTCCCTGTAGAGAAAACAGAAAAGTTGTTTAAACTAAAGCATGGGCTGTGTTTCTGTGAAAACAGTTTTTGTTAGGGGCGATGGTAAATCTGGTTGCAAACTGAGATTTTCTTCCCCCCAAGATAGTAACACTATTTTAAAATTTTCATCATATGGATTTACTTCACTTTTCTGATTTTGTTGAGTTGACATTTTCTTATGTGATTTTTTCTTCTTAAGTAGGGGTTGCTGGTTCACATCTTTCATTATACTACAGGAGATCTCAGTCTCTTGCTCCCTTGTTTGACAGATGATCTCTGTTCCTCCGGAAGTCGCCAACAAACGAGACGTGAAGCAAAGGAGCTGGAGCAGTGTCGCCTCACCCGCTCACCCCCTTGGTTACAGCAGGGAGCACTTCCAGGCAGAGGCCATGGCCACGCACACCACCATCGGCCGCTTCTCTGTGGTGAGCACAGAAGATGATGTCACACAGAGGACACGTTGCAGCCGCTATTCTGCCCCTCCTGACTTTTACCTGGACACGCCACCCTCCTTGACCAAGGGGGAATTCCTTCCTCGTGCTGTGACATCAAACTCGGTTCCTGTGGATGTCACTGTCCACGCTCGCTTCCTGTCCTCGGACTCGGGGGCAGAGAGCAGCCCCGCCAAGCTGGCTCCTTCTACGCAGTCTCAGCAGCCTCGTTCTGAGCGCAGAGGAAGCGACTTGATGAGGAGGGCCATGGCCTTCCTCCGCCGCACCGGTCGCAGCAGCAGCGTGCAGAGTTCCGACTCACCCAGCAGGCATGGAGGCATCCCAGGCTCGGCCTATGCCAGCAGCGATAATGACTCAGAGATGGAGGATTCTGACATCAAGAGGGAATTACAGAGACTAAGGGAAAAGTGAGAATATTCCACTGACTCAAAAAGTTTGTTTTAAATGTAACAACATTTATGTTGTCTTGTATACATTTTCATTGATCCTTTCAGACACCTGAGAGAGATCTCAGAGCTGCAGGCACATCAGAGAGGGGAAGTGGAGCTGCTGTATCGCAGACTTGGCAAAGCTCCTCCTTCGGGTCTTGGTCTCTCACATGTGGCACCGCCTGCAAACCGTAGAAAGAGGTCCAGCAGGCACAGACTAAAGCCTGGAAAACTTCTCAGCCCTCTAGTTCAACAGTTTCGCAATGTCACAACAAAAACCAGCGACTCCAGCAAGTCCAGTGAGCTTCCTAACACCAATTTGACTTTTTAAAAACCAACTATTGCCCACGTCATTCTGATATATGTTGATGTGATCAGGTGTGGTTCCAGCTGCAGGTGAGCCCACGGTGACTTCGAACGGCTCTCCGGCCAAAACAGCTTTCTTCAGTCAAAGCAGGCCGCGGTCATGCACCAGCCACCTCCCCAGCTCGAGCTCGGAGCCCGTGCAGACCCAACAGCCCTGTTCCCTCAAAGGCTCGCTGTCCTCTGACAATATTTACGCTGGACAGCATGGAGATGGCACGGGCACACAACATCCAGCTGGACAAGGTGCAACACACAGCAGCGCTCCTTCCATTAGTCTTTTGATTTTGATGTTCGTGCCTGCTCTCCTTACACTGGCATCTCCTTTCCTTGATTATGCTCTTCTGCAGGATGGTCTAATTATCCTCAACCATCAGAGAGAACGACCTATAAATCCAGTAGCAAGCCACGCGCTAGATTTCTCAGTGGGCCTGTGTCTTTGTCTATCTGTTTGTATCTCCTCTTCCCGCTTACCTTCACTATTTGTTTTTTTATTTTATTCTTAGATTTTTTTCTGTTTCTATTCGCATAATTTTTTTTAATATTGTGTTAAATAGCAAGTTTCTGCTTTGCGTCATCTGCATTACCTCACTTCTAACAAAGTTCTACTTTGCTAGACCCGAGTAGCTTTTTTCTCTGGAAGATGCATTGGGTTAAACATGTTGATAAAAACACAGCCTGACAAAGTCGGTCTAGAAGCTACGCCTAAAACAAGCAGAGCGTTGCCTCATAGTGGCACAGAACCTGAAAATACAAACACATCAAGTGAAATGCTATCATCTTTTACCTAATTTGTCTTTCATGAAGAAAAAGTACTTAAAAGTAAGCAACAAAAATACATTTTTACAGACTAATACTCCTTTAATCAAACCTGCAAGTGGATTTTTTTCTGAAACTATTTTTTGAAAATGTTTGGATTGTTATTAGATTTTGAGGTTTGAATAACCTGATGTGAATATAATCACCGAGCAAAACTTTTGTGCTTTGCCCACTTTGTAACATGAACATGCATGGCAAATACAGCGGAGGAAATATGTTTTTGATTGAGCTGAATTTGTAGGTTTGCCCACTGTAATGAGGGGTGATGGACTTAGGCCCTTAACAACAGAGATGAGTTGAACAGTTTATTGAAAAGGAATTGCAGATCTTAGAGTTGAGCAGGGCTGGATCCGAGAACAGGGTCAAAGCTGTTACCAGAGAGCTGGGGCAGAGCAGAAGCAGAAGATCATCTGGCAGAGGAGTCAACGTTCACTCGTAGGCTGAAACGACCCAATTCTGATTTTTTTCCCCCAATACAACCTGTATCTGATCTTTTCATGACAGTCTGAACGACACAGATCCGAACTTTTTCAAACGCGACCTCCGTCTGAACGGCCAGGCCACATGTATCCTACCCGTACGTCATTGAAACGCTACAAACGTCATTATTCTGCGTTGAAGTAGGCGGAAAAGAGAACATCAACCAATGCAGACGATGCTGCTGAGACCAGTCAGTGGAAGGGAAGCAAGGTCACTGATTTGATTAATATTTGGGGTGACAGCTCTATTCAGGCCAAACCGGGGGGCTCTTATCGCAACTGGGCGGTTTTTGAAAACATTTCCAGCAAAATGGCTGATCTTGGTGTTGAACCTTTCCCGCGATTTTTTTTTTCTTCCACTCCTGTGGTCAGAAGCGCGGGGGACGGAAAGCGGATCCTCCTTCGGGGTTCACTTCCCCGTTCGAACCCTCAGATTCTCCAGAGTGGGACAATAAAGAGTCAGTAGCACTTCTTCTGGGGGAAGCTTTCTTTTATTATCGTTCTCCTTCCTCCCTAACACACAACATGACTGCCCCCGTCTCACTCCCTCCTGCGCTGCACGCGCTCTCTCCTCTCTCTTACACACACACTCGCGCGGCCCCAGCACATACACATCCCCATTCCACAACAGCGGGTGCAGAGGATCCCGGGTCCGATGCCTTCTTAAAATGAGAAGATTGTAATTGTCCTGGCTCCTTTGTGAAAATAAATGTAATAATGCAAAAAGAGCTCTGCTGTTGACATCACTGTTGTTGACATCCATAGTTAACGTTAGCTACTTCCGCAAACAACGCGTGACGTTTTTCGCCGTTGAGTACTCTTCTGCACATGCGGGTCACTTCTGGGTCATTTCACGGTCACACGGGAGATGACAAAAGTTCGCATTTAATTGGAAATGTGAACAGCCTTGCAAAAAAATCGAATTTTTTCAAAAAATCAGAATTGAGCATTAACCCCTGCAGTGTGAACGCAGCCTTGTGGATCTTGGCTGCTTTTATGCTGGACTGAATATGATGAGCTGCAGGTGTGAGGACTGAAATGGAGAAGGGAGGAAAACCTGGGCTGGAATCCGGACGTGACACTCACTTAAAAATAAATTGGCAGTCTGTCATCCTAATAGACCTAGGTCCTGAAGGCAAAACCCTTATTAGCAGCACAGAGGTTAGACATGTTCTATAGTTCATGAGCAGCTTTCTGTACATATTAAGAGGCATTTTGGTCCACTATTCTTCGCAAATAACTTCTAAACCATTAAGATTTAGCAACGGAGCTTCAGCTCTCTCCATAGGTTTTCTATAGGACTGAGGTCCAGAGACTGGCTGGACCACTCCGTGACCTGATATGCGTGTACCTCGTCTCTGCTCCTGCTCCTACACTTGGTTGTGGACTATGCCTCTGACTCGTCTTGGGCCCCCAGCCGTCCCCCAACTCATCTGGATGAAGTCCAACTGCTGGACTATTTAAACATGTAGTTGTAGGGTTAGATGAGCTAATTCTTCTCTAAGATTTCTGATACCCCTGTGACAGACTAGCAAACTGTCCAGGGTGTACCCTGCCTTTTCCCACAAGTGGCCGGGATAGGCTCCGGCAGCCCTGTGACCCCGAAAGGGATAAAACGGCAGAAGATGAATGAATGAATGAATGAATGAATGAATGAATGAATGAATGAATGAATGAATGAGTCAATGAGTCAATGAGTCAATGAGTGAGTTCTGATACATCGCCTGTCAGTCCTGGGGGAGGATCATGTGGACACCCCTGAGGTTTCTTTTTTTTTCCAGAATCTGTTTTTTAGGAGGTTTTCTTTGTTGTTTTAGGCTGATTTCTCTCTGTTCTCATGATCATGGAAACCCCTCCAGGTCAGATCTGGTTAGGAGCTCCACACCTACAGCTGGATCGATGGTCATGTTGTATTTTGGCACAATTGCACCAACAGTTGTCCCCTTAACCTCCAACTTCTTGCTGATGGTTTTATAGTCCATCCTGGTCTTGTGCAGGTCTACAATCTTCTCCCTTAAATCCACTTTAGTCTTTCCATGTTGGAGAGTTTGGAGTCTGACTGATGGAGTGATTCTGTGGTCCGGTGTCTTTTCTACAGATGATTAGGTCAAACAGGTGTCTTCAGTTCAGGTGACAGGTTGATTAGGAGAGTCTAACTGGTCTGTGTGAACCAGAACTCTTAATGGCTACTAGGGGATCAAATACTTATCTCCCTCGATGAAATGCAAATGAATTTAAATTAATTCTTTAAAAGTCGATTTCTTGATTTTGTTTGTGATTCTTTCTGGGTGGGTGGAGTGTTCCTGCCCCAGGTGGAGGAGTTTAAATATCTTGGGATCTTGTTCTCAAGTGAGGGAAGATTGGAGCGCTAGATCCACAGGCAGATTGAAGCAGCGTCCGTGGTTATGCGGTTGCTGTACCGGTTTGTTGTGGTGAAGAGAGAGCTGAGTCAGAAAGCAAAGCTCTCAATTTGGTCTTTGGATCTTTGTTCCAATATTCATCTATGGTCATGAGCTCTGGGTCATGACCCAAAGAACGAGGTCCTGGATACAATCGGCTGAAATGAGATACCTCCGTAGGGTGGCTGAGCGCTCCCTGATAGGGAGAGGAGCTCGGTCACCCGGAGGGAGCTCGGAGTAAAGCCCCATCTTCTCCACGTCCAGAGGAACCTGTTGAGGTGGCTCGGGCATCTAGTCCAGATACCTCCTGGACCGGGAAAGAGCCAGAACACGCTGGAGAGACTACATCTCTCGGCTGGCCTGGGAACACCTCTGGGCCCCCCCCAGAGGAGCTGGAGGAAGTGACCGGGGCGAGGGAAGTCTGGGCATCTTTTCTTAGACTGCTGCCCCCTTGACCCGGCCTCGGATAAACTGGATGGATGGATTTTCTATGTCTCACTATTCAAATAAATCTACCATTAGGGTGACAGACTGTCTATGTTGGCAAATATACAAAGTCAGCAAGATATCAAATACTTTTTCCCTCCACTGTAGATCACCACAAACTTTTTTTGTTTTCATTGTCGCTGCTATTTATTACATTATTTTAGAGTAACCCTAAAATAACTTTCCTTCCATAAATCTTGTGTTGTGCTCAAGTAGTGCAATTGTTCTTGACATTTTTTTTGCTTCATTTTCATTTATCAGCAGTAATCAATTGTATTATTTTGCATCGCATCTCACTCTTTATATTAATGCAAATGAATGAAGAAGTAGGAAAGCGGTTAGCATTCAATCTTCTTTTGTCTAACAGGGTCGACACTGAAGCGCCTGTGTCTTGGGAAAGAGCGAGGCAGCAGTACGTAGAACTGTTTAAAAACAAAATCACGTGGCTCTTATCAATGAAGTGGCATAATAAAAAACTGTGTTTGTTTAGGATATGGAGCTTCAGCATCAGGAGCTTTTAATCAACCACAACAAACGACCAGTGGTGTCACTCCTCCTCCCCATCAGCCTGTGATGGGCCTCGCCCAGGCTCAGGCCAACAACAGCAACAACAAAACAGGGACATACGGAGGCACAACCACAAGTTCCAAAGAACACAACCTGCCTGAAGACTTGCAACGGCTGATGGACGACTGGGCCAAGGAGGTTCTGATTGTTACTCACCGGCCACGTACCAGCTCTCTGAGTGTTGGTGGACCGCAATTCAGGGACCCTGTTGTGCCTCAAGCCCTTCATCAGCCTGCTGGTACTTTGGATGTAAGTTTCATGCTGTTTGGTTGGTTAGAATTTCAAACCTTGTTTTCAGCAAGTTCGCCTTTGTGACAATAGGTTACAATTGGATTAACCTCAATTAAAATGATTTAATTTTAGAAAAATCAGCAACATAGAATAAACATTCATCTTCTTAACCCGTTTTGTCCCTTTCGGGGTCACGGGGCTGCTGGAGTCCATCCCGGCTAATCATGGGTAAGGGCAGGGGACATCTTGGGCAGGTTGCCAATCTATCACAATCACACACCCATGCACACTCACATTCTTTTTTTTTTTTTTTTTTTTTTTTTTAACTTGTCCTGTCCAACAGCTAGGCAAACAGATGAGAGCTGAGGGCCTCTTGTGTTGGACATATTTTATTTTAACAAGAGGGGTTATTCATCTTCAGACAAACCAAAGGTATGTCTGAATAAACCCCTTTTGCAATTGAGGCCAAACTTTATTAATTTCAATCATGTTTGAAAACCTTTGGTGTTGGACCGGACGGAAAAGGAAAGAGGGGAAGAAGAGAGAGGGACGTTAGAGAGAGGGGGGGGGGTAGGAGGGTGATAATAGGAGGGGAAGGGGGGTAAGACCATGAAGCAGCATAGAGCAGACAGGTTTACTGGTTGTTTATCATTACGGTACGGTTCAAATGTAGTACAAAAAGGGCGGGGCCTGTTCACACACACTCAAATATTATCAACACACCTGCTAGCTGCAAAAATGTCCACATGTCAACATGTACACAAAACAGATAGTGTTCACGAACGCATACCTATGCCTTTAAACCAACTAGTGTGAAATCTTTCATTCATTCAATCATGCAAACTATTGGTGCAAAGGTGAGCTAACACCTGTGCTCAAGTGAGTGTTTATGTTCTTCTAAAATGGAGGGTGGAATGTGAAAAGAAGGAGGAGGAGCGCCCAGCCTCCCCCATACGCAGACCCCTGCCGCAGCAGCAGCGGCAGCCGGAATTCCCCCAACGCCACATGGGAACAGGCAGGGAACAACCGCCCCCCGGGCGACACAGACCGCCACCCAGGCCAGGGCCAGCAGGACCGCCGCGAGGCCCCCAGAGCCAGAGAGCAGGGAGGCGCGGAGGGAAAGAGAGCGCCGCCCCAGCCCAGCCAGGAAAGCAGCCCCCCCGCCGCGCCGGAAGAGCCCAACGCAGGGCCCCACCGGAGAGGGACGCCCACAGCCCCAGACGAGCACCCCACCACCACCCAGGAGTTCCGGGCATCCCCCCGCCCCGACCCCAGGTACGAGCCAGGACCCCCCAAGGGAGACCCGCTCCGCACTCCAGGCAGCCACCCACCCGGCCCACGGTTGGTCCAGGTAGGAGCAAGGCAGGGGCCCGCCGCCCCCGCCCAGGAGGGGGGAACCCCGGGGAAAAAAGGGCGGCCCACAATGGGTGTTATAAATATGGCCCGACCAGGCTCGGCCATGTTGGAAGTTTGGCGGGGCACAGCGCCCAGGGGCAAGGACCAGGACCCACCCCCCAGGGACACGAACACCCCCGGCTCAGGTGTAATATGAACCCCCCCACCGCGCGGAGAGAGCACCGCCGGGCCCAGGGAGCCGGCACCCAAGGGACACGGCCGCCATCGCCAAGGGGCCCGCACCCCCCACCAGGGAAGGGGTAGGGGACAGATGGACCCAGGTCCCACCTTCCTTGTAAAATGTGTGTGCGTGTATGGGTGTTTGTGTGCATGTGTGTGTGTGTTTATGTTTGAATGTATATATTGAAGGGGGAGGGGTGTGTGTACTAAGGGGGGTGCAGTTAAAATTGGCGAGTAGGGCACTAAGGGGACATCTCCTGATTACTCACAGTGATGTCCCCTCACCCTCCACACCAAGGGGCCCTAAATGTCTAAGGTGCGGTTAAAATTGGCGGGTAGGGTGCCAGGAGGACATCTGCTGCTTGCTTGCAGTGATGTCCAAGCACCCCCCCTACCAAGGACCCTACATGTCTAAGGTGCAAATAAAACCGAAAGAGGGGGGGCCCACTCCATACGGCAACCATAGGAGGGGGGCCACTCCCAAGTAGCCCCCCCCCAAGGCGCATCGCAGGCTAGACCCCCCACCCCCTCACCCTAATATGAGGTTATATGAGGAAGGGGGTAAGTTGGGGACAGCTGGTAGACTGTCCCCCGGTGGTCAAACAGCTGTCCCCCAGCCCACCCCCAGCAAAGGGGCCAGGGCCACCCAGCCCAGGGGCCCCACCCCCGGAGGCGCCGACACCCCAGGCCCGGCACCACCCACCCCACACAGAGAGAGAGGAGCCAGAAAGCGTCGCCCCCCCCGGAGCCCAGGCCCCCACCCCCAGCCCCCAGACGCCGGCCCTAGAGGAGCTCTGGTCAGGCCTCGAAGGGACCGAGGAGGCCAACTGGCCGAGGCAACCACTGATTGCCTCAGCGGAGACCCCGACCCGTTAGCCCCCCCGACCCGTACCAATAATGGGCCCCCCCTCCCCCCCTGAACGCCCCCCCACAGGACAGGGCCGACAAGCCCCCCACCCCACCCCACCCCAGACCCCGCAGCCAAAGCGGGTGACACCCAGAGCGACCGGGGGCCCCGAGAGGGCTGTCCCGTCCCGTCCCAGAGCCAGGGAAGGGCCGATCCCAGCCCCAGGTGCAGATGGGCAGTCCATCCGGCGCCGCTACCCCCCCCCCGAGCAGGGCCCCCCGCCAACCCCCCCCCAGCACAGGCAAAGGGACCACCCCCCCAGCCAGCCAAGCCAGACCACCACCCCACCCCCCCACCACGCACCCCCACACCCAAGCCCAGAGGACTTGCACACTCACATTCACAATTTAAAGTAACCAATGAACCTGTGAAGCATGTTTTTGGACGGTGGTAGGAAGTTAAGGAAACCCACGCATGAACACGCATGATAAGAACATGCAAACTCCAAATAGAGAGGCCCCCATTGGCCCATTGGTACCCCAGGCGGTTCTTGCTGTGAGGCAAGAGCGCTAACCACTGCGCAACCGTGCAGCTTAGATTAAAAATAGATTTTTTTTTAATCTATGTTAAAAAAAATGGATTGAACATAGATTAAAAAAACAATCAATTTTGAACAATACACAAAGTGATCTTTTAGTTAAATAACTGCAATCTACAAATGTCAAATTTAGAGTCTGTGCGGGTCACCGATAGTGTGAGAGCTTTTAATTCAAATACAATTTTGCTTTTGCCCAAATATATGGAAGCTTTAAATCACAAGAAACCATATTTAATTAACATAGATCCTAATGTGCTTATTTCACATTTGATCTAAATAGTTAGGAAAATTGTTTTTTTTACGTTGTAACCATGCTGTGGTGATAGTGCAGCAGGTGCTTTTTATTGCCCTACTAAAAAATAAGATTTACCATCAAAAAAATGACATTTTAGGGGAATTTCCACATTCATACTTCCTCCAGAACAGAAGAGCAGCCCACACAGAATAAAGTTATGCACCCCAGAAATAATGGTTATTCAGCTGAAAGCTGACAATATGCTGGTTTCCCTTTTGTTTGTTTTTTCCTCGAAGACCACAAGTATTTTGTTACCAACAAGAACAGAGTCCCTTTCCACACTGATACACTGTGACTCAATCTCTTTTAAAGTTCTTTATTTTGGTTACTGTAGGCTGTAACCAACGCCATACAGCTTGCCCAAAAACTGTCCCCAACTTTAATTCGGGCACCAAGCCCTCCCATTTTTTTTATTCGGCCAATAGCTGAACTCTGTTAGCCCAAACCCCCGAAGACAAGCTGAGCGACAGAACTGAGGGCCAACCAGCATTTCTGTCTGATGTGTTCAATGAAGCGCTTCCAGGGCTGAGGTAAATGAAGAGCTGTGGACCAGGACGTCATCTAGATACACTACACACTCTGGGGAATGTTTATCAAAACCTTTTCTATCAGTCTTTCAAATGTGGCTAAGGTGTTGCAGAGGCCAAAAGCGAAAGCCTTGAACAGCCAGGGGTCCCCACCAGTAACAAAGGCGGTTTTTGGTTTTGCTTTGGAGAGGACAACCAAGATGATGCTGCTACTGCATCCAGAATCTCATCGATGCGTTGGAGAGGGTACAGGTCTTTCCTGGTCCCTTTGATAAGAGCTCTAGAGTCCACACAGAAACACCATTAATTTTTGTTTTTCTTTGGCACCACAACGACTGCTGAAGCCCATGGACTCATGGAGGGCTCAATAAGGCCCGTCTGTTGCATCTCCAGCAGGGCTTTTCCTGCAGCAGACTGTAGCTTAAGGAAGCCTCTAGCAGAAGACTCCATGGCAGCTCTTGCAGGTGACAGACCTTCACAGTTCCTCTTCCATACATCCCTCACCGCTTTTCTGTGTCTGCAGGTGTTCTATTCGCAAATGGCTCAGATGACTCACCTGTATATATAATAGGGACAGAGCTCTTTCCTTCCCCTGAATCAGACTTGGTTTTGTCGTTGTGGTCAGGATGTGAATCACATGGAACCCCGATCTAGTGGAAATCCGGATCATCTGGATAACATGTTCATCAGAAAATTCAAGGGTTCCTCTTCTGGTATCAATAACACAGCTTTGGACCCGCAAAAACTCAAGGCCTAGTATGCATTCTACCAAGTCAGCAACCCACACAGGCCAATTCAATCCACTATTCCCCACCTCCAGAGTCACTACAGCCTCCCCCTTCATAGAAATCCGTTCTCCAGTAACAGTCTGTGGCTTAACATTGGTAGGAAGGGTGGCTTTATTATTCCTCACCACAGCAGGGGTAACCAATGTTGCAGATGATCCCGTGTCCACTAAGGGCTAAGCATGATGCTCCATTTAAACTCATCGTTATGAACGAGTAGTCACAGACCCAGGTTCGGCCCAAAGTCACAAGTCTCTCAGATTGGTCATCTTTGCCCCAGACATGGTCAGCATTCCTTTTCTGCAGCCCCAATCGGGATGTTGTACCGCATTGTCCCGCTTATGCGGGCCTCTTGTTCCCGTTTTCCTGGTTGTGAAGGCAGTCACGAATTTCTGAGGTTTCCCACAACCCCAGCAGGTTCCAGATTAGCTCCAGTCACTTTGGCGGTGGGTCGTGGAGGCCTGTTCTTCCTCAGGCTCACAGCTCTCACTAGTTGAAGTCAGCTCCTCTGCCCATGCAGGCCCCCTGGTGTTAGCCTCTGATACACTTGCAGCTCTAACCTCCAGAGGGGCCTCAGAATCTACTCTGGAGGAGGGCGTCCGTAGCATCTCTCTCTCTCTGGCCAGCTCCAGGGCCTCCTGCAGTGACTTAGGTTGTGTTAGTTGGGTTTGAACACAAAGGTTCTTAGCTCTTTCTGAATGGCTGGGGGCATGTAAGCATAGGTCTGGTAAACTAATATAAGATTTTGAAACCAACTCCAATGGATATCTAAAAACTGCTTTTTATAGAATAATTTAATAATTTCAAGACTCTATGATTACCCCTTTTAATTGCAGGTCATCCCAGAGACCTGATAACAATTGAGTAAATCAGGGGTCTTGATTGCTTACCGACCACAACCCAGCAGCAGCAGTTACAAAATTTTGTTTCACTCATTAGAAAAAAAAGACATAGACTTGTATTCATGCTATTTTAACTAATATGATAAATATAAATTAATTTTTTTTGCTTGAATAAAGCAAGAGTATAAAGAAAAAATAGCCATTTTTAAAAAAAGAAATTGTTTATAACTTTTGACAGTGCTTTACATTACTTCTTACCGTATCGAACCATCTCAATGCAGAAATTATAGTAGTAGTGTGATTTTAACAGTGATAAAAATAACTATACAGTTTATTTTACCGGAAGTGTTGCATCTCAGCCAGAAATTCATAAATGTAACTGAAATTGATTTAAAGCTAATCAAGTGACCATAGTCGTTTTTTTTGAGCACAAGTCACACTTAAAAACCTTGAATTTCTTTAAAAAAAATAGTTGATCTGCTTTATAATCTATTCTAGTGTGCCTTAAATGTGGATTAATGTTTTAACTACTGACCTACAATTGATTTTTAATGTTACATGACGCTTAAAATCTGTCAAAATGTTTTAGGACGACTTTGGTAAACGATGAGGCATTATGGGTACCATATTCGGGAGCCTTGCAGATTTCCCTCAATTGTTTGTGAATACGTTGAATAAGGTTTGTCTTATCTGACTGTTTAGTTCAAAATATGGGACTTTTTAAATGTAAAAACGTTTTGTTTTTCTTAAACCAGAGAGCCACAATAGAGGGGTAAAAGAACCACATGTGGCTCCAAAGCTCCAGGTTGCAGACCCCTGAACTCAATTATTAGTTATTACTACCAGGTGAATTTTTTTTTTTAATTATTTGCTCTTTTTAGCCCCTTGTTGTCCCAGTACCAACTTTTTTAAGATCTACATGAGAGGTGAAATTAAGCCTCTCACGAGCCTACTTAATACATTATTTAAATATGTTTACATTAAGAATATAAAATAGGTTTTTAAAATGAAATATGGACTTTTTGGTGAAGTAATCTGCAACACATTGGCATTGTTTTTCATGATAGTTCCCTGACTGTGGAGTCTTGAAGTGTGATCAAAAGAGCAGAGCATTGTGTCAACAAGAAAACTAGCAAAAGAGCAGACACAGCTGCACCAATATTTCTCTGACGAACTTTACACTACAAAGTTCTGTTTTCCCATTGGTCGATGTGAATAAACATGTTACAGCAGATGTTTGCACAAGCCAGAAAAATTAGACATCCTGCTGACAAAATTTGGATTGAAATAGTTTTTCATGAACTGTTGACTTTAAATGTTGTGTAAAACTCTGTTTTTACATGAAATCTTTGCCTTTTAGATGTCACCATGGACCTCTCTGCAAGCAGGAACCTACAGTGTGCCACAGCCATGGTCCGACAGCCCAGGGTCTGCAGTGATGACCATCCCCTCCCCAGGACCGCACCACATTTTTCATCCACAGTCTCCTGCTCCATTCATGGCCTCTCCTTTGTCTTTCAACCAGTGGTCTGGCTTCAACTTTCCTAATCCTTCCGAGGTCTTTACCTTTCCTGCAATGCCCTTAGGTCACGATGCCTGCTGCCCTAATCCAGCTTCCCTGCAGTCTCTAACTGACCCCAAGGCGAGGACTCTCTAGTCTGAACAGTGCCGTGTCTTCCACTCTGTTTCCAAAAATGTACTTAAAGCTTTGGTCAGAACCATGTGGATATAGTGTATATATGTAGCCAGCATGTAAGTTACCATGTGTACATAATTCATACATATTGCATTATTAATATGATCATTTTCATCATTTTTTTGATTTTAGTCAACATACCTCATCCTCATAATATAGGAAATACTCTGGTGAAATCTAATGCTATTAACAGTTATAGTTAGCTCATTCAGACTTGAAAATCTACAGTTCTGTTCTTTGGGCTTATACATTACCAGTTAATGAATGTACATAGTGTATCATTGATTACTATGTTTAGTTTGTTCCTCTTTTCCTTCACTGATAATGCCCTTTGTACATAGAAATGGATATTAGTTTGTAAATAGCCTTGTGTATTTGTAACACTAGTTAATTCATAGACCGGTGCTGCAGCTATGTGTCTTAAAGCAACACCTTATGAATCATGCCATCACTGTGAAGACTTGACCTCATGGTCATTAGGACCCGTTGCGTTCGTCTGCTCTCTCATGTCAATCAAGGATAGGTTTGGTTCTTCTCTGATGAAATGCTTCCAGCACAAATGCTTGAATTATCTTTTGAGGAATTTGAATGAACTTGAATTTTATCTTCCGGTGCAAAAATGCCTTTGTGAGTGCCTTGATCTGCAATTTTGGTTATTTGAAGAAAAGCATTTAGACCTAAAGCAGACACTGGATGTTCTACATACGGAGCGATGAGTCCACAATAAGGACCATTGTTTCATGCAAAAACAAAACATGATTTAAACCTAATACTAAAAAACTAAATCAAAGATTGTAAAGGACCTCATGCGCTTGGTCTAAGGTTTTTCCTTTGCTCACTAAAGTCATTGGGAGTTGCACTGCCACCTGCATCACAGCCTGCATAACACAACACGAATAATCTGAATGTTCACAGGTGGATGTGATTTTCATGTAAGGACTAAAGACCCACAACACCAATCGAAATTCTAAAACTCTCACACGAGTAATCTGTAGCTTTATTTATGGTTGCCTTTATGTGATTTTGAGAGATTGTTGGATGGCTGACTGTGAAGGTTGTGGAGTAATTTAAAGCTGTAAATAACATCATTGTACTTTCTTTAAGTATGCTATACACTTTTAAATCAGGAATATTTATTTCTTATCACAAGAATCTGGCCCTTGAACAGTTTGCATTCCCCATCAAGAATTTGATATCTCAATATATTTAGAGAAGCAACAATTTTTAATTGTTTTAAATTTGGCAGTTTGGTAATTTAGTTTTAGAAGCTAAAACAATTAGAAACATGTTTCAAATTGTTTCACCATGAAAAGAAAAATAAGCCATAATATCCACATTTTGAATTTATGTTCTAAGGTAGACCAGCTTAACTGACCATTAGGTTTTAGAATTGATAAAGTTTGTTATCAAGCTACAAAATAACCTTTTTTTTTAAATAGGTCAAATTGAAATAACAATGTTCCATGAGTGCAGTGAGAAAATGTTCTTTTGTTATTGTGATATGGATAGAGTTTATTTTAGGATAAAGGATTTTTAGTTTGCACATCTCCTATGCAGTTATTTTTTAGCGTTACAGCACAGCTTTTGTCTTAATCTCTTTTGCATTTGCAATAAAAGCTAAATGTATTATTGTTTTGGCCTGCTGCATCATCTGTTCTATGGGCCCTCGCCTGACCTTTAAAAGATCAGATAAAGCTGTACATACCTGAAGATATAAAAATAAATTTTTGCTTGACAACAAAAATATGGCTGTGCTGGTTTTTCTTGAGATTTTTACACTTCTGCTGTTTTTGTTTGAGGGAAAGTTGTGGGTGCCAAAGTTCTGGTACATTATTCAAGTTACACAATCAATGTCATGTCAACAGTTCGGCACAGAGAGAGCTGATTTACGGGAAAGTGTTCAGTTTGTTTGTGGACTTTATTTTAATACTTCTTAGGAGCATAATCGGTTTAAAAGATAATCTCTACAGAACCTATTTCCCTCAATTGTGACACTTAATTCGTCACTATGCAGAGGAATGCATTTTCCCAAATCTGGTTTTAGCTGCAGACATTTTTGTGTGTGAAGGGGTGGGTAATGCGGGGGTGGGATGTTTAAAGAGAGAGAGAGGTTTGACTTTGGTCCTCGAAGATACTGGTCAGGTGTTTAAAGTCCAGCTGCAGCTGCCTGGGTCTCACTAGGCTCTGAAGCATCATGGGGAGAGCGGTGGTGGGACTCACCGTCTTTGGGCTGCTGCTGGCTTCTGCTGTCACACAACCGAACCAGGTATGACCAGGCTTTAGATAGGATACATAGAAACATACATGTTTTATAATGATCTGTTAAAAAATTAGATTTCTCGATGGTTAACTCTGTGTTTGAAATGAAAAATACAAAGGCAAAAATGAAAACGCAAATTGCTCACGTCACAGGATTACTCAAATTAAACTTGTACATAGACTCCATTGGTCTAAAGCAAAACTTACAAAATTCATTCCAGATATTAATCCAGTTTGTGATCGATGTTAACAATCAACGGCCACCACCTCACATATGTTTTGGTCGTTTGTAAAATTAAGTTGCTTCTGGCAGTCAATATTTAAAGTATTTTCAGATGTTTTACAAAGGCCTATAAAACCTTCTCTAATTTCTGCAATATTTGGTGTAATCCCACTGGATCTTAATCTCAACCACAAAGCACAAATCATAATTAAAGCTACAAGTAGCATTTAGCGGGCCCGAGCATGTGCGACCGCATGGCACGAGCGACCGCCCCGTGAGCAACGCCCTGCTCGAGCCATTCTCGTCGTTTTTTCTTGTCCATTCTGGAGCTCCAAGCAATTGTTATTACGACAGCAGCCTGGGGGGGGGCTGTAATTTTTTATAAATCATCTGTTACACTTTTAAGTCTGAAAAAAATATGGAAGGCAGCAAACACAGATCCCTACCGTTTTTAATTTTTTTGTGTTGATATTTCAAAGATAAGTTATGCAAAAAAATAGGTGTTTGCAGTTTTGCCTAAAAAGACGTTTTCGGACCTTTTTGGATGAAATGCTGTCTAAAAGTTCACCTGTAACTTCAATCATTCTGAATTTTTTTAGGAAGCAGTAGCACATAAATGCCTATGAAAGTTGAATTCTTGGTGCTGATAACCTAAACAGAATTTATGCTAAAAATCTTTGTTCAGTCCAAAATTGCATAGGAAAAACACCGGTATGAAGTTTCTCGTAGACCCTATAGTGCTATCTATCAAAGTTGGAGATTTGTAAGAGGCATCTAACTCTGAAATCTCAGCTTCCTGAGACAAACGGCTGATTTGCTATGAAGCTTTGTTTTATGAGTAAGTGCAATTGACCACTTCCTGTTTGGGGGGGCCTTATGAAGGCACAGTCAGATGTACACCCATGAAATTTTAGATGATGAGAGAGGACCTTTCTGAGTATCTCCAGTTTTAATTTCATGCACGTCGGACGAAGCGCAGAGAAAAGATAGGTCAGAATGTGACATAAAATGTATTTGTCAATATCTAGGTGGCGCTGTGGAGTTCGTCCAAGATTGTCATATCCATTGGTTCAGAATGGAAGCCTCATTACCTCCATTGAATTTCAGTGAGATTGGACAAGGAATGTGCACGTGAGAGCAACTTTTGTGTGCACAGCGAGACGCCCAACTTCGCCGCTCTGTCACGACCACACCCCTGCGTTCAAAGTTATGGCTTTTTATCAGAGTAAACTTCAATGGCTTTTCAACAGATGGACATCATTTTGAGGTGTGTCGGCTCATCCTACTTGGAGCAGTGATGCTCCAAGTCAAACATGTCATTTCCTGCTGCCAGCAGGTGGCGCTACACTTGTTCCAGATTCTTCCACTGCAGATGTGTTCAGAGTCAGACTACAATCATGCATATCAACTTTGGATCAGATTGGATTTTGCATGGCTGAGTAATGGCCATTTTTCTTTTCATGGCGTGTTTTCAAAATGACCTCCAAGTTCGACGCGCCGCCACGGTCACAAACATCCGTAATACCTTTAAAGCTTCGCAATTTAACATCGGACATGGGTCTAGTTTACAAAACCAAAGTTTGGAGTCATTATTCATAAATCTCTAGGAGGAGTTCGTTCTAGAAGGAGGCCTACAAATGTCCAAAATAGAGCAAAAATGACATATTGACACCAATATAGCAGACTTCCTGTGCGACTGACAGCTTGGTACCAAGAGACTTTTTTGTAGGTTTCCATCTGATGAACATGTCCTGAAAAAATCAAGCTTGTATGTCAAAGCATATGCGGGGGCTCGGGACAAATGTCACTGTAGGTGGCGCTGTCGAGCCGTTTTTGTGCGCCCATGCCAATCTCCTGTAAAATACGAAATTTTTCGCGACTCCTGATGTGTGTGCCAAATTTGGTGAGTTTTGGGGTATGTTAAAGGCCTCAAAAAGGCGACTCTTCCGTCGGAAGAAAAAGAATAATAATTAAAGCTACAAGTAGCATTTAGCGGGCCCGAGCACGTGCGACCGCATGGCACGAGCGACCGCCCCGTGAGCAACGCCCTGCTCGAGCCATTCTCGTCGTTTTTTCTTGTCCATTCTGGAGCTCCAAGCTATTGTTAATACGACAGCAGCCTGGGGGGGGGCTGTAATCTGTTGCTTTAAGGGACAAAGACTTTTGCATATAGCATGAAAAAAATTCAAGCAATGATGATAATTGCTATCACTGTCCCTAAGGATGAGAACAATAGAACTCATTCAATTTCCACTACAATGTCTAGATGAGTGTCAGCTATGTCTGATAACTTGGCCAATTAGCTGGACCGGGATCTTGCAAAGTGCAGGTGGTTAACGTCCAGTGTGATGAGTCTGTGGACGGCAACAGTACAGCATAGCTTTTGGTTTCCACAAGAGAAGAACTCCTGACACATCTGCCCTAACAGACAACTACAAGAGGAGTTGAAATGTATAACACGGTGAAGGAGTTTTTGTGCAGAAAAAGGTACAATTCGAAAAGCTGGTAGCAGTGACTGCAGATGGGACTCCTGCTATGATCAATAGACAAACAGGTTTCATCACTCACTGTAAAGCTGACCCAGACTTTCCAAAATGTCTGCATTACTGCTGCTTCATTCACCAGCACGCCTTATGTGCAGAAGTGATTGGCTCTGGACATATAATGACTCTTATTCTGAAAATCGTAGACAACCTCAGCTGCAAAGCAAAACAGCACAGGATTTTTAAGGTGCTATTGGAGGAGATGTCTGTTGAATATGGTGAATATGAACATTGTGAATCTGAACTTGCATTCTTGACTGACATTACTGGAAAACTAAACCACTTGATCTGCGAGCTGCAAGACAATGGCAAAACTATTTTTTTTTGACCAGCCTGCCTGAGCCAGTGTTTTTCTTGTGGGGATCTTTTCTGCCAGGGCTTGTCAGCTTGGTCAGTGGATGTTGCTGCAGTTGTCTCCCTTGCTGGGACAGCTGGAGTTAAACACAGCAGCTCACGGCTCTGAAGTGGACCCCGTTGCTGTCCCAGTCTGGATGGGCACTGTGGCGATGTTCCAATGGCCAGGCTGGCTCCTGGTATAAAGAGATTCCCAAATACCATTTCCTAACCGCAGAGCCAAGGATGTGTTTACATGTTTAGGTCAAAAATGTGATGGACAGCTTCATGTTGTCTATTGATGTAAGTTTAAACCTAAACATGCCACCCTGTTATTAATCCAGTTGATATGGTTCTCCATCTGTGTCTAGGTGATAGAAAAGCATTTTTTTTTATATTTAGAGCTCTAAGCAAACAAACAGTTGTCTATATAAAAGAGCTTTTACAATTGTGCACTTTTAGCAGGTCTCTGAGTTCATGTGACCAATGTATGGTGGATTTTCACAGACCTTGTTTAAAACTGAAGGTGAGAGAGACTTAGAGAAATGGCTTCATTGTTCTGGAGTTCTTTGTTTCATCCACAGAAGAGTAGAATTGGTGATTGATTTTGAAAAGCTGCTGAAAAAAGTATCTTTTTCAAATTGCAATTTCTAACTTGGGTTTTACATTTTGTGTTCCATTTTTTGTGCTTTATTTGGGAAGCATTTGTTATTTGTTTGGTGTTTTTAAGGTTCTGCAAATATACACATCATTTTTTAGAGACATTTGTTATCAGTTGTGTTTGTTGATTTGTAGTTTAATTTCATTGGATGTATAGATGTCGTGTGGGGGGGAGGCTCGAGAGCAGGTAGGACCCAGGCGCAGAGACGGGAGGCAAACGGGTTCAGGGCAAGTGGGTTTATTTAACTAACAAAAAGCGCTGCAGAGCAGGATGACAAAACTAAAAACAAAAACTTACTGTGGCATGGCAAGGGACATGGACGCCAGACAAGAAGACGTGATCAACATGAGCAGAAGTTAATGGACCAGCACAGGAGGAAGGCAGAGACAAGACTTATATACAGACAGGGCAGACAAGACACAGGTGAACACGATTAGGGCAGATGGGGACCAAAGGAAGTAAAACTCAAGAAACATGACAAGACAGGAAACCTTTCAAAATAAAACAGGAAACAGAACCAAACAAGACAGAACAAGAACTAAAGCGAAAAACAAGACAACAAACTGAAACCATGACAATAGAAAGGAAAAGAAGTTCAAACATTGATTATAAAAAAGGATATAAGAGATAAAAAAAAAGAAAAAGGAAAAGAAAAAAGATAAAATATTGATTTAATTGCATTTTGAATGAATAAAAAACAATGATTAATAGAATCAGAAATCAGAAAAAGTTTTATTGCCAGGTTCAGTAGAGCGCACTTTACAAAACGAGGAATTTGACTTGGTGTATAGTGCAATTAAGAATAAGTTAAAAATTAAGTTAACAACAACAACACACTATATACAGTAGAGTAAGGTGAATTAAAGTGGGAGCACAGATGGGCTGGGATGGTGGGGCCTGTAAGTGGCACCGACAGTCCTTTGGTGGGCGGGGGGGGGGGGTCACCTGGGGGAGTTGGGGTTCTGTTCAGCAGGCTGGCTGCAGTGGGGAAGAAGCTGTTCTTGTGGCGCGAGGTCCTGGTCCTGATGGACCGGAGCCTCTTGCCAGAAGGGAGGGGCCGAAAGAGATTATATCCTGGATGAGAGGGGTTGGCTACAATCCTGGCTGCCCGCCTCCAGGTCCTGGAGATGTGCAGCTGTTTCCAAAAATGTACTTAAAGCTTTGGTCAGAACCATGTGGATATAGTGTATATATGTAGCCAGCATGTAAGTTACCATGTGTACATAATTCATACATATTGCATTATTAATATGATCATTTTCATCATTTTTTTGATTTTAGTCAACATACCTCATCCTCATAATATAGGAAATACTCTGGTGAAATCTAATGCTATTAACAGTTATAGTTAGCTCATTCAGACTTGAAAATCTACAGTTCTGTTCTTTGGGCTTATACATTACCAGTTAATGAATGTACATAGTGTATCATTGATTACTATGTTTAGTTTGTTCCTCTTTTCCTTCACTGATAATGCCCTTTGTACATAGAAATGGATATTAGTTTGTAAATAGCCTTGTGTATTTGTAACACTAGTTAATTCATAGACCGGTGCTGCAGCTATGTGTCTTAAAGCAACACCTTATGAATCATGCCATCACTGTGAAGACTTGACCTCATGGTCATTAGGACCCGTTGCGTTCGTCTGCTCTCTCATGTCAATCAAGGATAGGTTTGGTTCTTCTCTGATGAAATGCTTCCAGCACAAATGCTTGAATTATCTTTTGAGGAATTTGAATGAACTTGAATTTTATCTTCCGGTGCAAAAATGCCTTTGTGAGTGCCTTGATCTGCAATTTTGGTTATTTGAAGAAAAGCATTTAGACCTAAAGCAGACACTGGATGTTCTACATACGGAGCGATGAGTCCACAATAAGGACCATTGTTTCATGCAAAAACAAAACATGATTTAAACCTAATACTAAAAAACTAAATCAAAGATTGTAAAGGACCTCATGCGCTTGGTCTAAGGTTTTTCCTTTGCTCACTAAAGTCATTGGGAGTTGCACTGCCACCTGCATCACAGCCTGCATAACACAACACGAATAATCTGAATGTTCACAGGTGGATGTGATTTTCATGTAAGGACTAAAGACCCACAACACCAATCGAAATTCTAAAACTCTCACACGAGTAATCTGTAGCTTTATTTATGGTTGCCTTTATGTGATTTTGAGAGATTGTTGGATGGCTGACTGTGAAGGTTGTGGAGTAATTTAAAGCTGTAAATAACATCATTGTACTTTCTTTAAGTATGCTATACACTTTTAAATCAGGAATATTTATTTCTTATCACAAGAATCTGGCCCTTGAACAGTTTGCATTCCCCATCAAGAATTTGATATCTCAATATATTTAGAGAAGCAACAATTTTTAATTGTTTTAAATTTGGCAGTTTGGTAATTTAGTTTTAGAAGCTAAAACAATTAGAAACATGTTTCAAATTGTTTCACCATGAAAAGAAAAATAAGCCATAATATCCACATTTTGAATTTATGTTCTAAGGTAGACCAGCTTAACTGACCATTAGGTTTTAGAATTGATAAAGTTTGTTATCAAGCTACAAAATAACCTTTTTTTTTAAATAGGTCAAATTGAAATAACAATGTTCCATGAGTGCAGTGAGAAAATGTTCTTTTGTTATTGTGATATGGATAGAGTTTATTTTAGGATAAAGGATTTTTAGTTTGCACATCTCCTATGCAGTTATTTTTTAGCGTTACAGCGCAGCTTTTGTCTTAATCTCTTTTGCATTTGCAATAAAAGCTAAATGTATTATTGTTTTGGCCTGCTGCATCATCTGTTCTATGGGCCCTCGCCTGACCTTTAAAAGATCAGATAAAGCTGTACATACCTGAAGATATAAAAATAAATTTTTGCTTGACAACAAAAATATGGCTGTGCTGGTTTTTCTTGAGATTTTTACACTTCTGCTGTTTTTGTTTGAGGGAAAGTTGTGGGTGCCAAAGTTCTGGTACATTATTCAAGTTACACAATCAATGTCATGTCAACAGTTCGGCACAGAGAGAGCTGATTTACGGGAAAGTGTTCAGTTTGTTTGTGGACTTTATTTTAATACTTCTTAGGAGCATAATCGGTTTAAAAGATAATCTCTACAGAACCTATTTCCCTCAATTGTGACACTTAATTCGTCACTATGCAGAGGAATGCATTTTCCCAAATCTGGTTTTAGCTGCAGACATTTTTGTGTGTGAAGGGGTGGGTAATGCGGGGGTGGGATGTTTAAAGAGAGAGAGAGGTTTGACTTTGGTCCTCGAAGATACTGGTCAGGTGTTTAAAGTCCAGCTGCAGCTGCCTGGGTCTCACTAGGCTCTGAAGCATCATGGGGAGAGCGGTGGTGGGACTCACCGTCTTTGGGCTGCTGCTGGCTTCTGCTGTCACACAACCGAACCAGGTATGACCAGGCTTTAGATAGGATACATAGAAACATACATGTTTTATAATGATCTGTTAAAAAATTAGATTTCTCGATGGTTAACTCTGTGTTTGAAATGAAAAATACAAAGGCAAAAATGAAAACGCAAATTGCTCACGTCACAGGATTACTCAAATTAAACTTGTACATAGACTCCATTGGTCTAAAGCAAAACTTACAAAATTCATTCCAGATATTAATCCAGTTTGTGATCGATGTTAACAATCAACGGCCACCACCTCACATATGTTTTGGTCGTTTGTAAAATTAAGTTGCTTCTGGCAGTCAATATTTAAAGTATTTTCAGATGTTTTACAAAGGCCTATAAAACCTTCTCTAATTTCTGCAATATTTGGTGTAATCCCACTGGATCTTAATCTCAACCACAAAGCACAAATCATAATTAAAGCTACAAGTAGCATTTAGCGGGCCCGAGCATGTGCGACCGCATGGCACGAGCGACCGCCCCGTGAGCAACGCCCTGCTCGAGCCATTCTCGTCGTTTTTTCTTGTCCATTCTGGAGCTCCAAGCAATTGTTATTACGACAGCAGCCTGGGGGGGGGGCTGTAATTTTTTATAAATCATCTGTTACACTTTTAAGTCTGAAAAAAATATGGAAGGCAGCAAACACAGATCCCTACCGTTTTTAATTTTTTTGTGTTGATATTTCAAAGATAAGTTATGCAAAAAAATAGGTGTTTGCAGTTTTGCCTAAAAAGACGTTTTCGGACCTTTTTGGATGAAATGCTGTCTAAAAGTTCACCTGTAACTTCAATCATTCTGAATTTTTTTAGGAAGCAGTAGCACATAAATGCCTATGAAAGTTGAATTCTTGGTGCTGATAACCTAAACAGAATTTATGCTAAAAATCTTTGTTCAGTCCAAAATTGCATAGGAAAAACACCGGTATGAAGTTTCTCGTAGACCCTATAGTGCTATCTATCAAAGTTGGAGATTTGTAAGAGGCATCTAACTCTGAAATCTCAGCTTCCTGAGACAAACGGCTGATTTGCTATGAAGCTTTGTTTTATGAGTAAGTGCAATTGACCACTTCCTGTTTGGGGGGGCCTTATGAAGGCACAGTCAGATGTACACCCATGAAATTTTAGATGATGAGAGAGGACCTTTCTGAGTATCTCCAGTTTTAATTTCATGCACGTCGGACGAAGCGCAGAGAAAAGATAGGTCAGAATGTGACATAAAATGTATTTGTCAATATCTAGGTGGCGCTGTGGAGTTCGTCCAAGATTGTCATATCCATTGGTTCAGAATGGAAGCCTCATTACCTCCATTGAATTTCAGTGAGATTGGACAAGGAATGTGCACGTGAGAGCAACTTTTGTGTGCACAGCGAGACGCCCAACTTCGCCGCTCTGTCACGACCACACCCCTGCGTTCAAAGTTATGGCTTTTTATCAGAGTAAACTTCAATGGCTTTTCAACAGATGGACATCATTTTGAGGTGTGTCGGCTCATCCTACTTGGAGCAGTGATGCTCCAAGTCAAACATGTCATTTCCTGCTGCCAGCAGGTGGCGCTACACTTGTTCCAGATTCTTCCACTGCAGATGTGTTCAGAGTCAGACTACAATCATGCATATCAACTTTGGATCAGATTGGATTTTGCATGGCTGAGTAATGGCCATTTTTCTTTTCATGGCGTGTTTTCAAAATGACCTCCAAGTTCGACGCGCCGCCACGGTCACAAACATCCGTAATACCTTTAAAGCTTCGCAATTTAACATCGGACATGGGTCTAGTTTACAAAACCAAAGTTTGGAGTCATTATTCATAAATCTCTAGGAGGAGTTCGTTCTAGAAGGAGGCCTACAAATGTCCAAAATAGAGCAAAAATGACATATTGACACCAATATAGCAGACTTCCTGTGCGACTGACAGCTTGGTACCAAGAGACTTTTTTGTAGGTTTCCATCTGATGAACATGTCCTGAAAAAATCAAGCTTGTATGTCAAAGCATATGCGGGGGCTCGGGACAAATGTCACTGTAGGTGGCGCTGTCGAGCCGTTTTTGTGCGCCCATGCCAATCTCCTGTAAAATACGAAATTTTTCGCGACTCCTGATGTGTGTGCCAAATTTGGTGAGTTTTGGGGTATGTTAAAGGCCTCAAAAAGGCGACTCTTCCGTCGGAAGAAAAAGAATAATAATTAAAGCTACAAGTAGCATTTAGCGGGCCCGAGCACGTGCGACCGCATGGCACGAGCGACCGCCCCGTGAGCAACGCCCTGCTCGAGCCATTCTCGTCGTTTTTTCTTGTCCATTCTGGAGCTCCAAGCTATTGTTAATACGACAGCAGCCTGGGGGGGGGCTGTAATCTGTTGCTTTAAGGGACAAAGACTTTTGCATATAGCATGAAAAAAATTCAAGCAATGATGATAATTGCTATCACTGTCCCTAAGGATGAGAACAATAGAACTCATTCAATTTCCACTACAATGTCTAGATGAGTGTCAGCTATGTCTGATAACTTGGCCAATTAGCTGGACCGGGATCTTGCAAAGTGCAGGTGGTTAACGTCCAGTGTGATGAGTCTGTGGACGGCAACAGTACAGCATAGCTTTTGGTTTCCACAAGAGAAGAACTCCTGACACATCTGCCCTAACAGACAACTACAAGAGGAGTTGAAATGTATAACACGGTGAAGGAGTTTTTGTGCAGAAAAAGGTACAATTCGAAAAGCTGGTAGCAGTGACTGCAGATGGGACTCCTGCTATGATCAATAGACAAACAGGTTTCATCACTCACTGTAAAGCTGACCCAGACTTTCCAAAATGTCTGCATTACTGCTGCTTCATTCACCAGCACGCCTTATGTGCAGAAGTGATTGGCTCTGGACATATAATGACTCTTATTCTGAAAATCGTAGACAACCTCAGCTGCAAAGCAAAACAGCACAGGATTTTTAAGGTGCTATTGGAGGAGATGTCTGTTGAATATGGTGAATATGAACATTGTGAATCTGAACTTGCATTCTTGACTGACATTACTGGAAAACTAAACCACTTGATCTGCGAGCTGCAAGACAATGGCAAAACTATTTTTTTTTGACCAGCCTGCCTGAGCCAGTGTTTTTCTTGTGGGGATCTTTTCTGCCAGGGCTTGTCAGCTTGGTCAGTGGATGTTGCTGCAGTTGTCTCCCTTGCTGGGACAGCTGGAGTTAAACACAGCAGCTCACGGCTCTGAAGTGGACCCCGTTGCTGTCCCAGTCTGGATGGGCACTGTGGCGATGTTCCAATGGCCAGGCTGGCTCCTGGTATAAAGAGATTCCCAAATACCATTTCCTAACCGCAGAGCCAAGGATGTGTTTACATGTTTAGGTCAAAAATGTGATGGACAGCTTCATGTTGTCTATTGATGTAAGTTTAAACCTAAACATGCCACCCTGTTATTAATCCAGTTGATATGGTTCTCCATCTGTGTCTAGGTGATAGAAAAGCATTTTTTTTTTATATTTAGAGCTCTAAGCAAACAAACAGTTGTCTATATAAAAGAGCTTTTACAATTGTGCACTTTTAGCAGGTCTCTGAGTTCATGTGACCAATGTATGGTGGATTTTCACAGACCTTGTTTAAAACTGAAGGTGAGAGAGACTTAGAGAAATGGCTTCATTGTTCTGGAGTTCTTTGTTTCATCCACAGAAGAGTAGAATTGGTGATTGATTTTGAAAAGCTGCTGAAAAAAGTATCTTTTTCAAATTGCAATTTCTAACTTGGGTTTTACATTTTGTGTTCCATTTTTTGTGCTTTATTTGGGAAGCATTTGTTATTTGTTTGGTGTTTTTAAGGTTCTGCAAATATACACATCATTTTTTAGAGACATTTGTTATCAGTTGTGTTTGTTGATTTGTAGTTTAATTTCATTGGATGTATAGATGTCGTGTGGGGGGGAGGCTCGAGAGCAGGTAGGACCCAGGCGCAGAGACGGGAGGCAAACGGGTTCAGGGCAAGTGGGTTTATTTAACTAACAAAAAGCGCTGCAGAGCAGGATGACAAAACTAAAAACAAAAACTTACTGTGGCATGGCAAGGGACATGGACGCCAGACAAGAAGACGTGATCAACATGAGCAGAAGTTAATGGACCAGCACAGGAGGAAGGCAGAGACAAGACTTATATACAGACAGGGCAGACAAGACACAGGTGAACACGATTAGGGCAGATGGGGACCAAAGGAAGTAAAACTCAAGAAACATGACAAGACAGGAAACCTTTCAAAATAAAACAGGAAACAGAACCAAACAAGACAGAACAAGAACTAAAGCGAAAAACAAGACAACAAACTGAAACCATGACAATAGAAAGGAAAAGAAGTTCAAACATTGATTATAAAAAAGGATATAAGAGATAAAAAAAAAGAAAAAGGAAAAGAAAAAAGATAAAATATTGATTTAATTGCATTTTGAATGAATAAAAAACAATGATTAATAGAATCAGAAATCAGAAAAAGTTTTATTGCCAGGTTCAGTAGAGCGCACTTTACAAAACGAGGAATTTGACTTGGTGTATAGTGCAATTAAGAATAAGTTAAAAATTAAGTTAACAACAACAACACACTATATACAGTAGAGTAAGGTGAATTAAAGTGGGAGCACAGATGGGCTGGGATGGTGGGGCCTGTAAGTGGCACCGACAGTCCTTTGGTGGGCGGGGGGGGGGGGGTCACCTGGGGGAGTTGGGGTTCTGTTCAGCAGGCTGGCTGCAGTGGGGAAGAAGCTGTTCTTGTGGCGCGAGGTCCTGGTCCTGATGGACCGGAGCCTCTTGCCAGAAGGGAGGGGCCGAAAGAGATTATATCCTGGATGAGAGGGGTTGGCTACAATCCTGGCTGCCCGCCTCCAGGTCCTGGAGATGTGCAGCTCCTGGAGAGACGGGAGGTGGCAGCCGATCACCTTCTCTGCTGAGTGGATGACGCGTTGCAGCTTGGCCTTGTCTCTGGCCGTGGCCGCAGCGAACCAGACTGTGATGGAGGACGTGAGGGTGGATTCGATGATGGCGGTGTAAAAGTCTACCAGCATCTTTTCAGGGAGGTGAAACTTCTTCAGCTGCCTCAGGAAGTACATCCTCTGCTGGACCTTCTTAGTGATGGAGCTGATGTTCTGCTCCCACTTGAGGTCCTGGCTGATGATGGTTCCCAGGAAGCAGAAGGACTCCACAGAGGTCACCGGGGAGTCACAGAGGATGACAGGGGGGAGGGGGGCTGGGGCCTTCCTGAAGTCCACTGTCATCTCCACTGTCTTCAGAGCATTAAGCTCCAGGTTGTTAGCGCTGCACTATGACACCAGCCTGGCTATTTCACTCCTGTAGGCCGACTCATCTCCGTCAGAGATGAGGCCGATGAGTGTGGTGTCGTCAGCAAACTTCAGGAGTTTGACAGACAGGTGACCAGCTGTGCAGCTGTTTGTGTACAGGGAGAGTAACAGGGGTGAAAGGACACAGCCCTGGGGGGATCCGGTGCTTGTGGTCCGAGTATCTGAGACGAGCTTCCCCAGCCTCACATACTGCTGTCTGTCCGTCAGGAAGTCTGTGATCCACCTGCAGGTGGAGTCAGGCACATTCATCTTGGAGAGTTTTTAATACTAAAGATGTATGAAAGACATACCGAAAAAATATGTCTTTCAGTGTTTAACTGGCTGTCTTTGGATTATGCATGCCTGAGTAATGGCCATTCTTACTCCTCATCTCTCTGTTCACTGCTTGCTAATTTACATAGCAGGGGTCCCAGCAGGAGGGGGCGGGGTTGTAACACGACTCCTTCAGCAGAGCCAGGCTGAGAGAGGCTTTGACATGTAAGATGTTAGATGTTAGAATGCTACATGTTAGAATGACCAGTTCATTTTATATCTATGAAAATATTCAGGGAGCTATGGGACATGTTCAGCTATAGGTGTGTGAAAATTGGTGTCGATTGTTGAAACATAAGTTACCATAAAAAAATGTTTGTTTGGAGTCTAGACAGATTTAACACAGGTTTTTGGATGAAAAAGGATTTTTTATAAATCATCTGTTACACTTTTAAGTCTGAAAAAAATATGGAAGGCAGCAAACACAGATCCCTACCGTTTTTAATTTTTTTGTGCTGATATTTGAAAGATAAGTTATGCAAAAAAATAGGTGTTTGCAGTTTTGCCTAAAAAGACGTTTTCGGACCATTTTGGATCAAATGTTGTCTAAAAGTTCACCTGTAACTTCAATCATTCTGAATTTTTTTAGGAAAACTAAACCACTTCAACTGTGATCTGCAAGGCAATGGTAAAACTATATTTTTTATGGAACAGCCTGCAGTGTTTCTTGTGGGGATCTTTTCTGCCAGGGCTTGCCGGCTTGGTCGGTGGTTGTTGCTGTTACCAATCCAGTTGATATGGTTCTCCATCTGTGTCTAAGTGATATAATCAGAATCAGAATCGTTTATTGTCATTGTACATGGGGATACAATGAAATTGCAGCAGCCTTGGAGTGAAGGAGTTACATAAAATAAAAATAAAAATAGAATAGAAAAAGAAATACTGTATTTACAACTCTTAACAAAAAATGAACAATATGGACAGAAACTGTTAAATATTAAATATTTGTGAATAAAATAGAATGGAATTACATGAGTTGCTGTGAGCACAGCTTAATAAATATCAAGTTATTGCACAGTGACCCGGTTAGACAGCCAGGATATTGCACGCATTGTAGTAAAATTAGAGTGAGGTGTGGTTGGTGGACGTATGTGCATTCCGTATGATAATTGCCTATGGAATAAAGCTGTTTCTTAGTCTGTTTGTCCTGGTTCTGATGGACCTGTACCTCCTTCCAGAGGGCAGCAGTTCAAACAGAGGGAAAGCAGAATGGGTGGAGTTAGTGGTGATGCTAGTCACTCTGCTGATGCAGCGAGACTGGTAAATGTCCTTCAGTGAGGGGAGGGGGCAGCCGATGATCCTCTGCGCTGTCTTTACCACTCTCTGGAGACTCTGCCGTTCTGCTTCAGTGCAGTGGGAAAACCACACTGTGATGCCATAGGACAGAATGCTCTCAATGGTTGAGCGGTAGAACGTTACCAGCAGCTCCTGGCTGACGTCGTTCCTCCTAAGTTTTCTCAGGAAGTGCAGGCGTTGCTGGGCCTTCCTGATGACAGTCATGGTGTTGTTAGACCACGTGAGGTCAGCAGAGATGGTGGTGCCCAGGAGGGTGAAGCTGTGGACCCTCTCCACACAGTTTCCATCGATGTAGAGTGGGGGTGGATCTGTTCTGTTTTTTCTGAAGTCCAGGATGATCTCCTTGGTCTTGGTGGTGTTCAGGATGAGGTTATTAGCCTGACACCACCTTGAGAGTTTCAGGACTTCGTCTCTGTAGGCCGTCTCGTCGTCCCCAGAGATCAGCCCCACCACAGTAGTGTCGTCTGCAAACTTCACCACGGTGTTGCTGAAGTGGGCTGGTCTGCAGTCTGCTGTGTACAGTGTGTACAGCAGAGGACTCAGCACACATCCCTGTGTGGAGCCTGTGCTCAGCGTCCGGGTGGAGGAGAGGTGGGGGTCAAGTTTGACTGTCTGTGGTCTGTTTGTCAGGAAGTCCTTGATCCATGTGCAGGTGAGTGGGTGGAGTCCTAGTTCAGACAGTTTGTTGACCAGAATGTCAGGAATGATTGTGTTAAAGGCTGAGCTATAGTCCACAAAGAGCATCCTGGCGTAGGTGTCTCTGTGTTCCAGGTGGCTCAGCGCAGTGTGGAGGGTGATGGAAATGGCATCATCCGTTGATCTGTTTGCTTTATAAGCAAACTGGTGGGGGACGAAGATTGGAGGGAGGGAGTCTTTGATGTGTCCCAGGAGCAGCCGCTCCAGACACTTTGTGATGACAGCAGTGAGTGCAACTGGGCGGAAGTCCGTGAGGAAGGCTGTGGATGAGGACTTTTTGGGTATCGGGATGATAGTGGATGACTTCAGGCAAGCAGGGATGAAAGCCTGAGCTAGCGACAGGTTGAAGATTTTTGTGAAGACCTGGGAGAGTTGATCGGCGCAGGCCCGCAGAACCTTTCCGGGAACTCCATCAGGTCCCGCCGCTTTCCTGGGGTTTACCCTGCTGAACATCCGTGCCATCCGTGCCACGTCCATAAAGGCATTGTTTTTATATTTAGAGCTCTAAGCAACCAAACAGTTGTCTATATAAAAGAGCTTTTACAATTGTGCACTTTTAGCAGGCTGAAAAAATTATCTTTTTAAAATTTCCATTTCAAATTTGGGTTTTAAATTTTGTGTTCCATTTTTCTGTGCTTGTATTGGAAGGATTTGTTATTATTTTGTTTAAAAGTGCTACATATTGTATATACACATAATTTATTTAGAGAAATTTGCTATAGGTTGTGTTTTTTGGTTTTGTAGTTTAATTTCATTGCATTTATATTAAGGAAAAGAAGTTGCAGCATTGATTAAAAAAGGATAAAAGAGACATTTACTGTCTAAGTCTTATGTTACATCTGTAGAACTGTACTGAGAGTTGGGTTTTGTTTTGGAGCACATTCATATGTTTTGTTTGTAAAAAAAAAAGATAAAATATTAAGTTAATTGCATTTTACATGACTAGAAAAGCAATGATTATTCATAAAAATCTATGAAAGACATACAAAACAAATGAAAAAGCAGTCTGCCCTCCCTCTTGTGTCTAAACTATTGTCACCTCACTTCTGGGTTAGTTAGCATATGAACAGGCAGCTGGTGTGTGTGTGTGGGGGGGGGGGGGGTGAAATTTGACTCCAGCAACAGGGCAGATTGAGGAGCAGGCTGCAGCATGAGGAAAAGACTGAAGCATGTAAGAGGAAATGACATCCTACAGTTGACCAGTTCATTTTATATCTGTAAAGAATATTCAAGAAGCATTTAAACATGTTCAGCTATATGCGTGTGAAACTTGGTGTGGATATTTGAAGCATAAGTAATTTTAAAACGCACTTGTTTGGAGTCCAGACGGAAAAAGCACAGGTTTTGGGATGAATCAGGATTTTTTTAAAATCATCTGTTTCACCTGGACTTCTGAAAAAAATATGGAAGGCAGCAAACACAGATCCCTACATTTAAAAAAATAAATGGTGTTGATATATGATGATTAAGTTATGAAAAAAAATAGGTGTTTGTAGTTTTGCCTAAAAAGACGTTTTCGGACCTTTTTGGATGAAATGTTGTCTAAAAGTTCACCTGTAACTTCAATCATTCTGAATTTTTTTAGGAAGCAGTAGCACATAAATGCCTATGAAAGTTGAATTCTTGGTGCTGATAACCTAAACAGAATTTATGCTAAAAATCTTTGTTCAGTCCAAAATTGCATAGGAAAAAAAGAGGTATGAAGTTTCTCATAGACCCTATTGTGTTACATATCAAAGCTGGAGGTTATTAAAGGCATCTAATTCTGAAATCTCAGCTTCCTGAGACAAACGGCTGATTTATAATAAATTTCTATTATTTGGGTGCACATAATCGACCACTTCCTGTTACGCAGGCACCGTCAGGTGTACACCCATGAAACTTCAGATTATGAGAGAGGACCCTTCAGAGTATCTCCAGTTTTAATTTCATGCACATCGGACAAAGCAAAGAGAAAATACAGGGCAGAATGTGCCCAATGCAATAACTAGGTGGCGCTATAGAGCTCGTCCAAGATTGTCATATCCATGGGTTCAGAATAGAAGCTTCATCATATCCATTGAATTTCAGTGAGATTGGACAAGGAATGTGCACGTGAGAGCAACTTTTGTGTGCATGGCGAGATGCCCAACTTTGCCGCTCTGTCACGACCACACCCCCGCATTGAAAGTTATGGTTTTTTGTCAGAGTAAACTTCAATGGCTTTTCAACAGGTGGATGTCATTTTCAGGTGTGTCGGCTCATCCTACTTGGAGCAGTGATGCTCCAAGTAAAACATGTCATTTCATCTTGCCAGCAGGTGGCGCTACACTTTTTCCGGATTCTTTCACTGCAGATGTGTTCAGAGTCAGACTACAATCATGCATATCAATTTTGGATCAGATTGGATTATGCATGGCTGAGTTATGGCCATTTTTTTTTTTTTTTTTTTTTTTTTTTTTTTTTTTTTTTTTTTTTTTTTTTTTTTTTTTTTTTACCTTGTCCTGTCCAACAGCTGGGCAAACAGATGAGAGCTGAGGGCCTCTTGTGTTGGACATATTTTACTTTAACAAGAGGGGTTATTAATCTTCAGACAAACCAAAGGTATGTCTGAATAAACCCCTTTTGTAATTGAGGCCAAACTTTATTAATTTCAAACATGTTTGAAGATCTTTGGTGTTGGACCGGACGGAAAAGGAAAGAGGGGAAGAAGAGAGAGGGACGTTAGAAAGAGGGGGGGAAGGAGGGTGACAGTAGGAGGGGAAGGGGGATAAGACCATGAAGCAGCATAGAGCAACAAGCTTACTGGTTGTCAATCACCACGGTAAGGCTCAAATGCAGTACAAAAAGGGCGGAGCCTGTCCACACACACACCCAAGTGTCAAACACACCTGCTAGTTGCAAAAATGTACACCTGTCGACATGTGCACAAAACAGATAGTGCTCACACGCATACCTATGCCTTAAAACCAACTAGTGTGAAACATTTCAGTCATTCAGTCACGCAAACCGCCAGTGCAAAGGTGAGCCAACACCCGCGCCCAGGCGAGTGCTCATGTTCCATTTTGGCCATTTTTCTTTTCATGGCGTGTTTTCGAAACAACGTCGAATTTCTACGCGCCGCCACGGTCACAAACAACCGTAAAAACTTAAAAGCTTCGCAATTTAACATTGGAAATGTGTTTAGTTTACAAAACCAAAGTTTGGAGTCATTACTCACAAATCTCTAGGAGGAGTTCGTTCTAGAAGGAGGCCTGCAAATGTCCAAAATAGAGCAAAAATGACATATTGACCTCAATATAGCAGACTTCCTGTGCGACTGACAGGTGGGTCCTTTCAGACTTTTTTGTAGGTCTCCATCTGAAGAACATGCCCTGAAAAAATCAAGCTTGTAAATTAAAGCATATGCGGGGCGTCGGGACAAAAGTCAGTGTAGGTGGCGCTGTGGAGCCTTTTTTGCGCACCCATGCCAATTTCCAATAAAATACGAAATTTTTCGCGACTCCTGATGTGTGTGCCAAATTTGGTGAGTTTTGGGGTATGTTAAAGGCCTCAAAAATGCGATTCTTCCGGCGGAAGAAAAATAATAATAATTAAAGCTACAAGTAGCATTTAGCGGGCCCGAGCACGTGCGACCGCCTGGCATGAGCGACCGCCCCGTGAGCAAAGCCCTGCTCGAGCCATTCTCGTCGTTCTTTCTTGTCCATTCTGGAGCTCCAAGCTAATGTTAATATGAAAGCAGCCTGTGGGGGGTGGGGGGGGACTGTAATCTGTTGCCTTAAGGGACAAAGACTTTTGCATATAGCATGAACGAATGAGTGAATCAGCAACGCCCTGCTCGAGCCGTTTTGTGTCGTTCTTCCTTCTGCATTCTGGAGCTGCAAGCTACATTTAACATGACAGCAGCCTGTCGGCGGAAGGTGGGGGTGGGGGGGGACTGTAATCTGTTTCGTTTAAGGACTGATATTTTTTCATATATTGTGAAAAAAAATTTCAAACAAAGCTTTGTTTAGTCCTGCTCATTTTCTCATCCAGAAGGCCTTTTCAGATTAAAAAGTTGTCAATCAAGCAATGATGATAATCACTAACACTGTACCTAAAGATGTGAAAAATAGAAGTGATCTAATTTCCACTACAATGTCTATACAAGTGTCAGCTATGTTTGATAACTTGGCCGATCAGGTGGACCGGGATCTTGCAAAGCGCATGTGTTTTTGCATCCAGTTTGAAGATTCTCTAGACAGCAACAGTGCAGCGCAGCTGTGTGTTTGTTTGTTTTTTTGTTTTTCTTTACATCAAGAGAAGAACTCTTGACAGAACTGCCCTTACAAACAAATATAGGAGGAGTTGAAATGTATAACACGGTAAAGAAGTTTTTGTGCAGAAAAAGATACCATTAGAAAAGCTGGTAGCAGTGACTGCAGACGGGACTCCTGCTATGATCAATAGACAAACAGGTTTCATCACTCACTGTAAAGCTGACCCAGACTTTCCAAAATGTCTGCATTACTGCTGCTTCATTCACCAGTAGGCCTTAAGTGTAAAAGTGATTGGCTCTGGACACTAAGTTGGAGATATGTAGGAGGCATCTCATTCTGAAATCTCAGCCTCGTGATACAAACGGCTGATTTTTTATGAATTTTTAATTATCCAACTGCAACGCAATCAACCACTTCCTGTTTGGCGGTGGCTTGCGCAGGCACCGTCAGGTGTACACCCATGAAACTTTAAACGATGAGAGAACACCCTTGTTAGTATCTTCTGTTGTAATTTTATGAACATCGGACAAAGCACAGAAAAAATACAGGAATGTGCCCCATGCAATATTTAGGTGGCGCTATAGAGCTCGTCCAAAGTTGGCATATCCATGGGTTCAGAATGGAAGCTTTATCATATCCATTGAATTTCAGTGTGCACGTGAGAGCAACTTTTGTACATGGCAAGACGCCCAACTTCGCCGCTCTGTCACGACCACACCCCCGCTTTGAAAGTTATGGTTTTTTATCAGAGTAAACTTCAATGGTTTTTCAACAGGTGGACGTCATTTTGAGGTGTGTTTGCTCATCCTACTTGGAGCAGTGATGCTCCAAGTAAAACATGTAATTTCCTGTTGACAGCAGGTGGCGCTACACTTTTCCTGGATTCTTTCACTGAAGATGTGTTCAGAGTCAGACTGCAATCATGAACATCAATTTTAGATCAGATTAGATTATGTATGGCTGAGTAATGGCCATTTTTCTTTTCATGGCGTGTTTTCGAAACGACCTCCAATTTTGACGTGCCGCCACGGTCACAAACAACCGTAAAAACTTAAAAGCTTCGCAATTTAACATCGAACATGTGTTTAGTTTACAAAACCAAAGTTTGGAGTCATTATTCATAAATCTCTAGGAGGAGTTCGTTCTAGAAGGAGGCCTGCAAATGACCAAAATGAAGCAAAAATGACATATTGACACCAATATAGCAGACTTCCTGTGCAACTGACAGCTTGGTCCCAAGGGACTTTTTTGTAGGTTTTCATCTGATGAACATATCCTGTAAATATCAAGCTTGTATGTTAAAGAACATGGCGGGGCTCGCTAAAACAAACATGGTAGGTGGTGCTATTGAGCCGTTTTTGTGCACTTATGCAAGTGCTGTATATATAAGTTGGAGATATGTAAGAGGCCTCTCATTCTGAAATCTCAGCCTAAAGAGACAAACGGCTGATTTTTTATGAATTTCTAATTATCTGACTGACATGCCATCAACGACTTCATGTTTGGCGGTGGCTTGCGCAGGCACCGTCAGGTGTACACCCATGAAACTTTAAACGATGAGAGAAAACCCTTCTGAGTATCTCCTGTTGTAATTTTATGAACATCGGACAAAGCACAGAGAAAATACAGGGCAGAATGTGCCCCATGCAATAACTAGGTGGCGCTATAGAGCTCGTCCAAAGTTTTCATATCCATGGGTTCAGAATGGAAGCTTTATCATATCCATTGAATTTCAGTGAGATCGGACAAGGAATGTGCACGTGAGAGCAACTTTTGTACATGGCGAGACGCCCAACTTTGCCGCTCTGTCACGACCACACCCCCGCATTGAAAGTTATGGTTTTTTGTCAGAGTAAACTTCAATGGTTTTTCAACAGGTGGACGTCATTTTGAGGTGTGTTTGCTCATCCTACTTGGAGCAGTGATGCTCCAAGTCAAACATGTCATTTCCTTTTGCCAGCAGGTGGCGCTACACTTTTTCCGGATTCTTTCACTGCAGACGTGTTCAGAGTCAGACTACAATTATGAACATCAATTTTGGATCAGATTGGATTATGCATGGCTGAGTAATGGCCATTTTTCTTTTCATGGCGTGTTTTCGAAATGACATCCATTTTCGACCCGCCGCCACGGTTACAAACAACCGTAAAAACTTAAAAGCTTCGCAATTTAACATCGGACATGTGTTTAGTTTACAAAACCAAAGTTTGGAGTAATTATTCACAAAGCTCTAGGAGGAGTTCGTTCTAGAACGAGGCCTGCGAATGACCAAAATACACCAAAAATGACATATTGACACCAATATAGCAGACTTCCTGTGCAACTGACAGCTTGGTCCCAAGGGACTTTTTTGTAGGTTTTCATCTGATGAACATGTCCTGTAAAAATCAAGCTTGTATGTTAAAGAACATGGCGGGGCTCTCAAAAACAAACATGGTAGGTGGCGCTATTGAGCCGTTTTTGTTCACCCATACAAGTGCTGTATATCTAAGTTGGAGATATGTAAGAGGCATCTCATTCTGAAATCTCAGCCTTGTGATACAAACGGCTGATTTTTTATGAATTTTTAATTATCTGACTGCAACGCAATCAACCACTTCCTGTTTGGTGGTGGCTTGCGCAGGCACCGTCAGGTGTACACCCATGAAACTTTAGACGATGAGAGAAGACCCTTATGAGTATCTCCTGTTGTAATTTTATGAACATCGGACAAAACACAGAGAAAACATAGGTCAGAATGTGACATAAAATGTATTTGTCAATATCTAGGTGGCGCTATGGAGCTCGTCCAAGATTGTCATATCCATTGGTTCAGAATGGAAGCCTCATCACCTCCATTGAATTTCAGTGAGATTGGACAAGGAATGTGCACGTGAGAGCAACTTTTGTGTGCATGGCGAGACGCCCAACTTCGCCGCTCTGTCACGACCACACCCCCGCATTGAAAGTTATGGCTTTTTATCAGAGCAAACTTCAATGGCTTTTCAACAGGTGGACATCATTTTGAGGTGTGTCGGCTCATCCTACTTGGAGCAGTGATGCTCCAAGTAAAACATGTCATTTCATGTTGCCAGCAGGTGGCGCTACACATGTTCTGGATTTTTCCACCTCTGATGTGTTCAGAGTCAGACTACAATCATGCATATCAATTTTGGATCAGATTGGATTTTGCATGGCTGAGTAATGGCCATTTTTCTTTTCATGGCGTGTTTTCAAAATGACCTCCATTTTCGACGCGCCGCCACGGTCACAAACAACCGTAAAAACTTAAAAGCTTCGCAATTTAACATCGGACATGTGTTTAGTTTACAAAACCAAAGTTTGGAGTCATTACTCCAAAATCTCTAGGAGGAGTTCGTTCTAGAGCGAGGCCTGCAAATGTCCAAAATGAAGCAAAAATGACATATTGACCTCAATATATCAGACTTCCTGTGCGAGTGACGGGTGGGTCCTTTCAGACTTTTTTGTAGGTCTCCATCTGAAGAACATGCCCTGTAAAAATCAAGCTTGTACGTTAAAGCGTATGCGGGGCGTCGGGACAAAAGTCACTGTAGGTGGCGCTATCGAGCCGTTTTTCTGCGCCCATGCCAATCTCCTATAAAATACAAAATTTTTCGCGACTCCTGATGTGTGTGCCAAATTTGGTGAGTTTTGGGGTATGTTAAAGGCCTCAAAAAGGCGACTCTTCCGGTAGAATAATAATAATAATAATAATTAAAGCTACAAGTAGCATTTAGCGGGCCCGAGCACGTGCGACCGCATGGCACGAGCGACCGCCCCGTGAGCAACGCCCTGCTCGAGCCATTCTCGTCGTTTTTTCTTGTCCATTCTGGAGCTCCAAGCTATTGTTAATACGACAGCAGCCTGGGGGGGGGGGGGGGGGGCTGTAATCTGTTGCCTTAAGGGACAAAGACTTTTGCATATAGCATGAAAAAAATTCAAGCAATGATGATAATTGCTATCACTGTCCCTAAGGATGAGAACAATAGAACTCATTCAATTTCCACTACAATGTCTAGATGAGTGTCAGCTATGTCTGATAACTTGGCCAATTAGCTGGACCGGGATCTTGCAAAGTGCAGGTGGTTAACGTCCAGTGTGATGAGTCTGTGGACGGCAACAGTACAGCATAGCTTTTGGTTTCCACAAGAGAAGAACTCCTGACACATCTGCCCTAACAGACAACTACAAGAGGAGTTGAAATGTATAACACAGTGAAGGAGTTTTTGTGCAGAAAAAGGTACAATTAGAAAAGCTGGTAACAGTGACTGCAGATGGGACTCCTGCTATGATCAATAGACAAACAGGTTTCATCACTCACTGTAAAGCTGACCCAGACTTTCCAAAATGTCTGCATTACTGCTGCGTCATTCACCAGCAGGCCTTATGTGCAGAAGTGATTGGCTCTTGACATATAATGACTCTTATTCTGAAAATCGTAAACAACCTCAGCTGCAAAGCAAAACAGCACAGGATTTTTAAGGTGCTATTGGAGGAGATGTCTGTTGAATATGGTGAATATGAACATTGTGAATCTGAACTTGCATTCTTGACTGACATTACTGGAAAACTAAACCACTTGATCTGCGAGCTGCAAGACAATGGCAAAACTTTTTTTTTTTTTTGACCAGCCTGCCTGAGCCAGTGTTTTTCTTGTGGGGATCTTTTCTGCCAGGGCTTGTCAGCTTGGTCAGTGGATGTTGCTGCAGTTGTCTCCCTTGCTGGGACAGCTGGAGTTAAACACAGCAGCTCACGGCTCTGAAGTGGACCCCGTTGCTGTCCCAGTCTGGATGGGCACTGTGGCGATGTTCCAATGGCCAGGCTGGCTCCTGGTATAAATAGATTCCCAAATACCATTTCCTAACCGCAGAGCCAAGGATGTGTTTACATGTTTAGGTCAAAAATGTGATGGACAGCTTCATGTTGTCTAAACATGCCACCCTGTTATTAATCCAGTTGATATGGTTCTCCATCTGTGTCTAGGTGATAGAAAAGCATTTTTTTTATATTTAGAGCTCTAAGCAAACAAACAGTTGTCTATATAAAAGAGCTTTTACAATTGTGCACTTTTAGCAGGTCTCTGAGTTCATGTGACCAATGTATGGTGGATTTTCACAGACCTTGTTTAAAACTGAAGGTGAGAGAGACTTAGAGAAATGGCTTCATTGTTCTGGAGTTCTTTGTTTCATCCACAGAAGAGTAGAATTGGTGATTGATTTTGAAAAGCTGCTGAAAAAAGTATCTTTTTCAAATTGCAATTTCTAACTTGGGTTTTACATTTTGTGTTCCATTTTTTGTGCTTTAATTGGGAAGCATTTGTTATTTGTTTGGTGTTTTTAAGGTTCTGCAAATATACACATCATTTTTTAGAGACATTTGTTATCAGTTGTGTTTGTTGATTTGTAGTTTAATTTCATTGGATGTATAGATGTCGTGTGGGGGGGAGGCTCGAGAGCAGGTAGGACCCAGGCGCAGAGACGGGAGGCAAACGGGTTCAGGGCAAGTGGGTTTATTTAACTAACAAAAAGCGCTGCAGAGCAGGATGACAAAACTAAAAACAAAAACTTACTGTGGCTTGGCAAGGGACATGGACGCCAGACAAGAAGACGTGATCAACATGAGCAGAAGTTAATGGACCAGCACAGGAGGAAGGCAGAGACAAGACTTATATACAGACAGGGCAGACAAGACACAGGTGAACACGATTAGGGCAGATGGGGACCAAAGGAAGTAAAACTCAAGAAACATGACAAGACAGGAAACCTTTCAAAATAAAACAGAACCAAACAAGACAGAACAAGAACTAAAGCGAAAAAAAAGACAACAAACTGAAACCATGACAATAGAAAGGAAAAGAAGTTCAAACATTGATTATAAAAAAGGATATAAGAGATAAAAAAAAAAGAAAAAGGAAAAGAAAAAAGATAAAATATTGATTTAATTGCATTTTGAATGAATAAAAAACAATGATTAATAGAATCAGAATCAGAATCAGAAATCAGAAAAAGTTTTATTGCCAGGTTCAGTAGAGCGCACTTTACAAAACGAGGAATTTGACTTGGTGTATAGTGCAATTAAGAATAAGTTAAAAATTAAGTTAACAACAACAACACACTATATACAGTAGAGTAAGGTGAATTAAAGTGGGAGCACAGATGGGCTGGGATGGTGGGGCCTGTAAGTGGCACCGACAGTCCTTTGGTGGGCGGGGGGGGAGGGGGGGTCACCTGGGGGAGTTGGGGTACTGTTCAGCAGGCTGACTGCAGTGGGGAAGAAGCTGTTCTTGTGGCGCGAGGTCCTGATGGACCGGAGCCTCTTGCCAGAAGGGAGGGGCCGAAAGAGATTATGTCCTGGATGAGAGGGGTTGGCTACAATCCTGGCTGCCCGCCTCCAGGTCCTGGAGATGTGCAGCTCCTGGAGAGACGGGAGGTGGCAGCCGATCACCTTCTCTGCTGAGTGGATGACGCGTTGCAGCTTGGCCTTGTCTCTGGCCGTGGCCGCAGCGAACCAGACTGTGATGGAGGACGTGAGGGTGGATTCGATGATGGCGGTGTAAAAGTCTACCAGCATCTTTTCAGGGAGGTGAAACTTCTTCAGCTGCCTCAGGAAGTACATCCTCTGCTGGACCTTCTTAGTGATGGAGCTGATGTTCTGCTCCCACTTGAGGTCCTGGCTGATGATGGTTCCCAGGAAGCAGAAGGACTCCACAGAGGTCACCGGGGAGTCACAGAGGATGACAGGGGGGAGGGGGGCTGGGGCCTTCCTGAAGTCCACTGTCATCTCCACTGTCTTCAGAGCATTAAGCTCCAGGTTGTTAGCGCTGCACTATGACACCAGCCTGGCTATTTCACTCCTGTAGGCCGACTCATCTCCGTCAGAGATGAGGCCGATGAGTGTGGTGTCGTCAGCAAACTTCAGGAGTTTGACAGACAGGTGACCAGCTGTGCAGCTGTTTGTGTACAGGGAGAGTAACAGGGGTGAAAGGACACAGCCCTGGGGGGATCCGGTGCTTGTGGTCCGAGTATCTGAGACGAGCTTCCCCAGCCTCACATACTGCTGTCTGTCCGTCAGGAAGTCTGTGATCCACCTGCAGGTGGAGTCAGGCACATTCATCTTGGAGAGTTTTTAATACTAAAGATGTATGAAAGACATACCGAAAAAATATGTCTTTCAGTGTTTAACTGGCTGTCTTTGGATTATGCATGCCTGAATAATGGTCATTCTTACTCCTCATCTCTCTGTTCACTGCTTGCTAATTTACATAGCAGGGGTCCCAGCAGGAGGGGGCGGGGTTGTAACACGACTCCTTCAGCAGAGCCAGGCTGAGAGAGGCTTTGACATGTAAGATGTTAGATGTTAGAATGCCAGATGTTAGAATGACCAGTTCATTTTATATCTATGAAAATATTCAGGTAGCTATGGGACATGTTTAGCTATAGGTCTGTGAAAATTGGTGTCGATTGTTGAAACATAAGTTACCATAAAAAAATGTTTGTTTGGAGTCTAGACAGATTTAACACAGGTTTTTGGATGAAAAAGGATTTTTTATAAATCATCTGTTACACTTTTAAGTCTGAAAAAAATATGGAAGGCAGCAAACACAGATCCCTACCGTTTTTAATTTTTTTGTGCTGATATTTGAAAGATAAGTTATGCAAAAAAATAGGTGTTTGCAGTTTTGCCTAAAAAGACGTTTTCGGACCTTTTTGGATCAAATGTTGTCTAAAAGTTCACCTGTAACTTCAATCATTCTGAATTTTTTTAGGAAAACTAAACCACTTCAACTGTGATCTGCAAGGCAATGGTAAAACTATATTTTTTATGGAACAGCCTGCAGTGTTTCTTGTGGGGATCTTTTCTGCCAGGGCTTGCCGGCTTGGTCGGTGGTTGTTGCTGTTACCAATCCAGTTGATATGGTTCTCCATCTGTGTCTAAGTGATAAAATCAGAATCAGAATCGTTTATTGTCATTGTACATGGGGATACAATGAAATTGCAGCAGCCTTGGAGTGAAGGAGTTACATAAAATAAAAATAAAAATAGAATAGAAAAAGAAATACTGTATTTACAACTCTTAACAAAAAATGAACAATATGGACAGAAACTGTTAAATATTAAATATTTGTGAATAAAATAGAATGGAATTACATGAGTTGCTGTGAGCACAGCTTAATAAATATCAAGTTATTGCACAGTGACCCGGTTAGACAGTCAGGATATTGCACGCATTGTAGTAAAATTAGAGTGAGGTGTGGTTGGTGGACGTATGTGCATTCCGTATGATAATTGCCTGTGGAAAAAAGCTGTTTCTTAGTCTGTTTGTCCTGGTTCAGATGGACCTGTACCTCCTTCCAGAGGGCAGCAGTTCAAACAGAGGGAAAGCAGAATGGGTGGAGTTAGTGGTGATGCTAGTCACTCTGCTGAGGCAGCGAGACTGGTAAATGTCCTTCAGTGAGGGGAGGGGGCAGCCGATGATCCTCTGCGCTGTCTTTACCATTCTCTGGAGACTCTGCCGTTCTGCTTCAGTGCAGTGGGAAAACCACACTGTGATGCCATAGGACAGAATGCTCTCAATGGTTGAGCGGTAGAACGTTACCAGCAGCTCCTGGCTGACGTCGTTCCTCCTAAGTTTTCTCAGGAAGTGCAGGCGTTGCTGGGCCTTCCTGATGACAGTCATGGTGTTGTTAGACCATGTGAGGTCAGCAGAGATGGTGGTGCCCAGGAGGGTGAAGCTGTGGACCCTCTCCACACAGTTTCCATCGATGTAGAGTGGGGGTGGATCTGTTCTGTTTTTTCTGAAGTCCAGGATGATCTCCTTGGTCTTGGTGGTGTTCAGGATGAGGTTATTAGCCTGACACCACCTTGAGAGTTTCAGGACTTCGTCTCTGTAGGCCGTCTCGTCGTCCCCAGAGATCAGCCCCACCACAGTAGTGTCGTCTGCAAACTTCACCACGGTGTTGCTGGTGTGGGCTGGTCTGCAGTCTGCTGTGTACAGTGTGTACAGCAGAGGACTCAGCACACATCCCTGTGTGGAGCCTGTGCTCAGCGTCCGGGTGGAGGAGAGGTGGGGGTCAAGTTTGACTGTCTGTGGTCTGTTTGTCAGGAAGTCCTTGATCCACGAGCAGGTGAGTGGGTGGAGTCCTAGTTCAGACAGTTTGTTGACCAGAATGTCAGGAATGATTGTGTTAAAGGCTGAGCTATAGTCCACAAAGAGCATCCTGGCGTAGGTGTCTCTGTGTTCCAGGTGGCTCAGCGCAGTGTGGAGGGTGATGGAAATGGCATCATCCGTTGATCTGTTTGGTTTGTAAGCAAACTGGTGGGGGACGAAGATTGGAGGGAGGGAGTCTTTGATGTGTCCCAGGAGCAGCCGCTCCAGACACTTTGTGATGACAGCAGTGAGTGCAACTGGGCGGAAGTCCGTGAGGAAGGCTGTGGATGAGGACTTTTTGGGTATCGGGATGATAGTGGATGACTTCAGGCAAGCAGGGATGAAAGCCTGAGCTAGCGACAGGTTGAAGATTTTTGTGAAGACCTGGGAGAGTTGATCGGCGCAGGCCCGCAGAACCTTTCCGGGAACTCCATCAGGTCCCGCCGCTTTCCTGGGGTTTACCCTGCTGAACATCCGTGCCATCCGTGCCACGTCCATAAAGGCATTGTTTTTATATTTAGAGCTCTAAGCAACCAAACAGTTGTCTATATAAAAGAGCTTTTACAATTGTGCACTTTTAGCAGGCTGAAAAAATTATCTTTTTAAAATTGCCATTTCAAATTTGGGTTTTAAATTTTGTGTTCCATTTTTCTGTGCTTGTATTGGAAGGATTTGTTATTATTTTGTTTAAAAGTGCTACATATTGTATATACACATAATTTATTTAGAGAAATTTGCTATACGTTGTGTTTTTTGGTTTTGTAGTTTAATTTCATTGGATTTATATTAAGGAAAAGAAGTTGCAGCATTGATTAAAAAAGGATAAAAGAGACATTTACTGTCTAAGTCTTATGTTACATCTGTAGAACTGTACTGAGAGTTGGGTTTTGTTTTGGAGCACATTCATATGTTTTGTTTGTAAAAAAAAAAAGATAAAATATTAAGTTAATTGCATTTTACATGACTAGAAAAGCAATGATTATTCATAAAAATCTATGAAAGACATACAAAACAAATGAAAAAGCAGTCTGCCCTCCCTCTTGTGTCTAAACTATTGTCACCTCACTTCTGGGTTAGTTAGCATATAAACAGGCAGCTGGTGTGTGTGTGTGTGTGTGTGTGTGTGGGGGGGGGTGAAATTTGACTCCAGCAACAGAGCAGGCTGAGGAACAAGCTGCAGCATGAGGAAAAGACTGAAGCATGTAAGAGGAAATGACATCCTACAGTTGACCAGTTCATTTTATATCTGTAAAGAATATTCAATAAGCATTTAGACATGTTCAGCTATATGCGTGTGAAACTTGGTGTGGATATTTGAAGCATAAGTAATTTTAAAACACACTTGTTTGGAGTCCAGACGGAAAAAGCACAGGTTTTGGGATGAATCAGGATTTTTTTAAAATCATCTGTTTCACCTGGACTTCTGAAAAAAATATGGAAGGCAGCAAACACAGATCCCTACATTTAAAAAAATAAATGGTGTTGATATATGATGATTAAGTTATGAAAAAAAATAGGTGTTTGTAGTTTTGCCTAAAAAGACGTTTTTGGACCTTTTTGGATGAAATGTTGAATAAAAGTTCACCTGTAACTTCAATCATTCTGAATTTTTTTAGGAAGCAGTAGCACATAAATGCCTATGAAAGTTGAATTCTTGGTGCTGATAACCTAAACAGAATTTATGCTAAAAATCTTTGTTCAGTCCAAAATTTCATTAAAAAAATCAAGTGATGAAGTTTCTCGTAGACCCTATAGTGTTACATATCAAAGCTGGAGGTTATTAAAGGCATCTAATTCTGAAATCTCAGCTTCCTGAGACAAACGGCTGATTTATAATAAATTTCTATTATTTGGGTGCACATAATCGACCACTTCCTGTTACGCAGGCACCGTCAGGTGTACACCCATGAAACTTTACATGATGAGAGAGGACCCTTCTGAGTATCTCCAGTTTTAATTTCATGCACATCGGACAAAGCAAAGAGAAAATACAGGGCAGAATGTGCCCAATGCAATAACTAGGTGGCGCTATAGAGCTCGTCCAAGATTGTCATATCCATGGGTTCAGAATAGAAGCTTCATCATATCCATTGAATTTCAGTGAGATTGGACAAGGAATGTGCACGTGAGAGCAACTTTTGTGTGCATAGCGAGATGCCCAACTTTGCCGCTCTGTCACGACCACACCCCCGCATTGAAAGTTATGGTTTTTTGTCAGAGTAAACTTCAATGGCTTTTCAACAGGTGGACGTCATTTTCAGGTGTGTCGGCTCATCCTACTCGGAGTAGTGATGCTCCAAGTAAAACATGTCATTTCCTCTTGCCAGCAGGTGGCGCTACACTTTTTCCAGATTTTTTCACTGCAGATGTGTTCAGAGTCAGACTACAATCATGCACATCAATTTTGGATCAGATTGGATTATGCATGGCTGAGTAATGGCCATTTTTCTTTTCATGGCGTGTTTTCGAAACGACCTCCAATTTTGACGCGCCGCCATGGTCACAAACATCCATAAAAACTTAAAAGCTTTGCAATTTAACATCGGACATGTGTCTAGTTTACAAAACCAAAGTTTGGAGTCATTACTCTCAAATCTCTAGGAGGAGTTCGTTCTAGAGCGAGGCGTGCGAATGACCAAAATACAGCAAAAATGACATATTGTCATCAAAATATCAGACTTCCTGTGCGACTGACAGCTTGGTCCCAAGAGACTTTTTTGTAGGTTTCTATCCGATGAACATGCCCTGTTAAAATCAGGTTTGTACTATAAAGCATATGGAGGTGCTCGCGAAAACAAATTTTGCAGGTGGCGCTATCGAGCCATTTTTGTTTACCTATGCCGTTCTCCTATAAAATATGAAATTTTTCGCGACTCCTGATGTGTATACAAAATTTGGTGAGTTTTGGGGTATGTTAAAGGCCTCAAAAAGGCGACTCTTCCGTCGGAAGAAAAAGAATAATAATAATTAAAGCTACAAGTAGCATTTAGCGGGCCCGAGCACGTGCGACCGCATGGCACGAGCGACCGCCCCGTGAGCAACGCCCTGCTCGAGCCATTCTCGTCGTTTTTTCTTGTCCATTCTGGAGCTCCAAGCTATTGTTAATACGACAGCAGCCTGGGGGGGGGGGGGGGGGCTGTAATCTGTTGCCTTAAGGGACAAAGACTTTTGCATATAGCATGAAAAAAATTCAAGCAATGATGATAATTGCTATCACTGTCCCTAAGGATGAGAACAATAGAACTCATTCAATTTCCACTACAATGTCTAGATGAGTGTCAGCTATGTCTGATAACTTGGCCAATTAGCTGGACCGGGATCTTGCAAAGTGCAGGTGGTTAACGTCCAGTGTGATGAGTCTGTGGACGGCAACAGTACAGCATAGCTTTTGGTTTCCACAAGAGAAGAACTCCTGACACATCTGCCCTAACAGACAACTACAAGAGGAGTTGAAATGTATAACACGATGAAGGAGTTTTTGTGCAGAAAAAGGTACAATTAGAAAAGCTGGTAGCAGTGACTGCAGATGGGACTCCTGCTATGATCAATAGACAAACAGGTTTCATCACTCACTGTAAAGCTGACCCAGACTTTCCAAAATGTCTGCATTACTGCTGCGTCATTCACCAGCAGGCCTTATGTGCAGAAGTGATTGGCTCTGGACATATAATGACTCTTATTCTGAAAATCGTAAACAACCTCAGCTGCAAAGCAAAACAGCACAGGATTTTTAAGGTGCTATTGGAGGAGATGTCTGTTGAATATGGTGAATATGAATATGGTGAATCTGAACTTGCATTCTTGACTGACATTACTGGAAAACTAAACCACTTGATCTGCGAGCTGCAAGACAATGGCAAAACTATTTTTTTTTGACCAGCCTGCCTGAGCCAGTGTTTTTCTTGTGGGGATCTTTTCTGCCAGGGCTTGTCAGCTTGGTCAGTGGATGTTGCTGCAGTTGTCTCCCTTGCTGGGACAGCTGGAGTTAAACACAGCAGCTCACGGCTCTGAAGTGGACCCCGTTGCTGTCCCAGTCTGGATGGGCACTGTGGCGATGTTCCAATGGCCAGGCTGGCTCCTGGTATAAAGAGATTCCCAAATACCATTTCCTAACCGCAGAGCCAAGGATGTGTTTACATGTTTAGGTCAAAAATGTGATGGACAGCTTCATGTTGTCTATTGATGTAAGTTTAAACCTAAACATGCCACCCTGTTATTAATCCAGTTGATATGGTTCTCCATCTGTGTCTAGGTGATAGAAAAGCATTTTTTTTTTATATTTAGAGCTCTAAGCAAACAAACAGTTGTCTATATAAAAGAGCTTTTACAATTGTGCACTTTTAGCAGGTCTCTGAGTTCATGTGACCAATGTATGGTGGATTTTCACAGACCTTGTTTAAAACTGAAGGTGAGAGAGACTTAGAGAAATGGCTTCATTGTTCTGGAGTTCTTTGTTTCATCCACAGAAGAGTAGAATTGGTGATTGATTTTGAAAAGCTGCTGAAAAAAGTATCTTTTTCAAATTGCAATTTCTAACTTGGGTTTTACATTTTGTGTTCCATTTTTTGTGCTTTAATTGGGAAGCATTTGTTATTTGTTTGGTGTTTTTAAGGTTCTGCAAATATACACATCATTTTTTAGAGACATTTGTTATCAGTTGTGTTTGTTGATTTGTAGTTTAATTTCATTGGATGTATAGATGTCGTGTGGGGGGGAGGCTCGAGAGCAGGTAGGACCCAGGCGCAGAGACGGGAGGCAAACGGGTTCAGGGCAAGTGGGTTTATTTAACTAACAAAAAGCGCTGCAGAGCAGGATGACAAAACTAAAAACAAAAACCTACTGTGGCATGGCAAGGGACATGGACGCCAGACAAGAAGACGTGATCAACATGAGCAGAAGTTAATGGACCAGCACAGGAGGAAGGCAGAGACAAGACTTATATACAGACAGGGCAGACAAGACACAGGTGAACACGATTAGGGCAGATGGGGACCAAAGGAAGTAAAACTCAAGAAACATGACAAGACAGGAAACCTTTCAAAATAAAACAGGAAACAGAACCAAACAAGACAGAACAAGAACTAAAGCGAAAAAAAAGACAACAAACTGAAACCATGACAATAGAAAGGAAAAGAAGTTCAAACATTGATTATAAAAAAGGATATAAGAGATAAGAAAAAAGAAAAAGGAAAAGAAAAAAGATAAAATATTGATTTAATTGCATTTTGAATGAATAAAAAACAATGATTAATAGAATCAGAATCAGAAATCAGAAAAAGTTTTATTGCCAGGTTCAGTAGAGCGCACTTTACAAAACGAGGAATTTGACTTGGTGTATAGTGCAATTAAGAATAAGTTAAAAATTAAGTTAACAACAACAACACACTATATACAGTAGAGTAAGGTGAATTAAAGTGGGAGCACAGATGGGCTGGGATGGTGGGGCCTGTAAGTGGCACCGACAGTCCTTTGGTGGGCGGGGCGGGGGGGGGGGGTCACCTGGGGGAGTTGGGGTACTGTTCAGCAGGCTGACTGCAGTGGGGAAGAAGCTGTTCTTGTGGCGCGAGGTCCTGGTCCTGATGGACCGGAGCCTCTTGCCAGAAGGGAGGGGCCAAAAGAGATTATGTCCTGGATGAGAGGGGTTGGCTACAATCCTGGCTGCCCACCTCCAGGTCCTGGAGATGTGCAGCTCCTGGAGAGACGGGAGGTGGCAGCCGATCACCTTATCTGCTGAGTGGATGACGCGTTGCAGCTTGGCCTTGTCTCTGGCCGTAGCCGCAGCGAACCAGACTGTGATGGAGAACGTGAGGGTGGATTCGATGATGGCGGTGTAAAAGTCTACCAGCATCTTTTCAGGGAGGTGAAACTTCTTCAGCTGCCTCAGGAAGTACATCCTCTGCTGGACCTTCTTAGTGATGGAGCTGATGTTCTGCTCCCACTTGAGGTCCTGGCTGATGATGGTTCCCAGGAAGCAGAAGGACTCCACAGAGGTCACCGGGGAGTCACAGAGGATGACAGGGGGGAGGGGGGCTGGGGCCTTCCTGAAGTCCACTGTCATCTCCACTGTCTTCAGAGCATTAAGCTCCAGGTTGTTAGCGCTGCACTATGACACCAGCCTGGCTATTTCACTCCTGTAGGCCGACTCATCTCCGTCAGAGATGAGGCCGATGAGTGTGGTGTCGTCAGCAAACTTCAGGAGTTTGACAGACAGGTGACCAGCTGTGCAGCTGTTTGTGTACAGGGAGAGTAACAGGGGTGAAAGGACACAGCCCTGGGGGGATCCGGTGCTTGTGGTCCGAGTATCTGAGACGAGCTTCCCCAGCCTCACATACTGCTGTCTGTCCGTCAGGAAGTCTGTGATCCACCTGCAGGTGGAGTAAAATTAGAGTGAGGTGTGGTTGGTGGACGTATGTGCATTCCGTATGATAATTGCCTGTGGAAAAAAGCTGTTTCTTAGTCTGTTTGTCCTGGTTCTGATGGACCTGTACCTCCTTCCAGAGGGCAGCAGTTCAAACAGATGGAAAGCAGAATGGGTGGAGTTAGTGGTGATGCTAGTCACTCTGCTGAGGCAGCGAGACTGGTAAATGTCCTTCAGTGAGGGGAGGGGGCAGCCGATGATCCTCTGCGCTGTCTTTACCACTCTCTGGAGACTCTGCCGTTCTGCTTCAGTGCAGTGGGAAAACCACACTGTGATGCCATAGGACAGAATGCTCTCAATGGTTGAGCGGTAGAACGTTACCAGCAGCTCCTGGCTGACGTCGTTCCTCCTAAGTTTTCTCAGGAAGTGCAGGCGTTGCTGGGCCTTCCTGATGACAGTCATGGTGTTGTTAGACCATGTGAGGTCAGCAGAGATGGTGGTGCCCAGGAGGGTGAAGCTGTGGACCCTCTCCACACAGTTTCCATCGATGTAGAGTGGGGGTGGATCTGTTCTGTTTTTTCTGAAGTCCAGGATGATCTCCTTGGTCTTGGTGGTGTTCAGGATAAGGTTATTAGCCTGACACCACCTTGAGAGTTTCAGGACTTCGTCTCTGTAGGCCGTCTCGTCGTCCCCAGAGATCAGCCCCACCACAGTAGTGTCGTCTGCAAACTTCACCACGGTGTTGCTGGTGTGGGCTGGTCTGCAGTCTGCTGTGTACAGTGTGTACAGCAGAGGACTCAGCACACATCCCTGTGTGGAGCCTGTGCTCAGCGTCCGGGTGGAGGAGAGGTGGGGGTCAAGTTTGACTGTCTGTGGTCTGTTTGTCAGGAAGTCCTTGATCCACGAGCAGGTGAGTGGGTGGAGTCCTAGTTCAGACAGTTTGTTGACCAGAATGTCAGGAATGATTGTGTTAAAGGCTGAGCTATAGTCCACAAAGAGCATCCTGGCGTAGGTGTCTCTGTGTTCCAGGTGGCTCAGCGCAGTGTGGAGGGTGATGGAAATGGCATCATCCGTTGATCTGTTTGGTTTGTAAGCAAACTGGTGGGGGACGAAGATTGGAGGGAGGGAGTCTTTGATGTGTCCCAGGAGCAGCCGCTCCAGACACTTTGTGATGACAGCAGTGAGTGCAACTGGGCGGAAGTCCGTGAGGAAGGCTGTGGATGAGGACTTTTTGGGTATCGGGATGATAGTGGATGACTTCAGGCAAGCAGGGATGAAAGCCTGAGCTAGCGACAGGTTGAAGATTTTTGTGAAGACCTGGGAGAGTTGATCGGCGCAGGCCCGCAGAACCTTTCCGGGAACTCCATCAGGTCCCGCCGCTTTCCTGGGGTTTACCCTGCTGAACATCCGTGCCATCCGTGCCACGTCCATAAAGGCATTGTTTTTATATTTAGAGCTCTAAGCAACCAAACAGTTGTCTATATAAAAGAGCTTTTACAATTGTGCACTTTTAGCAGGCTGAAAAAATTATCTTTTTAAAATTGCCATTTCAAATTTGGGTTTTAAATTTTGTGTTCCATTTTTCTGTGCTTGTATTGGAAGGATTTGTTATTATTTTGTTTAAAAGTGCTACATATTGTATATACACATAATTTATTTAGAGAAATTTGCTATAGGTTGTGTTTTTTGGTTTTGTAGTTTAATTTCATTGGATTTATATTAAGGAAAAGAAGTTGCAGCATTGATTAAAAAAGGATAAAAGAGACATTTACTGTCTAAGTCTTATGTTACATCTGTAGAACTGTACTGAGAGTTGGGTTTTGTTTTGGAGCACATTCATATGTTTTGTTTGTAAAAAAAAAAGATAAAATATTAAGTTAATTGCATTTTACATGACTAGAAAAGCAATGATTATTCATAAAAATCTATGAAAGACATACAAAACAAATGAAAAAGCAGTCTGCCCTCCCTCTTGTGTCTAAACTATTGTCACCTCACTTCTGGGTTAGTTAGCATATGAATAGGCAGCTGGTGTGTGTGTGTGTTGGGGGGGGGGGGGGGGGGGGGTGAAATTTGACTCCAGCAACAGAGCAGATTGAGGAGCAGGCTGCAGCATGAGGAAAAGACTGAACCATGTAAGAGGAAATGACATCCTACAGTTGACCAGTTCATTTTATATCTGTAAAGAATATTCAAGAAGCATTTAGACATGTTCAGCTATATGCGTGTGAAACTTGGTGTGGATATTTGAAGCATAAGTAATTTTAAAACACACTTGTTTGGAGTCCAGACGGAAAAAGCACAGGTTTTGGGATGAATCAGGATTTTTTAAAAATCATCTGTTTCACCTGGACTTCTGAAAAAAATATCAAAAGGCAGCAAACACAGATCCCTACATTTAAAAAAATAAATGGTGTTGATATATGATGATTAAGTTATGAAAAATGATAGGTGTTTGTAGTTTTGCCTAAAAAGACGTTTTCGGACCTTTTTGGATGAAATGTTGAATAAAAGTTCACCTGTAACTTCAATCATTCTGAATTTTTTTAGGAAGCAGTAGCACATAAATGCCTATTAAAGTGTAGTCGTTGGTGCTGATAACCTAAACAGAATTTATGCTAAAAATCTTTGTTCAGTCCAAAATTGCATAGGAAAAAAAGAGGTATGAAGTTTCTCATAGACCCTATTGTGTTACATATCAAAGCTGGAGGTTATTAAAGGCATCTAATTCTGAAATCTCAGCTTCCTGAGACAAACGGCTGATTTATAATAAATTTCTATTATTTGGGTGCACATAATCGACCACTTCCTGTTACGCAGGCACCGTCAGGTGTACACCCATGAAACTTCAGATTATGAGAGAGGACCCTTCTGAGTATCTCCAGTTTTAATTTCATGCACATCGGACAAAGCAAAGAGAAAATACAGGGCAGAATGTGCCCAATGCAATAACTAGGTGGCGCTATAGAGCTCGTCCAAGATTGTCATATCCATGGGTTCAGAATAGAAGCTTCATCATATCCATTGAATTTCAGTGAGATTGGACAAGGAATGTGCACGTGAGAGCAACTTTTGTGTGCATGGCGAGATGCCCAACTTTGCCGCTCTGTTACGACCACACCCCCGCATTGAAAGTTATGGTTTTTTGTCAGAGTAAACTTCAATGGCTTTTCAACAGGTGGATGTCATTTTCAGGTGTGTCGGCTCATCCTACTCAGAGCAGTGATGCTCCAAGTAAAACATGTCATTTCATCTTGCCAGCAGGTGGCGCTACACTTTTTCCGGATTCTTTCACTGCAGATGTGTTCAGAGTCAGACTACAATCATGCATATCAATTTTGGATCAGATTGGATTATTTATGGCTGAGTAATGGCCATTTTTCTTTTCATGGCGTGTTTTCGAAACGACCTCCAATTTTGACGCGCCGCCATGGTCACAAACATCCATAAAAACTTAAAAGCTTTGCAATTTAAGATCGGACATGTGTCTAGTTTACAAAACCAAAGTTTGGAGTCATTACTCTCAAATCTCTAGGAGGAGTTCGTTCTAGAGCGAGGCCTGCAAATGTCCAAAATAGAGCAAAAATGACATATTGACCTCAATATATCAGACTTCCTGTGCGAGTGACAGGTGGGTCCTCACAGACTTTTTTGTAGGTCTCCATCTGAAGAACATGCCCTGTAAAAATCAAGCTTGTACGTTAAAGCGTATGCGGGGCGTCGGGACAAAAGTCACTGTAGGTGGCGCTGTCGAGCCATTTTTGCGCACCCATGCCAATTTCCCATAAAATACGAAATTTTTCGCGACTCCTGATGTGTGTGCCAAATTTGGTGAGTTTTGGGGTATGTTAAAGGCCTCAAAAATGCGATTCTTCCGGCGGAAGAAAAATAATAATAATAAACCTAACAGATACAATAGGGTCCTTGCACTCCGTGCTCGGGCCCTAATAATAATAATAACTCTAACAGATACAATAGGGTCCTTGCACTCCGTGCTCGGGCCCTAATAATAATAAACATTCGAATTACAATAGGGTCCTTGCACTCCGTGCTCGGGCCCTAATAAACCTAACAGATACAATAGGGTCCTTGCACTCCGTGCTCGGGCCCTAATAATAACTCTTACAGATACAATAGGGTCCTTGCACTCCGTGCTCGGGCCCTAATAAACATTCGAATTACAATAGGGTCCTTGCACTCCGTGCTCGGGCCCTAATAATAATAAACCTAACAGATACAATAGGGTCCTTGCACTCCGTGCTCGGGCCCTAATAATAACTCTTACAGATACAATAGGGTCCTTGCACTCCGTGCTCGGGCCCTAATTATCTTTGGGACCTTAATTGCTCGGAGACTTATTCTTCTCAAATGGAAGGATCATTTTCCTCCAACATTAAAGATGTGGATAAATGATCTCTAACATAATTTGGCTTTGGAGAAAATTCGCCTCTCTGCTAGAAGTTGTACACAAGATTTTGATACTACTTGGTATCCCTTCTTAAATTATATGAAGAATTTAGATGTCACTGCTGTTAGAATATTTAATGATTGACTCTGTATTTTGGAAATGTGCAATTGGGAGGTTTATTTTCTTTTGAAAATTTATATTTTACAAAATATTTGTAGTTTGAAAGAATGTTGCAGTAAGGGGAGGGAGGGGAGGGTGTGTGGGGGATATGTAATCAGTTTTGTATACTTTGTCAAACTTGAATCCTTGTACCCTCTGTTTAAATTTGAAATACCAATAAAAAATACTTGATGTAAAATAAATTAAATAAATAAATAAAAAGGCATTAAATAATAACCAAGAAGTTTTTTTCTAGGATTTCTTTCTCTCAGCCACTACTCACTGGACGAGTGCAGACACATGAATATCAGTAACATGTAAGGCCACTGGGTGGATGGATGTAATTTTCATTGTAAACTGCAAAATTCCCTTTTTATATTGAGAGGACAACATTGTGTAATTTGCTGACCCATCAGGTTAAATAAACAGAGTGGGTGTATCTCATTCTACTTGGTCTAAGGACAAGGTTACAACCTTATTTTCTAAGTTTTACTGTCAAGTTTAGTTGAAAACAAAAATTATTATTCACAGTGTAAACATTTGCACCTTTGTTAAGGTCAGAAAATCCATGCACAGAAATCAATATTGATTTAAAAAAATCCTGCATAAGGACCACAGTTTGCATTGTTATTGAGTTTTTAATCGTCTCAACTAACGCTTGCTGAATTCCTGAACTGACCTTGATTTCAATTCAAATACAAAGACTGCCCCCCAGTGTTCTCTCGAAAGAAGTGTACTAAAATAATCAGTGATACCAATGTAGGAAACAAGACATTTTTAACTTTTCTCAAACCTTCTATCTGTTAGCATTTCATTGTGATGGTCCAAAGATCCCTGGTTTCGGTTGGCATGTTTTGGTGGAGATGGCAAAGCTTGTTGCTGTGGAGGATGCAGAGTAGGGCTGTGCGGAGAAAACGATATATTGTGCTTTTTTATTTGGCAATACTTGTATCAATTCAAAATGCTGTCAGGAAGATATTTATCCATCCATCCATCCATCCATATTCCTCTGCTTATGTGGAACCAGGTCATGGGGCAGCAGTCGAAGCAAAGATGCCAAGACTTCCTTCGCCCCGGCCACTTCCTCCAGCTCCTCTGGGGGGACCCCGAGGCGTTCCCAGGCCAGCCGAGAGATGTTCTCCCCCCAGCGTGTTCTCGGGTCTTCCCCGAGCCTCCGCCCAGTGGGACATGCCCGGAACCCCTCCCCAGGGAGGCGTCAGGACTAGATACCCAAGCCACCTCAACTGGCTCTCTCGTGGAGAAGAAGTGGTTCAACTCCGAGCTCTCAGCAGATGACCGAGCTTCTCCCCCTATCTCTAACCCTTGTGCTATCTTAGATGACCCCACCCTTACATTGACGTGTTCTCCCTACCATGACAAAGGTGGATAAAGGTGGAAAGATTTCATGTAATCCATGGACACCAGTGAAGATCACAAATCATTGAAGAAAAAAGGTTTAGTGCACTGTCTAGTGGGTCTAGATGACCCAACTCCCAATGGTAAAGTGCATAGGACAGCACAAGGGTTACGGGAGCTCTCAGCCACCCCACGGAGGAAGCTCATTTCAGCCGCTTGTATTCGGGACCTCATTCTTTGGGTCATGACCCAGAGCTCATGACCATAGGTGAATATTGGAAAAAAGATCTACCGGTAAATTGAGAGCTTTGCTTTTTGGCTCAGCTCGCTCTTCACCACAACGGACCGATACAGCGACCGCATAACTACGGACGATCCTCCTGTCAATCTCACGCTCTGGTCTTCCGTCACTCGTGAACAAGACCCCAAGATACTTAAACTCCTCCACCTGGGGCAGGAACACTCCACCCACAGAGATGGCAAACTACCTTTCTCCGGTGGGGAACCATGGCCTCAGATTTAGCGGTGCTGACCCTCATCCCAGTCGCTTCACACTTGGCCGTAAACTGCCCCAATGCACGCAGGAGGTCCTGGCTTGATGAACCCAACAGGACAACATCATCTCCAAAGAACAGAGAGGAAATCCTGTGGTCTTCAAACCAGACCTCCTTTGGCCCCTGGCTGTGCCTAGAAATTCTGTCTAAAAAAACTGTGACCAGAACCAAGATAAAAGGCAACCCTGCCAGAGTCCAACATGCACCAGGAACAGGTCTGACTTACTGCCGGCTATGCGAACAGAGACCGGACAGCCTTCAGTAAGGCATCTTCCAGAGCCCCCTCCACAGGATACCACAGGGGACGCAGTCGAATGCCTTCTCCAAATCCACAAAGACTTCCCTGATGAAGAGCTCAGCCAGACGTTCCCAGCAGACCCTCTGTACCTGTTTGAAGCTGGTCCACCAGGTCAGCTCTAAACATGGGGACAGGACCCTGTCGCCCTGCAGGAGACGACGATGATGATGATGATGATGATGACCCCACCAGCGACTGCACCTTTGACCATTTTGACTGCATTAAGAGAAATCTTGCAAACAAAAAGTCAAGCCCAGTTAAAATGTGTGTCATTACAGATACAGCAGCAGAAACAGCACTCATTTGATGAGGCCAATCAGACATAAAGAGTTTTTTTCCGTGTCTGTTGTGAAATATCTCCCCTGTTTTCACAGAATGACTGGGACATTTACAGCTTTCACATCAACTCAACTGTGAGCAACCGTTATGCCACTACTGTCATCACAAGCCGCGTGGCCAATCGCATGGGGGAGTCGAAGGAAATCGAGTTTCACGTCCAGATTCCCAAGAATGCCTTCATCAGTAAATTCATAATGTGTGTTAATGAAACCTTTTCTATTGAACTGCTTAAAAATGTAGAAAAGAGTATTTTACAATCATAGCTATTGGTTTTATTCATTAGAATTGGCTTATTCGAGAAATCAAAACAAGCAAACGACAACAACAACAAAAGCTAAAGAAGTCAAACAAAAGAAATATATCTAAACATAGATTTATCAAACACTGTCAGGTTAATTAGTCATCAACTGATTGGAAAAAATAAAAATAATTTCAATTCTTCAACACAATTCTAATTCATGTTGGGAAATATTTCTGGGTTACTTCTTGGAGCAATACTAATATTTTAGGTTACATTGGTTTTGTTTTAACCAAAATTATATATTTTTTCCTGATTTGAAATAACCCAGCAAAACGTTGGTCCCTTTTTAATTGACATTATAAAGTATTCAACCCATTGTTTTCCTGCTTTTCTTTCCTTATTATAGTATCTTCCTCTATTTTTTCCCGCTTAACTCCTTCTTCAATTTTTCAGCTATTTTAACTTTTTCAACTTTTCAAATGTTCAGCTCTTTCATCTTTTTCCAGCTATGACTTTTGGTCCTTCAAATCCTTGAACTTTTAAAGATAATCCTGGATTTCCAGGATTTTTGGCTCCATTGAAACCCATGGGGAATCCTTGGAGCAGAAGCTCGCTGGTTCAATAACCGGCTCTGGTATTTTTCACAAAAACATTTTTTTTGTAATTGTGCTGTTTTCACTTTATTTATGGTCAACTTTGATCATTTCTTTCTTTCTTGTTTTTTTTTTCTTTTTTTTTTGCCAATCATTACCCTTCAAGTTTTATTTTCATTCAGTAATATAGCATCAACCCTGCATTTTCTTTTGGAAATGCAGCTCCTTCTGGTTTTAATTGCTCTCAATGATAAATTTACATATTTGCACTTATACATACAGTATGTAACACATTAAATGTATTTAATATTAATTTTTCAAGCCTAGTTTTATTAATTACATGAAAGGAATTAAAGTTACTATTGTTTAACTGTCTTCTTTAGGTATATAGATGGACAAGCATATGATGGTGTTGTGAAAACAAAGGAAAAAGCTCAGCAGCAGTACACACAAGCTGTGTCTCGGGGTCAAAGTGCTGGAATTGTCAGGTATGTAAAATACTGACATCTGATGCTGAGGATTTCGTTTTTTTCTTCTCTCATAACTTTATCATCAGAATTCACAATCCATGCCCAGTCTGAAGTGGTCTAAGTCAAAACATGTTTTGCTGCAGTTCTGTTGGCAGGACCCTGGAGGAGTTTAGGACATCGGTCACTGTTGCTGCTAACAAAAAGGTCACCTTTGAGCTCACCTATGAGGAACTCATGAGACGCAAGCATGGCAAGTATGAGCTGAAAATCCACGCTCGACCCATGCAGCCAGTCAGAGATTTTAAGGTATTTTGTGCATCTAGAGAAACAAAAATGGGATAAAAACTGCTCTGTTAGTTTTTTTTTCCAGTTGATGTTTTTTCGTGTTCCCATCAGGTTGACGTGTACATGCACGAAAAAGCAGGGATCACTTTTGTTGACATAAAAGGGGGACTGAGCGTCAAAGAACTGGCTAATGCCATTACTAAGACACAAGAAGACAAACAGGTGATATTTCACTTCATATATACGTTCTGTATCAACTCTGCCAAAGATTTCCTTTTAACCGTGAATGTGTGCATGCTTGGGTGAATAGATCTCTGGCTGTAAACCCCTATGGGCCAACAAGTAAGGTAGAAAATGCAAACCATTTTAAAACAGCTTGAATCTGCTCCTAATCTACGAGCCTTACTCCCTTTCTCTCTGGTCTCTTGAACACAGAATATTTTCCTTTCTTATTTCCATCATGTTGGCCATTCTTCTAGTTTCCTTGTCAAAGTCCCTACACTGCAAAATAGTCCCGTTAGAAATAAGTCAGAAATTCTTACCACATTGATATGTCTTTATTTAAATACACAAAAAATATCTTCCAAGAACAATGGTCTCACCAAGAATGTTTTAGGAAAACACGTGTTCTCAAACTAAGACAATTTTGCTTTTAAAAACCTTGACTAGATTTTTTTTTTGCAAGACAGATTAAAAGACATTTTTTCTTCACACTATAGTTTTTTAAACATTCTTAAGATTCAGTTTTTGAGGCACATTCAATACTGTAAGACTTACTCTCCTGTCTTTCCTTTCTGTTTGCGTATACACATACACCTTCGTCTTCTCCCTCTTTTACAACAGCTGACCCTTTCAGGCGACCCAATGTGGGTTGTTGCTGCTCGTTTTGAACAGATTTGGTATGAAAGTTCTGTTAATGATTCACACGATTGATTTGGTTTTTGGATTACATTACACATTTCTACATCCTGTATTGGGCCTGGTTGTGGCTGCCTTTACCCACCTTTATTCTAGTATATTGGCGATTGTTTTATGTACAAAGGTAAAAATTAAATAATGTCTTACATAGTGGAATTAACATAATTACATCCTATTATTGTGGTTTCCAGGCTTGGGTGCATTTCTATCCCACTGTGAAACAACAACAGACGTGTGATGGCTGTGGAGAGCAAGGTCTGAATGGAGATTTAATTATTAGTTATGACGTCCAAAGAGAGAACGAATTTGGTGACATCCAGGTAAAACCTTACTTTTTACAGGATGTTGTTTAACACTGGAGATGTTAAGGCATAATAAAACACTTTAATGCATTTCAAACAAAAAACTTGATTTTTTTTCCTGCCCCTCAGAAAGGAGATGGCTACTTTGTGCATCACTTTGCTCCGTCCAGACTTCCCCTAATCCCAAAGAATGTGGTCTTTGTTATTGACCGAAGTGGCTCAATGAGTGGCACAAAAATAGAACAGGTAAAGTGGTAAAACTGTTCTTTTTCTCAGTGCTTAACAGTTGATTGCAACATAATTCAATTTGATAACGAATTAATCCATTTTTTTTGTGCCATTGGTTTTTAGACTCGAACAGCTCTGCTGCAGATATTGAGTGACCTTGCTGAGCAGGATTTTTTTAGTTTGATCACCTTTGACAGTGAAATTTTTTACTGGAAAAAAGAGCTTGTTCCGGCAACCAGTGATAATGTGGAAAAAGCCAAGGTTTTTACCCGAAATATTCGTGACAGAGGAGGTAGGGGTTTAAGGGAATTTTTTTTTTTGCATTTGGATACCAATTTCTTTGGCGTAAGGATGTCTCTGTAATATTTTATAAAAACTGATTCTCAGCCACAGATATTAATGCAGCATTGTTAGAAGGAGCCAAAATGCTGACAAAATATCCACGAGAAGGTTCAGCATCTATTCTGATACTGCTAACGGATGGAGACCCAACATCAGGTAATGCCTCCAGACACACAGACCACATGAATGATGAAACCACTTGGATGAGTGGCTCAATGTCTTCAAAGAGAAAAGACAATGACCAAAGCCCTGAGAATGATTACAATTATGCCCAGAAAAAATTATTTTTTTTTTATTAATTACAGTCTTGAAATTAGCATTTGGGCGACCAGTTAGAGAAGAAGTATAAAAGTATTCAAAGAAATTATTACTTCATTCAAAAATTGGATTAAACAAACAAAATAAGTATATTATACTGCTTTACTCTTTAGACTGTTATGTACTCTCATAAACAATAAAATAATAAATCGAGGATGCAAAAAATTAGCTTCTGTTCTTTTAAAATAATGACGGTCTTTGTTAAATCACTTTTTTTTAATATCTTGATAGTGTATTGCATCATTTTTTGTGTTTACTTAAACTTTTTTTCCCCCTCAATATTAAATTGATATATTTTTTGATTCATGTAATTCTCATCCCTTCAAACTCCTCAGGAGGATAATGCTAATACAGGCAGCACAGCATCTGTGATGAAAATGTTTGCCCCCTTGTTGATGAAGATGCTGCCATCAAAACATGTTTGAAAAAAGTTGTTGTGTTTTGATAATGGTACAATAAACTCTGATGCTGCTGATACAGCTGAAGGTTATTGAAGTTTGCTGAATACTTTAATTTTTTGTGGTTTTAACAGTCTAATTAGACAAAGAATTTAAGAAACAAATTAAATTGTTTCATGGGTTCTGCATTACACGTTTTGGTGCAAATTCTGAGATAAATCAATAAGGTTCATATTGGGGGTGCTGTAAAAGTCATCTCTTGGTGGCATCCAGGCTAACAACAGTAGCAGCTCTTGGGCAATAAGGATGGAGATTTTTGCTAAGACAAACCAAGAGAATAAGAATGAAGGGGTTCAAACTCAGTCTCGGAAGATCTGTTGTACTTATTACTTCAGTATTAGCTACATATACAGAATGCCAAGGAGAAAAACATTTAACTTTACCAAGTTTCTGCTGTAAGAAAAATCTGATGTACTTAGCTCAGGTAGGAATGTTTCCTCTTTTTCCAGGTGTTACAAATAGAGAAACAATACAAGCAAATGTGAGACGAGCCATCGCAGGCAAGTTCCCACTGTACTGTCTTGGCTTTGGTTTTGATGTCAGTTTCGAGTTCCTTCAAAAATTGTCGCTAACGAACAACGGTGTGGCAAGACGCATTTATGAAGATGCTGATGCAGATTTACAGTTGAAGGTATTTCCTACAAAACTTTCCATTCTATTGTTTTAAAATCGACCCTCTGGAGAAGATGGTTCACTATGAAAAAGATGCATACTGTGTCATTTTCTTTACTTTACCAGGGATTCTATGAAGAGGTTGCTACTCCACTGCTGACAGATGTTACAATGATCTATGAAGGTGGCACCAACTTGACTCAAACTAATTTCAGTCAATACTATAACGGCTCTGAGATTGTGGTGGCCGGACAGATTCTTGACAATGAAGTTGACAACTTTATTCCTCAAGTTGTGGCCATTTCAGTAAGTATTTACAACACAAAATCAGCTGTTATTTTCACAGATACATCTTTTTACATTTCCTTTTTTTCCTCTTATGACAGCTCAGGAATAATGTAACCTTTTCAAAAGCCAGCACCCATCCAGACCCCATTGAAAACGTTCCTGACAGCGTTCTAGAGAGAGTTTGGGCCTACCTGACAGTCAAACAGCTGCTGGAAAAAGAGTGAGTGCAAAACCTGTACTGCCTGTTTCATCTTTTTGCAAATCAGTGAGTTATTCTAGGGAAGCTACACTGAACAAAAATATAATTGCAACCCTTATGTTTTTGCTTCCATTTGTGATGAGTTGAACTCAAAGATCTGAAACCTTTTTCTACAAAATAAAATAAAAATTTCTCTTAAAGATTGTTCACAAATCTGTCTACATTTGTGACAGTGAGCACTTCTCCTTTGCAGAGATGATCCATCCCATTTCACAGGTGCGCCATATCAAGATGCTGATTAGACAGCATCATTATTGCACAGGCAACAATAAAAGGCCACTTGGAAATGTTCAGTTGTTCTCCTAGTTGAGTTGTTGGAGGTTCTTTGGTAGCCATAACTTTATGTCTAAAATGTAGGGATGGGAATAGAAGCCCCATGAAGTTTTCCTAGGGGTTCATGTAATTGTGCCGGAAAAATGGGCTTCAGGGCTTTGAAACCACACAGAACAGCGGCATCTGGTGGCGGACTGGACGTATATCATATGCTTTAACTAAACTCCTTGTAGCACTTCAATGTGGAAATGACACATTAATTTTATGATCATTAACAATGTTGTTAACAACTTCAAAGTAGCACACTTGTGATTTGCGCCAGCTGATTTGAGCACACGCAGAAGCACATTTGAGCAGTTGTAATCACAGATCTGAAGTTGTAACTCTAAATGAACACATGCAAATGGAAATTTGTCAGTTCCCAGCAGAAGATTTTTACACACAGATGCAGATTTTTGATGCACAAGTTCTCACATTCTATATTACAAGTTCTAAATTCAAATCTACAAGTGCGTTCTTTTTGGAGCATTTTTACCTTCATACATTTGGCGCTTCATACGTCATCAACCACGTGATCTGCGCTAGTTGACACACGCCCAAAACATTGTGCCGAACCACTCTGTTTCATCAAGGTGACACATGCGCCGGAATGTCCGTGTCAAACGGGCCATCCCTACTAAAATGCAGTTTAAAAGTATGTCGACTGAATCTTTGCCATCAGAAAAAAAGCAATGTAAAGTTGTGTGTCATCAGCATATAAAAGGACACACCACGCTTCTTAATGACTTCCCCAAGTCGCAGCACATATACAGTACAATAAAAAGTAGTGGGCCTAAAATGGATCCTTGGGGAACCCCCCACAATTGATTTCATGGATTCTTAAAGTGAATATACTTATACTTACAATATTGCCCCATCCAGATCCAGTGATTGTTTTAAGATTAATTATATCAGAAGACTCCATAGCAAGCTAAAGTGACATTCCTAAACACACTTATTGTGCGTTTTGTGCACTGCTTTGATTGGTATTTCAGGGGGAAATACTTTTATACTAAATTGAATTGTATTTTTTTCAGTTTTGAAATGTTCTCCGTTTCATAAAGTGCAGTTTGCCCAGCAGAGTCTGTGCAAATTATCAACATGCAAAACTGCATTAAAAATATACATTTTCTAACTCTTGAATTGCAATGCAGGCTGCTGGTGTCTGGGAGTGAAAAAGAAAATGTGAAGAAAAGGGCTTTGGAGCTGTCACTGAAGTACAGCTTTGTGACCCCCCTGACATCCATGGTGGTCACTAAACCACAAGAGGAGGACATAGAAGTTCTTCACAAACCTCAGGAGGGAAATCCAAAACAAGACCACCTGCGATATGGATTACAAAGTGAGCAAACACAAATCCACGACAAAGGACAAAATTAGTTTTACATTTCTCTTAGTACTTTAACTTTTTTATTTAATAAAAAAAACAACAACAACAGAACACTAAAAATGTTAGGTTTTGCGGTTTATCTCTATAAAATGTGGTTAATGTTTGTTTTTGTCATAACAACAGGCAGACTACTGGTTCCTAATGCAGCAGGCTTATTAGCACAGCTAAAACTCCACAAAGGTAAATCAGGGTCAGGCAGGCTGGGGTCAATAACAACCATGGGAGCATCAGAGAAACAGAGTAATCAGGATCCAGGCGAGATTCGGGGCAGGCAGCAGGCAAACGGAGTCAAATACAACACAGGGTCAGGAACTCAGGTCAGGTTATAATGCTTCATAATGTAGTCAGAGTGGCACAAACAACACTTCATACTGACTGAGGCTCAGTGCAGAGCTTAAGTGTTTAGTGAGTGATTGCAAAATGAGTGTCAGGTATGTGGCATCCAGGCGCTGTGAGCTGGGGTTGCTGGGAGATGAAGTGCATTCAGAACTCTGGAGACGCCTTGCGCCGGTGACCAGAGGGGGAGACAGAGTTCTGACTTCTGACAGTTTTGATGACAAAATAAATGAATGAATTAATGGTGAAAATAATAAATAATAGAGTTCTATAACATACATAACTTTTTATTTAAACAGATTTAAAACTATTACAGTCATTGACCTTAGAAAGTGCAATTAAAGTGCAAAAATGTACTCTTTTTTTCAGTAAAATTAATCCCCTACTGGATGAAGTTAGAGGAAAAATTCAATAAATGTTTTTTTTTTTTTTTTTTTACTATGGGTTTAGTTTTATTGAATAAAAACAAGTTTCCGTCAAACAAAACAAACAATAAAAGGCAGGGTCACAAAATCGATACTCAAACAAGATGCTGCAAAAACATCAGGCAGAAATAATAATAATACCCATTTTGCAAAATAGGAAAATGAAGAGGACTTTAATCTAATGTCCAATGTGCCAACTAATATTTTTGGCACAACCTCTTTTGATTCTTAATTTTCTTTAACGTGTTTACAAGACAAAATCCTGTTGCTTTATGTAAAAAAATATACTTCAAATCGGCGCTTGTATCCCCCACTTTCTCCACCTCTCTTCCTTTTATTCTGTTCTACCCCCCCCCCCCCCCACACACACACACACACTTTTCCCCTCTCCCTCTCCACACCAGCAAATGTAACAAATAAATAATAAATAATAAATACAAAAACAAAAATACAACTTTACACTCTGGTTTTCCAAAGATATATAACCTCTTTTTGTGATAGTAAAACATGTCCAACACAAAAGGCCTTCAGCCCTCATCTTTTTGCTCAGTTGTTGGACAGAACAAGTTAGAAGAAAGATAAAATAAAATGATAAAACAGTCTCACGCTGAAAGTGTTTGTTTTCACAGTGATGTTTGTTTTAACTTCAAAGCTGAAGTTTTAACTTTCTTTCTAAATTTGACTGAAATTACATGTTCCATCTCTTTAAAAAGTCAGACTTTGTCATCAATAATTTAGTTTCTTCTCAAATCCTGTGATTTTAGTTCTTCAAAAGTATTTTTTTTAGGTCGAACAAGTTATGATACTCATTTTTGTGTCAAAAAAATCAAATTAATTTATTTGAAACCTGTCTCCCTTAGGCACAGAAACATCTTTCAGACTCATTCTTTTTATGTTTCTTTATACTAAAACTAAAGCAAATTTCCCAACATTTCTGAATCCCTTTTCTCGTCTTGTAACAGTTAATTGTAGTAATTATTTGGTGATTCCAATTTAGGAACAAAACTGTATATAGTTAAATAATGGGGAGATTAAATTTCAATTCATTTTTATTTTTATAGCCCAATATTTACAACAATAGTCATCTCAATGGGCCTCAAACTGGTAATTGTGTAATAAACATGAATCATAAAGAACATAAAGTCATAGTTAAGCAGGTAATGACTAAACAGACTAAAATACACTGGGCATCCCTGTTTAGGCTGGGCATTCCATCTCCATCTTCGCTGGAGATGGGAGAGTTAAAGACAGATATGCAGAAAGACTCTTCTGTTTGTCTGATCATAAATGTTCCTTCATCCTAAAGGTGCGTCGTCATTTAGTGTATCGGGACACCCAGTATCCTCAGGTAAATTTCCAGACATTTCTGGATCACTTTTCTCGTCATAACAGTTCATTGTAGTATTTATTTGGTGATTGAATTTTAGGAACAAAGCTGTATCTTGTTAAAAAATGGGGAGATGAGAAAGCTAAAGAGAGATGTGCAGAAAGTCTCCTCTGTTTGAGTCTTGGTTTGATTATTAACAACAGCTGCAAAATTAGGTTGTGTTTGGATATGGACAGTAAGAGAGAGAAGCAACAGCAAATAAAAGAACAGAGGGGCAATCCATATTTATTTTGTTCCTATTTTTTATTGTGTATGTTATTCAGCTCTGAATAGCCTCGCTCCTTCAAACCTGAATGAAGCCAGTCAGATCATAAAATTTTAAACTGTATTTTGCAGTTATGAAAAAAAAAAGTAAAAAGTAAAAATTTCTCATTATAAATGTTCTTTTATCCTACAGGTGGGTCATCATCTAGACTAATGGGACAGCGAGGACTCCCAGGTAAATATGTTAACATCTCTGGGTCATTTTTCTCTTTATTTAAAGTTAATTATATTCTGTCAGATTGTTCACTTTTTCTGCATTTTTCAATAATGGCATTATTGATTAATGCTTCATTTTGATCAGTTGAAATGCTAAAGTGTCTATGTAGCACTGAAGTAACTAATGGGTCGGATTTGTTTTGTTTTGTTAGAATATTGTTTTTATATATAAATCTTTGTTTGCAAAATGATTTGTATGAGATTTAACCGTAGTTTATATCTTTTTGCTTTTAACCCTTGTGCTATCCTTGGCATTTTATCATTGGGAGTTGTGTAATCTTAACCCTCAAGACAGTGCTCTGAACCTTTTTTCTTCAATGATTTGTGATCTTAACTGGTGTCCATGGATTACATGAAATCTTTCCACCTTTATCCACCTTTGTCATGTTAGGGAGAACACGTCAATGGTCATCTTGACCCCATAGGATAGCACAAGGGTTAATCAAGGCTAGGAGTCGTGTCAGATCCCCTTTCTTTTTTGTTTTTATTTCTAGAATATTGTTTTTTTTTCTAAAATGTAATGCTGTTTTTGTTTATATCTGCTTTCCCTTTTGAAATTGTCGTGATCGTTAAAACATTTTTGTGTCCAGTGATTTGTTGATGGGATTTACACTTCAGGGCCGCCGTAGAAATCACACTTTTGTTCAAACTGTGTCTATTAGTCTGCAGTGACCCCTTTATTCTTTCCAACAACATTCCTAAATATTTTTTACTTATAAATGCATATTTAAAACCTCTAAAGTATCTTTATTTATTATATTTCTTCATCCTAAAACTAAAGGTGTTCTGCATTCCTAAAGCACATTTCTTATCATTTCTGGATCACTTTTCTCGTCATGTAACAGTTCATTGTAGTAATTATTTGGTGATTGTATCTTAGGAACAAAGCTGTCTCTTGTTAAAAAATGGGGAGATGACACAGTTAAAGAGAAATGTGCAGAAAGTCTCCTCTGTTTGTGTCTTGCTTTGATTTTTAACAACAGCTGCAAAATTAGGCATTACCCAACTGATTAGTCACATCACCTAGTAGGGGTGGGATGGGATATTTTTTTATTTTCTTTCTTTCTTGTCTTCTTGTTTTTTCTGGGGGGGTTGACTGGGAGGGGGGCGTACTGCTAGTCCCTCAGGTCAGGGGCATGAGTTGTGGGGCTGGACCTCCTGCCGGGCCCCTTCCTAGCTGACTGTCTCTCTGCGCTGGCTCTACCTCTGTCTGCGGCCGGCTGGCCGCCCTCTGGTTTCCCGGTCGCCCTGGGAGGTGGGGCGCCTACTCCGGCTGGCTGGGGCGCCAGTCTCTCGTGGGGAGCCTTCTTCCGTCGGTTGTGCCCATCCGCCTGCTCCTTCCCACTCCCACCCAAACAAATTTTGCTCACATGCAAAAAGGGCTCAGGGAGTTGGACGGGTGGGATATGCTGGCGGGGCTGACCGCGGGTGAATCTCGGGGGCTTCGTCACCACCCGCCCTCCGTTACACTTTTACTCGCATATTAAATACCTTGATTCATCTAGGGTCTTGTGGGGATGGTCTGGTGGAGGGGGGCATAGTGAAAAATCCGGGCTCATCTCTCACCGGTCCGTCCCCCAATTTTAACTCTCACTTTAGACACCAGACACTGCATGTTGGCACCACACACACGACGCATACACACAAAACACAGAGAGACCCCGGGGTGGGGGGGGCTCTGCTGCTCGGCAGCAGCTGGGCCCGCCACCCCACTGAAGACCTTCCATTTTACCTGCAGCACACTCATCGCACACCCACACCACAATACACAGATGGGATTGGGGAGGGGCGGCCGGTCTTCACCCGCCTGGTCCTCTCAGGGCGGCCTGGCATGTGGGGACCCTGTTAGCTGAGGCGGTGGCTGGGCGTGTGATGCCAGGGGGTCGGTGGGCTGGAGGGGGTTACTGTGTAGCGACGGGGGCAACCAGAAAAAAATCTCCACGTGTGTGAGAGTGCATGGGTGGGGACAGGCCTGGGGGCTACCTCACCAGTAGCCGCTGGGGGTAACAATCCCTTTTCCAGAGTGGTAAGGGCAGGGGAATAAGGGAGGAGGGGTTGAGGGAGGTATTGGGTGAGGGGGCCTGTAGCGGGCAGTGTAGTGTGGGGGAAAGTAGGGGTGGAGTTGTGGTTGGGTCGTATATTTTGGGTTGCTTGGGTCGGGCACCGGGGCTGGCCTGCAGTGACGAGGCTCCGGCTGGGTGGTGGGGGCTCCTCTGGGCCCTGGCCTCCTCCTTGGCCCGCGTCTCTGTGTTCAGCGTCTGGTAGCCCCCATGGCTGCCGCCCCGGTACGGCTGAGCGCGCCTGCCCTGTGGCTTGGGGTCCTGACGCCGGGCTCGCCTATGCCTCCTGGTGTCGGAGGGGCCCCTGTAGGGGGGCCTCCTCTGCACCTGGCTGCGTGGGTCCCGTCGCTGGGGACGCTCCTGGTCCGGGGGTCTCCCCCTCTCTCCCTCCTATTCGGGCTGGGGAGGATCTTGTTCCTCCCATGATCACATGATTTACTTTGGCAGCATACATGTATCTGCACCCCCACGTGCACACTGCCACACTGCTCCCTGTCTGCTTTATCCCTCCTCCTTACCCACAGTGCATCGATGGACAGATGTCTTCCGCTTTTCTTAGTGTCAGAATTTCCATTTTGGATGTAATATTTGTCTTTCTGCAGATCTAGCATAATTGTTTCAAAGCTTAAAATCATAACATATCCAAATTGGCAACTCTGCACTTGTATCCCTTCACTTTCTCCCCTTACTTCTTTATTTTCCCCATTTTTCTTCACCCCGCACTCACACACACACACCCCCACACTCACACACACACACCCTCACACGCACACACACACACTTTCCCCCTCTCCTATGAAGTCCCAAACTGTTCATAATTAAATAAATATATACATGACCTTGTGCAAATACACAATCAACCAAAAAATATCTCATAGATATGTAAAAAGATCATGAAATTGTGAAAAACCTGCACACTGATTTTAAATTAGCCATTATATTATTAAAAAATATATCAGTTTGCTTTAAAAACCTATTTATTATTTTAAAACAGGATTTTAAAATATTCATTTTTAATCATGTTGAATGTTATTAGAATTCTTTTTTTTCAGAACCTCAGATTTCAAAATCAATATTTTCCAAAGTAGCTTTGTTTTTATTTCATGTTGCTGTTTTTCAGAATGACTTATTTATTTCATAATGAGCTTTTTCAGCAGAATGAGTCTGTCTGTCAATCAGTGAAAGTGGGTGGGACCTGCATGCATTTTGGCTGATCCCTTGAAATTGACTCGTATTCCTAGATACCCGCTCTGTGGTGTACCAGTCAGAGAGATATTTCTGCAACATCCACACGGCTTTGCTGACCTAAGAGGATCAAATAGAGACAGAGGAATTATTTTTTAAGCGCTGGTCGTCCACGTCTTGAAGTACCCGTTGAAATACTCCAGACTCTCGTTCTCTGTGCAGGATTGCCAGATAGTGTCCCGGTTTTCCAGCCCAAAAGTCATCTTAAAACCGTCAGACCCAACAAAAAACTGCCCGATCCTTCTATGACCGCGGACCATGGTGGGTCATAAATGAAAATGCAAAATGTTTTTTTGCATTGGAACTTGCATGGGTTTTATCCTAAAATCCTCACGCAATTCTCCAGGATCTTTTGTCAGCTCTGTAGCTGACAAAATAAAGAGAAAAGAGAGGGGGAAAAAAATTATAATACTCAACATGATTAAAAAGCTGTTTTCAAATAATGAACAGGTTTTTAAGGATAAATGAAATATATTCAATAATATAATGGCTCATTTAAAATCACTGTGCAGGTTTTTCACAATTTTATGATGTTTTTATTTATTTATAAGAGATTTATTGGTTGATTGTTTGATTGCACAAGGCCATATTTATTTATTTAACTATGAACAGTTTGGGAGTCCATACCCTCCATCCCCTTTAATAAAAAGAATATGTATATATACTTAAAACACAAAATGTCCAAATAAATAAGAAATAATAAAAAACAGAAAGAGGTTTATACAAATTTAAAACCTGTTTATCCGAACATTCATAACCTCTTTTTGTAATACCTGTAAACCTGTCCAACACAAAAGGCCTTCATCTGTTTGCTCAATTGTTGGACAGAACGGTTTAAAAATACAAAAAAAAAATGGTCCGCTGCCACATAACAGTTGGGGACTGCTGCTTTAGATGACTCAGCTCATGCTAATAATGTCATTCTTTATTAACTATTGTAGACATTTTTATGACGTGTCTTTATTTATTTTCCATAATAATGTATTTTTTACGTCTGCCTGACGTTTAGTTGGTGTTATAAATTATTTGACATAAAGACATCAGGTAATACAGGAAAACAGCAGCGCTTTAAGAGATCATAAATAAACAATCCATCATTTGTTTACAAAGTCTTGAGATTTTTTGGAGGATTTCTACTGCTGGTGTTGCACAAAATTAGGAAAAGCCAAATATATTTGGAGTAATGTGATGAGTTCTATGGTTTACTGTTTAATGTTTATAAGACCTAAACATGATATTCACAATAACAGGGTTTTAAAAATCAAACCCAGCTGATCCATTTCACAAAGACACAAAGACACACACACAGGACGTCACACACCAAGCAGAAATGAACTTATAGCTAAAAAAAATGATGCCAGAAGTCCAGCTCTAAAAAAAGTAAAGAAGAGCAAAAAAGAAAAGGAATTTATTTGATTTGTTATTTCTTATTATTATTTCCAGGCTCATGCATGCTCATATTTGTATAATTTATGGAAAAAATATTTTATTTATTTGAGGTTTAATTTGAATTATTCTGGATTAATATTGCTGTTTTTGTTCATATCTATGTTATGTAAGTTTTAAAAGTTTAAAAGTTTAGCTGTGTTAGTTTAGTGTGTTTTGGATTTAGGGCCCCTGTGCGACTGACTTTGACCCCCTTGTAGTACGAGTTTATAAAATCTGTGCATTTTTTTTGTCTAAAGTGGGCAAATATAAACAGGGAACATAAAAGGATGTCGCGGAATTGTGTGTGTTTTGAGGCAGAGGTCGCTGGGGGGGGGGGGGGGGGGGGGGGGGGGGGGGGGGTTACTCGCCCAGGGAATAGGTTAGTGTAGAACCGCTACTGTGTTTGGATATGGACAGTAAGAGAGAGAAGCAACAGCAAATAAAATAAGAGAGGGGCAATCCATATTTATTTTGTTCCTATTTTTTATTGTGTATGTTATTCAGCACTGAATAGCCTCGCTCCTTCAAACCTGAATGAAGCCAGTCAGATCGTAAACATTTTTTCAATTATGTAAAAAAAAAAGCAAAAGTAAAAATTTCTCATTATAAATGTTCTTTTATCCTTCAGGTGTGTCAAATTCTCGACAAATGGGACAGCAAGGATTCCCAGGTAAATATGTTAACATCTCTGAGTCATTTTTCTCTTTATTTAAAGTTAATTATATTCTGTCAGATTGTTCACTTTTTCTGCATTTTTCAATAATGGCATTACTGATTAATGCTTCATTTTGATCAGTTGAACTGCTCAAGTGTCTATGTAGCACTGAAGTAACTAATGTGTCAGATTTGTTTTGTGTCTTTAAAATATTGTTGTCTTATTTATATCTTTGTTTGCAAAATTATTTGTATGAAATTTAACCGTAGTTTATATCTTTTTGCTTTTAAGCAAGGCTAGGAGTCGTGTCAGATCCCCTTTCGTTTCAGTTTTTATGTTTTAATTTCTGGAATATTGTTTTGTTTCCCAAAATGTAATACTGTTTTTGTAAATATCTGGTGTCCTTTTTTGATCGTCGTGATCGTTAAAATGTTTTTGTGTCCAGTGATTTGTTGATGTGATTTACACTTCAGGGCCACCGTAGAAATCACAGTTTTGTTCCAACTGTGTCAATTAGTCTGCAATGATCCTTTATACTTTGTATACAACAACATTCCTAACATAATTTTTAATTTATAAATGCATATTTAGAAACTCTGAAGTATCTTTATTTATTATATATATTTCTTTATCCTAAAACTAAAGGTGTTCTGCATTCGTTAAGCACATTTCTTATCATTTCTGGATCACTTTTCTCATCATGTAACAGTTCATTGTAGTAATTATTTGGTGATTATATTTGAGGAACAAAGCTGTATCTTGTTAAAAAATGGGGAGATGAGAAAGTTAAAGAGAAATGTGCTGAAAGTCTCCTCTGTTTGTGTCTTGTGACTTTTTTTGCATTTTTGAGGACCCCCTTGAAAACCAGATGACACATCTCAAGGGGCTTATCCTTCAAACAAATAAATTGAAATTTTTCAATAATGGCATTACTGATTTATGCTTAATTTTGATCAGTTGAACTGCTAAAATGTCTCTGTAGCTCTAAAAAAACTGATGTGTCTTAGATTTGTTTTGTGTTGTTAGAATATTGTTGTTATATATAAATCTTTGTTTGCAAAATGATTTGTTTGAGATTTAACCGTGGTTTATATCTTTTTGCTTTCAAGCAAGGAGCGTTTCCGATGATGTCTCGTATTACGGTAAGTACTGGTATCTGAGCTGCTTTGTTCACTATAGTAAGGATGTGTTGTAATTCTGAGGCGTAACGGCCCAAACAGAGTATTCTGGCCCCAAACCGTTGAGTGGTTTACACGTATTCTCTGCAGAAACGGAGGTCTTATGGAACCCACACTTTTTGCTCTTTGGCATACAGGTGATGCTGGATCAGCCGCTGTAACACATGCTGAACACGTGCTGAACACGTGCAACGTGCTCCTCAAGCGTGTCAGAGTAGACCAGGATGTCGTAGATTATAATGACAACAAAGCGTTGCAATATGTCACAGAAGTCACTGACGAAAGCCTGGAACACAGAGTGGTGTTACAAAGACCACTATGTTATTCAGCTCTGATGGTGCCTCGCTCCTTCAAACCTGAATGAAGACTTGCAGATTGTAACATTTTGAGCTGTATTTTTTATTATGTAAAAAAAAAGAAGAAAAAAAGGTAAAAATGCCTCATTATAAATGGTCTTTTATCCTAAAGGTTTGTTGTTTTCTGGACGACAGAGACACCCAGGATACCTAGATAAATATTTGAACATTCCTCAGCCACTTTTCTCATTATTTAAAGTTAATTAACCTTCAAATCGTTCACTTTTTTGCATTTTTGAGGACCCCCTTGAAAACCAGATGACACATCTCAAGGGGCTTATCCTTCAAACAAATAAATTGAAATTTTTCAATAATGGCATTACTGATTTATGCTTAATTTTGATCAGTTGAACTGCTAAAATGTCTCTGTAGCACTAAAAAACTGATGTGTCTTAGATTTGTTTTGGGTTGTTAGAATATTGTTGTTATATATAAATCTTTGTTTGCAAAATGATTTGTTTGAGATTTAACCGTGGTTAATATCTTTTTGCTTTCAAGCAAGGAGCGTTTCCGATGATGTCTCGTATTACGGTAAGTACTGGTATCTGAGCTGCTTTGTTCACTGTAGTAAGGATGTGTTGTAATTCTGAGGCGTAACGACCGTACACGGCCCAAACAGAGGATTCTGGCCCCAAACCGTTGAGTGGTTTACACGTATTCTCTGCAGCACTTGAAAACTAATTCTAAGCAGATGTCTTGAGTATAAATAGTGGAAAACCACAAAATGTGTACTAGAAATTTATACTATGTTGTAGTTATTCCTAACCACAGAGCTTTTGGCTTAAGCTAAAATTAATAACTCCTTGCAAGATCATGATTGTTCTCACTAAATTGTGCGTTTTCTAATTTGTTTGTTCGTGCTTTTAAAATATATTTGGTCTGAAGATTATTTTAATATGGAATTTTTTTCTGTTTTTCAGATTTGGTAGAGGACTACGGTAAATATCTGAGCTTTTGTTTTTTTAATGATCTGTTATGATTACGGTTTCTTTTAATTTGAAAATTTTTATAATTGGGAAAACGTTTATGTTGAAGCTTGAAAACGACTTTTACAAAAACAACAGCAAACAAGCAGAAATCAGAACCCAGCAAAGTTATTGTAGAGAAGAAATTGTTACAACCTCCATCAGGTAAATGTGTAGCACTGACAGTCTTTTTATCTAAAAAGGTCAGATGTGTGCTTTCCTTTAATACATAGTACAACAAAAATGTGTCCATAACACAATAAAATCCACTTTGCATTTCATTTGATTATAATGCTCAGATTGGCTGCAGGGTGGCGCAGTGGTTAGCACTCTTGCCTCACAGCAAGAAAGCCCCTGGTTCAAGTCCTGGCTGGGGGACATGAAACAGAGCAACCATGGGGGACCTTTCTGTGTGGAGTTTGCATGTTCTCTCCGTACATTCGTGGGTTTTCTCCGGGGACTCCGGCTTCCTCCCACCGTCCAAAATATCCTCCATAGGTTAATCGGTCACTCCAAATTGTCCATATATGTGCATAGGTGTGTGATATAGGTGACCCTGCGACAGACTTATGACTTGTCCAGGGTGTCCCCTGCCTTTGCCCATTAGTGGTCGGGATAGGCTCCAGCAGCCCTGTGACTCCGAAAGAGATAAACGCAAGAAGATGAAGGAAATAATTTTTAGAAGTTTTTAACCTAATCATAGTCCTAATTTAGGAGGTTTTCGTTTGCCCATTGAGGTGAGTGATAGTCAATGGAGCCTGATGTCATAGGTTAATAACAAAACTGGTTCTACAATCAGTTGCATTTCACTCCTTACACCCTTTTGCCTCTTACATAAATGGGACAAAAATGTGTTGAAGTTTGAAACCAAGATTGATTTGTCACAGATGAGGATTTTCAACAGCTAAAAGACAGGAAAAAAATCAAATGTAGACCATCTTCACAGAACTGCTGCTGACAGTCTGCTTGTGTTTGTAATATTGGGAAGAAAGAAATCAAGTAAAAATGTTTTTATTCCAACCCCTTAGTCATGTGCATAAAAAAAAATATTTTGCAGTCATAAAGATTAATGTATGTGTTGTGTATAACAGTCATTACCATAAAAGCGTAATTTCTAATTATATATGTCACCTTAAGCCCCGCTCTGATTAAATATTGTGTTTTTGACATGTTTTTGTGGCTTTCTTTGATGTAAAACATAATATTTATTCAATTTGTTGTGAAGCAGGAGCAGACAGAAAAATGCGACTGGAAAAAAAGCTTATTTGTGACGTAGAAAATAGGCTAGGTAGGCTACGAGCTTCCTGCTCCTAACTCTCAGCAACGGGGAGAGTGGGACTTTATGCAGTGATTTAAGATTTTATTATTGGAAAATAATTGAAAACATATTGTTGAATAATTTTATTTATGTGCAAAAAATACAGAACATTTTGTTTCTTGAAATGTTTGTCTTTACAGATTTCACAGAGCCAGGTATTATTCTGCTTCTTTGCTTTTCGTCTGTCCCTTTTGCACACACAGCTACTCAGTCTTGGCTTTCCCACAATGGTGCAATAAATGCTTCAGTATTATTAGTTTTAAATCTGGATAAAGTTTAGAATATTAGCTCAAATTTAATTTGTTTGCTAGTTCTCTGTTGATATGTATAGAAGAGAGACTGAACAGTCAGAAAATTCTGTCACTGTCTCAAAAAGAATTATGTTAAAGTAAAACATATTTTTAAATGCTTTATTTTGTGAAACATCTTTGATTTTGGTTTTCTTTTTTTAGTTGGAGGTTTTACAGAACAACTTCCAACAACAGCTTCAGATTTAACCACCATGGGTAAGTACTTCAAAGTTACATTCATAGTTTGTACTTGTTCATTTAACCTTTTTTTTCTCTTTCTCTATATCCTCCAGACATAATAGATGGCAAAAAAAGACATCTGCAGAAAAGTGTGCAGTTAAATATTTACATATGGAATCACATTTACTCAGAAACTATAGCAGCCGGATTTGCTGGAATCTTTTTTTTTTTTTGAATTGTGAGATATTCTTTTATATAAGAACCCAGATTGGTCTGTCAGTTCATGAGTGAGTTCATTTTCAGGGTTGGCAGCACAGACTCTTCCTGGAAGGGGCTGTTCCTCACTTTGTGATGTCACAATGTGAGACCCTGCTCGTTTTTGTGGATTGGGAGTGGCTGGTACTCAGAGAGCAGGTTTTAAGAGGAAAGCTTATAAATTAATGGAGCAAAATACCACTTTGGGATTTTTTTGTGTGGGTAATTAACCTTATAATACACCAGTCTGCAAAATGCTTGTAAAAAGAAAAATAACCTCCATGAAAAACTCTTAAAAGAAAGGTCAAAAGAAACTGAAGAAAGATATAAGTCATACAAGAATAAACTAACTGAAATAACATGGCACAGTAAAAAGTGTACTTCAGTAATCAACTGAATGAAAATAAAAAACAATGTAAAGCAAGTTTGTGAAATATTAAATAGAATCATTAAAAATGGGACAAAAAAGCGAAAATACCCAGATTACTCTACAGATGAAAAGGGTCAAAGCTATAACATTAATAAAGCAGCAAACAGCCTCAATAACTATTTTGTTAACGGGGGTCCAGAGTTGGCAGCAGAAATTGCAAAATGCAAAACCAGCAAAGACAATAATCCACCATGGAAAGAATCCCACACTCAATCCTTATCTCTGATGTGGACGAATATGAGCTGATATCTATTGTAAATAAATTCAAGAGTAAAAACTGAAAAGATTGTAGGATATAGATATGACAGTGGTGAAATCAAATTCTCAGGGGTTGTTATTGATAAACTAAGTTGGTGGCCACACAACAGACACACACTAAAGTCTCAAAAAGTGTCTCAATCATCAATAAATCTAAAAACATATTAGAATATAACAGTAAATATTTATTGTACTGCTCCTTAATATTACCATATTTCAACTACTGTACAACAATTTGGTGGAATACTTATAAGAGCACACTACATTCTCTCTTTTTACTTCAAAAATTAGCCATCATAATTGTACATCTTGATCATACAAACAATTTATTTAATCAACCCAGACTTTTCAAACTTTATGACCTTGTTGATTTTTACTCCGCACAACTTCTATACAGAGTCAGTGGGAAATCGTTACCATTTAATATCCAGAAACAGTTCTTAGAAAATAGGCTACAAAGTGTGGGGATGTAGGAATTTCAACATCCAACTGATAAGAAACACAAAGAAAAGTTTCTGTGTGTGGCACTAAACTTTGGAACAAGTTCAGTAAAGAAATCAAAAAATGTTCTGATATCCAAATGTTCAAGAAAAGGTATAAAGATACTCTGATTTCACAAGATAAGAGGAGTTAAGGATCAACAGCTGTTTGAATAATTCTAAATCCATGTTTGAACTTGATTGGGGTGAAATAATCAAAGCTCTTTTAATTACAACCAATAAGGATTTCACTGTAATGTGTTATAATGATTACTGAAATGTTTGAATTACAATCAATAAGCTATTTATTTTCTTTACTTGATCTGCAATGTGTAGCAATAATTACTGGTTTAATGTGATAATGTGTTCTAATAATAATTAATGTTTATGACATAACGGTTACCATTACTGTTTACTGAAATCATGAATGAATGTTTTCTGAAGATCATCTATCATTTCTAGGCACTGGATTTTGTTAATTGAAAAAATCTGCACTTGATCTTATCAGAACCAGATTATGAAAACTATGCAAAACTATGAAATGAATTAACTCAGAAAGATTCACCTCTTCCCCCTCCTTTTCAAGTAAAAAATCAAGCTCTGCTTGACTTCAGTTTTATTTAATTAATCAAATGTGACTTAAGTATGTCCTTTTTTATTTATGCATTTCATCATTTCAGTCATGAGTTTTTCTCGTATTGTCTACAATTAACGCTTGAAACTAACCAATTTTAAAAAGTTGATTTTGCATGATGTAGGCCAATTAACACTCTCTCTTTGTTGTTTACCATTTTTTAGGCTCCTGTTGTATCTCCTGTATCTTACTTTCACAACGTCTGTCCGTCATGCACAGCAAGAATAAAGCAAAGACAATGAAGAAAACAAACAGTTTATATACTGACATAAACAGAGCAGCACTTGTTTAAAAAATGTTGATTTATTTCACTTTATTGAGTTTAGGTTAGAAGGTTTTATGCATACTTAGCCAGTGTTGTTAGGATTCCAGCTGTAGCATTGCGTACGTAACCCTTGTGCTATCTTAGATGACCCCACCCTTACATTGATGTGTTCTCCCTACCATGACAAAGATGGATAAAGGTGGAAAGATTTCATGTAATCCATTGACACCAGTGAAGATCACAAATCATTGAAGAAAAAAGGTTTAGTGCACTGTCTAGTGGGTCTAGACCAGGGGTCGGGAACCTATGGCTCGCGAGCCATATATGGCTCTTTTGATGGTCACATGTGGCTCGCAGACAAATCTTTAATTATAGTTTTTTTTTTCCATTAGACCAGTCCTTCTCGGGCGCGATGCGATGCCAGAGGCGCGCAGTAGTAGCAGTGCTTAGAGAGAGAAATCTGCGCCAGCGCTATCAGTTACTATTATCTATTATTTCACAGAGTTTGTACCAGCTGGAAACCTGTGAATTGCCGTGCCTAAAACTGCGCGCTCCCGTCTCTGAGAAAGAGCGCGCAGATGCGGGGACGGGATGTGTGAGGGAGAAAGCAGAGGGTGGGGCTGAGGTGTTGTGGGGACAGGCAGCAGGTGAATCGCGCAGGGATTGTAAAAACGTAAAACCCGCTTCAGGTCACTCACTGCAGCGTGTGAGTGTGTGTTTGTCTCTGCGTCTGCATGTGAGCAGTCAGTCTCACATTTACAGAACATTCAGACCTAAGATCACGTTTAAAGTCTCAACGCCTGCATGAAGCAGAGACTCACCACGTATCAACCAGACTAGACCATCAGCAAAACTACCACGAGAAATACTCATCATTTATTAGCAACAGAATAACAATGTTATTAAAAATAATCCACAGACTTATTTTACTTTAAAAATGTTGAAATTAAATCAAATGCACACATTCATTTGTATATTTAGTTTTAAACATATTGTCGCGGACTGAGTTGGATGGCTGTTGGGCCGCGTTAAAAGTTCTGGAGTTCATTGAACGCGTCAAGCAGAGATCTGATTGGCCCTCAGTTCTGTCGCTCAGCCTGTTGTTAGGTAGTTTGGACCAATGGGGTTCAGCTATGGGCCGAATAAGGGAAATGGGAGGGCTGACGCGGGAGCAGGGGAATATAAAGTTGGGAGAAGCGCTCTCGTCTCGGCGGGAGAGATTCAGGAGTTGCTGAATTAATTGAAGGGCGTTTGTTGCGGTCTGCAGTAATCGGAATAAAGAACTTTAAAAGAGGTTAAGTCTCCGTGCCTCAGTGTGGGGAAGGGACACTACATTATTGTATGGCTCTTTCGAAATTACATTTCAAAATATGTAGCATTTATGGCTCTCTTGGCCAAAAAGGTTCCCGACCCCTGGTCTAGATGACCCCACTCCCAATGTTAAAGTGCCTCCTTCCAACTGTGGCCGAGCCTGGTCGGGCCATATCTACAACACCCCTTGTGGGCCCCCTTTTTTCCCCGGGGTTCCCCCCTCCTGTGTGGGGGCGGTGGGCCCCTGCCTTGCTCCTCCCTGGACCAACCGTGGGCCGGGTGGGTGGCTGCCTGGAGTGTGGAGCGGGTCTCCCTTGGGGGGTCCTGGCTCGTACCTGGGGTTGGGGCGGGGGGATGCCCGGAACTCCTGGGTAGTGATGGGGTGCTCGTTTGGGGCTGTGGGCGTCCTTTTCCGGTGGGGCCCTGCGTTGGGCTCTCCCGGCGTGGCGGGGGGGCTGCTCTCCTGGCTGGGCTGGGGCGGCGCTCTCTTTCCTTCCGTGCTTCCCTGCTCTCTGGCCCTGGGGGCCTCGCGGTAGTCCTGCTGGTCCTGGCCTGGGTGGCGGTCTTGGTCGTCCGGGGGGCGCTGGTTCCCTGCCTGTTCCCATGTGGCGTTGGGGACATTTTTGCAGCTAACTGATGTGTTGATAACATTTGAGTGTGTGTAAGGACAGGCCCCGCCCTTTCTGTACTACATTTGAACCTTACCGTAATGATAAACAACCAGTTAAGTTGTTGCTTTATGCTGCTGCATGGTCTTATCCCCCCTCCCCTCCTATTATCACCCTCCTACCCCTGTCTCTCTCTAACATCCTCCCTTTTCTTCCCTTCTTTCCTTTTCCATCCGGTCCAACACCCAAGATTTTCAAACATGGTTGAAATTAATAAAGTTTGGCCTCAATTACAAAAGGGGTTTATTCAGACATATATGTCTGAATAAACAAACAAACCAAAGGTATACCTTTGGTTTGTCTGAAGATTAATAACCCCTCTTGTTAAAGTAAAATATGTCCAACACAAGAGGCCCTCAGCTCTCATCTGCCTGCCTAGCTGTTGGACAGGACAAGTTAAAAAAAAAGTGCCTAGGATGGCACAAGGGTTTAAAACATTCATCATCAAACTTGTTTTGATGCAGCCTTACTGTGCTGTTAAAGTGATATTAGTTGATTTGTGTTATAGATTTTTTTTCAGTTGTGCATGACAGCGGGTCTCTTTGTCTCCAGCTCTGGTTACCCACAGATTTTGGCTCAAATCAGATTTCCCATCTCGACCACTGTGCTTTGATATATCTGGAACTGTCCTCCTTAAACTTCTTCATCATCCCAGCAGGGGTCAGTAGTGAGACTTCCTCAGTCAAAAACAAACACTGTGATATATGACATATCATCATTATGCCTACATAACTTTTGTTGCTTTTTTGTTTGTTTCTATCAGAGCTTTATATAAACGGAGAACTGGATTCAGTAACGAATGGAGGCTTCAGTAAGATTGTCATCCGTGTGGGGAGTGATCAGCGGCTTGAGGTTGACGCTGAAGGGATCACTGTCCAGCAGGGACAGAATGTGTCCCGCCATGTGGGACTGGATCCTATCAGATCTGGAAGGTGGCTTTGCTTGGTTAAATAATCTACCACCATGTTTGAAACTAATGCAAAGTTGTGCGTATTTGTCTAGTTCAACGATTATCAGGACGGAAAAAGAAATAGACATTGAAGCTGAGGACATCCGTCTGATCATCTACATTCATCAGAAGGACAGAGAGCATCTTCTGTGGCCAGCTTTAAGACAGATTCCATCGGAGAGTAACATGGACGGACTTTTAGGTGACTGGCTGGAGTGATTGTGTTCATTTGGAACTTAAACCTGGGTTTTAAAAAAGTGCTGCATAACCTGCTATTACTGAGATACTCTACTCAAATCTAAATGCAGCAACTTTGAAAAAGGTTTTCCAAAAACTTGGCATTGTTGACTGTTATTGTTTCTCAATGGCAAAGAGATTATGAGAGACGCTGTAGTATGATCATTGTAATGTACTGGTTATTCTAATGCAATAGCTGCTAAATTGCAGATTTGTAAGGACTATTATTATTTGTGTTTTTAATATGCTATTCTTTTTATTGTTATTTTACCAATGATACGTAGGTTATGTTTTAATCAGTTTACGTATTTTATTTTTTAATTACTAAAATTGTTAAATCTCATTTTATTTTTCATCTTTTATCTATTTTTATTGTTGTTATTTTATGATAATTTTTATTTTGATGTTTTTAACTCCAGCGGTTCCTCTTGGGGATCCATTTTTCTGGGGCACCACCAGCTTAACCTGTAGGGGGTGCTGTTGCTGCAGTGCCCGTTCTCGTTGGGCGGGCTGGGGTCCCGCTCTGTGGTCTAATAGTTGTAGAGTGGGCCCTGGGCTGCTCTGTGCTGCGCGGGCACTGTGGTAGTGATCCCTGTGGTCGGGCTGGGCCTTGGAATAAAGGGATCCCCATCATATCAGACCTTCTTTAAGCTGCAGTTCTTTGTTTCTGTTCAGGGTTCTACTGGGGGAACTGGGTAGGTGGGGTGTGGGTGGGTGGAGGGGTGAGGGAGGGGTCCAATCTTTGTGTGATTGTCCTTTGTTTGCTGTTTTTAACAAATTTCGGTTTTTATGACTGTTTTATCTGCTTTTATGTGAAGCGCTTTGTGTTTTTAACTGAAATGAAAGGCGCTATATAAAAAAATAAAGTTTGAGTTTGAGTTTAAATAAAATCTAGTTACTTCAGCCCTATAGTTGAATGTGAATCAAATGAATGTTGCATCAAAATGACAGTGAAAAACACATCAACACAATTTTTTAAGCAGTTATAACTCAGTGTTGTTATATTTGTTCTGACGCTCTATATTGTTTTTTTTTCTGTAGCTTTGAAGTCTGTAGTCTATGAGATATCCCAGCAAAGCCCTCTCATCAAAGTGAAGATCAATGAATCAGAAGTTGAAGTCACAAGGTAAATGTTTTTATAAGCAATTATTTGCTCTTTTTTTTTTTTTTGGTTTAACGAGACAAAAGTTTCTCCTTTCTCTTTTCTGTTGTAGTGCCACTACAACTGACTACGGTCTTGGCTCTCCAAGGTTCATGGAGTGCTTTCACGCCTCAGCTGATCACATCCTTCCAAGGCCTCTCAGCAATTTTCTCGTGAAGCAGCTTTAAACTGGAATAATTTTCAATTCAAGTCTTTTGATGCACACAAACTATGTTAAGGATTCAATTGACAATAAAGCTCATACTTTGTAGACATCCTCCTGATTAAACAGAGTAAAGGAGTTTGCAGCATTTCAGTTTTTTTCCACACAGATTCCTCATTAGATCAGGGATAGGCAAAGTACGGCCGGGGGGGGGCCACATATGGCCCGTCAAACTATTTAATCTGGCCCGCCACACTGTAATCAATTATATTGATGTGTCTTATTGACTAATTTTGCCTGTAATTCTGGTGTCTCCCCATAGATGACACTTTACAAATAAAGTGACTTTTGTTTAGGTGGAGAAACTCCTCATGCATTGGTGTTGTGTTAGAAGATTGGTTGTTTTTCTAATGTTTAGTTGTGTCTTCCATTTCTCTGATTATTCCACCAGCACATGAATGCAGCATTTTTTCTAAGTTTGCTTCTTTCCATGAAGGACATCAAGCCTTTAGTGCAACTGGCCTTAAGACTGAGATCAAAAGTCACAGTTTTGTGATGAGAACACCAGAATGTTCAGCTTTAAAATATGCATAATCATTTTCAATCAAAGATAAAACACGTTTTTATTCAGATTCTATAATATTTCTTTCTCTTTGGAGGCGGATTGCCAAATCACGGCGCACATCCGCTCCGGCCCTTCTGTCCAATTTTAGAACCCTTTGTGGCCCACGAGTCAGAACGTTTGCCCACCCATGCATTAGACTACATAGTTGCACAGAGGGAGATCTTGACTTCTCAGAGATTTTATGATCTTTTATACACTGTTTTAATTAAATACAACAGACAGTGTATGCTTACTTTGTTCTCATTACATTTCTGTAAAAAGAACAACAGTTGCTGAAGTCTCCAGTGACCTATGACCCTGAATGGAAAAAAGTGGGTTAAACCCTTAGATGACACCACCCTTACTTTGGAGTGTCATTCCTACCATGACAAAGGTGGATAAAGGTGGAAAGATTTCACGTAATCCATGGACACCAGTGAAGATCACAAATCATTGAAGAAAAAAGGTTCAGCGGAAAAATAAACCTTTGGAAAACAGCATTTTTAGGGATTGGTTTTATTTTGTACTTGTGCGTTTGTGTGGATTCAGCAATACTCTCACTTTGTTGGGTTCACACAGACTTAGCTCCAGTTGATGTGCCCGTCCTAATCACATTAGAGACTTTTAGCCAATGAGGAATTAGTTTATGAGCTATTATATTAGCTATTATTATTATTATTATTATTATTATTTATTAGTCTATGAGGCATCCTTTAATGACGGATGGGCTGGAGGCAAAGACATAAGACTGATAGATCTACAGTTACGTGTATTTGATCCACTTCTACAATTTCCAGTACTACCACTAATAATAACAATGTCAAAAGTAATACTAACAATACAAAATAAAAAAGGGCCTAAAGTTGCAGCTTCAAATAAACACAAAAAAGCACTGCCTTGTTTTTTTCTTCTCCTGAAGCAACCCATAGCTGTTTAGAGTCCCACTCCAATCGTCTTCTGATCTATTGTAAAAGCATTCCCAGTGTCTTTTAGTTATGATTATACCGTTTTTAGCCCAAATCCCATCACCAGTTTGTTTACTTGCTGTCGTGCTAGCTTACAGCCTCACACCCTCACACTAACATTACTGGTGCAACAACAATGATGAGTAATTTTGGAGCTAAATCCACCCGTACAGTTCTGAGTCAGATTCCAGCTAAGACGAGGAAAACCATGATGTCCATGGGTCTTTGTCTACAGGTGAATCCATCTGAATGGAGCAGAGCACAGACCCTGTGGCCCACCGAGAGTATTTTCAACATAACAAATGAGCTCTTTTTCAAACAACATTTTCTCATCTGCTCCTGATTGAATTTCAATAAAAAATACACAAATATGCCGTTTGAGCTTCATTTTCTTTACAAATATCCTCCATCATCAGAAAAATGCCATGAGAACATGTTAAAAACACCCAAAACACCATTTTCATCAGAGTGGGTCTTTAAGTGTGTAACTTATACCTGAAAAGGTGGCTCAGTCAGCAAAGTAAACAGAAGTAAGAAGACAGTTTTAGGCCTAGTTTTTAAAAATGACACAGATTCATGTGTCAGAAAGAAAAACCATAATTACATTTAGAAAAAAACAAACAAAAAACAAGAAAAAAACCTCAAAAGATGAAATTGCAAAACAATCCAGCTGTGAATTAATGCTTCAAACTGTGAGGATAATCCTCTGTTAATAAACTGTATATAAATAAATATTTATTATTTCTAAAATGAAGCAAGCAGCGAAGATGTATATCATAATCATTTTACAGTCAGATATTTCCAAACTGGATAAAACCATGGATGCCTTGGTTAACTAGGCTGCGCTTCTGTTGAGAAAACAAGTCACCTCTTCAACACTTCATAAGGCAAAGTAAATGTTTGCTGAACCAACTATCTATGGTTTGTGTTGCATTCATAGTTATGCAGCCAAACCTGTAGTGCTGTCATTTTGTAGCCTTCAGCATGAACCCCACGCGCTTACGCATCATAACTGTGGGTTTAAAGTATGTGAAACTGTGAACAGGTTTGTCAGGTTTTTCTCTTTTACTGGAAACGGTAATTGGAGCAAGCAAAGAGCTTATTTTATAAAAGATCATTTAAGCACAGAAAGTTATTTAAAGGTGTCGGCTGGGTCTGTGGCTAGATCAAAAAGATTTGTGGACTTTAACCCATCAGGCCAGGGTTGGTTATTGTGTTATGAGGAGTCTAAGCAGGGAGTTAGCCACAGGTACATTACAAAAAGGTAAAAGTATGAAATAAATAAAAAAGACGGGCGGGACATTGGAGAGTGTGACACACAGAGCTGTGAGGTCTGGAGTTTCTCAAACGCAGAAGACGCTGTTTGGACTTCCTACACTTTAGCTCGTAGGTTTCTCTTTCACTATAGTTCCAATGACTGGGTACAGAGAGTAAGAAATGCTGATAAATTTCACATTTTTGTGTGAACGGGTTTCCTTTCTGGCCTTCCTAGGAGCAAATCAAAGACTCAGGTGAACCAACTGTCCATAAAAACCCTGCTGTTCCAACGGCTCTCCACTGAGGGGCGCTATTGTCAAAAGCAAACTCTGCTTTGGAAGGCAAGAGAAGAAATTAAAGAATTCCTCTGACCGTTTATTATGAAGCAATGGCATTATTAAGGGCTTGCACCTTTAAGCACCTTTGCACTTCAGCCTAAAACATTCAGTAATTTGTTTGCTATTTGTGCTTCCTTATAACCACTCTGGTTGGGTTTACCTTTTACTCATAATGCATGGCATCCTTTTCCACCTTTGGTCATCTGGATAGTGCGTGGTGTAGTCACACTGATGTTAAAAGCACCAGAGTTCATCTGCAAGTGAGCAGAGACTCACACTTGCAAAATCCTTTGTCAAAACTGCCCTTATAGGTGGATACGGGCTGTCTGCAGGCGAAAAATGAGCACAAAAGGCCAAAGTTGTAGAACGCAAGTTGAGCCTGTAGAGTGAAAATGTTCATGCACATCTATAGGCATGATGCGGGCGACAGGTCATAGCGAACAGTTATACAACATGTAAGGGTAATAAAGGGTGAAGTTTGTGAGATTGCACGTTGTATGGATTTTTCCTTTTTTGTAACCATCCTCAAATCCTGTGCACTGCAAAGGAAGCCCATGAGTGGCGTTAAAAGTTGTAAGTGCTCGTCCCTTGGGTGCAGCCGGCGTCACATGGGCACTTACGTATGACATGCACACCCTGTGTGCGCCGCATTTGCTCACAGTCAGTAAGGCGCCATTACTCACACCTTACTAGTGACTAGGGTGTTGTATAAAGACACTCTACAATAGCATCCGTCAAACTTGACAAGTGCGAGGAACCGAGATTTGCTTTACGTACGCTGCACAATAAACTTTCTACACGCAAGACAATCATATGTTCCGTTTCCATGACGTCCTTTTAAGGTGTTCGCACAAGCCGCACAGGAACTGCCACCTGCATACATCTGCAATTAAGATGCTGTGACCCTCCACGGGCCTGGACAACCCAAAAACCTGCAGCACCCCTTCGGGTCAACCCTCTGCACTGGTGTGTGTGACTATCACCTAAATGAACAGGACATTTCCTGAAACCGTAAATTGGTGCGCATCAAACCTTTTTGCGTGCTGTAAATATCCGCTAACTGAAAGCACATTCAAACTGCTGACCACTCCATGGTCTTCAGAATGAATGGTCAGCTGACTAAAGGGGAAGTAAACAAAAGAGACAGCGCCAGTAGTAAAAAAACAGTGTACTACTAAATTTCCAAGAAGTACAAGTTGAAACCAAATTGGAAAATGTGTCAATGGTCAACAAGACTTGTTTGCTTATTGTTGCTGGTTGTTTTAGGTAATGCATCCTAAAGCAGGCAGGCTTTTTGACTGTGTTGTTTCAAGCTCCATTCTCAAAAGTGCAGTGTGAAAATATTATACGATCCATTGTTTGAAAGAGCTCTGAAACTTTCAAAAGAGGCATGCAGTCTTAGTGACACTAGTTTTAAAAAATAATTTAGTTTTATCATTTCTGTTAGAAAAAACTTGTCTCTAGCTGTCCTTTTTTTCCTCAGAAGATTGATTTGTGAATGACAGTGTTTGTTCCCCAATTGTTCAAGCTGAAAGCGGGATGACCTCTACCATGCAATTGGAGGATCCCAACAATCATCAGAATGGGTCCTACCAGTCGCTTCCAGAACCTCTTTGTGGGGCTCAGATGGTCTGCAGTCCTGCACAGACTGACCCTCTGCAACACCAGGGGCCCTACCAGCAGCTCACAGCACAGGCAACACAGGACAGCTACACGCAACCATCAACCCAGTTGCACCCAGGAGCTTACCAGCAGACCATGGGTCAGCTGCTTCCTGGTGCCTTTTACAACCATCAACACAACTTCAGCAGGGGCCTTATCAGTGTCAGTCAGTGAGTACATGCTTCCCTTTAGCTTCCAGAACGTCATTTCTCTTCAAGGCATGTCTTTGAACTGTTATGCAGGCTTTTTGTGCCACTAATTTCTTTCTTTGTGCTTTTTTTTTTTGGATTGACATTCAACCAGCGTCATTATAGCGCCCCCTTTATAAGCTACGAGAACCTCCTCATCACAAAGGCCGCATTTACACTACATGGTTCAAGTGACCCAATTCCAATTTTTTCCTCTCATGTGGCACAGATCGGATATGACCGTTGAACGTGTAAGCAGGACGAAAGCGCATGGATTCCGATTTTCTCAGATCGGATACAGGCCTCATTCATTCATGTGGAAATAAATCCCATACGAATTGGATACGTGCATTTGCGTGTGCCATGTAAGCAGACAAATCGGATATTGCCCAGTAAATGCGAGTCGTACGTCAGTGACATCAACTCAGGACACAACCAACTGAGATCACATGACTTATTAAGGTGCTTTTGTTCGCTGATTTTGCTGTCAGTGTGTTACCTTTCAGCCTCAGGCTTCAGACCGTAGTCGGAAACCGCTGTTATTCCCGGTCCGGTCCCGGTTGGGACGCAAACGCTAACTAATCAAGTGGGACACCGTTGCTATGGAACAGGCCAGAAGCCGTTTATTTCTTTGCTTGTGTTGCTGAGTGGGGGCGTGTATGTGATGGGGACCGCGCGTGCTGTGTGTGTGTGTGTAAGGAGAGGAGAGGGGGTATGATCACGGAGCGGGAGAGTGACGGAGAACCGTAGTAAAAAGAAGGTGTCTCCCCCAAAAGAACTGTTTTGGAGTCTTTCATTACCCACTCTGGAGGCTGAGGGTTCCGAACAGGAACTGAACCCCGAAGGAGGATCCGCCTTCGACCCTGGAGAAAATCTGTGCGTTTCTGACCACGGTGGCAAAAAGAGAAGTCATCGCGCAGGAAAGGCTCAACACTTGAATCAAACTGTTAGTACAGCACATCTGCAAACACTTCCTCATTCAAAACTCAGAGAGAGCACATAAGCAGCCTCCCTTTTTCCTCTCCCGCGCATCCCCTCTCCTGCCCCATCCAAGAGCGCCCAAGGCAACTTCACCTTCCATCTCTGCGTTGCCTCCTTGACAACCGCAGTCACACAAAAATTCCGAAGGAGGTCCGCGGAAGGCGGAAATTCTGCTACGTAGTCCTCAGAACGTCTACGTTTGATAGTTTCAGCATTGTATAGTTTTGAGGAAACTGGAGATTCTAAACAGGACTGTAAAATAGGTAAATTAGGTTCGTTCCCCTTCAGCTTCCTGCACACAGAAATAAATGAATAGAGTACAGAACCTGAAAATACAAACACATCAAGTGAAATGCTATCATCTTTTACCTAATTTGTCTTTCATGAAGAAAAAAGTACTTAGAAGTAAGCAACAAAAATACATTTTTACAGACTAATACTCCTTTATTCAAACCTGCAAGTGGATTTTTTTCTGAAACTATTTTTTGAAAATGTTTGGATTGTTATTAGATTTTGAGGTTTGAATAACCTGATGTGAATATAATCACCGAGCAAAACTTTTGTGCTTTGCCCACTTTGTAACATGAACATGCATGGCAAATACAGCGGAGGAAATATGTTTTTGATTGAGCTGAATTTGTAGGTTTGCCCACTGTAATGAGGGGTGTTGGACTTAGGCCCTTAACAACAGAGATGAGTTGAACAGTTTATTGAAAAGGAATTGCAGATCTTAGAGTTGAGCAGGGCTGGATCCGAGAACAGGGTCAAAGCTGTTACCAGAGAGCTGGGGCAGAGCAGAAGCAGAAGATCATCTGGCAGAGGAGTCAACGTTCACACCGCAGGCTGAAACGACTCAATTCTGATTTTTTTCCCCCAATACAACCTGTATCTGATCTTTTCATGACAGTCTGAACGACACAGATCCGAACTTTTTCAAACGCGACCTCCGTCTGAACGGTCAGGCCATGTATCCTACCCGTACGTCATTGATACGCTACAAACGTCATAATTCTGCATTGAAGTAGGCGGAAAGGAGAACATAAACATCAACCATGGCGGACGATGCTGCTGAGACCAGTCAGTGGAAGGGAAGCGAGGTCACCGATTTGATTAATATTTGGGGTGACAGCTCTATTCAGGCCAAACTCCAGGGCTCTTATCGCAACCAGGTGGTTTTTGAAAACATTTCCAGCGAAATGGCCGAGCTTGGTGTTGAACCTTTCCCGCGATGACTTTTTTTTATTTCTTCTACTTCCGACCGTGGTCAGAAGCGTGGGGGACCGAAGGTAGATCCTCCTTCGGGGTTCACTTCCCCGTTCGAACCCTCAGATTCTCCAGAGTGGGATAATAAAGAGTCAGTAGCACTTCTTCTGGGGGAAGCTTTCTTTTATTATCGTTCTCCTTCCTCCCTATCACACAACATGACTGCCCCCTCTCACTCCCTCCTGCGCTGCACGCGCTCTCTCCTCTCTCTTACACACATGCGCACGGCCCCAGCACATACACATCCCCATTCCACATCAGTGGGTACAGGCGATCCTGTCTCCATTGCCTTCTTAAAATGAGAAGATTGTATTGTGCTGGCTCCTTTGTGAAAATGAATGTAATAATGCAAAAAGAGCTCCACTGTTGACATCACTGTTGTTGACATCCATAGTTAACGTTAGCTACTTCCGCAAACAACGCGTGACGTCGTTCACCGTTGAGTACTCTTCTGCACATGCGGGTCACTTTTGGGTAATTTCACGGTCACACAGGAGATCACAAAAGTTCGCATTTAATTGGAAATGTGAACAGCCTTACAAAAAAAAATTGGATTTTTTCAAAAAATCAGAATTGAGCATTATCCCCTGCAGTGTGAACGTGGCATTGTGGATCTTTGCTGCTTTTATGCTGGACTGGTGATCATGAGCTGCAGGTGTGAGGACTGAAATGGAGAAGGGAGGAAAACCTGGGCTGGAATCCGGACGTGACACTCACTTAAAAATAAATTGGCAGTCTGTCATCCTAATAGACCTAGGTCCTGAAGGCAAAACCCTTATTAGCAGCACAGAGGTTAGACATGTTCTATAGTTCATGAGCAGCTTTCTGTACATATTAAGAGGCATTTTGGTCCACTATTCTTCGCAAATAACTTCTAAACCATTAAGATTTAGCAACGGAGCTTCAGCTCTCTCCATAGGTTTTCTATAGGACTGAGGTCCAGAGACTGGCTGGACCACTCCGTGACCTGATATGCGTGTACCTCGTCTCTGCTCCTGCTCCTACACTTGGTTGTGGACTATGCCTCTGACTCGTCTTGGGCCCCCAGCTGTCCCCCAACTCATCTGGAGGAAGTCCAACTGCTGGACTATTCAAACATGTAGTTGTAGGGTTAGATTAGCTAATTCTTCTCTAAGATTTCTGATACCCCTGTGAAAAGACGAACTGTCCAACTGGCGAATTGTCCAGGGTGTACCCTGCCTTTGCCCACAAGTGGCAGGGATAGGCTCCGGCAGCCCTGTGACCCCAAAAGGAATAAAACGGCAGAAGATGAATGAACGAATGAATTCTGATACATCGCCTGTCAGTCCTGGGGGAGGATCATGTGGACACCCCTGAGGTTTCTTTTTTTTAGGAAGTTTTCTTTGTTATTTTAGGCTGATTTCTCTCTGTTCTCATGATCATGGAAACCCCTCCAGGTCAGATCTGGTTGGGAGCCATCAGACCTACAGCTGGATTGATGGTCATGTGGTATTTTGGCACAATTGCACCAACAGTTGTCCCCTTAACCTCCAACTTCTTGCTGATGGTATTGTAGTCCATCCTGGTCTTTTGCAGGTCTACAATATTCTCCCTCGAGTCCACTGAAAGCTCTTTAGTCTTTCCATGTTGGAGAGTTTGGAGTCTGACTGATGGAGTGATTCTGTGGTCAGGTGTCTTTTCTACAGATGATTAGGTCAAACACTTATCTCCCTCGATGAAATGCAAATGAATTTATATAAATTCTTTAAAAGTCGATTTCTTGATTTTGTTAGTGATTCTTTCAGGGTGGGTGGAGTGTTCCTGCCCCAGGTGGAGGAGTTCAAATATCTTGGGATCTTATTCTCAAGTGAGGAAAGATTGGAGCGCTAGATCCACAGGCAGATTGAAGCAGCGTCCATGGTTATGCGGTTGCTGAACCGGTTTGTTGTGGTGAAGAGAGAGCTGAGCCAGAAAGCAAAGCTCTCAATTTACCAGTGGATCTTTGTTCCAATATTCATCTATGGTCATGAGCTCTGGGTCATGACCCAAAGAATGAGGTCCTGGATACAATCGGCTGAAATGAGCGTCCTCCGTAGGGTGGCAGAGTGCTCCCTGATAGGGAGAGGAGCTCGGTCAAACGGAGGGAGCTCGGAGTAAAGCCCCTGCTTCTCCACGTCCAGAGGAACCAGTTGAGGTGGCTCGGGCATCTAGTCCAGATACCTCCTGGACGCCTCCATGGGGAGGTGTTTTGGGCATGTCCCACGGGCCGGAGGCCCGGGAAAGAGCCAGAACACGCTGGAGAGACTACATCTCTTGGCTGGCCTGGGAACGCCTCTGGGTCCCCTCCCAGAGGAGCTGGAGGAAGTGACCGGGGTGAGGGAAGTCTGGGCATCTTTGCTTAGATTGCTGCCCCCTTGACCCGGTCTCGGATAAGCTGGATGGATGGATTTTCTATGTCTCACTATTCAAATAAATCTACCATTAGGGTGACAGACTGTCTATGTTGGCAAACATACAAAGTCAGCAAGATATATAATACTTTTTCCCTCCACTGTAAATCACCACAAACTTTTTTCTTTTCATTGTCGCTGCTATTTATTACATTATTTTAGAGTAACCCTAAAATAATTTTCCTTCCATAAATCTTGTGTTGTGCTCAAGTAGTGCATTTGTTATTAACATTTTTTTGCTTCATTTTCATTTATCAGCAGTAATCAATTGTATAATTTTGGATCGCATCTAACTCTTTTTATTAATGCAAATGATTGAAGAAGTAGGAAAGCGGTTTGCATTCAATCTTCTTTTGTCTAACAGGGTCAACACTGAAGCGCCTGTGTCTTGGGAAAGAGCGAGGCAGCAGTACGTAGAACTGTTTAAAAACAAAATCACGTGGCTCTTATCAATGAAGTGGCATAATAAAAAACTGTGTTTGTTTAGGATATGGAGCTTCAGCATCAGGAGCTTTTAATCAACCACAACAAACGACCAGTGGTGTCACTCCTCCTCCCCATCAGCCTGTGATGGGCCTCGCTCAGGCTCAGACCAACAACAGCAACAACAAAACAGGGACATATGGAGGCACAACCACAAGTTCCAAAGAAAACAACCTGCCTGAAGACCTGCAACGGCTGATGGACGACTGGGCCAAGGAGGTTCTGATTGTTACTCACCGGCCACGTACCAGCTCTCTGAGTGTTGGTGGACCGCAATTCAGGGACCCTGTTATGCCTCAAGCCCTTCATCAGCCTGCTGGTACTTTGGATGTAAGTTTCGTGCTGTTTGGTTGGTTAGAATTTCAAACCTTGTTTTCAGCAAGTTCGCCTATGTAACAATAGGTTACAATTGGATTAACCTCAATTAAAATGATTTAATTTTAGAAAAATTCGAAACATAGAATAAACTCCATCTTCTAAACCCTTTTTGTCCCTTTCGGGGTCACGGGGCTGCTGGAGTCTATCCCGGCTAATCATTGGTAAGGGCAGGGGACATCTAGGGCAGGTTGCCAATCTATCACAATCACACACCCATGCACACTCACATTCACAATTTAAAGTAACCAATTGTAACCAGCGGCGGTCTAATTGATCTAAATAGTTAGGAAAATCGTTTTTTTACGTTGCAACCATGCTGTGGTGATAGTGCAGTAGGTGCTTTTTATTACTTTTTTTTGCTTTTTATTACCCTACTAAAAATAGTAAAAATAAGATTTACCATCAAAAAGATGACATTTGGGGGGAATTTCCACATTCATACTTCCTCCAGAACAGAAGAGCAGCCCACACAGAATAGAGTTATGCACCCCAGAAATAATGGTTATTCAGCTGAAAGCTGACAATATGCTGGTTTCCCTTTTGTTTGTTTTTTCCTCGAAGACCACAAGTATTTTGTTACCAACAAGAACAGCGTCCCTTTCCACACTGATACACTGTGACTCAATCTCTTTTAAAGTTCTTTATTTTGGTTACTGTAGGCTGTAACCAACGCCATACAGCTTGCCCAAAAACTGTCCCCAACTTTAATTCGGGCGCCAAACCCTCCCATTTTTCTTATTCGGCCAATAGCTGAACTCTGTTAGCCCAAACCCCCGAAGACAAGCTGAGCGACAGAACTGAGGGCCAACCAGCATTTCTGTCTGATGTGTTCAATGAAGCGCTTCCAGGGCTGAGGTAAATGAAGAGCTGTGGACCAGGACGTCATCTAGATACACTACACACTCTGAGTGGGGAATGTTTATCAAAACCTTTTCTATCAGTCTTTCAAATGTGGCTAAGGTGTTGCAGAGGCCAAAAGCGAAACCCTTGAACAGCCAGGGGTCCCCACCATTAACAAAGCCAGTTTTTGGTTTTGCTTTGGGAGCCAGGGGTATTTGATCCGGAGAGGACAACCAAAATGACGCTGCTACTGCATCCAGAATCTCATCGATGCATGGGAGAGGGTACAGGTCTTTCCTGGTCCACTCAGAAACGCCATTAATTTTTGTTTTTCTTTGGCACCACAACGACTGCTGAAGCCCATGGACTCTTGGAGGGCTCAATAAGGCCCGTCTGTTGCATCTCCAGCAGGGCTTTTCCTGCAGCAGACTGTAGCTTAAGGAAGCCTCTAGCAGAAGACTCCATGGCAGCTCTTGCTCATCAGGTGACAGACCTTCACAGTTCCTCTTCCATACATCCCTCACCGCTGCAATCTTTTCTGTGTCTGCAGGTGTTCTATTCGCAAATGGCTCAGATGACTCACCTGGATATATATTAGGGACAGAGCTCTTTCCTTCCCCTGAATCAGACTTGGTTTTGTCGTCATGGTCAGGCTGTGAATCACATGGAACCCCGATCTAGTGGAAATCCGGGTCATCTGGATAACATGTTCATCAGAAAATTCAAGGGTTCCTCTTCTGGTATCAATAACATAGCTTTGGACCCGCAAAAACTCAAGGCCTAGTATGCATTCTACCAAGTCAGCAACCCACACAGGCGAATTCAATCCACAATTCCCCACCTCCAGAGTCACTACAGCCTCCCCCTTCATAGAAATCCGTTCTCCAGTAACAGTCTGTGGCTTAACATTGGTAGGAAGGGTGGCTGTATTATTCCTCACCACAGCAGGGGTAAGCAATGTTGCAGATGAGCCTGTGTCCACTAGGGCTAAGCATTATGCTCCATTGAAACTCATCGTTATGAAGGAGTAGTCACAGACCCAGGTTCGGCCCAAAGTCACAAGTCTCTCAGATTGGTCATCTTTGCCCCAGACATGGTCAGCATTCCTTTTCTGCAGCCCCAATCGGGATGTTTTCTCAGGGTACCGCATTGTCCCGCTTATGCAGTCTTGTTCCCGTTTTCCTGGTTGTGAGGGCAGTCACAAATTTCTGAGGTTTCCCACAACCCCAGCAGGTTCCAGATTAGCTCCAGTCACTTTGGCGGTGGGTCTTGGGGGCCTGTTTTTCCTCAGGCTCACAGCTCTCACTAGTTGAAGTCAGCTCCTCTGCCCATGCAGGCCCCCTGGTGTTAGCCTCTGATACACTTGCAGCTCTAACCTCCAGAGGGGCCTCAGAATCGACTCTGGAGGAGGGCGTCCGTAGCATCTCTCTCTCTGTGGCCAGCTCCAGGACCTCCTGCAGTGACTTAGGTTGTGCTAGTTGGGTTTGAACACAAAGATTGTCTGGTCTTAGCTCTTTCTGAATGGCTGGGGGCATGTAAGCATAGATCTGGTAAACTAATCATTCAATGTCAACAGCCAAATCTCTTTATTGTTCCCCTGAGCGGCAGTGTCGGCTGCACAACCTCTTCATTTTTGCCACCAAAGCATTATAGTCACACCTTTCCTCAGGTGTTAGCAGCAGTAAGCAGTCAGGGCTTCACCAGTGAAGCACATCGCCAATTGTAGGGCTTTCTCCTCATTTGTCCAGCATGCAGCATGAGCTAGCGGCTCAAATTGTGCCTGAACAGCTTCCCAGTCAACTTTGCTGTCAATATCTGGGTGTCTTCATTGACGGGGAAACAGAATCACGTAGCCTGACTAGAGCTTTTACCGTTACCGCCCCCGGGTGCGCATCTTGAACCTCTTTAAAGTTACCCAGTCCAGCATCAGCAGGCAAGCTCCCAACCATCCGCTTCTCCCGCTCTTCATGTTCTTTTTTCTTGTTGCTTTCCTCCATTCTGTGAGCTCTTCTCACCTCCTCTTCTTCCTCACGGTTGCAGTCGAAAGTATCTGCGGGGAACTGCAGAGTCGCCAAAGCCAAAAGTGCTGCCCTGGTAATGTGATCGGCGGTCTATGGCGACAAGTTCAGCCATTTCTGACACAAATTGAAGCGTCCCTTTTCACACTGAGACACTGAGACTCAATCTCTTTAAAGGTTCTTTATTTTGGTTACTGTAGGCTGTAACCAACGCCACACAGCTTAAGGAGAAAACGTTCCCCAACTTTAAATCCCTCTCTCCTGCACCAGCCCTCCCATTTTTCATATCCAGCCAATATTGGAACCCCGTTAGTCCAAACCCCCTGAAGACAGGCCGAACGACAGAACTGAGGGCCAACCAGCGTCTCTGCCTCATGCGTTCAATAAACTCCGGAACTTAAACGGGACCCAAACAGCCACCAGTCCGCTATGATAGACTCCTCTGAGAGTAGAAGATCATTTGGATACTTTTATTCTAAATGGTACTGTCATGGCTACAGAACACCTTTTCGATCCAGACGCTGAAACCCAGAGGGAACACAGGAGAGAGCGAGAGTAGCAGATAAGAGGATTTAATGGGGAGGACAAACAAAGGCAGGAGGTCTGGAAACGTGGCTTCCACAGAGCGAAACAAAGACTTTGGTGACGTCACTGGTGGATCCCTTTGCTGTTCTCCAGAGGGAGTTGTTGTCGGCGGAGGTCCCGGAGGGGGAGACGAAACGGCAGAGGCTCGAGGTGTACCAAGGAGTGCAGGCAGGAGGAGGGTTCTCGGCAGAGACAGCTTCAGGCGACCACTCGTGGCATTGGGTTCCATCAGGGGCAACGGACTGGCGAAGACTGATGATCCAGGAGCTCCTTAAGAAGGCGGATGAGTAGATGAGGTGAGTGGTCGCAGCTGGGCTGAATCAGCAGCCAAGCGGAGATGAGAGGAGGAGGAGTCTGACAGTGGCACCATATCAGTACCCCCCCCTCAACGACCGCCTCCAGGCGGTCAAGGGCGACGATCAGGGTGGGCACGGAAGAAATCCTCGATGAGCGAGGGGTCCAAAATCAACGAGCGGGAGATCCAGGAACGCTCCTCCGGGCCTTTACCCACCCAGTCGACCAGGAACTGGAATCCGCGACCCCGACGGCGAATATCCAAAATCCGGTCGACGGAGTAGGCCGGAGCGCCGTCAATGATAGGGGCGGGAGGTGGGGAAGCGGTTGGCGGGCACAGAGGACTGTCCCTGACAGGCATAACCCGAGAGATGTGGAAAGATGGATGAATTTTAAGAGCTTTAGGCAGGCGGAGACGGACGCAGGTGGGGTTGACCAGCTTATCAATGACATAGGGTCCGATAAAACGAAGAGCCAGCTTTCTGGAGGATGCTTGAATAGGGATGTTGCGTGTAGAGAGCCATACCTTTTGACCTGGTTGGTAATCGGGCCCCACCACCCTGCGACGATTGGCGATCTGGCAGTTGCTCTCCTTGGTGCGGAGTAGAGCAGCCTTAGTCTGAGTCCAGATACGCTGACAGCGCTGTAGGTGATGTTGTACTGATGGCACTGCCAGATCTAATTCCTGCGACGGAAACAGAGGTGGTGAGTACCCGAGGGCGGCTTCAAATGGAGAGATCCCGGTGGCAGTGGAAGGATGCGCGTTATGCGCATACTCGATCCAAACGAGGAAACGGGACCAGTCCTATTGATTCTGTGCCGCCAGACAGCGGAGAGCTGCCTCCAGTTCCTGGTTCGCTCTCTCCGCTTTGCCGTTAGACTGGGGATGGTAACCGGAAGTGAGGCTGACAGTGGCTCCCAAGGCTGTACAGAAAGCCTTCCAGACCTGGGAGATAAATTGGGGACCACGGTCAGACACAATGTCTGTGGGGATGCCGTGATGGCGGAAAACATGGTCGACCATAATAGCCGCGGTATCGGTAGCAGTGGGGAGCTGGGGAAGTGGTATAAAATGAGCCATTTTGGAAAACCTGCCCACCACCGTGAGGATGACAGTATTTCCATGGGACAGGGGTAGTCCGGTGACGAAGTCCACCGCTAGATGGGACCAAGGGCGATTAAGAATGGGGAGAGGATGAAGTAACCCCGCAGGGGCAGAGGAGGAGGACTTCGATCGAGCACAGATGGTGCAGGCCGCTACGTACTCACGTACATCTTTGTCTATGGAAGGCCAAGAGAACCGTTTGCGTATCAGGTTGAGGGTACGGTGCACCCCTCCGTGGCAGGCCACCCGGGACGTATGCCCCCAAGCGATCACGTCTGGGCGGAGAGCTTCTGGCACGAATAATGTGCCCCTAGGAACGGGGGAGTGATTAGTATCATTGTTGAGGGCTTGAAGTACCTTGGTCTCGATGTCCCAGGTCAGATTGCCGATGATACAGGTAGGAGGTAAGATGGTCGAGGGTCCGTGCTCCGAGGGACTGAATTTCCGGGACAGGGCGTCCGGCTTGACGTTGCGAGATCCGGGTCGATAGGTAATGTTAAACTGAAAATGGTAAATAAAAAGACACCATCGAGCTTGCCTGGAGTTTAGCCTCTTAGCGGAACGGAGATAGGCCAGGTTCTTATGATCCGTCCATACAATGAACGGCTGCTCGGCTCCCTCCAACCAGTGACGCCACTCTTCTAGTGCCAGCTTGATGGCCAGAAGTTCACGGTTTCCAACGTCGTAGTTCTGCTCTGCTGGGGATAGTTTCCGGGAAAAGAAGGCACATGGTTTAAGTTTGCCTGTGTTGGCTTCCTTCTGGGAGAGGACGGCTCCCACTCCAGAGTCCGAGGCATCCACTTCCACCACGAATTGCTGAGAGGGGTCAGGTTGGACGAGGATGGGGGCTGTGACAAACAGACTCTTCAATTTTTCAAAAGCTCGTTGAGCCTCGGAGGACCAGATAAAAGGATGGGTCATGGATGTGAGCCGTGTAAGGGGTACGGCAATACTACTATAGTTTCTTATAAAGTGTCTGTAGAAATTAGCAAACCCCAAGAATTGTTGTAATTTCTTACGGCTTTCTGGGGGCGCCCAGTTAGCGACTGCCTCGATTTTAGAGAAATAAGGTCGAATGCAACCGGCTTCGATGATGTAGCCTAGAAACTGCACCGTGGTGGCATGGAATTCGCATTTCTCGCTTTTAACAAAAAGACGATTCTCTAGCAATCTCTCGAGTACGAGACGTACGTGGTGTTCATGCTGAGCTAAATCATGGGAATAAATAAGGATGTCATCTTAACGCACAAAAACAAAACGATTAAGGAAATCATGAAGAACATCATTAACTAACCTCTGGAAGACTGCCGGGGCATTGGTGAGGTCGAAGGGCATGACTAAGTATTCGTAATGCCCCAGAGGGGTATTGAAGGCAGTCTTCCATTCGTCTCCTTCCTTGATACGAACCAAATGGTAGGCATTACGGAGGTCTAATTTTGTGAAGATGCGAGCCTCTTGGACAGAATCAAAAACAGAGGAAATTAACGGCAATGAGTATTTGTCTTTGACTGTGATCTGGTTTAATTCATGGTAGTCAATGCATGGTCTGAGTGACTTATCTTTTTTTTCTACAAAGAAAAACCCCGCTCCAACAGGGGAGGAAGAAGGTCGGATGTGGCCCAGGGAAAGCGCTTCCTGCACATATTGTTCCATAGCCCCCCTCTCGGGACCGGATAGATTAAATAGATGCCCCTTAGGAAGAGGGGCACCCGGCAGGAGCTTGATGGCACAATCGTAAGGTATATGCGGTGGAACAGCGCTACCCTTAGACTTACTGAAAACGTTCTTGAGGTCGTGATAACAAGGAGGAATATTGGTAAGATCGACCTGACAGGAACTTTCAACGTCATGAGAAGGTACATTGGGAACGGCAGACAGTAAACAATTGGCGAGACGGTAAGGGCTCCATTGAGTGACAGTCCCTTGAGACCAATCGAATTGAGGGTTATGTAATTTTAACCATGAAAAACCCAACACTATGGGGGTATGAGCTGACTGGGTGACGAGAAAACGGATAGATTCCCTGTGGTTACCTGACACGATGAGCAGGATGGGCTTAGTGCGGTGTGTGATGTGTGACAGGTGTTGACCGTCCAGACCGGAAGCTTCGATGGGGATGTCCAGAGGCTCTGTGGGGATTCACAAAAGTTTCACTAACTGACGATCAATTAGACTCTGCTCGGCCCCAGAATCAATGAGAGCATGTAAACTGTGTACAAGGAGATTACAACAAAGCTTGACAGGGATTAACAAAAACTCTTTACCAGAGTCCTTGGTGATCAGCTCCCCTCGCGGCCTGTCGACTAGCGAGGGGCTTGGAAGTTTAAACGGATCGGACATGAGGATACTAAGTGCCCCTTAGCTCCACAATAGAAACAAGTTCCTTCTTCCTCCTCCGATAGTCTTGAGTGGCCGATCTGCATAGGTTCGTCCGGAGGTTTAGGGGACATGGACACCGCAGTGTGAAGGTTATGGTCGGCGAGAGGAACGCCGAACGGTTTAGCGGTGGAGCGAGAGGGGAGGTGTGTTCGTTCTAATCATGTAAAGTCTGGGTCAAACCGTCTAAGCGATGAAAAAGGTCCTGCTGGGCGGCTGACATCTTGGAAAGAGCGTCCGCTTGACGTCCGAGCATTATGCCTTGGTGGGTAACGGCTTGCCTGAGTCTGTCCGGGTCAGCTGGATCGGTATAATGGCCAGTCCGTTCTGTCATGGCTACCGAACACCTTTTCGATCCAGACGCTGAAACCCAGAGGGAACACAGGAGAGAGCGAGAGTAGCAGATAAGAGGATTTAATGGGGAGGACAAACAAAGGCAGGAGGTCTGGAAACGTGGCTTCCACAGAGCGAAACAAAGACTTTGGTGACGTCACTGGTGGATCCCTTTGCTGTTCTCCAGAGAGAGTTGTTGTCGGCGGAGGTCCCGGAGGGGGAGACGAAACGGCAGAGGCTCGAGGTGTACCAAGGAGTGCAGGCAGGAGGAGGGTTCTCGGCAGAGATTGCTTCAGGCAACCACTTGTGGCATTGGGTTCCATCAGGGGCAACGGACTGGCGAAGACTGATGATCCAGGAGCTCCTTAAGAAGGCGGATGAGTAGATGAGGTGAGTGGTCGCAGCTGGGCTGAATCAGCAGCCAAGCGGAGATGAGAGGAGGAGGAGTCTGACAGTGGCACCATATCAGGTACTTAGACCTCCGGACACGAAGGCGCTTCTTTGTCTTGTTCAAAAATGGCTTCTTTTTTGCATGATACAGTTGGCATCTGCAGATGGCACTGCAGATTGTGTTTCAGGGCCTAGGGGCACAAAGACCACATCCCCACACACAGAGATTTCTTAATTTTCTCATGTTCGTTTAATGTCATTTACTGCAGATTTCGAAACCAACTCTAATGGATATCTAAAAACTGCTTTTTATAGAATAATTTAATAATTTCAAGACTCTGTGTTTTCTTGATTACCCTTTTAATTGCAGGTCATCCCAGAGACCTGATAACAATTGAGTAAATCAGGGGTCTTGATTGCTTACTGACCACAACCCAGCAGGAGCTACAAAGTTTTGTTTCACTCTAGAAAAACAAGACATAGACTGGTATTCATGCTATTTTTACTAATATGATAAATATAAATGAAGTTTTTTTTGCTTGAACAAAGCATGAGTATAAAAAAATAGCCATTTATAAAAAAAGAAATTGTTTATAACTTTTGACAGTGCTTTACATTACTTCTTACCGTATCGAACCATCTCAATGCAGAAATTATAGTAGTAGTGTGATTTTAACAGTGATAAAAATAACTATACAGTTTATTTTACCGTAAGTGGTGCATCTCAGCCAGAAATTCATAAATGTAACTGAAACTATGGTTGCCGTATGGAGTGGGCCCCCCCTCTTTCGGTTTTATTTGCACCTTAGACATGTAGGGCCCTTGGTAGGGGGGGTGCTTGGACATCACTGCCAGCAAGCAGCAGATGTCCTCCTAGCACCCTACCGGCCAATTTTAACCGCACCTTAGACATTTAGGGCCCCTTGGTGGGGAGGAAGAGGGGACGTCACTGTGAGTAATCAGGAGGTGTCCCCTTAGTGCCCTACCCGCCAATTTTAACTGCACTGCCCTTAGTACACACACCCCTCCCCCTTCAATATATACATTCCAACATAAACACACACACATGCACACACACCCTCTCAAACACACATACACGCACACACATTTTGCAAGGAAGGTGGGACCTAGGACCATCTGTCCCCTACCTCTTCCCTGGTGGGGGGTACGGGCCCCTTTGCAACGGCGGCCGTGTCCCGGGGTGCCGGCTTCCTGGGCCCGGCGGTGCTCTCTCCGCACGGTGGGGGGGTTAACATTACATCTGAGCCTGGGGTGTTCGTGTCCCTGGGGGGTGGGTTCTGGTCCCTGCTCCTGAGCGCTGGGCCCCGCCAAATTTCCAACTGTGGCCAAGCCTGGTCGGGCCATATTTACAACACCCCTTGTGGGCCGTCTTCTTTCCCCGGGGTTCCCCCTCCTGGGCGGGGGCGGCGGGCCCCTGCCTTGCTCCTCCCTGGACCAACCGTGGGCCGGGCGGATGGCTGCCTGGAGTACTGAGCGGGTCTCCCTTGGGGGGTCCTGGCTCGTACCTGGGGTTGGGGCGGGAGGATGCCCGGAACTCCTGGGTGGTGGTGGGGTGCTCGTCTGGGGCTGTGGGCGTCCTTTTCCGGTGGGGCCCTGCGTTGGGCGCTCCCGGTGCGGCGGGGGGGCTGCTCTCCTGGTTGGGCTGGGGCGGCGCTCTCTTTCCCTCCGTGCCTCCCTGCTCTCTGGCTCTGGGGGCCTTGCGGCGGTCCTGCTGGCCCTGGCCTGGATGGCGGGCTTGGTCGCCAGGGCAGCGGTTGTTCCCTGCCGGTTCTCGTGTGGCGTTGGGGGGATTCCGGCTGCCGCTGCTGCTGCGGTGGGGGTCTTGGGGTGGGGATGGCTGGGCACTCTCCTTCCTTCTTTTCACGTTCCACCATCCATTTTAGACGAACATAAACACTCACCTGAGCACAGGTGTTAGCTCACCTTTGCACTAACAGTTTGCATGATTGAATGACTGAAATATTTCACACTAGTTGGTTTTAAGGCATAAGTATGCGTGTGAACACTGTCTGTTTTGTGTACAAGTCGACAGGTGGACATTTTTGCAGCTAGCAGGTGTGTTTATAACATTTGAGTGTGTGTGTGGACAGGCCCTGCCCTTTTTGTACTACATTTGAACCTTACCATAATGATTAACAACCAGTAAACCTGTTGCTGTATGCTGCTTCATGGTCTTACCCCCCTTCCCCTCCTATTATCACCCTCCTACCCCCCCCCCCCTCCAACGTCCCTCTCTATTCTTCCCCTCTTTCCTACCAAAGATTTTCAAAACATGATTAAAAAATTAAGAAAGTTTGGCCTCTATTACAAAAGGGGTTTATTCAGACATACCTTTGGTTTGTCTGAAGATTAATAACCCCTCTTGTTAAAATAAAATATGTCCAACACAAGAGGCCGTCAGCTCTCATCTGTCTGCCTAGCTGTTGGACAGGACAAGTTAAAAAAAAAATAATAATAATAATAAATGTAACTGAAACTGATTTAAAGCTAATCAAGTGACCATAGTCGTTTTTTTTTTGGAGCACAAGTCACACTTAAAAACCTTGAATTTTTTTTTTAAATAGTTTATCTGCTTTTTAATCTATTCTAGTGTGCCTTAAATATGGATAAATGTTTTAATTACTGATCTCCAATTGATTCTTTGTGTTACATGACCCTCAAAAATCTGTCTAAATGTTTTAGGACGGCTTTGGTAAACGATGAGGCATTATGGGTACCATATTAAGGAACCTTGCAGATGTCCCTCAAATGTTTGTGAATAAGTTGAATAAGGTTTGTCTTATCTGACTGTTTAGTTTAGCTTGATGCATGTTGTAGCCCGGAAAAATGTGACTTTTTAAACGTAAAAACCTTTTGTTTTTCTTAAACCAGAGTGCCACAATAGGGGGGTAAAAGAACCACATGTGGCTCCAAAGATCCAGGTCGTCTAATTATTTGCTCTTTTTAGCCACTTGTTGTCCCAGTACCAACTTTTTTAAGATCTACATGAGAGGTGAAATTAAGCCTATCACAAGCCTATTTAATACAATATTTAAATATGTTTACATTAAGTATATAAAATAGGTTTTTAAAATGAAATATGGACTTTTTGGTGAAGTAATCTGCAACACATTGGCATTGTTTTTCATGATAGTTCCCTGACTGTGGAGTCTTGAAGTGTGATCAAAAGAGCAGAGCATTGTGTCAACAAGAAAACTAGCAAAAGAGCAGACACAGCTGCACCAATATTTCTCTGACTGACTTTACACTACAAAGTTCTGTTTTCCCATTGGTCGATGTGAATAAACATGTTACAGCAGATGTTTGCACAAGCCAGAAAAATTAGACATCCTGCTGACAAAATTTGGATTGAAATAGTTTTTCATGAACTGTTGACTTTAAATGTTGTGTAAAACTCTGTTTTTACATGAAATCTTTGCCTTTTAGATGTCACCATGGACCTCTCTACAAGCAGGAACCTACAGTGTGCCACAGCCATGGTCCGACAGCCCAGGGTCTGCAGTGATGACCATCCCCTCCCCAGGACCGCACCACATTTTTCATCCACAGTCTCCTGCTCCATTCATGGCCTCTCCTTTGTCTTTCAACCAGTGGTCTGGCTTCAACTTTCCTAATCCTTCCGAGGTCTTTACCTTTCCTGCAATGCCCTTAGGTCACGATGCCTGCTGCCCTAATCCAGCCTCCCTGCAGTCTCTAACTGACCCCAAGGCGAGGACTCTCTAGTCTGAACAGTGCCGTGTCTTCCACTCTGTTTCCAAAAATGTACTTAAAGCTTTGGTCAGAACCATGTACATACAGTGTATATATGTAGCCAGCATGTAAGTTACCATGTGTACATAATTCATACATATTTCATTATTAATATGATCATTTTCATCATTGATTTGATTTGTGTCAACATACCTCATCCTCATAATATAGGAAATACTCTGGTGAAATCTAATGCTATTAACAGTTATAGTTAGCTCATTCAGACTTGAAAATCTACAGTTCTGTTCTTTGGGCTTATACATTACCAGTTAATGAATGTACATAGTGTATCATTGATTACTATGTTTAGTTTGTTCCTCTTTTCCTTCACTGATAATGCCCTTTGTACATAGAAATGGATATTAGTTTGTAAATAGCCTTGTGTATTTGTAACACTAGTTAATTCATAGACCGGTGCTGCAGCTATGTGTCTTAAAGCAACACCTTATGAATCATGCCATCACTGTGAAGACTTGACCTCATGGTCATTAGGACCCGTTGCGTTCGTCTGCTCTCTCATGTCAATCAAGGATAGGTTTGGATCTTCTCTGATGAAATGCTTCCAGCACAAATGCTTGAATTATCTTTTGAGGAATTTGAATGAACTTGAATTTTATCTTCCGGTGCAAAAATGCCTTTGAGAGTGCCTTGATCTGCAGTTTTGGTTATTTGAAGAAAAGCATTTAGACCTAAAGCAGACACTGGATGTTCTACATACGGAGCGATGAGTCCACACTAAGGACCATTGTTTCATGCAAAAACAAAACATGATTTAAACCTAATACTAAAAAACTAAATCAAAGATTGTAAAGGACCTCATGCGCTTGGTCTAAGGTTTTTCCTTTGCTCACTAAAGTCATTGGGAGTTGCACTGCCACCTGCATCACAGCCTGCATAACACAACACGAATAATCTGAATGTTCACAGGTGGATGTGATTTTCATGTAAGGACTAAAGACCCACAACACCAATCGAAATTCTAAAACTCTCACACGAGTACCGGTAATCTGTAGCTTTATTTATGGTTACCTTTATGTGATTTTGAGAGATTGTTGGATGGCTGACTGTGAAGGTTGTGGAGTAATTTAAAGCTGTAAATAACATCATTGTACTTTCTATTAGTATCCTATACACTTTTAAATCAGGAAAATTTATTTCTTATCACAATAATCTGGCCCTTGAACAGTTTGCATTCCCCATCAAAAATTTGATATCTCAATATATTTAAAGAAAGAACAGTTTTTAAATGTTTTAAATTCGGCAGTTTGGTCATTTAGTTTTAGAAGCTAAAAGAAGTAGAAACATGTTTCAAATTGTTTCACCATGAAAAGAAAAATAAGCCATAATATCCACATTTTGAATTTATGTTCTAAGGTAGACCAGCTTAACTGACCATTAGGTTTTATAATTGATAAAGTTTGTTATCAAGCTACAAAATAACCTTTTTTTTTAAATAGGTCAAATTGAAATAACAATGTTCCATGAGTGCAGTGAGAAAATGTTCTTTTGTTATTGTGATATGGATAGAGTTTATTTTAGGATAAAGGATTTTTAGTTTGCACATCTCCTATGCAGTTATTTTTTAGCGTTACAGCGCAGCTTTTGTCTTAATCTCTTTTGCATTTGCAATAAAAGCTAAATGTATTATTGTTTTGGCCTGCTGCATCATCTGTTCTCTGGGCCCTCGCCTGACCTTTAAAAGATCAGATAAAGCTGTACATACCTGAAGATATAAAAATAAATTTTTGCTTGACAACAAAAATATGGTTGTGCTGGTTTTTCTTTAGATTTTTACACTTCTGCTGTTTTTCTTTGAGGGAAAGTTGTGGGTGCCAAAGTTCTGGTACATTATTCAAGTTACACAATCAATGTCATGTCAACAGTTCAGCACAGAGAGAGCTGATTTATGGGAAAGTGTTCAGTTTGTTTGTGGACTTTATTTTAGTACTTCTTAGGAGCATAATCGGTTTAAAAGATAATCTCTACAGAACCTATTTCCCTCAATTGTGACACTTAATTCGTCACTATGCAGAGGAATGCATTTTCCCAAATCTGGTTTTAGCTGCAGACATTTTTGTGTGTGAAGGGGTGGGTAATGCGGGGGTGGGATGTTTAAAGAGAGAGAGAGGTTTGACTTTGGTCCTCGAAGATACTGGTCAGGTGTTTAAAGTCCAGCTGCAGCTGCCTGGGTCTCACTAGGCTCTGAAGCATCATGGGGAGAGCGGTGGTGGGACTCACCGTCTTTGGGCTGCTGCTGGCTTCTGCTGCCACACAACCGAACCAGGTATGACCAGGCTTTAGATAGGATACATAGAAACATACATATTTTATAATGATCTGTTAAAAAATTAGATTTCTCGATGGTTAACTCTGCGTTTAAAATGAAAAATACAAAGGCAAAAATGAAAACGCAAGTTGCTCACGTCACAGGATTATTCAATTTAAACTTGTACTCCATTGGTCTAAAGCAAAATTTACTAAATTCATTCCAGATATTAATCCAGTTTGTGATCGATCAACGGCCACCACCTCACATCTTTTGGTCGTTTGTAAAATGAAGTTGCTTTTGGCAGTCAACATTTATAGTATTTTCAGATGTTTTACAAAAGCCTATAAAACCTTCTCTAATTTCTGCAATATTTGGTGTAATCCCACAGGATCTTAATCTTAACCACAAGGCATAGAAAATAATTATCTTTGGGACCTTAATTGACTTATTCTTCTCAAATGGAAGGATCATTTTCCTCCAACATTAAAGATGTGGATAAATGATCTCTAACATTATTTGGCTTTGGAGAAAATTCGCCTCTCTGCTAGAAGTTGTACACAAGATTTTTATACTACTTGGAATCCCTTCTTAAATTATATGAAGAATTTAGATGTCACTGCTGTTAGAATATTTAATGATTGACTCTGTATTTTGGAAATGTGCAATTGAGAAGTTTATTTCCTTTTGAAAAAGAATATTTTACAAAATATTTGTAGTTTGAAAGAATGTTGCAGTAAGGGGAGGGAGGGGGTGTGTGTGGGGGATGTGTAATCAGTTTTTTATACTTTGTCAAACTTGAATCCTTGTACCCTCTGTTTAAATTTGAATTACCAATAAAAAAGACTTGGTGTAACATAAATAAATAAATGAAAAGGCATTAAATAATAGCCAAGAAGATTATTTTCTAGGATTTCTTTCTCTCAGCCACTACTCACTGGACGAGTGCAGACACATGAATATCAGTAACATGTAAGGCCACTGGGTGGATGGATGTAATTTTCATTGTAAACTGCAAAATTCCCTTTTTATATTGAGAGGACAACATTGTGTAATTTGCTGACCCATCAGGTTAAATAAACAGAGTGGGTGTATCTCATTCTACTTTGGTCTTAGGACAAGGTCCAACCTTATTTTCTAAGTTTTACTGTCAAGTTTAGGGTCAAAGTTGAAAACAAAAATTATTATTCACAGTGTAAACATTTGCACCATTGTTTAGGTCAGAAAATCCATGCACAGAAATCAATATTGATTTAAAAAAATCCTGTTAAGGACCACAGTTTGCATTGTTATTGAGTTTTTAATTGTCTCAACTAACGCTTGCTGAATTCCTGAACTGACCTTGATTTCAATTCAAATACAAAGACAGTGTTCTCTCCAAAGAAGTGTACTAAAATAATCAGTGATACCAATATAGGAAACAATACATTTTCAACTTTTCTCAAACCTTTTATCTGTTAGCATTTCATTGTGATGGTCCAAAGATCCCTGGTTTCGGTTGGCATGTTTTGGTGGAGTTTGCAAAAAAAATATTTTGAGACGATGCAAGTAGAGCTCCATTTGACCTATAAATTTTTTTTTTTTTTTTTTTTAACGTTTAGTGCATATGTAAATATTGGCTGGGTGGGGGGTCAATTGCTTTTGCGATGCAAACTTTGTCCATTGCTTTTAGAATGTTTGGAGTTGTTAAAATTTGCTGCAAAGGTGTGGTGTAATGGAGAAACTGTCGCTAATTACAGGAGAACATCTTTTTCTGTATGGTCTGGCACTGACCTCTTTTCCTGAGTTCCATCAAAGGAAAAAAGAGAATTTTGACGGGGTAAACTCAGCCTGGCTTGACAACAGGTACAGGGGAGGGGCTTAGAAGCTCAGAAAAAACTAACTCAAATTGGGGGAAGTCAGTCTTTGTTTTTTTGCGATTGTGTAATTGCAGAGATACGCTTTTTGTTAATTATACAAATTATTTTATATATAGCACTCTTTTGTTTGGTTTTGGTCACTTGCACCATTTTGGGAGAGAAATAAAATTAATCTCACCTTCTCCCAGACCTGCAGTCTCTGGAAACCACTCTAGCATCAAATCATCTCACACAAGTTGCTGCTTCGGGTTTACAACTTTGCAGTCCAATTGTATGGTTCAAAGACATGGCCTCTAAACAACACCTTGTCAGCAAAAATGGACAGCTTTGACAGCAGAGCTCTCAGAACCTTTGAGAACATCAAATGGCCTCAGTGTGTCAGCAATACAGTGCAAAGAGCCTGCACATTCCAGCTCAGAGCGTCCTGCCTGGCTGAGCGACTCCACACTCGCCGGCTTGGCCATGCCCCTCGCCTACCACTTGACCTCCCCACGATAGCCATTTCCCAGTTTGACCCAAGGGCCACAGGCTGGAGACAACCACAAGGCAAGCCTTGCACCGGATGGCGAGCTATGATAGCAGCAGATCTCAAACAACTCGTAGTTGTTAAATGCGTATACTTATATAGCACTTTTCTACCTACAAGGACAAAGCGCTTTACAGTCACAGACCCATTAACCCAGTCACACACACATTCACACACACATTCACACACTGGTGGCGGCTCCGCTGCCGAACACAGGCGCCTGCCCACCACCAGTTGCTATGGTGGATGCAGAGTAGGGCTGTGTGGAGAAAGCGATATATATTTATATGTTATTTGGCAATACTTGCATAAATTCAAAATCCTGTCAGGGAGATATTTATCCATCCATCCATTCATATTCCGCTGCTTATCTGGCACCAGGTCACGGGGGCAGCAGTCTAAGCAAATATGCCCTAACTTCCCTCGCCCCAGCCACTTCCTCCAGCTCCTGTGAAGGGACCCCAAGGCGTTCCCAGGCCAGCCGAGAGACATAGTCTCTCCAGCATGTCCTGGGTCTTCCTCAGGCCTCCGCCCAGTGGGACATGCCGGGAACACCTCCCCAGGGAGGCGACAGGACTAGATGCCCGAGCCACCTCAACTGGCTCTCTCGTGGAGAAGAAGTGGTTCTACTCCGACCTCTCGGCGGATGACCGAGCTTCTCCCCCATCTCTAAGGGAGCACCCAGCCACCCTACGGAGGAAGCTCATTTCAGCAGCTTTTATCCAGGACCTCGTTCTTTGGGTCATGACCCAGAGCTCATGACCATAGGTGAGTATTGGAACGAAGATCGACCGGTAAATTGAGAGCTTTGCTTTTTGGCTCAGCTCTCTCTTCACCACAACGGACCGATACAGCGACCGCATAACTACGGGCGCTGCTTCGATCCGCCTGTCAATCTCACGCTCCGGTCTTCCCTTACTTGTGACCAAGACCCCAAGATATTTAAACTCCTCCACCTGGGGCAGGAACACTCCACCCACCGAGATATGGGAAACTACCTTTCTCCGGTGGAGAACCATGGCCTCAGATTTAGTGGTGCTGACCCTCATCCCAGCCACTTCACACTTGGCCGCAAACTGCCCCAATGCACGCTGGAGGTCCTGGCTTGATGAAGCCAACAGGACAACATCATCTGCAAAAAGCAGAGAGGAAATTCTGTGGTCCCCAAACCAGACCCCTCTGGCCTCTGGCTGTGCCTAGAAATTCTGTCTATAAAAACTGTGACCAGAACCGAGATAAAAGGCAGCCCTGCCAGAGTCCAACATGCACCAGGAACAGGTCTGACTTACTGCCGGCTATGTGAACCACCGGACCCGACAGCCTTCAGTAAGGCATCTCCCAGAGCCCCCAGCAGACCCTCGGTACCTGTTTGAAGCTGTTCCACCAGGTCAGCTCTAAACATTGGGACAGGACCCCGTCCCCCTTCAGGAGACGACGATGATGATGATGATGACCCCACCAGCGACTGCACCTTTGACCATTTTGACTGCATTAAGAGAAATATGGCAAACAAAAAGTCAACCCCAGTTAAAATGTGTCATTAAAGATACAGCAGTAGAAACAGCACTCATTTGATGAGGCCAATCAGACATAAATAGTTTTCTCCGTGTCTGTTGTGAAATATCTCCCATGTGTTTTCACAGAATGACTGGGACATTTACAGCTTTCACATCAACTCAACTGTGAGCAACCGTTATGCCACTACTGTCATCACAAGCCGCGTGGCCAATCGCATGGGGGAGTCGAAGGAAATCGAGTTTCACGTCCAGATTCCCAAGAATGCCTTCATCAGTAAATTCATAATGTGTGTTGATGAAACTTTTTCTATTGAACTGCTTAAAAATGTAGGAAATAGTATTTTAGGATCATAGCTTTTGGTTTTATTCATTAGAAATTGTTTATTCAAGAAATCAAGCAAACAACAACAAAAACTAAAGAAGACAAAAGAAATATATCTAAACATAGATTTATCAAACACTGTCAGGTTAATTAGTCATCAACTGATTGGAAAAAATAAAAATTATTTCAATTTTTCAACCCAATTCTAATTCATGTTGGGATATATTTCTGGGTTACTTCTTGGAGCAATACTAATATTTTAGGTTACATTGGTTTTGTTTTTATCAAATTTATATATTTTTTCCTGATTTGAAGTAACCCAGCAAAATGTTGGTCCCTTTTAAATTGGTGCTATAAAGTATTTAATCCATTGTTTTCCTGTTTTTCTTTCCTTATAGTATCTTCCTCCATTTTTGGCCGCTTAACTCCTACAATTTATCACCTATTTTAACTATTCAACTATTCAAATGTTCAACTCTTTCAGCTTTTTCCAGCTAGGACTTTTGGTCCTTCAAATCCTTGAACTTTTCAAGATAGCAGAAGCTCGCTGGTTCAATACCCGGTTCTGGCATGTTTCACAAAAACATCTTTTTTGTTATTGTGCTGTTTTCACTTTATTTATGGTCAACTTTGATGATTTCCTTCTTTCATTGTTTTTTTTTAGCCAATTATTAAGTTTTTAAGTTTAATTTTCATTCAGTAATATAGAATCAACTCTGGATTGTCTTTTGGAAATGCAGATCCTTCTAGTTTTAATTTATTATCTATCATAAATATACATATTTTGATTAATTACATGAAAGGAAGTAAATTAAATATTGTTTAACTGTCTTCTTTAGGTATATAGATGGACAAGCATATGATGGTGTTGTGAAAACAAAGGAAAAAGCTCAGCAGCAGTACACACAAGCTGTGTCTCGGGGTCAAAGTGCTGGAATTGTCAGGTATTTAAAATACTGACATCTGATGCTGAGGATTTAGTTTTTTTCTTCTCTCATGCCTTTATCATCAGAATTCACAATCCATGCCCAGTCTGAAGTGGTCTAAGTCAAAACATGTTTTGCTGCAGTTCTGTTGGCAGGACCCTGGAGGAGTTTAGGACATCGGTCACGGTTGCTGCTAACAAAAAGGTCACCTTTGAGCTCACCTATGAGGAACTCATGAGACGCAAGCATGGCAAGTATGAGCTGAAAATCCACGCTCGACCCATGCAGCCAGTCAGAGATTTTAAGGTATTTTGTGCATCTAGAGAAACAAAAATGGGAAAAAAACTGCTCTGTTAGTTTTTTTTTCCAGTTGATGTTTTTTCGTGTTCCCACCAGGTTGACGTGTACATGCACGAAAAAGCAGGGATCACTTTTGTTGACATAAAAGGGGGACTGAGCGTCAAAGAACTGGCTAATGCCATTACTAAGACACAAGAAGACAAACAGGTGATATTTCACTTCATATATACGTTCTGTATCAACTCTGCCAAAGATTTCCTTTTAACCGTGAATGTGTGCATGCTTGGGTGAATAGATCTCTGGCTGTAAACCCCTATGGGCCAACAAGTAAGGTAGAAAAATGCAAACCATTTTAAAACAGCTTGAATCTGCTCCTAATCTACGAGCCTTACTCCCTTTCTCTCTGGTCTCTTGAACACAGAATATTTTCCTTTCTTATTTCCATCATGTTGGCCATTCTTCTAGTTTCCTTGTCAAAGTCCCTACACTGCAAAATAGTCCCGTTAGAAATAAGTCAGAAATTCTTACCACATTGATATGTCTTTATTTAAATACACAAAAAATATCTTCCAAGAACAATGGTCTCACCAAGAATGTTTTAGGAAAACACGTGTTCTCAAACTAAGACAATTTTGCTTTTAAAAACCTTGACTAGATTTTTTTCTTGCAAGACAGATAAAAAGACATTTTTTCTTCACACTATAGTTTTTTAAACATTCTTAAGATTCAGTTTTTGAGGCACATTCAATACCGTAAGACTTACTCTCCTGTCTTTCCTTTCTGTTTGCGTATACATACACCTTCGTCTTCTCCCTCTTTTACAACAGCTGACCCTTTCAGGCGACCCAATGTGGGTTGTTGCTGCTCGTTTTGAACAGATTTGGTATGAAAGTTCTGTTAATGATTCACACGATTGATTTGGTTTTTGGATTACATTACACATTTCTACATCCTGTATTGGGCCTGGTTGTGGCTGCCTTTACCCACCTTTATTCTAGTATGTTGGCGATTGTATTATGTACAAAGGTAAAAATTAAATAATGTCTTACATAGTGGAATTAACATAATTACATCCTATTATTGTGGTTTCCAGGCTTGGGTGCATTTCTATCCCACTGTGAAACAACAACAGACGTGTGATGGCTGTGGAGAGCAAGGTCTGAATGGAGATTTAATTATTAGTTATGACGTCCAAAGAGAGAACGAATTTGGTGACATCCAGGTAAAACCTTACTTTTTACAGGATGTTGTTTAACACTGGAGATGTTAAGGCATAATAAAACACTTTAATGCATTTCAAACAAAAAACTTGATTTTTTTCCCTGCCCCTCAGAAAGGAGATGGCTACTTTGTGCATCACTTTGCTCCGTCCAGACTTCCCCGAATCCCAAAGAATGTTGTCTTTGTTATTGACCGAAGTGGCTCAATGAGTGGCACAAAAATAGAACAGGTAAAGTGGTAAAACTGTTCTTTTTCTCAGTGCTTAACAGTTGATTGCAACATAATTCAATTTGATAACGAATTAATCCCTTTTTTTTGTGCCATTGGTTTTTAGACTCGAACAGCTCTGCTGCAGATATTGAGTGACCTTGCTGAGCAGGATTTTTTTAGTTTGATCACCTTTGACAGTGAAATTTTTTACTGGAAAAAAGAGCTTGTTCCGGCAACCAGTGATAATGTGGAAAAAGCCAAGGTTTTTACCCGAAATATTCGTGACAGAGGAGGTAGGGGTTTAAGGGAATTTTTTTTTTGCATTTGGATACCAATTTCTTTGGCGTAAGGATGTCTCTGTAATATTTTATAAAAACTGATTCTCAGCCACAGATATTAATGCAGCATTGTTAGAAGGAGCCAAAATGCTGACAAAATATCCACGAGAAGGTTCAGCATCTATTTTGATACTGCTAACGGATGGAGACCCAACATCAGGTAATGCCTCCAGACACACAGACCACATGAATGATGAAACCACTTGGATGAGTGGCTCAATGTCTTCAAAGAGAAAAGACAATGACCAAAGCCCTGAGAATGATTACAATTATGCCCAGAAAAAATTATTTTTTTTTTTAATTACAGTCTTGAAATTAGCATTTGGGCGACCAGTTAGAGAAGAAGTATAAAAGTATTCAAAGAAATTATTACTTCATTCAAAAATTGGATTAAACAAACAAAATAAGTATATTATACTGCTTTACTCTTTAGACTGTTATGTACTCTCATAAACAATAAAATAATAAATCGAGGATGCAAAAAATTAGCTTCTGTTATTTTAAAATAATGACGGTCTTTGTTGAATCACTTTTTTTTAATATCTTGATAGTGTATTGCATCATTTTTTGTGTTTACTTAAACTTTTTTCCCCCCTCAATATTAAATTGATATATTTTTTGATTCATGTAATTCTCATCCCTTCAAACTCCTCAGGAGGATAATGCTAATACAGGCAGCACAGCATCTGTGATGAAAATGTTTGCCCCCTTGTTGATGAAGATGCTGCCATCAAAACATGTTTGAAAAAAGTTGTTGTGTTTTGATAATGGTACAATAAACTCTGATGCTGCTGATACAGCTGAAGGTTATTGAAGTTTGCTGAATACTTTAATTTTTTGTGGTTTTAACAGTCTAATTAGACAAAGAATTTAAGAAACAAATTAAATTGTTTCATGGGTTCTGCATTACACGTTTTGGTGCAAATTCTGAGATAAATCAATAAGGTTCATATTGGGGGTGTTTCAAACGTTATTTCTTGGTGGCATCCAGGCTAACAACAGTAGCAGCTCTTGGGCAATAAGGATGGAGATTTTTGCTAAGACAAACCAAGAGAATAAGAATGAAGGGGTTCAAACTCAGTCTCGGAAGATCTGTTGTACTTATTACTTCAGTATAAGCTACATATACAGAATGCCAAGGAGAAAAACATTTAACTTTACCAAGTTTCTGCTGTAAGAAAAATCTGATGTACGTAGCTCAGGTAGGAATGTTTCCTCTTTTTCCAGGTGTTACAAATAGAGAAACAATACAAGCAAATGTGAGACGAGCCATCGCAGGCAAGTTCCCACTGTACTGTCTTGGCTTTGGTTTTGATGTCAGTTTCGAGTTCCTTCAAAAATTGTCGCTAACGAACAACGGTGTGGCAAGACGCATTTATGAAGATGCTGATGCAGATTTACAGTTGAAGGTATTTCCTACAAAACTTTCCATTCTATTGTTTTAAAATCGACCCTCTGGAGAAGATGGTTCACTATGAAAAAGATGCATACTGTGTCATTTTCTTTACTTTACCAGGGATTCTATGAAGAGGTTGCTACTCCACTGCTGACAGATGTTACAATGATCTATGAAGGTGGCACCAACTTGACTCAAACTAATTTCAGTCAATACTATAACGGCTCTGAGATTGTGGTGGCCGGACAGATTCTTGACAATGAAGTTGACAACTTTATTCCTCAAGTTGTGGCCATTTCAGTAAGTATTTACAACACAAAATCAGCTGTTATTTTCACAGATACATCTTTTTACATTTCCTTTTTTTCTTATTATGACAGGTCAGGAATAAGGTAAACTTTTCAAAAGCCAGCACCCATCCAGACCCCATTGAAAACGTTCCTGACAGCGTTCTAGAGAGAGTTTGGGCCTACCTGACAGTCAAACAGCTGCTGGAAAAAGAGTGAGTGCAAAACCTGTACTGCCTGTTTCATCTTTTTGCAAATCAGTGAGTTATTCCAGGGAAGCTACACTGAACAAACATATAATTGCAACACTTTTGTTTAAGCTTCCATTTGTGATGAGTTGAACTCAAAGATCTGAAACCTTTTTCTACCATAATAAAATAACCGTTTCTCTTAAAGATTCTTCTAAAATCTGTCTACATTTTATGACAGTGAGCACTTCTCCTTTGCAGAGATGATCCATCCCATTTCACAGGTGCGCCATATCAAGATGCTGATTAGACAGCATCATTATTGCACAGGCAACAATAAAAGGCCACTTGGAAATGTTCAGTTGTTCTCCTAGTTGAGTTGTTGGAGGTTCTTTGGTAGCCATAACTTTATGTCTAAAATGTAGGGATGGGAATAGAAGCCCCCTGAAGTTTTCCTTGGGGTTCATGTAATTGTGCCGGAAAAATGGGCTTGAGGGCTTTGAAACCACACAGAACAGCGGCATCTGGTGGCGGACTGGACGCATATCATATGCTTTAACTAAGCTTCTTGTAGCACTTCAATGTGGAAATGATGATGAAAAAACGTAAAACAAAAAAATGTTGTTAATGATGATAAAAAACAACAAAAAAAACACGAGTTACGTATTCCGTGAGAAGTGCTTGACACAGCAAAACACACATCACATGAAAAAATTAAACGCAAAGCAAAATAAAAAATTGTAAAACACTAGTCTTGAACGCAGAACTTCTGAATGCTAATGCCATGATTATTCCACTGTGCCATCTCTCCCTTCACAGTTACTCCTTGCCATCATATATTGGTAGAAGTATTTTCTTTATAAATAACGTTCATAGTGTATTGTCTAATTAGAAGAAACCAAGTTGAAACGATCCGGAGACACAGTATGTTTTTTTTTTACCAGGAGCCATGGTAAATGCAATGAACTGACGCTGATTCCAATACAGGGGAAACAAACTTGTCGGGAAACTTTCGGGATTCATTTGTATTTATAGAGAACAGCGCGCCCAACTGTTCAAACACAAGCAACATCTTAACCGTGGTTCGACCAAACGATGCATTTGGCGCTTCAAACGTCATCAACCAAGTGATATTCGCTAGTTGACACATGCCCAGAAACATTGTGCCGAACCACTCTGTTTCATGAAGGTGAAATAAGCGCCGGAGCGTCCGTGTCAAATGGGCCGTCCCTGCTAAAATGCAGTTTAAAAGTATGTTGACTGACTCTTTGCCATCAGAAAAACAGCAATGTAAAGTTGTGTGTCATCAGCATAGCTATTAAAAGGACAAACCATGCTTCTTGATGACTTCCCCAAGTGGCAGCACATATAGATTAAAAAGTAGTGGGCCTAAAATTGATCCTTGGGGAACCCCCGCAATTGATTTCATGGACTCTTAAAGTGAATATATCCATACTTACAATATTGCCACACTCAGATCCAGTGATTGTTTTAAGATTAATTATAACATAGCAGGCTAAAGTAACATTCCTAAACACACTTATTGTGCGTATTGTGCACTGCTTTGATTGGTATTTCAGGGGGAAATACTTTTGTACTATATTGAATTGTATTTTTTTCAGTTTTGAAATGTTCTCCGTTTCATAAAGTGCAGTTTGCCCAGCAGAGTCTGTGCAAATTATCAACATGCAAAACTGCATTAAAAATATACATTTTCTAACTCTTGAATTGCAATGCAGGCTGCTGGTGTCTGGGAGTGAAAAAGAAAATGTGAAGAAAAGGGCTTTGGAGCTGTCACTGAAGTACAGCTTTGTGACCCCCCTGACATCCATGGTGGTCACTAAACCACAAGAGGAGGACACAGAAGTTCTTCACAAACCTCAGGAGGGGAATCAGCAACCAGACCACCTGCAATACGGATTACAAAGTGAGCAAGAGTTTAAACACGAATCCACGACAAAGAACAAAATTAGTTTTACATTTCTCTTAGTACTTTGACTTTTTTATTTAATAAAAAAAAATAAAACAACAGAACACTGTAAAAACATTTAGGTTTTGCCGTTTATCTCCACAAAATGTGGTAAATGTTTGTTTTTGTCACAAGAACAGGCAGGCTAGTGGTTCCTAATGCAGCAGGTTTATTAGCACAGTTAAAACTCCCCAAAGCTAAATCAGGGTCAGGCAGGCTGGGGTCAATAACAACCATGGGAGCATCAGAGAAACAGAGTAATCAGGATCCAGGCGAGATTCGGGGCAGGCGGCAGGCAAACGGAGTCAAAGACAACACAGGGTTTAGGAACTCAGGTCAGGCTATGATGCTTCATAATGTAGTCAGAGTGGCACAAACAACACTTTGCAGAGCTTAAGTGTACTGTGAGTGATTGCAAATGAGAGTCTGGGGGGGTATTCCAGAAAGCAGTTTATGCTAGCTCCCACGGTAAGTTTGAGGCTAAGGCTGATGTATTTCCTACACATGCACATTTTGGATGTACATGTGTGGGAATTACATCAGCCTTTATTGTGTCTGGGCACCACTGGAAACACAAATTCATATGATGGTTTAAAGTTTCTCAGGTCTGCGTAGCAGCACTTCCTCCTTCGAAGCTTCCCCGGACTAGCTTTGTCTCCAGGCTAGCGGGCCGGGTTTAGTTCCGTCCGAAGACAAAGCTAGTCCGAGGGAGAAGCTTCGAACCGTGGGCCAAGGCTCCATCCGAGGCCTAGCGGGTGCATCCGGTTGCAGACCGCGGGGCTTCCGAAGGAGGCTGTGGTCCCAAACTTCGGACGGCATAAGGCGGAAATGCTGCTACTTAGTCCTGAGAAGCTGTGTACAATCATCAGGAGTGCACAACCGTCACAAAGCCCTCTCCTCTGCCGCTAACAGAAAGCTACAAGCCTGGCCGCACTGCTCCTAGTCTGTCTGTGTCTCTTAGCAGGCGGACAGACGGAGATAGCACTGACGTCATCGCCCCGCCTCCCCTCTGGAAATGCTAAATCTAATTAAATTATGTGACACTATTCGCAGGTTGAATGTGAAAAAGAAAATGAAATGCCCTCTTTGCATTTCCGTTTTAATTATGACACAGAATAAGCGGTTTTTAATTAGAAAATGAAAAAGCATTTTGAAGGATTGATTTTTCATTTTAATTTTGAGTCATTTGATGCAACTTCATTTTGAAAATGAAAAAAGCATTTCTGTTAATCCATTTTAATTGTCAAATTAGACATTTCTAAATGAATTTTGCTACACATTTACCAGATAACTTTTGAAAATGAAATGTCAAATACCATTTTCTTTATCATTTTAATTAAGTGACAGAATAAGCAGTGTTAAAGAAGAAAAAGAAAAAGCATTTTAAAGGATTGCTTTTTCATTTTAATTTTGAGTCATTTGTTTCAGCTTCATTTTGAAAATGAAAAAGCATTTCTGGTATTGACTTTTATTTTTAATTAAACTACACAAATGCTTCCATAAAAAGGCTGTACAGTGGTGTAGTGGTTATCTCTATTGCTTTACAGTGGGGAGACTTTGGTTCAAATCCCAGCTAGGATCTTCCTGTGTTAAGTTTACTTTTTTTCTCTTCGTATATGTGTGAATTTTGTCCAGCTTCTTCCCCCAGTCCAAAATATTTGCTAGGTGAACCAGTGTCTGCAAATGACTCCTGCATGAGAGTGTGTTTGTGTGGCCCTGTGACAAACTGGAGACCTGATTAGGGTGTATACCACCTTGCCCAACAATAGCTGGATTGGCATCAGCAACCCTGTGACCCCAAAATGGATTAAGTGGGTGGATGAATAGATTTGAAATTGCAGTATTTATTTATTTATTTTTAACTAGTTAATGCTTAAAAGGTTCTCTAATATATATAAAAAAATACCCCCAAGATTAGCTGACTTTAAGTAGAGAGGTAGGGGAACTTTTTATGCATAATGCGTATATTTATATACATATATACATACAAACTTGCCTGCCCCTTTCACCCTTCCGTGGGTGGTTCCTCACTCAAGCTTGGGTCCTTTACCTTTGATTGATTGATTGATTTTATTTGTCATGCGCTAATGTGCCCAGCCCAGACGGGCTTATTTGACACAGAAAGACAAATTTCACAAAACATATAGAAACATGCCCATCACAAAAATCCTAGTCAGAGTCTAACAGAATACAAAGCGTCCATTCTTATTGTCCATGCCTTTGACACAAAACTTGCCAAACAAAAAAATTTCATTTTCAAAAAGCCAACATAAAATTTCATCTTCAGATAACCAAAACAAATCAGGACATTTCTTTTCTATTACTTCATACATATAAAGTCTCTGTTTTTCGTATAAAGGACAATAAAACATAAAATGAAATTCATCCTCCAACACTTGCAGCTCACAGACCTCATAGTCTTTCCTCCTCAGGAATGCCTTTAAAGTGCCATACTTCCACCTGTAGGGGGAGCACTCCATAACATATGGCTCATCAGAAAATGTGTCCTTAATTTGCAAATAAGTTCGTAATTTTGGTTTTTGAACCAGTTTCATTTTCCATTCTTTTTCATAATAACCAACTAAAGTTTCCTTAACATTATCTGTCTTACTGTCATGGTGGCCTGTCAGACTCCTCCCCCTCTCAGCTCTGCTCCAGACTCACAGCTGTGACTACTCACCTCATCGCCTCACCTGCTGCCTCACCTCCAGCATTCTTCGCCAGTTCGTTAACACTGATGGTCTTGCCTTTCACGAGAGTCACCCGAGTCCTCCACCACCTAGAGCAGAAGCTACTATCCTCGACGCTCCTCAAGTACTCCAGCCACGCCACAGCTAAGATCCCCGTGCTCGCCATCATCAAGTATATCCGGCTACGCCATTGACTTTACGCTCCTGCCGGGGTCCGACGTCACGGCTCAACCGAGCACCTCCCTCGAACTTCGAAAACCTGAGCCTCGCTCGAGCCTCCGCTCCGTCAAGCCCCAAGCCACATCATGCTGCAAGATCTGCTGGCTCCTACAAAATAAAACTAATTACTTACCTTCTACCTACCTCTCTCTTCTTTCCGGGTTTCAGCATCTGGGTTCGTCACATGATCAGATCATGACACTTAAATTTCAAACAATTAAAAAAATAATGATACCAGAGGCCTGGGAGCTTGAGGGTCCTGCAGTATCTTAGCTATTCCTAGCACTGCGCTTTTCTGGACTGAGAGGTCTGAGGTCTTTCCAGGTATCTGTTGTAGCCACTCCTCCAGCTTGGGGGTTACTGCCCCGAGTGCTCCAATTACCACAGGCACCACTGTCACCGTCACTCTCCAGGCTTTCTCCAGTTCTTCTCTGAGTCCCTGGTATTTCTCCAGTTTCTCATGTTTCTTCTTCCCGATGTTCCCATCGCTTGGCACTGCCTCATCCACCACAGCAACTTTCCTCTGTTCTTTATCCACCACTACAATGTCTGGTTGGTTCGCCATTACCATTCTATCAGTCTGGATCTGGAAGTCCCACAGGATCATTGCCCTCTCATTCTCTACCACCTTCAGAGGTGTTTTCCATTTTGACCTTGGGGTTTCCAGTTCATATTCTGCACACATGTTCCTGTATATCATTCCAGCCACTTGATTGTGGCGCTCCATGTATGCTTTACCTGCCAGCATCTTACACCCTGCAGTTATGTGCTGGATTTTTTCAGGCACATCTTTGCACAGCCTACACCTTGGGTCTTGTCTGGTGTGGTGGATCTAAGCCTCTATTGCTCTGATGCTCAGGGCTTGTTCCTGAGCTGCCAGGATGAGTGCTTCAGTGCTGTCCTGTACTCTCCATTGCCTGAGACATTCACTGAGCACACTGTCATTTGGGGCCTTGAGCTTGATGTACTCATGCATCTTGGATGTTTCATCTTGGATAGGGGCTTCCACGCTCACTAGTCCTCGGCCTCCTTCCTTGCGGCTAGCATACAGTCTCAGGGTGCTGGATTTGGGATGGAACCCTCCATGCATGGTGAGGAGCTTTCGTGTTTTAACATCTGTGGTCTGTATCTCTTCCTTTGGCCATCTTATTATTCCTGCAGGGTTTCTGATAACTGACAGTGAGTAGCTGTTTAGTGCCCGGGTCTTATTTTTGCCATTGAGCTGGCTTCTCAGGACTTGCAGCTTTCCTTGATGCCGGCTCCAGGTTGCCAGTTGCCTGCAGAATTCCAAGGTACTTGTAACTGTCCTCAATGTCTGCTATTGTTCCTTCTGGGAGTGAGACCCCTCCTGTGTGGACTACCTTGCCTCTCTTTGTAACCATCTGGCTGCATTTCTCGAGCCCGAATGACATCCCAATGTCAGTACTGTAGTCCTGGTGGTGTCGATCTCTCTCTCTCTCTCTCTCTCTCTCTCTCTCCATCTATCACAGTTAAATATATATATATATATATATATATATATATATATATATATATATATATATATATATATATATATATATATATATATATATATATATATGCTTTCCTTTTTTAATTGTTGTGATGTTTAAAATGTTTTTGAGTCCAGTGATTTGTTGATGTGATTGACGCTTCAGGGCCACCGTAAAAATCACAGTTTTGTTCAAACTGCATCAATTAGTCTAGAATGACCCTTCATACTTTGTCTACAAAAACATTCCTAAAATAATTTTTAATTTATTACAATATGAAAAATAAAAGTGTAAATGTGAATCTTGTCCAGTCTCTTGCAATCAAACAAAAAAGGTGTAACTTACATTTTACAAAAATTGTCATCAAAACTTAAGCCATAGTTTACATCAGAACCTCCCTCTAAAGTACACAGTTATATTGACAACATGACTAAGTAATTTGACTGTCTTGTTCGTAGACAATGACACTAGGACTTGATATTCTGGTGGCACTGACATGTTCAATGACAAAAAAACTTAGTTTTGAGAGATGAACTAAAGATTTTGAGCAAGCTACAGGCTTTTGCCAGAAATCCATAGTGTTTTGCTGTTTGAACAAATTGTTTTGAGAAATGCACACACGTATTTGCAAACTTCAATTCTGATCTGAGAATTGTACTAAAGCGTATTAGAAAATCTGTAACACAAGGGAAAAAAAGATAGGACAATATTCTGTACAGGCCGTGCAGTAGGAGTTGGTGTGGTCTTCCTACACCTCTTGTCGTTCCTGTATGTTAGAACACAAATTCTCATCCACATCACAGCGAATATCCTCTCTTGCAATGCAGTGAAATATGTTTTTCACATTATGACAACTTGGTCAACCATTTTGCAGTTAATGACTTATACGATGAACTAATGACTAGGTGTTTTGAGGAGTAAGACTATTGCACAGTGAACTATATAATACATTTTGATCAACATGACATAAACAATTGATAATGTAGCAAAGAGCAGAGAATTGTACATAATCATTTGCATGGATGCACCAAAGCAATTGCAACTTGTTCAAAGAAGTGAGAAACTGCTTGTATGATGTGCACAAGTGACATCATGATGTGAAGATTGAACAAATAGTTTTGGGAATTTCATTCTGATCTGAGAATTGTCCTAAAGCGACTGAGAAAAACTGTAATGCATTTTTAAAGACTCTGAAGGACAATCATGTTATGTTTCTTTATCCTAAAACTAAAGGTGTGCTGCATTACTCAAGCAAATTTCCCAACATTTCTGAATCCCTTTTCTCGTCTTGTAACAGTTAATTGTAGTAATTATTTGGTGATTCCAATGTAAGAACAAAGCTGTATATAGTTCAATAATGGGGAGATTCAATTTCAATTCAATTTATTTTATTTTTATAGCCCAATATTTACAACAATAGTCATCTCAATGGGCCTCATGCCGGTAATTGTGTAATAAACATGACTCATAAAGAACATAAAGTCATAGAGTTAAACAGGTAATGACTAAACAGACTAAAATACACTGGGCATACCTGCCCTGAGACCTTCCTTCGCTGAAGATAGGAAAGTTACAGATAGACGTGCAGAAAGACTCTTCTGTTTGTCTGATCATAAATGTTCCTATATCCTAAAGGTGCGTCCGTCATTTAGAATGTCGGGACGCCCAGTATCCTCAGGTAAATTTCCTAACATTTCTGGATCCCTTTTCTCGTCATGTAACAGCTAATTGTAGTATTTATTTGGTGATTGAATTTTAGGAACGAAGCTGTATCTTGTTAAAAAATGGGGAGATGGGTAAGTTAAAGAACGATGTTCAGAAGGTCTCCTCTGTTTGAGTCTTGTTTTGATTTTTAACAGCAGCTGTAAAAATAGGTTGTGTTTGGATATGGACAGTAAGAGAGAGAAGCAACAGCAAATAAAAGAACAGAGGGGCAATCCATATTTATTTTGTTCCTATTTTTTATTGTGCATGTTATTTAGCTCTGATGGTGCCTCGCTCCTTCAAACCTGAATGAAGCCAGTCAGATCGTAAACATTTTTTCAATTATGTAAAAAAAAAAGAAAAAGTAATAATTTCTCATTAGAAATGTTCTTTTATCCTTCAGGTGTGTCATCATCTGGACAAATGGGACAGCGAGGACTCCCAGGTGAATATGTTAACATTTTTTAGTCATTTTTCTCATTATTTAAAGTTAATTATATTCTGTCAGATTGTTCACTTTTTCTGCATTTTTCAATAATGGCATTACTGATTTATGCTTCATTTTGATCAGTTGATCTGCAAAAATGTCTCTGTAGCACAAAAATAATTGATGTGTCTTAGATTTGTTTTGTGTTGTTAGAATATTGTTGTTACATATACATATATATATATATATATATATATATATATATATATATGTCAGATAAATGCATCTAGACATTAAAGAAAAACACAATTATAAACAACAAACCACAACAAGAATCAAGTTTCTCATGCACGAGGGAGAGGAGCAAGAGTGACAGAAAACGTCTACCACGCTTCTCTTCTCCAAGGTCTGCCTCTCCCTGTGCTGCTTTTATTAAGGACACAAGAAGGAGGTAACATTTTCAAGACAAAGAGAAAAAGTTCATTAGGGGGTGTCGTCAAATGACCCTTTTGGTTGGATTCTAACTTCAAACAGTATCCCTTATCAGCTCAGGACAGTGTGTCGTAAACCCCTCATCCTGGGTGGGGGATGAGAAGCAGATGAACAAACACACAACTGTTTTTAGAAGAGGTAAAAAGGTCAATCTGAGTTAACATTTAAACAAATACATTTACACAATGATAATAATAAAACAATTTCCTTTACAATATATCTTTGTTTGCAAAATGATCTGTATAAGATTTAACCATAGTTTGTCTTTTTGCTTTTAAGCAAAGCTAAGAGTTGTGCCAGATCCCCTCTTTTTTGTTTTTATGTTTTAATTTCTGGAATATTGTTTTGTTTTCCAAAAATGTAATATAAGTATTTGGTTTGCTTTTTTAATTGTGATCGTTAAAATGTTTGTGTCCAGTGATTCGTTGATTTGATTTACACTTCAGGGGCACTGTAGAAATCATAGTTTTGTTCAAACTGTGTCAATTAGTGAAAATTTTGATTTGTTTGGACAGTACTGGGTTTACGCACGGGTCATACCGGCAATTGCCAGGGGGCGCAAATTTAAAGGGGGCGGCGGCTCAGTACTGGGAGAAAAAAAAATCTGCGCCACTGATTTTGTATTATTTTATCAGAGTTTGGAACAGCTTTAAATCTGGGAATTGCCGCCCCCTCCAGTTGCACTGTTATTGCGCAGGTGCCACGAATGTCTGGTTGGAAAGGAGAGGGGTATGGGCATAGGCAGTGAGCTGCGCACAATGCGCAACACCTGGATTATTGCTGGTCCTTTAGATCAGTGGTCTCCAACCACCGGGCCGCGAACCGGTACCAGTCCGTGGATCAATTAGCACCAGAACACAGAAAAAAAAAATTATGCCTAGTTCTTTTAAGTTTCGACACCATTTTAATTTGAAAAATAACCGGATTCTGGGCAGAGGCCCCGGAGAAGATCCAGGACTCTGTGGAGAGACTACGTCTAACGGCTGGCCGTGGAATGTCTGGGGGTCTCCCCAGAGGACCTGGGCTCTTATTAAAAAATGTGTTTTTGGTTATGATTAGAGGTATGTTTTCTTTTTAAAAATCGGACCAAAATCAAGCATTCCCGTGTTACCTTTCAGCCATAGGCTTCAGACCTTAGTCGAAAACCGCTGTTGGTTCTGGTCCGGTCCGAGTCGGGACATAAATGGTTACGGAATAAGACGACACACCGTTGCACTTGAACAGGGCTAGACGTTTATTTCCAACTCCAACACAACTTTCCAAAAAGCCCAAACTCTTGGGATTCCTGTCTCATCAAGCTCGACGCGTGCACACAGCAGAGCAACCTTTTTCCTCCGGTGTAGGTGTGACCGAATGCGCCCTTACATTTGCACACCAAATGGAGACTGGATTTGATAGTGGTTAAAAATATACAATTTAATAAAAACTTGACACAAGTTCCATAAAAAAGGTTAAAATAAACTCAGACAGTTGGACCGCACTCCAACACTGCATGAGGGTGGCTGCCTCCAGGATCGCCTCAGCCCCAGTGCACCGGTGGGTAGCCCCAAACACCACCACGGGAGATCTCTGATCCAAACCCTCACCAGGAGTACCTGCTCAGGGCCCAAATGCACACAAAAACACACTACAACCCAAACAGTGATTAAAAGAAAATACAAAACAGAAGAGGTGCACCCGAGCAGGACACCACTAATTTATGGGCCGAACACAGGGGGGTCCCCCTTACACAACACCACGTATGGCACCCACCAGCTACCATAAGGATAAAAGGAGGAGGCAGCCACCTTCAGCCAAGTGAAACCACCAAGTTACTAAAATGAGCACAAAACAGTTTAAAAATGGATAAAAACAAGGGTGTCAAGGTGGGTTAAAACATTAAAAACAATGACTAAAAACACTACAAGCAAAACAGCAGTGGCAACTCTGCTGGAAAAAGAAAAATATATGTGGGTTCTCCCCTGGGACAAACACATGTTTTACAAACCCTTATATTACCTCTCATGCCCCAGGGTCAGAACTCATGCCACCACCTGTTAATATAAATAGAATTTAAAATGTTGCAAAATCAAATGCTTAAAAACTTTAGTAAAAGGACTCAAATGATTAAAAGCTTTAGTAAAAAAGGTCCACATGTCAAGTTCACCCACCAAGTCCAAACCAGGAAACCAGCATCTAGATGGAACTCCCACTGCTGCTATTTATCAGCCTTGTGAGCCAATCACAGCTCAACAGACAGGTGCTGGCCATGAATGTTAAACTATGGAACACCATGAGGGACAAACCATCACCCACAGCCCTGTCTGTCACATAGGTACCGTACAGGTGCGCTCGCATCTCCTTTACTAAGCCTGCGTCATCACACGTCACACAAGGCAACACCTACTTCTGTCGATGTCGTTGTCCATGACAACCGCAGTTAAACAAAATAAACACAAAAAAGGTGCGCACGTGTGTGTGTGTGGGGGGGGGGGGGGGGGGGGCAGTCTTAGCTGCTAACACCCGGCAGCCCCAACCCCTTTCCGCTGGGCCACAGTAAAAAGACTACTGCTTTAGATGACTCAGCTCATACTAATAATGTCATTCTTTCTTAAATATTGTAGACATTTTTAGGGTTGTGTCTTTATTTTCTATAATAATGTATTTTTATGTCTGCCTGTCGTTTAGTTGGTGTTATAAACTATTTGACATAAAGACATCAGGTAATGCAGGAAAACAGCAGCGCTTTATGAGATCATAAATGAACAATCCATCATTTGTTTATAAAGTATTGAAGTTTTTTGGAGGATTTCTACAGCTGGTGTTGCACAAAATAAGGAAAATGCCAAATATATTTGGAGTAATGTGATGAGTTCTATGATTTAGTGTTTAATGTTTATAAGCCCTAAAAATGATATTCACAATAACAGGGTTTTAAAAATCAAATCCAACTGATCCGTTTCACAAAGACACAAAGACACACACACAGGACGTCACACACCAAGCAGAAATGAACTTATAGCTAAAAAAAATGATGCCAAGATTCCAGCTCTAAAAAAAATGACAGAAGAGCAAAAAAGAAAAGGAATTTATTTGATTTGTTATTTCTTATTATTAATATTTCCAGGCTTTGTTAGTTTGGTTCTGCCGCATGCTCATATTTGTATAATTTATGGAAAAAATATTTTCATTTATTTAAGGTTTAATTTGAATTATTCTGGATTAATATAGCTTTTTTTGTTCATATTTATGTTCAAAAAGTTAAATTTTAAAGGTTTAAAAGTTTAGCTTTAGTGTGTTCAGTAAATGTTTAGCTTGTTTGGCCTGAAACCTAAAGTGTGTTTTGGATTTAGGGCCCCTGTGTGACTGACTTTGACCCCCTTGTAATACGAGTTTATAAATTGCAGGTTTTTTTGTCTAAAATGGGCAAATAAAAACAGGGAACATAAAAGGATGTTGTCGAATTGTGTGTATTTTGTGGCAGGGGTCACTGGGGGGGGGGGGGGGGGGGGTGTTCCTGCCCCAGGGTGTAGGTTAGTGTAGAACCGCTACTGTGTTTGGATATGGACAGTAAGAGAGAAGCAACAGAAATAAAAGAACAGAGGGGCAATCCATATTTATTTTGTTCCTATTTTTTATTGTGTATGTTATTCAGCTCTGATGGTGCCTCGCTCCTTCATCATAAAATTTTAAACTGTATTTTTCAATTATGTAAAAAAAGTAAAAATGTCTTATTATAAATGTTCCTTTATCCTAAAGGTGCGTCATCACCTAGACAAAAGGGACAACGAGGATATTCAGGTAAATATGTTAACATCTCTGAGTCATTTTTCTCATTATTTAAAGTTAATTATATTCTGTCAGATTGTTCACTTTTTCTGCATTTTTCAAAAATGCAATTACTGATTCATGCTTCATTTTGATCAGTTAAACTGCAAAAATGTCTCTGTTGCACAAAAGTAACTGATGTGTCAGATTTGTTTTGTGTTGTTAGAATAATGTTTTTATATATAAATCTTTGTTTGCTTAATGATCTGTATGAGATTTAACCGTGGTTTATATCTATTTGCTTTTAAGCAAGGCTATGAGTCGTGTCAGATCCCCTTTCGCTATAGTTTTTATGTTTTAATTTCTGGAATATTGTTTTGTTTCCTAACTGTTTTTCCAAATATCTAGTTACCGTTTTTTAATTGTCGTGATGTTTAAAATGTTTTTGTTTCCAGTGATTTGTTGATGTGATTTACACTTCAGGGCCACCGTAGAAATCACAGTTTTGTTCAAACTGTGTGTCAATTAGTCTGCAATGGTCCTTTATGCCTTGTCTACAAAAACATTTCTAACATAACTTTTAATTTATAAATGCATATTTAGAAACTCTGAAGTATATTTATTTATTATATTTCTTTATCCTAAAAGTAAAGGTGTTCTGCATTCGTTAAGCACATTTCTTATTATTTCTGGATCACTTTTCTCATCATGTAACAGTTAATTGTAGTAATTATTTGGCGAATGTATTTTAGGAACAAAGCTGTATCTTGTTAAAAAATGGGGAGATGAGAAAGTTAGAGAGAAATGTGCAGAAAGTTTCCTTTGTTTGTGTCTTAGTTTGACCAGAAAGAATTCAAACTTAAATATTGTGTGCTGGCCATACCTGGTGTCCAGCTTTAGGTAAGTCGTGCACAAAGTGGAGAACCTGTTGCCGATGACACGTGGGAACCTATACCCTTTCAGCCAGGCAGGACGGCGGTGGAGCCTCAGTGGCATTAAGTTCTGACAACCCCATCATTATGTCCCACTGCACAGGAGCCAGCATGAGTGTTGAGGGCATGACGGGTTCTGGTGCTTTAGCAGAGATGACAAGTCGAGACAGCACATCAGCTTTCCCGTTCTTGGACCTGTTCTTGAAATTAAAACATGAGAAAAAATAGGCACCAATGTGCCAGCCGTGGGTTCAACCGCTTGGCAGACTTTCTATATTCCAGGTTCTTGTGCTCGGTCAGAACCAGGAAGGGTTGAGCCGACCCCTTGAGGCAATGTCTCCACTCTGAGAACGCCTCCTTCATGACCAGCAGTTCGTGGTCGCCCACGTTTGGGAAAAAGTAGGCGCACTGGAACATCTTGGCTGGCTGACCATACAGCTCCGACCCCTGTGCCTCCTCGTAAACTGCATGGCTGGGTCCGGGTGATGGAGGATGGGAGCCTGAGTAAGGTGCTGTTTAAGGGTCCTGAATGCCTCAATGGCCACTGGAGTCCTGAGCAGGCGCTTGAGAGCGCACTCCAGTAGAGATGTGAGAGCGGCCGCCACTGTGCTGAAGCCACGGATGAAACGCTGGTAAAAATTTGTGAATCTGAGGGAGGAACAGCTGCAGCTCCTTCACAGTGGTCGGCTGGGACCGCTGTAGCACCACCTCCACCTTGCCCTGGTTCTTCGCCACGCCCCCCGCACTGATCACAGCCCAGAAAAGAAATGAAGGTACACTTTTTGCTCTTTGGCGTACAGGTGATGCTGGATCAGCCGCTGTAACAGCCGCTGAACACGTGCAACGTGCTCGTCAAACGTGTCAGAGTAGACCAGGATGTCGTAGATTAAAATGACAACAAAGCGTTGCAATATGTCTGGATGTCACTGACGAAAGCCTGGAACACAGAGTGGTGTTACAAAGACCACTATGTTATTCAGCTCTGATGGTGCCTCGCTCCTTCAAACCTGAATGAAGACTTTCAGATCGTAACATTTTGAGCTGTATTTTTTTATTATGTAAAAAAAAGAAGAAAAAAAGTAAAAATGTCTCATTATAAATGTTCTTTTATCCTAAAGGTTTGTTGTTTTTTGGACGACACCCAGGATACCTAGGTAAATGTTAACATTCCTCAGTCACCTTTCTCATTATTTAAAGTTAATCATAACCTTCAAATCGTTCATTATAAATGTTTATAAATATAATTATATAATATCCTACAGGTAAAGGTACAGGTGCGTCATCATCTGGGCAAATGGGACAGCGAGGATTCCCAGGTAAATATGTTAACTTTTTCTCGGTCATTTTTCTCATTATTTAAAGTTAATTATATTTTTTCAGATTGTTCACTTTTTCTGCATTTTTCAATACTGTCATTACTGATTTATGCTTCACTTTGATCAGTTGAACTGCTAAAATGTCTCTGTAGCACAAAAATAACTGATGTGTCTTAGATTTGTTTTGTGTTGTTAGAATATTGTTGTTATATATAAATCTTTGTTTGCAAAATGATTTGTTTGAGATTTAACCGTGGTTAATATCTTTTTGCTTTCTAGCAATGCTAGATTCCGTTGATGACTCGCATGCCGGTAAGTACTGGTATCTGAGCTGCTTTGTTCACTGTAGTAAGGATGTGTTGTAATTCTGAGGTGTAACAACCGTACACGGCCCAAACAGAGGATTCTGGGCCCAAACCGTCATGTGGTTTACATGTGTTTTCTGCAGCACTTGAAAACCAATTCTGAGGAGATGTCTTGAGTATAAATAGTGGAAAACTACAAAATGTATACTAAAAGTCTACGCTGTTGTAGTTATTTCTAACCACAGAGCTTTTGGCTTAAGCTAAAATTACTAACTCCTTGCAAGATCATGATTGTTTTCACTAAATTGTGCGCTTTCTATTTTGTTTGTTCATGCTGTTAAAATGTATTTGGTCTGAAGATTATTTTAAATATAAATATAAAATGGTATTTTTTTCTGTTTTTCAGATTTGGCAGTGGGCTACGGTAAATACCTGAGCTGTTGTTTTTCTAATGATCTGTTATGATTACAGTTTCTTTTAATTTGAACATTTTTATAATTGGGAAAACGTTCATGTTGAACCTTGAAAGCAACTTTTACAAAAAACATGAGCAAACAAACAGAAATCAGAACCCAGCAAAGTTATTGTAGAGAAGAAATTGTTACAACCCCCAACAGGTAAAAGTGTAGCACTGACAGTCTTTTTATCTAAAAAAGGTCAGATGTGTGCTTTCCTTTAGAATAGAATGCCTTTATTGTCACTATGCACATGTGCAATTTGCATCATACGTGTATACAATGAAATGAAAAAAAACGCTGCTCACTATTCAGTACTTGCATGCATAGAAAATAATTTCACAGAATAAAAGAATAATAAAATAATTTCACAAAATGAGGAATACAATATACCAAGTACCAAAAAAAATGTACAAAGGTGCAAAAGGTGCAAAATGTGCAATAGAAAATAGAAATTTCCACAGAGAGGTAGTAGTTATAAACAAACAAAAAACAGTTATGCCCATGATGGCATAACTGCTATAGTGTCCAGTTGTCCAGTTTCCTGATCAGTATGTCCGGGATGATTGTATTAAAGGCAGAGCTGTAGTCCACAAAGAGCATCCGAACATAGCTCTGCTGCTCCTCCAGGTGGCTCAGCGCAGCATGCAGGGCTAAGGCGATGGGATCCTCTGTAGACCGGTTTGTGCGGTATGCAAACTGGTGGGGGTCGAGGTCTGGGGGGAGGTGATCACTGATGTGCCGGAGGACCAGTCTCTCGAAGCACTTCATGATAACTGGAGTGAGTGCCACTGGACGGAAGTCGTTGTACATAGTATCTGTTACCTGTTGGAGGTTGTAACAATTTCTTCTCTACAATAACTTTGCTGGGTTCTGATTTCTGCTTGTTTGCTCATGTTTTTTGTAATACATAGTACAAAAAAATGTGTCCATAACACAATACAATCCACTTTGCATTTCATTTGATTATAATGTTCAGATGGGCTGCACGGTGGGGCAGTGGTTAGCGCTCTTGCCTCACAGCAAGAAAGCCCCTGGTTCAAGTCCTGGCTGGGGGACATGAAACAGAGCAACCATGGGGGACATTTCTGTGTGGAGTTTGCATGTTCTCTCCGTGCATGCATGGGTTTTCTCCAGAGACTCTAGCTTCTTCCCACCGTCCAAAAACATGATTCATAGGTTATTTTTGGTCACTCCGAATTGTCCATAGGTGTGCATGGGTGTGTGATATGTGTGACCCTGCGACAGACTGGTGACCTGTCCAGGGAGTCCCCTGCCTTTGCCCATAAGTGGCCGGGATAGGCTCCGGCAGCCATCATGGAAGGACGGGTGGATGCGCAAGGAGGTTGGCAACTTCAGACGGACCACTGAGGGGTTGATGACCTGGTCAATCTCGAAAGGGCCAATGAACCTCAGAGACAACTTCCTGGACTCACGCTGCAGAGGAATGTCGCGCTGGAAAAGCCAAACTTTCTGTCCCGGTCTGTAGTCCAGGGCTGGGACCCTGTGGCGGTCCGCCAGAGCGCAGTTCCGAGAGGTCGTGCGGGAGAGGGCTGCCTGGACCTCGTGCCAAACATGACGGGCCCTCTGCAGATGGTCCTGGATGGAAGGAATAGCCACTCCTCTCTCCTGAAAGAAGAAAAGGGGAGGCTGATAGCCATTGGAGACCATTAATGGAGACTAATGAGTTATGAGGGTAATCAACCCGGGGAAAATGAGTTGACCAGGATGCAGGGTGACTAGCTGGAACACATCGCAAAGCTGCCTTCAGGTTTTGGTCAGCCCGCTCATTCTGGCCGTTGGTTTGGGGTTGGTATCCAGATGACAGGCTAGCTGTGGCTCCAATGGCCTGGCAGAAGGCGTTCCACACCCTGGATGTGAATTGGGGACCTCGGTCTGACACAATGTCTTGGGGCAGCCTATGTTACCAGAACACATGCTGGACCAGGAGGTTGGCATCCACTTCCACCATGAATTGAGCTGTAGGATAATTTAAGTTAGCAAACCCCCAAAAACCTTTTAAGATAGGTGCATCTGGAGGAGTGATCCACAGGGGTTCAGCTCACCAGTGCCCCTCCTGAGCCTGATGAGTCGGTCTTTTGGCTGTATAGGGCAGTTAGGCCGGAAATGGCCACTGGCCGCAGTAGATGCAGAGCCCCTGGTAGAAATGGCACTGACTTTCCTCAGGAGTGAGAGTCATTCTGCCGAGCTGCATGGGCTCCTCGCTGCAGGAGCCCATGCAGCTCCTCTAGACTAGATGTTTCATCACGAGCTGCTAGTTCATCTTTAATCTCCTCTCTAGGACCCAAGTAAAATATTCCGGTGAGCGCCCTTTCATCCAAGCCACACTCCGCAGCGGAAATACAGAAGTCAATGGAATACTCCAACAGAACCGGGACCGTGGCGTAAGGAAAGCAGGCGATTTCCAGTCTCTTTGTCCTGTAGAGGATGGTCAAAAACTTCGAGCATTTCAGCCGTAAATAACACCAAAGAATTGCAGTAAGGAGAATTACTGTCGGCTAATGCAACAGCCCAGGCAGAGGCTTTGCCTGAAAGAAAAATCCTGATGAACGCTACTTTGGATTTCTCAGATGAATACGTGAGAGGCTGCTGATCGAACACGAATCTACAGTGAGGAATAAACACATTGCATGGCCCTATCTCTCCGGAGTATCTGCTGGGAGTGGGTATGAAGGGCTTGCAGGGGGATGATTCAGGAACATGAAGAGCAGGTGCTGAACTGGATCCGATCCTGGGGCTTGAACAGTATCTGACGATCTTCTTGAGGTTCGTTGAGACGAGACGTCCTTCAGGCGACTGCCAAGATGAATAACTCTGGTGGAAAGACTTTGGAGCGTGTTCATGATCTCCTGGAGTGCTTGGTCATGCCGCCCAACAAGAGCCCATTGGTACAAGAGGGCATGTTTTATCTCCTCAAACTCTGCAGGGTCCATATTGGCCAGATGATTCTGTTAGGGTGAGTGGTAGGACCCCAAAGCAAAATCTGATGCCAAGGGCAGTAGTTGTTACATAGTCAACAAAAGCGTGGCTTTCTTTGATGTACGACATAATATTTATTCAAATTGTTGTGAAGCAGGAATAGATGAAAAAATACGACTGGAAAAAAAGCTTATTTGTGACGGAGAAAATACGCTACAAGCTTCCTGCTCCTAACTCTCAGCAACAGGAGAGGAAGGGGGGGGGGGTTGCTCCACGTCTACAACACAGAGGGGAATTTCTAATAATCTACTGCTGCTCTGCAGAAACTATGTCCAAGAAAACAACACGGGTTTTTGGGGTAGCAGTGGCTCAGGTGGTTGAGCAGGTCAGTAAATGATCAAAGTTAGTGGTTAAATCCCTGCTGCCCGCAGTCAACTGCTGCTCTGTCCTTGGGCAAGACACTTCACCCTCCATCCCTCCAGTGTGTATGAATGCATATGAATGTCCCGGTGATGGTCATTTATGCATCCTGGCAGCCACGCCTCTGTCAGTCTGTAGTTACCATCATCAAGTATGAATGGATAATGGACACATTGGAAGAACTTTGAGTGTCTGGAAAAGCACAGATAAATACAATTCATTATTATTATTATTATTATTATTATTATTATTATTATTATTATTATTATTAAGAACAGTATAATCACAATTGAAAGACTACTGGGAACGCTTTGAAACAATATATGCAGTGATTTCAGTTTTTTATTGTTGGAAAAATGTTGAATTTAATTTCTGTGTGAAAAAATGTTCTAAAATGTTTGTCTTTACAGGGCAAGCTTTTTTAATGGAGGCAGGTATGTATCTGCTTCTTTGCTTTTCCTTTGCCCTTTTTGCACACACAGCTACTCAGTCGTGGCTGTCCCACAATAATTAAATAAATGCTTCAATATTATTGTTTTGAATCTGGATAAAGTTTAAAGTATTAACTTAAACAATTTATTTGCTAGTTCTCTGTTGATATGTATAGAAGAGAGACTGAACAGTCAGAAAATTCTGTCACTGTCTCAAAAGAATTACGTTAAAGTAAAAGAATTTTTGTAAATACTTTATTTTGTGAAACATTTTTGTTTTTGTTTTTCTTTTTTTAGGTTTTACAGTACAACTTCCAACCGCTTCAGATTTAACCACCTTGGGTAAGTACTTCAAAGTTACATACATGGTTTGTACTTGTTTCATTTAACCTTTTTTTTCTCTTTCTCTATATCCTCCAGACATAATAGATGGCTAAAAAAGACATCTGCAAAAAAGTGTGCAGTTAAATATTTCCAGATGGAATCAAATTTACTTAGAAACTATAGCAGCCGGATTTGCTGGAATCTTTTTTTTTTTTTAATTGTGAGATATTTTCCTATCTAATGATCCAAAATGGTCTGTCAGTTCATTAGTGAGTTTGTTTTTGGGGCTGGCAGCGCAACCTGCTCGTTTTTGTGGATCAGGAGTGGCTGGTACTCAGAGAGCAGGTTTTAAGAGGAAAGCTTATACATTAATGGAGCAAACTACCGCTTTAGAATTTTTTGTGTGAGGAATTAACCCTATAATACACCAGTCTGCAAAATGCTTGTAAAAAAAAAAAAAAAACCTCCATGAAAAATTCTTAAAACAAAGGTCAAAAGAAACTGAACAAAGATATAAGTCATACAAGAATAAACTAACTGAAATAACACGACACAGTAAAAAAGTGTACTTTAATAATCAACTGAATGAAAATGAAAATAATGTCAAGCGAGTTTGTGAAATATTAAATAATATCATTAAAAACGGGACAAAAAAGCGAACATACCCAGATTACTCTACAGATGAGAAGGGTCAAAGCTATAACATTAATGAAGCAGCAAACAGCCTCAATAACTACGGTATTTTGTTAACGGGGGTCCAGAGTTGGCAGCAAAAAATTCCAAAATGCAAAACCAGCAAAGACAATAATCCACCATGGAAAGGATCCCACACTCAATCCTTATCTCTGATGTGGATGAAAATGAGCTGATATCAATTATAATTATATTCAAGAGTAAAAACTAAAAAGATTGTGAGGATAAAGATATGAAAGTGGTGAACTCAAATTCTTAGGGGTTGTTTTTGATAAACTAAGTTGGACGCCACACATCATACACAAACTAAAGTCTCAAAAATTGTCTCAATCATCAATAAATCTAAACAGATTAGAATATAACAGTAAATATTTATTCTACTGCTCCTTAATATTACCATATTTCAACTACTGTATAGAAATTTGGGGGAATAATTACAAGAGCTCACTACATTCTCTCTTTTTACTTCTAAAATGAGCCGTCACAATTGTACATCTTGATCATACCAACAATTTATTTCATCAATCCAGACTTTTAAAACTTTATGACCTTGTTGATTTTTACTCCGCACAACTTCTATGCAGTCAGTGGGAAATATGTCTATGAAGACTCTCATTCATCCAGGTTGGTTCCATCATAGTAGTAGGTTTAGGGGTTGTCATCTGAACTTAGTTTTAAAGTTAGAAGACATTTCACCTCTTATCCAAGAGACTTTGTCAATTCTGAATTAGCTGGTAGAAGAGCTGGTATATATGTGCTCAGATGGGCGCTCATTGACGAGGAGTGAAAGAAGCCATCTTTGTCAAGAAGGATAAACCTTCTCTTAATAAGAATGGTGGTCTCAGGTTTATTCTTCCATCCATCTACAGCAGTGTTCTGAAACCCAAACAAACCGAACCGGTTCCACCTGGGTCGTTAAAGCGTTGGGAGGTTCTGGCTGCCGCAGCTGCTGCGGTGGGGGTCTTGGTGTGGCTGGTCACTCTCCCTCCTTCTTTTCACATTCCACCATCCATTTTAGAAGAACCTAAACACTCAATTGAGCACAGGTGTTAGATCACCTTTGGACAAACACTTTGTGTGTTTGAATGAAATATTTCACACTAGTTGGTCTGAAGGCATAAGTATGCGTGTGTGAAGACTATCGGTATTGTGTACATGTTGACATGAGGACATTTTTATTTTTATAACCCCTGTTTGTAGTTTGTACCACCCGGAAACCTGTGAATTGCCGTGCCTAAAACTGCGCGCTCCCGTCTCTGAGAAAGAGCGCGCAGTTGCGGGGACGGGATGTGTGAGGGAGAAAGCAGAGGGTGGGGCTGAGGTGTTGTGGGGACCGGCAGCAGGTGAATCGCGCAGGGATTGTAAATAGGTAAAACCCACTGCCTGTCACTCACTGCAGCGTGTGAGTGTGTGTTTGGCTCCAGGTCCGCATGTGAGCAGTCTGTCTCACATCTACAAAACATTCATACCAACCTAAGATCACGTTTAAAGTCTCAACGCCTGCATGAAGCAGAAACTCACCACGTAAACCAGACTAGACCATCAGCAAAACTACCACGAGAAATACTCATCATTTATTAGAAACAGCATAACAATGTTATTAAAAAGAATCCACAGACTTATTGTACTTTAAAAAGGTTGAAATTACATCAAATGCACACATTCACTTGTATTTTAGTTTTAAACATATTGTCGCGGACTGAGTTGGATGGCTGTTGGGCCGCGTTAAAAGTTCTGGAGTTCATTGACCGCATCAAGCAGAGAGCTGATTGGCTCTCAGTTCTGTCGCTCAGCCTGTTGTTAGGTAGTTTGGACCAATGGGGTTCAGCTATGGGCCGAATAAGGGAAAGGGGAGGGCTGCAGCGGGAGCAGGGGAATATAAAGTTGGGAGACGCGCTCTCGTCTCGTCTCGGCGGGAGAGATTCAGGAGTTGCTGAATTAATTGTTCGGCGTTTGTCGCGGTCTGCAGTAACCCGAATAAAGAACCTTAAAAGAGGTTAAGTCTCCGTGCCTCAGTGTGGGAAAGGGACACTACATTATTGTATGGCTCTTTCGAAATTACATTTCAAAATATGTGGCGTTTATGGCTCTCTTGGCCAAAAAGGTTCCCGACCCCTGATGTAGGCCAATTGACACTCTCTCTTTGTTGTTTACCATTTTTTAGGCTCCTGTTGTATCTCCTGTATCTTACTTTCACAATGTCTGTCCGTCATGCAAAGCAAGAATACAGCAAAGACGATGAAGAAAACAAAAACAGTTTATATACTGACATAAACAGAGCAGCACTTATTTAAAAAATGTTGATTAATTTCACAAAAAAATGTTTTTTATTGAGTTTAGGTTAGAAAGTTTTATGCATACTTAGCCAGTGTTGTTAGGATTCCAGCTGTAGCATTGCATACTTAAACATTCATCATCAAACTTGTTTTGATGCAGCCTTACTGTGCTGTTAAAGTGACAATAGTTTATTTGTGTTATAGATTTTTTTTTCAGTAGTGCATGACAGCAGGTCTCTTTGTCTCCAGCTCCAGTTACCCACAGATTTTGGCTCAAATCAGATTTCCCATCTCGACCACTGTGCTTTGATATATCTGGAACTGTCCTCCTTAAACTTCTTCATCATCCCAGCAGGGGTCAGTAGTGAGACTTCCTCAGTCAAAAACAAACACTGTGATTTATGACATATTATTATTATGCCTACATAACTTTTGCTGCTTTTGTGTTTGCTTGTATCAGAGCTTTATATAAACGGAGAACTGGATTCAGTAACGAATGGAGGCTTCAGTAAGATTGTCATCCGTTTGGGGAGTGATCAGCGGCTTGAGGTTGACGCTAAAGGGATCACTGTCCAGCTGGGACAGAATGTGTCCCGCCATGTGGGACTGGATCCTATCAGAACTGGAAGGTGGCTTTGCTTGGTTAAACAATCTACCACCATGTTTGAACCATTCAGAATGAACACAAATGGAAACTAATGCAAAGTTGTGCGTATTTGTCTAGTGCAACGATCATCAGGACGGAAAAAGAAATAGACATTGAAGCTGAGGACATCCGTCTGATCATCTACATTCATCAGAAGGACAGAGAGCATCTTCTGTGGCCAGCTTTAAGACAGATTCCATCGGAGAGTAACATGGATGGACTTTTAGGTGACTGGCTGGAGTGATTGTGTTCATTTGGATCTTAAACCCAGGTTTTAAAAAAGTGCTGCATAACCTGCTATTACTGAGATACTCTACTCAAATCTAAATGCAGCAACTTTGAAAAAAGGTTTCCCAAAAACTTGGCATTGTTGACTGTTATTGTTTCTCAATGGCAAAGAGAGACGCTGCTAGTATGATCATTGTACTGTACTGGTTATTCTAATGCAATAGCTGCTAAATAAAATCTAGTTACTTCAGCCCTATAGTTGAATGTGAATCTAAATGAATGTTGCATCAAAATGACAGTGAAAAACACATCAACACAATTATTTAAGCAGTTATGTTGTTATATTTGTTCTGACGCTCTATATTGTTTTTTTCTGTAGCTTTGAAGTCTGTAGTCTATGAGATATCCCAGCAAAGCCCTCTCATCAAAGTGAAGATCAATGAATCAGAAGTTGAAGTCACAAGGTAAATGTTTTTATAAGCAATTATTTGCTCTTTTTTTTTTTTTTTTGGTTTAACGAGACAAAAGTTTCTCCTTTCTCTTTTCTGTTGTAGTGCCACTACAACTGACTACGGTCTTGGCTCTCCAAGGTTCATGGAGTGCTTTCACGCCTCAGCTGATCACATCCTTCCAAGGCCTCTCAGCAATTTTCTCGTGAAGCAGCTTTAAACTGGAATAATTTTCAATTCAAGTCTTTTGATGCACACAAACTATGTTAAGGATTCAATTGACAATAAAGCTCATACTTTGTAGACATCCTCCTGATTAAACAGAGTAAAGGAGTTTGCAGCATTTCAGTTCTTTTCCACACAGATTCCTCATTAGACCAGGGACAGGCAAAGTACAGCCCGGGGGGGGGGGGCACATATGGCCCGTCAAACTATTTAATCTGGCCCGCCACACTGTAATCAATTATATTGATATGTCTTATTGACTAATTTTGCCTGTAATTCTGGTGTCTCCCCATAGATGACACTTTACAAATAAAGTGACTTTTGTTCAGGTGGAGAAACTCCTCATGCATTGGTGTTGTGTTAGAAGATTGGTTGTTTCTCTAATGTTTAGTTGTGTCTTCCATTTCTCTGATTATTCCACCAGCACATGAATGCAGCATTTTTTCTAAGTTTGCTTCTTTCCATGAAGGACATCAAGCCTTTAGTGCAACTGGCCTTAAGACTGAGATCAAAAGTCACAGTTTTGTGATGAGAACACCAGAATGTTCAGCTTTAAAATATGCATAATCATTTTCAATCAAAGATAAAACACGTTTTTATTCAGATTCTATAATATTTCTTTCTCTTTGGAGGCGGATTGCCAAATCACGGCGCGCATCCGCTCCGGCCCTTCTGTCCAATTTTAGAACCCTTTGTGGCCCACGAGTCAGAACGTTTGCCCACCCATGCATTAGACTACATAGTTGCACAGAGGGAGATCTTGACTTCTCAGAGATTTTATGGTCTTTTATACACTGTTTAAATTAAATACAACAGACAGTGTATGCTTACTTTGTTCTCATTCCATTTCTGTAAAAAGAACAACAGTTGCTGAAGTCTCCAGTGACCTATGACCCTGAATGGAAAAAAGTGGGTTAAACCCTTCGATGACCCCACCCTTACATTGACGTGTTCTCCCTACCATGACAAAGGTGGATAAAGGTGGAAAGATTTCACGTAATCCATGGACACCAGTGAAGATCACAAATCATTGACGAAAAAAGGTTCAGTGCACTGTCTAGTGGGTCTAGATGATCCAACTCCCCATGGTAAAGTGCCTAGGATAGCACAAGGGTTACAGAATGGATGGATGACATTATTCTAAATTAATGACGAGATATGAATAAAATATATGGAAGCGGGTGTGTCTCACAATTTAACATAAAAGTCAATACAAGAAATGCTTTTTATTTTCACAATAAAGTTGCGTTCGTTGACTCAAAAATGAAATGAAAAATCAATACGCCAAACAGCTTTTAGAAAACTAAAACCAACAAGGAATTACAGCATGGTGCAGTTCTATAAATGGCCACTCGGGTTGTTACTTGAGGAAATGTTTTTTTATTGAGCAAAAAATTCAGATTTGACATCAAAAATAAACCTTTGGAAAACAGCATTTTTAGGGATTGGTTTTATTTTGTACTTGTGCGTTTGTGTGGATTCAGCAATACTCTCACTTTGTTGGGTTCACACAGACTTAGCTCCAATTGATGTGCCCGTCCTAATCACATTAGAGATTTTTAGCCAATGAGGAATTAGTTTATGAGCTATTTTATTAGCTATTATTATTATTATTATTATTTATTAGTCTATGAGGCATCCTTTAATGACGGATGGGCTGGAGGCAAAGACATAAGACTGATAGATCTACAGTTACGTGTATTTGTACCACTCCTACAATTTCCAGTACTACCACTAATAATAACAATTACAATGTCAAAAGTAATACTAACAATACAAAATAAAAAAGGGCCTAAAGTTGCAGCTTCAAATAAACACATAAAAGCACAGCCTTGTTTTGTTCTTCTCCTGAAGCAACCCATAGCTGTTTAGAGTCCCACTCCAATCGTCTTCTGATCTATTGTAAAAGCATTCCCAGTGTCTTTTAGTTATGATTAAACCGTTTTTAGCCCAAATCAACTCCATCCCCACATCCCATCACCAGTTTGTTTACTTGCTGTCGTGCTAGCTTACAGCCTCACACCCTCACACTAACATTACTGGTGCAACAACAATGATGAGTAATTTTGGAGCTAAATCCACCCGTACAGTTCTGAGTCAGCTTCCAGCTCAGACGAGGAAAACCATGATGTTCATGGGTCTTTGTCTACAGGTGAATCCATCTGAATGGAGCAGAGCACAGACCCTGTGGCCCACCGAGCGTATTTTCAACATAACAAATGAGCTCTTTTTCAAACAACATTTTCTCATCTGCTCCTGATTGAATTTCAATAAAAAATACACAAATATGCCGTTTGAGCTTCATTTTCTTTACAAATATCCTCCATCATCAGAAAAATGCCACAAGAACATGTTAAAAACACCCAAAACAACATTTTCATCAGAGTGGGTCTTTAAGTGTGTAACTTATACCTGAAAAGGTGGCTCAGTCAGCAAAGTAAACAGAAGTAAGAAGACAGTTTTAGGCCCAGTTTTTAAAAATGACACAGATGTGTCAGAAAGAAAAACCATAATTACATTTAGAAAAAAACAAACAAAAAACATGCAAAAGAAACTCCAAAAAGATGAAATTGCAAAACAATCCAGCTGTGAATTCATGCTTCAAACTGTGAGGATAATCCTCTGTTAATAAACTGTATATAAATAAATATTTATTATTTCTAAAATGAAGAAAGCAGTGAAGATGTATATCATAATACAATCATTTTTACATTCAGATATTTCCAAACTGGATAAAACCATGCATGGCTTGGTTAACTAGGCTGCACTTCTGTTGAGAAAACAAGTCACCTCTTCAACACTTCATAAGGCAAAGTAAATGTTTGCTGAACCAACTATCTATGGTTTGTGTTCCATTCATAGTTATGCAGCCAAACCTGTAGTGCTGTCATTTTGTAGCCTTCAGCATGAACCCCACGCGCTTACGCATCATAACTGTGGGTTTAAAGTATGTGAAACTGTGAACAGGTTTGCCAGGTTTTTCTCTTTTACTGGAAACGGTAATTGGAGCAAGCAAAGAGCTTATTTTACAAGAGATCGTTTAAGCGCAGAAAGTTGTTTAAAGGTGTCGGCTGGGTCTGTGGCTAGATCAAAAAGATTTGTGGACTTTAACCCATCAGGCCAGGGTTGGTTATTGTGTTATGAGGAGTCTAAGCAGTGAGTTAGCCACAGGTACACAACAAAAAGGTAAAAAAAAAATTAAATAAATAAAAAAGAGGGGCGGGACATTGGAGAGTGTGACACACAGAACTGTGAGGTGTGGTGTTTCTCAAATGCAGAAGACGCTGTTTGGACTTCCTACACAGTAGCTCCTTGGAAGTAAATATTCTACTTCATATACTGATTCTGTAAAAGTAAGTAGCAGTGTGTTTTTATGTACAACAACAATCTAACATAGTAACAGGTACCTGTCCAAACTTTTATTTTGCTTTTTTTCTAATGTTTTCATGCTCTTATCATAGACTGCCGCTTTGTAAACCTAGAAGAGAAGCGGCATCTCACAGCTTAAAAATGTGTTACCTAATAACTTTTTTACTGATCGGGGCAGAGAAGTGACGCCGATTATCTTCTTTTTCGCAGGTTGAAAGCAGAGTTGAATGTGTTCAGCTCTTTCAGCTCTCAAACCTCTTAGTATTCTGGGGTCATCCATAAATGAAGAGGAGAAAGACGGTGCACCTGCCTGACAAGATTTTTTTATGGAAGGATGCCTGAAGATTGACTGTGGAAGTTAAATGTTTTACACTGTTTGTGTCTTTTCTTTTTTTTTGGCTGAAGATAAAACCTTCCCTTGATCACAGTGTAATTCTTGCTCTGCTCTAAAGCAGAATGTTGGTTTTTGGATGGGGGCTTTTTTGCATGTTACTGTCCCTGAGCAAGTCAGTCTGGAGTTTGGAGATTCATGAGTGTGACCAAAATGAAGTAATTTGCCTCCAAAATACAAACGATGCTCCAACCGGATCTGCTGAAGTTCTCCTGTGCAGCGGACCAGTAAGTTCAGTTATTAAGCTTTCTGTTTAACGTTCAGCAGGCTTTTATTAAATCTGTCAGTAAAATAACTCAGGGGTGACAAAAACAAAACAGCAAATATTTAATACCGAGGTGGTTAAGAACTTTTTTAACTCTTTGTGTTGTTGTTCTTCAAGGCTCTTTCTGACTGTACTGCATACGATGAAATTCCTGATGCAGAAGTCGACACCATGGATGTTGTGAAGCTAAACTCTACCTTTAGGCTTTGCTGTGGGAAAGGGCCATGTGCATTATGTCTGGTGATAGATGCCACACTCTACATCCCTCCTGATAAAGACCAGGAGATTGATGGTCAGTCTGGGGCTGATGAGGAGGAGCAGAATGAGGAGAATGATAAAGGTACATGAATTTCAATCATCAATACCTTCATTAGTGTTGATACAATGCCTCTTGAAATGCTAAAGGAGCCTGTTGCTGGATGGTCTAGATTGGTCAGAATGCATAAAAAAGCATACACAGAACATAAAAAAAGTGTTGTGTAACAAACCAACTTGTCTTTCTTTAAGTCAGTGTTAAGAAAAATAGAACTGGTGTATTTTTTTCTTTTAGAACTAATCAAACCATCTCTATTACAACAGATTCTATTAGTGTGTGTTACAAGGACAGAGCGAGCATAGGCACGTGCAAAAAGGTGGAGTTTAAAGTTAATACCAAAGCTCTTGATCCCAGAGACCAGACTGAGGTAATCCAAACTTCTATGTACTCTGCACTGAACTCAAGACTCTTTTATTCCAGGCACATAGCTTTATTACCCTGTTTATTTGTGACGTGCAGATCTCCATGGTGATCTCCCATCATGGAGGATTTCCTTTCAGCCTTCAGATGGACGTGAAAGCAAAAGGTTTCTCTCAGACGGTTACAACACCATCGCTTCAGGAAGGTAAAGCTTTGACCTCAGAGCAACACACTCAAAAAGTCATCTCATCTTATTTTCTAACTGATCAAATTTGGGAAAGAAGTCCAAAGCAATATGCACATGGTTTCTGACTGGTCGTGTGTCTTGTGTGTCTGCATCTGTCTTCAGTGTGTTCTCAGGAGAAGCTGCAGAAATACTTGCCTGCATGTCGAGGTAATAATTGATCCACTCATGAACCCACGCATAGAAATTTACACAAACGTAAAACAAGATTTTTCACTGCCATATGGACTTTAAGGAAACTTTCCTCTCTTGTTGTCAGGACCCAATGTCACCCATGTTATAAATCATACAATGAATTGGATGGAGTTGCATATTGCTGGGAAGAGTGAGGACCTTTCTTTATTGTGTGTCCAATACGAAAGGGATGGAATTTGTCAGGTAAGTGCCTAAACTGATGTTTAGTAAGGTATTACTGTTCTTGGTGCAAAAGTAAAAAAAAAAAAACATTAAGACTGACTAAACTCACACTCCAATCATCTTTAGATCTATTTTCAAAGCGGTTCTCTGTAGTCTATAATTAAGGCATATTCTTGTATTATGATTATGCTGTTTCTATGAAGGTAATAACGTTCCAAAATGGACGAGCTTGTAGATTTCATGTAGAAAAAATAAACAGTGCCGTTTCCTAGGACATGGTTTCTGTAGAGCGGCCATTGAAGGTATAATATCACTGGACGAATCACGTGCGACGTAACCCATAGGATATGCCTCACTTTCAGTTCCAACCAAATTAAATCAATTCAGTAACCATATTTCTGCCATATGTCCGTCGCCATGTTGAAACCAGACGTCCTCAGTAGGCGATATTGGTCTTTCTACATTTCTATGGCAGCCACTTCCATCAATTAGGAGTAAGCGTGTTAGAAGGCCACACCCCTACCACTGAAAGTGAGTTTGAAAGAATCTGTCAATCAAACTCTTTGAACATTCGACGCAAGGCCACCTACTGTTATTAAGACGTCTGATTGGTCAGTTTATAACTTAAATAACTTGCACTATGGGAAAATTATCGTGAAAAAACTTAGTCTATGGGATTTCAACTTTTTGAGACCGGCAGGTACTTGCTGTTTTGATCGCGAGGGGGGAGGGGTTGTTCAGTCCAGTTCTCATTTACTGTCAATGAGAGTGACTGTAGTTCTTTAGAAATTTGCCTCTGAGTTGTGGGCGGGACTGTTGGCATGAAGCAACTCCGCCCCAAATTTGTAGCCGACTCAAAGTATTTTTTACGTCACAGATACATTTTTATTTAAACTGCATTTTTACATCAGCTAATGATTCAGGAAATTTTGAATAAAGCAATACTGACACCTGCAATTTTAAGTTAAATAAAAAAAAATGTTCTACATCATCAGAAAAATACCACAAGAACGTGTTAAAAACACCACAAACTCCAACTTTATCAGAGTGGGTCCTAATAATTCTCAAAAGAAAATGTAATAAATATAATAGTATCGTATGGGGTAGGCAATCTGTCAATAATAAACGCACATATAAAGACAAGGTTGTGCACAACTTTGCAAAAAAAACATTAATGCAACATTTAGTTTTACGCTAACATGTCTGTTATACGACTTTTCTTTGCCTTGAATACGAAATTTCCCTTGTAAATGCACTGTCAGAAAATACATCACGGGGTCACAGGCATAAATATTGAGTCAGGAAACATAGATTGTTCATATTTGCGCATGCGTATTGATGTTTATGTATCAAACTAAAAAAATGAAATGGGAAATTATCTAGTTACCATATCTCTTTCGACAATTGAATAGAGCATATAATAATACAGCATAATCTGGCCGCATTTAGTCAGTGCCGGGCGTCAACAGCTGATGTGTTAACAATGCACCAGCAAATGGTTTCAGACCCAGACCTTGTGGAAAACAGTCCAGGAAGCGGTAGCAGGTATGCCACTTAATTCATTAGGAGTAAAAAAAAGGTGCATGTCTGTCAAAATAGGTTGACATTAAAAGGATACCAAAACAAAATTAGCTAAGCTGACTCTGAGCTAAAGAAAGCTAACTGGCAGACGACTGTTTCTGCAGTAAAAAAAGATCAAATTGTATTAGATGCCCGAGCCACCTCCAGGTGATTGAGCTTCTCACCGTACCCCTATAGGAGGGCCCAACCACCTAATTTTGGCTGCTCAGATTCAGGACCTTGTTCTTTCGGTAAATAGCAACTCAACAGCTTCAAATCTCTTTGATTTTTGTCCCAGAAAAATAACGGCTGAATTTCTCAACACAGTGAAACTGTGAAGGGGATTTGTCTGACAAACCAGTCCTGTCTGTTTGCTGATGACACTGTTCTTCTAGATTCCTTCAGCACAACAGTCAACTCTATGAGGAGCAGTTTCCAGTTGAGCCAAAAGCAGTTGGTATGAGATTCAGGACCTCTGAACCTCTCAGGATTAAAACTAAACCACCTTCCCAGTCTTCCACTAGAGAAAATCAAATTGTCAAGTCAGCCTTTTTTTAAATCCACCATTAACAACAATTCTCACCCCTTTTACATTTGGTCAAAGTAGTGTCCTCTGTAGACACGTGAATTCAGTGGTATACATGCCGTGGTTGGGAGACGTTCAGGTTTAGAAATGTCCTCTACAGAGGAAACATTTGCATTGCTGGTAGTCAGGAGGATAAAACAACTATGCAAAGAACAAACCTAATCTTGACGACCGATGGCAACCAATAACTTTGAGATCTGAGAAGTTAGTAATTTGTTTGGCAAAAACAGACTTTGACAAATTAGGTTTTTAGTTGTTCAGGCCACACCCAAATCGGAGCATATAATTGCAAGAATTAAACATTTTTAAGATTAAATAGATTGATATATCAGTACCAATAATAATAATTAATTTTAATTCTCAGTGATGTCATGTCTATTACATTAAATAATTGCCCCCATTTTCCGTTGTGTCAAAGGACCTGACGCAGCACTGTTGACCAAAGCAGGTCAACAGTCATGGTTCACGTGGCTGAGCTCAGAGCTGCATTCAGGAATAAGATCAATGACTGACTGTAAAGCATTTGTTCTAGTTATACATTCACACAAAAACCAACAGCCAATGTGAACTGAAGTGAAACCAGTGTGCACAACTTTAAGTCCAGCCTTTATCAGAACGTGGCCCATTATCTTGCTTCACAGTGAAGCAACACCAAATTAGTCCTTACAGCATTCCTTTCTCGGAAGCCTGTGATGGTTGCTCACATATTTCCCATACCAGGAAGTAATTGACTTGCAGCACACACTAATAAACATACTTGTCAGAAAGTTTCATCATTAGCCTCCAAAAAATGTGTATATTGTTGAAGCATAATTACTCTAGTGAGAATGGCAGTGCTGTTTAAGTGAAATGTTTTTGTTATTCCATTTGTAGAGATTGAAGGAAACAACAATACCACTGGAGTCCCTGGCTCCCTGCATGTGTTTCCAGGTATTGTCACTTCTTATTTTTTTACTTGGCATAATAAAGTTTTACTCAGACTCCTGTTTCTGACATTGTTGTTTATTTGTCTGTTTTTAGGCATGGTATGACGTTGAGCATGAGTCAATGCGGACTCTTTACTGCCCCTTCAGTGATGAAGGTTAACATTATTGTTTTATTTAGCCTACTAGTTTTGGTTAGTAGTTTTTTTTGTTACAACATTATTCTCTTTATTTATTCTAGACTTTCCCCAAGATCTGCAAAAGAACATGCATAAAAAGTTGACAGTAGATGTGCACCTGAGGCAGGTGAAGGACCAGAACGCGATGCTCTTTTGGAACCTTTCTGCCCCCTGCAGGCTGAAGGCTGAAGTGCAGCTCTGCTCTGAATCCAGCTGTTTGAAGTCAAATGCTGCCACAGAACAGCTCACAGTTAAAAAATGGGAACAGACAAAGTCGCAACTATGGGTAAATACTGCTAATTCATGATTTTAAAACTTTTAAATATTTTACGACATATCTTTTTATTATTTATTGGTAAGTAATCAGTTTAGATTGAATGAACGTTTTCTTATTTATTTCTCTTCAGAAAATTGGAGGCATGTTTCCAGATGTTAAAGGGACATGGAACACATCACACTGTGTTCAGGTAAGTATTTATAATATTCCATCTGTCATATGAGAGTGTGATTTAGTTGTTTTGCGAAAACTGAATGACAAATTTTTTTTGTTTTGTTTGCCTAGATAAAAATAGAAGGAATGATGCACAAGTTTGATCCAATCTGTGACAATAAAGGTAAGTTTTGTATGTTTTCTTAAACAGAAATAAATGAAAATTAGGCCAGCATATGTAATTATAAAATGTTAATTGAGCCATCTTTAACAAATATTTTGTTGTACTTTCAGCTGGAAGGCTGCGCTGGAGTCTTTTGGTTGTTGTTTCTATGCTGCTTATCTGCATGACCGCATTCATGATATATTTCTTTCATGACTTCATTAAAAGTAAGTGTTTTTCATATGTCCACATATCTAAAAAGGCTTATGGTACATTAAATAATGGGGAAAGATCCATTAAAAAAGTTTCATGTTTGGTGGAGTAGTGATTGGCACTCTCGCTTCACTGGTTTCAATCCCAGCCAGGAACTTGCTGTGTGAACTTTGCATGTTCTCTTGCTTGTGTGGGTTTTCTCCAGCTTCCTTCCACAGTCCAAAATCATCATTCATGGTTTGATTGGTGATTCTAAACTGTCTATCTATGTGAGTGTGGGTGTGTGTGTGTGTGTGGGGGGGGGGGGGGGGGGGGGTATGTGGCCCTGGGACATAAGGATCACTTGTAACCTGCTTTTGTGCAACTGTAGTTGGGATAGGCTCCAGCAGCCCTGTGACCCCAAAAGGGATTCAGCAGGTTCAGAAGATGTTTGAATGGATTTCTTACAATCACACATTTCATGTCTCATCTCCATGCCATGTCTTTTTACTGCACATTGCTTTGTTCATCATTTGAGTTTTGCAGTTTGAGAAATTATATATTTTCTTAAAATAAAATACGTGTTTGGTAAACCCAAAGAGCCATCAATCATATTTTCCATTTTCTGTGATTTATAGAGTGGGTGCAGTGCTATCATCGTGGCAAATTTGTTCACAGTAAGTTATTTTAGTAAGATGTCTTTATTTTTATTTTCATATTTCAAAAAAAAAAGACAAATGTTTTCTGATTGTTTCTTTTGTCCCTCAAGTCGCTCTTCAACCAAAAATGGGTCATGTGGTTCTGGTGAGCCCCCCAGAGGTGGACGACAGGGTTTCAGAGTCTGTTCGCCAGCTTGGCTTGCTCCTCTGCCAGCGGGGCTTCAGTGTTTCCGTTGATCATTGGAGCAGGATGGACCAAAGCACTCTGGGACCCCTGCCGTGGCTGCACTCGCAGCTGCTCAAGGTGGACAGCATGGGGGGACGATGTGTGCTTATTTTGACCCAAGAGACACAGGAGAGAACAAAGGATTGGTCCCAGTCAAACGAGGTTGGAAATGGTCCAGATCAACCCAGGTGTCCGTACTCTGATCTATTTTACGCCACACTGTTCCTCATTCAAAGACACAAGCAACAGAACACGGCTTCTAAGCACTTTACTCTGGTGACATTGGATTCCAATCTAACTCAGGACAAGGACAGGAATCTACCAGAGCTGCTATGCAAGTTGCCCCTGTTCCACTACCCCACACAGACTGGAGCACTCTTGGCCGATCTGTCTTCGCAAGAGAGAAAAAATGTAAGGATGTGGATATGGTCAAGGTGGAGAACCCAAGATGTTTAAGAGAGACTATAATCAAACGCTGTCCATTACAGATCTTGGCAACCCTCTGCACAAAGTAGTCCATGTAAGTGTACTACAAGTGTACTCAGACTATAACCCTAAACAGACAGCGCTGGACCAACCACTTACATACAATACTTGAATGTAACCAGACAAGGGTGGTCAATGACATCAAGTCCCTAACGAAAAAGAGTCCTTTAAGTGTGCTTAGTCTATACTAAAAGTCAGGCAGAAGTTTATTTTTACACACTATCTATATTTCTTTCTACACCACATGTACACTTCAAGTAAAATAAGCTTCAAGTGTGCCAGTGTACCAATTTTTCCTCAGGGGGGAGGGGGGGAATAGATTATAGAAGAGAGTATTTTGAGAGTAATTGGTCTTTTTACCCGCACTGATAAGTTTGTTGTTATTGACGTGAGAGTTACTTTAAAGTAAAATGAAACTTTACTATTTGTTTGTTTATTTAAAACGTCTCTACTTTCTTTGCTTTTCTATAAATAAATTCTCTGGTCAGCCGTGATTGGTCCGGGATCGACAGCAGCTGTTGATTTCATTGGTGAAACAGAGTTGGTCAAGGAGCGTTTAGAGACGCTTGTTTATATATACCTTGACACACTTGGAAGGGCGGTGTTGGAGGGTTTGTGCGATGTACACGGTCTCCGCTCGCTTGGGGTGTTTTTTGTTTTGTTTTCCAAAGTTTGCCGGGCATTCTGCTGTAACGGCTTCTGAAGACAGTCTAAGAAAGGCGTTAAAGTGGTAAAGAATTCCTTTTTTATTTTGGTTGCATGACTCAGCTGTCTGTGTTTATAGAGTGAAACCCATTTTGTGTGATATATTAACCTAAAAGGAAAACAACACAAACTTCAGCAAACATTTTCTGTGAAAGCACACGTTTTACGTCATTTAGTTTTAGTTTACTGTACTGCCATTAACACGCAGCTTAGAAAGTTTTCGAAATTTTTCTACAAATCTAATTTCATGGCGGTGTGTTTGTGCCAAAAACCATGAGGTGTTGAAGAAAAAAAAAGTATTTGAAAGCCTCCACGTGAATATAAATACAAGTATCATGTAAATTCTGTAAATATTTGCTGTGTCGATTTGTTGTTTTAAACGTTTCATGAACAAGAATAAATGTGAAAAACCAATAAAACGTTACTGTGTCCTGCTTGTGTATTTTTCTTGCTTGTATAACTCATCTGTTTTCATGAAGGCATCAGTACCTGAGGTGGGGAACAGGTGGGGAGGTCAGATGAAAAGCAAGGGGCGTGGCAGAAACCTGCTGCTGCTTGTGTGTCTGTGGAGTCTACCTGCTGTCCAGGTGAACGGCTGTCCAGAGGCCTGCAGCAGGTGTTCAGGCCACAGACATGACCAATGTGAAGACTGCAGACCTGGATGGACTCTCCATGATAACACCTGTGTTGGTATGGTTTTCAGAGCTTTGTGCACAGCGTATAGATGAACACATGCCATGTGTGCATATGTGAGTATTTGTTAGGCTAATGGGCTTGGTCAAGACATACCACTAGATTAAAGATATTTTTTATTGTTACTGTGTTTGCAGTGTGTATTTGGCGTTGACTGTATATGAGAACTGGATTGAGTGACTCCTCCCCCCTGGCATTCCAAACAGGAAGTACTCACTGGCTGCAGGAAGCAAAAATCCCATAGACTTCTACTGAGAAATAAACAGTTTTTACTAGGGCTGGGCGATGTGTCCTAAGTTATAAAATGTGTGATTCTTTTTCACAACAAATTAAAAAAATTTAAATAATTTTTTTGCTAGCCTCCATTTTTAACATTGTTGCATTGGAAGAAACGGGCGGGTGGACTTTACTCTGAACAACAGATGCCCACAGGAGAAGGATGATGGGAAAGACAGTTCCCCCAAAATGAATCTTCTTGAATTTGAACTAATCTATAAAGTCAATGTTTTGCCCAGCCCTATACTCAGTTCTTGCCCTGCTACATTAAAAAAAAAAAATATATATATATATATATATTCTATTATTTTCATGATATATTTTCTGCAGTGCAAGGTATACAAGTTATAATTCTCGTGATTCTTCCACGCCCACTTTCAAGTGGTAGCAATGTGGCCCTCCAAAAAGTTCACTTCTAATTGGAGTGGTTGCCATAGAAACGTTGACTCGGACCGACTGGGACCACTCACTACTTAGTGATGTTGTCTGTCTCTAACTTAGCGTTCGTAATGTGGAAAAAAAAGGGCAACCCTTTATTTGGTGTGAGCCAGAAGTATATTGATGACATCACACTTAGTCCAGTTCGCATATATAGTTTTTGGTTATAAAAGAAAGACAGCATTCCTGCTAATCTGCGGACTTTGTCTGCTTTCATTCAGATTGAAACTTAAGAAATGGTTTTGTTTGGAGCTGTACTTCTAAATTAAGCAGAAAACGTGGAAGTGGGGTGTAGCTTCATAAAAGCGGTCATGTGTTTGTGTTTCAGACGTGGATGAGTGCGGCTCTGAACTAGATACCTGCCTTCCCAACAGTTACTGCCTAAACACAGAAGGATCGTTTGAGTGCAGAGGTGGGTGCTGCAGGAAACTTGTTAGTGTGGGGAAGTAGAGCCTAAAGTTAATGCCTCAGTCACCACTGCCCTTAGGGGTGGGCCTCCTGTGGGTGAAAAATGGGCAAGCCTGCATGGGGCACACAGGAAGTATCAAAGTCGGACCTTGCTCTGTGTGAAAATGTTCATGTGCATTTGTTGTAGCGAGCGAACAACAGGCTGTAGTGAACACGTAAGCAAGGGTAAGTGAAGGTGAGTAAGGTAAGGTAGGGAGTAGGATAAGTAGCGCTATTCGAGTGAAAGGAGCCTATATTTAGCATATTATTGTTATTTGTTCTCTTATTATGATTTGTATTTTACAATAAAGTGTATGCTCTTGTTCCCGTACTTAATTACTAAAGATTTCTTCTATAAAAGCGACTTTAGGTCAGAAAAATACGGTACACACCTTCTTGTGAATAAATAAATCACAACTGTTTCTCTCATTCTTCAAGATAATTAACCAACGGAAACTAAAATGAAATAACATGAAATCTTATTACGTCCTATTTACCAATTCCCTACTCAATTTCAATCTTTCCTGTGGTTAGATGAATGGAAAAAGTGAGTGGCCTTTGTTTTATCAGGCTGTGATGTCGCCTGTGTGGGCTGCAGAGGTGCAGGACCAGCTCACTGCAGGAAATGTGCTCCTGGTTACAGATTCACCGGCTCCAAGTGTTTAGGTAATTACACTGGCAAATGTATACGGTTTTTTAGAATATATTTGAAAATGTAGATATTTCTGTTATCATCACCATAAAATGTGTAACCATAGTTATTGATATACATGACAAACTGTACATTTGAACAAAAAAATAAATAAAAAAGGAAATACCAAGAAAACAAAACTATTAAGAAGACAATATTTATTTTATGAAGCTTGCTTTTGCTAATCATGTGTTTTAGGGACTTTTGGCTTTCTGCTTAGACGTAGATGAATGCAGTGACCGGGTGCTGGCCTGTCCTGGTTTGGATGAGATTTGCATCAATGCAGACGGCTCCTTCCACTGTGACTGTGCTGAAGGCTTCGTCCGCAGGGATGGAGTCTGTGTGAGGGAAAAGCTGCCCGGTAAGTGCAGTTTGCTGTGAATGATGCTAATGTTAAAGCATTCATGGATTGATAAAGATTCTCTCTTAAAGTTAAGTCATGGCATTTTACTTATTGTCCAAATATACACATGCATGGCGAGATGATTCAAAATGAGGAGATAATAAGTCCAAACGCCATGGCTAATATACAACAAAACTTTAAGAGTAAAAAAAAAGAAAAACCTGACACTTTTCCTTCATTTGTTTCCTAATCCAGATCTTCCAGAGAAGGGTCTGTTTGATGATATTAAGGACGACGAAGTGGAAGTGCTGAAGCAGATGTTTTTTGGCGTGCTGCTTTGTGCGCTGGGTACACTGGCAGCAAAGGGAGACATGGTTTACACGTCTGTGTTTATTGGAGCAGTGGCTGGCATGGCGGCCTATTGGTTCTCTGAGAGAGGGGACCACCTGATGAACAGGTTCCTAAAAGAACCCTAACGCTAAGCAACGTCTAACTCAAAAATGTTAATGAATAAAGATTTTTAATTATTTAAAAATAACAGCCAATCTAGAAGCTCCACAGCCAATCAAAAGTCGAGCAAACAGGATGTGGAAATGTTTGTCACGTCTTTAGGTTTGAAAGTAAAACGCTTTTACCCCTTCTGACCTCGAAAATCAAATTAACTTAAGAGCAAAATGAGCACATAACTGGAAGTCATCTACTAAGTGGAAACTCAGTGGAACTGTGTCCGGATTCCCACCCTAACCCCTAAATACTGTAGTGTCCTGGATTTTCAAAGCAATTCAGACGCCATGCTCTCACCTTTATTATTTCTTTCAAAACGGCGGATATGACGTCATCGATTTCACGAAGTTAAAATCTAATTAATATGAGCGTTTTGTGACGATTGTTTATGAGTCCACTGTCTTCTGAAGATAAAAACGATGATTTATTAAAAAAATCCATTTAAATACATTTTTCATTGTTCCGGCGCAAAGCATTGTGGACTATATTCGCTGATCTAGTGAGCATCGATGCACACTAGTTCTTCACAGAGACCTCTGGGAAATTTCTAGGGCACTTTGGGAATTGTGGATTCGGACAGCACAACAAAATGGCGAACACACTAGTGCACTAAGTAGGGGTTAGAAAAGGAATTCGGGCACAACCTCTTAAACACAATATGGCATTGGTGTCAGCATGGAGATGTTATCATGTGTGGGTAACAGCGCTCTGTGGGGAGACCATCATTTAAACGGTTAGAAAACTCTTTTAACAGCTTAATTCAAAAGATATTCTGGCAAAACTGATTCCACACTGAGATATTTACAAAGGTGAAACATCAGCAAATATAAAACACACCTTAAATGATTAACATAAAGTGTAAACAACTTGCTTTATTAATAAAAATGGCATAGCTGTACTAGGACTTGTTTCATCCATATTTTCTGTTTTTTCTTTGCCCTTCACTGTCTTGTATCCATATTTTTTTTGCTGAGGCTGTTCCAGCAAATAAAAACGCCCCTCTCACCCTCCGCGGGTGGTTTCTCCTCCAAGCTCGGGTCCTCTACCAGAGGCCTGGGAGCTTGAGGGTCCTGCGCAGTATCTTAGCTGTTCCTAGCACTGCACTTTTCTGGTCTGAGAGGTCTGAGGTCTTTCCAGGTATCTGTTGTAGCCACTCCTCCAGCTTGGGGGTTACTGCCCCGAGTGCTCCAATTACCACAGGCACCACTGTCACCTTCACTTTCCAGGCTTTCTCCAGTTCTTCTCTGAGTCCCTGGTATTTCTCCAGTTTCTCATGTTCCTTCTTCCTGATGTTCCCATCGCTTGGCACTGCCACATCGTGGTATGTGTGTGTGTGTGTGTGTGTGTGTGTGTGTGTGTGTGTGTGTGTGTGTGTATATATATATATATATATATATATATATATATATATATATATATATATATATATATATACATCCACACACACACACACACACACACACACATACAGTCCAGACACGTATTGTATTTCATGTCAGTGTTAGTGTGACGAGTGTGCAGGTTGTAACTGCAGTTACCCAAAGCATAGTCTATGTATTTTCCCCAAGGTTGTCAGATATTATTGATTTTATTTCTTTATTTTTTAAGGAATTGGGTCATTTGAAATTGCTTCTGGTTAAAGAAAGGCGCACACACAATTCTTGAACCTCCTGAAACCTGAAACCATTTGTTTAGATTGTGCAAAGTTTTAACCTTTATCTAGTCGAATGTCCTCTGAGTCTTTTGGATGAAATGTTGCTCAAAAGCTATGATAAGAAAACATGTAAAACCATTTTAAAGGCTGTACAAATAAAAAATCACATAACATTGTTTTTATTCTCACTCTTTAAAACTAAAGATAGAATCAGTGATTTAATAAAAGTAGAAACCCTCAGTCAGTAAATTTTACATTTTTTTCAGATTTTAAATATTACATAATTATTTTTTGTTTTTTGAGCTATCATGTCATCTCATGTCATTCTTTGTCCGTTACCTCGACTTTCCTTTTAGATCAAATGAAGTTTAAAAGAAATATAGTTTAAGAAACACAAAAAAACAGAAAGAATGTCATTTATTTGATGGATATAAACAAGCTGGCCAACACTCAATAGTATTATTCTGGTACAGCACATACAATAGCAAAAAGGGGCAACAAGGACAGCCTCATATAGTTCAAACCAAAAAAATGTACAGAATCCATGCATCATTTGAAACTTAATCTCAAATCTTTTCTGAATAGAATCACTCTGATAAAGTTTTTTTTTTAAATAGTTTCCTCTCTTTTGCATTAGTACGACACTGGCGCCCACACACACTCACACACACACACACTTTTGCTCTTAAAACAATAAATTAGAGATGTGCACAGACACGCTCATATTTCTCTTTTCTGAAGATATTTAAACCAGAAATCCCAGACACATGCTTCACCCTCACAAAACTGCACAGGCTGTCTACTAAGGGGACACAGTAAGTGAGACACACATCACTCTCAAACACAACATCACACCGTCACGATGCAGATGCAGGTAATGGATGAGGAGTGGTGCTGGTTCGTGTTCACACCGATGATCAGTCAGCATGCTGGACTCACATCGAAGTTGCTTCTAAACTCTTAACTGTACAGTTCCAAACATTAACTTGTACAAATAATACACTCGCACACTGGCATTTTTATTAGGCGTTAACAATAACAAAAATAAAGCTCAACTTAAATATAAAAAAATGATTAAAAAAAGTTAAAAGAGAGTATTCTGACATTGGTCACAGTGATTTGTTTGATCCGACATTATCAATAAGAAATGTTAAAAGAAAAACAACAATAAAAAGAAAATGCATGGTAGGCTTTTGAGATTTTTTTTTTGTTTTTTTGGAAACCTTTGAAAAAAAAAAAGACTTCCTAGGCTTTTCTACACAGCTGCTCCAAGGCACAGATGAAGCCCTACCTCTTCCAACCGTGCTGCAGTTCAAATCAACCCCTGTTGCTTCTAAGCTCTATTTATTTGACCTTTCTGCCTTTTTTTGTCACAATAAATAAATCACTCTGCATAGACAACAGCATATTATCCATACATCGCCACCTTCGGTTGGCACATAATGTAAAACTAAAAAGCATGGGCACTATTTAAATGTTCTTTGTTGTCTATCATGCAAATTTGCAAATAACATATGCTATATTATGGTAGGAAAACTCCCTACTTCAAGTATTCAGTAGATAGAACCTGAAAAACAGAGAATTACTACTCCACTCCCTGATGTTGAAATGAGAGGGTTTTTGGTCCTCTGTCTGTTTGCATTGTCTTCTTAAAAACAAATAATAATAATAATAAATAATAAAAATAAAGAAACTTTCATTTGGGACTTGTAGCTCAACATTTGCAAACTCAAAAAGCAAAGTCTTCACACAACGTGCTGATTTTTGACAAGAGCGGTAAGGTGTGAGGCAGACACATGAAGGATAGATCACCTCGGTCAATGGAGGATGAGTCGATAGACAGACATTTACATACAACAAAGTACACCTGACGCACAGGTACTGCGAGGGAAGGGAGGGAGGAAGAAAGAATCAGTAACAGTCTACTTCATTTTTTTCACAATACTGTAATAAAGTGTTGTTTTTTTCTTCTATCTAGTCGGCTGTTACAGTCACACACACCAACCACTTCTGTTCACGTGACGACGACAAAACCACGCCAAAGAAATGCATCCAGACAGAGTCTCTGAAACCTCTGTGTGGAGGAAACGCTGATAGTCCTCATTCACAAGTGCAAGCTTTATTTGTACATAATTGAACTGCTACCTGTGTGAGTTACATACAGAAAGCAAGTTTGATTTTGTTAGCACAGGTCAAGAGGTTGTTAGCTGAGTTGATTTCACACTAAGAAAGGAATGTAACAATGCTGTCTGTTTTTAGACGTTAAGACAGAGTTTGATCCTCATCTTTGTAACCCACAAAGTGACTCTAAAGCTTTAGTTATTAACACATATACATCTGTTTTTTCTTTAAATCTGGGCTGCATTTTCAGACAGGGAATGTTTAACTTGACTGCTGAAGGTTTTTTTCCCCACAACCTACCAGTCAAAAGAAGAATTATATGACTCAGCTCTGGAAATAAGACACCTTTGACCTTCAGCCAGTTAAAAAAAATAACCAAAACAAAGGTATAGTACATCATCAGTTTAAAACGATTTTCTCACCACATTTAGACACACTCTATAGATTCCTCTCTATATGTATAATATATGCATTTCTATCATATGTGTACATATTTTACTAGGCACAGGCCATCTTATTCAGAAGAAGAAAACAACTTACTATGTGTGGGAGGTCACGTAAACTACCGCTAGAGGGGTTCAAGGGTGCAGGAGCGAACCGGAGAGTCAGATGAATGATTAGACCTGGTAAGAAACTTTTTCTTCTTTTGCTTTTCAACTTCTAGTAACCATCATAAAGACGGTATTCCTTGAGGAAGGTTTTGTGTCTGACCAATGCTCCGCTGTCGAACTCAAAAAGAAATCTTTATGAAGCCTGGATCCAGCCTCTCCGCTGTAAAAAAGACCGTTCTGGAAAAGGTCTTCTGATATCATTTCGTTTGAGCACCAGCAGAAGCACCATAAGTAAAAATTCTGGCAACACAGAGGAAGTGCAGAGGTGCATAGTCTCAAAAAATAAAACTGAATCTGATGGATTTGCCCCCCCACCACCACCACCACCACCACCTCTTGGCCAATGTGACTGGGGTGATTGGTTATTCTTTCCTTCTATGTTGACATCTGCATAGATCAACTGTTTTTCATTGACTACCATTGATCGATATGAGGTAACATGAAGAATACATGTTGTTGACAGCTGGAGCATAGAAGTAGCCCAAAAGCAAGAGGGCTGTGCTCATGCAGCCAAGGAGATGCTGCAGGTGGAGGCTAAGGTGCTCCATCAGTCAGCCCTAAATGCTTCCTTGTGCCAACAGGAAATAACAATAGGAAACCTAAAAGCTCTTAAATGTGCACAAAACATGCCACTGAAGGGAGCCATCATCACAGTAAGAACTGTTTGACATGAGGAAAACGATTACGGTGAGCAACAGAGGTGAGTGAAGAGACTCTGCACACTGACTGCCATGAAGGCCAGGTAAAGGGCTCAGATAAAACCAGTGAGGACTGAGGGAACCATGACAGAGTCAAAGAGCCAATCAAAGCAATGCGGTAAGTAGCAAAGGAGTCGGCAACCATTGATCTGAAACAAAGCAGGTTGATGAATTTAAACAGAACTTGGCTGGAAGGTTTAGGTCTCTGCTGGAAGAGAGCTCGCTCAGCAGGTGGCAGACAGGTGAGGTGACCTCTGAGGTCTCGGATGCTGCCATGTTGGTCACACTTCTGGCAAAGCGACAACTTGGCAAACAAAATCTGCATCGAGTGACGGGAGAGGAGGATGTGTCTTCCTGTTCACACAAAGAGGAGGTTCCAGATCACCTTGTGAAGAACAAGGAGACAGTAAGATGGACCCCCTCCACAGAGCTTTACAGTAAAGTACTTTGGAGTTTACCTGCTCATCTGTCAGTCCCCGTGGAGAGCCCACACACCTGATAACCTCCTATTCTTCCAGGAAACAGAAAAAAAGCCAAAGAAGTAAGGATTTGGTGAAAGTAAAAGATCATTAGTTGGGTGGTGTTTCAACATCATGGTATGGCTGTGCTCCCCCAGTACAGACTGACTCATCTGAGGGTGGGGGGAAAAAAATACACGTTTCCACATGACACATAGAACAAAGAATTGAGAAACTGCAGAGAAAGGAGCAGATCTTACCCCTCTAATCAACATAAAAGCTTTGGTTGTCACGGCTAAGATTACGCCCAAATGCCCTCCTCATCATCCTGAAGTCAGCCATGTTTTCAAAGAAAAGTGCAGAAAGCATTAAATTGTTGCTGAACATGACTTTTGTTAAGAGTACCGGTATCCACATTCATTGATATTCATATAGTCTTCCTTTGTTTTCTGTTTCATTCTGAATACACGTTACCTGGTCTGGGGAGGGGCGGTGGCCAGCATGAGGAGGCCCCCGGGCAGGTACTCCTCTGTGGTGGGGCGATGGATGCCGCGGATGCTGCATGTGGTGCGGATGTTGAGGAGCCTGAGGGTGCTGAGGATGTTGGGGGTGTGGATGCTGAGGGTGGGGTCCTTGTTGTGGAGGTCCATGTGGGTGCTGGGGGTGAGGATGCTGGGCGGGGGGAAGTCCATGCGGGTGCTGTGCAGGATGCTGCTGGGGGTGCTGTTGGTGAGGGTGCTGAGGCTGGGGAGGGCGGGGGTGCTGTTGGAGCTGGGGCAGAGGTTGAGGGTGCTGAGGGTGAGAGTATTGAGGTTGGGGATGCTGTGAGTGCGGATGCTGTGGTTGGGCTTGCGGGTGCTGGGGGTGCTGCGGATGCTGGGGGTGCTGCGGGTGCTGGGGGTGTTGCGGGTGCTGAGCGTGTGGGGCGTGTAGGTAGGAGGTTTGTTGGCCCTGGGGAGGGTGGGGGTACTGTGGCTGGGGCTGGGGCTGTGCATGCTGGGGCTGAGGCTGATGGTGAGGAGCATGCGGATGATACTGCTCGTCCTCATAGTTGTCAGCTATCAGCTTCATTCTGCTTTGTGTCTGTTTGGAGAGCAAAAGGGATATGAGCAAATGCTGCAGATAAATATATTATTTTTTTAGCCCTTGTGCTATCTTGTGGGGTCATCTGGACCTCACTTCCGAACTGGGGCGTGCGTCCAGCTTCACTGTGACATTCCTTTAACCCTTGTGCTATCCTATGACCCCACCCTTGCATTGACGTGTTCTCCCTACCATGACAAAGGTGGATAAAGGTGGAAAGATTTCATGTAATCCATAGACACCAGTGAAGATCACAAATCAATGAAGAAAAAAGGTTCAGCTCACTGTCTAGTGGGTCTAGATGACCCAACTCCCAATGTTAAAGTGCCTAGGATAGCACAAGGGTTAACATCTTTGAGTGTGCCTAACTAATCTTTAAACAGCTCCGAATGTTTCCCTAACACTTTTTCAACTGTTTTAAAATATATATTTTTTTCCTGTATGACTAGACTTTTAATTTGCTGCCAGTTGAAATTTATTTTATGCAACCAATTTTGACCACATAATGCTACAAACGTTGCTCTCTTTGTAGCTGGGAATTTTGTCCTGGTTCATCCTAAGGACAAAATTCTCAGCTACAAACAGAGCAATGTTGTGTCCTCTATCCACTGCAAAGAGAACTGCAATGACCAGTACATTGGAGATACCAAACAACCTCTACACAAGCGGCTTTAACAACATCGCAGAGCCAACTCTATGGGACCTGAGTCTGCAGTACACCTCCGCCTGAAGGCCACAAACCACTCGTTCGAGGATAGTGAAGTCCGAATTTTAACCAGAGAGAAAGGATGGTTTGAGGGAGGAGTGAAGGAAGCCATCTTTGTCAAGAAGCATAAACCTTCTTTTAATAAGAATGGTGGTCTCAGGTTTATTCTTCCATCCATCTACGGCAGTGTTCTGAACCGGTTTCACCTGGGACATTAACAGCTGAAAGAGATGACCAGGTTTGGGGAGGGTAGCTACTGTCTCCCCAACCCCTGTTGAGGACAAAGGACTCCTAACAACCTGAAACCGTATAGTCTTAGTAGACAATACTATCCAGTTTCAGGTCTGACTCCTCTCCCATATGAGGGAGCTCTTTTACCAGCTATTTCAGAACTGACAAAGCCTTTTGGATAAGAGGTGAAATGTCTTCAACTTTTAAAAACCAAGTCCAGATGACAACTTTTAAACCTACTACTATGACGTTTTGATTGTTGTTGTTGACTGCTCTTTGCTCTGTACGCTTTGTTAATGTGTCCCTTTTTTACCAAAACTATGGCAAACAGTGTCGTTAAAATGACAGGCATCAGCTGTGTGCTCCTTTCCCTTGCACCTGTAAAATCCGTTTTGTTCTATTTGCAGTGCTTTCTTCCATCCTGTGATCTCCAGCATCGCGATCCTCCATCTTTTTGTCCTTGTCCACCGTCTCAATATTTAGAGCAATTTCAAACGCTCTGAGGAATGTCAGCATATTGTCTAATACCAGCTTTCCACAAACACCACAGAGGGCATCATCTATTCCTGTGCTGAACTCTCAGTGAACAGCACTCTACTTCAATTGTGCCATGAACTGCGAGACCGTCTCTCCCTATTTTTGACTCCACTGGTTAAAACAAAAGTAACTGGCTTTTACCAAGGGTTTTGATTCAAAATGAGCTCCCGAAATGTCCACAATTCCTTTAAAAAGACTTTTCTTTTAGAGGAGCCAGCTATAAAAGATTTGGCAGCAGTCCGCAGGAAAAGGTAGAACACATGAGGAAACACAATAAAAGTAAAATGTTGACTCAGACCGACTCGGACCGATCAGTGCTTCCAACACGGCGATGGGCGTATTGTGAAAAAATGGCGGCTGAATTGACTTTGGTTGGATCCAGAAGCAAGACTTTTCCATGGGTGACGTCACACTCTCTCGGTCCAGTTCTCATAAACAGTCAATAGTTAAGAGTAAATTTTTGTTCTGAATTGAGTCTGGTGCTAACGGAAATTTATCTAAGAGACACCAGCTTCCAGTTTGGTCTGAGAAAGATCTTGACACACACCAGCTTAAATCCGAGCCATCTTCGAATCACATAAACAAAGCTGATATTTATAGTTCTGACATACTAAACCTGTTGCAAAATAAATATAATGATGCTAAGTTGTTTCTTTGCTAAAAGAATGTCAACAGGAAGGAACATATGCACAGCTGCCATGTGGAGACAGAGAAATTGGACATTTTGTCATAAATTTGATTAAATGTCATATCTAAATCTAAATCACAAATAACTTTTTTTTTCTTTTCTACATTTAACTTTTCTGAGTGGATCCTTACATGCTGTTTAAGCTGGTGCATCAGCTTGTCTCGCTCCCTCTTGAGGGCCAGCACCTCCTCCTGGGTCTTCTTTTTGTTGGATGCAGACAGTTCAAGCAGTGCAATATTGGCATCTTTCTCACTAATGGCTGCCAGTAGAGCTTGTTGTCTGGAAGAATAAAATAACATTAGAGCACACATACTTACAGGCAAATAAAACCTTTGAAATGAAAAAGAAATGTATGGTTTGAAGGTGTTTTTTCACACTTATATAAATAAAAAGCAGATGCCTTTCACCATTTTTTAAATTGCATCTCCAGTGAAAAACTACAGGAGTCCTAAAGAAACAAAAGTGTCTTAGACAGAAGCTGCAAAGATGCACTGAATTGCAACTTGAAACCCTGCTGACAGTCTGAGCGCACAAACATGGACAAGAAATTTTGAAAACGATCATGAATAAAGCTCTTCAGCTCATCCATGAACTATCAACCATGATGAAGTTTTAACACATTTGGCTTGTTATAGAAATGATGTCATAGATGATTAAAAAGAACACCCAGTGAGATTGTCACCCATCTATCTGAGGGTAACAATACTAACTTCATTTCAAGGATCTCCTCCAGCTGCTTCCTGCGCTCTTGCCTCATATTAGTGAGATGGGAGTCCCGCTCCTGCAGAGACTGCTGGGTGGAGGAGAGGCGCTGTTTGGTGGCATCCAGCTCCTGCCTGGTTCTTTCTAGCGTGTTCATGAGCTCCTCCAGCTGGCAGGTAAGCACACAGACTCATTCAACATATCCACATCCTCAAGTATCAATACTGCATTACTGCAGAGTATGTTCTCACTTTGGAATGGTGACCACTGTCCAAGGAGCTGTCCTTTCGAGAGTCCTGCCCTAAACCTTTCTTTTCCCCTTGTGGCCCCAATTTAACGTTAGGACCTTTCTTAGTCTGGTCTTTACCTCCTTGTCTGTAATAGCACACAATTTGAGAAAGGTTTCAATTAAAAATATCAGAAATCCACAGAAATTTAGGGAGGAAAGGATTATGAAGCCCACAAATATATGGCTGAAGCAAATGCATTGTATATCTGTCAATTGCATTGTGCAGAATATTGTCTCAGGAGAGAAACCGCAGCAGAGCCTGGTCAGTACTCATGAACTGCAGTCTCACATCAATGCTGAGCTTTCAGGTTTCAGCAAAGTTTGAAGAATAGATGACAGGATTGCAGTGGGAACAGGTGATTACTTACCTGGGAGCCAAACTTCAGATGGGGAGAGGAAATAGGTAGAACACATGAGGAAGCAAAAGAAAAGTAAAACAAATTAAAAGAGACACAAACAAAATGTAAAGAAAGAAAGAAAAAACAAGACGGTAATACAGTAAACCAAAAGGATTTCACACTGGGCTACAGTCATCTAGGTCAGGGGCTACAGACGTGTCTGTGACCACCGCTTTTCAGCGGGCTGACAGCTAATGCAGGATGCACCCTCTCTAAAGAACATGGGACCATCTGCTACCAAGTCCAGTTTTGGCAGACATGCAGTCATACAGGCAAGAGTTAGCAGGGCAAAAGACGAGGGGAGAAAGTTAGGTTGGAGTGCTGGACCAAAGGACGAGGAGAGAGTACACATGTACCATGTAGGCAACAAAGAGTTATGAGATTCAGTCATGTATGCGAAGTAGTTCAGACTGAAGTGGCACACTTTAGGATTAGGGATTCAGTCCAGATCTTCCAGTTACAGCTCCACACTGAATGTGTTCAGACCTGGAGCTCATCAGCTCTAATCGTGCAGACCATCAGGCGGATTGCTTCTTTATTATCAGGTAGTGCAAGCTGGGCTGGGAAATAGCAGGGAGTGAGTAATTGATAATACAGTTGGACAAGACTATTGGGTGAAATGAAAGCAAGGGAGCCCTCAGGGTGACTAAAAGAGACATGAAGTGAGTCAGAGAGATGGATGGAATGAGAGGGTAGGTGTGTATCTCAAGCACAGAAAACGGACATTTCATGATCAATAACTGAACCAAAAACACAGATAAGCATGCTTTGTTCAACCATGCATATGCAGCAACAACGCCCAAAAAGAAACAAAAAAGGAGCTTAAAAACAACAAAAAAACACATTCCAGCTCCAATACCAGACACAGTTTGCAATGCATACAATCTTTCCTTTCGTGTTCATACAGCTGGTGTTTTTAATAATAATATGGAATTCTTAGTTGGACTGAATTTGATTTTAATTTTTTTAAATAAGGAATTGTATCAGGAATTAAGGAATTTTTGTAATTTTTTGGAAAATTAGATTTGCATGTAAAAAAATCACAAGACATTCTGTATTTTGTGCACATCCATATAGGTAAATGCATTTTCATGGTTGTTTGCTGACTTATTGTAAAACAAACAGATGCATGTCTGTCAACAAAACGATCAAAAATGACCACTCTGTCGTTCCCACCACTGACTATATATGAGCACTGGACCAAGTCAGTTGATGACTTACCTACGGTTCAAACAAATAAAAGGCGATTAAGTTACTTTTTTTGCTATATGGATGCCACATGTTTGAACCAAAAATCACCAGTAAGCAGTATTTGGTTTGAGTTTACATTTCTATGGCAACCACTCTCGCCAAACAGGAGTGAGCTTGTTGGAAGACCACACCCCTACCAATTAAAAGCGGGCTCAAAAGAATCTGTCAATCAAATGTTTTGAAAATTTGACACGGGGAGCCAGCGGGCACCACAAATGTTTATTGAGGCGTCTGATTGGCCAGTTTATAACTTGAATAACTTGCACTACAGAAAAAATACAGTAAAAAATTTGAATTAGAAAGAACTTGTTTTAAAAAAGTAGCAAAGCAAGAATGGTTTTTCTGAAAAAATAGAATGTTTATTTCTCGTAAGAAGTCTAAGATTTTTGGCTTCTTGGAGTCAGCAGGTACTCCCTGTTTGGAACACGAGGAAGACGGGTCAATTCTCCATTTCTTAAGCTACGTTCACATCTCCCTTGAGATGTGAACACAAGTCGCAACACAAGTCACTACGACTGTCTTTAGGTTCTACAAAACGCGTGTCCATTGAACACATGTTAAAAGTTACACCAGGTTGAACTTTGACCACTCAGGGACTCGGATTTGGTAGCTACATTTGAATGTCATTTCTTTTGATTCATAGAAGCACCAACCGTTTAAAAATCAATCATGAGGTGGAAGTCAGTAATTGTGGTTTGTGCTTGGCCGGAATCACATGACACCAAGTCTTTCATATATCGGCTTGGAGCTTTGAAAGAAAAGCCTGGAGCAAGATTCACAAGATCTGCACTGCTTCGACATTTCGCAAGCATCTTCCAACTGTAGGTGGCAGACATGCGCTAGTATCGGATGGCGACAGTCCAGTGTAGACACCATATGCTAAACACGTGTTCAAAAAGGCACTAAAAGCACTTTCAAGAATGTAGCATCATATTTAGCCAATAGTTTTCACATAAAAAGACATGCAAAGCAGCAATGAAAGTACAAGAACAAAGGGCAAGAGAAAACATCTGCTAAAAAATTAAAGACAAAACTGAATTCAGGGATCAGGAATCTGAAATCAGGGATCTGTGTTGGAATCTGACAGTGATTCCAACACAGCCTTGAAAAAATGTTGCCACTGATGCAAAGATGTGTGCAGGCTGCAGACAGCAGGCAGGCCCAGGTACTAATGAAACCAGATGCAGGTGTCGCAGCTGAAGACTCTAACCACGCAGCCGAGCTCAAGTGCCAGGGCAGAGCACTCACTTTCCCAGGAAATCCCACACCTTGCCCCCTATCTGTTGGGGGGCGGCAGACACAGAGGGGAGCGGGTCAGGGGGAGCTCTGCCACCGGGACGAGGGGTGGGGCGTGGGGCACTGGGAGGGGGGCTGGCAATTGGGAGGGGTACACAACAGGAAGAGTTGCAAAGAATAAAGAAGAGGGTGAAAATATAGGAATGAGGGAGCATTGACATTGAATATTTATCAATGGCAGAGGGTAAGAAAAGATCAGAATATAGGGAAAAGAGGAAAGAAAAAGTGGGTAAAGATGGCAAAGAAGACAAGAAAACCAGATTAATCACAACAAATGTTTTTCTAATACAAGTGAACTGCTAGTTAACATTTTTCTTTTATCCTAATTTTTAATAGTGGCAAGAAGCTGGCTTCCCTGACGAAACAACTTATGCGCCATTCTGCAAAAGTTCAATCTTCTGTGGGAACAAACATTACGATCATTTTCGTCAGCCGAGTTATTAAAGGGCAGATCAAATAAGGAGATTCTGAGCCAGGTACTACAATGATCCAAGACTGAAAACCCCACCACACAAGAAAGCCCCAAAGTCCCAACTATTGTGTATTTGGATTTGCACATCTGAGTAGAGGCGGTGGATAACAGCCCGACAACAGCCACAAAATCATGAAAAGGATACAACATGCAGTGTGACCAGCCGCAATGCCAAAACCACATATCAAATAAGAAAAAAATAGACAAAGCAGTCCTCAGAATTCACATAAAGTGGAGGAAATAAGTATTTGATCCCCGTGCTGATTTAGAAGGTTTGCACACCTAAAAAAAAATTCATAGTCTGTCCTCCTAAACGTAGATTCATTTGAACAGTGAGAGATCAAATATCACAAAGAAAATCAAGAAATCCACTTTAAAGAATTTCTATACTTGTATTTGCATTTCATTGAGGGAGATAAGTATTTGATCCCTTAGTAACCATTAAGAGTTCTGGTTCAGACAGACCAGTTAGACTCTCCTAATCAACCTGTCACCTGAACTGAAGACACCTGTTTGACCTAATCATCTGTAGAAAAGACACCGGACCACAGAATCAGTCCATCAGTCAGACTTCAAACACTCCAACATGGAAAGACTAAAGAGCTTTCAGTGGACTCAAGGGAGAATATTGTAGACCTGCAAAAGACCAGGATGGACTATAAAACCATCAGCAAGAAGTTGGAGGTTAAGGGGACAACTGTTGGTGCAATTGTGCCAAAATACAACATGACCATCAATCCAGCTGTAGGTGTGGAGCTCCTAACCAGATCTGACCTGGAGGGGTTTCCATGATCATAAGAACAGAGAGAAATCAGCCTAAAACAACACGGCAGGAGAAAGTTGATGATCTCAAAGCAGCTGGAACCACAGTCACTAAGAAAACCATTGGTAATACTTTACCCCGCAACGGTTTTTCATCTTGCAGTGCTTGCAATGGGCCACTACGTACAGTTTGCGCATTTTACACGTATGAAATTTCAGTCTTTCGTTATACATGCGGGACAGGCATAATTCATACAGTGGGGCAAAAAAAATTCAGTCAGCCACCAAGTGTGCAAGTTCTCCCACTTAAAAAGATGAGAGAGGCCTGATGAGAAGTAGAGTGGTGTAGATGTCTCCAATCTAAACAACTACAGGCAGGTATCCAACCTGTCATTTTTATGTAAAATTTTAGAAAAGCTTCTTTTTACTCAACGGAATGATTATATTAATAACTCAATATTTTTAAACCGACTTTACGAAACGGTTGGAATTACTGGGACAGCTTTTAATTGGTTTAAGTCCTACCTCACAGATAGAGATTTTATTGTTAATTAAAATGAATTTTTCATCTGGAAGGCTCAAACTGACATGTGGGATGTCCCAATGCTCCATCTTGGTTCCCACACTTTTTAATATTTACATGCTTCCACTTGGTGATGTTATCAGGAGACACGGCATTAACTTTCATAGCTATGCTGATGACCCATGGCTGTCCACTGGACCCATGGACAGCCATGGGTTTAAACTGTATTTTAGATATTAAAAGGTGGATGGGAGACAACCTTTTGCAGCTCAACCAAGACAAAACTGAAGTCTTGGTAAACGGTTCTGAAGCTGAGAGAGATAGCGTCCAATTTTATCTGTCAACTGTATGACTGTATATGATACAGTAAGGAACCTCAGTGTGATTCTAGATGCAGATATTAGCTTTGACCAACACGTGAATCAAGTAACCAAAACCGCATTTTACTATCTGAGGAATATTGTCCGAGTTAGACCCTTTCTCTTTCCCCTCCTTTCTGGTGTAAAGAAAACCACTCTTAATTGCGTGCAGCCAGTCCAGAACTTGGCTGCACGCCTTTTAACTAGAACCAGGAAGAGGGAGCACATTACAACCAATCTTAAAATCTCTGCACTAACTCCCTTTCAGATGTAGGATGCTTTTTGGCTAACAGAGTCTGGTGTGGATGAACTTGATTGGTCTGCACAGAGTCCTGACCTGAACCTGAGAGGGGGTCCATTTCAGCAGAACCGACTGAACAGAACTGTTTGGGATGAATTAGAGCAGAGACTGAGAGTCAGGCCTTCTCCACCAACATCAGTGTGAGACCTCACCAATGCACTTTTGGAAGAATGGTCAAAATTTCCCACAATTACACTCCTTAACCCTGGGAACAGCCTTCCCAGAAGAGTTGAAGTTGCAAAAGGTGGGCCGACATCATTTTGAACTCTATGGGTTAGGACTGGGACAGTACTTCAGTTCATTTGTGAGTCAAGGCAGGTGAAGAAATATTTTTGGTAGTATGGTTTTTGTCCAGAAACCTGCTCATCAACTACAAAACATGTCTGATCTCTGTGCTGCTAAAAAGGGTTGGCCACAAAGTACTAAATCTATTCAGCAAAAAGAATCAAATACATATTTCCCTCAATAAAATGCAAATAACTGTATATACAATTTATTAGGTGGATTTTCTATCTCTCACTGTTCAAATAAACCTACCATTAGGATTACAGACTGTCAATTTCCTTTTAACCCTTGTGCTATCCTAGGCACTTTAACGATGGAAGTTGGGTCACCCACTAAACAGTGCGCTGAACCTTTTTTCTTCAATGATTTTTGATCTTCACTCGTGTCCATGGATTACATGAAATCTATCCACCTTTGTCATGGTAGGGAGAACACGTCAATGTAAGGGTGGGGTCATGTAAGATAGCACAAGGGATACCTCTTTATAATATCTCTGCATTACGGTGCTTCAATATAGACATTATGTGAATATACACACAAATAATAAAAAAATTGAATATGTTTGTCTGAACAAAACAAGAAAAAATAAAATATCACAGGTCATAAAATGTATCCTTTTTTGGCACTATTAATGCACCTGTAGCAATGTAGCAAAATACAAAAACACAAATTTATTATAAAGTAAAAGCAATAAAAATAGGGTGCCCTTCACACATCTTCTCTTTGTAGTATTGTTAGCGCTGCTCCAGCTGCTGTTGCTGAAACCGACAAACATAAAAAAGAAAAAAAAGCTGACTGTTTATGGGATTAATGACTTTTTTTAGGGAGCCAAATCTTTTAGATCAATTCATTTCAAAGAGCCGTTCAAAAGACTGGGTCATTTGGCTGTCTTTATATTTATTATCTTTTAAGAAGCCAGCCTGGATTCATTCATTTAATCCTGGAAAATATCAAAGGGAGGATTGATGGGCTGAGATATGGATCAGAAAAAAATGAAATTTAGATTTTTTTTTACCAACGATTGATATAAAATTATTTTTGAAAATCAATTTAGGCTTCATTTGACATGTGTGGACAAGATGTTAAAGTCTGATTTGGAGTCATTGTAACTATTCATCTGCCCGCATATACAGTGTGAATGTATAAAGAGTGTATTTGTACTTTGAAAGATATTATTAATGTAACAGCTAAACCAGGGGTCTGCAACCTCTCAAAGAACCATTTGGTCCAGTTTATTACTTCAAAATTGAGTTAGAGCATCAAAATCTCTCTACTCTTTTTATAAAAATATACTTTTTGCGGACCTTATGATATTTATAACATGTAGCTTAAATTCTTTTACAATAATCAAACTATAACAGATTTTTTGGGTCATCGATGAAACTGTATTTTCCACTTTTACATTTGAATGTTTTTACCAGCAGACAATAAAGACACTGGCACCAACTGCAAACTCCCTACAACAGTTGGAGTCACTTACCTTTCCAGCTCAGCAATCTTCTTGTCCTTGTCATTTTTTTCAGTCTCGACCTCTCGCAGGATGTCCAGGAGCCTCTCCACCTCTGTCTGAGACTTGTTTGCTTCATCTTTGTAGTAGCTCACTTCTTTTTCTAGAAGCTTGACCCGGTCCACATACTCTGGATTCCCTCTGGGGCCTGACTGCTGCTCCACCTCATGAGCTTTCTACACTCACACACCAGAAAAAACAACATAAAAACACACACACACAGCTCTGCTGAGTCACATTCATTCCACTGACAGTGGTACTTTAGCATCCTGTGCAGCTCAGAATGTTTTTACAGCCTGTGAAGAGGATAGATACAGCGCAAAGCATTGCAGTCCATCAAAGCTTTATCTGAGCTGCTTCCCTTTCATCTTGCCTGTCTGTGTGAATGAGAACAGGAGTGTAACTGTTGTGGACCAGCATTGACTCTTAGCTCAATGGGAGCTATTTTATCACTAAAACGCTCCTCTAAGACTTCCAGTCAATGTTTGCACACTGTGTGAGCAAAAACATAGGAGAGAGTTCATGTGTTTAGGTGTCCTTGTTTTTTTGTTCTACAGCACAAACAAGTGGAAAACTGAAAGTGGAAACTGAATGCAGAACCAAGCTCTGTGGGAGTGGGAGCTTATCCGTCACAGATGGAATTTCATCCTCACTCAGAGAGTTCCTGGCTCTCCCTGAACCCAGTCTCCGTGCTCCACATCCACTGTGTGGCAGAGTGTTTTACATACGTGTCCAACCGCTGCTCATGACCAAGCTAACTGCACCACACTGAGACAAACAGGATGCGTGGCGACACAGAAAACATGCAGCATGGTTGACAAAATCATGCAGACCCAACGAAGCTGAACCAGGTTTGCACTTGTCAATCAAAAGTATGGAAAGAGAAAAGCAAGAGCAACCAAGCAGATTAAGCTCTCTAATTTCAAATGTGCAGCAAACACACATCAGAAGATTAACTAGGCAGTTGACAAATTGTATTAGGCACACTACGGGAAGTAGGAAAAAATAAACTTAAGTGCTCTAACAGACAAAAAAGAGGCTCCATACAACAGAAATATAACCTGTAAAACTGATCTAACAGCATTTTTGTTTCTTACTGTTGCTCTGAGTCTTTACAGCACAGGATATGGCCCTGTGACGGACTGAAGCTTTTAAAGGTTGGACTCATCTATAGGTGGCACAGACTGCAGCTGTCGTGAGAATGTTTGGTGCTTTTACGGAGTGAAATAAGAAGTGAGGGATGTGAAGCCCTTTGCTGAAGGAGCTTTCACGTTGGGCTTGTGGGTTTGGAGTTCACGTCTGTGGATAGGCATCCTCGTTTCATTGGAGTAAAAGCTCATATGAACTCTGGTGGGGTCCGAAAAAGTGAATCTCTATGCCTGGAAATAAGAAACGCAGCATTGATGCGGACAGACTGCAGTGGACTAGAAAATCCATGGTTCAAATCCAAAGGAGCACAATGCAAAGAAATTAGTTTAATATTATATGAACACATCTATGTTTTAATCAACCAATCAATATCCTTATACTTTAATTAATAAAAACTATATGTTCATGTAAAATATTAATTTTGTTGTTATTGCTGTTTTTGTTCTTTTTCATAGGACTACATGATCTAACCAGTATCTTCCTTGTCATTTTTTACATAAAAGTGAGTACCTGTTTTGGGCAATGTTGCCCCCATATGAGCAGTTGCTGGAACTGTGCCAAAACTTCTAGAGCGATGGTCCACTCTCAAGAGTGCAGTGTGAATATTTATCCCATAGCCTGTCCTTGTTTAAAGTGGCCGTTAAAATGCGAGCTACATGATTGATCTAATTTGTTTCAAAAATAATTGTCATTCCTTTTGTAGTTAATATTCTTTAAAACCATGTCATGTAAAAAATTCATGTCATTTAATAATTCACTTCTGTAAACTAAATACTTTTATGAAAATGTAAACACTTTTGCATAAAAACTCTTTCCCCCCCTGTATTTACATTTAAAGTTGTCATTAGAAAACAGCATTTTTAACTGCAATTCCCCAAAAGATCGCTCGATGTAAACTGTTGGTTGTTTATATCCACATTTATTAAACTATTAGAGACAATTTGAGTATCTCAGAAAAGTCTGGATGGATTAAGATTGTAACACTTGTAATCATTAAAGCTTGGTTTTGTGTTTTTTGTGTGTTTTATGTAGTGCCATGAAATGAATTCCATTTGTGAAGTGGCCTTTTATAAGTAAACTGGATTGACGGGATTTGAAAGCAAACATTTGCTGCAATCAGGATTATACACTGGCATGGTTTTCACAGTTTACACCTTGGAGAGGTGTCAGTCCATCCCAGGGTCGTCCCTGATCCACACTCTTCTTACTGAGCTGCAGTCTTAATAAAAGGTATTAAATATTAACAGTGTCAACGTCTATTTAAAAAAAATGTCTTTCAAGTTTAGATGAAGGTAAAAACAAGTTCTAGATGATTGTATAAAATTTAAACCAAGAAGAGAAATAAGTTTAAAACCCCCAAACCCTTGTTTGGGAGCAGGCTAATGCTGACCCCTGCTGGCCTGTTGAAATAAATTCCAATAATGTTTACAGATGGTTTTTATTCTTCCGAGGAGCCCTTTTAAAAAGCAGCTTTAAAAAGGTCTTCTTCAGAAAACTCCTCCATGTCTTTATTTCTAAGGAAAAACGATTTAGGGCATCTTTAGTTTTTGATAGATCCTTCCCATTATTCAAAGTTACTTTAGTTCAACCTGAAGCAGCGTCACTGTGGGAATGCAATTAAATGTCCTATAGTTTGGTAACAAGCTAAAGGACTTATCTTATTATATTTCAAAACTTTGGTCCTGGTATTTTATCCACAAGAAAATAAATCTCATAATTTTTACGTACTGCGATTTAATGTAACAGCACCATACAAATCTAAATAAATGTGTTTTTATAACATTATATAGGAAATTATTCAATTAATTGGCAACAAAACAAATTGTAAGACAGAAAACCGTCAGTGCTTGGCATTACGATAGATTTACCACACAACGGCACTCACAGAAAAGACATTTCACAGGACTGTCAGCACAGCGTGAAGCTCAGTATATCAGTACAGTGCAATGGGCAACACGCATGTGGGTGGAATAAAGCGGAGCTTGTGCCGGGGTTTGCCATGATCACCATCCAGCATATAGAAGAGAAGTTCTCAGTGTCTTCATGCTTTCAAAATGTGCCTCACACAGCTCAAGGCAGGAACTTACAGGATTGTTCATCTGACTGAAAAGCTGCTCAGCTTGCTACATTGAAACAAGGAGGTTGAAGAAAAGGACAAGTAGGAGGTTCGAGAAGTTAGGGCCGGGGAAGATAACAGCAGGATCAGACATGTTTGATTAGTAGAAACACAATACAGGCAACTTGAGAGGATTAAAAATGTAGATAGTCTGAGGGTAGAGGAGACAGAAGAGATAGAAGCAGATGTTTTAAAGGTCTGTCTGCTCTGGACCTTTAAAACATCTGTTTAATGGAGAAAAGTTTTCATAAGCAGATTACTGTTTGTGGTTAGACAATATACAGATGATGTTTCCTTTTTAGCGGAATGACCTTATTGAGCTGTAAAGGTTTTTTTAAAGCATAAAGGGGGTTAATTTTGGTTTGCGTCTGCTGCAAAAAGCTGTTTGCTTTGCTAAATAACACAAAGCTTTTACAGATGCTCATATACAAATATACACTGTTCAAAAAAATAAAGGGAACACCTAAACAACTCAATGTTTCCCCAAGTCAGTCACACTTCTGTGTAATCAAACTGTCCATTTAGAAAGCCACACTGACTGACAATCAGTTTCACATGTTTTTGTGCAAGAGTACGGAGCCCGTGTCCTGACATTAAGATATAAAAATATATCTTGTTCCCACAGATTAATATCTTGTTCCCACAGGTTATTATGTCGTTCGCACGAAATACTATTCCGTTCCCACAAGATACTATTCCGTTCCCTCAAAATACTATTCCGTTCCCTCGAAATGATTAACTCGTGCGAACGCAATAATTATGTCGTTCGAACGCAATAATTAATCCGTTCGAACGCAATAATTATTCACGTCATAAGTCATTCACGCGGATATGCTCTATGTACGCCGGCAAAAGCCGCTTTCAGCTGTAACTTCCGTGTCTCTGTGACCCATATTCGTTCAAAAAAGGAACATGAAAAACAAAATTGATCACTTTATTACCGTCTCAATGAATATAAGAAAAATAAGATTTATGATAACTAGGCTGCTTTGTCAAACGATAGCTCCTGCTAGGCTAGCTCCGCCGCAGAGCTCTCTGTTTGATCATGTATGCCGGCATTTGGGCAACTGGCTGGTCTGTTGTCAGACAGCTGATATTGTAGTTTAGGGTCGAATAGGAATAATAATATTCAGGACTTGTCTTTTATTAACTTTAGCAGTCAGTATCTTTACATTCGAAGGCTATTAGGCTACATGCTAACTGACGAGCCGATCATTTCCTGTTATTAATTTACATCATAGATTTACAGCAGATACCTTCACATTTCTGTCTGTGTGTGTCTCATTACATTGCATTGAAGACACGGAGGATGTTTAGAGAACGGATTTATTTATTTTAAAAAGCACAGAAGCATCCATCGTATTCACGTTCATTCACATGGTGATCTGGTGGTACGCCCTCAGTCATCTTGCTGCAAAAGCCGCTTCCTGCCGCTACTTCCGTGTCTCTGTGAGCATTCAATAGGGGTAAAAATAAAAGCAAGAATGGTCGATCTGTTATTTTCTCGATGACAATCTGAAAAATATCATATTAAGCTGGCTGCTTCGCCGAAAGCACTTACCTTTAGCTTGTAGCATAACAACAATGGCAGTACGTCACGTTTCCCAGAATGCTTTCCTGCCAATCATTGGCCAATCACCGTGTCCCTGTGACCAAGGTCTAACAACAAGACCAATGGTTGGCCGCAAAGCATTCTGGGAAACGTGACGTACTGCCATTGTTGTTATGCTACAAGCTAAAGGTAAGTGCTTTCGGCGAAGCAGCCAGCTTAATATGATATTTTTCAGATTGTCATCGAGACAATAACAGATCGACCATTCTTGCTTTTATTTTTACCCCTATTGAATGCTCACAGAGACACGGAAGTAGCGGCAGGAAGCGGCTTTTGCAGCAAGATGACTGAGGGCGTACCAGATCATCATGTGAATGAACGTGAATACGATGAATGCTTTGTGCTTTTTGAAATAAATAAATCTGTTCTCTAAACATCCTCCGTGTCTTCAATGCAATGTAATGAGACACACACAGACAGAAATGTGAAGGTATCTGCTGTAAATCTATGACGTAAATTAATAACAGGATCAATGATCGGCTAGTCAGTTAGCATGTATCCTTATAGCCTTCGAATGTAAAGCGACTGACTGCTAAAGTTAATAAAAGACAAGTCCTGAATATTATTATTCCTGTTCGACCCTAAACTACAATATCAGCTGTCTGTCAATAGACCAGCCAGTTGCCCAAATGCCGGCATACATCAAAGAGCTCTGCGGCGGCGCTAGTAGTAGCCTAGCAGGAGCTATCTTATGACAAAGCAGCCTAGTTATCATAAATCTATTGATATTTTTCTTATATTCATTGAGACAGTAATAAAGTGATCATTTTTGTTTTTCATGTTCCTTTTTTGAACGAATATGGGTCACAGAGACACGGAAGTTACCGCTGAAAGCGGCTTTTGCCAGCGTACAGACAGAGAGCATATCCGCGTGTATGACTTATGACGTGAATAATTATTGCGTTCGAACGACATAATTATTGCGTTCGCACGAGTTAATCATTTCGAGGGAACGGAATAGTATTTTGAGGGAACGGAATAGTATCTTGTGGGAACGGAATAGTATTTCGTGCGAACGACATAATAACCTGTGGGAACAAGATATTAATCTGTGGGAACAAGATATGTTTTTATATCTTAATGTCAGGACACGGGCTCAGTACAAGAGGGAAAGACAACAGGTGGAAATAATAGACAATTAACAAGACACTTCCAATAAAGGAGTGCTTCTGTAAGTGGTGAACACAAACAACTTCTCCATCCTCAGGTTTTCTGGCTGATGTTTTGGTGACTTTTGAATGCAGACAATGTTGTCACTCCAGCAGTACCATGAGACGGCGTCTACAACCCACACAAGGGACCCAGGCAGTGCAACTCATCCAGGACGGCACATTAAAGTGAGCTGTGGCACGAAAGTTTGTTGTCCGTCTGTGTCGTGTCCAGAGCAGGGATGCGCTACTAGGAGACAGGTACATCAGAAGATGTGGAGGAGTCTGTAGGAGGGCAACAACCCTTTGTTGAACCCAACAGCTTTTTCCCCACTGCAGTCAGCCTGTTGAACAGTACCCCAACTCCCCCGAGCTGACCCCCCCCCCCCCCCCCCAAAAGGACTATCGCTGCTACTTACAGGCCCCACCATCCCAGCCCACCTGTGCTCCCACCTCACTCAACTGTATATAGTGTGTTGTTGTGTTAACTTAATTTTTTTAACTTATTCTTAATTGCACCATACACCAAGACAAATTCCTCGTTTTGTAAAGTGCGCTCTACTGAACCTGGCAATAAAACCTTTTCTGATTCTGATTCTGATTTATCACAAGAGGAGCACTGCCAGACCCCTACAAAGTGACCTCCAGTAGGTCAAATGCGCACGTGTCTGCTCAAACTGATATAAACAGACCCCATGAGGGTGGCGTGAGGGCGCGACGTCCACAGACTGTTGTGCTAATAGCCCAACACTGTGCAAGACTTGCATATCCTAGAGAACATCAAGATTGGCAAGTTCGCCACTGGCACCCTGTGCTCTTCCCAGATGAAAGCAGGTTCACACTGAGCACATGTGAGAGACGTGGCAGAGTCTGGAGACGCCGTGGAGAACGTTCTGCTGCTGCAACATCATCCAACATGACCGGTTTGCCAGTGGGTCAGTATTGGTTTGGGGTGCCATTTCTTTGGGGGGCCCCACAGCTCTCCATGTTTTCCCCATTGGTCGCCTGACAGCCATTAGGTACTAAGATGAGACCCTCAGACCCCTTGTGAGACCGTATGGTGGTGCGATTGGCCCTGAAATTCTCCTGCAAGACAATACAGGGGCTCATGTGGCTGGGGTGTGTCACCAGTTTCTGCAACACAAGGGTATTGATGTTAAGGGTCTGGCCCATCCGTTCCCCAGACCTGAATCCAGTTGAGCACATCTGGGTCAGCATGTCTCGGACCATCCACCAACACCGCAGGTTGCACCACAGACTGTCCAGGAGTTGGCAGATGCTTTGCTCTAGGTGTGGGAGAAGACTATCCACCGCCTCATCAGAAGCATTCCAGGCATTGCAGGAAAGTCAAATGGGCGTGTAGAGACCACGCCCACTACTGAATCTCATTTTGGCTTGTATCAAAGACATTGCCTGTAGCCTGTAGTGAGTTTTCCCACTTTAATTTTGAGTCTGATTCCACATCTGGACCTCCATAGGGTAATAAAGTTATTTTCCATTACTATTTTTGTGCGGTTGTCCTTACATCCAACTCTATAAAGAGTAAAGTATTTAAACAAATATTTCACTTGTTCAGGTATAGGATGCGTTTTTACAGTGTTCCCTTTATTTTTTTTTTAGCAGTCTAGTTTGATACCAGCAATGTTTCAAGACACTAAATCTAAGTTAACTTAATCAGATCAAATAAAAGATTTGTTTACAGGTGCAAACAAATTATGAACTAGTTTTTTCTGAAGTTTTCCAAAAGTACAGTGCCCGTGTCCTGACATGGAAAAAATAAAAAATATTGTCTCAATTAGAAGAAGAAAAATATCATAAGATTTAGGTTGCCCAAGCTTGGTGCTTCGCCATACCTGAGCGATTCTCCGGACATAGCTCCGCCGCAGAGCTCTTTTGCTTGTCATGCTGGCATTCGGGCAGCTGGCTGCGGTATGGGATATTGTTGTTTTGGTTCGAAAAGGAATAATAATATTCAGGACTTGTCTATTACTAACATACTCGTTAGCAGTCACTTAACATCCAAAGGCTAAATGCTACGTATCCCATCATGCATCACACATATCCCATAATGTATCTCGACCAATCACCATGTCCCTGTAACTGTGATGCGTTCAAAGACAATAGGACAAATAATAGGCTACGTAGAATGTAGCCTAGCCTTCGGATGTAAAGTGACTGCTAAAGAGTATTGTTAATAAAAGACAAGTCCTGAATATTATTATTCCTAATATTATTATTGCCAGCCAGCTGCCCAAATTCCTGCATGACAAGCAAAATAACTCTGCAGTGGAGCTAGGAGCTATGTCCAGAGAATCGCTGTGGTATGGCGAAGCAGCAAGCTTGGGCATCCTAAATCTTATGATATTTTTCTTACATTTATTTAGACAATAATAAATTGATCATTCTTGTTTTTCTTATTCCTTTCCTGAACGAATGTGGGTCACAGAGACACGGAAGTTACAGCTGAAAGCGGCTTTTGCGATAGGACGGAGAGCATATCTGTGTTTATGAATGACTAATGACGTGAAGAATTATTTCGTTCGCACAAATTAATTAAATCGAGGGAACGAAATAGTATTTCGTGGGAACAAGATATTAAGTTGTGGGAACAAGATATTAATTAGTGGGAACGAGATTTATTTTATTTTTTCCATGTCAGGACACGGGCTCCATACAAAAGAACCTTTAGAAATGTAAGCCATTTTGTAAAATTAGCCACAATATAGTTCTAGCAATGTGATTTTAAAGGTTCTCTGGTGACTCTGATCATCTGGGTCAAAAACCTGCAATTTACATCTAATCCAGTCAGATCAGCCTCTCTTCTGACACACTGACATCTTCAACCATGTCAGAGAATTGAGAAACTATGTCTATGGTTATTTGTAAAGGACTTTATGTCGTTGTTTATTCCAAACAGAATAGATGCTACATAATAATGAAGTGCTTATTAAACATAAAGTCTCCACGCTAGGCCAAAAAAATGCAAGTTGAATATTCCCAAAGTTGTACATTTTGGCTTGCAGTGATGCAGTCGCACTTACCTTCTGTAGCTGCGTCTCTAGCTTACTACACTCCTCCTTTTTCTGTTCGATGGCGATCTCCAGAGACTTGAGCTTTGAGTCCTTCTTGAGACCAGAAGACGCCAAAGACGATGCGTGTTCTTTGAGATCGATGAGACTGGACTGTAGGCATAGAGCCAGCAAAAACGCCTTAAAGCTGGATAAGTGGAACATTTTCCAGATCTGCCTATTTTGGTAATTTAAATATCCATTGTAATGTTTCAGTGGTTTCACTGTTTACAAAAATGTGATGCATGTGCATTAAAGTATAGTAGAGACAAACATGTGTGTCACCCACTGACCTCCTTCTCAGTTAGTTCTATGTGCAAACTGTTGACTTTTTCTTTCAGATCTTTGTTTTCCTTCTTATAGGACTCCACCTCTTCCAGGCGTTCTCTGTCTTCTCTCTCCCTTTGGTCCTTTAATCGCTCTATGATTCTCTCCTAATCCGTCACACAAAAAACAAAGCAAACAACACTAACCGTATTGATTTTTTTTTACATATTGGGTCTCTGTTTGTCAAGCTCACTAATTTACCACATATTCAATAGCACAATATGAATAAAACCTAAATCAGTTTCCAGAGGACTTTAGATTTTTTTTAAAGAGCAAAACTTTATGTTTTCTATAGATATACAACTACAGGAAGTGTTCATCAGGAACACAAATTTGCATTTTTGACTGCCAAGACAAGGAGGAACCTACATTTACAGCAGTTGTTTGTTATTTTTTTTAAAGTTTGGGACTTTTGTGATCATTTAATTAAAACCGGTTTAAGTTATACTTCTTTCGAGTCATTTGTTTGAATGGATTTTTTAAAATGCATTTTAGTTAATAAACATCACTGAAAAGTTAAAACTGCTGTTTGTTGCTTAAACTAAACCTGTAAAGTTGTAGAATACTTAGATTTTTTTCTATTTTTACTGAATGTAGATAATTTTAGTAATGTTTTTAGTTGCATCATACACCTGCTGGCATTATTTCAAATAAAAATATTAATATTTACTCTTCTTCTTTGACTTTTCCCATCAGGGCTCACCACAGCGAAAGAGTCGCACGGTAGACTTGGCAATGTTTTACACCGGCTGCCCTTCCTGACGCAACCCTCTCAAAGCAACCGGGCTTGGGACCAGCACAGAAGTAGAGAAGGGAACAGGGAGCAGCCCGAAGTCGAACCCTGGTTTCACGGACGGAAGGCACCGCAAACCAGCCGCAAAAATATTAATATTTACTCTAAATGTTAAAAAAGCTACCTTAAAAGTTTTATGTGTAGCACAAATCTAGAGAAAAAAAGACACTTTTTGATCCTCTAAAAAGAAGAAGTGATTTTTTTGTGCTTACTAACATTCTCCTTTATGTTTCTATCCTAACTTCCGTCTCATAAGGTGATGATTTGCACTCTACCTTCTCCGACAGCGCCTCCTCCAGGGTGGCCAAGGCAGTGTCTGTGTTACTGGAGTCCGTCTGCAGAGACTTGATGCGGTCCTTCAGGTTCCCCAGCTGCTTCTCTTTATCCCTCAGCTGCTCCTGCAGGTTTTCAATCTGCCTCAGGAAGTTAGAAGGTGGATTGTGAAATCCCGGGAAGAAGCAAAAATACTTTAGTAAAATGTCTATGAAGACTCTCTTTCATCCAGGTAGAATCCATCATAGTAGTAGGTTTACAGGTTGCCATTTGGACTTGCTTTTTAAAAGTTGAAGATGTTTCACCTCTTATCCAAAAGGCTTTGTCTATTCTGAAATAGCTGGTTTTAGAGCTGGTTAATATGTGCTCATGGGGGAGGAGTCAGACCTGAAACTGAATAGTATTGTCTACTAATTTGTAGAATAGAAAAACAACTGCTATAAAAATCAGCTGGAAAATCAACTGTCTGAGATCTGTTCAAGACTTATAAACAGCTTTAAATTAATGAAAGTCAAAAAATGTAGATATTTAGACGGAATTTTTTTAATGCAATTTTAATGGAAGCAAAGTTATGTGAAGGCTTCAATAATTACTAGTATTAAATATGAAAATAAAATCCTTTGTAAAGATTTTTCTAATAAATGTTAGAGGCAGATTGTGTCTAATTTTGAGAGGCTCTATGCAAGCAAAGGTTAGTAGAATTTAGAAACAGAAAACCAAACGTCATTTCAAAGGTAAAATTATTTTTTGTTGATTTGCTTTCCAATGAACCCCAGATGTTCAGCACAGCAGACCACTTTAAGGACTGGTAGCATGCTCTCTGCATGTGTTTGGCTTCTTTCTCTCTTGTCCTCCTGTTTTAATTAAGAAAGTGTCTACTCGCACGTAATTTTTTGAAATACTACGTGCAGCAAGCATTGAACTTTTTTCTTGGCCGCACAGAGGATGTCTTAAGGTTATGGTTACAGTTAGCATTAAACTACTAAATGGCTCCTGAGCGCGGCTGTTTCTGCAGCTCACCGCCCCTCCAGGGGATGGATTAAATGTGGAGAACATATTTCACACACCTTACGTGACAGATGATGGGACTTTAAGTTTAACTTGAAATACGTGCAGCAAACAACAAAATACAGCCTTGGACACACTTAAAATACGTGCAGGCAACGCAGCAATGTGCATGAATTCCCAGCACTTTTTGACCTTTTTGAGCTGGTCGCTCGGAAATACATGCGAATAACATCATCCTTTAATGAAACATTCAATTATATAGAAGGTTTAGATTAGTCGAAGGTGTTGATGTGCACAAATATAAACATATTTCTGTGTTTACTCCTATCTAACTTGATTTCTGCATCAAATGACACATCAACACTCAAACAGGAACAACAGTGAGTCAAGAGATGAGTTTTGCATTTAAAAAAAAATATATATATATAAAGGGAGAGAGAGATTTCATGGAGTATAGCACAAATTCAAATTAACAAAAACAAGAAAGAATGAAAAAAAGGAGAGTTTGACGTAGATTACAATTAGAGGCAAAAGAATAAGAAGACCTGTAAACGGGTCAAAGTGTAAGAATGGTTCTGTGGGTATTTCCAGCTCAGACACATAAACACTCAGCGATGAACATAACAGAAGTGTCCCAGTGTTTGTCTCTCTGTACGCTTTCCTTTAACTTGCTGGAGACACTTTCTCTCCTGATGGAGAGAAAGGTTCTGGGCTTTTGTCACCACCCATTTAAAACTTTACACTTTGGAGTGAAATTGCACAACATCTGGCGTTCTTAACATGTTCTTGTGTCATTTTTCTGATGATGGAAGACACAAATTAAGACATTGTGCTTAAAATTCAGATGCATCTCTGAGTATTTCTTTATTCAAATCACTGTGAGTCAGGAGTTAAAAAAAACAATGTTATTGAAAAAGATTGTAGTTGTGATGGAGAAACTACAATAGCAAGCCAACATACTCCATTCTGATGCATCTACTTGCAGGGAACTATCTACTTGCAGGGAACTTGTCAAATTTTAGAAATGTTCGGTTGGGGGTGTGAGGGGCTGTAAGCTAGCGGGAGAGCGTGTAAACAGATGGATGATGGGAAGTAGGCTTAGTCCATGCCAACAGTCCTCCCCACAACCACAAGCAAGTTTCTAATAACTCCTGCTGTTCTGCAGAAACTGCCTTAGAAAACAACACAGGTTTTTTTTTTTTTTGGCCAAAACCTGCATAATCATATTTAAAAGAAAACTGGGAATAAAATTTACAAATAGATCCAAAGATGTTGGTTTCCTCGCTCTCACCTTTTTCTGCAATACATTAATCTTTCTCTCCTTGACTTCAAGCATGTCCTTCATGTCCCGGATTTCTCCAGCAAGGGTTCCCTTCTCCTCCGTCAGGTCCTGCAGCTGCTTGGTTTTCTTGTTCAAGAAGGATTCCTTCTCCTCTAGACGGAGACGCAGAGCATCCACCTGAAGCCAAACCAACCACAAGAAATGACAGGAAACGCCTGCTTTAACAGCACTTATTTAAAGAGCCACCTGCTTTTAATTGACAACTAAAAGAAGCCAAAGAGCATGCCTGAGTGATTGTTGTCTCTGCAACATGCAACATTTTGTAAGATGCAACCTGTCCAATTAACAGCTCAATTAAAAAAGATTTAAATAAAGTTTTTCCAAAGTGGGACAGGCTCAGCAAACACAGCAGTTACCTCTGTCTGTAGGATGGCAGCACGTTGCTCCTTGGCAGTGAGAGATTCTTTAAGCACCTCAATATGCTGTTTGCAGTCTGAGTTCTGATTGTTGAGGGTCTCTAGCTTTGTCTGAAGAGCCAGCAGCTCTGATTCCTTCTTTGACAACTCCTGCTTCAGCTGGTCGATCTGCACGTCCAAAAAAAGGCAAATGTCTTTAAGCATCATGACTGCCCTTGTGCCAGAAACCTGCCCAAACCGTGAGCTGCTAAAGTTGCACTATTGTCGTTGATGGGCTTTTTTTTCCCCATTAAAAATGCATTTGGGACTGACTCCTGCATTGATCATGTTTTATACATCCTCTTTATTCATGATTAATGAAAGAGGTCTAAAAATAGATGACAAAACTGCTCTAGCTGCCTAGCTGATGATTGTAACAATGATTGTAAAGCAAAAATTAAAAAAGAACAAATGCAGAGACATCTGAGATATGAATACATACAAAACTGTATTTATATAACAGTAAACCAGGTAAGTTTAGTTGAGAATCCAATAAGCTGTTGAGGCTGCTGCTTGTATGCTAATTATGACAGAAAAGTTTGTACACACTTCACATCATATGGATTTTTTCCTGGGGCAGTACTTTACTGCATCAATTGGCACAGGCTTCTACCTTGGTCTTCATAAACTTGGAGTGGTTCTTGTAGACCTCCATCTGTTTGATCTCCTCCTCTCTGTCCTCTGTGTTCAGTAAGCTGTTAGCCTTCAGCATTTGGATCTCATCCTCCAGATCTCGAATATTGCGCTCCAGAGAGGCAATTTTGGTGTCCTGGAGACAAAAATGCAAAGGAGACGCACCTCAAAATCCAGCCTCGCCTGTCCATGAAAAGCATGTTGCAGCTAAACTACAGAGAGGAGCCCGAGGAGGGTGAGAGCCGAAGAGCTTTAAAAAACACTCAGACAGAGAGAGAGAGTCGCAGAAAATGGGGGAGCAGCAGACACGGAAAGTAAACGGAGGAAGCTTTTTGGTCAGGTAGAGAACAACTGCACAGTCGGCGAAACAAAGCTTTCTACCAGCTCCCTGCAGGGGCTCAAAGGATTAATCACCATTGGGAAATATTGAGCACACATCCAGCACAGACAGATTCTCCAGGACTTTGGAAAATTGTTAAACAAGGAAAAGAAAAAGTAAGCAGCTGCAGCTTTTGCAGTGGCTGCTTGCAGATAAATTCAGAACCCTCTCTCTGGACTGTGATGGCGAGTGCTGCTGTAGCTTCACGGCTTTTTAAATAAATAATACAACATCTTCAAGATTAGCCATGGCTCATCTCCCTGTCCAGCAAAGCATGCACGGAGAGCATGTATCTTGCTCTCCTTTTAGGACTCTTTCGATTTTCTTTTAGTGTCTCTGAACTTGTGAACTTATGGTCGTTGGCGGGCTTGGTCACAGCGTGCAACAGAGGACCATTTTGAATGTTTTAGCAATAAAGAACGGCAGATCTGAGAGGTCTGTGTCGATGCGAGAGCCCCGCACACGTACATGCACTTTGAGATTCTCCTGCACCTCACCTAAGACTCTGTGTTACGAGAAGAAAAATTCCATGTGAGCTGACATTTCTGCAAACGACATGAGACGGCGTACCTTGAGAGGTGGTTTTATTCCATCCACATGTGTCAGTGGTGCATCAACCTAGTCAGTAAATCCTGCTCTTTATCATTCCTTGGATCTGTATGTCTCTCTGTCTCTCTACCTTCCTGCATACTGTCATAAACAACCACACCTGTTTCCATGGCAGCAGCAGGCAGGCTATATGCTGTGCACTGTCTCTGGTGAGTGAAGAGGAGAGGGCGGGAGGGCTGTAGACCAGGAGAGGGAGGGAGGATTATTCCTGCTTCCATCAGCATCAGCAGAGCGATGGGAAAAGGAGAGATGGAGGGTCTTCCTCTATAGCACAGGAGGGGGCAGGACTTTCCTCCCCATGTATGAAAATCAACAAGATCCGCGAGCCCTGGTGCCACGTGACGGCGCCTGAAGAGGCAGGGGCTTGCACAGCTCCCATCCAGCCGAAGAGGGGCTGTGTCAGCTCAGCGATGATGTCATGATATATTTTGAGGAAGTGATGTCAGGCCTCTGCAGTGAGGCTGGGGGTGTGTACGGCAGCTCTGTGGTTCGATGCAGCTGACATTTCCACTGCTACAGTGGACTGCTACAAAGATGCACACAGGAGGGACCGTTTCCATCCTTTGCAAAAGAAACTAAGCACATTTGGGAATCTGAGTTTGTTTTTTATTAGCTAAAGATTTTAAAGGAAATTTCTGCAAACTTGGGTGGGGGGACTTCACATGCGAAAAAAGGGTCTTTCGTGATGTCGTGCACATCCTCGTCTCTGTGCTTGATAGGCAAAAGAAAACAGTTGAAGACTCTTTAAAAGCTGAATTTAGTATAATAAATACATTTAAAAAAGCTTGAAAAGCGCTGAATAATGCTTATCTGTGCAAAGTGTGAGAACCAATCTCCTGCTACTACTTGTCATATCATCTTAGCTTCTCAGTTCGCCACACCCTTTCCAAAACGTCCCCATGGAGGAAATGCTGAATGGCTGTATTGAACTGCCTTTTGTTCATGTTTACACGCCAGGCTTGTGATCTGATACGAGGCAACCTACAAATGTGCTGACAACTGACTCAGCAGCCTGGGACCCAAAAACAGCAGATGCAGAAAACACGTCTTTCAAAGCCCAGCTGGTTAACAAACCACACTGCTCATGGGCATCAACCGCCCCAATTTATGGACACACAACGTCTGCTTCTTGGTGATTGACAGGATGGGACACTACTATTTACTTTGTTCTATCTGTTCACAAAACAAGTTCTTACTTTCATTTCTATAATGGTCTGCAGGGCCTTGGTTTTACTAGGGTCTTGATGGAGCTGATTTCTTCTGTGAAGTTCCTTTAAGAAAAGACAAAATAATATTCTAAGCTCTAGAGAAGATAGAAATCTCACAAAAAAATGTGTTTTTTTAGCATGCAAGGTTTGTCATGCAACAAACATGCCTGCAATTTTCAGTTCACATTACATAATAAATAGAATACAGCAGAAAAGAGAAGTTTTTTCTATGCTCAGCTCTGCCATCTAGTGACAACAACACAAAACACCATCCATCCATTTTCTAAATCCTGTTTGGGGTTCGTGGAGGTCATGTGGTCGTTCCTAACTGAGTACCCACATGTTCATGTCAAAACTGCTGGTATGTCAGAACCACCACTTCATGGGCAGGTTTTGACGGGGGAGGAAGCCAGACAACAGAGTAAACCCTCTGACCTACTGGGAAATGTAAACTACTCTACAAACTCAGCATGGAAACCTCTCAGCTGGAAGGCAACAGTGAAAACAGCCAGGAAGCCATGCAGTCACAAGAATGTAACAAATGTACCTCTCTTAAATGGATGTTTTCCTTCTCTTTTTGATCCAAAATAACTTCCAGGTGTCCAAGCTGGGCTTCTGCTTCGGCGATACGTCTGGCTCGCTCCTGCTCCTCCTCCTCCGATGCCCTGCCTGGCCCAGGAGGGAGACCTTTGCTCTGCAGCATCTCCAGCAGCTGCTTGATTGACTCGTCTCTGGCCCCCAGCGTCTGCTTCTGCGTTTCAATCCTGAGCTCCATCTCTTCCAGGGTCTTCCTCAGCAGGAACAGCTCCTTGGCTTGCCTGTCGTGTTCAGCCTGCAGCCGGCGGAAGTTCTCCTCTGTCAGCTCGATGGTGGTAAAATGCTCGGAGCCGGAGCGGTTTCCGCTCTCCTGCTGCAGCAGGTGGTTGAGGTCTCGCTGTGTCCGCAGCTCGTCCTGCAGAGCCTGGATGGTCATCTGAAGATGCTGATGAACACATGCACAAACACATGCATGTGTACACGCACAAACGGTCGCAGTGCCATCGTTGAGAAACAAGAATGCAGGAAAAAACAAACTTCTTAAAGACCCATTCCGATGAAAATTGGGGTTTTAGTGGTTTTAACACGTGGAATTTTCTGATGATGGACGACATACCTATATCAAGGAATTTTCACTTAAAACTGCATTTCTGAGTATTTATTAATGTAAATCGTTGTGAATCAGAAGCAGAAAAATGCCATTTGACAGAGATTGTATTTGTGACGTAAAAAACATGCTGGGCGGACCACAAACTCCACCTCGATTTGATTTATCCATTTACAGACAAATAGATTCATGAATGTCTTCATTTTCCTTGTCTGAGTTGGCATCTGGCTCAATACGACTCCAACAGTGCTCACTGTTTCTGTTGCACTGGTAATGGTAGGATGGGGATGTGAGGGGCTGTAAGCTAACGGCAGAGCTCTCAGTGATGGGGAGGGGAAGGGGGGCGGGGTTGCTCTGTGCCAACAACTTAGGGGTGAATTTGTAATGAATACTGCTGCTCTGCAGAAACTATGCCTTGGAAAACAACACAGTTTTGTTTTTTGGGGGGGCTGTCCAGTGGTAACGCTTTTAAAATAGATCAAAAGATGATCAGACTGGATCTTTAAGTGAAATTCACTGATAATTTGACAACAGCAGATGAAAACTGTAGTACTTACCTTTTGCCAGCCTTTAAAAAAATCAACCATCTAAAGTTTTTTTTTTTTTTAAAAGCAACAAAACATTTGTTTAAAACCTGGAGATGATCCAAAACAGCTCTTCAGGATCTAAAACAGGAAGTTTATCACTTTAAGTGAAACGCTGCTGAATTTCAGCCACAAACAGACAGAGTACTGTGGTACTCTGAGAAGGATCCACTGCCATCAGCAAAGTACCTGAAGCTGTTTTGGAGATGCCCTTTTTACCAACATGGTAAACCGAGAATTTCCGTTTAGTTTGTCATCAATGTAGGTTTGACTCTCTGTAAACATGTTGGCTCTTTTTTAGCAGAATCCTTTTTGGGCCACTGTCTATCAAGGCTTTTGTTCTGTCTTTCCCCTTAACAAAGAAAAGAGGAACAAAGGATGACCCAAAGACAGAAAATGGCCCAATTCAGGTTTAAATGGCTTCGCGGTTCAATTGAAAAAGAAAATTTCAACCCAGGAACTGTGAAGAGGAAGCGTGTTAGAAAGCAACTGGGATTAAGTCCTTGTTTTCCAAGTTGCAGGAGAGTCTCCATTTCCTTCAAATGTGCCCTAAAAGCTTAGTTTGAGTCCAAACTCCTTTAGAATAATTTTATTAAAACAGGAAATTCAAAAAGGTTTGCTAACTAATATTTTTCAAACAAATGTAATCAATATTTTGTATGGTAAAAAGTAAGTTTAGCCATGGATAAGCATCTCAAATTCCTAAGCTTCTGATTTTAAAGTGATCTTCATATGGCAACAATGGAGAAGATAAAAACAAAAAATGAAAAATGTCTAAGTATGTTAAAGATAGCCTGTGTCCAAACAAAAAAAAGGTTTTTTTTCTCAACAATCATAACCAATTTTTGAGTCCAGAATGTAGAAAACATTGCAATCCTGGGCAATCTCCCATACTATCATTAGAACTGCACACTTAAAAAAGGTTAAATGAATTCACAGAAATAAAATGTGAATTCATTTAACCAAAAACGGCGTCAGGGAGTCAGAAAACACCAGCAAGAAAAGTTTGGCATATCTGTGTTTCTGATTCGGGACGCTCGAATCCAACTCAAGTCAAAGGAATGCTTCTTACATCCACAGCTCTGATAGACATGGACTCAAATGAACAACTTCTACTCCACAAGGAAAACGTTCAGGGAAAGAGGAGTCAGACAGAATCAAGAAAAAAAAGCCTTTACTTCTTCTGAGGGTCTAAAGGGTTCAAAGGTTTCATGGTGCAAAGGGATTGCCAGGTGTAAAAACACGCCACACTAAAGGTGACTCTATGTTGTGCACGCAACACATGGTGCAAACATAGGGACAAACCTTGGTTCTCCTGGCATCCAGCAGCTGCAGAGCATGGACAGAATCAACAGAAAAACAGATGTATGCTGAAACACAGTGTCCGAGTTTGATGCAAACCAAAATGGGTGATCAGCAAATTTTAAACGGCAAATGCATTGGACCATACTTTTTCACAGCAGACTTTCTTTTTTTTTTTTTTTTTGCTAATCATGCTAACACATGTATTTAACACATTATTTCATTTCGGCTTCTTTTATATTTCATTCACCAAACAAGCAGCTCAACTTCCTGGGTCTTTGTGTTTCTAACGGGGCTCAGGTCTGCCATGGAAAACACCCTTTACAAGGGAAAACTAAATATACGTTTACCAGGAAGACCTTTCTGGAAAGAGATGAAAAAAAATGACAAACTGAAAATCAATTCATTTACAGCAACACGAAATACTGACAGTAAAAATCCGAGATTCATTTGGAACTGAAGTTGTGTATGCAAACCTTTAAAAATTGGCAATAAAATGAAAATAATTTACTTATTTCAGTTTTTTAATTGGAAAATGTAGTCAAGGAAAAGCTGAAAATCAACAGTCATTTACGTAGAAAAGCAAATTAATGAGCCATCTAAATCTTAGTACTTTAACAAATGTTTTTGGCTCTTGTAAGAGATTTCTTACTTGTTACTAGAAGATTTAACACAATACCATACATATAATGTATTAAAAATAATAATAATAATAATAATTAATTAAAAGGACAGTTGTTGGAAAAATACTCATCATCATTTAACAAGATTGTAATTTACTGTCTTCCAACCACAGGGGGGCAGTATTTCTGTTGAGAATTTCCTGCTGAATGCTGTCAAACCCACAGTTCAGATCCAGCATCCCTTTCTGATCCTACTCATTTACACATCATCAGAAACTACACAACACTATGTTCATACGAAATAGAACACTGATTCTGTCAAAGAAGACCAAAGCTCAACACAGCTTTATAAAAGCTACACGATATTTTTTCATATCAGTAAAATCCAACTAGAAATGTAGCACAAAAAATACAAAACTTTTTACTTCTTAATGTTGATCAGTAATAGTTTTTAATTCAACTGTGACAGTAGTATGAAAATTATTTGATGTTGTTTCAGCCTTTTAACCTGAATTTCTTTTAGTTTTTAACGCAAATGTTCTCCTCCTCTACCAATTCAGCTCTGATCAATAACCGTCTTGATATCAAACTGGAGGAGACTGTCCAATTCTACCATTTGCATAATTGCCCCGTGGTTTCAAATGCCCCTCCATGTCTTGCAGTCTCCTGCAGCAAAGCCTCACTTCCCGTGACTCGCTCATGACTCAGCGGATGTGTTCACTCATTTTTATGGCTTTATGTTTCTGTTGCTGCCTCGGCTTAAAAAAAAAATCATTTATCCCATTTTTCTAGAATGAAGGGGAGACATTCAGCTACAACGATGTCTTCTATGAATTGGAGCATTCGTGGGTTTCCAGCTGTCAAAAAAAAAAAAAACTTTTTGTGAAAAAACAAGAAAATCCCACTGAGAGATATATGAGGCAAGGAGTTCAAACCAGTCAACATTTTAAATAAACAGAATTTTGAGCTGATCTGCCAACAACTTTTCTATACTTGATTTAATGACCAACAATTTTGAAAACAGAAGAAAACAACACAAAATCCAAAAAGTTCCACTTAGGATTAAGAAGTATGAATCAAAACCATCAGGAGTTACCCATGCAGCAGATGTACCATTAGTTAGAGCCTTGCAATGAGTTTTAAGTGCTCAATAGTTGGTCTTAACGCTTTAACTGCCTATTCAACAACATTTTAGAGGACATCTCCACCCGTGCAGCTTCAGAACCTGCTGAAACACCATCAGGGTCATGGAGCCTATCCTCAGCTACTGTAGGGTGAAGGCGGGTTACACACTAAACAGGTCACCAGTCAGTTGCAGGGCTACACACTCACAGTCACACATAGGGGCAATTTAGAGTCACCAATGAACCTATGAAGCATATTTCTGGCCTGAGGGCCTTAGTGCCTGAAGAAAACTCACATATGCACGGGGAGAACATGCAAACTCACATGGAAGGGTCCCAGCTGGGATTTAAAATGGGGCCTTCTTGCTGTGATGTGGGTGCGCTAATATTTTTGTAAAAACATGGCGTGTTTTATTTACTCAACCCAAAAATAAATAAAATAAAAAATAAATAAAATCCTATTTTTTTCATTGGTGGGGTGGTTAAAAGGTTAAAGCACACATGTCAAACTCAAGGCCCGGGGGCCAAATGTGGCCCCCCATGTCATTTTATGTGGCCCCCGAAAGCATAAAAGTTTTTGATTTCTTAAAATAAAAAAATAAAAATTGGTGTGTATTTATTCATATCTAGGGGGAATCTGACTTGAAATATCAGATTGGGCAACTATACATTAGGACTTAAACACTGTCCATATAATCTAACCTGACAGAATCTAATTGAAAAGGATTTATGCTAGAGTTACAAGCAAACATGTTTTCTATGCAACTGTAATTGTCCCTTTCAAAAGTTACTACAAATACATAAATTAGTTGTTTAACATTTAGGAGTAGTTAAGTTTATTTTTCACATTTAGTTACATGTATAAGTTATATCTGGCCCTTTGAGGACAGCCGCTATGCAGATGTGGCCCTCGGTGAAAATGAGTTTGACACTCCTGGGTTAAAGGCTTACTTCCTCCCTCAGTGGCTAAACCCTCAAATTTTAGAGCATGCTAATGTTTTATTAAAGACCAACTCCAATGAAAATACTGCTTTTGCTGTGTTTTTTACCATCTTCTTGTAGCGTTTTCTCTGATGCTGGAGGACATACAGTATATAAAGAACATTTGGAAGGATACTCCGTTTATGAGTATTTCTTCATTCACATTGATGTGAATCAGGGGCAGACAAAAAATGCAGTTTGAAAAAGTCTGTAGCAGTGACATACACCATATTACCAGAAGTATCCAAGGCCGCCTTTACACTGCATTGTTCAAGTGACCCAATTCCGATTTTTTTCCTCTCATGTGGCACAGATCGGATATGACCGGTGAATGTGTAAGCAGGACAAAAGCGCATGGATTCTGTTTTTCTAAGATCGGATACAGGCCTCTCTCATATGTGGAAATAAATCGGAAATAAATCGGATACGTGCATTTGCGTGTGCCATGTAAGCAGACAAATCGGATATTCCCCAGTAAATGCGAGTTGTACGTCAGTGATGTCAATTCAGGACACCACCAACTGAGATCACATGACTTATTAAGGTGCTTTTTGTGCGCTGATTTTGCTGTCAGCGTGTTACCTTTCAGCATCAGGCTTCAGACCGTAGTTGGAAACCGCTGTTATGTCCGGTCCGGTCCGGTCCCGGTCGGGACTCAAACGGTAACTAATCAAGCGGGACACCGTTGCTATGGAACAAGCTAGAAGCTGTTTATTTTTGGGGGGGGGTGTATGATGGGGACAGTGTGTGTGTGTGCGCGCGCGCGCGTGCTTGCGTGTGTGTGCGTGTAACTTAAGGAGAGGAGAGCGGGTGTGAGCGCGGAGCGGGGGACTGTCGGAGAACCGTAAATTAAAAATAAGGTGTCTCGCCCAAAAGTTTTGGAGTCTTTCTTAGCCCACTGGAGGCTGAGGGTTCAGAACGGAAAAGAGAACCCCGAGGAATTCTCCCGTGTGTCATTGCTCAGGAAAGGTTCAACACTTGGATCAAACTGTTAGTACAGCACAACGTCTGCAAACACTTCCTCATTCAAAACTCAGAGAGAGCACATAAGACGGCCGACCAGCCCTCCTTCTTTTCCTCCCCCGTGCATCCCGTCTGGAGCGCCCAAGGCAACGCCTCCTTCCGTCGCCGCCTTGCCTCCATGACAACCGCAGTCACAAAAGTCCAAAGGATGTCCGTGGAAGGCGGAAATGCTGCTACGTAGTCCTCAGAACGTCTACGTTTGACAGTTTCAGCATTGTGTAGTGTAAATGCAAAAATCAGATACGGGTCACTTTTAAAAGATGATGTAAGCGGGTCGTCAAAAAAATCGGATATAGTCAGAAAATCGGATATGGGCATCAAGACCTGCAGTGTAAAGCCGGCCCAAATGATCAGAATCAGGTGTCCTAATCACTTGGTCTGGTCACAGGTGTATCAAATCAGGCACTCAGGCCTGCAGACTGTTTTTACAAACATTCGTGGAAGAATGTTCCGCTCTCAGCAGCTCAGTGAATTCCAGCGTGGAACTGTCATAGGACGGCACCTGTGCAACAAATCCAGTGGTGAAATGTCCTCAGTCAACTGTCAGCTCTATCAGAACTAAATGGATGAGTTTGGGAACAACAGCAACTCAGCCGCCAAGTGGTAGACCATGTAGCCTGATGGAGAGGGGGTTCAGCAGATGCAGAAGCACAAAGAGGTCACCGACTTTCTGCACAGTCAGTTGCTACAGAGCTCCAAACGTCGTGTGACCTTCAGATTAGCCCAAGTCCAGCACGCAGAGAGCTTCATGGAATGAGTCTCCATGGCCAAGCAGCTGCATCCAAGCCACACATCACCAAGTGCAATGCAAAGCGTTGGATGCAGCGGTGTTAAGCACAACGGCGCTGGACTCTAGAGCAGTGGAGACAACTTCTATGGAGAGATGAATCACACTTTACCATCTGGCAATCTGAAGGACAAGTCTGGGTTTGGAGGTTGCCAGGAGAACGGTGCATTTCGGACCAAGTGTGAAATTTGGAGGAGGAGTTATGGTGTGGGGTTGTTTTTTCAGGACTTGACCCTTAATGCTTCAGGATACCAAAACATTATGGACAATTCCATGCTCCCAACCTTGTGGGAACAGTTTGGAGCAGGCCTTCCTCCTCCAATATGACTGTGCACCAGTGACCAATGCAAGGTCCACAAAGACATGGATGACAGAGTCTGGGGATGAGGATGAACTTGACAGAGCTCTGACCTGAACCCCATAGAACACCTTTGGAATGAATTAGAGCAGAGACTGAGAACCAGGCTTCCTCCACCAACATCAGTGTATGACCTCACCAATGATGTTTTGGAAGAATGGTCTAAAATTCCTAGAAACACTCCTCAACCTTATGTACAGCCTTCCCAGAAGAGCTGAAGCTGTAACAGCTGTAAAAGGTGAACCCACATCATATTGAACTCTACGAGTTAAAGGAATGGGATTAAACGTCAGTTTATAAGGGAGTCAAGGCAGGTGAGCCAACACTTTTGATACTACAGTGTAGGTCTTACAGTGGGCGGCCCACAAGCTTCCTGCTTCTCTACATTGGGATGCATCCACTTGCAGACAAATAGACACATTAACATCTTCATTTTCCTCATCTGACCTGGTACCTGGCTTAAAATTGTACAGCCAAATTGATCAGATATTGCTAGCTATTTTTATTGCACCATCGAGGCAGAGAGAGTGTGAACAAAGAGAGGATGCGAAATGAGGGCAGGCGAACTCCATCCACAGCACAGAGTTAAATATCTAATGAACCCCTGCTGCTCTGCAGAAGCTATTTCTTTGAGAACGACACAGGTTTTTTTTTTTTTTTTTTTTAACTTGTCCTGTCCAACAGCTAGGCAAACAGATGAGAGCTGAGGGCCTCTTGTGTTGGACATATTTTATTTTAACAAGAGGGGTTATTCATCTTCAGACAAACCAAAGGTATGTCTGAATAAACCCCTTTTGTAATTGAGGCCAAACTTTATTAATTTCAATCATGTTTGAAAATCTTTGGTGTTGGACCGGACGGAAAAGGAAAGAGGGGAAGAAGAGAGAGGGATGTTAGAGAGGGGGGGGGATAGGAGGGTGATAATAGGAGGGGAAGGGGGGTAAGACCATGAAGCAGCATAGAGCAGACAGGTTTACTGGTTGTTTATCGTTACGGTACGGTTCAAATGTAGTACAAAAAGGGCGGGGCCTGTTCACACACACTCAAATATTATCAACACACCTGCTAGCCGCAAAAATGTCCACATGTCAACATGCACACAAAACAGATAGTGTTCACGAACGCATACCTATGCCTTTAAACCAACTAGTGTGAAATCTTTCATTCATTCAATCATGCAAACTATTAGTGCAAAGGTGAGCTAACACCTGTGCTCAGGTGAGTGTTTATGTTCTTCTAAAATGGATGGTGGAATGTGAAAAGAAGGAGGAGGAGCGCCCAGCCACCCCCACACCCATACCCCCGCCGCAGCAGCAGCGGCAGCCGGAATTCCCCCAACGCCACACGGGAACAGGCAGGGAACAACCGCCCCCCGGGCGACCAAGACCGCCACCCAGGCCAGGGCCAGCAGGACCGCCGCGAGGCCCCCAGAGCCAGAGAGCAGGGAGGCGCAGAGGGAAAGAGAGCGCCGCCCCAGCCCAGCCAGGAAAGCAGCCCCCCGCCGCGCCGGAAGAGCCCAACGCAGGGCCCCACCGGAGAGGGACGCCCACAGCCCCAGACGAGCACCCCACCACCACCCAGGAGTTCCGGGAATCCCCCCGCCCCGACCCCAGGTACGAGCCAGGACCCCCCAAGGGAGACCCGCTCCGCACTCCAGGCAGCCACCCACCCGGCCCACGGTTGGTCCAGGTAGGAGCAAGGCAGGGGCCCGCCGCCCCCGCCCAGGAGGGGGGAACCCCGGGGAAAAAAGGGCGGCCCACAAGGGATGTTATAAATATGGCCCGACCAGGCTCGGCCATGTTGGAAGTTTGGCGGGGCCCAGCGCCCAGGGGCAAGGACCAGGACCCACCCCCCAGGGACACGAACACCCCCGGCTCAGGTGTAATATGAACCCCCCCACCGTGCGGAGAGAGCACCGCCGGGCCCAGGGAGCTGGCACCCAAGGGACACGGCCGCCATCGCCAAGGGGCCCGCACCCCCCACCAGGGAAGGGGTAGGGGACAGATGGACCCAGGTCCCACCTTCCTTGTAAAATGTGTGTGCGTGTATGGGTGTTTGTGTGCATGTGTGTGTGTTTATGTTTGAATGTATATATTGAAGGGGGAGGGGTGTGTGTACTAAGGGGGGTGCAGTTAAAATTGGCGAGTAGGGCACTAAGGGGACATCTCCTGATTACTCACAGTGATGTCCCCTCACCCTCCACACCAAGGGGCCCTAAATGTCTAAGGTGCGGTTAAAATTGGCGGGTAGGGTGCCAGGAGGACATCTGCTGCTTGCTTGCAGTGATGTCCAAGCACCCCCCCTACCAAGGACCCTACATGTCTAAGGTGCAAATAAAACCGAAAGAGGGGGGGCCCACTCCATACGGCAACCATAGGAGGGGGGCCACTCCCAAGTAGCCCCCCCCCAAGGCGCATCGCAGGCTAGACCCCCCACCCCCTCACCCTAATATGCTGCCAGAGAGCCTGGACAGGAGTGCAGAACCACAGTGCGTGCATGTAGCTGTCGGGTAGATTATTATCACAGTGCTCGCAAGTGTCTGAGTTACTGAGACCCATCTTGAACATCCTCTGTCCAGTGTAGTAAATTCTGTGAAGAGTTTTGAGATGGATTAGCTGCAGATTTGGACTTTTTGTCAGTTTAAAGGTGTTTAGACAAAGTTCTGACCAGAAGCTTTCATCTGTGCTGATGCTCAAATCTGCATCCCATTTTTTTGTTGGAAGGGCAATATTGTTATCTAAATTACATAAAAGTTTGTATATTTTGGAGAGAGTTCTATTCATTGAAATATTAATCAGAGTGGTAACTACATCTGGTAGCTTTAAATCGTCGTCTTTAATTTTATACTTTTTAGTAATACTTGATTTAAGTTGCTGATATTCCAAGAAGTTATTTATTCCATGTTTGTCTTGAAGTTCCTGGGGAGTTATGAATCTTCTATCAATAATTACATGCTCTAGTTGTTTTATGCCCCCTGCTTGCCAAGCTGGGAAGTGAATCATTTTTTTGTTAATAAGGATGTCCGGGTTGTTCCAGATGGGTGTCATTTTGCACGGTTGAATTGATGATTTTGATATTTTGAGAAATTCCCACCAGGCTGTTAAGGTGGCATTTATATTAATGCTTTTGAAACAATCCTGTTTTTTAACTGTTTGGCTAATAAATGGTAGCTGTGACAGGTTGATCTTTCCACATAACACCTGTTCCAAGTCTAACCATGAGTTGGTTTCTGGATTATTTTTTAACCATTTTAAGATATATTGTAATCTATTTGCAAGAAAGTATTTGTGGAAATTAGGTAGTTCTAATCCTCCACAGCTTTTTGCAGATTTTAAAGTTTTTAAACTAATTCTTGCAGGTTTGTTGTTCCATAGAAAGCTTGATATGGATGAGTCTAATGTTTTGAACCATTTTAATGGCGGTTGTGTGGAAATCATTGAGAAGAGATAATTAACTTTGGGTAAGATTTTCATTTTAACCGTGGCTACCTTGCCCATAAGGGACAGAGGCAGGTTGGTCCAGCGTGTTAGATCGTCCTGTATGCTTTTCAGTAATGGGGTGTGGTTTAGCTGCACCAGTTCTGATAGTTTGGGGGAGAAGTAGATACCCAGATATTTGATATTTCCTGTTTTAACTGGAATTGTGAGTCTTTGTTCCATATTCCTGTTGAGTGGTAGTAAAACAGACTTATTCCAATTAATGGAATAGTCTGATATGGAGGAGAATTCATTTATGATCATTGCTGTTTCATTTACAGAATGTAAATTCCTTAAAAACAGTAATATGTCATCCGCATAAAGACTAATTTTATGATGGCTGTGTTTGGTTTTTATTCCTATAATGCTCTCATTCTGTCTTATTGCTGCAGCTAAAGGCTCAATGAATATAGCAAAAAGAGAAGGAGAGAGTGGGCAGCCCTGTCTGGTTCCTCTTCCAAGAAAAAACCTGTTTGAAGTCTGTTTATTAGTTTTAACTGATGCATTGGGGTTGTGATATAATATTTTGATCCAATTGATGAATGCTTCTCCAAAACCAAACTTATGGAGGGCAGCAATAAGGAACTTCCAATTAACTCTGTCAAAGGCTTTTTCAGCATCCAGCGATAGTACCGTCATTTCCTGGTTTTTAATGGTGGCAAAGTCTATTATATTAACTAGTCTACGGACATTATCATCCGAGTGTCTGCCTTTGATGAATCCAGTCTGGTCGAAGTGAATTATGTGAGGAGTGATTTTTTCTATTCTCTGTGCTAGTGCTTTGCAGATAATTTTTACATCTGCATTGATTAGAGAAATAGGGCGATAGCTTGAAGGACTAGTGGGATCTTTGTCTGGTTTTAGAAGAAGAATTATGTTGGCTGAGTTCATGTTAGGTGGCATTGATTGGCTCTCATTAATAGATGTGACAGTTTTATAAAATGTTGGTGCCAGTTGTTCCCAGAATTCTTTATAAAACTCAGCAGGAAAGCCGTCAGGCCCTGGTGCTTTACCATTGGGCATAAGTAACAGAGCTTCATGAAGTTCAGACGGCGAGAGCGGAGAATCTAAGTTTGTGATTTGATCCTCATTTAGCCTGGGTAGGTTTACATTATTAAGAAATGAGTCAATACTTTGCTCTGACGGATTGAACTGCGGTGTGTACAGGTTTTTATAAAAGTTTTCAAATGCGTTATTAATTTTGACCGGGTCATGGGTGACATTTCCTGTTTGGTCCATAATAGAGGTGATTGATGATTTTTCTCTGTTAATTTTAAGCTGATTAGCCAGAAATTTGCCAGATTTATTAGAGTTTTCAAATCTTTCAAGTCGTAGCCTTTGTATTTGAAATTGTGTTTGTTTATTAATGATGTCATTTAACTGCAGCTTTAAATTTTTCAGATCTCCCAGAATGTGTTCCTGTGCAGAAGCAGCATAAGCAGTCTCCAGGGTTTTGATTTTATTTTCTAATTCTAATAAATCTGCTTTCTCTTTGCGTTTTTTGTGCGTTGAATAAGAAATGATTTTCCCTCTCATGACTGCCTTTGCTGTTTCCCAAAGAATGCACGGTGAGATGTCTGGAGTATTGTTGAAGTCTAAGAAGGTTGCCGACTCTTTTTTAAAGAATTCAAGAAATTCCTGGTCCTTTAACAGAGACGTATTAAACCTCCAGGTTGTACCAGAGGGTGTGGATTTTTCCCTAGAAATGTTTACAGAGACTGGTGCATGATCACTGATAATAATTGGATGGATATTGGAGCTTTGAATATTTTTTAAAAGAGAGTTACTGATTAATAAATAGTCTAAACGGGAGTGTGAATAGTGAACTGGAGAAAAAAAGGTGAACCCTTTAGTGCTTGGGTGACATGAGCGCCACGCGTCGCAGAGACCCAAATCATTCATGTACTGCTTTAGAATACTTGCAGATCGCCATGTACGCTGGTTTGCTGCTGTGCTGAGTCTGTCAAGTTCAGGGTCCAAAACAAGGTTGAAGTCTCCTCCTATAATGATTGTGGAGTCAGAGTGAACTGAGAGTGAGGTGAAGAATCTGTGAAAGAAGGAAGAGTCGTCAACATTAGGACCATAAATACTCACTATACAAAAGTCCTTATTCTGAATGGATATATTAATGATTACAAATCTGCCTTCTGGGTCAGTAACTGTATCCTTATGAGTAAAATTAAGATTTTTATTAATTAAAACAGCAACTCCTCGTTGTTTGGAGTTGTAACTGGCAGAGTATATAACTGGAAATTGTAAGCAGCACATAAGGTGATTCAAAGAATTTGATAAATGGGTCTCCTGCAGTAAAGCTATATCTGCTTTTAGACCATCCAGGTGATTTAACACTTTCAGTCTCTTTGGCTCAGAGCCAAGTCCACGCACATTCCAGCTAACGATGTTAAGACTGTTCATAACTGCTCTGACTGAAAAGGTGTAAAGCTAAGTAGTGCTTGTGTACCAGTCCGTGTGCGCGTGCCCGCATTGAGAAGCGCTGTGCGCGTGAACGTTTTGTGGCTATGTGAGCTGCGTGTCGCGTGCGTCCTATGAGAGCCTGTGTGAGGTGATTGCAGTATGTCGGCGTGTGTGTGCGGGATCGCATGTGTACGCCCCTGTGTGCGCTTGTGTGTGCGCGCGCCCGTTCCGTGCATAAATAAATACTTACCGAGGATGAGTTGCTTCCAGGTGATTTACATATGATGAGGGGGGAGAGGGGGGGGGGAGAGTAAAGGAAAGAAAAAAAGAGATAGAAGGGAAAACGAAAACAACAACAAAACAACAATAGAAACATCAGTGGGACTGAGGTGACGAAGAAAAAAAAAAAGACTGTTTTCCTGAGATCGAGGTGTGGATTATTGATGATCCGGTTTTCCATTCATTGAAGTTAGTTTAGCGGGTTTCTTCTGGGCAGCGCAGATGTTCTCAGCGCGGATCTGAAAGCCTTCAGCACAGCCAGGGGGTGATCTCCGGGTCCCGGAACAGCCGGCCGTCCACGTAAAGTTTGTCAACGGCCACAATCGCTCTCGAACCAGCAGCAAGATGCTTCCTCCTCAGCGGGAACAGGATCTTCCTTCTACGGAGGATTTCTGCCGGGAACTGGTCATTAACGCTGTAATGCGTGCCTCTCAGTTCCCGTCCGCGGCCCTTCACCAACTCCTTCTGTTTGAAATGTTCGAATTTAGCCACAATAGGACGCGGGCGCTGGTGGTCGGACCTTCTTCCTCCGAGGCGGTGAACCCTGTGGAAAGAGATCTTCTGCACCTCCTCCTTGGGGAGCTTCAGGTGGACCTGTAAAAAGGATCTAACGGTGGCCTCGGGGTCTTCTCCTGCCTCTTCTGGAACCCCCGCGACCACTAGATTGTCCCTCATGCTCCTCGACTGAAGATCCAGGAGGGTTTCCTTGATGGATCGGTTCTCCTCGGAGAGACGGGCGGTGTCATTGCCCAGAATCTTGACGGTCTCTCTGAGGGCCTGGTTCTCCGCTGCGAGCTCCCGCACCTGCTGCTGGCTGAATTCCAGAGACTCTCGCAGACCTTGGAATTCCTTATGGAGGATCTCCAGCAAATTGAGGCGGCCATCAAAGCTGGAGAGCTTTTTGTCAATCGAATCCAGGATATCGCCCATTCCGCTGCCTGGAGAGGACACAGCCCCGGGAGAGTCCTCAGGCCGTTCACGCTTGGCGGAGGGGGTGGTGGTGGCGGTTCTGGGCTTCACCATGTTGCAGGTATTAAAACACTCGTCAATGAAATTCTCCAGGTCCTCCAGGCTGACAGAAGCTTAATACTCTTAACAGGTTATGTTAGTTAGCAGGAACTATTTTAATATGGCGGAAAAATGAAACAAGATCGAAAATGTTTGTTCAAATGCTTACGCGCCGCCAAGTCGACTCACCACACTCGTCTCGCTGGGTCTCGCGATACTACAGCATCACCTCTGCTCCCACACCACTCTCCACCCGTCCGACACAGGTTTTTTATATTTTGGCTTAAAAGGTCATAATTAAATAATTAAAAGACTACTGGGAACACTAGATTAAAAGATGAGCGGAGTGGGTCTTTAAGGATTTTAAAAGTTCCAGCATTAAATATCAAATAACTACATAGAAAACAACAGAAACAGCATTACAGCACTCGTCCCACTATGGCTTCTTTGACCTGAGATTAGTTGATGTTTAGTTGATCTTATCTGTTGATTTATTCTATTAGTTTAAGTATATTATTTTATGTATTTAATTTCATTTTATGCATTTACTCTTATTCTCAATTTTATGTTATTATATGTATTAGCTCGGTGTTTCTTGTGGGGATCTTTTCTACCAACGATTGCCAGCTTGGTTGGTGGTTGCTGCCACGGTTGTTGTCCTTGTTGGGGCAGCTGAAGTTTAAACTCTGCAGCCTCACGGCTGGGAAGTGGACCCCTATGCTGTCCCGGTCTGGGTGGGCTGAGTCACTGTGGCGATGTTCCTACGGCCGAGCTGCTCCTGGTGTGAAGAGATTCCCAAATCCTGTTTCCTCAACCCAGAGCCAAGAAGTCACTTTTATCAGTATTCATTCTGTCATTCATAGGTCGTAAATTTTAACGGAGGAGAGTGGGAAGGTTGAAGGGTGGGGTGGTTTTTATTGTAATATTGTGTGTTTTTTATTTATTTTTTGTTCTAAATGTGAAAGCGCTTCGAGTTGCGCAATGTACGAGAAGTGCTTTTTTTAATTATAGAAAAGTTTGATTTGATTTGATTAACCTTACACCAAAAACTAACTTTACCTCCACCTAGTGTTACCATGTTTCCTTATCCCTCTTAACCCTTGTGCTATCTTAAATGACCCGGTCGTTACATTGACCTGTTATCCATACCATGACAAAGGTGGATAAAGGTGGAAAGATTTCATGTAATCCATGGACACCAGTGAAGATCACAAATCATCGAAGAAAAAAGGTTCAGAGCACTGTCTAGTGGGTCTAGATGACCCAACTGCCTAGGATAGCACAAGGGTTAATCTGACAACATGTAACACCTAAACTGTGAAAAATGATCCGTCTGTGGACCAACAAGCTGCCGCATGTGTTGTATTTGGGATCTGGGCGTGTCTTCGTGTAGAAAATGAAATGTTCTGCAAGATGGACTCTTCAACCAGGAGCTGCAGCCGCCTGTTTTTCACCACATCCCAGTTCTCTGTGTGCTGCGTGAAGAGAAACCTGACAATACACAATTACACCCACACCAACAAACAAGGCCAGCATTGAATCTTTTCTACTCGGGGAGTTGAGAGAAACAGAGCTGTAAATGCACAGTCGTAAATGGACATGCAGTCAGTTACACAGATGACATCCTGTTTTACTGCTGAGGAAATGTGCAAAAATGATGCACATCATAATAATCTGCAAGCTGATAATGAAGTGGAAATGAAGGGGTTTTATACACTGCTTCTCACAGAAGAAGACGGGCATTCCTGCGCTGCTGAGAGCTTCTCTGACGGAAATTGAATCTTGGTCTGTCGCGCTGAAAAAGATGCCCAGCATTCCCTTTTATTCATTGTGCTTTGTTGTTCTGTCATTCAGTCTTTAATCTCTCAAGCCTCTCAGAAAATCTTTCTCTGCTCTTCTGTATTTCTTCTGCTCTCAAGTGAACATAAAGGGAAGAAATGAATGGTCACCTAAACTGCATCCTTCCCTCTGGACAAAGCAGCGGGTGGCTGGAGAGAAGCTGCTGTTCATTTACCACTTTAGAAAGCAGCTTCCATGGAGTCAGAGTGAAATTAAATATATGCAGTATAAAGAAAAATCTAAACTTTATGTCAAAAAGACACTAGTGAGTTCTTTTACATGGGGTCAAATCATGGACGGTTTAAAGTGAAAGAAAAGCCAAGTTGTGAATTTGTAAGTGAAAATTTGAACATTTTAAACTCAAAAGTATAAATTGTAAACTTGAAGGAAATGTAGAAAATTGACAAAGAAACTGTAAATTTGGGAAAAAATATTTAAAACGTTGAAAATTCAAATAAATATTTTGTAAATAGGACACTTGAATTAAAAAAAAATAGGGTGATGACACAGGCGGCACCAATAACAAATGCTGTTCAGAAGTAAAGATTATGTCACCATAACCTCCATCACCCAATGTCAATCAAGTTCCTGTAGCTACATAAATTAATAAAAAAGTCTGACGTAAAACTGCAATTTGAGGACTGAAAGGGAAGAGGCAGAGAAAAGCAAAAACAAAAATTGAAAATGCAAAACAGCAAAAGTTCCCAAAACAACCACAATTTTGGGTATCAGTTTTAGTTTTTTTCAAGCCTTCCTTAAGCCTTTCAGAGTAAACTATATTCATATATATATATATTACTTTTGGCACACAAACGAACAAATTTTTTATTAGCAAAATATTAGCTATTTTTACTGGGGGCGGAGCTAGAAGCACAGACTCTTCCTGGAAGGGGCGATTCCTCACTTTCATAATTATAAATGGGAGAACCCATTTTGATGGATTGGTAGGGGCTGTTTCTCAGAGATCAGGTTTTTAGAGAAATCCTCAGAAATGTGTGAATGGATCAAAATACCACTTTGGGGTTGTTTTTCGTGAGGAAAGAACATTGTATTACACTTGAAATTTAATTTTAGCATGATATAGACCCTTTAACTTTAAGTTTCAAATTTACTTTTTAACTTCAAATTGTCTATTTATATTTAGTTTAAACGGACAATTTCTTTTTTCAAATTTTCAACATTTCAGTTAAGTTCACGATATGTACTTTCGAGTTTAAAACTGTTATTTTTTCAGTTTAATTAGCATCTAGTTTTTCATTTACTTTAAGCTGAGCCTGATTTAACCCCATAAAATGAACCTGCAAAGCAGTACACACCCCACAGATTGCAAGGTGTGCAGATGAACACAAACTCGAAGGCCTGAGTGCTATAAATAGAAGAAAACTCCACATGCATCCATGAGGTGTGACATATATGCTTCCATGGAATGGTGTGTGAGATGGGCTCGGCCTCCATTTTTGCAGAGTGTTGATCGGTGGTGACTGTATGGCTGAGCAGCAGCCATGACTCAGTCAGATACGGTATGCTCTAGCTCACACAGCCGCCTCCAGCAGCTCTTGTCCAGTTTCAGAAAAACAAAAGTTCGGATGAATTCAAGTAAAAAATATCACAGCCTGAGGTCGTTTCATGTTTCAATAAAACACATAAAACAGTTCTGGACGAATCCTTGCCCCAAGTCCTGGACCTCACTTGTCTTGAGTGAAGCTCTGCAGGCAGTGGTTGGTATTTGCCACCACAAAAACGCTGCAGCACACCACAATGGAAGCAAAGCCTCAACCCCTGAAGGATTTTTTTTTTTACTAAAGTAATTAATCACTTTCTGTTTTTCCAATTATTTATCATCGATGGACACAAGCAAACAGTCAGAGGCACCTGATAAAACTGAGAAGAATGACAGATGTGATGTCTGGACTAAAATGACTGCATTATTAATGGAGCTGCTGCAAGCAGTGGGTGCGACCAAACCATCCCACTGTAGGAAAGCACTTACATAAGGATGCCTCACAGGCCTGATATCAAGCAGGAAAAGCCCAATTATAGTAACAAGGCACATCTGCCTTTTTTTAGCTGACATACTTCACTAAAGAATCAATCCTACCGGGACAGATATAATTATCACTCAATGACGACGTCGACCAAACACCAGACACTGCCGGAGATAAAAAGACAGCTTTAAAAAAAAAAAACACTTTACAGGTGGAAACCCCAAATATGACTTTCATTTTATATTAGAAAAATTTAGTTTCAACAAAGCATGAAGTCAAGACACTAAAGAATCTACCAGGGTAATTTAAAAAACTGTGAAAATTACCTTGAGTGTGTCTGTGACTGTGGTTTTAGCTCCAGGCACACACCAAGGTCAGGTCTTATACATTTTAGATAGAAATTAAAGTACTGTGTGTGCCACTTATGTGAAATATCAGTGGGTTTATCAATCCTCCCCCTTCAGCAAGCCTCTATTAAAAGCACAGTCCCTTTTAGCTTCTGTGAAACGTGTTCATTTGAAAACACTTTCAGGAAATGAGCATGAATCCCAGCACAGGAAGACAGGTGCCCAGTGACGGCACCTCCTAGTAGCATCCTGTGACGACCTTGAAGGGTGGAGTGACGCCGTCTGCTTGTTTAAGTAATGAGTGCTCCGCTGGTCGCTCCGTCAGAGCACAGCTCCACAGCACAGCGACAGGAACACCGTGGGACTGGCACGGCTATCACAAGCAGCTGGCCAAACTCTGCCTCTTCTGCTTCTCAAGCAACACCCTGCATAATCCAATCCAGCCTAATCCAGCCTGGATTAGGAAAGACTAGATTCATCTACCTAATTGATTAATCGATTGATATTCCTAACTGGATCAATCTGTCTGAGGCAAGTTGGTAATTGCGTCAAATCATGTCAACCTATCCATTATGAAAAGTGTTTCAAAATGAAAATAAATGTAATATATTGATGTTGGAAAATATCATTTGGATGAGGCGCAGAAGGTTTTTTATTTTACTATGACGTAAAAACCACTAAGTGCATCACACACATGTGATGACGTCAGCAAACACGGATCAGTCCATCATTCCCGCCCAATTAGTGGAAAGACTTTGAATTTTGCAAAGCCATGTGACCATCCAGTGTGCTAGAATGTTCTAAGAATTTTCTCTTTGGATTCTTGGGATATGGAAAAAAACAGTGGGCTGAATTCTTGTTTACTTGTTTGTTTGGACACATATTTCATTTACACTTGAAAATCTTGAAGAAATCCAAGAATCTGGAAAACTTCACTGTTCAGTAGCAGGAATTTCTCTCTGAGTCTCACTGGTGGTAGTTTGGATAAAGATGTTCTGGATCCATTTTAGGTCAGTGAATCGCATCCAATCGGATCGTTCAACATGAATCAAACCATGAATAGTGTCAGCAACCACAAATTATGATATGAATGGAGTCGCTGGTAAAAACGAATTGTGCAGCTTCCTGTGAGGCGGACAAGTCCAGCTTCACCATAGGCTGTACCTTGTGTCTGCAGTGAGACAACTACAGGAACTACACTGATACTGACTCTTTATTTTAGAGTCAATGAGGCTTTTTTCTGATCATACAGTAAGTTTAGGTGGAATATTGTTTTCTGAGAAAGAAACTTTAGTGAAACAGTGAGGGGAAGAGGAACAAAGGTAGGAAAATGATCCGAGTCCAAGGAAAGAAAGGGGAGCGGATGGCGATAGAGGCAGACAGGCGGAGAGTGTTTAAGTGTCCTTGACATTTGTCTCTGGGCCTCGTGCCGGCTCTTGTCAGTAAGTGATTTATCTGGGCCACTACTGCACCCCCCACACATACACACTGAGGTAAGCAGAAAAATCTATTTTACATCTCTCCCTCTAGGACCAATCTGTAAACTAAAATCAAGCAATGCTTGAGCTCAACACACCTGTTGGCAGCTCTGAATCTGTTCTTTTGTCTAATAACTCCAAACTGAAACAAGTTTTATGATATTTTGTGTCGCGCAAATCTCTTTCCAGAAGGGTTTCCTGAAACCTTTTTCCTTAAACGAATGCATTAAAAGGCAGATTTGTTGGACTGAGGACTTTGGCCTACAGCACAGAGAAGACAGGTGAAAGCATTCAAAGAAAAATGAATGTTGGCCACAAACAGACATGCAGCAGCAGCAGCAGTGAGAGGGTTATGACAGCTCGGGGAAATGTTCTCACCTGGTTCTCCTCATGAGTGACCCTCATCTGTTCTTTAAGGATGGATGTACGAGCAGCTTCTTCTTTCCTCATTATCCTTTCCTTTTTCAGCTCCGGACTCCAGAAACTCTTGATGCTGTTCGTAGAGGATCCCAACTTACTGTCTTTCAAGTCGAGCTCTCGACGCAGCATCTCATTCTCCCTCTGCATCTCCCTGAACTGGGCCTGCATCTCCAGCAGCTCCCCCCCACTTCCCCGCACCGCCTGCCTCAGCAGGGCGGAGGGCACCCCCTGGTGGTGATGGTGGTGCAGCATGGAGATAGAGCCCAGGTCACTGTGAGACAGCAGGTCAGCATGAGGCAGCCCCACTGAAGCAATATTGGGACTGCTGCCCATGGCTGTAACTCGGCCCCCGTACATGGCTCGGTTAGTGGCCCGACCCAGAGTCATAGTGCCTCTTGGGTAGGTGGCAGTGGAGCCCACACCTTCATGGTCGCTCAGGTACATGGGCCCTGAAGTGGCATAGGCAGCATTGAGGGACTGGATGTTCTCCATGGAGAGCGTCTTTCCCCCCGCACCACCCCCGCTCCCACTGTGTGCCCTTCGATGGCCAAGCCTGGGGGACCGTGGCAGGCGCGGGGACCGTACGGGGCTGCTCTCTACATGGCCAACAGCTCTGGAACTGCTGTACATGTCCTGCGATTCAGCGGTGCAGCCGCCAAAGAGTCCTTAGGAGGGGCGTGTCCGAATGAGACTGCTCCGCCTCGCGGAACCACTTACTTCATCTCTGAAGAGGTGGAGCACATCAAAGTCAGATCTGGAGAAAGAGAGCAGCATCGGTTAGGTTCATGACTTTCTGCAATGTCTAAAATGACAATGCTACAGATCCACACTGCTAACAAAACCGCACAACAAATGCAGATATTGAATTTATTAACCCCTAAACATCTTATTTTTTCTAGCTATAAAAAAATCATATGTTTTTGCTTCCAAATAGATGCTAAGTTAAGAAAGTTTTGGAGCAGAAGTGGTTTGATGCAAATGTGCATCAATAGGCATAAAGGGGTTAAACTCTCATTTCAATTAATAAAAAGAATTTCCCAGCATCCCCGCTGGCCTTTTCTTATCTACAGTGAATCCCAATAAAGCTTAAGTTACATGCAGAAAACACATTAACAACACAGCAGCATATCTGACCAGGAACACTTCTCTTTCTGACAAAACATCATCACAGGAGGGCTACAAAGTGCCTAAAATGATTAGAAACCATTTCTTTAAAAAATAAATAGTCTGAGTTTTAAACAAGGCAGTGCCATGTTTTATCATTTTTGATAATTATTCTTTTTTCCCCCATTATACAGTTTTAAAAATAACTCCCATCCTTCTAAAATAGAAAATCTAGTAATAAAATCTTAATGGTGCAATAATGGGCCTAAATGAATTCAAAGATATATTACACTTCATGATTTATTTATATCCTGTGTTGTTAAGAGGGCATGGTGATATTTTTAGTTAAAAACATAGAGGTCTTTTTTTAAGATAATAAGATAAAGACACTAACAGGTGTTGAAAATTTCACATAGGATTTAGTCATTAATGTTAAAAAACATAATTAAAAAAAGGTTTTATCATCTTTTCCTGTTCTCCTGACTCTTCCGATTTGGTTTCCATGGTGATTCGATCTGTGTTAACTCAGATACATCACCTCAGTCACCTGACAAAATGATAAAATAAGTTTACAAAGGGTCTGTAAAATAGAAAAGTGTGACTTGTGGCAGGCCTGAGGGATATAAAGTTAAGTCGAGCCCGATAAAATGGGTGGATTTTAGCAACTCTCAGTCATCATATGAGAGGGAACACCTGAGGCCTAACGCAATATGTGAAGAACCACATGTCTAAAAATGGCCTCTTAAAGCTCAAATATTAAAGAGCAGAAGATATGTCCTCATGGTCAGTGGAAAGCAACCTTCCCTTAGTAACAAACACACGTTTCTGCTTGCAGAACTGCAAAATCTAAACCACTGCTGGTAAATACTTTGTCATCTTCTTTCAATGGATCTGTGATGACCTGTGGGTGTAATTTTTAGGAGGAAAACAGCTTTTAGCTGAGGGCCATGCAGACAAAATACCATAATCTTCAACTAAATCCGCTCTTCTCACTGTACGCCCTGATGAGCCTCAGAAACGTTTGATTTTTGAGGACACTCTTGGTCTTGATAAATCAAGTCAGTGGCTCACAGTGAGGAGATACAGACCCGGTGATGCATGTTTGAGTCAGTGTTTGTCAGCTTTTGTCCATGTCACGGCCGCTGAAACTGACTCAGTCAGTGACTCTCTGGTACATTTTTATTCTCAAAGTTGTCTTTTTCGGCAGCAAAAGCATACGACAAAAACCTGCAACGAAGCTTCATTTTCTGGGCTCTTCTTGTCCTGTGCAGGATTTTAGTGGAAGAATATAAGAAATTAAGTGGAGCTGCAACGAGCAGCATTCCCATCGGGAATAGGGTTGCTCTTTCTTGTGATCTACCATTATGATAACATTATTAGAATGAGCTTTTGAAATTTCGTAATCAAAAGGCACACGATGATCCAGGTGTTGCGCAATCGAGGCTGTGCGCCGTGCTCCGTTCCGCCTCGCAGCCTGAGCCCACTACCCCTCCCCTTTCCTTCTCAAAGACTGGAGCGAGCAGCTGCAGGGACGGCAATTCCCAGGTTTTAGGCTGTTACAAACTCTGTCATGTAACTTATCATGGGAAACCAATAGAGGCGCAGATTTTTTTTCCAACCACTGAGCCGCTGCTGCCACCGCGCGCCCCACTATTTGAGAAGCACTGATCTAAAGCGTGTGAGGTTTCCACAGTTTAGCATGGTTTTCTTAGTGATGTTTTTGGTCATGTTTTGAGTCGTCTCTTCAGGTTTATGGTGATAATCATCCACAGCTGTTTTTGTTTCTGTGAATTGACCTCAGACTATAAACGGTAAATGGCGTATACTTCAATAGCACGTTTCTACCTTCCTCGAAGGCCCAAGGCGCTTTACATTCACAGTCCCATTCACTCATTCACACACAGATGGTGGCTCCGCTGCCGAACACTGGCGCCAAACTTCCAGCAGAAGGGGTGCCCTGGCGGGAATTGAACCTGCCATCTTCCAACTGCTTTGACTGCTCTACCACAGCACCACGGCCGTCGGTTTCTGGTAATTGTCCTCAGACTACAGAAGTTTCTGATTTTTCAGCTTGTCATTGTCAGGTCATCTGCTCTGCATTGTCACTTTTTTGTTTATCTGTGGGTTTTGTCATGATCATAAGACTTAATATTTGAGCTAACCATGTAGTCACAGGACCCCACTTAAGCAGAATTAACTACTGTGGTAATATAACCCAAATTGTGATGTCCCAGCATGTGGACAACAGTTCTGAAGAGGTTACATGGTTAGGTTTATCCCAACAGCCACATCTCCTGCATGTTGGCTCCTACAGCACCAGTTCCTGACAATACGTGACTAAAAGCAAGGATTGGGCAATCCTTTTGCTTTTCTAGCTTTGCAAATTTAATGGATTTGTTATGAATTGAAAGAGAAAAAAATCTCATTTGATCTTTAAATTGTGAAAAACAAATGTGCAGTAAAAGAAGTATTTCTTCACATGTATGCTCTCTTTTTTTATGCTCTGTTGGACAGTCGTGCAATCCATGTCAATACGTAGTATGTAAATACATGAGACGAATATATTTGAATTTTAACTTGTATGTTTTAAGTTGTTCTCTTATTTTGGTGACAACCTTTCTTAGTTTCTCAACAATAAACTCCAGCATCCCATATCCAACCAATTGAGCGAAGGTGACTTTTAAAACAGACTCAAGATGATGACACTCTGATGTGTCATTAAACCATTTTCAAAACTGAACATTAATGATTGTCTTGTTTAACATGAAACACATTCTCTCAAAGATCCTGAAAATTCACTGTTGTTTCACATAGTTCTATTGTTTTCCCTTAAGTTCTGCTGAAAATGAAAAACAAACAACAACAAAATAACGGAACAGATATTAGATCTGCATCAAGTACAGCAGATAACGTAGAGTGATGGAAATGCAATAGGAGAAAATGCCACATTTGTATTAACTTCAAACAGAAATAGGGGAGGACAAGTGCACGGTTACCTCATTTCTGTTCTGCAGTTCAAATTTCAAAAGTTCTATTTAATTGCAAACATGTTTAGTATAATTCTGATCCATCCTCACAGCTTTTTCCTTTTCTTTTTTTGGCAAAATTTAAAAAGAAGAAGAAGAAAAAAAGCAAAGCATGTCTGAAAATGTGCTAACCCACAGGTTCAGTCAATGAGGAGACTGACCGGTTTCTAATGATGATATTTAGAGAGCAGACAGGGCTGATGTTAATGTGGCTTAAATCAAACTGCTGAAGAAGACGAGTCCAAATGATGTGACGCCGAAGCTGTGTCCTTTTGAGGTCACGCTGATGGCGGAGAGCACAGGACAGGAAACCCGGCGTGAGAGTGGGCTGACAATAGCTGCTGTGCGGCCGCTTGCAGAGCTGCGTGGAAGAGCGCAACACATGCGTCCTCCTCATCAGGTATTCTACTACAGAGCCTGGCGCCTGCCAGCCCTCACCGGCTGCACACAGCGCTGGATTGGATCAGATCAAATTGGTGGTCCGATCACTATTTGGAATAAAATGACGCTCCTGCTTTCAAACCGAAACATGTTCTTTTGACATTTTTTTCGAATGTTGTAGGATAAAATATAAATATCTATGTCTTCCGGCTTTACGTTTTATTAGATTTGAAGAGATAGGAGGGTAACACAGCGAACAATTGACAGCTCTCTGGGCCTACATCTCCGACGGCTCCAGCATGGTGCCCGTCCAGCAATACGAGTCCGAACCGCGGAGAGGAAGCATGATTTGGAAACCTTTATTTTGAAATACGGCGCTATAGGGGGTCAACATGGCTTTAAACGCATCTTCTGTCATTTTAAGTGGGCACTGACAGGCTGTCTCAAAGCAATCAGCGACCATGAAATGTGTTTTTTTACGCACGTACTAGACCGTGCCGTGTCGCTCCCACACGAGGCGCAAAAAAGCGAACATTTCATTTCAGAATGACAAGCAGGGAGAACAAAAGCAAAGAAGTACCTCTGTCGATGTAAATTCCTCCTCTTCGCTGCTCTAGACGGTATCTTGTCGCCTCCATTCCCCCAGCAGCTTCTCCCAGCATCCTGCGCTGTCATTGGGCAGCGGGCGCGCTCTCTCTCCTCCTCCACACACCAGGGCGCAGCATCATCACCACTACTGCAAGTGGCAGCTGGCGGGAGGGGGTGGGCGGCGCGCACGCAGTCGGCCGGGGCACCCACTCTCACGTCATTTTGGTGCTGAATGGCTTTAATTGGTCACGTTGAGAGACGCTGGAGTCATTTCTGAACATGTTAATCCCGCATTTCATACCGTCCAGCATGGCCGCAGTGTGTGCCATGTATTAAAGTCCCACTCCGTTCACCTTTTGGTCCACTTTAAAAGCCTCCCCTGTGGTATTTTAATTATGATTATGTCACTATTAGCCAAAATCAAAATGCCTGAGTTATTGACAGTAAGCTTGGTCACACTGCCCTTCATCTACAAGATAGCTTACCTCACAACCTCAACCCTACATTAAGGTGTCTTTATTTACCATCATCATCTTTGTTTACACTCTCTTAGCCCCTTAAAAACCCACCCTAACATATTCAGTGAAACAAAAATAGCGAGCAACAACAGATTGTGCAGTTTTGAGTCAGATGCCAGTTTAGAAAACGAAGACGTACATGGATCTATTTGTCTGCAAGCAGAATGCATCAGAATGGAGAGGAGCAGGGAGCTCGTGGTTTGCCATAGTAACGTTTACGTCACACTTAGAAACTTTTTCAAAAGGCATTTTTTCATCTGCTCCTGATTCACAACAATTTGAATCCAAAAAATACTCAATGGAATTTCAAGCTTAAATTTCTTTGTGTCCTCCATGAGAAAAATGCCACAAGAACACGTTAACCCTTGTGCTATCCTAGGCACTTTAACATTGGAAGTTGGGTCATCTAGACCCACATGCGCTGAACCTTTTCTCTGCAATGATTTGTGATCTTCACTGGTGTCCATGGATAACATGAAATCTTTCCACCTTTATCCACCTTTGTCATGGTAGGGAGAACACGTCAATGTAAGGGTGGGGTCATAGGATAGCACAAGGGTTAAAAACACCCAAAACACTATTTTCATTGTTGGTCTTTAAAGATAAACTATAGTAAAACATTACGGATAGCTGCATTTGTAATGTTTCACAGTCCCTTTTAGTTGATGCAGCCATTTATCAGAATTGTTTTTAACTATGACTGAACACTATCTTTATGCTAATGATGTTCCGTCATGTTTATGTTTATTCCAAAACGTAGGGAGACATGCTAGGGGGGGGGGGGGGGGGGGGGGGGGGTAGTGGGATTTTTTTTGTGCTCTGATTTAGCCTGTCTGTTGGAGGTGACTAGAATAGTGCCATATCATGTGGGGGTTTGTTAAAGCAGATTCAGTTGTTTATCTTGATTGTATGCTTTATTATCACAGTAGCAGTGATTTTTCACTCAACATTTGTTAATAGAAATTTGGTCAGAATTGTGATATTTGGAAATATTTTCCAGTTCTGTGGCAAGTATTTGTAAAAGATCCACTTTGATGAAAAGGGTGTTGTTTATAAATATGTTCTCAGGCTATTTTTCTGATGATGGAGGACATATCTAAAGGAAATGTCATGGCTAGCAGGCTAAGGCAGACTCAAGTGCTGGAACCCGGAAGGACACAAGGCAAGCAGAGAGGTAAGTGTAACTGGTTTTAATGTGGTAGCGGGGATGAAGCTGAGTCCCAGGTTTCCTGTGGTAGGCAATGGAGGTGGTTGGAGGGTCTTGGCGGCGTCAACCGTTGAATCCAAGGTGGATATCCAGAGGAGCGACAGGAACGTGAACGGCGAGACATGAGCAGCCACCAGAAGGGTCCAAACGGAGATGTAATCCTGAGACGAGCAGGGAACGAGGCAAACATGAAACAAGAATTATACGTGGCCAGGAGATGCACCGTGGAAGTACAACGAACTGGCGTTGATTGCAGGTCCGTGGTCTCCTTAAGAGCCTGCGGCCAGACGAGGATGAGGAGGTGCAGCTGGAGGCATCAGGTGTAGCTGATGAGGAGGAGGAGTCAGCCGGGGGCACCGTGACAGAAAATTAAGCTTAAAATGTCATTTCTGAGTATTTCTTTAAATCACTGTGAAACAGAAGCAGATTTTTAAAAATGGCTTTTGAAAAAGAGTGTATTTGGGAAGAAGAAAAAACGCTGGGTGGGGCAAAAGCTCCCTGCTCTGAGCTATCAGCAAGAAACAGGGGAAGGGGGGCGGGCTTGCTCTGAGCCAACAGTTCCGCAACAGTCCCATAACTCAGAGGTGAATTTCTAATAAACTACTGCTGCTCTGCAGAAACTATGTTCCAGAAAACATTACAGGTTTTTGGATTTAGCCTTAAAACGGCATCATCATGATTAAGAGACTGCTTTGAAAATAAATCAAAAGATGATTGGAGTAGGACTTTAAGCCAGTTTTAATGGCTACAGTTATAGCTTAGCAGTTGCTGTTTTGTGACATTTTATGTCTAATTGTAAGCTTGTTTGCTCTACTTTGTTGCCTTTTTTATATTCAGAGTTCAATCCGGAGTTTCTTGACAGCAAAGTGACTTGCAATTGGTTATCTGTCACAAGAACAGGCCAACAGCTGGATCCAACTGAAGCAGGTTTATTAGCACAGCTAAGTCTACAAAGCTGAATCAGGGTCAGACAGGTAGAGGTCGATAACGAGTATGAGAGCAATAGAGAAACAAATAGAGTAGTCAGTATCCAGGCAAGATTCAGGAAAATCCACCTTCGGCGGGGAGAGGATCTCCACTACGTTTTCCGACCACAGTCAGAAACGTCATTGTAGGAGGTCCAACAGCTATTAGGTAACGGAGGTGACAGTGAGCATGTAGACAGAATGACGCGACCCCACCCATCTCCTTACACTCTCCTGTGTGGGAACACTTTGGATTTGTTTTGATGAAAGGAAAAGACAATTGGATAAGTTGAATGCTTCAACATTGTTACACGAAGATAGCGTGTACCACAGATAACACATCTAATCTGTTAACGCACTGAACGGCATCACCCGACTGTAAAATCGGGTCTATAAGAAAAAAAAGTGCAAGTAAAATTTTTTTTTTTTTTCAGGCCATTGTTAAGTATTCAAATGGTTGCATTTTTTATATAGCAGATCACCTACACAGAATTTATTTTCTGCCTTTTTTGTACCAAAAAAATACCCAAAATGTATCGAACCGAGCCCTATGAAATTCTGAGCCGAACCGAATTGAGATTTTAGTTTACCGTTACACCCACAGAAATTGTGCGCTGGGGTTCCTGGGAGATGAAGTGCACTCAGAACTCTGGAGGCAGATCCCACCGGTGGCCAGAGGGGGGGACAGAGTTCTGACTTCGGACATTATCAAAGCTGGATAAATTTTGTGTGACTGGATGCCCTGTTCAATGTTTTAAAAATGTCCATGAAAAACCTTTCAACAGATTATAAATGTCAAGAGAGGGTTAAGTGCAGTGATCACATGTTTCTGTGTACAGTAACTCCTGGAAAAGGCAAATCCCAGACTTCTTTTTGAGAAGCTCCTGCTTAGTGGTGACGTTGTGCAAATGTGAATGTGAAAAGGGAGCAGTTACTTATTTGGAAGCAAGGTGATAAACAATTTAGTGTTATATAATTATGCCAAAGAGAAAGCTATCCGTGGCCTTGACTAAAGACTAAAACTAGACGAGAGGTTGTGAGTGTTGGATACATGTTTTTAAGGAATTTGTTATAAACTTTGATGCAATAACTGAGACATAAACCTTTTTGTAGTAAAAGGATGATGCTACATGGGTGGACAAACTCGTGTGGATTTTGAATGATTAAGGAACTTGGTACATGAACCTGAGCTTCTAGCCTTCAACTTTTAATTGCATCTTTAAAATTGCAATGGATGCATGTGACATCTGGGTCATTGTTTCATTCTGTTACAACACAATGAAAGCAAGTTTGATCGGCCAGTGGCTTATTTTTGAAAAACACAAATAAACTAGAAAGCCTACTCAATTATTGAGTAGGAGGCTCTGGATCTTGTTTTTGCAATTACCGTATTTTTATGACCATAAGGCGGACTTAAAAGTGGTAAATTTTCTCCAAAACGTACAAAGCGCGCTATTGTGCAGTGCGCCTAATGTGTTCTTGTGTGACTTCAGTAAAGAGGACGTAGGAGAAGACAGCATGAGAACGGTACGGAGAGAAGTGAGGACGTGAAAGAAGACACCCCCCTGAATAGTACAAAAGTGCAGGTATGAGCATTATGCAGAACAACATCGTTTTGGAAACCCTGAAAATGCAAAGAAACACGCTTATGAAGAACAGTTTAAACTGCAAGCTATCAGCGGAGGAACAGGGGAATAGAGCAGCTGTGAGAGAATTCAAGATAAATGAATCCATGGTTCGCAAGTGGAGGAAGCTGGAAAACGAACTCCAACAAGACAAGAAGACATAGCTGAGTTTCCGTTGAAACAAGGCGAGGCGGCCCGAGTTGGAAGACCAACTGGAGCGATGGATTAACGATCAGAGAACATCTGGGGGAAGCGTCTCTACAGTCACCATTGGACTGAAGGCAGGAACGCTTGCAGAGGAAATAAAAAGTGAACATTTTCATGGAGGTCCGTCTTGGTGCTTTTGTTTTATGAAATGCTGTCATCTTTCCATCTGGGCAACGACTACGGTGGCGCTGCAACTTCCAGCAGATTACAGTGAAAAGCTGTCCATTTTCCTACTGCAGTGAAAAGATTGCAGACAAACAAATCCAGCCCAGCCACATTACCAATGTGGACGAGGTGCCGTTTACTCTTGACATCCTGGTGAGTCAAACTGTTGAATGGCGGACACAGTTTCACTAAGACTGAGAGGCGCCGGGCGAGTCATGCCACAGTTTGTGACTTGATTGTAGAAGCCTGGGCTAACGTGTCTGCTTGTACTGTTCTTTGAGCTTTAACAACATCATTCATGAGGAGCCGCACGGCAACAAGATGGACTCTGACAATGACAAAAGGGAACCTGGTGTGTTTGATAGAAATTTGATCTCGGCTGTTGATTTCAGATACAGAAGATGAGGACTTTGATGGATCTTTGGATGCTGATTGATGACTGAAAAAATAAAAAATAAATCACAACCAACTCAGTTTTGCTCCCGCTGCCTTTTTAAAACACACACTATCATGCATGTTTTACCGGTATGTGTTAACGTGCTCGCGCCCTAAAACCCGGTGTGCCTTTTGTGGGTGTTAAATACAGAAAACGCAGTCATAACTGAAACTGCACCCCATAACCCAGTGCGCCCGATGGTCGTGAAAACACGGTAGGTGTTTGAAAGTGTTTGTGTTTCACTCTGTTGGTGAGATTGTTGTGTACAGACTGTAATCGACTGGGATGAATCAATTTACAGTTAGCAAGAGAAGGGAGAGAATAGATCAGCTGTTGCTGCAAACATTAGAACATGGAAGAAATCTAAGTTCACTGACAATCTCCCTCCACCTGGGGCTCCATACAAGATCACACCTGGTAGTGGAAAAATGATCTTGTGAACGCAGAGAAAACAGCCCTGAACTACAGGAGGGAACTGGTCAATCACCTAAAGAGAGCTGGAACCACAGTAACAAAGGTTACTATAGTAACACACAAGTCACCATGGATTCGACCTGCAAAGCTCCAAAGATCCTGCTTAAGCCAGCACATGACTAGACTGGTCTAAAGTTCTCCAGAGGCCATCTGGATGATCCAGAGAAGGATCAGGAGAATTACATGTGATCAAATGAGACCAAAATGAAACTCTGAAGTAAATACTTCTTTGGAGGGGGAGGAATACTGAGTTGCATCCCCAAAACAATACTCCTTCCATCATTGAGAGCATTTAAGATGAAGTGTGGCTAGATCTTCCAGGATGAGAGAATGTTTTAGTCAATCTCTGGACCTCAATCCAACCGGGAATTGATGGAGGGAGTTGAAAGTCCCTGTTATCTAGTAACAGTCCCAAAACATCACAGCTCCTAAGAAGATCTGCATGGAGTAATGGACCAAAATAGCAACTAAAGTGTGTCCAAAAGACCTACAGAAAACCCTCGGTCAATGCAAACAAGGGTTTCATTATAAAGTTGAGGTACGTTTTTGTTATTGAACAAATATGAATTTCTTCATTGTACAAATGAATTCTCTAAGGACCTATATCATGCTTTCCTAAAGCCTTTCAGAGTAAACTATATCCATATCTATGTTAATATTACCTTTGGCACACTAAAAAACACATTTTTAAATGAAATATGACTTGTTTTTGCACCTCAGTTTCCAAGTAAGACAACTAAATCTCTCAGGCCCCGACCTTCACTCTTTGCATGTACCGCCCATTCCATGACGTTCAGAGTCGGCCTCTGCAGCGTGACTGCATCAAGATGGATGAAGAAATTGTGGATTTAAAATGAAAGCATTTAGCCGATCACCGCTAGCTCCACGGAGAAAGTGGGTGTGTGTGTTAGCCTGGAGGCGGGGCTAGCAGTGCAGACTCTTCCTGGAAAGGGGCGGTTCCTTACTTATCTTTGTCACAATGTGAGGATCCGCTGGTTTTCATGGATTGGGAGGGTCTGGTTCTCAGAGAGCAGGTTTTTAGAGAAATACTCAGAAACGTGTGAAATGAGAAAAAAGCAACTTTTTGTGAAGAATTAATACACTTAAAAGATTTTTTTAAAGTTGATTTTGCATGATAAAGGCCTTAAAAAAAAACATACAATGTGATTGTATCCAAAACATTCTGTCTCTTACAGTTGAAGTGTATTGACAATGGACATTACAAACCAAACTCAGCTTTTTAAGTTGAAAACTAATAGAATTGTTAAATGACAAAATTAGTGTAGTTTAGTTTCACAGCCAGCATCATCTTAAGAGGCTGAACACAAAACAACCTTTGATATGTTCAAAATGACCAATGCTGTCATACTCACACAGGTACATGTATTTATTGATATGCTGAACCTTCAAACTAGTTATAACCTATTTTACCCCAGCTGGGTTCAATAACAGCAAAGTGAAAGAACACATTTTTATCCAGAACATATTTGAGTTCAATCAGGACATTTAGCAAGTGTGATGTGACAGTGGAAAGAATGGATGTACCTCAAACAGGAAAAAAGGTTCATGCTCAGAAGTGGTGTCTTCTAACTCAACTACTTTGGTTTGACCCTTGTGCTATCCAAGGCACTTTAACATTGGGAGTGGGGTCATCTGGACCCCACAAGACAATGATTTGTGATTCAATGATTTGTGATCTTCACTGGTGTCCATGGATTACATGAAATCCTCTCCACCTATGTCATGGTATGGACTACACGTCAATGTAAGGGTGGGGTCATCTGGACTCCATAAGATAGCACACGGGTTAAAGAGGGCAGAAATTGGAAAAAAATAGTACACAGAGAGAAAAAGTGCAAAGCAAGAAAAGATGTGGGGTAAGGAAAAGCCAGGCTTACAGTAGAATGCAGGGAAGATTCCAGGTTAATTTTAACAGACATTAAAGTTTTAATCCTAAAGGTAGAACAGTACCTATAAGTGCCTCGAGAGGCAACACAGGGAAGAGGCTTAATTAAGAGGATTTTTCTGATTTCTGTTCTGCACTGCAACTGCGGGAGCAACAAAACTGAATCTTGAGCAAATTAAAAGACCCTTGTTTCCAGAAAAATATCTTATTTCCTGTCTAGAAAAATGCTAGAGTATTTTTCTTAAATTCGTCTTTTTCTTGCCTTAACTTTTTCTCTTTTTTTATTTAAAGAAAATCTGCCCATGGGGTAAATTCTTTTGACTTTGGCCTACATTTTGCAGTGTGAAAACTTCAAAAACAGAGTCTTCTGGTGTTGAAAGACGTAGAACTTAATCGTTAAATATAATCTAGATTGGCCATTTAGAGCATCATATATAATGGGAATTTTTTAACTCAGATTCGTAATAGCACTTTAGAAGAAGCTAAAATTCTCAATGTGTGAGAAACCTGGACGTTCTTTTTTAGTGGGCCCTAGGCTGCTCTGTATTGGGCGGGCGCTGTGGTAATGACCCCCAGGGTCGTGCTGGGCCTTGGAATGAATGGATCCCCATGATATCGTTTCCAAAACAGTACCAAGCCAGAACTTTTCTTTTAGCTGCAGTTCTTTGTTTGTTCAGGGTACTGGAAGAACTGGGTGGGTGGAGGGAGGAATCTGGTGAGCGAGGGATCCCATCTGTGTGTGATTGTCCTTTGTTTTCTGTTTTTAATCATTTTCATTTTTTTCTCTTTTATGATTATTAGGGCCCGAGCACGTAGTGCAAGGACCCTATTGTATCTGTTAGTTTTTTTTATCTGCTTTTATGTTAAGCGCTTTGTGTTTTTAACTGAAATGAAAGCAAGGTATATAAATAAATAAAGTTTGAGTTTGAGTAAAATGGGAGACACGTGATACCACTTCCTGTCAGAACTGTGGCATTTCATATCAGCTCTAAAACTTGATCTTTTATTAGTTTGTTTTGGTTTATTTCATTTATACCAAACAACTTGCAGAAGCTTGCAACCAATAAGCACTCAGATGTCGTTTTTTAATAGATCAGTGCAGAAGCTCCCTAAGGCATCACATCAGTCAGTGTTATTAAGCCTATTAGCTTAAGGGTTGGCACATGCATAGAGCTGCTGCCACACAAAAACCTTTATTTTAGCATAAATGAACCTTATTCCATCAAATCCCACCATTCCTTCAGGAAGATGATTTTCATTGCAGACGCAAAGACAGCCCAGCTGAATTTTCCAAAACAGAGGGAAGGCTCCTTGGCTCATACATTTCTTCTGTTTTAGGCCACTTGAAATGACTAACATGTCTCTCCATTTTGCATTATCTGCATTGTGTGGTTGAGGAGCTCAACCCACAGAATAAACTATTCCACACCTTCTGTACACAGACAATCCCAAAATAGCAAAGATAAAGAAGGTGTAGAATAGGACTCTGAAGCTCCTCCTTCTGCAATCCGTTTATATCTCCAATATAATATCGTATTAACAGACAGCACAGAAGTGTAGGTTATTGAATCTTTTTTTTTTGCCTGAAGGCTTCTCACAGTTTCAAAGTAATGAACCTCTGTCTGTCTGAGCAGTAATGAGGTCAGAACTTTCCATTTTCAAAACTTAGGATTTTAATGTTGTATTTATCTGGAAAATTAGCAGTAAATTAAAACTAAACTTATAATAAATTTCCCTGAATTATTCCTTTTGAATTTGCCCTGGACAACTAAGGGAAACAATATTTAACATGTATAAACAGATCATTGAACTTTTTTCTGTTGTAAACAAATTAACTTTCATGTTCTAACTGTCACAAGAACAGGCAGATGGCTGGATCCAAATGCAGCAGTTGTATTAGCTCACCTAAAAGTCTACAAAGCTAAATCAGGGTCAGCAGTGTCCTTCCAGCACAGTCAGGTTGTGTTTTTGAAAAGAAAGACATGGATATCACAGCTCGCCCAAAATGTCTCCCAGAGCAACGAGAGTAGATTTTCAGCTTTTTGTAAGAGTAATTTGCCACAGGATCTCTGTTTTCACTGGATTCTCTCTTGAAGTATTCTTCCAGCACAGTGTAGTTCCTCAGAACAGCTTTCACAGCTTGGTCCCGTGACAACCACCGCACGTCGTTCAGAGTCCTGAATGAAAGTGCATCCTCATCTGGAATCTTTGCTAGATCTTCAAATGTTCCCCTCTCTACAGTGGATCTAGAGAAAGTGGAATAAACTACGTCACGCATCAAATCTCATCAGGTCTTTCCACGCACCATCGATGCTCAAGTCCTCTCTATGGGCTACATAGTGTTGCTCAGTTAGGTATTTGCTGCTTTAATAAAGCTGCAACTCCGTTGCACTTTCCAAGCATTACCGAGGCACCTTTGGAGGCCAGCATCACCCTTCTCTGTGTATCTAGCCCATGCTTGGTGTAAAACTGATGTATTGCTTACACAATGTCCTGAGCAGTGCATGATCTCAGCTGGATGATACCAGCAAACACAGTTGCATGGTTGACACTGTTTTCCTCTCTGTATTTAATATACAGGACTAGAATTTTGTGTATTGTTATATCTGTGCTCTCATCTATGATCAGGGTGTGCCAAGGAGCATTTTTAACTTTACACGTCGCCAGCTTTCTGGAATACTCACATACTTTGCCATGTGATCGTGAATTTGCTGAAACAACAGCATAGAGACGTTAACGATGATGGCAAGCAGAATATTGTCAATGAGAACTTTAACTTGCTGGGGGTTGGATTTATTTATAAGTGATGGCTCGATCCTCTGCTATACAGAGACCGGACAGCCCTCAGTAAGACTCCCCGGACCTGATACTCCCAGAGCACCCACCACAGGATACCACGGGGGATGCGGTCGAACGCCTTCTCCAAATCCACAAAAAACATATGGACTGGGTGAGCGAACTCCCACCCTTTACAATTTCCACCGTTTTCAAATGATTTTTGTCCTGAATGTGACGCTTTAAGTAGTCCAGCTTCCATGATATCCACACTTTCCCCTCCAAGAACTCGCTTGCTATTTTGGTTTCGCTGCATGTTTTGCAGAGCAAAACAAAGACAAAATTTCACCCAGTTTCAAAGCTTTTGCTTCTGTTTGCACATACTCTGACAGCCATTCTATCTTACAAGAATTGCATGTCTTTTTTACTTTGGCTTGGTGAGGGGACGTACCAATGCCGGTTCATTTTGCCATCATAATACAGGGTCAACATTACTTTATTATAAAAAATATTATAATATTATTATATATGTTATATTATAAAAAAGAAAATTAAAAAAAATACAAAAAAACAATAAAACAAATAATTAATCAATTATTGAAAATGGTTAAATTGATTGACTTTTTATGACACTACTTCACTTGCTCCAAAAAATTGATAAGTTAATATATGACTTTTTCCTAATGTAACACAATTTAATATGTCTAATTATCCTAAGTTTGATTAGTTATTGTATGAATGTTTAACTGATGATTGTATTGTTTTTGTGTATTATTTCTATTTAATTGCTTGAAATAAACCATTTCAAATCAAATCAAATCAAATCAAAACATAAACAGTACTCACAAGTTTTCCCTCCAAAACACTGAAAGGAGTCTGTCAATGACGTTGATTAGCTGCGTCATAACGTCTGCGAATCGCATCATTGGCCGGAGCAGTTAGTCACCGGTCACACTCAATGACTCACATTAAAAAATAGCACAAAAGGAACTATTATTTGTTTATTTTATCTTCAATTCAGGCTCAATTTTTACTTTGTTCTGTGTGCGGACACCGTGTCAGCAGTGTGCACTTGAACATAGGGAACAGTGGTTGTGACGTATTGATGGCGTCCATTTCAATTCACAGAAGTACCAACTGTTTGAAAAGGTACCATGGAGGAGAAATTTATAATTGTGGTATGTACCCAAATGGAATTAAATGACACAATTTCTTTCATAAATCGGAAAAGAGCTGTGTGAGAAAAAGCCTGGATAAGATTCACGTGATTTGCACCCCTTTGACATTTTGCACCAAGCCTTTTCCAACTGGAGGTGGCGGACATGCTCCATTGAGCAGTAGCAAAAGTTAATGAAGAAGACGTTCTAGCCTGCTCTTCCAGTGTGGTTGCATTCAATAACACGAGCTAAGCACATTCTTGAACATGCATCCCATCCCTGGTGTGTCAGTAGCTTTAACAGTCTGTTGCGGTTCGCAAGTTACAGAACGTGTAATGGAAATGATCACTAAATATTCATCTGTGATACCTTATCTTCTTCATTCTCATGTAATGAGTCAACACATAATGTCTGTGAGGTGCATCAAACCTTTGAACCACTGAAAGTGAGTGAAACTTAACAGGTCAAAGCAGTGTTCTCTGTAGAACGGATCTCGCAGATCTTGGTGTTTTTCCGGGACGTCTGATCGTCATTTCTGGTTACTGCTAATGTTAGTGCTCAGACAGCTTTGATAAACAGACGAAGGCTTAAAGGATTGCTTTGTTGGTTGAAGGCTGTGCTCTGACAGAGCAGTGCTGAGAACAAACACACTGAGATGGAGACCAACATACAAGCAGGAAAATTTGAACTGCTAGATTTTTCCACCAATCCCTTCAGCTACAGTTGCTCAACAGCTCACTTAATTTGCAACGAATAGAGGTTGCAGTTCTGCAGTCTGCAGTGAGTTTGAAACACAGTAAACACCTGCAACGGTGTTCCATTACTTCTTATCAGTTTTTTTATTAAAACCTATAGGAAAAAAATGGACAAAGACATGTTCAAGTTAATGAAATCTTCTCACGTTTTTGTGACAATATAAAACGTAGTGGCTCACTTTTCTAGAGGAGGCTGTTGATGTAACAATGATAAATGTCTAAAATGTGAAGTCAGGTTTCTGCTCCTGCAACATCTACTTCCTGTCACTTGTAAACAAGTCACAAACTTTATTCTTGTGAGCTCACTGCTGTTTTTAAAGGTTTTTATTTTCTATAAAAGCAGAGGTCACAGTTTTTACAGAAACAGCCAAGGAAGCATCCTGATTACAGCTTTCTGACGCAACATCTATGCTTTTAAGGCGAAGAAATCCAGGCCAAGGAACCTGTGAGGTCATAGCAAAAATGCTCAGTATCTACAAGCACCTGCATTTCAGGGAAACAGGAGGGTTAAATGTTATTAGAAAGTGTTTTTAAGCGAATGTTCTTTTGAAATGGGATAATAAGAGGCTTCTGGTTGATATTTATAATTGGAATGCTAAATGTGACCCACCAAAAGGACACGGTAAGAAATGGTTTACATCAGTGCTGCAAAAAGCCCTGCAATTAATTCTGGATTGGTTTTTGTCAAATCACTAAAACCCACAGATGTCTTACAGTGATTCCTGCTAAAAGTCTGAAGAAAGGTTTTTTTATTATATCTATATATCTATTATATCTATATTTTAGGGCCTGTACCTTTGAATTTTATGAGTACTTCTTTAAGCTCTGGAGTTGTTCCATCTGCTTCTGAACAGGCTGTGGTAAAGCCTCTTCTTAAAAAAAACCTCACCTCAACACCTCTGTTTTATCTCATTTTAGACCCTTGTCCCATTTGTTTTTTATGGAAGTAATTAGAAAAGGGTGTTTTTAAGCAGTTACAATGCTTTTTTAGAAGAAAATGTTATTTCAGCCAGACAACCCGTGCAGTCGAGAATGCTTTATTTTCCATATTTCCTTTCAGTTTGGCATAAGGCTCCGTTCAGATACATTAAAACAAGATCTCCATGGAAAACTTCGGGTATAAATCTACCGCTAACAGAGCTCACAGATGGAAGCCGGGGAGGACGGTGGTGCGACAAACGTAGCGCTCACGGAAATGGATGAAGAGGGCATGGAGCGCACACCTGATTCTTAAGTAGGATGTGGAACAGGTGAGTTAATTGGGATGGACCGCCTGCTGGTAGGTGTAAACGCACTGCTGAGCTGCCTGCCTGAAAGTCTCCCAGGGTTGTTCATTTTTGAGAAGTTTTTGTCAGGTTTTAGATCTGGGTACAGCACAGAGTCCGCCTTGCTAAAGGTGCACAATGATAAAGCCGTGTCTGTTGATGCCAAAAAGCCTGTGTTTCTAATGCTGTTGGACCTGACAGCAGCCTCCGACAGTCTACTGCAGCACTGTACTGAGCTTTACTCAGTGCGAAGTATTGTTTGCGCCACTCTGCCTGCATTACTGAGCATTCTATCCAGAACTGATCTTCTGTTTCCTGACCCTGTTTTGGAAGTTTTGTTTTGAAAAAAACTCATGGATTATGTTTACTACATTTGTCTTGGTCGTGTGACTTAACGCAGCTACTCTGCCAAGTTTGTAGCCTAAAACTAAAAGCTAGCAAAAACCAAACAATAAAACATATTTAGAAAGTTTCTTTGGGGAGAAAAGAGGCAGTGAGGAAAGCAAAGAAGAGCCTTTAACTTCACAGAAAAATACAGCTGCTGTTGAGGACAAAACCGGGAGTCTTCCTCTATAAAGTGATATTTAAGCCACCACATGCAAACACTGTTTTTTAAGTAGAAAATCAAAATATTAAATAATTGCTTTCAAAACTTTTTTTTGTTTTAAAAAATTGTTGTGCCTGCAACACAATTATTTACCTTAAAAAAAATGTTTTTTGCCTTTAAAATCTTTTAGTGCATTGTCATTTGAATTATGGCATCAAAAACCCACAACAATTTAAAATGCAATGGACTTTATTTTTGTTTAATGTTTTATTTTCAAAAATGTAATATTTAATTTTAATGTTTAATATTGAATTCCAAATTGCAAAATGTATTTTCATATTCCAAGCCTGAATTGCACATCAAGTTGACAGTTGAAAAATGCTGTTTTTAAAAGTCTGTGCTTCCTTTGTGTGAACATTTTCTTTTGAAACCCATCATTATCTGCTCAGAAATAATCCTTCCGACATTTGGTAAAATATAATTATCTCCAGTCTTCTGGATCAAAACATGGGTCCAAGTGTGATTTACAGGTCGAGCCAGAGTTACACCTCATTCCAGAAATCATTGACTTTCTTTATCAGCAAGTAAGAACAAAGTTCATTTTAATCTTCACTTAACTCTTGTTAGTCTTTGTTGGTCTAGCCAGGCAATTATAATTCATAAATTATAGATTAACACTGAGAGCAAAGGATCATAGGTCAGCAGGAGGTTTTGACTGTATTGTATGGAGTCCTATACTGTTCATAATTAAATAAATAAAATTTTTAATTAAATAAATAAATATTTTTTCAAACTTTATTGAATGTAACAATTCAATACAAAACATTATTAAACAGCGCCGAGCGGCTATATACATTGACATGTCAGCTCGGTAAAATACGAGATGATCTTTTAAACGTGCTTTTAATAATGTTACGGTTATTATGAAACACCTGTTCGCTCATCATTTGAATTTTAATCCGTGTGGTCAGTGCTTTTTCTGAACGAAGCCAGGATTAGCAGTATGCTAACACGGGCTAACAACATTAGCTTTGGGTGGTGCTGCTTGCTGGCTGCACGTAAACATGTAAGAATAACATCAGCCTTTATTTAGTCGGGACACGACTGGAAACACAAGTCCGCGTGATTGTTTGAATGTTTTCTAAGGACTGAGCGACATTTCTGCTTTGAAGCTCAAACCGCTGTGTGTGCTGACGATCCGAGCTGTGCTCAGACACACACTTTTAGACCCGGTTCTGAGTTCGGTTGCTTGTACCCCTAGAGCTGCGGGACGGATCGCAGTCTTAAATCTCCCACACATACCGCTCATGTACCCCCCCCCCCCCCTTCCCATCAAACACAAAGCTGTAAATCCGCACTCCCCCGGAAGTGCGGGAGCGGACTACTTCTTTTCTATTTTGTTTGTTACTTTTTACTTTTTTTGTTAAAGTTACTTCCCTCAGTTTATACTGGATCATCGCGGATTAGTCATTAGTTGGGAAATAAAATGAAAAAAGCAAAAAACGAATAGCAGTTATATAAGAACGAAAAATGTAAAAATACCCCCCCCCGACGATGTCATCGTCCATCCCGATGGTTGACAGCAAACATCGTCAACGGCCAATTTAAGGGACATCGCCCAACCCTAGTCATCACGTCTCCCTGTCTGGATTCTTTCACTGCATAGTGAGCCTTACTCCCGCTGCAGTTAAGCTGCTCTTTGCAGCCACTTCCGTGTCCCTGTGACCCACATCAATTCAAGAGGAGAGAAATAAAAACAAGAATCAATCTAGGGGATCTTTTTATTATTGTCTGGGTGAAAACAAGAAAAATATCATAAGATATTGGATGCCCGAGCTGGCTGGCTGCCCATTCCGCAGCAGCGCTCTGTCTGCCGCCCAACCAGGTACCCAGGGGCCGCCCGGCGTAGGGACCAACTTGCTATAGTCAGTGGAAAGATCAACGATACGGTGGCAAAATAAATTTTATTTATATTATTGCTTTAAACCAGTTATCTTATTTACAGTAAATGTGTTGCATTTAAGTTTATTTCTGGTTGAAAATACAGGCCGTTTATAAGATCACAACTATTTCGAAGGAACGAATGAATAATTTTTTGGAACGATTTCGTTTTTTTTTTGCCCCATGTGAGGTCACGGGCTCCGTAGAAAAGAGCTCTCTGTTATATATTTAACAATAAAAAAATTCCAATACTATGGAGTCCTATACTGTTCATAATTAAATAAATAAATATTTAATTAAATAAATAAATATGACCCCATGCAAATACACAATTAATCTCTCATAAATATATAAAAAGATCATGAAATTGTGAAAAACCTGCACACTGATTTTAAATTAGCCATTGTATTATTCAATATATTTCATATTTCATTTTAGCTTTAAAAACCTGTTCATTATTTTAAAACAGCATTTTAAAATATTCATTTTTAATCATGTTGAATATTATTATGATTTTGTCTTTTTTCAGAAGCTCGTATTTCAAAATCAATATATTCCAAAGTAGCTTTGTTTTTATTTCATGTTGCTGTTTTTCAAAATGGCTTATTTATTTCATGAAGAGCTTTTTCAGGAGAATAGGTCTGTCTGTCAATCAGTGATAGTGGGCGGGATCTAAACGCTCATTGACTCATCCATGGAAATCGACTCATATTCCTCGATACCCGCTCAGCGGTGTACCAGTCAGAGAGATTTCATGTTTCAGCGATATCTGCGCGGCTTTGCTGACATTAGAGATCAAATAGAGTCAAACAATCTGTCTGCTGCAGAACATGCAAACATCTACGACTCTGTTTTTGTAGTTTGAGGGTTTGTGTGGACCAAACCACAGAGGAGCTCCGGTCGTCCACGTCTCGAAGTCCCCCGTTGAAACACTCCTCATTCTTAAGGCCCGTACACACCGAGACGAATATTCGCCAGGCGTTATTCGCCAGCGTTTTTCGCCACGTCTTTTGTGTTCACACCCAGGCGATTTTCGCTGACGATGAGCCGAGCGAACATGCAATTTCATTCCCTGACATTAGATGGCGCTTAATGTAAACAGAAATACTCCTGTACACAAGGTGGCGCTGCGCAACTTTACGATTCTTAAAGTCGCTTTTCACTCAGAAGAAGAGAGCAAGTATTTACGCGCTTGTCAGAATCATACAAAGAAAACATGAATATTTCAAGCATCAGTAGCTCCAACTGGTACTTGGTAAGGGGATATTTAAGAATGTCCGGCAGTGTAGACGCTACTTGGCGTCTATCTTCTTCGCTGGTATGTGCGCTCAGCAAGGCAGTTTTGTGTTTGAGCGCCCCCAAGTTGTGTTTTACTGTAACTTCAGAAGCTCCAGACACGTGTGCAAAAGCGCAATTCTCATTGGTCGAATAGATTTCGACGCGACGCGTCGGAAAAAAAAAACGAACCCGAGGCGTTTTTTTTTTTTTGACGCTTTGGCGCGTGGCGTTTTTTCGCGTCGGTGTGCACACTCACATTGGTGCCCTTTGTTTAGTCACGAGGCGTTAAACGTCGGCGAAAATCGCCGGCGAAATTCGTCCCGGTGTGAACAGGCCTTTACGCTGAGCTGGCGGACCGACAATCAGACCAGGCAGCTGCGCAAAGCGGAACAAGCCTGCTCGTGCCTCCTGAACCTTATGATATTTTTCTATTTTCATTGAGACAATGATTATAATCAGGTCCTCTGATTTTATTATTCCCTCTCAGGGAAAATGTTGAACCTTTCCTGCGATGACGTTTCTGACATATTAACACTCCATGTGCATTGTGCATCCATGCATTGTGACTGATTTAAGCACAAGCAACCGCTCCATGTGGCTATAAGGCTAAAAACATTAGCTTGTTGCCCCTCCCACACGCGGCATGGTGCATTCATGGAAACTCCAGTTCAAAGAAGCTTAGTGGAACTCCAACAACCACTCAGCCTAACTTAGGCCACTACTAGATGTTCATGAGAAGATGAAAATTGCCGAACCGACCACTAAATCACTCGAATTATGCACACTGGCCCAAAGCCACTTTTATCCACAAATTTAGAACCAAAACTGCCCAATTTATGGTAACACTGTGGATGTGTTGAGGTGCATACTTCCCCCAGTGTTGAGGATGGTGCATTGCGCCATCACGTTTGCTGAAGCATCTTCGATCGATGTAATTAGGGTGCTGCTGCTCATGTCTGAGTAAAGGAGTAGCCAATCACAAAAGTGTCTCCGCCTTGTCTAGTTTGATTGACAGACAGACCGATTCTCCTGAAAAAGCTCTTCATGAAATAAAAAAGCCATTGTGAAAAACAGCAACATGAAATGAAAACAAAGCTACTTTGGAAAATATTGATTTTGAAATCCAAGGTTCTGAAAAAGGACGTAGAATTATAATAATATTCCACATGATTAAAATGAATATTTTAAAATGTTGTTTTAAAATAATGAACAGGTTTTTAAAGCAAAATGAAATATATTGAATAATACAATGGCTAATTTAAAATCAGTGTGCAGGTTTTTCACAATTTCACGATCTTTTTATATATTTATGAGAGATTAATTGGTTGATTGTGTATTTGCATGGGGTCATATTTATTTATTTAATTAAATATTTATTTATTTAATTATGAACAGTATAGGACTCCATAGTATTGGAATTTTTTTATTGTTAAATATATAACAGAGAGCTCTTTTCTACGGAGCCCGTGACCTCACATGGGGCAAAAAAAAAACGAAATCGTTCCAAAAAATTATTCATTCGTTCCTTCGAAATAGTTGTGATCTTATAAACGGCCTGTATTTTCAACCAGAAATAAACTTAAATGCAACACATTTACTGTAAATAAGATAACTGGTTTAAAGCAATAATATAAATAAAATTTATTTTGCCACCGTATCGTTGATCTTTCCAGCGAAGAAGATAGACGCCAAGTAGCGTCTACACTGCCGCGAAGAAATAATGACGGACATTCTTAAATATCCCCTTACAAAGTACCAGTTGGAGCTACTGATGCTTGAAATATTCATGTTTTCTTTGTATGATTCTGACAAGCGCGTAAATACTTGCTCTCTTCTTCTGAGTGAAAAGCGACTTTAAGAATCGTAAAGTTGCGCAGCGCCACCTTGTGTACAGGAGTATTTCTGTTTACATTAAGCGCCATCTAATGTCAGGGAATGAAATTGCATGTTCGCTCGGCTCATCGTCAGCGAAAATCGCCTGGGTGTGAACACAAAAGACGTGGCGAAAAACGCTGGCGAATAACGCCTGGCAAATATTCGTCTCGGTGTGTACGGGCCTTAAGAATGAGGAGTGTTTCAACGGGGGACTTCGAGACGTGGACGACCGGAGCTCCTCTGTGGTTTGGTCCACACAAACCCTCAAACTACAAAAACAGAGTCGTAGATGTGCATCTTCTGCAGCAGACAGATTGTTTGACTCTATTTGATCTCTAATGTCAGCAAAGCCGCGCAGATATCGCTGAAACATGAAATCTCTCTGACTGGTACACCGCTGAGCGGGTATCGAGGAATATGAGTCGATTTCCATGGATGAGTCAATGAGCGTTTAGATCCCGCCCACTATCACTGATTGACAGACAGACCTATTCTCCTGAAAAAGCTCTTCTTGAAATAAATAAGCCATTTTGAAAAACAGCAACATGAAATAAAAACAAAGCTACTTTGGAATATATTGATTTTGAAATACGAGCTTCTGAAAAAAGACAAAATTATAATAATATTCAACATGATTAAAAATGAATATTTTAAAATGCTGTTTTAAAATAATGAACAGGTTTTTAAAGCTAAAATGAAATATGAAATATATTGAATAATACAATGGCTAATTTAAAATCAGTGTGCAGGTTTTTCACAATTTCATGATCTTTTTATATATTTATGAGAGATTAATTGTGTATTTGCATGGGGTCATATTTATTTATTTAATTAAATATTTATTTATTTAATTATGAACAGTATAGGACTCCATAGTATTGGAATTTTTTTATTGTTAAATATATAACAGAGAGCTCTTTTCTACGGAGCCCGTGACCTCACATGGGGCAAAAAAAAAACGAAATCGTTCCAAAAAATTATTCATTCGTTCCTTCGAAATAGTTGTGATCTTATAAACGGCCTGTATTTTCAACCAGAAATAAACTTAAATGCAACACATTTACTGTAAATAAGATAACTGGTTTAAAGCAATAATATAAATAAAATTTATTTTGCCACCGTATCGTTGATCTTTCCACTGACTATAGCAAGTTGGTCCCTACGCCGGGCGGCCCCTGGGTACCTGGTTGGGCGGCAGACAGAGCGCTGCTGCGGAATGGGCAGCCAGCCAGCTCGGGCATCCAATATCTTATGATATTTTTCTTGTTTTCACCCAGACAATAATAAAAAGATCCCCTAGATTGATTCTTGTTTTTATTTCTCTCCTCTTGAATTGATGTGGGTCACAGGGACACGGAAGTGGCTGCAAAGAGCAGCTTAACTGCAGCGGGAGTAAGGCTCACTATGCAGTGAAAGAATCCAGACAGGGAGACGTGATGACTAGGGTTGGGCGATGTCCCTTAAATTGGCCGTTGACGATGTTTGCTGTCAACCATCGGGATGGACGATGACATCGTCGGGGGGGGGTATTTTTACATTTTTCGTTCTTATATAACTGCTATTCGTTTTTTGCTTTTTTCATTTTATTTCCCAACTAATGACTAATCCGCGATGATCCAGTATAAACTGAGGGAAGTGACTTTAACAAAAAAAGTAAAAAGTAACAAACAAAATAGAAAAGAAGTAGTCCGCTCCCGCACTTCCGGGGGAGTGCGGATTTACAGCTTTGTGTTTGATGGGAAGGGGGGGGGGGGGGTACATGAGCGGTATGTGTGGGAGATTTAAGACTGCGATCCGTCCCGCAGCTCTAGGGGTACAAGCAACCGAACTCAGAACCGGGTCTAAAAGTGTGTGTCTGAGCACAGCTCGGATCGTCAGCACACACAGCGGTTTGAGCTTCAAAGCAGAAATGTCGCTCAGTCCTTAGAAAACATTCAAACAATCACGCGGACTTGTGTTTCCAGTCGTGTCCCGACTAAATAAAGGCTGATGTTATTCTTACATGTTTACGTGCAGCCAGCAAGCAGCACCACCCAAAGCTAATGTTGTTAGCCCGTGTTAGCATACTGCTAATCCTGGCTTCGTTCAGAAAAAGCACTGACCACACGGATTAAAATTCAAATGATGAGCGAACAGGTGTTTCATAATAACCGTAACATTATTAAAAGCACGTTTAAAAGATCATCTCGTATTTTACCGAGCTGACATGTCAATGTATATAGCCGCTCGGCGCTGTTTAACAATGTTTTGTATTGAATTGTTACATTCAATAAAGTTTGAAAAAAAAAGCCGCTCAGCGGAATTTATATCCTTCCGTTTTTCAAACCCTACTGCGCATGTGCGAATGATTTATTCCGACGGAAAGTGTGACCTTAGTGAACGTTTTTATATTCTGAACACATTTTTCTGGGCCCGTGTACACGGTTGGATTCTAATCCGACCATTGATCCCATCAAGATATTTTGTACATGTAACCGCGGCTTATGGTGTCGACGCGCAACGTGGCGGGGACGTGGCATCACGATGGTGGTCTCTCCATCGGGATGTCAGTCACCCATCACGATGGACGATGATATCGTCCATCGGCACAACCCTAGTGATGACCGATGCTTCTGTAGAGCTTTTTAACATGAAAAAATCCGATCTCTAAACATCCTCTGTGTCTTCCACACATTGTAAGGAGATTAATACAGACAGAAATGTGAAGGTATCTGCTGTAAATCCAAGTTTTACTCACATCTGGTTATGAATGACTTATAACGTGAGTTGATTTGTGTTAATTTGCAAAAATGATTTAATGGAAACAGTGTAATTACACATTTTGCAAAGTAAAACTTGGTAAATTTAACAAAGTAGATGAAAAGAATTGCTTTTTCTCCCACAAAAACGGGGCTAGCCAGAAAAGAGATTGCCCGAAGAGTTATTACTTCTGAAAAAAGTCCACTTTTAGGGGTTTCTTCATTTTAAATACTTCTTCGTTCAAACAAATTCATATTTTGTGGGAACAATATGACTATTCCATAAGAAATAAATATTATTTTGTGGGAAGTAATTACTATTTTGTGGAAAATTAAATACTTTTTCACGGTAACAAAATCCTAATTTGTGGGAAGGATTACATTAAATTACAGTTTTTTCTTCCTTTTATTTGATGTCAGGTCACAGGCGTCACTAATTTGCTCATAACTTTAGAATAATGTGGTGATTTCTCTGGTAAAAAAAAGGCTATTGTTTAAAGTCTCAACAGGGCTTCAGGCATCAGTCTGTCATCTATTCAGCTCCACAACTGGAGAGACTGACACCATTCAACAACAAAACGCTGGTTCCTATAGAAAATATTGTTTTGTCACTTTGGTGAATCTAAATGCCATAACATTTTATTTGTATTTATCTAAAAAGATGTTGACAAAATCATTTCCTTGTTGAAAAACAAATGTATTCAAATGGTAAATGCTTTAACAAAGGATGAAAGGGATCCTTAAGAACAAAATTAATCTAAAGTTATCCCCCCCCCCCCCCCCCCCCCCCCCAAAAAAATCTTTGAAAATGCAAAAGAAAACCAAGGAGAGCCAGCAAACCTAGAAGCCTTGGTAATAATTTTGAAATTTTTCCCCGTAACTCTCTCCCATCTCATTAGCATAAAACTGGTTGCTTATTTCATTTACTTTGTTCAGCCATTCTGTTATTTTGTATTTTGAATTTCTTGAATTTATATCATTTCATATCATTCTGAACAAATCCAGGTGAGGGCAGTCTAGCTCTACCGATGGGTCTGAGAAATTGGCACAGTGTCTCCCTGGTGAGCAATTTTTCCACAAACAAGGATGACATAGCAACCTGTAGAGGTGTACAATGAAAGATTGGGCAGCATTAATAATAAAGAGTTTGAAGTTATAAAAACTGCTATGTTTAATGAATAAACCCCTAAACTATTTTCTGGTCTAAGTTTTTCTATATAATCCACTGTTGAGATTATTGACTGTGCTGAAAGATTGTGCTGAAAGATTGACAAAATTCCTCTTTGACAAATTTTTGAATATGCAAATTTGATTTAAGACTCGAAGATAAATATTTTATCACCTGACCCACAATGACTTCATCAAGGCTTAATCAAGATATTCAGAAAAGCAGCTGATGCTGCAGGTACTAAACAAGAGACTATTAAGGCCCGTTCACACCGGGACGAATTTCGCCGGCGATTTTCGCCGACGTTTAACGCCTCGTGACTAAACAAAGGGCACCAATGAGAGCGTGCACACAGACGCGAAAAAACGCCACGCGTCAAAGCGTCAAAAAAAAAAAACGCCTCGGGTTCGTTTTTTTTTTTCGACGCGTTGGGTCGAAATCTATTCGACCAATGAGAATGGCGCTATTGCACACGTGTCTGGAGCTTCTGAAATTACAGTAAAACACAACTTGGGGGCGCTCAAACACAAAACTGCCTTGCTGAGCACACATACCAGCGAAGAAGATAGACGCCAAGTAGCGTCTACACTGCCGCGAAGAAATAATGACGGACATTCTAAAATATCCCCGAACCAAGCACCAGTAGCTCCAACTGGTAATATTCATGTTTTCTTTGTATGATTCTGACAATCGCGTAAATACTTGCTTTCTTCTTCTGAGTGAAAAGCGACTTTAAGAAGCGTAAAGTTGCGCAGCGCCACCTTGTGTACAGGAGTATTTCTGTTTTACATTAAGCGCCATCTAATGTCAGGGAATGAAATTGCATGTTCGCTCGGCTCATCGTCAGCGAAAAACGTGGCGAAAAACGCTGGCGAATAACGCCTGGCGAATATTCGTCCTGGTGTGTACGGGCTTTTAGGCTCATACCAAACTAAAAAATCTGATCTTTGTCAATGATGGGAAGACTTATTTAACAGGAAAAGTGGTAACACTTTATATTAAGATTGACAAAAAGGTGACAAAAAAGCCCCGCCCATCTTTGATTCTGTACTGGTCCACCGTTAGCGTGTTAGCTTTAGCATGGCTCCTGTGGGTTTATTGCCTTCGGACTTTAAAAATTACCGGCTTGTGCAACTTTCCAGTGGATTTGGAAGCCAAGCAACAGTGGTTGAATGCAGTTGGCAGTGAATCCAGAGAACCGTCTCCTGGTGATGGGATTTGCAATGTATGTTTCACTCAGGAAAGTTTGCTAATACTTTATCCTTGTTAGCTATGATGCTAGAGTCAGCAACCTGTTATGTTTTGGTTTTTCAAAATTTGTCTGAACTAAATTATTAGATTTCTTTTACATAAATAGTTAAGTGGTGGAAGCTACAGAATGAAGAAACTTGTGAGGAATTTAGGCAGAAGTTGAGACAGGTCCTGGGTGGTCAGGATGAGCTTCCAGATGACTGGGAAACTACAGCAGAGATTATCAGGAAAACAGGTAGGAAGGTGCTAGGTGTGTCATCTGGAAAGAGGAAAGACGGTAAAGCATTTGGTGGTGGAATGAGGTAGTACAGGAATGCGTCCAGAGGAAAAAGTTGGCTAAAAGGAAGTGGGATGTAGAAAGGACTGAGGAAGGTGGACAGGAGTACAAGGAAGCGCAGCGTAAAGTGAAGAGAGAGGTGGCAAAGGCCAAACAGAAAGCTTACGATGAGCTATATGACAGGTTAGACACAAAGGAAGGAGAGAAGGACTTGTACAGGCTAGCCAGACAGAGAGACAGAGATGGGAAGGACGTGCAACAGATAAGGGTGATTAAGGACAGAGATGGAAAGGTGCTAACAACCCAGGAGAGTGTACAGAAAAGATGGAGGGAGTATTTTGACGAGCTGATGAACGAGGAAAATGACAGGGAAAGAAGGGAGGAAGATGTGGTTGTTGTGGAGCAGGAAGTAGCAGAGATTGGAAAGGAGGAGGTTAGGAAGGCTCTGAAAAGGATGAAAAGCAGAAAGGCCGTTGGTCTTGATGACGTACCTGTGGAGGTATGGAAGTGCTTAGGAGAGACAGCAGTGGAATTTCTAACGAGTTTGTTCAATAGGATTTTAGAGAGTGAGAAGATGCCTGAGGAATGGAGGAGAAGCGTTCTGGTCCCGATCTTTAAAAACAAGGGTGACACGCAGAACTGCAGCAACTATAGAGGAATAAAGTTGATAAGCCACATAATGAAGCTGTGGGAAAGAGTAGTGGAAGCCAGGCTTAGGAAGAAGGTGGAGATTTGTGAGCAGCAGTATGGTTTCATGCCCCGTAAGAGCACCACTGATGCCATTTATGCTTTGAGAATGTTGATGGAAAAGTACAGAGATGGTCAGAAGGAGCTGCATTGTGTGTTCGTAGATTTAGAGAAGGCGTATGACAGGGTGCCGAGGGAGGAGCAGTGGTACTGTATGAGGTCGTCTGGAGTGGCAGAGAAGTATGTCAGAGTAGTTCAGGACATGTATGAGAGAAGTATGACGGTGGTGAGATGTGCTGTAGGTCAGACAGAGGAGTTCAAGGTGGAGGTGGGACTACACCAAGGATCAGCTTTGAGTCCCTTTTTGTTTGCTATGCTGATGGACAGGCTGACAGACGAGGTAAGACAGGAATCTCCCTGGACAATGATGTTTGCGGATGACATTGTAATTTGCAGTGAGAGTAGAGAGCAGGTGGAGGAACAGCTAGAGAGGTGGAGGTTTGCTTTGGAAAGAAGAGGCATGAAGGTCAGTCGTAGTAAGACAGAATACATGTGTCTGAACGAGAGGGATCAAGGTAGAAGCGTTAGGTTGCAGGGGGCTGAGGTGAAGAAGGTGCAGGAGTTTAAGTACTTGGGGTCAACAGTTCAGAATGATGGGGAGTGTGGAAAAGAGGTGAAGAGGCGAGTGCAGGCAGGTTGGAGCAGTTGTGTGACAGAAGAGTGTCAGCAAGACTCAAAGGAAAGGTGTACAAGACAGTGGTGAGACCAGCTCTGCTCTATGGGTCAGAGACGGTAGCAGTGAGACAGAGACAAGAGGCTGAAATGGAGGTAGCGGAGATGAAGATGTTGAGGTTCTCCTTAGGAGTGACCAGGTTAGACAGGATAAGGAACGAGTACATCAGAGGGACGGCTCATGTTGCCTGTGTTAGCGACAAAGTCAGAGAAGCCAGACTGAGATGGTTTGGACATGTTCAGAGGAGGGATAGTGGATATATTGGTAGAAGGATGTTGGAGATGGAGCTGCCTGGCAGGAGGGCAAGAGGACGGCCAAAGAGGAGATACATGGAGGTCTTAACAGAGGACATGAAGTTGGCTAATGTTAGGGTAGAAGATGTTCATGATAGAGTGAGGTGGAAAACGATGATTCGCTGTGGCGACCCCTGATGGGAAAAGCCAAAAGAGAAAGAAGTCTGTTTTAATGTCATAAAGTTATTTTTACAATCTTTATGCTTTGTGGTTGTTTGTGGTAAAAACCGTCCTCACATTAGTTGAGATGCTGCAAAACAATTAATAAACTGTTAACAAAGTTAAATAATACATTTGTCAAGCTTATAAGCAGTTTAATAATATGGATTTTGAAGACAATGGTCTAACTTTAGATGTTAATGAATCTTATTATCACTTTCAGGTATTTTCAAGACATCTATAATGCTAATAAATATCTTACTAGTATCTTTCACATTAATAAAGCCAGTTAATCAAACTTATAAGCTTATTAACACTTAGGTTTGTGTGAGGCATCTATAATGCTAATAAATGTCTTACTAGAACCCCAAACAATAACAATACTTCTTAATTTGTTAACAAAGGTTGTTAATCAATGTTATTAAGCTTATTAAGACTGACACATTTGTTAGGGATCTATAATGCCGATAAATGTATCATTAGCATCTTGAAAATATCCTAATAACAATGCTTGTAAATGTGTTAACTAAGTAATTTAATAAACCTTATTAGACTTATTGTACTAATAAATGTCTTATTAACACCCTATAAATTAATTTATAATGTTTGTTAATATGTTAACAAAGCTTGTTAAGGAAAAATGTAAGAAGATTGATCTTAAAATAGATATTTGCAATAGTAAAACTGCATTTGCCATACAGGACATACATGAGCAACAGCTGAAGTAATTTTGGTGTCTTTCTTGCTCCGACAGGCTCTGATCCTCACACCTCCATATCTCCCGATGCCAAACACAGCTCTTCACACTCCTCTCTGCCACCCACACTGGGATAAATCATCACCACCTCGGAACATAAAGCCTGATCTTACTTGAACAGACTCGTTGCTCACTAAAGTCTTATTCTTGATCTCTTTCTTTCGTGAGCATCAAAAGACTTTGTCAGGGCTGCCGAACACCGGAGACATTCACACAGAGTGCACACATTGCTCACAATGTATTCCGTTTCTCTTTATTCTTTTCTCTATTTGGAAATTGCAGGGTCAATATTTTCACATTACTTAACATGATGCACCAAAATGTACTCTGTTAACAGGAATACGCTGAATAGAACACAAGGTTTCACAATGGATTCACGACTGACATTTTGCCCATTGCACCTGCAATAGTGAATGACATTTTCCAGGTTTTTTGCTTTAAATTTTTTTCCCCGTTGCTTTCCTGTCATCTCCTAGATCACATCCACCAAACTGAAAACCTCCAACAAGACCAGACAAAGTCTGAATTCCTTGCAACTGACATGGAGGATTTCTGCTTCCTGTAAACACAATATGTATAGAAGCTCCACAGAGACTGGATATGTTTCTGAGTACAACTTTGTTGTAAACAGTCAATACAAGTCAGCCACATACACTATTTTTATGCAATAATAATAATAATAATAATATCAATCTTCAGCATCTGTTCCATTATCATCCTCATTTCTGTGAAAGTAACAAGTATTCTACACAAACGTTGGCAGCAAATACGGCATGGGGATGCACATGACAGCCGTACTCCAAACTCAAAAGCTGTACAGAGGAATGAAGTTGTATTTACAGTAATAATATAAGGATGTGTCTGTCTGCCTTCTCCTCCATCTACACGGCTGCACCCAAGGCTTTTTTTCCTTCATGCTCCGCGTATCAACCGCTTTGCACCTCCACCCAGTTCGGATGCAGATCTCACACCGCTCTGTCAGAGGCACCGTTACGCAACCTCCACGTTTCTGCACTTCGCTGAGCAGCAAGTGCCACCAGTCGAGCTTGTGCTTCCAAAACGGCATGACTGGCAGATGACTGGATGAACATTCACGCTCTGATATGCTCTGCGTTAACCGGTAAACGACCCATGTAAAGACATGCCTTTCCTTTTGTATTTAGTGTTCACTGTGTATTTATATATTTATATCTTTATCTGGTATTTTCAAGAATAAAAGATCTAACCATGCACCTTTTCAAATTGCTTAGCTGCTGAGCGGTTTAATCCACATGATATAACCAACAGAAACATTCCATCCACCCCACAGGTAATATCAACACCCACTGTACACTGACACAAACAGATGAGAAGTGCTGACTATCTGAATCACAGGTTTATAGTAGCACAGACAGTCATTGCAAGCCAAACACTGAGGAGCCCAGGTCAGCCCAAAATGCACATAAACTGAATGAGAGCTACGAACAGCCAGACGAAGCCAAGCAAACCCATGCTTTAAAGCAACATGATGGCGGACATTCAAAACCAACATTCTACACAATTTACCCTTTGGCAACAAATCCCCGTTTCAGGGAGTGAGGGGTCAAAACATGCCAAGAAAAAAATATAATAATTTTAGTTCAATATTCAATGTTCAAACTCATACAGACACATGGTTTAGTAAAAACATTTCCAGTACTACTTTTTTTTTATAATAATTTCACGTAATTGTTTTCTTATGATTATAGTGATGATGAGAAATTCTTTTAAGCTGAATCGCTTCCAGTTTCAAAATGAGTCATTGCATAGAACATTTGAATGGAGAATCGCCGTGTCCTCGCCTGCACCTGTGCATGTGTGACGCGTGTGTTTGCACACGCTAGGAAGTAAGCCTAGCAGGCTCGAGAATCGGTTGACAAGGTAACAGGTCTGTTTGATGCGAACTCAACCTTGGCTCTGATGTGAAACAAGGATAAAAATGTTTGTACTGTGTGACAAAAAATAGTGTGCATGGAGGCATACTCGTCTGCATGCTCTTATGCATCCGCGCATAACATGCATGTCTTTACATGGTACTGTGGCTGTAAACCCTCATGACAAAATGTTTCATACATATTTATCAACAAAGGTGTTTTGATATTTCCCATTGACTAACTGAAAACAACATTTATACCATTGTGCTGTAGACCATTTGCTGCATGCTATTGCTTTTTAAAAATCAAGTTATTCAATGCAAGGAAACAAATATCAAGTGAAAAATATTAAGTTATACCAAGAAAAGACACTTAACATTGACCAAAAAAGAAAAAAAAAAGTCACAGGAGATTTGTTTTCATTAAATAAACAAATGACAAATTTACATATCAGATTTCTGATTTATGTACATACAGTAGTTTACAGCGTAAAAAAAAATGGATGATATGGGTGCTTAACATATGAGGTATACAAGTGAAAACATATTCTGAATAAGGCTCCATCAATCATTGAACATCAGGCAAAAAATAAGAAAAATAAAGGAAAATTAAAAATAGTACATATCAAACATGTTTAAATAGGAGAAAGTCCCAAAATGCTCTGGGGCTGAATAAACGATGGCTTTGCAATGGCTAATAAAGACCCTTTGCCACTTTTTCATTTGGTCCTCTTCTATGTGTGAAGATCACACTGTGGGCACACTGGTAGCAATCTTCTCTACAAACCTAACGACTAGTGGCAACTCTTTAGTTGTGAAAAAGTGCTGAAATGGGTTCTTTTTTTTTTCTTTTTAATTTGTGTGCGACTATACTTGTTTACATGTACATAATCCATTCTACAGACACTAAAATGATAAGACAAAAACTAAAAACACATTCAAAGAAAGGGTCGAGTTCCCTTTACTGGAATGTACTGTGGAGATCAGAGAAACCAAGCTGTTGAGGACTTCAGGAGAATCAACAGGTTGGTCGCCGTTGCTGTGATATGTCTTATCCGGTCCAGACAAAAGGTGTCGTTTTGGGCTGAACTCAGTCTCTGTAGAACAAGAAAACCTAGGAAATGAGTTCTTTTTTGTTGTTTTACATGAAGTATTCTGAAGACATCATTCCAGAATTCGTGTGCACTCTGCCAATAACAGCGGTGTCGCATTAACATCTCTGTAGAGGGCGCTGTAAGGCTTCCTTCACTGAGTTGTTATAAGCAGAGGCAGATCTGGACTAACACACAATTTTTCCACCACAGCAAAGCAGAGCTTGTTCTCTCTTGAAGATGGACTTCTTATGAAGATGACAGAAAGCTGTGTTCCTTTCCCTCTGCACTTCATTCTCACTATTGACCTGAAAGACAAAGAGGGAAGGTGTGACGACTCGCAGACATTAACACAAAATGATGACAGATGTACAGAGTTTACTGAATTCATTCAACCATTCTTGCTCTGATACCTTTTTTTTTTCTACATGTTCTTGCTAACCCTATTTTTTCATTCTATTTTTTCAGTAGTGCAAGTTATTCAATCAGACGCCTCAATGAAAGCACGTGGTCTTAAGTTGAACGTTTAATATGATTGACTGACAGATTCTTCCGAGCCCACGTTAAGGTGGTAGGGGTGTGGACTTACAACGAGATCACTCCTGATTGGTGAGCGTGTTTGGCATAGAAATAATTACACAGACTGACTTGGACCAATGACTGACGATTTCTGCTTTCAAAGTGGCGGTGTCCATATCAGCAAAAAAGGCGTCTAATTTGACTTCATTTCGTCTGAGCTGGAAGTAAGCCATTTTCTGAGGGTGATGTCACACTCACTCAGCCCAGTTCTCCTATAACGGTTGTATCTTGTAAATCAGCTTAAACCTTTTATTTTGTTTAAACATTAGTTGAATCCTTTACTATCGTTTCACTGTGATCTTTTTTATGGTTTCTTTTACCCATTTTGATCCAATTAATTTAGGTGCTATGCTATTTAAGTGTGTGACAACCAATTCTCTAAAGTGGGTGGTTTTAAAGAAAGTCACAATTTTTGTTTTCATTTCATTTTGTCTCATGATATCCTAGACAACACCCTGAGAACTTTCATTTTGAACTATTACCCTCTGGCACATACTTCAGTTTACTGAAGGACAAAACAGACTGAAGACTTGATTTTGGAAGAGCAGCAGTTGCAGTAAACTATGGCTAACCCTTGTGCTATCTTGTGGGGTCTACATGACCCCACTCCCAAAGTTAACGTGCCTCCAAGGCATTTTAACTTTGGGAGTTGGGTCATCTAGACCCACTAGGGAGTTGGGTCATCTAGACCCACTAGACAGTGCTCTGAACCTTTTTTCTTCAATGATTTGTGATCTTCACTGGTGTCCATGGATTACATGAAATCTTTCCACCTTTATCCACCTTTGTCATGGTAGGGAGAACACGTCAATGTAAGGGTGGGGTCATCTGGACCCCATAAGATAGCACAAGGGCTAAAGAAGCAACCAAAACTGACCTAACATTTCAAATTCTGCTCTACACTAACGTGTGTACTACAATCAACAATGTATTTATAACAGGCCACAACTACCTGCTCTGGTATATGTGAAGCAGAACTCCTCATCTAATAAATTTACTGTCTATATAACTATATCAAATTAATGCTGTGGAATTCTTTTATCCTAATAGATTTCATATCTGCCTCTATGTAGGCATTCTTCAAAATTCTTTATATATTTTAGATTTGATTTGCCTTTCTTTAAAACTAAGGAGGAAGGAGTCTTCTTGTTTAAGATGATTCATTCATTCGTTCATTTATTCCTTCGTGCATTTCTAGCCTTTAAGTATTTTTAAAAAGGATTCCAAGTGGACAAAAAAGTGTTTGACAAATATCCAGATGTACTAACAATTCAGGTATTTAATGTTTACATTTGTTCAGCTTTGATATAAAAATACAGACAAAATCTGCAGTGCATGTCTGATGCTTTTGGGTTTTTCATTCACAGACATGACTGACATGAGTATTTTAAACTAAAAAGACAAAAAAATACACAAGGAGACATGTTTTTAGTTTAGTTTAGTTTTTAGTTGCTTTTAACTTCACCTCTGCAAGTCACAGCAAGCACTCGACAGGTAGTAAATAAAATGATCTAAAATTGGTGTTATTTGCACCTCTGCCATAGTCAGTTTATTCTACCATGCAGTGAAGGATGTGCATCGTGAGTCATGATTCTGAGAGCCCACACGTGCTCAAGAACGTCCTTGTGTGCCTCTGCATGTGTGACATTAAAGCTAAGGCATGGTTAGCTTTCTTAGGCTAAATATAGCTCACTTTGCTCGTCCCAGATTACCAAACGTAGAGTGAGACCAAACTAGAGCTTGGCCTTTGCCTTAAGTCACTCATCTTTGTATCAAAGTTATTTTCAGCTTTCAGTGCCTTTTTCTGACATCACTGTGAATGAATGAGAATACATAAAATATTGCAGACATGTTTTCAGGACAAAAGGGTTTTTTTCAGTAAAACCAAGCATGAGTGTTTTTCACTTGGCTTTAAGGGCCTATATCATGCAAAATCAAGTATTTGAGCTTTTTAGTGTACTATAATGTTAATTCATCACAAAAAACAACCCCAAAGCGGTATTTTGATGAATTCATGCATTTCTAATCATTCTTCAAAAAAGTTGCGCTCTCAGTACCAGCCCCTCCCAATCCAGCCCCTCCCAAACAAGTGTGTTTTCACTTTGGGATATAGATAAGTGAGGAACAGCCCCTTCCAGGAAGAGTCTACGCTGCCAGCACCGCCCCCAGGCTTACAGACACGCCCGCCGATCAACGGATCGGACACAGAGTTAGCGGTTATCTGCACATTCTTCTTTGCAAAAGTTCAGGTGTTGTTTGTTTTCATGGGCGAAACGCAGACAAGCTGCCGGGGTCGACTTTAGGATGATGTCATGAAATGGGCGGCACCCACAAGGAGTGAAAGGCGGAGCCTCAGAGATCGAGTCGTCTTACTTCCATGTAGGGAAATAAGCTGTGAAAATAACTAATATTTAAAAAAAAATGTTCTTTAGCGTACCAAGGGTAATATAGAATCCTATATATGGACACAGTTTACTCTGAAAGGCTTAAAAAAAGCATGAAATTATGGGCCCTTTAAGGCAGGAGTGTCAGACTCCAGGCCTCGAGGTCTGATTCCTGGATCAGGTGTGTTTTTACCAATAAGAAGCTACAAAGGCAGGTTAGTTGGAAAACGTGTAAGACACCAGCCCTCAAGGCAGTTTGGAGTTTGACACCTGTGGTTTAAGGTGTCAGTGGTATCCCTCTCATTAACCTAGAGCTACTGTTCTGTCACAGCCGCTGCTGGCTTCATGTCTTCTATAATTACACTTACAAAGGTCTTCCAATGAAGCGTTTCTCTGTCAGTTCATTTCGGTCATGTGATCATGTATATGGAAATCAGTGCTGAGAAGGTGGTTTGTGATTTTAGTTAAATATTGAGGAGCGAATCTCAGCAACCATACATGTAAAAAGATCATATCTCAAGGGTCCCAAACGGCCTTCTAGTTCCAAAATTTAAATTACACATTTGGCTCTCACTTTGATGTTAAACTTAAAAAATAAGCAAGGTAAAATAAATCCCCCAAAACAATTTAAAAAATTTATCACATGTTTGATTTGCAGTCAGGATATTTCTCCCTCTATTTTGTCTGCAATTTAAGGTGTTTTTTTTTTTTTTTTTACCAGGTTCAAAGTTTTTTTCTGGCATAAAATAACCAATCAGATCTCCAGAACACCATCAAAGAAAATCATAGGTAATTTTTATATTTGAGCCGTAAAGCATTAAGCATATTGGTGGCTTATAATCTGCAAAACTCAGGGCCAAAGTGTTACAACTTAAATTTCACTTACTATTCTCTCTTCACTTCACCAAAATGAGGTGAACTTCTTTCCAAGTCCAGACAAAGCTGTCAAAGGGAGAAATGAGAAGAAAGCATGAATAAAAAAGAAAAGTTATATTAAAAAAAAATATATATATATATATATATGTATATATATATATATATATATATATATATATATATATATATATATATATATATATATATATATATATATATATATATATATATATATATATATATAAAACAGGGCATGACAGTACCATCTCCTAATTTTCCAGCTTGCTCAGCTGCTCCGCCCTGTAGGATCTTGGTGAGGACATTTTCTCCTTCAGGGGGTACCTGGCCTGCTGCAGCAGTACCTATGCCCATGGGTTTACTCCCAATTCCAACAGGTGCTGCTTTGGAACCTGTTATTGCAACAAACAAAAAAAAAGCTGTCACACCGAGCGGACTTTTGCTTTTTTGTATTCATTCAGATTAACGAAGACTTACCAATGCCTGTTAAAGGGGGTGTAGGTATTTTGGAAGGCTGGGGTGCACTCGAGATTCCTGCCGTAGGCTTCATTCCTGCTGCTGATGCTGCAGGTGCCTAAAAATATTGATGACCCAGATGTTAATGTAAGATTTTCTTCCATACTGTACTTCATTTTCTGAAAGATTTCCCTTTTTTATCACTGATGAGTCATGAAACGTTGATTAAGTGCATAGCCTCAGTGATTGAGCTTCAACAAGAGCAAAAGTCATTGTTGGCATTGTTTTCATTGTTATGTATTGAGTGTGTCATCCTGGTGAGACATTGCAGTTGCTAGGCAGCGCTCAGACTTTGACAACAGTTGTGTCTCACCATTTTGATGGCAGACTAAAAGTGACAATTTTTTCACAAAAGCGTCCAGATTGTTTGGATTTTCCCCTTGCAAGAAGTGACATTTATCATCCTCATTGTGGACTGTATCGTCCTCAACTTTGGTTGATCCAAAGAATAAAAGAAAAAATTGTGGCTTAGCATAAGATGTTGATAAATGTCATTAAAACAGAAGTATCATCATGAACTAATGATTTCACATAGCCAATATCAAAATATTTTCAGTGAAAGCAGTTTTATGTAGGCTTACCATTGGGGCAGGTTGCCCTGGTGCAGACCCAATCCCTGGTTGGCGCCCTTGTGATGGAGCTTGTGCAGATCTGGGCTGCTGCGGCTGCTGCGGCTGCTGCTGTTGTTGTTGTTGTTGTTGTTGCTGTTGTTGCTGTTGTTGTTGTTGCTGCTGCTGCTGTGCTTGTCCCAGTCCTGCAGGGGTTGTTGTGGACTGGCTGCTCTGAGAAGGCTGGGGTTGTTGCTGTGGTTGTAGCTGCTGATTTGCACTCTGCTGGTGCTGCTGTTGGGTACCATCAAGGTGATCAGAACCTGGGAATCCCTCCGACTGTCCTTGACCACCTGGCCGCTGCTGCCCAGTATGACCTTGCGGGATCTGCTGTGGTTTTGAAGGATCTTGTCTTCTGGTTGATGTGCGATCTTGTGGTCTCTGGCTCCTTCCTCCTGTACCATGGTGATGACCAGAAACTGAGTCACGAGAGAAGTCTCCTGAGTTGCGAGGGCTTCCATGAGCAGAGCGGTTATCGGTAACATTCCTTCTCTGAGCAGATGAAGAACTCCTGCCATCAGTTCGGCCAGGTGGGTCTTTGGAATGTGCCCTTGAAGAGCGCGAGGATCTTGCATCTTCTGTACCATGACGAGATGACCCATGTCTCCCAGAATTGCTGCCATGGTGACGGTGCTCCCGTGATGTTGAAGTATGTCGCTGTTGGTTGTACTCATCTTGTTGGCAATATTCCTCTGGAGGCTCATCATAATCATGGTAAGTGTGTTTACTTCGTCTGCCTGTAGAGGAGTGACTTCCACCTCCATGATGTTTTGAACGATCGGAACGCGCCTCGCGTGGTTTTTCAAACCAGTCAGTCTCCTCTTGGCTCAAGTGATATGCTTTTTAAAAAAACCAATAAAAATATATTGTCAATTAGCATGGTTTCAGTGGTGAGGGGACTAGCATGCAGGTTGAAGCCAAAGTGGAAAGACATGCTCCACTCTCGATGGACATGCAGATTAAAAATCCCCCCCCCCAAAAAATAATGCAGACGTGTCACTTCACATTAAAAGCCAAGCATGCAAGACAAAGAAATGTATATTTTTGGTTTACATATAAAGTTTAAGGAAAATAAAAAAAATAAAATAAAAGAATGGAAATCACTTGCAAATTGGCATCTGGCATGCAGTCTTTTCAGGTTTCATTTCATAGGTTGCAGGAACAAATACATAAAAAACTCAACACCAGTTACCTTCACTGTCAGAAACAGCACAGTGCATGTCATCTACAAGATACGGATCATCAGGTTTGTACACATGACTTCTGGGAAGGTCCTTCTTGTGGTGGTCCTGCACATCTGGCAGGGAATGGCTGGAGCCATACTGGTTTCTCACGTCATGAGCTTCTGAAATGACAGAGCCTCTTCCCATACCAACAGGTTTTCCAACAGGACTGAGTGGGCTCTCCTCCTCTGAATTCTGATTGCGCATGGGAGGTCCTCCACTGCGGCTGCTTCTCTGAGAACGCTCCATAGCATCTCTCTCATAGGACTTACTGCGGTGGCCAGTAGCATCTCTGGATGAAATCTTGTCCATACCATATCCTGTAGACCTGGACCTGCCAGAACTGTACATACGATCTTCTTCTTCAAGTCTATCGCGACTGGTTCCATAGTACTTTTGCTGATCATACACATTTCTTTTCATCCCATATGTCATATCATCCTGATGCCTTTTGGATCTTGACCCGACAGCACCTGTACTCCCACTTGAAGTTGCCATTGGATAAGCGGCAAGATCTGATTCCACATCCCGTGCTTCTTCAATTGGGGAGAATTTTGAAATCTTCTGCTCCATTCCTTGCTTCCTGTGCTTGCTGCGTTTAGAAGAGACTACGGCAGGAGCCAGATTTTTTGAAGTTGGTTTGTGGCTACCAGAGCGCGTTGAATGTTTATAATCATCATAGTAATAGGGCGATCCTCCACTTACTGTGGTGCTGGTGCGTGTGTCTACTGTGCTCTGGTAACCAGCTGAACTCATAGGTCTACCATAAGCATCAAGAGGCCCATCTTCAGGCCTGCCATAGGTGCCTCGTGCAGGGCCATTTTCATTGCGATAACGCCCTCCAGTAGGATGACCCAGAGCATCGGTGGGTTGACCAGTGTTGTCTTTTGTCAACTCACTAATGTCATCAATCATTACATAGTTCCTTGGAATGTTCTGCTCTAGGTTGGATGTGTAAAGACCATCTGAAGGATAAGCAGAGGTGGGACTTTCCACAGAATGAGTCAAGCCAGGCTCGGGAGGGCGATATTGTCCGTATGCATTGCTGTAAGTCGGACCAAAGTTGGGGTCTGGAGCTGAGGTGGCCACTGACACTGCAGGGTTGTTGATAACCTCGTAATTGGTGGGGATTTTTTGTTCAAGATCTGCCAAAGATGTTTGCCTGGGCCTTTGATGGACTGTAAGGATTTCGGCTTGGGGCTGGTATGTAAGGCCAAGTTGGTAAGAGCTATGGGTGGGGTAAGGAAGGGTCTGTGCTGGCATGGGCTGAGCTGGTGGATGGAAGCCTTGATGGCCATGCTGCTGCATGCCAATGTCTGTTTGGTAAGAGGACTGGGTGTACATTCGGGAAGAATAGGTTTGATTCTGGTATCCTGGGCCTGGCGGTGGGTGGGGCTGGAAAGTTCCAGGCTGAGGTGCAGAGGAGGATGAGTACTGAGGAGATTGGAAACCTATCTGCTGATAGGAGCTTTGTTGTGGAGCTGATGGTTGACTTTGAGGATATGGATATGGCAGATATGATGAAGTGGAAGGATACTGGGAAGTTGAAGTGATGTCATTGGTAAACTGACTCAATGGAGCAGTGCTAGGTCTCGTGAGCAAACCATTGGCATCAAAGGTTCCTGCCCCCATCCTGAGGTTATTCAGCTCACTGTCTGACATGTAGTCTCGAGCATCACCCATGCATCTCAGGTAAGCCAGCTCTCTCCTCTCCCTGTCTTTTACCATGGTCTCCTTACGCTGGGTGATTCCCAACTCCAGACAGCGCAACTTAGCATCTATCTCCTTTTCCTCTTCCTCCAACTCAGCCTGTTGCTTACGGAGCTTTGTCGATTCTTGTTCAACAGCTTTTAACTCGCTCAACAGCCCGGTCTTTGTGACTGCATGGGCAGGTCTTGGATGAATTCTTTGGGTTATTCCAGGAGAACTATACATTTGTGCTGGAGTGACGATGGGGATGGGTGACTCCTCTGGAGGGGGGCTGGGGAGAGTCCTCTTTATCTTCCTCATCAGAGAGTTCTGGTGTTGCTGCAGGGAGGTCATCTGGTAGAAGGGATGGAAAGCCAACAATTAGCTATAAACAAAAATGTCTTACGTACATGAAACAATTTACTGGACAAAAAGTATTTCATATGAGTCTTTGATATAAAAGACATTGTAACTGAAGTCAATGTTTGTTGTTTATCAGAGGACATTTTAATAATTGCGATTCAATATCTTAAAAAATAGAATTGTAATAGGGAGCATCTTCTTTCAAAATTGCAATATTAGAATTTTATGTAACTATTTTTTAAATCTTTTTTTAGAACAGAAACAGACTTATTAAATAGGATAGTATAAGTCATATAAATATTCATTTACATTGGTATGACTTTACACATTTTTATTGCAGCTGATAAAATTTTGTTAGTAAAAAGAATGAATCATGATGTCAGGTTTTTTTTTTTGTACTTTTTGCATTTCATGCCTGATGAAACCAGAGTAAGATATCCAAAAGTTAATACCATCAGTTTCAATAAAAATGGGTTGTTATTTAAGGACTTTTAAAAGAGAAACATACGCCTATAGTTTTAAGAATTTCACAGGAGCACAAAAAATGGAACAGCTTCTTTCTGATTTGATTCTAACTGGTTTAGTCCAACATGAGATTTGCTGCAGAATCAGCCGTTTAGATCATTCTAGATCATCAGACCAGTATCTAAAAGAACAGTTGTAAAAGTGTGTAGGCTATAATACTTACAAAAAGGTTGTGTTGAATGAATCCTTGAAAAATTTTGAGAAGTATCCACAAGAGAGTCGTGTGTTTAAGTCTAAATACCACTACAGATTAGAGACGCAAATCCGCAGAATGCTTTTCAGTCTAATTTTGGTCCAAGTGTTAGATTTTAATTTGCTTGACCAGCTGCTAACAATCGTGAGAACAGCACAGCGTAAACAGGAGTCTTCACATTGTGTGAGCCTCCGGCAGCACTTTAGGGGGTTTCCATATATAGAAAACGTGGAAGGAATACAGTGTGTGAGAGTGAAACAGACTATGTAAAAAGGGAATATGAGGGAGGGCTTTGAAAAGAGTTTTTTTTTAAGAATAACCAGCTGCTCTCAGAAACACATCCTGTCACTTTTTATTCATCACCAAACTAATTAATTACATCTTTTAAAGAAACTATTCCAATGTTTTCTTTTTCTTATTATTTTGAAAATATAAGATCCCCAAAACATTATTAGAACTGTCTTAAATGGCAAGATGATAATATTGCAAAATTAATGCTCTAATCATACTTATTTCTCATAAATGCAATTAGTTTTTGGCAGAATTTCTAGTATTTTTGAAATTTTAAAGAAACAATATTATTGTGTATATCCAAATTACACATGAATATGTAATGGTTAATCCCCAGCGAAGTGTCTTTCATCAAAAATTAACGAACCACACAAAGCTTTTGCAAAGTCTGTTAATTTCTGATAATAGGCAACTTGTAGGGCATTATCCCATTTATACCATGGTCAATAACAAAATAAAAATAAATATTCCATCAATTTTTAGTAATTTATTCTTGTTTTTTTTTCACTGACTATTTGAGGCACGTTGTCATGGCTGAGCCGGCACCGACCTCGACTGCAGCGACAAAGGAAAACAATGTGGATTAAATACGATGGGTAAAGCATCAGTTCCGAGAGAAAGTTCACCTCTTACCGATGGTTTTTGTCCAGATGATGAAGCTAAAGGTTGTTTTAAAGAAGCCAGCGCAGTGATAGAGAACCTTTAAGCTATGTGACCAGAACTACTTTTTTAGCCGTGCATTATCACTTTTTAATGCACACTTAGCAGCCAATCAGAATCAAGAATTCACCCAGACCAGAACAGAAATTAAAAGACTTCGCGAAAGCAACCTCCGCTTCTGGGTCATCCATTGATTTCTGATAATGGACACCTCGTCAGCCATTGCCCCTTACGTATACCCATTTCTTTATGCAGTCACAATAGTTTGCACAATGTTATGTACGGCATAGACTTCTTTAAGAAAGCTCCATATCTTATCCTGAAATATTAACATCCTCTTTTTAGCCACAATCGCTTCAGTCAGAGATGAATCAAACCTAAGGCTGCATTGTCATCGCAGATATAAACAAAGCATATTAGTAATGCATGCTTGCACTGCGTGGCCATAATATTCTTTCTCATTGTGCATTTATGCTTGTATGTTTGAAAAGGAGAGCTTATTTTTTAAACAAAAGCTATTTTTTTCTTGTCTGATTGCAATTAAACTCAAGGTGAACAAAATCAGTATATTACTTTATAATCTCATTGTTCATTTTTTATTTTACTGAAATCGATTTTTACTTTTAAATAGGCTTTTTTTTAACTACTAACTATTGTCTGTAAGGCACATTGTTTACAGGTTGTTTTTTCTCTAGAATTCAGGAGTAAATAGTAAGAATGTGGTGAACAAAACAGAGTTGGCACATGCCATTGTCTTTTTAAAAATCACTGGATTCTCCTCTTTCTAAAAGCTTCCTTTTTTTTACCTAAATGGTGCTTTACAGTTTTTAAAAATCTGAAGTTACCAATAGAAAAATGGGGAAGGCAAGACAAACAAAGTTAAACCAAAGTATGAGGAACTTTAAAGAGATGGTTTAGATCTGGGTGGGCAAACTACGGGTCCGCGGGCCGGATCCAGCCTGCCTCCATGTTTGTGAGAGGTGAGAGGTGTGAGGAGCTGCCGCCCTCAAAGTCTCAGCGGGACGAAGATGGGAGAGGATCCACTTTTTATTGTTTTGTTGTTTTTTTTTTTTTAACGTATCAGTATTTTTTCTTCCTGACTTTTTGTCTTTGAAAATAACAGAGTTATTTGGTCATTTTTTAATTTCTTAAATTATGTTTTTTATTTTACTAAAAGGATCATGAATGAACGAAACTTTATTCATATTGCACTTCAAAACTTCTTGAATGGCTTCACAATAAAAGAAAGACAAAAGAAGTTTAACGTTTTAAAGAAAAAGAGTTATTGTGGCCTCACCTGACTGTTGGCTACAGCTTGCTGATGATACGGCGAAAACCTGTTTTTGGCAGGATCCTCTGATGTAGGGCTAAGAGGCTTTGGATCAGACATGGAGCGCTGCACACTTTTTATTGGTCTTGGCAATGACTGGTGACGTTGGGGAGACTCTGCTGTAAATGCCTTTTGCTGAGGTGTAACGTGAGCCTTGTTAAGTTTTTCCTGTGAGGTAAATGTTGTTTCCAGCATGCGATGAGGTGACAATGGTGATACCGGAGAGTATAACACTTGAGGAGATTTCGGAGGGTGTCGAGATGTGGGCTCGTTTTGCGTCTGATGATATCCAATTTCCAGAGGGTCTGGTTTTCTCCTTTCAAATTTGGCAACTCCTTGAAGTCTTGGAGAGGCTGATTCAGGTGTGTTTGCACCTACAATGTGCAGACTTGTTGAGTATGGGCTGATAGTTGTGGGGACACTCAACTGCGGTGCCACCACTCCCTGAGAATGAGACTCTGGCTCTGTCTGGCAAGCCAGACTCTCCCCTTTGTGAGTTCTTTCAGGAGCTGCTATATAATGTAAGAGGTCAACCTTCGAGGTCTCTGCCATAGTAATGTGAATTGCAGGCGAAACCCTGCCAAGTTGGTCTGGCTCTGTTTGGCATGATGAATCATTAGTGGTCTGAATTGCTATGCTTGCAGAAGCCACTTTTGATGAGCCTTCAGACTTTGCTTCACTACCAGGTTCAGAGTGCTTGGATACCCGTGATCTTCTGCGCCTTACTGGGTGCTGATCCCACTCTCCTTGATCTTCTTCATCAGTCTGCACACTGCAGTCTGCTATACGTCTTGTTCTCCTACGCCTATTCATGAATCGTTCTTCTCCATCTTCATCGTCTGTTTGCACACAGCTGTCTGCAATTCTTTTCACTGAGTCCTCCTCCAAGCCATCCCTCAATCGGGGCATAGAATTCTGCTTTTTCATCATCTTGGAATCAGTCTGCTTGTCACTGCTTCTCAGAGACATCTCTGAAGCTGAACTTTGAATGGGTCGAGCAGCCACAACAGCTTGAACAACTTGCCCATCCTGCCAAAACTGAACACTTTGTCCATCTTGCTGAAGGACTCTACCACTCTGGTCACAGATAATGAACCCTTGAGGAGCTCCACCTCCAACAACAACCCCTTGTATAGCACCCTGGGCAGATGTTGCTGCTGCAGCTGCAGCTGATGCAGCAGCCTCAGCTGCAGCAGCAGCTGCTGCCTCCACTGCTGCGGTCTTTTGTCTTTTCTGCTCTTCCAACTGCTGCTGCAACTGATGCTGCAGTGACTGGATTTGCTCAAGTTGTAATCTCTGCTGGGCCAGTTGTTCTCTTTGCATTATCAGTTGTGTCTCCCTCTCTGCTTGCTGTTGCTGTAGTACTTGCTGTTTGATTGTCTGTAGTTCCTGAATTTCTCGTTGAACGAGTAGCTGTTCTTTTTCTCTGTGGCGCTGAAGCTCCATACGGTCTCTTTCAAGCTCCTCATGCAGACGCAATTGGCGTACTTTCTCCAATTCAACACGCTCCCGTTCTAGTTGAAGCACGTGCTCTTGTTGTTGACTAAGTCGCTCCTCTTCTTTACCTTTCTGTACCTCAACGGGCGGAGACAGTTTAGGGCCTGTCACTTGAGCATCTTTATGTGGAGTTGCTTGTGACTCCCCTTGTGACACAGCCAATGACTGAGGCTGACTAGTCGGTCGAGGTTGGGTTTGAGTTAAAGATAAAGGTTCACTTTGGGTAGGTAACTGTTGTGACGGCATTTGAGCCTGCAGTGATTGAGCAGTTGAAAGTTGCCCCTGGGCTTTAAATGTATTACTTTGTGAGGTAAATTGAGTCCTATCTAGTTGCTGATCTGAGGTACTTTGCACACTAGTTGCAGGTACATCATGTGCTTCTAAATGAACGACCGACTGGATTGGTTGAATTGTTGCAATAGTGGTTAAAGGTTTTCCAAGGTATACTGGAGTTTCCTGATGAGAGCTGCTCTCTGCAGTAACACCTCCTGATGGTGGAGCTGCACTGGAATACTGATTTGGAGTAGGGTAAGGATATGGTCCTTGAGCCGCTAGAGGCATCCTAGGAGTCATTTGAGGCAACCTCGTAAGACTAGCCAAAGGTACAGCAGTTACAGCTGTAGGGTATGGCCTGTAAATTCCCCTTGGCATGGGATGGAGGACTGGGGCAGGCTGTGTAGTAATTGGTAAAGTTGAAGCAATGGGAGTATTTATGGTAGAATATATTATACCATCACTTCCTCTCACAGCTGTAGGATACATAGCTCGTAAGCTAGCTTGTCTAGCATTTATTAGATTTGTTAAACTTTGGCCGTTTGCTGTTGGTCTTCCATCTGGTCCATAGAGTAAGTTTGCTTTTATTGATGCTAAGCTTTGATGGAGGTTTAACCTTGCTAAAGGCCCACCTCTACCAGCCCCATATGATGCAAGTTCAGGACTATTTCCATAACGGCTACCAAAGTGGTCAACAGTGTTCAGAGCTGCACACATGCGGCTGATCTCCCTAGCTGTGGTTGCACTATACTGAGCCAGATTAGAGTCGGGTAAGCCTGTTTGGTCACGTGATGTGTATGCATAGTCGGAATTAATGTTTGACAGTGAGCCGTATCGGCGAAGTGGTAATGAAGGGGCTGGCAAATCTCCCTGATGGCGCAAGTCTGTGTACGAACCATATTGTGCTCCCATGCCAAGGGCTCCATATTCATAGGCTTGGTTCATAGTGCTGAGATTTACCGCCAAACCCCCTTGGGCATTACTCTGATAATTGACAGCATCAGTTATAGAAGGCAGATTTGCATCAGGCATGGAAGGCTGTATTCTTTCGGAGGGAAGTGAATACATTTTATATTCCTCTTTCAAAACTTTTGTTGGTTGAGCCTGCTGTTGTTGCTGTTTTTCGTTGATAATGTCATGGAATAAGTGGGTAGGCTTGGCTGCTTGGGAAGTATTAACAGGAGTATTTTTTTCTGAAGATACTGGGGTAGGCTTTTGAGTGAAAGAACCTGAACAGGACCCAGCAAATGGCAATTTGTAAACGACATCACAACAAGCAACTTGGCTTTCTGGTTTGAGCGGCCCAGTTAGATCCAAGACCTGAGGAGTAGGAGGAGGAGGCTGCTCCTCTTGTTTTACAAGCTGAGTCACTGTGCCACCTGGTGACACATTACTTTCATCAAGTTGTACCATCATGACATGGGGCTTACCAGTAGAAAGATTCATTACTGTTGGCTTATTTTTCAGTTCTAAGGCAACCCCACCAAATATTTCATGTGGTACATGGGAAGTAGAACCTCCTGGAATTGATGGTGGAGCCAAAGGGGATACTCTAAGTATGGCACTAGCAGTCACTATAGGCTGGGCACTACTTGTCTGGGTCACTGCAATGTCTTTCTTCATCAGCAGAGGCTGCACCTGATTTGCTAAATTGTAACGGGCAAAAGAGGACTGCTGTTGATGCTGCTGAAGCTGCTGCTCTAGAAGTTGCTGCTGTTGCAGGAGCTTCTGCTGCTGTAACTGTAGTTGTTGTTGTTGTATACCAAGATTTTCCAGGCAAGCATCAATTTTGGGAATAGATGGGTCAGAAATTGCGGGCTTACTCTGGGTTAAACAAACAGCTGATCCAACACCCTGCCCTAGATCCACACGGTTTTGTAATGGATCTCCATACACAACTGGCTGCTTGGGTTGGGACATGAGCATTGATCCTGCAACTGTTACACTAACTGTTGTTGGTGTTGACACAGATACATGAGGTTGTTCTTGTGCATTTAAATTCATAATAAGAGGTTGCACTGCTGTGTGTTTACCAGCTGATTGTTCAGTTCCTAAAGAGTATCGTCTTGTGTCTGAGGCAAGAGAGGTAAGGTCCATCCCCTGGTCTGTCATTATAATTGGAGCTGCCCTTAATGGAGCCCTCAGATCAACAACACTGGTTCCTGGATTTGTTTGACCCTGACCAACTACCACTGAAGAACCTTGAAAATGTATAATCTTTTTAGGAGATGTATCTTCCATTGAGCCACAACTTGTTGTCACAGCTCCAACAGCAACAGTTATTTTTTCCATGTTTTGAGCCTTAGGAGAAGAATTCTTTTGGGCCTGCTGTAAATGCTGCATTTTTGGTGATGATGGGGAATCTGTTACAGGGGGTTGAGAGCCATAAAGTGTTTTACCACCTGCTTGTGTTGGTGATGACAGTGGGGAAGTAGAAGAATTTACAGTGAGTGGCTTGGCAGGACTTGATGTTTCAGAGCCTAAAGTTATCACCATGACTGGTGCATCTTGAGAAGATGGCTGTCGCACAAGACGGGAGGACATTGTCCTATGAGTTGCTTGAGTTCCATGAGATGGTGGAGCTGTTGTAGCAGCACCAGGCAAAGATGGCAGCTGTCTTCCGCTTCCACTGGTAGGGCGAACAGATGGTGTGTGCATTGGGCTTTGTGTTGGAGATGTAGTGGGGGAAACTGGGGGGCTAGGACCTTTAAACAAGGAAAACACTTTGGAAGTAAGAGAAGCTGAACCAGGGTCCTGTGTTGCTTGTGATGGCCTCTGCGAACTTGCTCTACTGCTAGCTGTTACTGTGTTACCTGCTTGTCGAGTTTGAGCACCTTGACTCATTTGGGCTTTGGTTGTTGCAACTCCAACAACACCTTCAATTTTGGCACTCTGTGTCATCATTCTGTTTTGTGTTTCTTTTGATAAATGCTGTGCAGCATGAATACCTGTCATTCTTGTATCATTCCCTGATGTTGGGAAGGTCGTAGGAGCAGTAACCTGTGTTGGGCTTGAGCCTGGTGTTAGAGAAGTACCAGATTCAAGATGATGCCCACTATCTGATTGCGATAAACCTTTCTGCTGAATAACCGCTTGCCCTTGCCTCTGCATCTGCTGTGCTTTCCTCATCATCTCTTCATAAACTTCTTCAGCACTTTTTAAGGTTTTATCAGATGGTGACATTGCTGATGTCTTTTCTGTTGGGGAGTAGAGTGATGTGAAAGTTGGAAGGTTAAATTCTTTCCCTGATTTGTAAAGTTTTCCACCAATCATCTCAAACCCTTCTGCCTCAGAGTCCATAGAAGGGGAGTATTCAGAGCAGGAGGATCTGTGAAGTTCCTCCATCTCTGCAGCCTGTCTCAATTCCTCTGTTGGTGATGCATCCTCAATGGGAGAAAGATTGCTTGGGGGAGTTTTTGACCTTTCTCTGCGCCTCTGCGCCCGTAGCTCCTCTTTGTCTCTCTTTGTTTTTCGGGCTGTACTTCGAATTCTCTGCTGTTCTAGATCTCTCATTTGCTCTTGTTCTCTAAGTAGTTCTTCCTCCTCTCTGAGCTCATCCTCCTCAGATGAGTCTTCAATTGTTGGCAGCAATGGTCCATGGGAACGATGTCGAGCTTTCCTCTGCTGTTTTGCTTCCTCGAGTCGTGCTCTCCGACTTGGACTACTGTCACTGTCATCTTCCATAGATGATACAGATGTGGGAGATGTACCAGAGGTATAGCTGGGAGTGGTAGCAGGTAAAGTGGATGAATATTCTCCTTTAGAACGCTCCTCTGGAGAACCAGTTAGGCTTTCCATTTCTAACTCAGGTTCCCGTAAATCATGCTCACTACTAAGCTCAATTTCTCGGTTGTAGCTGTTGGTGTTATTAAGCTCAATGGTCTTAAACCGCCGAAGGCCTCCAGCCATAACAACATCATCCTTTGATGCTTCCTCTGATCCCTTTGTATCATCTTCAAAACTATTGGACTGGTGAGAGAGCCGCCTTCTCTCTTTGCTTGCATCCCCACTGGTTTTGTGTGGCTTTTTAGCTTTCTGGTTTCCATATTCGGATTCTTCTTCATCAGCACTCATTTCCATGATTTGTCTCCTCATGTACTCTTCATCTGTTAAGACTTTATGTGACTTTTTTTGTCTTACTGGCAAAGGTGAGAGACCACTTTCACTGCTGTCCTCCACATAATCATGACGGAGTTTACAGCTTAGGTCGTCCTCTGATTCGTCTTTTGCTGCATCATCTTCAGGGTTGTAGTCCCGCTCTTGTCCCACAGACAATGAATGTGGCCTGTGCTTCTGGTCTTGAGCAGCCTTTGATTGTAGCAGGGGTGTAATGGAAGTCTCCAGCTTGCTTATCTCAGAGGGGATGAGAGAACCTCTTTCATTAAGCTTGATTCCTTCTTCCTGAATCCGACCTGTAATTTCCCCTTGAGAGCTGGAGATCCCATCTGAAGAGTACCCAGTGTCACTTAGACTCTGTGTACTAGATTTATTGTAATCCTAAAGAAAGAAACAAGAAGAAAAAGATCAGAAAATACAAAAATCATAAACATATTTACTTAGTCAATTCAAAGCTTTGATGCACATTTCAAATCTCACTATTTCATCCAACATTTAAATGTGTTTGATCCTTTTTAGGTAAATGTGTGCCATGGATTTATTACATATGTTACAGATGAAATAGTCTCTAATAGTTAAATATTAGAGAATAATTACATTTAAGTCACCCACAAAATAAAATAACACATAAGGCTATAATCAACCCAATTATTAGAATAGTCTTTCAAAGATGAGCAAATGTCTTTTACTGCATTTAACACTTTTTTTATTTGATTTTAATCAAATCAATTAATTGTTCATTTATTTTTATATAATATTGAATTAAGTATTATTATTGTTATTACTGGTTAAGTAACTTAATGCCCGCACAAATTCAATGGTAGTTAGAGCTACTCAAAATATGCTACTGCTTTGAGTTGAGTTAGCCTTTCAGTGTTACACACACGTAGATGAATAAATACACTCAGGTGAATTTTAGAGACAGTTGAACATACAAACATCTACAGACAGATGTCTTTTAGTGACATGCTCAGCTGTCATCGTTGACACATTCATTGTTGCATTCTTCGAGCCGCTGAAGAATAACAAACATGCTTTGTATTATAGGGTGTCATGTTACACAAAAAGCTTACATTTCTTACAAATAAATAACTATGTTCAAATCAATAAAAAATATTTAGTGAAAGTACGTTAGACAAAAAACAGTTTTGGAGACAGATTATGGCTTATGAAGACTATGCAGAGAAGGACAGCGGAAAAAAAAAACATTTGGATGACAATTGTAGGAAAAAACTTAAACTATGCCAAAAAAAACTCAAAATAATGAGAAAAAAACTAATATTTTAAAGACATTATTGTAACAAATGAGTGGAAATGAAAAAACAGCAATTCCAATAATATGAAACAAAATTTGATAGGATGATAAAAAAAATGCTTCTGTCTTTTGAAAAACACAAAATTAAATGAAAATGATGAGTCAGGAGTAACAGGTAGAGGCGAAGAAGTTGCAGGTAGCTCACTTCATGGTGTCTTGACTTCTGAGCATCTTCAGATATCGTCCTTTCTTTTGGAGAAGTGAGATTCTCTGACAATGTCTTCTTTGTTGAGACTTTGACATCTTCTTTCAGAGATTTGGGTGCAACTTTAGTCTTCTCCTGGCTTTGGGGCTGTTTGCGGGCCTGGCTGATACCTGTGGGTTTAGACTGAGTAGGTGTTGTCTTTGAAGGGGTGGTGGTGGTCTTGGCATTGCTGGCTGAAGCTTTACCAAGGCTGGATGAAGTCTTGGCACCAGAGGAGGAGGAAGAACCCTTAGTCTGAGCAGAGGGCTGAGCAGATCCTTTGGTCTGAGTCAGCCCTTTGACCTGACCCGGGCCCTTCGTCTGGTTAGCAGGCTGTGTGGGAGGCTTACTTTGAGCATGTGACATATTAGGACCTTTGGCTTGAGCAGGCCCCCTACTCTGAGCTGAAGGCTGTGTTTGACCCTTAACATGGGAGGTTGGCTGAGTTGAACACTTGGTTTGAGGGGAAGTTTGGCTGAACCTTTTTGTTTGAGAGGCTGGCTCAGCCTCCTTCCCGTTAGAAAGGGGGCCACTTACTTGGGAACCCGTTGGTTTCTGTTGTTGCTGAGGAACTGTGGCCCTAGGCCCTGAAAGGTGACTGGGAGATTTCTGTTGAGCTGTTTGCTGATTGGATGGAGCAGATGCCCGCGGGGATCCCATGGGTTGTGCCATAGGAGCTGGGATGTCTCCCAAGCTTCCAGACAGAGCCCTCTGTGTCTGGCAGTTTAAGCAAAGCCATTCTTTCTTCTGAAAAACAAGGAAAATAAAACAGGAATCAGAAAAGTCATATAAAAACAAACTAGCTTGTTGTATCAAATTAATTAGTCTCCAAAGAGATAAATCTATTATAAAAGGTTCCACCCAAGAATAATAGAACAACAACTTAATAAATTAAAATAGACCTACAAAATATTCGATGTGAAAAATATTGGTGTTTTTATATTTTTTGTATTTAGCCTTTATTAATGGTTTACTTGACTGATGTAATAATGGTTGACAGGTGGAAGATTTTAAAAACATGAATAAATAAAAAGTGCTCAGTGCTGACATAGTATGCTGCAAAAACCAAACCTGAAGAAATATTTTATAGCTTGTCTAAACAGGGTCTTTTATCTTTTCGAGAAGACTTAATCATTTGACAACATTAAGCACTCTCAAACAGAGTACACAAAGTAAAAGTGCACTGTGAATACAAAGTAGTGCATCTGTGAAAGTGTGTGAAAATCACTAAACCTCTTACAAAGCCTACAGAATACCATATGAGAATGATTTGCTTCTCATTGCCTTAGTAAGAACTCATTCAGCCATAGTTGCCACAGACTTCCACAACTCAAACAAATGCATTGATCGCAGATTATTATCTGACCCAGGGATGGCAAACAAGTTTGACACAAAGAGCCAAAGTTTTTAACTGTGATAGTCAAAGAGCCACACCACACACTGACCTGCCAAGACACAAACATGCAATTAAAGCCATATTATTTCCAATAACACACTCCTCTCCACAATACAACAGCACTGGATTAAAGAGCGCAGTTTCAGTTATGCTTTTTTTTTTCTGTATTTATCTTTAAAGCATACCGCTAAAACATGCATGCTAGTGTGCGTTTAAAAAGGCAGCAGGAGCAAAACTGAGTTGGTTGTGATTTATTTTTTATTTTTTCAGTCATCAACCAGCATCTAAAAATCCATCAAAGCCCTCATCTTCTGTTTCTGAAATGAACAGCTGGGATAAATTTCTATCAAACATGCCAGGTTCCCTTTCATCATCGTCAAAGTCCATCTCGTTGCCGTGCAGATCCTCAAAATGATGCCGGCTTTTGTTAAAGCTCAAAGAACAGTGCAAGCAGACATGTGAGTCCAAGCTTCCACAATCCCTTCACAAACTGTGGCGTAACTCGCCCAGCGCTGCGTCCAAGTAAAGGGAGCGGAAGATGGACAGCCTTTCACCGTAATCCGCCGGCCAGTGTCTGCGCTCGAGTCGATCTTCTAACACAGGCAACCTCGTCTTGTTTCCGCGGAAACTCAGCTGCGTCTTCTTGTCTTGTCGGAGTTTGTTTTCCAGCTTCCTCCACTTGTGAACCATGGATTCATTCATCAGTAGGACAAGGGAAAACATATTCTAAATGTGTAACGTTTTCTTTGTAACAGTCTAAATTGCATTGTTAGATTCTGTTCAGCCGCTCGATTCCCATGTTCCTGATAGCTGCAGTTTAAACCGTGCTTCATAATCGTGTCTCTTTGAAGGCAGAAAACCCTGTTCTGCATAATTAACATACCTGCACTTTAGTACTTTGTGTGTGAGGGGGGGGGGGTCTTCTTTCATGTCCTCACTTCCCTCCTTACTGTTCTCATGGTGTCCTCTCCTACTTCGTCTTTACCGAAGTCACACAACAGCACATTAGGGCCGTACCATAGGGTGCGTACCATAGGGTGCTCTGTACATTTTGGAGAGTATTTAAGACTTCAATTGCTCCGTATGGTCGTGAAAGAACAGTATTTACAAATATGATAAGAGATAAAGAGCCGCATGCTTATTGGCTGAGAGACGCATGCGGCTCCAGAGCCACCCCTGATCTAACCAGTGAATAATTTCTTTCATTGGTGTCACACTTCAAAATCATCAATACGGAAGATTGAATTCCCAGCTGTTTCTGAGTTGACCAAAATGCTTTTCATCAGTGGACGTCTCAGTAGATGTTCTTACTTAAGCCAGTGTCTACGTATTTCTTAGTTGAAATTTTGATGTATCAGAGCAGATAAAGTCCCACTGTTTGAAAAAGCTCTCAGTTGTGATGCAGCAACAGAAATGGGTGGGCCGAAGTCTCCCTGTTCTGCTCTATTCTGATGCATCCACTTGAAGGCAAATAGATGAATTAACGTCTTCATTTTCCTCGTCATCTGCCTCGAAACGTCCGCCTGTATAGCTCCAATGTTGATCGTCAATTTCTTGGACCGGTGATGTTTGGTTGGAGTTGTGAAGGGCTGTAAGCTAGCGGAAGAGAGTGTAAAAAAAGGGATGATGGGATATCAGTGGAGGCTTACTTCCATGCCAACAGGTGCGCCCCCAACTCAGAGGTGAATTTCTAATGAACTACTGCCACTCTGCAGAAACTATGTTCTAGAAAACGACACAGGTTTTCAGATATTGCCAAAAAAAATACTGCATAATCATTGTTAAAAGACCGCTGGGGACACTTTTACAATTGATAAAAATATATTTGGAATGGGACTTTAAATCTAGTTTATATACACAGTACAATACACAGTTAAAGTTAAAGTTTCATTATTTGTCAAACACCTGGGTGTGTGAAATTTATTCTCAGCATTTGACATGTTCCCTGGGGGAGCGGTAAGCTGCAGACTCAGCCGCACTCAGGAACCATTTTGGTGGTTTAACCCCCTAACCCAACCCCTTAATGCTGAATGTCAAGCAGGGAGGCTTTGGGCCCCTTTGGTACTAGTCAACCATGTATTTGAACCTACCAGACCATAGGGCAAACACTCCCCCACTAGGCCACCACTCATGTAGTCTTAAAAAATTTCAAAAAACATCAACTATAATTCTGTTCCATCCAAATTCATTATGAACTTTGTTAGAATCCAAACAGGAACTGATCCCTGATCCCTCCTGCAGTATAGTCCAAATTGTCTTATTCTTTATTTGAATAATAGCATATATTACTGACTAACAAAACATCGTGTAATCCCCTGTAGTGGGATAAAAAAAAGTGTGAAAACAAAATTTTCTGATTGTATAACTCAAAGAGCCACAGTCTACAGAAAAAGTCACAAATCCAGCATCAGGAAAGCTGCAAAATATTTACTAGTCAATTGCTATTAGCTATTATTTTTTCAGCTTAAAAAATGTTTGAATTATTTGAAATCCTGTCTTCCTTCTGATATTTTGATTGAACTCCAGAAGACCATAAATGGTAAATGGTGTATACTTATCTAGTGGTTTCTACCCCTTTTTAAAAGCCCAAAGCGCTTTACAGTCACAGTCCCATTCACACACCGGTGGCAGCTTCGCTGCTGAACCGTGGTGCTAACCTTCCACCAGAGGCGAGATGGGGTTCAGTGACTTGCCCAAGGACTCGTCGACACATGGGCGGGTGGGCAAAGTGGGAATCAAACATTCAATAAAACAATAAGAGGTTGACCGCCCTACCACTGCACCACAGCCGCCCAACATTCACATCTGATTGGACCAAGCTGCTGAACTGTGGTTACCTGGTCAGATATTTACGTCAAAGCGCAGTTGAACATGGTAATAGTAAGTACAATAGCAGAATAACAATACAAAAAGGAACGACTTTAACAGCACATCAGTTGCTACAAGACATTAGCAGTGTCAGAAAGATAAATTTTACATATTAATACAATAGATGAATAAATAAAGAGGGTTAGCACAAACATGGCATAGCAGCATTCTCAGCATTGACTTAGATATATGTTTATTCCTTGCAGCATTTGTCAGACAAATACTAGAAAACAGAAACTACACTGAAGGCCTCTTTGCCTCTTTTTCTGGTCTGTGGCCATAAAAAGGTTGAACTCCATGTGTAACAGTCAGATTACTTTTGCTAATCTGACAGGAAAGCTTTAAATCATGGGCAAAGACTGATGAAGTGTACGCTGATGTGGGTGGCAGCAGACAAGAGCTCACAGTTTCCTGGAGAGAATGAGCAAGATGAAGAGGAACAAATAAAAAAAGAATGAACAAAAAGTGAACGATAAAGACAGTGGTAGAGAAAATAATGTCCATTAAAATGCACATGAATGCCACAACTGAAAAAAGACAAGATATGGATCAAAAGTAAATAATAATTCATATAAAGACATTGAACATCTTTATGTGGGTGTTTTTTCTCGTTAGAAGTCTATTTTCTTTCTCCAGAGAGCAGAATTGTGTTCATATTCCTCATGTTCAGTCAGTGTTTTTAGAAGAAAATCCTGCTTAAAACTGTCATGACGCCACACATCAAGTTCCTGTGGCAGTGACCCAGCGACTGCAGCCATCATAAAAATGCAATTACAGCACTTATGCAACATTAGTGATAAATTATGCAACCCCCTCTCTGAGCAATGATGCCATTTGGATCATGAATTGTGTGAAAACCTGCATTGTATGCAGCAATTTTCAAAACAAACTTATTTTTAACCATCAGAGGAAATACAATAAAAATCCAATGTTTTCAACTATTCAGAAGGGTCGAATTGAATTTCTTCCCATAATTCAGTTAACTTGTCATATGCACTAACCTAGCAAGAAAAAAAAGTATGGCTTTATTTAAAACCCATACTTCCTGCTGGCGTCTCTCCATTAAAGATGAAAATGTTTTTTGTTAGGCCAGGATCCTTCAGGGATTGTTTCATCTGAGACCATCCGGTGCGGATGCAGTTACTGGCATGGCAAACAGAGAGATTTGTTTTCATACCTCTCAAGTGCTCTACTGAGAAGCTTTATATAAACAGGTGCAGCACTTTTAGAAACTCGCCATCTGTGCCAGTTCTTTTCTGACCAGCGTCTGTGCGTGTTTGTAGAGCCAGTGCAGACGACTGCAGAAGACCGTCAGTGATGCAGATAGTTTTACAGGCTTCAGAGGCATACTCTGCTCTCGTGTACACAAATACAGTAGGATTTCCAGACAGGAAGCATAAAACTGTAACTTTTACCTTATAAAAAAAACAAATGTCTTTTTTAAGCCATTTTTTTTTGTTTTGTTGTTGTGCCGTGTTGGTGCTACCCAACTCCCCTCTTTTGCACCTGAATAAGCAAAACATGGCTGCAAGTGGTTGAGAGGCAGAGAGGAGCCTGGATGTAGCAAATTATTCATGTAGAGTGGTGTACAGCAGTAAGCCATGTGGGCGGTACTTCCCACCTCCACCCACACATTTGGGAGGCAAATCACATCACTATGAAGGACTGAGGCTTTGTGTTTCTCAGACAGTCTTCCAATGTGTTTTGAAAACTAAGCCTCCAATGAACATGGTGGAAACTGAAGTTCTCTTATTATAAAAAGGACAAAACATGTTTTTGGCTTGTTTCTTTCCAAATAAAATGTTCAAACGTTGCTGTTGACTTTTTGCCCCATTGTTTTTTTGGTTTTTTTTTAGGCTACTTTGTTGAAGTACAGAGTTATGTTCCAGATGGCAGGGTGTTACATACTTGGCTAAGTTTAAGGCTAAGTTTATTGACATCCTTCACTTTCGGTTCCAAAACCGGCGGTTATCTCCGAGGTATGGAGTTACCATGGCAACTTACTCTCTGAACATAACCTGCCCCGGAGCAGGTTATGTTCAGACAGTAAGTTGTGTTCTTTGACATTGATCCTGTGGACATTGAAGCAGGCTTTTTTCACCGTGAGACTGTGATACATTCATGTGCTGTCTTATCCCAAGATTTATTTATCAAGAGCGTTACCTTTTTTACAAAGACTCATTATTATATTTGGAAATATTTTTTAAAAACTTTGTTTCCTCCCACTCTTTTTAAGCAATTGAAAAAATATTTTTGAAAAACACATTTCCTAGATTCAATGTGTCTAGATTGTCTCAGTTCTATCTTTTAGTAAGAAAACAATGACCTGAAAAGTTCTGATTATACATGAATATGATGTTCCTGTACTGCTTGATTGAATTACCTACTTTTATGTTATCAACCCCGGCCACCAATAAAACCAGACTGGATACACTGGAAAAGGCAGAACTCCTCTGTGACAGTTCGTGCTGTCACAGACCGATTCTCCTTCTGCAGAAGTCTAGCAAAAGTTCTTATCTCCTGTGTGGTTCTTCTCTTTATTAAGGAAAAAGTCAGAACCCTGACAGTGTATGTGATCTTTTTCCTTTCGTAAAGCATCAGAAACACAAATTCAACACAATCCTTCAACTTCATGAATGAAAGGGAGCCGTCAGAAGGGCAATGTTCTTATTTTATTTCAGCTCCTGCTAAATCAAGACATTTGTATACCTTAAAATACACAATGTTTAGATGGCCCCGCTATTGGTCATTCACAATCAATACAATGATACAAACAAAGAAAAAAAAGAAGCAACGTGAAATGAATAACCTTTAACATAACCTTCCAATTTGGTTTACCTACACATTTACATACATTTTTTAATTGGAAAATATGTGTATAACCCTTCAAATCTTTCCAGAGTTTAACACCAATAAAAGAAAAAAACATTTGTTTGAAAGTGATGCGAACAACTGCGAACTTGAAATCAAATCTCCTCCTATGATTCAAATCATCAGAACTAAAAACAAAAACCTTAAGTAAACTCTTTGGCAGTGCTCTATTTTTAACTTTAAACATACATAACAGAGTTTGTTGTTCTATTAAGTCTTCAAATTTCAGAAGACTAGACTTCATAAATAACAAATGTGTGCTTTCCCACCACCCAACTTTATTTATTATTCTAATAATTTTTATTTCTGCAAAGCATAGTTTTTGTTTGTTTGTTCGTTATTGTTTTGTCTTTATTACTTGAAATAAATTAGTTCCAAATCGAAACCTTACATTTTGAATGTCACAAACTGCAGGTCAGCCGTCACCACATCACATTCTGAGCATTGCTCTCAGTTTGTTTACGACAGGGACTTTTCTTTACAGTGTGGATGAGGCAGAGCATCAAAAAGCAAAAGTAGACCCGTTTGTTCAACCTCCCTGGCACTGAAACGGCTCTGACACATATTTATAAAGTTTCCTGAACACAAATCTCTGCGTGTTTTTAGAGAATTCCACAGAGTGGGAGGTTTGTTCTTAACATTAAAAAGGCATGCTAGACGCATTTTAACATTTTTGTGTATTCATGTTGTACATACCTACTCCTCATACCTTCAGAAAAGAAGTTATCCAAGATTTTTGGAAAGGATTGCCATAACCACAGTTTTATTCTAGGTACCATGACTGAACTATGGTTATTTATTGAAGAAACACATTTTTAACTGCATATCCATTTTTAACAGTGGCGGGCCGTGCATTACACACCTGGGCTTTCAGTAGAGCTACTTCTGAATCTCTCAACCCCTCATTAACCACTTTAAGATGCAGAAACCAGCTTTGCATTGCATATTGAAAATTCCTGCAGCCTCAATAAATGCTTCTAAATAAACTAAGTAAACAAAACTGTAAACAAATCTCGTTTTGCAACTGCAGCCAGCAAAAAACCTTGAAAATAACCAAATAAATATGAAAATTATTTATTATGATATTTATCGTTTCACTTATCAAAAAATCGGATTATTTAAAGATAAAATCTATCCTCCTCTCTTTTTTCAAGAACAGTTCCATCACCCTGTCATGTCGATTATGGTTTTCAGTTCCAACCAGAAGTCCTTTTCTGTTCCATCAAGGCCAGTTGTGTTTCTGCGAAGGTTTGAATTCACTTTAGAGCCCAAAATGTCCGCTTGACAGACGCAGTGGACACGGGATGGTCATCACCAAACACACAAATCTGTACGGCTGCTTCATGATTCACTCAGATTTTTCTGAGGAAGGAAGTCGAGGAGATCAGTAAGAGATTTTCCTGCAAAATCACCCATGGAGTACATTACAGTCAGCTCTGTTATTAACTGAGACGAATCAAGAAGTGCACCGTGGCTCTGAGTCAAACTGGACAAGACCACCAAATGGTTCCTGTATCTGCAGCTCACTGCTCCCCCAGGGGGATGGGTCAAATGCAGAGAACAAATTTTACACACCTGGGTATGGGACTTTAAGTGCCTTTAAGTTAACTTTAACTCTTATACAAAGAAATGCAAAAACATCTGACATTTTCTTGAATTCACAAACAGCTTTTTTAAACATATTTTGGCATATAGTGGCATTAAAAAGTGCTTTTAGAACAATATTGCACTAGGAAAATAGGTCAAAGTTGAAAAAGTATTGCAACTATGTTTGTTTGAAACCAAACGTTCTGCATATGTGGTACGTCATACCTACAGCAATAGGAATGGATGCAAAAGAACAAAATATGATCATTTATTTCCAAGAACTTCATAACCACTAACATTAACAAAAAGCTTATGCTTTTAGCTTATTCATCTTTTGCTACATTATGAAACAGAGCAACTTAATGTAAGTCAATTTTGTGATGGTGCCTTAATTTCATGTAAAATTAAATGTTTTAATTTGTTAGTTTGCTAATTATAGCAATATACATTTTCTGCAATTGGACTGCGTCATTATTCATGACGCAGATAAGTGGCAGTATTTACTTAGGTGGGCGGGGTCACATTAACAGTACTGCGTGAATGGACCATTTCCTTATGACACCATAGAGGAAAAAAACTCACTGTGAGGTGAGATTGTCACTCAAACCCGATTTCATTTTTTCAAATCCCAAAAATACAAACAGATGACAGTTCAAATGTTTATTTTTGTCACACCTCCATGTGCCACTGTCTTTCCCTCCACGTGCCAACTGTGGCACACTGGCCCCAGGATGCCGACTCCTGGACTAGAGGAAGACCCTTTTAACGCCGCTGATCACACAGATAACAGAATGATCAGAGGCTTTTGATTTACCAAAATGACTTTATTAAAACTACTCACAAAGAAAGTTAGAGCATTTTTATTTTCTGAAGGATAAAAGGGAAAATAGATGTATATAAGATTTATCATGTATCAGATTGATCTTCACACACATTACAAGCACGTCAGAGTTTTATAAAATAGATTACAGTACAGGTATATATCATTAAACAGTTAAATATAGTGCATGGTGCACAAGTTAAACATTGACTGCTGTTAATACATTCGGAAAGTCTTTGAGTGACAGAAATCTTTGTATATTTGGAATTAGAATATATTTAAAATGTTTACAAATTTCTATTAGCTACAGACAGACAGAATGGAATAAAAATGGTTTTACAGCCCTACATAGCTCCATTTTTGAAGCCATGAGGGGGCCCAAGCCCGGATAAATACAGAGGGTTGGGTCAAGAAGGATATATGAAATAAAATCTTTGTCAAACCAAATATGTGACTGAGACCTATAATATCCATATCGGTCAAGGCCCAGGTTAACAACCACCGCCATTAGTGCTCTTCACCCACAGGGTGCCGGGGAAAATTGGCCTAATGTTGGTCGAAGAAGGAGAGGAGGAAGGCGCGTTTGAAGGAACAGAGAGAGGAGGAAAATCATGAGAGTTGGACTGAGTGTAGGGACTTTGGATGGTGGAACTATGACAGGAAAAAGAAGAGAGTTTGTTGACATAGGATACGTTCACACTGCAGGGCTAAATGCTCAATTCCGATTTTTTGAAAAATCCAATTTTTTTGCAAGGCCGTTCACATTTCCAATTAAATGTGAACTTTTGTGATTTCCTGTGTGACAGTGAAATGACCCAGAAGTGACCTGCATGCGCAGAAGAGTACTCAACGGTGAACGACGTCACTCGTTGTTTGCGGAAGTAGCTAACGTTAACAATGGATGTCAACAACAGTGTTGTCAACAGTGGAACTCCTTTTGCATAATTAAATTTGTTTTCAAAAAGGAGCCAGTACAAACACATTTTTCTTATTTTAAGAAGGCAATGGAGACAGGATCGTTTGTACCCACCGTTGTGGAATGGGAGTGTGTATGTGCTGGGGCCGCGTGCGTGTGTGTGTGTGTAAGAGACAGGAGAGAGCGCGTGCAGCGAGGTAGAGAATGAGGGGGCAGTGGGGGCGCGCATTCATGTTGTGTGTTAAGGAGGAAGGAGAACGGTAATAAAAGAAGGTTTCCCCCAGAATAAATGCTATAGTTGACTCTTTATTAACCCGCTCTCGAGAATCTGAGGGTCCGAATGGGGAAGTGAACCCCAAAGGAGGATCCGTCTTCGGCCCTGGAGAAGCCGGTCTCCCCCGCGCTTCTGACCACGGTCGGAAAGGGAAAAAAGTCATCGCGGGGAAGGTTCAACACCAAGCTCGGCCATTTCGCTGGAATGTTTTTAAAAACCGCCCGGTTGCGATGAGAGCCCTTTGAGTTTGGCCTGAATAGAGCTGTCACCCCAAATATGAATCAAATCGCTAACCTGGCTTTCCTTCCACTGACTGGTCTCAGCAGCATCGTCCGCCATGGTTAATGTTTATGATCTCGTTCCGCCTACTTCAACGCAAAAACGATGACGTTTGTAGCGTATCAATGACGTACGGGTCGGGTACATGTGGCCTGGCCGTTCAGACAGAGGTGGCATTTCAAAAGATCGGATACTTATCGGATTCAGGACCACATACCCAAGTGGCCTGGGTCGCATTTGAAAAGATCGGATCTGTGTGGTTCAGACTGTCATGAAAAGATCAGATACAGGTCGCATAGGGGCAAAAAAATCATAATTGGGTCGTTTCAGCTTGCAGTGTGAACGTAGCCATAATGCAGAGAAGGAAGGTGGACACAGTACAAGGTGAAGGTAAAGGTTGTGGTTGTGGTTGAGCTTGAGGTTGCAACTGCAGAGGAATAAAGCTGATGAGCCATACAATGAAGTTATAGGAAAGAGTAGTACATTTCCTCAGGGATTATTAAAGACCTATTCTATTCTAGGTGAAGCTAGACTTAGAGCAGAAGTAAACATTTGGAAGCAGGAGTATGGTTTCATGCTAAGAAAGAGCACTACATGCAATATTTGCTTTGAGGATGTTGATGATCAGAGATGATCAGTGTAGGTCAGAGAGACATACACTGTGTCTCTGATCTGGAGAAAGCTTATGACAGGGTGTTCAGAGAGGAACTGTGGTATTGTATGAAGAAGTCTGGAGTGACAGAGAAGTATGATAGAGCTGTGCAGGACATATATGAGGGCTGTCAGACAGTGGGGAGGTGTGTTGTAGGGGTGACAGAGGAGTTCAAGGTGGAGGTGGAGTTACATCAGGGATCAGCTTAGAGCCCCTAACTGTTTGCACTGGTGTTGGACAATTTTTAATTTCTGCATTTTAATAAAATGCAGAAATTAAACTTCAACTAGAAGGAGCTGCATTTCCAGAAGAAAATGCAGGGTTGATGCTATGTTGCTGAATGAAAATGAAACTTACTGGGTAATAAATAAAAAAAAGAAAGAAAGAAGTGATCAAAGTTGACCATAAATAAAGTGAAAACAGCAAAATAAAAAATAAAAATATGTTTGCAAAAAATGCCAGAGCCGGGTCTCGAACCAGCGAGCATCTGCACCAACGATTCTCATGTTTTTTAATGTAGGCAACAATCCCGGAATATCTAGAAGAGTTCAAGGATTTGAAGGACTAAAAGTCATAGCTGGAAAAAACTGAAAGAGCTGAACATTTGAACAATTGTAGCTGAACAATTGTTGAAGGAGTTAAGCGGCAAAACTGGTGGAAGATACTAGAATAAAGAAAGAAAAACAGGAAAAGAATGCTTTATAGCTTTGAACCAACAAGGCAGAGAGTCCACAGCTGGCAAGGTTCAAATTTGATAGAAATCTGTATTATTTTTCACCAATGGAGGGCGCCAGAGAGAAAATGAGTGATGGAAGGATTTTAAATGCTATGGGAATGTACACACCCACACACCCCAACACTGAGTAGACCTGAAAAGCAAAATAGTGCACACTCATTCTCTCTAACCAGTGCAGCCTTCCTAATCAATATTTGACGCAAAAGGATTTACACCTGAAAAATGCTCGTGTTAACTTGTCCTCCCTCCCTAGCTGGAGTTGAGAGTGACATGCCCCCCCATGTGGGTTTGACAGTTGTCTAGAACGTGTAAGAACACATCTGTGTACAGCTCCTGGTACAGGCAAGAGTCAGAACCGCCTTCTTACTGTCAGTCATCTCACAGCAAAAGTCAGTCCTCCACATGGTGTCTCTGCCAAGACCCGACAACAAGCTGTGAGCCAGAAATGTCAGCTGTCATTAACTGCAGTCACAGACCTGACTGAGACCAAGTATTTTGGGGGCTCATTGTCAAATAAGAAGGGGATGTCCTTTCTCTTGCTTGAGGAAGCCTTTCACTGATGCAATGTTAAAATGCTTCAGTGCTGCACCGTGCGGGGGGATAAAATGCCAGCAGGGGACAATACATAACATTGGATGTGTGTAACAAGGTAAATTATAAATGGGATTTCGGTGCCAAGAAAAAAAGCGGAGAGCTGGAAGCATGACAGTATGGATGACAAAATAAAACATTTGCAGAAACACAACCGTGCATCGGACACAACGCACGGACTGACTTCAAAATGTCAAACTCTGTCTCTTCTGCTCAGAAAATTCAACTTGTGTCTGCATCAAGAAGAGTTTTCCTGGAATAAGATCCCCTTTGACAAAAAGAAAGCATGTCGACCTTCCAAGCAACAACAATAAGGATGTAAACAAAAGCAGAAATCATCACACAATGTTAGTTTTACTTCCCTGTGTCACAGAGATTAATGAAGCATGACAGGTCATCATTAATTTGTAACAAGTGAAGGTCAGAGGAGCGTGGGGCCAGAGTGAATTATTAACCGCCATGTGTGCAGGAGTGCGCTACAAAGAAATTATGAACATGTCAGCTCCAGGGGATTTTATCGTGCACACAATCTGATCAAAAACAGGTATAGAAAAGTGTTTATCCGCTGCAAAGGCCTTCACAGTTGAACGAAGATGGCTTTTGGTATATCAGATTGCTTTACATCCCTGTGTGAGCTTCTATGATGCGCAGCTTGAATGATTTGCACTTTCGGACCTCCAAGTGAGCAGCTGGAGTTGTGACCAAGCACATGTCTCAGTAGTGTGCCAGCTTAAAGCACGCCACAGCAGTGACAGGTCAGTAAGAGTAAGCAGGTATGTAGGTCAATCCCTTGGTACTCCTTCAATGAGAACACGTGGAGAAGCCTGTGGATTAAAGAGGAAATGAAGGATCATCCACTGAGCAAGCAGGACTGGACTGCAGTCACAGCCTGTCAAAGCCCAACTGTGCGCTCAAGGTCTTGGGACACACTAAAGAGGCAATGACAATACAATCACAACCGGTTGCTGTTAAAAATGCTTGTTTCCTCATAAAGTTAACGCTATTACAATGCCTATCACCGAATTACAAATTTATGGAGGCAGAACATATTTTAGTTCAAAAACACTAAAATATTTTAACTAAACAAATGCGCAAACAAGCTTGAGGACTCCGAATCCTTCCTGCAGTGTGTTGTTGCAGGTCAGCAATGTGTCATCTACCATTAAATGTGTGGGTCCTTGCTGTCCCTCCAGCAGCAAAGTAACACCGGGTTAGGTCATGTTTGCTGCTCTTTATTTACATATTGTGTCTGTCTCTATTTTTTACAGTGCTTTCAACAGAAGTACTCTTTTTTTTTCTTTCCCCCAGCAGACATTAGCTGCCTGTTGGAGTTGACGATGTGGCACTGTGACTTCAGGGGGGTATTCCAGCAACCATTTTTAAACTACCCTGACTTTAACCCTGAACTCTGGCTGAAATCCGCCTGAACTTGCTTACTCTGGGTATGTTGGTTCCAAAAGACCGGACATGAGTTAGCGTAAAGCAATCTCAATGGATCGCCGAATACCGGAGTCACCATGGAAACGCGTGGAGAAAAAAAGAGAGCGCTATACTCCAGTGAGACGGAGTCTGAGATTTTATTGACAGTGTATGAAGATTATACGTCCATCAAAAAAGTAATACGGCTGCATCCGCAAAAGAAAGAGTTTCTGCTTGGAGGAAAAGAACAGACAAAGTAAACGCATGGGTTTCTATCTCATTTCTATTTTCATTGTGACGCATATATGTAACTTATCCAACTTAAATGAATTACTTAAATTGGTAACAAATAATTGAGTTAAATTTATTCAACCTAATCTCTGGCGTCTATCCAACTCAATAATTATTTTTACAATTAAAATTTACATATTTATCTAAGTAAATGTCATATTTCTCCAATTCAATCAAATGTTTTTCCATCTTAATTTATTGTACTTCTTGAACTCTCATGTGTATAAGATATTCTCATTTTTATAACATTAAAATTAACGATCAATGTGGATTTGCAATATGAAACGAAATAATCTCATCTTCCTCTCCCTCCCTCTCACTCATGGTGCAGAAAGAATTAAACCCACAAAAACCCACACTTAAACCCAAATCCGTCCAGACAAGCAAAGGGAATGGTATCCCACAATTCCTTGCGTTAGCAATCTAACAGCAGCACCAAAGTTACACCTAGTTAATTGAATTAATTTGAATGAAAGTAAAATGACTGTCTGAAAACTACGAGTTATTTTTAAACTGACTTAACTAAAAAGAATTGATTTATCTTAACTGAAGCAAATAATTAAGTTAGATCAAAGTAAAAAAGTTTATCTCTACAACATCCATATGTGGTCTTATCATCCTTTCACGGTGGAAAAAGTATTATCTAAGCTTCTTCATGCACTAAATCATCTTCAAATGGACACGCCATGCTGCTTCACCTCTCTGAAAACAAACTAACCTTCAATTAAACCTGCTCCAGACCAGGTTATGTTCAGAGCATGAGTTGCTATGGCAACTTGACATCCCCTGAAACATACCTCCATTTTTGGAACCAAAAGCGGAGGTAATCCGCTTCCTTAGCCTTAAACTTACTGTGGTAACTAGCATAACCTGCATTTTGGAACATTGGCCGTTCAAAAGAACCCCTCAAAGATCAACCCAGCTGAAAGAGATTTTTGAGCTATCCTAATTATATAACATTGTTTTTAATGCAACATAATGCTCTCTTTTTGTGTTTTCAAAACCTAAAACATGTTGTGGATCCAAACACCCAGTTCAAATACCCAAAGTATCAAAATCCCCAAGTATCCCTAAGTACCAGAGAGATGTATTTCACTGTAAATGCCTAATCAACAAGTTTTGAGTCTCTCTAACAATATGGGTCTTATCAAATATCCTCAACGTATTATATTATAGGGGAATTGCTGAGGATGGGGTTATTGTAGAGCTTCAGTCAATAAAAACAGACATGTGATGGAAAAACAGACAAACATTTTAAACATGGAGGTGCAGCTTTACGAAACTCCGGCCTCAGCTTTTACCTGCAGTTCAAGCAGCTGGGTAGCTTCTTATGTTGGGAAAACACATTTAAACTACAATGTTTAATTGAAATTAGAAAAATTTTATTTCATTTTAGTAGGCTTTTTCAATTTCTTCATATTTTTTTTAATCAATTTTGTCTATTTATTCCTAATTTTGCAGGAAATCCTTTATAATCGTAGGTTAGCAATGCTGCTGATGTTGTATTATATTATTACATGGTCTTTAGCATGTAAGTGACGCTCTAAACCCCACAGTGTAATTTAACACATACTTTTTAGATTCATAGATCATATAAACATGAACATAGATTTCCATTTTCCATTAAAGTTTTCCATAAAACTTGACCTTTTTTCTCATATTTTAAACAGGGTAAGACATCTTTATACTAAAACATCTTTTGCCTTTTTTATTTCATAGAGATGGGTGGGATTATATGACTAAGCTTCTTCCTGATTCCTTTTGAACGATGTATCCAACTCTGACAATCATCATGTTTAATGATGATTTTATGATTTTATGCACTGTATGTTTAAGTGCAAATATGCCCATTTATGATCAGGCGGAATCTTAGGACGGCTGTTGAATGTGTCAATCATTCTTTGATTTATTTTTTAAATTTCTGAGCAAACTTTGTGTTGTATATGTTTTTTTTATATGAAAACACATTTATAACGTGGGTAAATTCTTTTATTGAGGTACCGGATACTTAAACCTGTAAAAAGCCTGTAAAATACTCTTTTATTTTTCCTCCTTGATAGAATCAAACATGAAAAACAACACTGGGTCATACTAAAAGATTTTTGAAATGGCAAAAACATAAATGTCGATGTTCTGAAGGCTAAAGGTGGTAAGTGACATTTAACAATGTCCTTTAATGCCTGGTTCATGTACTACTGAGAGAATATTTTAAATAACTGCAGCGTTTAAACCACTAAAACCTGCCTTAGAAGAGCCATGATTAGCAACAGAAATGTTAAGTGAGTTCACCTCCCCCCTCTGGTCAGTGTGTCTAATGCAGTCTAAATAATAAAAGTATTTCATGTGCCATTTCTTTTTAATTAATTTTTATTCTTTAACGCTCTTCATTGAGCGCCTTTTCTGCTTGATCTTTCATTATTTTCCGCTGTAAGAAGCCTCTAGACTTAACGTCAGAGATATCAAGACCCACAGTTGCAGTGGCTGAAGGGGATTAAGTCAGAAACAAGCACAAGAAAATGATCACAGCTGTGAAGATTCAAGACTCAGATGTTCGTTTTGCAAAACTCAGGCTAGGTGAAAACAATGCACGGACTGAATAACAAATAGAGTAAAAAAAAAAAAAATCTGTTTTCCAAGATGTTATTAATGCTGCAGACACCAAATCGGTTAGACACCGCAGGAGAAGCCTGAACACTTCATGTGTCATGTTGTTGCATATGCCAGTTCAGAGGACGAGGTAATCACTCTGTCTTCTCTGTTTTATTTTAGATGACTTTCTATCATGGGAAAGCTACAGCCAGCAGCCAAACAAACAGTATTTATACCCCCCCCCGCTTGGACTTCCTGACAAGTTACCCAGGCCGTGACCAGTAATGCATGACGACAACTTTAAAACAATGTTTGTTGTATGCTGGTAACTTTTCTGTCCCTGGTTCAATCTTAAATTTACTTAGGCTGCTAGCTTTAATCTTTACATTTATTTTCTACCAACAGGTTTATGGCAGATTAGGCAGCGCCTTTGGTTTGCCAGCTCCTCCAACTCCTCACCCTCATTTGATCAAAAATCGTGCTTGTAGCCAGAACTCCCTTGAAAAAGAGATTCCTAATCTCAATGGGACAATTCCTGGGTAAATAAAGGTTAAATTAAAAAGAAAGAAAAAATTGTCTCGTCAAACCTTGACCTGTGTATTCCCTTAGTTGTTGGGAGTCATGTGTGCTGCGACACAGTTCTGTTATTCCTTAGACTAATTCATTAACTGGTTAAAATAATTGAACTAACTGTAAGCTATGCAGGAGTGCTTTTCAGAAGAAAGGGAGAAAAAGGCGCCAATAAACAGTAAAATAACATCCTAAATAAATGAAAAATCGGGAACAACAGGTATGTTAAATTTCTCCAGGAGAACAGATTGACAAACCTGTAATAACAACCAACAGAAGCAATGTTTAGTTGGATAAATTGACACGCCTCCCTTTTCTAAAAAAAGATGCATATAAAGCCACATTCACACCCCTCTTGGAAACGCGCGTTCAATTAATCACTTTCAATAAAAAATCTGTGTAAACTCGCATAAATGTATTTTGGGTTTCCACGTTCAAAACTCGCGTGTTCACGTGTGGCTATGCACATTTTAAAGTCCCCCTCTGATGAAAAACCTGTTTTTTGAGTTTTTGTCATGTACCTGTGGCATTTTTCTCATAAAAGAGAACAAATGTCATAAAAAATTTCCTTTTTTGCATTTCTGAGTACTACTCCTTTTAAATTGCTGTCAATCAAACTGTTGAAAAGTCGCTGGGTTTGAATTAATGAGCCGTTGTGATGTCCCATAACCTAAGACATTTAGGTTGTGGGGTTTTGGTTAATTAATTAAAATACCACTGGGAACATTTTTTTTGTATTGTCATAGGGGGACTTTAAAGACAATTTTTGGGTGTACAGTCATTAAACATGCAATGCAAGTTAAACCAGATCAAACTTTGACCAATCAGGGACTCAGATTGAATAACGACATATGGATAGCATCTCCTTTAATTGACGGAAGTGCCAAATTGTTGGAAATTGATCCTGGAGGAGAAATTATTAATTGTGGTTTGTGCCTGGCTGGAATTATTTTTGAACTAAAGCTGTGAAAGGAGCAAGATTCTGGAGTCTGGACCAGATTCGAAAGATTTGTCCCCCTTTGAAATTTCACACCAAGCCTCTTCCAATGGTAATTGATGGACATGGGCTAGTGAACAGTAAAGAAAAAATTTAAAAAAAGGGGAAGAATATCCAACCTGTTTGTCCAGTATTTACACCACATGCAAAACACATGTTCAAAAACACACTTTGAGCGCATTCTTGAACATGCGTCACATGCTCAGTGTGAACATAGCATGACATTTATTTCTTCTTGAATGACCTCTTTTTGACCAAGACATTGGATGTAAAGGCCATGTCACATTTTGTGCACATTGCACTGATGAAAATTGGTCATACGTGAATATATGTGAGAAAAAGTTGTGGTCTTTTTGTGAAATTTTCACAGATTTATTGCGAATGAACCACAATGAAACCACAGAAGTACGAATAAACCACACAAAAAAGCACATAAATCAACATAGAACATGACCCGTGTATGATTATTACGCTTTCTTTATTGATTGATTTGTTCATCAGTCATGTAATTTTAAAGTGATATGTGCACAGTATGCACAATATAAGTTATACATCAGTGGTAGATGCATGAAAAGTCCATTAAACATACATAGAAATACGTGGAAGGGTCAAGGAAAGCATTTTGGAAAAATCACACACAATTACGTAAGATTTAGGTCATAATTGCGTATGAACTACATAAAATACACATAAACTGTGTAAGTCTCAACCAACCCAAAATTTGGAACTGCTAAAAACCAAATTCACGTAAAGATGAATCTCTTCTGGGGTCACAAGATTGGTGGTGCCAATCCAGCTCCTGTTGGGCCAAGCCAGCGTACACTCTGAACACGTCACTATTGTGTTGCAGGGCCACTCAACAACCACTTACTCCCATGTAGAGCTTCAGGCAATTTAGAGTCATCAATTCACCAATGAAGCATGTTTTTCGACTGTAGAAGGAAGCTGAAGTGCCCAGAGAAAACCGCCCAAACACACAAAGAGAAAGTAAAAACTCCATTCAGAAAGAACCCCGCTGGGATTTGAACCAGGGCCTTCTCACCGTGAGGCGGCGGTGCTAAACACTGCCCTACAAACAGACATCTGCAGCCTAATTACGTCATTTTTGTGTTCTAAGTTTGTCTTTTTGTTTGCATTGACTTGTTTCACTCTCTTGTAGTGATTTCTACTGTTCATAAATAATTTCATGGATCTCTGACAATAGTATACAAATACAGTGGATGTCAAGTATTCTCATCTTCCAATCCGTTTGTTCCCTTTCTGGGTCAAACGGGGCTGCTGGAGCCAATCCCGGCCATTTGCGGGCGAAGACAGGGGACATCCTGGACAGGTAAGCTTCATCGTGTTCGTACTGGTTTTGATTACTTAACTGAGATCAATAGTTGATTATTTGAAATATCTTCCACATAACCACTGAATTATGTTAAGTATGATTTACCAATTCTAAAGACACTTGCTGCAACCATTAGTGTAAGTGCAGTCCATTGATCAGTATCTATTTCCTTTTTTTCCACATTTTTGTGTTATTCGTCAGCTTCAAAATAAGATGCTTTTACAAGCCATCAACATGGTTTACGATTTCTCATCCAACACACCTCAAAAGGATGACATTAATTGACGAGCAATCTATAAGGTGGACTGGGAGCACCAGGAAGTTTCTGCAGAGCATCGCTGGATAGATGGATGGATGGATGGATGGATGGATGGATGGATGGATGGATGGATGGATGGATGGATGGATGGATGGATGGATGGACTCTATAAGTAAGGGTAAATGGCCGACGAAGTGTGCATTATTACTTTTTAATGCACGCCGTGGAAGCCTGAACCGTCCGATGCGAAGTGCGTTAAAAAGTAATAATGCACACTTTGAAGGCCATTAACCCGCTTATACCATGGTCACTTACAAAAGCAATACATATTAACCAGTTTTTAGTCCTTAATTCTTGTTTTTTTCCGATTTGGATCGGTTTTCTCACAAAAATCACCGCATCACGTAACAAATAGTCCGCGTCGCGCCGCACCGTCGCTGCAGTCAAGATTCGGCGATATATATTTGCCAATCGTCCCGATCAGTTGAATATAGCATCAGTTCAGAGAGAAAGTTCCCCTCTTACTGCTTTCTTTTGTCTAAATGATGAAGCAAAAGGTTGTTTTAAAGAAGGCGCAGTGATACAAAACATTTAAGCTAGGTGACCGGAACTTCTTTTTTCACCGTGCGGTTATCAGGTTTTAACGCACACCCAGCAGCCAATCAGAATCGAATATTCACCCGGACCATGGTATAATGTCTTTTAAAAAGAATCAGACTGACAAATTTATTAGTAAACAAAGATGGGATTCAAATGATGGGAAAAGAATCCCTGCTCTCTACTTGGGTCATTTTCCCAAAAGGTTTTCGCCGTCTACACCACTGCTACGATGATCTGATCATGTCCAGCGCAGCCAGCTGCAGGACTAAGAAGATTAGCAAGGGGTTAAATGTAATATCTGAGTGCTCAGTGAGCTTTATCTCTTTCATTTTGTCTCTCGATCTCCTCCTCCCTTTCTTTTGCAGCTCTTACTCAGTCCAACTGAGCTTTTGTGTTCCTCTGCTATACAACCACACGTCTACAGGCATCCATACCTTACATTTGTGTCACCGACTTGTAGATTTTGGAGAGCACGTTTAACTAACCTCTTCCTTTTTCCTGATACCAGCGTTACAGTGCAGTCAAATGCCTGAGGTGTTGTGGGAGCGAGGGAGGGAGCGAGCACAAATGAGGTGGGTGAAGTGATGTGTTGAGACAGGAGGACCTCGTTGCAGTGGTGGGAAGACTGCAGCAGCCCACCTCTGTTACTCTGTCAGTGAAGATAGGCATGAAACTAGCAGGAGTCTAGGAACCATTGCCGCAGTTTGTTAATATGACCACCAGGTCTTAAATATGGAAGGTAATCTTTAACCAATGCAGAGTTTACTTGTAGGCCTCAGAGAGTGTAGGGGAAGGGCGTTCAAAGATAAAAACACAGTGATTCAAGTTTGCGTCACTCTGCACTTTGGGTAGTCATTCATCAACTCACTTTACTGTTGGTGTGGGCGGGGCTTGGAGCAAGTTGAGGGTGACCTCAAATATATGTTTTCAGATATAGACCATTGACGAACACAAAATCTGAAGCAGATTAACACGCAGCACAGATAAGATGGTGACTTCACCAACTGCTACTGATACTGAGCAACGTTCTTCAGATCCGCTTATCTATAAGGTCCAATTCACAGCAAAGGTCGTCTCAAGGTACTGCACAAAAACCGTCACGTCATGCAAAAACTACAATTGCTTTTGATTGCCATAATTGGATTTATTCTAACTCATTTAGGAAATTTATAACACAGCTTGGTTCAGATCAGTTCAAAAACAACACATAATTTTAACTGAATTTTGAAAGTTGCTCAAAGTCAGGTAATTCTCTGCATTGGGCCGCATATAGAAGACCCAAGACTGCCTCTGGTGTGAACCGCTATGAAGGATTTTTGTGTGTCTGTGTTTGGGGTGTAACTATGGAATGATCTGGAAAACAAACACAAGCTCGGTCAAAATATTTCAAAACACTTCCTAAAAAAAGTTTTGGTCACAGTAAAGATGCGTGTGATTAGAATATAAGAGTATGAGGATGGTGATGATGGTACCAAAAAATGGGGCTAACCGTATCAAGATGTGGTTTTATTGCTACTTATGGTAAGAGTGTAATGTTGATGTAAATGTAAGTTTATTGTTAAGAGTATGAAAAGCTTAGGGGGGGCTTAAATATGCTTGGCCTCTGCTCACTCCCTTTCCATCACGCCAAAAATATTTTATTAGAATTCATTATGTCCCACAGCAGAAAAAAACCCTATGACTTCACAGTGAGAAAAACCATCAAATATATGAATGGAGCCAAGATCACTTATATATAAATATATAAAAATATATGTATAAAAATCCACAAATGAAATTAAAACATATGTGTTGGGGATATCCAAAGAATGTTTTAAATGATTATGGGATGCCCACAGCACTTATGGCTCGGTGACTATTTTGTGACAAATTTGGCAATTTTCATAATATGGGGTGGGGGGGGGGACTAATAAAAATTAACAAATTCGAACCCACGCCACAGCGTTAGGTCCACAATCATTACCAATGTTTTTTTACCTTTGACCTCAGGAAGAGTCACTTTTCAGGAAAAAAAAAACACCTTTAGTACCAACTTCAAATTTAATCTCCTAGGAATTTTGATCCATCGCCTCTTGATTCCTTGAGCATTGTAGGGAACCTACTTAGGAAAAAATGCTGGACTCAGAAGTTGTAGATTTTGAGTGCATTTGTGAGGTGAACTCGCACATTTTTTACCAGAATATTGTGAAAATTAAATACATGAACCCGTGGCTCAAGCTGAATGAAACAAAATAACATACAATGCAATTTTATTAAAAATGTGTGCGTGGTTAACAAAAACCAAATGCGGCCAAGGAAACAAAAAAGTTTTACTTTTGCCAATTCTTCTAAAATTCACATAGATCTGTTCATCAACTCCAGGCAACCAAAACATAAATCGTTTGGTATCAAACCAACAGAAAAGCTTCCATTTTGTCAAAAGTGGTTTTTCATGAATTTGTCACATGTAGCTCTAACCAGTGAAGGGCAGGAAGCAGCCGCTCAGCCACTCAGGGTATATAGGAAGGGGTGAGCCAAGAGGGTGGGTAATGCCTGCAGACCAATCGACATTATTTTTGTTACTGTTTTAGCTCTGTTGTTAAGATTTTTCTTTTATTTTCACTTTTGCTGTTTGCATGTTGGAAATAAAAGTTAAAAAATACAAGAAAAAATGACAAATGAAAGGAAACCTCCAGCAGTACCAGACTCAATAAGGACTATATGCTTTCCAGGTTTTTCTAGTTCACATCAATTTGATCTGTTTTTTTTTAAACAGGGCCGGCAAGATGCAGTTTTGTCTCTGTTGAGAAGTTAAAATACATATTTGCAATTTAGAGTTTAGCACTTGATGCCAAACTAGCAGAGAGTGAACGACATTCAAGCTGCCAGGGAGCCGTCTCTGCCAGGTACCGCGTAATCTCAAAGGGAAGCAGCCGTTGCAGAACATTGCCTTCCTGTCATACCTTGGCACTGAAACAATATTACTGCCATCATAGCTTTTAACACTCTTACAAGTAAAAGAGGATTTAGGTAAAACTGAGCTATTTCTTTTCTGTTGAATTAACAGCGGTCTAAGAAAGCAGGGAAAATGATGGCATTGTTTGGGTTTAAATATCCAAGACGGCTTACTACTCTCAGATGCCATTTGCTTCTGTGGGTGGATCCTCCAAACAATGGTGTGTTAACACTAAGCACCGTACTCCTGGGGATCACTACACTCCCTGAAAACAGATTAGTAACACTCAACTATTAGCTGCTTCTACAGGACTACACCCACCCCAACACAAACACACACACACTAAATACACAAGGGTCTGTGTGCCTGAATCACTAATGCCCTGTCTTTTCTGTGCAGAGGCTGAGTTAACATGGAGTTGAGTGGCCGTGTCATGTGAAATGCTGCAGATTTACACAGATGCAATAGGCTTTTCTATCAGTGTGTCTGCAGTGAAGGCCCTCAAACTACGGCTCGAGGGGAAGTAAAATGCAAATGCAGAGAAAGGAGTACTGAAATGTCCTGAATGATTGACTCACAGGATAAATACATCAGGAGCAACAGTGTAAGAAAAAACAAGACAAACACAACAAAAACGGCAAGACAGGAGTGACATTTATTTATCTCCCAAATGGGACGAGCAAAGGCTGAAATATATAGAGTACAAGCGGCAAAAAAATACTTCAAATGAATTTACCCCTGAGCTTGACAGACAGAAAGTGAGATCCCATCTCACAACATTTAATCAATTTGAGCCAAGCTGATGTAGGAACTTTAAATTGTGTGTCCTACAATGTGAGCGTGCATGTGTTGTATGTGTCTATATATTTGAATAAAAAAAAACTGTATTTTTTGTGCTATATATATACTTAAAAGACTTAATTTATTGGGGGGAAAAAACAACAATGCGCCTTGTAATCCAGAGTGCCTTGTTCATAGATAAATTCTGGTTGTCTTTACTGATGTCAAGGCGGCTTTAAGAGGAACAGGATACTATGTCAAAAATGTCAGACTACTTTTTTATGAGTTGCAAGCAAGTTAGGGTGTTACTGTAACTATGCTAACGTGGCTAACACACAGCTATGTCAGTGTGTTTTTTTACGTGTTACTAACAAGTTTAGGAGTTGTTCTGTTGTCATTGTTTTTTCAACAATGACACTGGCAGCTGTCCAACTTGATGCTTGATGCACAGGTATAAAATAAATCAATAATTCAATACTACTCAGCAGTATCAGTCTGTGTTTTTATGCAGTGCAAACAAGTGTGGGAGTTACAGGTGTTGTGAATAACCTGTAGCTTCTGTGAACGCGTAGTTAATAAAGTCTGACTGACTGATTTATCGCTGACTCTTTTGTCTTGCTTAATGTGCCTTATAGCCTTATATACGAATGACATAAGTTCCAAAATAGACCATTCATTGACCATGAGCCTTTACGATCTAGACCAGGGGTCGGCAACCCATGGCTCCGGAGCCACATGTGGCTCTTTCATCCTTCTGTTGTGGCTCCCTGTGACTTTGGAAAATTATGAGTATTTTATAATAATTAAATTTTATTTTAGTTTGTTCATTTTTCATGGCATTTCAAAGGCGTTGATGGCTCCGTACGAAGCGCGAGCCACGTAAAAAACATCTTCGTAATGAGCTCGTAATTATCGGGCGAGACCTGCAGAGCTGATAGCAGGAGGAGACACGCGGGGCGGCTTCAATAAACAGTCCGATCTTCTGCCGGGAACTTGACGTACCGCGGGGCAGAGAGCAGTTCGCGCCAGTGTTGCCAGATAGAGTCACAGTTTTCCAGCCGAAAAGTCATCTGAAAACCGCCAGACCCACCCAAAAACCGCCCAAAACAGCTTTTGTTGATGTTTTTTTTCGTACTGGACTGATAAAATAAAAGATTTTTCTAAATAAAAGGTAGTTCTGACCAATAATAAAATGTGTACAATATTGAATATTTCTTCAGCGGAGCGCCTTCTTCCATTCATTTTCTTAACCCGCTCTATCCCTGCTATAACCTGCGTCCGGCTCTTTCATCCTTGTGCTGCGCTGGAGCGCCCCGACCACCGTATTTTGCGCTCTCTGTGTAGGACACACTGAGGAGCGCGGGGGAAACAAATCTCAGCTGCAGAGGATGTGAACAGGTGAACAGGTAGAGAGGAAAAGCAGGTGGAGAGGCGGAGGAGGGGCTTTGGCTTCAAAATCTGTCAGAGATGCAAACACGGGCGTCAGATTGAGACGCAGCTTTCCCTGCAGGAGTTGAAGCAGAGACTTTCCCTGGGATGATTTTATAAACCCAAACATGGAAACATGATTACCAAGTAGAACTCTTCAAAACAATAAACCTGATCTCTCCACATTCTCAGTGTGTACCATGCATTGATAAACACATCGCTCCATGCAGCAATCAGACCAGAACCAGTAGCTCCTCCCACACGCGGCCGTGGTATCATCCTTTAAAGAACATAATGTGCATTTGCAGCGACGTATGTTTCAGACGATGTCCGATTGGCCAATCTACATGTCAATCAAGTCCCGTACTTCTCAGTGAGGACTTTGGTGGATTTTAAAGAAGTACTTTTTTTTTTTTTTATCTTTTCTGGCCCGCGATCTACACTCATGTCATTGAAGATCGACGATCACGATCGATGTAATGAGCACCTTTGAATAATATATACATGCATAATACATATAATGATGTCAAAACAGGTTGTGGCTCCGGGTGCTTTTCTTTTTATTAGGGGCGGTCCCAAATGGCTCTTTGAGTAAAAAAGGTTGCCGACCCCTGATCTAGACCAATCTACAAAATAGACCAATCTGGATTTAGTAGAGCATGTATTTGTTTTTATTTTGTCATCCTGAAAAACATAAGAACCCAAAGAAGCAGGAAATGTTGCATTAAAATTACACAATAAGGCAAAGATTCTTAGAGTCAATGACCCTGGTGTATTCAGACTGGACAAATTTGGTTCGCTTCAAGTGAATCAGTTTGTTTCCCCTGATAATCCAGAACAAATTTTCAGTCTGGATACCCCCAAGCAGACCCTGGTACGGGACCAGGGACCAGGGACTGCTCTCCGACCGACCTTTGGAGGTTTGTTTCCAATCAGACTAAGCTTCGGTTAGCTCTGAGACAACTCAGTGTGAATACAATCCATCCTTGGAGTGTAACAACTGGACCAAAACGGCCACCGGTGGTCATGTGACGTAAACAGAGTAGGAATGTAACAGATGAGCCGCGGACAAGTATAGAGCAATGATTGTCATGTTATCAAACAGAAAAAAGGGTCCAACTGTTTATTTGTTATAATGCATGCTTCTTACACGCTTTCCTGTGTCTCGCTGAGCAGCATGCACCCGACAGGCGCTGCTGTGACGTCATCCTAAAGGCTACCTGGTAGTTCCTTCACACAATTCTCCTAAAACAATGCCATAACACCACAACGATGAGACACAGCAACTCAAATGTGATTGAATAAATGCAGAGCTAAAAGATTTCCATAACTTCTGCCTCTAGTTGCTTTGCTCCGCCCTCGTAATTCCTGAACAATTAGTGAAGAGATCTTTGGTCACATGGTTTTGTTTACAAGTTTTAGCCTGGAACTGGAAAGTCTCATACATGGCAGTCTGAAAACAGACCAAAGGCAAGGTCCAGGACTCAAACCAGACCAAATTAAGCGGACCGGGTTCAGACCAACGGAGGTTTCCAGTCTGAATACAATAGAGGGCCATAAAACATTTAACAAAACAGCATGATGTGTGATTTTTAGGTCAGACTTTCTTGTTTCATAATAATTTTTTAACCGTTATTTATCCAGGAAGTATCTTGATATTTAGTCTCTTTTTAGAAAGATCCCAGCCCAGAGGCATTGGCACACATGAAATTATGAAAATAACACAAATTTACAGTCAGCTCAGGAATAACACTTACGTTCTCTTACACTCAGAAATTATTGCAGCAGCTTAGGGACATGTGTTCCTGCAGTCGCAGAGAGTTTCAAGAACTATTCCATGATCTAATATAGTTAAATTAATTGAAATATTAACACATATAGCCCTTCTAAAAGGCCTTTTTGTTTTATCCATTTTGTTATTGTAAATTTGCTTACTTGTAGTGTATGTAATGTTTTCTTTTTTGTTTTGGTAATTTTTGAATTTCTTAATTTGAACAGTTCTAGAATCTTTATCCTATAAATTCCTTTTAAATAAAACCACAAAGTGACATCATTAAGGACTTTAGTTAATTGACTATCATGAAGTCCTTTATTTTGTTTGTTTTGTCTTTCCGGCCTGCAACAACAAATATAGTTTTGTGTGTGGTTTGCATGAGAAGCTTTAAGAAATATGGAAGTATTTTAAGGCAGCACGTTGCTGACTGAGACCGGATGGCAGCCTGAATCATGTGATGGTTCACCATCATCACTTTGGGAGCAGCCAGGCTGAGCACGGCAGGCTTGGATGCATGAAGCCTCCAGCCATCTGGCTTTGTATGAGACTCCTTAGGGAGACATCGGCTGGTGCCAACTTTCAGAAAATACTTCCAGCGTGTTTGAGATTTGGGGGGGTGACGTGTTCATCTATGAGGCTGTATGTGAAAGGAAATTGAATTCCTGCAGATATCTGACTTTTTTTGTAATACACTCCATGTTTTACTTTGAATGCCTGCTTTGTCTAAGTGTGTTGACAGAAAATGTGACTGAAAATAAGAAATCCTGTCAATTGAGATTAAACTGATGCTCAGGATTTTATTTGATCACCTCTTTAATGAGGATTTATGTTTGTGTGTAAATGCCTGGAATCTGATTTCCTCACACATGGATGTGTGAAAAGCAAACACAACGAGCAAATGCACAGAAAAGTTACAACAAATGTGTCATGGACTGTTAAAATCCTCTCAGTGCAGTCTAATTGTTATTGCTCTGCCGCAGATATGAATCTGTGAGATGGCTCCTCTGTATGACTGCGTTTATACCATCCTGTGGGAACTTGCAACTGAATTGTGCAACCAGTGATGCAACATACATGCGTCATTAAAGTAAAATAAATATAAATTAAATTTAGTTAATTTCCTGCAACTTTTTTGAAGACAAGTGACATTTATTGACTGTATGAGAGAACTGGACTGAGTGACTCCTCCCCCCTCACCTTCCAAATAGGAAGTAGTTCCTGGATTCAAAAAGCCAAAATCCCATAGATTTCTAAAAAGAAATAAACAGCTGTTACTCAGTCGTTCTATTGGTCAGAATAATCAGTCTTGCTCTGCTGCCTTCTTAACATGTGACTCTAATAGTAATTTTTTCATGTTTTTTATTGCAAGATATTCAACTTATAAACGGACCAATCAGATGCCTCAATAAAAGCATGTGGCCTAACATCCAATGTTCGAAACGTTTAATTGACAGATTCTCCCGTGTGACCTTCCATCAAGCTTGTCATCGTGGTATTGTGGTAGAGCAGGGGGGCCCATACCTTTTTCTGCTATATATATATATATATATATATATATATATATATATATATATATACATATATACACACATACACCTATGTGTGTGACAGACAATGGGACTTTAACTTTAACTTTGGCTCCAACATGGTGATGTCCAAATTGCAAAAAAATGGCAACTGATTGACTTATTATGGTTGTTGCTGGAAGTAAGGCATTTTCACTCGGTCCAGTTCTCATAAACAGTCTGTAGCGTCATATAAAAAAACACATTCAGTTCAAACACAATAAAAATTTGATGTTCTAACAGTAGAAAGTAGTGGAGTAATGTATATATTGTGTAGTATTTGTTCCTTTTAATCATGACAAGCACGTCCCCACATGGACATAAAGCTTGACAACACATGCTAAGCCTATATGACAAGTGGAATCAAACAGTTCTCTCACTGCTCAACACTGCATGAACTATTTATAATGTTCACCCTCCCTGAATTATTTATGACCTATGTTTTCTGTTTCTCCATACTTTTTCTACAGCTCTGTAAGAAACTCAGTCTTTATTTATGGCCCACTCAGGCCCTCCACCTCATTACAAACACTGGGCAGGGTTCTATATCATCACAACAGACACACAGAGTCAGAGCCTGTGCCTGCAAAAGTAGACGGACCAAAAAGCTTAGGCGTACAGGGATACTGGCAGAAATATTGTTGGAGTGAACTGAGTTACAGTATAATCCAGTATGTAAAACACACCTTCATCTGTATATGCAGTCAGAGAGCTAAAGCAAGACAGCTATTCAGCAAAATCTGCTTCATTAGGCCAGAAAAGGCCAAGCCAGCAAAGGGAAAGACAGAAAGACAGGGAAATTCAGGAATAAGGATTTACTGTACTGAAAATCCAGCTGAGCAGCAGACACATCAGTGAGCAAACTCCGCCTTCTATTTATAGCCAGACTCTGGGGAAAGACAGTGACACACTGTTGGTTTTAATCTCCTTGAGAAGCATAATGATGGAGGGAAATGTCCCAAAACAAGGGCATCTTATTTACTCAGAATAACACATGACTTTCAGCACTAATTGATGTGAAAAATTCTGCAGTGTGACAACAGTTTAGCTCATCCCTCATTATCTTTGATTCTCACTTTTTTGTTGATTCTCTGTCTTTCACCCCACCCCCTCATCCCTTCCTCCTCCATCCTTCCCCACTGCTGCTCATCATCATATCAAAGACTGACTTTTACTCATACGATCACTGCCGCACCTCATTTTCTATGAATAAATTATGCATGTTGTCAATTGTAATATGAGAAAATGTTCATGAATGTTTCCAGGAATTTATTATCACATGACACAATAATTGAGTTCAAATTATTTTGGAAATATCAATTTTAGCTTCATTTGACATGTGTGGACAAGATGTTAAAGTCTGATTTGGATTCACTGTAAATATTCATCTGCCAACATGTACAGTGTGTATGTAAAAGGGTGTATGTTTACTTGAATTGTGTTATTAATGCAACAGCTAAAACAGGGGTCTGCAACCTCTAAAAGAACCATTTGGTCCAGTTTCATACTTAAAAACCAAATAAGAGAATCAAAATCCCAATACTCTTTTTAAAAAAATGCACTTTTATGCGGCCTCGATGTCATTTATTTATTACATGTAGCTTTAAAATGTTTACAATATTTAAACGATAACAGTGTTATTTTTTTGAACAGGCTATATTAAAATCTAGATTTCTTTAACTCTGACATCAGCACATTCAGGTTACTTTCCAAATAAAACTGTTTTAAAGAAGATCCTCCTAAAGCAGTACATTTACTTGCACTCATGATACAATTCTCTTATTTAAGAACTTTGCTTCTGAACAGAAACTATAGGTTCTGCCGTGCAGCAGAAGATAAGAACACGTACTTTACATTTATTCTAATAATTAACAGTAGTGACAATAGATTTAAGGCCTCTTAATCTAGCATCATGTCAGCAGTGGTTAAAAACAAATTTATTTCATCATAAGATCACCTCATTAGAAAATGAATTTACATCAACAAACCCATTATTGATACACAATAAGAAAGAAATCAGGCTACTTTGAAGCTCCGTGCAAAAACGTCTGGTAAAATAGTTTAACACAAGAACCTTTTCAACAAACAACAATTTGAACTCATGACTACCACTCCAGAACGACGACTGATCGAATGTTATTGTTAATGTTTTGCAAAAGAATCCCAGACATGAAAGTCTTCTGAACAGATTGGTTTTCAAGTGTTTTTAACATGTGTCAGAAAAGCCAGAAGCTGGAATGAGTGTCTGTCTGAAAGATTGGTTACGAATGCGTACAGCCTTTTTGGACTTCGATGCTCATTTACATAAGACAAGCATACATTCATTTCAGTAATCGTAGATCACTTCTGATGTGTAGCTGACACATAGTAACAGCCAAAGCTGATCGCTCACTACTTTTCCTTCTCAGATCATTTTAGGCCTTAAGAGATCCTTGTTATTTTATATTGACAAGCCTATGAGATAAAGAAAAATCCAATCCATTATTATCCATTATTATTATAGGTTTAGGCCTTTTTAGTTGACATTAAGCAAAAGTCTGTTGGAGGACATCATGAAGGTTTTCTTACACAACCTGAGACGATCAACAACTGTTGTAGAGACTTCCTGCTAGTGATGTGACTTTCTTAATCAAGGCTTCGAGGCGTGTGTCGAGTAGTGAAGGACTTATCACGAAACAGATCTTGATTTGTAAGATAATGGAATCTCCTCTGGTTGAGAAAAAAACTTTTTTGTTGGGTATGCATGGACAAATTGACGTCATTTTAGACAAGCCAAATAGCTAAGGCATATGATCAGATACCTGACCATGGTTTGGTTCTTCAACTGGTTTACACGGTACTGCCACCTCACTCAGAGGGAAAGAAATAAAAAAAAGTTCATGAAAAAATGTCACAAACAAACTAAGCTAGTGGAGAATTTCAGTTTGGTTCAAATGAAAAAAACAGTAACATAACCAACAAAAGCTGTTTAGAGGTTTGGATGAAATGTCTATATAGAAAAACAGGTTTCTGGAATTCATTTATTTAGCCAATTTAATACCTTCTTCCACTGACACGACCCAACTACAATGAGTTCCTGAATGGACACCACAACTAAACTAAACTAAATTTTTATTTGAGAGCCACAAAAACATCAACTCACATATTTTTATATTCATAAAATTAGACATCTATACTGGGATTGATATAATACTTGTTTTCCATTAGACTGTAAGGTCTTTGTAGCTGTATCAAGAATATAATGAATGTATAGTTACATGTTTCTGTAGCCTTTCCTACCCATCTATATGAATCTCTACTAATGTATTCCTAGATATGTACAATCATCAAAATGCGTGATTGTCAGTTCAACATTGTGTGTATGTAATGAGTGACAACGCTGTCACTCACACAGACACACACACGCACGCACACACACACACACTTTTTCTCCTTTTTTTCTTACGTTTGTATTGGTTGTTGTCTTTTTTGTCAGGTCTATCTGTCCAGTGTACTTTTTTTTGTCTCACTTAAATAAAAAAGCATTAAATAAGAAGATAAGTTTGGATGAAATCCATTTGATGCTACAATGACTTGCAGACCTAAACCAATGGAGCAAAAACCTCCTGTCATCCATTTTCTAAACTCCCCCAATCCTGGAGCCTTCACAGCCACTGTTGAACGAAGGTCGTTAGTTCATCACAAGGCCACACGGAGACACCACACTCATTTACATTTTCATCAAAGTCACCAATTAATCTATGATGTATGTTTTTGGACTGTGGGAGGAGAAAGCCCACACATCCACCCTCTACATGAAAAGATCCCAGTCAGGATTTGAACCACAAACTTGAACCTTCTGGTTGTGGGGTGGGAGCGCTAACCACCACACCATCATGCAGCCCAGAGCAGCAACACATCTTTAATAATGCTGTCTCTCATTAGAGCAGCACCCTGAAAGTTTTTGGACACGTTCAGCATCACAGCAGCCAAGTCAGGGGAAGGCTGACAAACAAATTAACTTTCTGTTTCCATAGCGATCTACAAATGGCCTCTGCAAGTGCTTGTGACAACCGGATGGCTGGGAAGACAAGACATGCCCATAAAAAGCTTCAGCTCTGCAGCAAGCCTGCTATTATGGCTATCATTCAATTGGACTTGATTTGCATAATTAAACTCTGTTATTGCCTGGCTCCAGAAGCTATTGCAATCTCTATTCCTACAATAAGGTTTCCCACCATGACGCAGGACAAAGAGACAGTAAAGGAAGAGCCTGCCCTCATCTGACCCGGGGTATGACTAATAAATACCAAGATAATCCAATAAATTGAATGTAATTAGGTTCTATTTCCTGCAGATTGCTCATAGATATCTGTGTTGCTCCAGGCTAGACTCACTGATGAAGGTGGAACTTAAACATGCTTCCAACATGGAAGAATTCCACAGAGCAAAACAGAGCAGGTACTGAAATCCTAGAGAGCAGGAAAAAGGTCAGAAGAATTTTACGAAAACAACGTTTGAATAAGATGAAAAGTAAATATATTATGGAAGCACGTTTATACATTTTCAGGAATTTATCTGAAAATTGGTTTCTTTAGTCTTGGCTTCAGCTATGGTTAAACAGCAAATTATTACCTCTACTTTTAAGGAGCTGAACTCATACTTTCTTGTTGTTTAATTGAAAAAAATGTACCCTTTAATCCCTGTTTTATTTTCTTCTTTTAAATTTAGTGACCCTGAAGTTCAAATAGAATCACTCAATGCAAAAACAAAAATATAGATCACAACAATATTAAAAATGAAATAATATTAAAACACCACTTTACATTTTAAAAATCAAATAAAAATGTAAAAAGAAATTAGAAATGAAAAGTAATCTACAGAAATCAAAATTAAAAGATTAAAAATTAAAACAAACTAGAAGGAGCTGCATTTCCAATAGAAAATGCAGGGTTGAGGCTGTATTGCTGAATGAAAATGAAACTTGAAGGGTAATAATTGACCAAAAAAAATATAAATAAGAAAAAGAAATAATCAAAGTTGGCCACAAATAAAGTGAAAACAGCAAAGTAACAAAAAATATATCATCATCCTATCAGCGATGTCTTTGACGTCCCATAATAGGAACATTTTCTGGTTTCTTATTTTTTGCATTGTTAACATTTTCTTTGGATTTCTGAAAATTACTTTTGTTTTTCAAATCGTTTCTCATTTATTTTTGTTTCAGGAATGTCGTTTTGATTTTCGAAATTTAATGTTGCTTTATTATTTGTATTCTTGATGTGATTTGCACTTCAGGGCCAACTTAAAAATCGTATAAACTCTGAAGCAAATCAATTGTAATCAAATCAAATCAAAATGTGTTCATAAAAAAGTGACTTGTCTTGCTTTAAGCAGCTCAAAGCAGTTTAAAGTTCAAAGATCTTACAAAATCTGTCTATTTTATCACAGAACTTATTTTCAAAGAGACACCAAATGAGAGCAGCAATTGTTTACCCGCACTTTTTCAAAACACATCAATGGACAAAGTGTAGGTCCAAGGGATCGTAGGTCCAAGCTGTGATGAGAGAGCTTTAGTCTGATTGTTTCCAGCCCATTAGGAACAGAGCTTCATCGGGTGACTGGTTTCATCTTTTGACATGTTATTATTTTACTTGTCACAGTAGTTTGCCTAAAATGGTGTTAACCCCTAGAAACATACAATACCTTACAATATATTGTGTTTAACCTCATTCAAATTGATACCTGATACTAAAGTCTCTGTTAAAATATGGGAATTAACTGACTGTAACACTCAAACCTTTTCCCAGATCATGACAAACCTGTTGGTGCCACCAGTTTGTTCTCTAATGTCTGTCTATAAAGAAAAGATATGTGTTTGACAATAAACTGTCATTTATCTCATGTTTTTTCTGAGCTCTCATTTGAAAAGAGGTATGCCATGTCAAGGTGTGACAACATACTTTAAGGAATCCTTTGAAAATACAAAAGTGGATTTCTGTGGAGACACTAACCTGTCCAACTTATACACATAACACAAAACAGAAACACTCAGTGCATGCAGGAACGGATTTAAGTAAGAAATAGCATCCTTTAAAACAAAACTGTTAATAGAGTCAAAAAAGAAAATCACCACTTCACCGTCATCTATGGAAAAAAACGCCTCCAGCAGAGATCTCACTGAATCCAGAAAACTGTGTCTGCTGGACATAAAAAACTTATTATGTGTCCCAAAATTCTCCCTAACTGAACAAAGCAAACACACAGAGGCCTGAGGACGTGCTCCAGTTTTAATGGGAAAGTCATGAAGACTCTCCCATGAGTCACTGATTGATGTATTTGCAGGTTATTTGACAGAAGAGCTAACCGTTTCATCCATCCATGATCACAAAAAGGGATCATTCTGTCACTATGTGACCAGGCAGCTACAAACTATAAACTCTTTAATGTGAAACATAAACAAAACATATTACATGAGGAAACATTTGTAAATGATTTCAGTTACACAAACCGCAGGATGTGACTGACAAAAACAGCAAAAAACCAAGCAGGTGAAAGCAGAGTCTTACCTCGGTTAGATGCGGGGTGGGGTTGAATCCGCACATGTTGCACACTTGGGAGTGGCACTGAGTGCAGGTGTTGTAGTTGGGCTGTTCTGATGTGTTTCCAACATTGAGGCTTGTTTTACAGAGTGGGCAGCAGGTTTTAGGCTTGGATGGGTCCGAAGGAGCTCGCTGCTGCTGCTGCTGCTGCTGCTGCTGCTGAGTGGATGCGTGAGGCCCTTGTTGTGCAGGATGTGATGCTGAGGGTTTACTCGCTCCAGAAACTGGACCTGGAGGCCCCCCGGGTTTGGGAGCTGGTTTTGGGGGCTGCTGTTGGGGTTGGGTAGTCTCAGATATGAGCGTGCTGGCTTGGTTTAGAAGAGATGCACCAAAGCCAAACAACTTTCCAAATGTCTGCTCTGGGGGAGGGGGCTGTCGGGAAGGAGAGCTTCCTGCACTGCGGGTTTGGTCCTGGCGCGGGTGTTGGGGTTGGTGAGCAGGGGAATTCCGAGAAAGATCAGGCTGCGAGGGGGCCTTGGCCATTCCAGGAAGAGGGACTGCCCCTGGGGGAAGCTTAACCTGTTGCTGGCCTGGACCAGTCTGTTTTGTAGGAGCAGGTCCTGGATGAGTCTGTGCTGAAAGCGGCTTTGGATGAGGGGTTTGTGTCTGCGGTGCAGGCTGAGCTGCAGATTCAGGTTTAACATCTGGATTGGTGGGATGAGAGGGAGAGTGGATCTGCTGCTGACTCTTTGATCGCGGTGTGTCCATGTCCATACCCAACGCTCTTTGCATTTGACAGTTCAGGCATAACCACTCCTGCACCTAAAAAAAGAGAGCAAAAGGACACGGGTCATTTTTTCATTTTCAGAATTCTTGGTAAAAACGTTGGTAACACTTTACAATAGGGGCCACTTTACATTAATGAACATGTATTATTAGGCTTATCAAACATTAAAATGAATTTACTTAGGTTAATTGGTGCTTAAGTAATGCTTACAAGGCTTTTCTAATATTTCCAAATAGATACTTGTTTAAACTTTACCATCAGATTCCAATAATTATTTCCTAATTTAACTTAGGTTAATTGACGATTAGGTCATGCTTATGAAGCTTTTTAGAATGTATTAAGGGTTAGGTCAGGCTAAAATCATAATGTAAAACCTTGATTAACTATTGCTGCCTAATTTAGAAAGTAAAAATAAAAAAGTCCTTAGAAAATGTTTACTTTAGACATTATTAAGGCTGCTAAAAACACATAAATAACATAGTTATTGTATATGTAATACTCGGCAACTGCATAGGACAGCTTTTATTAAAGCTTTGTAACACTTTCAGTACGATTGAATAATAAATACTAGTCTAACTAATGAGTTACGTCATACATTTAGTAATGCAAAGTAATGCATACAAGGGTCTTATTTAAAATAACTTTAGTTAAATTTCTTTTAAATTTAACAATGGTTAATTATGCAATAACTAATGTTAGTAAAGGGACACTTACTGTAAAGTGCTATCGAAAAGTTTCAAAGTTTAGCATCTACTTTTAGGCTAGACTCTAACTACATGTTGACCGTTACCTGGCAGAGTAGATCTTAATCTTTGGAGATGCACATTACCAAATCAGCACTTTATAAGTGAGTCACTATTAATCTATTACGACAGATGCTAGTCAGAATTTGCATCTGTATATTGTTATAGGAAATGTTGACCCACTGCATTTTGATACACAGTCGGTAGGTGAGATGCTGACATCTGACCTGTCAAATTATCTGCTCTGAGCACGAGGCGTTCAAGGACAGTCCTTCAGCCAAAAGTGCACGACTCATCCATCATCACGGCTTGTAGTCACATGACCAAGGTCATGCCAAAACGACACTTGTGCTGAAGAACATCGTGTGCCCTTGCCTTAAATAGTGCCAGGAAGTTTTCCAATAGTAAACATCGATTCCCCGGTTTGTGAAAAAATACACTCATTTTGCCCCTTAGTAACAAATGATAAAACTCTATTAAATATTGTGTTTATTTTAAAACCAAGTAAATCTGTGAAATCAACATGATCAATCTATACTCTAATGATTAACCTAAATCTTGTTTAAAAAAAGAAAAGAGAAAATTGTTCAGTAGTATGACTGTGGATGAAAAACTTGATACTGTAGCTTTACTTTGAAGATACATTTACTTCTGGTGACAGCAGTGCACAGAGGCGGACTTAGCAGTTCTGGGGCCCCAGGGCAACAATAACAAGGGGCCCTTCTTTCTTTTTTTTTAAATCCTTACCAATAAGGAAAAATGTAGAATAACTTCCTTACTGGTTCACTTTTAGACAATATCAATGTCAAGAAGCCAAATGTTTGGTAAGGATTGAAAAATTTGACACCGCATTCAAATGTTAAAAAAATGTATTGTATATTATTTTTACCTGGAAAAACGTTAAATTTAAAAAATGGACTAATTAGTTAATCCCTAACTTTTTGGAAGGAACAAATGATGATTTTCTGTCTTTTCTTTAATTTGTCAGGTTCTACTAAAGAACCAAAAGAAACAAAAATACATGCATGAAGGAACAACAAAACAGTACATAGTGGCATCAATAAAACCTTCAAGAAATGTTTTCAAAGTTAGCATTTCTTCCACTCTCTTTTGCCTTTCCTCTCCTTTTCTTCCACTTTTCTCATTTTTTATTTTATTTATTTATTTTTTTTACCTTCCTGAGTTTTTTTTATGCTGCTATGATTTTTCCCATTTGTCTTGCAGTACAAATGTTTTTCTTTCTCTTAGCCTTTTCCTCTCTACAGATCACTAAGCTTCATTTGACCACTTTTTAAAAATTGCTTTGAATCATCATTTAATCTCTGCCAGTGTTGCCAGAAACAGTTGTGGTATTTCTGGCCGAAGGTCGTCTAAAGCCAACAAACAAAAAACCACCCGAAGTATTAATCAGTCATTCATTTGCAGTAATTAATCAACCATTATTTATTACTTCCTGATTTGATTCAAATCCAACTTTATCACCTTTTCCATGAAATTACATCCACCATTCAGAGAAAACCATGAAATAATGGACTCCTATTGAACTTTACTAACAACCACTGATGAAAGTGGAAAACAAAAGATCAAACAATAGGAGTTTTAGTTTAACTTATTAGCCTGTCATGAACTAAAGAGGGAAAAGTTCTTGTCTTTTACTTTTAATGAATTTAACTCAGGTAAAAGAAAAGCAAATGTTCTTGTGAAACCTTCTAAATATGAAATTTTTAAAGTATTGAATATAACATTATGAACTAAATCAAAAATTACCAGAGATGACTCCAAAAAGTATTTGTTGCTTTTTTAATTGTGTATTAAAATGAATTTTTGCGCAAAACTAATAGTAAAAATCCTCCCAAAAGGTTATATATGTATTCATACAACAAATGATGTATTGTTTATATTAATATGACAAAAAGCTCGGTTGTTTTCCTGCCTCATTATGTCTTTTCAGCAAAGCTTCACATCAGTTTTCAACAGAAAAACGTGAAATAGGTTCCCTATCAAATAGAAAGGGAGGATCTGTCTAGAATGTTTAAAAACGAATAAATAACCTTTACATAATTAACGAACGCTGAGTAAACTAAAGGGAGAATCAACCCACTTTATTTAGGATTGTGTAATCCCTCGTGCTGCAGACCATGCAGCCTGAAGTTAAACATGAAGTCCCCAAATACAGGCAATTTGTGGGATAAAAATAATGAAAATGGCTAGAATGAATCATTTAAATTGCATTTATTGAACAGTTTAGTGAACACATATTTCTATTTTATCATTAGTAGACTTTACATGTTATGAGGAAGATGAGCACACATCGCTGCTTGAAGCGTTTTTCAACGAGGAACTAAAAACTCCCGAACCAATCCTAAACCGGCCCAAATTACGGTATCTCCATCCACCTACAGTCATTTCTGCTCGAACAGCCCGGTAAAAAGCCGCTCTATTGGGCCTCTGCTCACTAACTTGCTAGTGTATTGACTTGCTGTTGAGTGGAATGTACCATCACTGCAGAAAGACGGGGGAGAACCAAATACTCCGTGTTATATCTTACATCCGTCTTATGCCACTTCAGTCATTTGGGGTGTGTTTTTATAACAGAGCTAAATAAAGATGGGCGAAATAATTATTTTTAGACAATTCTATTAAGTTCTCAGCTTGGGGCCACTAGAGTGTTGGGGGGCCCAGGTGATCGCCTACCTTTGCCTAATGGTGAGTCTGCCCCTGGCAGCGCATTCTGTTAGTCTTCTTTATATGCTTAAAATCCAACAATTATTTTGTTCCCTGGAGTGTGTTTTTACCATAAAGTTTGCGTATCAACAATATCTAACATTAAAAATATTTCATAGTCTTTTTTTTTAGGAACAGATCACAAATAGCCGAGTTTTCAGATAATCGTTACAGCCTTATATCATATGGCAGCCACTCTCAACCAAAAAAGCTGCAAAACATGGTTTATATGGTTTTAAATTACAATATAAATGACTTGATAGACGTGGTATCTTTGAAGGTTTTATTTTCAATAATTTACTATCAAAACAAGAAAATCAATATCCATAAAAGTAAAGCAGCAGTTCTTCCTCTTAACTTCCCGCTTCACTCCCATTGGTTTTGGATGTGTTTTTTTTCATCCTCATTATCCAAAAATATCCAAGCAGAATAAACTAGATGCTCATGAATAAAAGTGTTGATCTGACTTTTGGCGTCCACTTTTATATTGCATGCCAGAGTTGCCTTCAGCATGTTCTATTATGAATAAAACCATCATTTTAAATAAACAAATAAAAAAGAAAGTGTGTGGAAAATAACTGGAAGGTACATTTAGGTAATATGTGAGAATAAGTAGAGCCTTAAGGATCCTCTAACCTCTGCATTAACTTCACTCATCTATCTACACTTTTGAGATGAATAAATGTGACAGATGGTATTAACTTGGTAGGGACATCTTTAATAATCCAAAGATGTGCCTACTGTTGAAATCTACCCAAATGTTCTTCCTGGATGTCTTTTTTTTTCTTTTTGTGGCACATTTTCTCATGTTATACACGTTATCTCCTCTATGTTTCTGGTATTGTTTTCATTTCATTCTGGTATTTTCTGCCCTGTTTGTCTTTTATTGTGAAATTCTCATTTCCTCTCGCATGAACACAGGAGACTGAGAGTGTGGTGCTTATCATTAAACGCATACAGCCACTGACAACCTTTTCTAACTCCTATTCTTGTGTAATTTTTGCACTAACAGGCACTTAAACCCCTTAAACACAGGACACAAAAACAGGGGAAAAATGTTTAATTATTGACTTTAAATCAAGTTAAGGTGCATCAATTAGGCTTTTGGTTTAAAAACATTAAAAAATTGTAAGAAAATACCAACACATTTCCTTACTTCTTAGGAAACTTCTAGTTCCAGTCATAGAAAATTGAATTTACCAACAAGTTTAGCTGTGACCAGAACCAAGACTTTCCCTCCAAATCTCTGTTTGTTGTCCACTAAAAATACTACATTCTTTAATACACGTTTTCAAATGTGTTCCCACTTCATGGGGATAGCCTTTACTACACGTGTGGAGGCAAATTAGTGCTTTACACTTTGTCTGCAATAATGTAACGTTGACTCACTGGTCATTATGAAGAGTACTTTTGCTTCATATTTGCAAAACACTGACTCACAAATGTGCTGTGACTTTTAGCCAGATGAGAAACTCTGCATCCCCAACTCAGGCTGTTAATATTGAATTCTCCTGTTTGGATGATTATTCCCTTCATTAAACCTTTATTAACATTTTGTATTGATAAGTAAAAGAAACAAAAACAGAGAACATTCATCTTCTTTCAACTAGCCGTTTGCTATCTGGTAAATTCACCAAGCGCCGCCTTGCCAGCAGTATTAGGATAGAAAACTCTTCCAAAATGTTTGTCCACTAAAATTTAAAAAAATATGAGTATGATTGTTTTTTTCAACATAATAAGGCTTAAAAACCCGAACCTAAAGGCTTCAAACCTGATTTCTACTGTCAGCTCAAAGTGGGAATACATGCTACGACTGAGTTTTAGGGCCACCAAAAAAACAACAAAAAAAGTAAAATTACAATATCTTGTCGTAAATTTACGAGAAAAAAAAGCGCATATTTACAAGAAAGTTTTAGAGCCACCAAAATAAAAAAAGTTAAATTACGAGGTTCTATGTTGTAAATTAACAGGTTTATTTCTCGTAAATTTACAACTTAAAAGTCGTCATTTAAAAAAAATGTGTTTGTGAACATACAAACTCTCAAATATGAATACATGGCATTTTTTGTACGAGAGCAAAACAAAAATGAGAAAAAAAATCCACAATATTTTAGTTATATGGGATTTGGAGACAATAATCAGTGATGATGATAATAAATAAAATCAGTTTTGCTTTGCTTTAAATTGCTGTATTTGTACAGAAAATGAAACTACAGAGAACAACACCATGTTTCTAGTAAACAGTCTCACCTACTCTTGGTCGCCTTTCATTTCACAAAACAATGACAGTTGGACCCAGTTCCCTATAGCACCAGTAAATCGATTAGTCATACATGGCATGAAACGAAATTGCTATCAAACTATGGAGGATGACTCTGTGTAGCTGTCTCCTATGCAATTCAATTCTTTTTCAATTCTTTTTTTTCTTCCTTTAACACTTCCCTGTAGCAGGCTGTGGCTGCTTGAAGAATGTGGGCCTGCATGCTTTAACAAATGCATCAGAGGTTGGCACCCTGCAACAGTGTGTTTGTAAGGAAAGAACAGATGCATTGTCTATGTCTCACACTCTGGGAGTGGTTACAGATGCAATAAAAGGCCACGTCAGACTGGTGCACTTGGAAATACAGGGACTGTTTCCCAGATCTCCTGAGTTGTTCTACATCTTGTAATAGCTCTGCCGTCACAGACGACTGCCTCCTTTGCTGGAAGAAATAATCAACCAATCAGAGACCAAGCTGGCTGCAGGCTTCCAGCACACCCACAAGTTTAGGAATCAAATGATTTCCTTTGTTCCTCTAAACCTTGCTGTTTTTAATGTAATAGATTACAGTCAAAGCTTTTGCTACAAAAGGCTCAGCAAAAAAAAAAAACGTTTAAACACTGTGCGTGTTTAGTTTTTGTATGAACAACGTTTATGTCATACTGTACTTTATTTCATCTGCACACCAAAACAGCCCACACCACGACTCGGCAATATTGGTGTTGCCAAATAGTTGGTCACTTCAAAGTTTATAAAAACCAGGAAAATTGCAACAGATCAGGTGAGAAAAGTGACTATCAGGGTGCAAAATGTCATTTTACAGGCTATTAACTTTACATTTGCCACAAACTCTAATAAAAAAATTACTTTTTTTCTCTCTCACTATTTTTCAGATACACTTCAAACATGTTGTAAGCAATGCAACAGCAGCAAATGCTGTTAAGCAACAAACGTTTTTATAAGCCAACGGTGAATCCAGTCATGTTGTGCAACAGCATTTTTTACTGAAAAGGTGATCTTGTTGTCATGGTAACTACAGTTTTTAGTTTTTCACAAACCCAAAACAGCCTGTGCTAAGCAGATGGCGAGCCTTGAATGGTTTTAACCGAATTTCAACATATTCTATTCACTTTGAGACTTTCAATCTTTACATAATAGAACAGTCGGTCAGACTTGATCCTATTAGGTAGAAAATGGCTAAAATTTCCATTTCGCACCTACATTTGGTTTCCAGAAACATCACTCTCAGGAGCTGCCTGGAACAGCCACAGATCCAAGTGCTGCATATTTGAGGCAGTATTGCAGCTTAGAAGAAGTTCTGACCAGGAAGAAAAAGAAGAAAGAAAAGCAGCAAGTTCTGCTGCCTATAGTATATACGGTACCCCCCCCCATATTCATGGGGGTCAAGGACCAAAGACACCCGTGAATACGCTGAATCTGCAAATACTGAGAACCACCCCCCAGAATGTCCGTCACTGATCCTCACTCATCAAAACCCTTCAGAAACGTTTCTGATGCTTTGTAAATTATTTATTAAAGAACAATGGAATATTCATTCATTCATTCATTCATTCATTCATTCATCATCTGAGCCCTTTGTTCCCTTTCGGGGTCACGGGGATGCTGGAGCCTATCCCAACCCACCTGTGAGTGTGGTCGCCAGTCTGTCGCAGACATTGGAATAATATAACATAAACAGTTTTTTTTTAAATTCACACTGATAGACTGTATATGACTGTAGCGTACTTTATAACGCACATTAGGAGTGTCCCTCTGTGCCTTAAAACCAGGAGCTTTTTCTTCATTGGTTAAGTGCAAGAAGTCATCTTCTTCCAGAAGAGGCCAGTTTCATCCATCATTCATTCATTAATCATGAATAATCATCAATTATTCTTCGGGATAATCTTCCTGAGCGTTTCAGGATCTTTTTTTCCGGCCGCTTTTGAGTCCCCTGATGAATTTCGGCTGGTAGCGATTCAGGAAACGGTGGAACCAGCAGCCGACAAGGAAGCTGACGGATGCAAAAATCTCATGCAAGCGTCTTGAGTTGATTTTTTGTGAGGAATCGGAGGAGAGTCATGTGACTATAAAAAATCTGTGGACATGTAAAACTGCAAATAATGAAATGGGAATACGCGTGGGAACACTGCAAGTGCTTTTACTTTATTACTACACCTTTTTTAAAATGCATCGTTCTAATATTACTGTATTTGGTTCCCTTTGGGTCCATAAATGGTTTGTCACCAGGGTCCATTTGGAAGCACCACAATTAGTACCGGGCCAAGTCTCACTATCAAACCATACAAGTTCACAACTCAAATTTTCATTTTAAAACTCATTTTGCTTGGTTAGGAAAACTTTTCTTTAAGTTGCTAGTAATTTAAAATGAATAAAAGGTTAAATAACTTTTTTCTTCTAAGCCGTTTTGTCCCCTTCGGGATCACTGGGCTGCCGGAGCCTATCCCAGTAACTCATGGGCGAGGACAGGGGACGTCCTGGACAGATCGCCAGTCTGTCACAGGGCCACAATCACACACCCATGCACACTCACACCTAGGGACAACTTAAGGGTACCGGCAACCAATTAACCTATGAAGCATGTTTTTGGACGGTGGGAGGAAGCCGGAGTCCCCAGAGAAAACACACGCAGAGAGAACATGCTAACTCCATATAGAAAGGTCCCCCAATTATGTTCTAGTTCAAGTCCCCCAGCCGGGACATGGACCAGGGGCCTTATTGCAGTGAGGCAAGAGCGCTAACCACCGTGCAGCCATTAACTTAATAAATAACTTTCAATAAGAAAATTATGTTTTATTGCATTTATCAGAACCCCCTGAGCCCTAATCTAATGTAAGACTCTATGTACAAAGAAAATGAAACAAACAGCCGGGTTCTGCACGTTCTTGATCTACACATATGATTTTACCTCTTTGATCTGCATTGTCCCAAGTTTACATGTCTTTTGGCAAACTGTGCACTTTGCTTCACAAGGATTTCCACTAACCAGTTGGATCACTAAGAATAATCCCTATTTTCAAATCATTTCACCGTGAATTTGCACTTCTCCTTTTTCCAGGACCATGTATGAGCTAATTTGCTGGATGAGGTTAAACGATTTACGACCAGTTCACGACCTTATGACACAATGCATCCCGAAAATCTTTTTTTTAGTGAGAGGAAGTCACATGGTATTGGCACGAAAAAAATGAAAGACCCATTCACCAGAATTTAAGACAATTTAATGCTTTATAAGGCCTTGTTTCAGTTCAAATAAATCCAAGACTTTTTAAGGATCCGCAGCCACTCAGGCTTAATCTGTGCTTTTTTATTTTTATTTTTTTTTTGCCTCATCAGACATTCAAAGTTGCAAAATCTTACATGAAAGTGTTCTGTCATGGTGCGAGACAAAAACACACCAACAGCTATCCAATCCAAATGACTTTTTGTCATATTTTTGCACACATGATGAAGTGGATGCATGGTAACATTTTTACCTGAGGGCTGCTGAAGGCTCTGCTGTATTTAGTAAGCACTCAATCTGCCTTATGGTATTTCACAGTAGGTCTCCAGCCAGTCATTTGATCTGGCAGTCATTCAGTAAGTTAGTGCGGATGGAGCAAGTCAGAGGCTCAGCAGCATCTTGGCCTGCTGTTTGGCCCCCTGCCAGTACTCGGTATAAGGAGTGATGAGGCCACGGTGTTCACTTTGAGTCAGGGAAACAGGAGCGAAAGCACAGGTAAACTCTGAGGGTAGTCACAGACAGTAATCTGGATGGTAAAACAAAGACGGCATCTGCGGGTGGGGACGCAGCCTTTTCTCCATTTCTTCATGTCTCTGCTTCCCTCTGCCTCCTCGCTCTTATCTCATTCCTCTCTGCATCCTCCTTGTGATCAGGCAATCATGTGGATCTTTATGTAACCTGATCTGTATCAGCAAAAAAACAAAAAACAAGCACGGTGCACACTCTGCTTTGGTTGCCTTGTGTGGGCCGCCATCTTGTTCTCCTAGCATTGTCTTAATTTTTTCTTCTCATCTGCAGCCCTTCCTCTCATCAAGCTCAACTTCCTCTCTAAGGTTATTTGGCCATTCAAACTGATGTGGATTTGCATGTGGAAAGTCACATTGAACATGTTGATGCACTGCGTGTCAACAGCGTCCACACAGACTAAAGCTTCAATAGAAATTTTGAGATTCAGGAAATAAAAACTTTGTTAGCAAGGGGTTTGCAAAAACTTGGATATGGATCACAGCACAGTGTCCTTGGCAGGAAAGGAGTGCGCTGAAAACTGATATGGTTGAGAGCTTTGCGTCGGATGGTTCAGGCTTCCATGGCGTGCGTTAATTTTAGTCATGCCATGGTCCGGGTTAATTTTCATGTTGGAACATTATTTGTATTGTGTACATGTTGACACGTGAACGTTTTTGGAGCCAACAGGTATGTTTGTGGCATTTGAGTGTGTGTGTGGACAGGCCCCGCCCTTATAGACTTGTAGCACATCTGAACCTCACTGTAATGAGTATAACCATCCAGCAACTTTTTGCTTTATGCTGCTTCATGGTTTTACCCCCCCCCCCTCTATAATCACCCTTCTATCCCCCTCTCTAACGTCCCTCTCTCTTCTTCCCTCCTTTCCTTTTCCAGCCGTTCCAACACAAAAGATTTTCAAATATGATTAAAATGAATAACGTTTGGCCTCGATTACAAAAAGGGTTTATTCAGACATACCTCTGGTTTGTTAGAAGATTTATAACCCCTGTTGTTAAAGTAAAATATGTCCAACACAAAAGGCCTTCAGCTCTCATCTGTCTGCCCAGCTGTTGGACAGGACACATTAAATAAATAAATAAATACAATAAAAAGTGATAACCGCACGCCTAAAAAAGAAGTTCCGGTCACGTAGCATAAATGTTCTGTATCACTGCATTGGCTTCTTTCAAACAAACTTCAGCTTCATTATCTGGACAAAAACAAGCGGTAAGAGTTGAACTTTCTCTGAAAAGAGGTTTAATTTGACCCCATCGTGACCATCAGCATAGATATAACTTTCCGTTGCCGCTGCAGTCGAGGTCGGCCCCTGGCTGTGCCAGCAAAGGAGCAGGTTGTTGCCGCACCACGGCAAAAAAAGTCTAGATACCCAAAATGTTGCTGCTAATATTTGACTATGTCACTTTACAAACAGCACCCCATATTGAAAAGTGTAACTATTGATTTAGGTCAAAACCTAAATCCCCCTTTATTCCCCCAAATAAGATGTGCAAAACCCAAACATATGAAGCGTAGTCCCAAGAATGCCTACATTTGTGCTAAAAATCGTGTTAGGGTCTAAAGTGCAGACTCTTAAATCCTCAAGGCTCAAAAATAATTTTCTGTTTCAACTGCATGATTTACTTAATCTCTTGAGAGTACTTCTGTCCCTCCCAAGTCTGCAGGTTTGTTTTCATGCGCATTTTTCTCAGACGAGAAAAACAAAAAGCACATGGATCTATTTGGACGGAGGTGGGGGATTTAGAATTTAGAAAGCTGGATTTTGGCCCGTCCATGGCAGTAACTGCGCCATGTGTCCGAGCTTTTTCAAAAATACGGTTTTCATCTGCCCCTGATCCCAACTGCTGCACTGGCAGACCGAGGCGTGGCTCAACATGGGTGGGGTTAAATGCGTTGCGCTCCGCCCACTGTATGTGATTCTTCTTCGTCACCACAATTGCCGTATTTTTCTTCGCATTTTATAAGTTTCCACTTGCAATATTGCCACCTACCAGATTCAGGAGTTTATTCTGACATGATTAAATTAAGGCTCAACATGTACATTAAAAGATTAGTAATTTTGATTTTAGGATGTTTACACCTCTGCATTATTTTTTATTTTATTTTTTTAAAGCACAGCCCTTTTTTAGTGGCTACAGAAATAAAGAAAGGAAAGTTAAACATAACTGCGATGTGTTGGTCAGAACAAAACGATTCTTATCTTATTTAAATATATTTCCTATTTTGCATTAGACTAGAAAATGCAATTTGCTTCATTTTGCCGCCTCCGTATTTCCTGCTTCTGCTCAGGGTACGAACACACCACCCTCCTCTTCCTCAGCGCGTTCACAGAGGCAGCAAGTGAATGAGGAGGATGTCGTTCATGTTATAAATAAACCCTGGAGACTATCGCGCTGGTTGAAAAGTACAAAACGCCGCTCAGAAGTTCATCTCAGTTCTAATAGGCAGTCGCAGTCAACATTAAAAATAATAATAATAAATAATTGATACTTTATTTATCCCACAATGGGGAAATTCTTCTCCGCTTTTTGACCCATCCCCTGGGGGGAGCAGGGATCGATCCGCCAACACTTCGGTTGTTGGACGACCTGCTCTAACCGCACGAGCACCTTAACGTGTGATTGTGGATACGACTGACGACCGATCGCTTGGCTCTTTACAGCGAATGACAAGATTAGATTCAAGGTTTCTTCCTGGAAACCATTTTTTTGCCTTCCTTTACTATTTCTTGCTTATTTTTATTTTCAATTCACTCATAAATGGTCAATACGTGTTTGTGCAGAGCGGGGGAGGGGCAGCAAAAGCTGGATACGCGTGCAGCAGCAGCATGTATGGAGTAAAGTGCCAGCATCAGCACAAAAATGTACAGAACTGAGTGACACTGGGAGAGAAGCTAAATCTGGAAGCACTTCACTTCAATTGATGATGTGGAAAGAGAATTTAGAGTCTGCAAAAAAACAATTCCATCTAGAACCGGATCCAGAACCAACCTGGACCTGAGACCTGAGAGAATCTTCTCCTAAACAGAGCAGATCTTTACCGACTGAAGAAACCAGATCAGCTTCACAAAGATGAGATACTTATGAATGCCAACCTTTACTGTGAGGATAAATCACATACAGTGGGCGGGTATCAACACATTGAACTCTGCCCACATTGAGGAACGCCTCAGTCTGCACCATGAAACCAGGGGTCTCTCCCTGATCCAGCGCGATTTGAAAAAAAGTAACAATCAAAAACGAAGTTTTAATCGTAAATTATTGCATAAACCTCCTCCATTATGAGAAAAATGCTACAAGATCGTGTTAAAAAGACCCAAAACACAACCTTCATTGGAGTGGGTCTTTAAGTATGCAGAGGTACGCTTGTCTGTCTCTGCAGCCTCCCGATGTAAGGGCAGATCAGCTTGAAGAGTAGCTATCAATATGCTGTTTACATTAAATAGCCTAATGCAATCTTTTTTCTTTACTATTAGGATCCAAGTTTGTCACTTTGTGTTACCAGGTGTGAAAAGTGCTATATCAATAAACATTGATTTGATTTTGAATGTCATTTTAAGAAAGTTTAGACATAAAACAGGATTCAACTTCAAGTATTTCCTATCATAGCTTTAGAGTTTCCACGTTGGTCCTCATTTTTAGAAAACTGCTTTGAAGCATTCACATAAACTATTTAAGAAAATTATCTGGTGGAAGATTTATACAAATTATTTTAATTCTTCTTCTCCAACTTTTTATGTGCAGGATTCTGAATATTTTAAGGATGCTGTTCCACAAATAGTCTAACTTTAGTTTAGTTTTAGGATTACAGACAAATTCAGAAAAACCTCTGGAATAAAACAGAACTTAAAAAAAGGTTAAAAATCAAGATGGCCCATTAAGAAAACTTCTCTGTAATTAAAATCTTTTTTTAGACCTTTTGAGAAAAAATGTGTTGATTCTTATATAGTTTTACTAGCAGTCATCCCTTCTGCTATCTTGTGACCCTTACATCCCTACCATGAAAAAGGTGGAGAGGATTTCATGTAATCCATGGACACCAGTGAAGATCACAAAACATTGAAGAAAAAAGGTTCAGTGCACTGTCTAGTGGGGTCCAGATGGGGTCCCCCATCTGGACCCCACAAGACAGTACGCTGAACCTTTTTTCTACCTATATAGCACAAGGGTTAGTTAGATTATGATGCGTTTTTTCTTTACTGTATATTCAAAAAGCATCTTTAAAGCCATAGCAACATTTCAAATTGTTATTTTCTGTTGGTATCGAGGCTTTTTTGATAGTGAGTTTATTTTTCCCTGTTTTGTCCTGACACACCTTTCTACAATGGTTTACCGCCACATCTGTGTCTCAGTGAATAGTTTCAGCCCCTTGTGTCTCTCTGGAAATGTGTTATTCTTGCACAGATCGAGAACATATTTTCCACCGAATGTTATGATACAAAATAATCTGAAAAGGGTTTAAAAACAGAGCTGCAGTGGGAGGCAGACACACGTCAGAGGAAGATAGCACTGCAGATGTCATAGTTGTACACGAAACGTCCCGTAGTTGTACTTCAGGCAGTCGCTGACAGGTGTGAGACATAAAGCAGCGCATTACACCCCTAAAAAGGCTGAGTAATGAAGTAATTTAGATTCAGAAGCAACCTCCAGCTAATGTGTCTGGTGGAAACGGCCCTGCACATGCAGCATCACAGTGCAGTACATGTACCAGCTGAGAACTGCAGTCTATCAATGCCTTACAAATTGAGCTGAGGGCATTGAAATTCCATTCCATGCTTTTTTCTTGTCTTTCTGTTCGTTGGTCTTTCTACCGCTGCCCGACTCACATTCGACCAAATAACCAAACAGAAAGAATCTCATAAAAGTCAGCAGATAAGACAGTTGTTTTTTGTCTGAGGGAAATAAACCGAGGAACTACTTTGTTCAAGTCGCTCATTAAATGTTTCTCACTCACTGCAGTCTTAGGCAGCGCGAGGCGTACAGTGTTTTTAAGGAAAAAGCAGGCAGTGCAAAACAGTAATATTATCGTCTTTATAAAAGTAAACAGGAATTCTAACCAACAAATGTACTACTAAAACTATTGCTGCAGTGGTTTTGCCTCTTTCATGTTTAGTTCCTCAAGTCTATGTTTCAAAGACTTTATCCAGCTTTAAGGCAATGGAATGGTTAACAATTTGCAACCAAGCATTAAGTCTTTAACTTATTATTAATATCATTGGACTGCTTTAATTTTTGTTTTCAAATCTTGAAACTGAGTTACTTTTTTAGATTTGACTAGATTTGATTCAAATCAACTGTTGCAAAAATGGATAAAATCAATTTATTTATAACAATACATGTTAAACAGTTGTTTAACAGTCCTAATTGCTGAGATATCGTTAAATAGTTACTTCAAAAGAAGAGAAAATGATTTTGTTTGGCCCCAACTAGACATAGATAAAACTTCAAATAGAGCAAATTATAGGGTAGTAGTTAAACTAACGTGTCTTTGATTTAGTTTCCGGCAGATTTTGCTGCAAAGTATTTTGGTATATACAAATATCTCAGTGTATGCATCTCAGCTGGATTCCTGACCCACTTGTGAATCCACTTAAAGTTCCAGACCAATCAGTTTTTGATTTACTCGTAGATAAACAAAGTATGTAAGACTTAAAATACACCATAAGCTTTCAACTTTTAAATTATTGGAGTCAGCTGAGACCATTTCTCCATACAAGGCACAGGCTGGTTCCCAGTATCAAGAAATATCACAAAAAATCCACAACTTAATACCCACACTTCATTCTAGTTTCAGTGTTATTTACACAAAACATTTATTTATTATTATTTATTAATGCACAAAATGAAGTACTAACAATCTAATCATAGGGAATTGAATTCATTACTGTTTCCAAGATAATGAAAGAATAAAATTCAAATGGATTCACTATAAATAATGACATACACAAACCAAACTCCAGGCACAGTTTTTGTGCTATAGTTAAAAAATGCTACTGCTGTTCTACAAAATGTTTTTCTGGGTTAAAGCAACAAAACGGCCAAGACCCATTTTTCATCCAGATACAATGCCTCTTTCTGCATGAAAACCTTGGGATTGAGTAAACTCTTGGGATTTATGTAAAATGTTGCTTTGACATTTGCCCCCCGCCAAACCCTGCTGTACACTGAGACCAAAAGCATTTAGTAGCTTCCTTCAGTGGAGATCTGGTGAGCTCTTTAAAACTGCCAGACAGCCTTGGCCTATATTTTAAAGAAGCTATTTCTTATCTGATTAATAACCCACACAACTTGCTTTGTTCCCAGTAAATTGACCTAGCAACTTAGCACAACCCAAACGAAACATGGGACAGTGTAAAAGTGTCATCAAGTTTCACACATTTGTATGATGGTGAAAATGTTGGGAACTGAAATGTTGGACAGACAGTAAAGAGCCTTGGAAAAGGTATCTTATCCTGTGTTTGCCAGAACTCAGTCCAAAAAACATCAAGAGATGTTTGGATGCTTGGAGAACCCAAGACACAACTCAGGGCAGTATGTTCTCACAGACTTTATTCTACAGTAGCTGCGTTTACATGGACAAACGCCTGATCAGAATAAAAATGTGTCATGCAAACACGCCGTGTTAGTCTGCCCCGATCAGACTCGTATCAGACTCGTTAAGATCAAAATATCTTTCCGATCAACACAGGTGGGTTATGCCGATTGTTGATATATTGTGCATATAAACAGTTTATTCTGATCGTGGCTCACTACTGCGCTGGTTTTACGTCACGCATACGGTGTGGCGCTCCAGAGAAAGCTTTGGAGCGCCAACAGGACCGGTCGCCTTTCTTTGATCTTGTTGGTAAATGGGAGTAACTCCAGCCGCTGAAAAACATGTTGTTGTCCCAAGCATGAACTGGTGCCCATGGTGAGGGAGGATGGGAACTTTCACTGGGGGGATCAAATTATGGCATCCAAAATGGTCGACCAGGTTTGAAGCAAGAAACCACAGAAACACTGATAACAGCTGTGGAAATCACCACACTTTGACTAATAGCCAGGCAGTGTAGGAACAAAACCCGCAACCTTCCGATCAGAGGAAAGCCACTCTACATCATAGCCACCTTGGTTATGGTGTAAAAATGGCTGCTAATAATATAGTATATTTTTGATCAGGTGAAAACCTCAGACAGACAACACCTTTGGACCAAAGAACTGAAAATACTGGCTGCCTACTTTGAAAAAGGAGAAAGCAAATGGAGAACCACAAACCAGTGTGCCTCAGAAAGACAAAGATAGAAATGCTACCAGAATGAAGCAGGTTTAAATCACTCCACCTACAACAGCACGACACACAGTTAACAGCTCTGTGGGGAAAAAATAAAAACAATTTACTGGGAACACAAAAGCATTTGGGTCTAAAGCCTAACAGGAAATTTGTGTCATCAGTTTGACTGACATTAATTGAAAAAGCTTAAAGTTACATACAATAGGCATTAAAAAGACTTTGCTTTAGACTTTTTTATTTTTAATGACTCGTGGTCTCGCTGCTTTAAACCATGACATTTTGGGGCAGTTAGTGTGCTGTAATATACAAGTTACTTAACATGTAACAAGTAAAAAAATGACGTTAAAATTCTATAGAATAGAATATAAGGCCACTGTTCCTATAATTAGGAACAGTGGCTTCAAGGTGCAGTACGAATCATATAAATAAAAAACAATAATAAAAAGCCACAAAAGTGATGTTACTTTATTACATTACTTTTGTAACGTGTTAAACATTGCAGCTCCGTTTGCATGTAAATAAAATGGAGTTTAAAGCAAAACTGGGAACTGAAAAATGGTCCCCATTCTAAATAAGCAGTATTTGCTGAACAGCATGTGATCTAACATTAAACAGTGGCTATGTACTGCTTAAAAACATAGCATTTTCTTTATGATATAAATCTGTAATATACTTAATAAATAGTTTGTGCCTCTATGTGTTAGACATTATGTTCGTTGCTTTTTGTATTCAGAATTCTCTGCCACGCCTGATACGTGGGGGGGGCTAACACAGAGTTTTTGTGTAGGAGCATTTTCTAAGCAGTTGGAGTCAAACAGAAGAGGAAACAAAATTTCCAAGACTTTTTTCAAATGAAGAAACTGAAAATGTTCTTGGTTTTGTCTCTTAGACACATCTCCATAGTGGTTTAGCAATGCTACTGCTTTCCCCTTCGAAAAGTCGTGTCGTCCCGCAGTTTTTCAATAAAACGTCTTCGATACAGAGCTACTTTTTTATCTGTTGTTTTGTTCTTTTCAAAGTCCTCTTTCTCTTTGTAGGCAGGGAAATAATTGCAGAGCATTTAGAAATATATGTGTGAACACTGGCCTTGATGGTTCGTTTTTAATGATGCGTTTGCGTCCTCTCCTGCTGTCATATAGTTTTTCCCACAGCTCTCTCTTTCAGCTGTGGCTTCTCAGGAGTCAGCCTCTGCTGCAGACAGAAAGAGGGTAGGCTCTATAAATAGAAATTGGACCAATTATAAAGCAGATGTTCTCCTGTATGATGGTGGGAGCACAGTGTCTGGGGAGTGTCTGTGGTAATTTCGTCCATATTTCTTTGTGCTTTTGCTGTTGTTTCAAGTTCATCTTGAGAACAGCTAGCCTCCCCTTTTACCTTCCCTGAAAAGTCTTCTTTGATCAAATGCCTTTTTAGTACTTTTCCCCTCAAAAACTAACATTTGTTCAGTTCTGAAATGACCTTTGACAGAAGATCATCTCCTCCAAAACAAAAGCTCACGTGTGCAGCTCTCTTTAGGTGTTATTGTCAGACTAAACCCCTAACTAAAACGTTTTCTTTAAGCTCGACTTTGAGCCGAGTGAGATTCTGTTGTGAAAGGAGATAAATTGCATTTCTATCACCAGGTTGTTTGGATCCATCTTCTCAGCCTTGATCTTCATCCCTCACATCCTTCATGTAAGCAGAGATTCTTTCATGATCAACATCACAGAGAAGGAAACTACGTATTTGCTGAATGATCTTTACAGTCCCACTCTGATCATCTTTTGATCTATTTTCAAAGCGTTCCCAGTGGTCTTTTAATTATGATTATGCAGTTTTCTGCCAAAATAAAAAAACCTGTGTTGTTTTCTAGAACATAGATTCTGTAGAGCGGCAGGAGCTCATTAGGAATTCACCTCTGACCTTACTCTGTCCCCGAAAGCCCCTCACACCTCCAACACAACATTACCGGTGCAAAAAATGGCGAGCAACATCGGAGCTGTCCAGCCGAACAGTTCGGATCCAGATGCCAGCCAAGATGAGGAAAACAAAGACGTACATGGATCTACAAGTGGATAATAAGAATGAATGGAGAATGGAGAAGAATGGAGCGGAGCAGGAAGCTTGTGACTTGACGATGACAGCTTCTACGTCACAACTACAAGCTTTTTCATTCTGCATTTTTTCCTCTGCTCCTGATTCACAATGATTGGAATAAAGAAATCCTCAGGAATGCAATTTTACAACTGATTTCTTTCATATATGTCCACCATTGTGAGAAAAACGCTGCAAGAACATCACCAAAAACACGGTTCTACTCCAAGCTCTCCGCGGGTGACCAAGCTTCTCCCCCTATCTCTAAGGGAGAGCAGCCACCCTGCGGAGGAATCTCATTTCAGCCGCTTGTATCCAGGACCTTGTTTTTTCGGTCATGACCCAGAGCTCATGATCATTGGTGAGTATTGGAACAAAGATCGACCGGTAAATTGACAGCTTTGCTTTTTGGCTCAGCTCTCTCTTCACCACAACGGACCGATACAGCGAGCGCATAACTACAGACGCTGCTCCAATCCTCCTGTCACACTCCGGTCTTCCCTCACTCGAGTCGTGAAGAAGACCCCAAGGTATTTAAACTCCTCCCCCTGGGGCAGGGTCACTCCACCCACAGAGAGATTACAAACTAATCCCATGACTATTTTTTTTTTTTTTATAAAAACTTTCCTAGTGAGGTTTTAATCATGATTATGAAGTTTTTAACCTAGCTCCTATTTAAAGTATTACTAGGTAACAGCTCAAATATGTTCTTTCATCTTTAAGAAATCCTAAATTCTACCTTCAAGCATTTATTTGCCAGTTTGGGATGAAGCTTTAGTCACACATGCCTGGGCACTGCTCCTGACCTCATCACACTTCCAATCATCCAAACTGTTGTCATCACATAGACTGGCAACAACGTGGCCTTCATCAGTTTCACCAGTGAGTGAGTGATGAGCGATAAGGCTTTCTGAGGCATGCCGCAGTCCGGCTCAAGCCCTATCCATGTTAAGTAGGTTATTGGGGTATATCTTCAGGTCCACGGGGGCTGTGTCTTTTCCCCCTCCCTGTCTTTCCCTGACAGGCACATGAAGGCTGAGAAGAAAAGTACCCACCTCCGCTGTTCTCTTTACTGCCGCTCTCTCCTTCACTCCTTGTAGTGATCTATTCTCAACTCTCTGTCTTCGCTCACATTTCCTTCTCATGCTGCAATTTCCCACATGTTCTTTTTTCCAGCGTTTACTGTCTAGCACCTTCTACACAGAGACTACATACCAATGCTGACATGTGTACTGCATCCAGTAATATCCACTACAGCTACTTAGAGAGAGTCCTATTTAAAAAATGACACATTTTGCTTTCTATTGCCTGATATTCTTAGAAGCTATGGCTGCTCTGCAGGCCTGTTGAACTGAAATTACATTGCTGCAGTTGCTAATGTGAGTCATTGAAGTTGATGTGAAACTTTGTGGCAGATGACACAGTTAGACTTGACTCACAGTAACAGTGAGGCACAGCCGTATTCCAAATTAGGAGTGATTTATTGCAGGGTTGAGGCAGCAAAGTATTTAAGATGCCTTTTTAATCTGCTGTGATGAATGTTAATGTGGAAATGTGTTGTTTTTCAGAGGTGCCCTAAAAAGTGTTTGCTTAAATGCACACTTATCTGTGTTTAGAGATAGACTAAAGTGCAACACTTAAAAAAACTTTTGTTTTTTTGCTTAGAAAGTTTAAAAAATTACCATCAGCTGTACAAGAGGTACCTTTACCTAAAGTTTACAAATTTTCATAAAAACGAACGAGAAAAGCTTTGTATTTTCCTCACGTTCTAGCCTATACCACATACTTTTTTGCAATAAATCAGATAGTAAAAAAAATAGGGGTGTAAACATTCATTAAACAAAGATCCAATTCATTCACAATTTGTATTTGCTGAACCGATTTATAGTCAATATTTGTTTATTTTGAACGATCCGATTGGATCCGATTCTCTGACCTAAAGTGGATCCAGATCATCTTTATCCAAACTTCCAGCAGTGAGACTCAGACAGAAATTCCTGCTGCTGAACAGTGAAGTTTTCCAGATTCTTGGATTTCTTCCAGATCATCAAGTGGAAATGAAATATGTGTCCAAACAAACAAGTAAACAAGAATGAATGTCAAATCCATTCACATTTTAGTTTCCTAAAGTTCAGTCCACTGTTTTTTTTCCACATCCAAAGAATCCAAAGAGAACATTCTTAGAACATTCTATACACTGGATGGTCACATGACTTTATACAAAGTCCACACATTGGACTGGAATGATAGACGGATCCATGTTTGCTGATGTCATCACGTGTCTTGATCGTTGTTATGTTATAGCGAAATAAACTTATCGCGTCTCAATCCAAATGGTATTTTCCAAGATTCATAATTGTATTATGTTATTTTGAAACTTTTTTATTATGGTATGGGTCGATTCGATTAACAACTTGTCTCAGACAGGTTGATCTGGTTGGGTTGTAGGAACATGAATCTATTTATCAATTACATCAAGAGTAAAAATTTGTTACAACATCCAGAAATCAAAACAAAAAGCTTTAATTAAAAAGGAGCACAAAACAACCTCTATGCAAAAAACAACTGGCAGCAGCTTATAGTTTAAAGTTGTATTTTCCAAAACTAAAGAGGCATTTTGCATTTCATTGACTGATGTTTATCTAGAACCAAAGAAAAGGTAAAAATTGTAATGATGTCAGTTCTATTTGTTGTGTCAGAAACCAAAGCCAAATAAACGCAGCTTACCTCTGTGAGGTGAGGGTTGGGGTTGAAGCCACACTGGTTGCACACCATGGAGTGGCACTGTGTGCAGGTGTTGAAGCTCAGCTTGTCATCCCCAGCTGCCATCAGGTCAGTGTTTTTGCAGACGGGGCACAGCTTGCTGCTGGGCATGGGAGCGATTTGAGGCACAGAGTAAGGGGAGGTGGGGACATTGCCGCGGTCCGGGGACACAGAAGGAGATCTTCCACTCCTGTTGCTACCCAAATCCACCTGGAGGTTCCTCCTGGCAGCGTGGCCTTCGCCCTGCGTTCCTTGAGGTGCAGCATGCTGGGAAGCGTCATGGGAGGCTAACCTGTCCCCTGTTCCATGACCGCTCTGACCTCCTGGTTTAGGGTCTGATGGAGGTGGTCTGGCAGGGGCGGGGTCAAGGAATGAAGGAAAAAAAAGAGAATTAGATGTGTGACATTAGTTAGGATCGTCAAGGGCTTGGCAGAAATAATGACAGATGTCTAAAGCTGCTTTTATTGGTCGAAACATGTTGATAAGCATCTTATTGTTGAGAGGTTGTGTCACTATTGATCAAAGTTTAGTAATTAGTTTTATCTGAATTGAAGGGGAGTTTTCTTTTAGATGTACTTGTAACTCACAATTGAGTCGGTGATAAAATACATTTTGTATTTAATGATTTGTATTATTTCTGATAAGATCTTTATGATTTACTTTATTACCCTGTTTTTGGGGCTGTACAGTGGTGCAGTGGCCAGCGCTCTTCTCTCACGGTGATAACTGGGACCTTTCTGTGTGGAGTTAGCATGTTCTCCTCACACATGCATGGATTTTCTCTCAAGCTTCCTCCCACACTCCAAAAAAAAAAAAAAAACATGCTTCATAGGTTAGTTAGTCACTCTAAAATGCCCCTACATGTGACTGTGTGGTTGTGTGGCCCTGTAATGGACTGGAGGCCTGTCCAGGGTGTACCCCACCTTTGCCCATCATTAGCTGGGAAAGGCTAAAGTGAGCCCTAAAGGGATGAACTCGGCTTGGAAGATGGATGCAGATACTGTTGTGTTCTTGTTACACAAGACTATTTCTACAAAACAAAAACAAAAATATACTACAACTCATTGCTGTTCTCTAAATCCATGAAGATATGCACAGCTCTCTACATGCAACAAATATGTCTACCTAGCATGCAAGATGCAAAAAAAAATGTAAGCAATCCATCTATTTTTTGTACATTCCTTTACTCATTTTGGGGAACACTGGAGCCAATCCAGCTACACACCCTGGACAGTTCCCCAGTCCATTGCAGGGCCACACAACTACACACATTCACACCTAACTGACATTTCAGAGCATGTTTGTGAACTGTGAGAGGGAGATAAAGCACCTGGAGACAACCCACACATCTATGAGATCATGCAAACTCCACACAGATGGAATTTGAACCTTTTTGTTGTAAGGTGAGAGAACTAACCACTACACCACTATGCGGCCCTCGTGGGTAATCCATTCTAGTATTATTATTATTACCATTTACTTGGAAAACTGCACACTTATTTTCCTACACTTGTTTTTTTATTAAATCCAGACTAGTTTTTAGCCACGATTAGTTTGGTCGCATTTTGGGTTGATAAGGAGAAGAATGAAGGTTTTCCCATAAACAATGGTCCAGGAAAAAGGGCTTTAGTTACATGGAGTAATCCAGAGGATCTACTATTGTGCTCTTATAAAAAAACTGTAGCTTAACCTGTAACAAACAACTTATCTGAGCTTCATTTAAAGTTTTCCTAGATTATTTTAGAACAGCAACCTAGAACTTCCAATCCTTTTCAGGGTTTATAATTAAAAAAATGTCATCTAATCCAATGGGATCATATTTAATTTCTATTTAAGAGGAATTGTGAAACAAATTAAATTCAAATTGGCATTTATTCATTTAGCAAAAACAAACAAACAAGTATTTCATGATTTATTTATCATTTCTGTGACTATTTCCTTTTAATATTTTAAGCTTTTCTTTCACTCATGACAGAACAATACTAACTTCTGTAGATTTAAGCAGAAACAACACTCTTTGAAGTATTTTTTATTTGAATCAAGAGAGCTTGTTTCACCGAAATAAAGTCAAAACAATTTAAATCTTGTAACATCTCCCATCTTTGATCACAGATGCAGCAGCTGCCCTGAATCTATATTTTGGAAGAAAAAAAAAACATTCTAACAGACAGATTTATGTCATATAAGGTGAGTACCGGTAGTTATTGATTTGATCTGCTCTCATCATGATCACCTCTGGAAACATTTTATACTTGTCAAAATAGAACATTTTTGTTTTATGTTATCAGGTCAACAGAATTTCTGAAGGCCCATGGCAAAAATGTGGAAAATATCAAAATGCCCAAACTCTGCACCTTCATGCAAACAGGAATCTGAGGCTTCAGTCCAAAAGGACATATTAAGTAACAGAATAAGGGGCTCAACAGGAAACATCCTGCTCCCAGCACGACAACTTTAGGACTGTTCCCCTTGGGGTTTTATCATTCTAGTTGTCACAAAACAGTGACATGTTCTTAGATTTATATAAGGCCTGCTGGGAAACGTGGAGATATTTGTGGGTTTAAGACACTTTTACTATCTTGAATTGTTCTAAAATGAGTTAGATTTGTTCAAATATAAAGCGAAAACGTATCATGTTTTAAATGTTTAAAGTTCTGTATGGATTAGTAGAACATATATAAATAAACATACAATAAATAATGTAATAATTTTGTATTTATAAATACATATAAAAATAATAAATGTACTTTAAAAATTGCTTTTACACGTTTTTTGTCCTTTGCGTTTCTAATTTCAGTGTAAAGACAGAAAACAACTCCCTACTACAGAAATGTGATGGGACACGGACTTGACAGAAAATTGAACTGCCTTTAAATTGACAGGTGTTTTGAAAAAGAAGCATTTAAAAAATGTTTGAGCATCCATCAATCATTATTGCTTCATGAGACAGTCTACAAATCCCATCTCTTCACATATAGACCGTTAGAGCTATTATTTTAACAATTCCCCAATTAAGTGTTACACAGCCTAATTTTAATTCTGATTTGCATATATATGCTGTCTTGACAAGACACAGGGAGGTTATGCGAAGCACCAACCATTTAAATTGCAGCAGCATCCAGTGCAGACTCCTGTGTCTTTGTGTAAAGCCTCAGGCGGGGTTATTTAAGGGGAAAAAATGTAAATGGAAAAACACCTTTTTCAAGAGATGTTCTATGCATTGGCAAACAGGAGCCCAAGGACCATGAATTCCTATCTGTCCATCTAAAGCACTAAGACTCCTGTGTGTTTTCATGAAGCATTTCAATGATGACAATCAGCTGGATTTGAAACACCAACAAAACATCCCAAAAAGCAGCAGAGAGATGCTTCAGGCGTGAATTAGAGGTATTTCATGCTGTCTTTTGGACATGCAATTGAGGACAAAGTGAAGGACAAAATGAACAAGCAGGGAGCAGAAAATTATAAGAATTGTATTCTACAATTCTGCTCCCTTCTAAACCTGAAAATGTTAAATATTGTGAGACAAACATGTAAACATATTGGACAATCAATAATTTTCATGAAAGGAACAAATAAATAAATAAAAAATGTGGTGAGTGGCGGGAAATCAAACATTGTTTAAGGCCTATCATAGTTTCTGATTCTTTCAGAACAGAGAGCTTAAGTCTGAAGATGTAGAGTTAGGAACGATGCTGGCTTGACTCTTTGCCTTCAGTCAGGGGATTTTTATGTACTTAATATACGGTATATGTGTATATATATATATGAATAAATGACAAAAAGTGGTAGATGCGAATTAAAGACAGCAAAACGCTCCCATCTATGTAAATCTGTAACCTTGCAACCTGTCCTGTATGCAGAAACTTTACTGATGATCAGAAATGCATTTGGAACGATTCCATAGATATGGCCTATAAAGTCTACAGTGAACTCATTGTTGGCAGTGAATTAATAATGACGACATACTGCCTGAACAGTATCATAGCAGTTGTGGGTTTATTAACTGTATATTCATTCTGGGTTAAAACCAGTCGAGCTTAAAAAAAGACTTTGCTGGGTACCTTTCCCATACTGAAGAAGGTAGCACTCATTATTGATGTAGTTATGAACAAAACTAATAAGAAAGTGGAGGAGCAGAAATTCCGGGAAAATATTACTTGGTTGATGTTTTGAGGTCATGCTCTCTTGGAAAACCTCAGTTGTGTGATCATTGTCCTTTTGAGTTTGACTGAAATGACTAACGAAGGAATTGTTACCAACATTGTCCAGCCTCTAATGGAAATGCTGGCCTCTGAGATTAAGAGCCTTTGACTTGCAGGGCGGCGTGCAGCACCCACACTGCATGATTTGGACAGAAGAGGCTAAAAGAACAGGACAGAGAGGCGTTGCAGATGGAACAGCTATTGAAAGCAGTCCCACTCATGGAGCAGACCGCAATTCAAAGTGTAAGCAATAGATTGATCCATTGATGTACGTGACATGTGGACAGCGTACTCAGCTAGAAAACCTATTAAAACTGCTGGAATAATTTGGGAGACCTGCACCAAAGTAGATTCAATGGTTAGTTTGATTAGCATAGAAAAGACGCACTGACACAGACGTAAAAGTGGATTATGTGGAATGGTATTGTGGCGTTTGAAGACAAAAATAGTTCTTTTAAAGACCCACTCCAATCACCTGGATCTATTGGACAAGCATCCCAGTGGTCTTTTACTTATGGTTATGTCATTTTTAGCCATAATCAAAAAACCTATGTCGTTTTCTAGGACGGCCCTTTAACCCCTTCCCCATTGCTGAGAGCTCTGTTTCTCTCCTGCTAGCTTACAACAAAAATAAGGAGCAATATTGGATCTATTTGTCTGCAAGTGGAGGCATCAGAATGGAGCAGAGAAGGGAGCTTGTGGCTCATCCATCAGAGTGTCCACATCAGAACTTAAGTCTTTTTTAAACTGCATTTTTTCATCTGCTCGTGATTCACAACGATTTGAATAAAGAAATACTCAGGGATAAAATCTTAAGTTTAATTCTGTTCATTTATGTCCTCCATCATCAGAAAAACACCTCGAGAACCTGTTAAAAACACCATTTTCAGTGGAGTGGGTCTTTAATGCCAGCAGCATAAAGACTATCGAGAAGAAACTGTTGTCCCTACAATGGCAGCTAGCTAACAAGTCTTACTTAACCTCTTTCTCATTTTAGAAGGCCAAATATTACAAGTGCCACAGTTACCTTAAACAAATCAGCTACTGGCTCTGTCTGAATTCCCACCCTGACCCCTAACTACTAAAAAAAACTGTATAGTGGGACTAAAACGGCGAATATCACGTCATCGATTTCACAAAGTTAAAATCTATGAGATATCAGTGTTTTGGGACGATTATTTATGAGTCCACTGTCTTCTTAAGATGAAAACTTTGATGGTTTATTAAAAAAATCCATTTAAATCCTTTTTTTTGGCAAAATTGTTCCAACACAATGCATTGTGGTCTATATTCGCCGATCTAGTAATGATCGATGCACACTGGTTTTTCGTAGAGACTTCTGGGAATTTTCTAGGGCACTGGATTTTGGAATTGTAGATTCACTACAAAATGGCGAACGCACTATATAGTGCACTATATAGTGCACTATATAAGGATTAGGCTGGAAATTCTGACATAGCCTCTGTCTGATCATGTGATGCTTTCTCCCTTTCCCTTTGTCCATTTCTCCTAATGACTCTCTGTCTTCTTCTAGGGCTTGCTATCCATTTATCAGATACCAAAAAGAAATCAATACATAAAAGCATCATAACATGACATTAGCGCTACGACTCCTTAGACAATCCCAACTACAAACATACTGACTGCAAACGTGAGCAGGCTGCATTAGGAATGCTTACAATCAGGGAAATAAGAGGCAGCAGTTTATGAATGAAGTGCAAGAATCGGCTCTACTACAGAATGGAAAAACACTCTGAGTTACACATACATGTACCCGCATTAACATGCACTACACTCAGCTGCATCTTGAAGTCAAGATGCAGCTGTGTGTCTATTTGTGCACACTCACAGGTCTACAACTGTTGAACTGTGTAATCAAGGCAATATCAGATCTTGTTAAGAGGATAATCCCTACCACACAGAAAAGACACCCTGGCACACCGACATAGTGATAACACTCCTGATCTAAAAGGGGCTAATGCTTGATCAGACTCTATTGTATTAGCATACAACTGGTTTTAATTAAGAAACTGCCAACAAGAGGAATGCTGTCATGTGAGATCGCCATGCCACTGCAAGTGGGTCTCAGCTTATGGTGTCTGCATTTCTTTAAAAGTAATGCAGCATCGATTTCCCAGCAGGGAGAAAAAACTATCAATTTCCTGTATATCTACAATGATAAGAATAATTGAATGAAAGGGCATGGAGATTTTACTGATGCCTGCTGCGTCTGTTTGGGTCTCTCAATGACGTTGGAGACATCTGATGGGAGCGTTGTCATCTTACACAGTCCTCAACATTACAGGTGTGAGGTGTGTTTTTCACAATTACCCTGTATTTACTGCCCCATCGTGTCAAATAAACCTGTAATTCAACCGACTGAAGCCCTCTACTCTACGTGAGATGCGGCGCACTTCGCATCATTTACATTTCTAATTTATTTATCACCTTACGCTATGAGGACGTCAAAATTTCAGAGATCCATTACAAAACACTGGCGTTGGGTCATTTCAATGGACAAATATGCTCCTTTTTTAAGAATAGCCTGTGATAAACTGAAAAATGGAACGCTGTACAGTTACGTTTATTTTTAATATTATTATTATGAAGGATTTAATATATTATAATTGTGACACATTTAATTGTATCCATAATATTGCTTACTAATCGGGCGTTGCTCTCAAAAACAACCGAACAAGTCTGAAAGGAGGACTGAACTGCGTTAATATTCAAATAAAAAATTGAGAGCCGATTGAAGTCTGCACGCAGTCGGGTGGATTTCTCTGTAGCTCCCCTCCACGCTGCCATCTCACAGCCTTCTTCATCTGTTTGCCCCAGTCGGACGGAAAAGCCTCCGAGCGAGCGCGTGTACCTGTTAATCCCCGGCCTGGGAGCGGCTCCGCTTCCCCCGGCCGGCGCACCGTTGCTCGGCTTGAGGAGCTGTCCAGAGCCCGGTGGTGCTGAAATGGAAGTCGGAGCCCCCGCTGCAGGGACGGCGGGGCCGGGCTGCCCTGCCTGTCCCTCCCCCTCCATGCTGGCCTCGTTCCCCATCCCCTCGTCGATGGTCTCGGCGGAGACGAGCTATGTTGTGGATGCTTCTACAGCTGTAATAAAAACTCAAAGGAAACTCAGCGGTGCTCCCCTTCCGCCATCATCACCTACAATTCAGCATCCTGCACGGAGCACGCGCACTGAGGGAGAAGGGTGCGGGAGCGCGCTGACGTTATGGGTGGCTCGTACGTGCGCGTTCACAACGGTGATTTGTGAAAAATGTAAGCTAACACCCCAAACTTGTTCCGCTATGGCAGTGTCAAGTGAAACGTGTCCCTTTGGAGCACCTGATAGCACGCTTAGGCATCATTTATCATTGCAATAATGATGATGATAATAATAATAAATGAATGGGAAACAAATCCATCATCCATTCATAACGGGGCTCCACAGTGGAGCAAGCCAGACCTTTCTGTGTAGTTTTTGAATGAATTATACACAGACGGAAATTGAGTTTCTATGATATGGAAAGTTTAAAACATGGTTTCTCCTTTTGCTGTTTGTACCGTTGCAAGATAAAGGATATGAACCCTTTGGGATAACTGTGGAGCTACATCACCAGATAAATACAATTTGCTTAAACCAATACAACACCAACATTTTCAAAGTTACAATATTCCTGTTTTTATTGAACAAAACATGTGAGGATTCAAATTGCAGGGTGGAAAAAATTTATGAACCCTTGGACTTAATTACTGGTTGACCGTCCTCTGTTAACAATAACTTCAAGCAAACATTTTCTGAATTTGGAGTTTAGACCTCTGCACAAGGGTCAGGAGGACTTTTGGATCGTTCCTCTGAACAGAACTGTTTCAGTTCAATGATGTGTAGTGTGCATTGCTGCCCTGAGGTCATGCTACAACATCTCAATCGGGTTGAGGTCGGGACTTCGACTCGCCCACTCCAGAAGTCGCATCCTCTTCTGTTTAAGCCATTCTGTTTTTGCTTTTTTTCTTCTGGGCTTGTCCTGTTGCATCACCCATCCTCCGTTTAGCTTCAGTTGGTGAACATATGGTCTTTCCTTTTCCTGCAAAATGTCTTATCAAATTTGGGAATTCAATTTTCTGTTGATAACAGCAAATTGACCAGGCCCTGAGGCAGCAAAGCAGCCCCAAACCATGATGCCCCCTCCATCATGTTTCACAGTGGGGATGAGGCTTTGATGTTGCTGTTGTGTGTTTTGTATTTCCTCCAAACAACTCAAGTTTTGTTTCATTTGTCCACAGAATATTTTGCCAGTAGTGCTGAGGAACGTCCAGATGCTCTTTTGCAAGTTTCAATCGTGCAGCAATGTTTTTTTTTAGACGGCATTCATTCTTATTGTTAATGTTTTCCTTATAGATGTGTCAGTTGAGGTGGCTAAGGCATCTAGTCCGGATGCGTCATGGACACCTCCCTGGGGAGGTGTTCCGGGGATGTCCTACTGGGCGGAGGCCCCGGGGTAGACCCAGGACACGCTGGAGAGGCTACGTCTGGGAACGCCTCGGGGTCCCCCCAGAGGAGCTGGAGGCAGTGGCCGGGGCGAGGGAAGTCTGGGCATCTTTGCTTAGACTGCTGCCCCCGCGACCCGGTCCCAGATGAGGGGAAGTAGATGGATGGATGGATAAATGTAAACTTGTAGTGAGTCTGAAAGTATTTTCAAATACTACATTGAATGCTAAAAGTAAATGTAAACGTGTAATATGTTTTACTGTTAATCCGTCTATTAGTTGTTTTTGTCAAATCACTAAAGACTAAAGCCTCCTAAACATGAATGTAAATGATACATGTGATTAAATCTAGAATAGAACACAGTATCTATGAATTAACATCTAAATGTTCATTTAAAAATGTATTTAGAAATGTTAATGTCTGTGTAAATAGAATTATTGAAATTGTTTAATGTAGTTTAATTGAAAACGTTTTTTTGTTGTTGTAAAATATATATATTTTTTAATTTATTTAAAATTTGTCCGATAAGGCTTCCTAGCAACAAAATACCCCCATATTTTATGAAAGTCTGACAGTATGGATGGATGGAGACGTGTCAGCAAAAATATTAGACTGTGCCAAGGAGGCATTTCTAAGTCCTTAGCTGATTTTCCCCTCGCTGTCATCTTTACAGGACGACCACATCTAGAGAGAACAGCAACAATGCTGAACCTTCTCCATTTGTAGATCTGGTGTGTCTAACCGTGGACACCAAAGGTTTTAGAGATACTCTTCTGACCCTTTCCAGCTTCATGCAACTCAACAATTCTTGATTGTAAATCCTAGGAGAGCTCTTTGGTGTGAGGAACGGTTCTCATCAGGCAATGCTTCTTCAAAGTAGCAAACTCAAAACTGGTGTGTGTTTTATTTTACAAGGCAGGGCAGCTTTAAGCAGCACATCCAATCTCATCTCATTGATTGGCTTTGAGGTTGGTCGATTCCTAGCTTCAATAGCTCTTGGAGAAGTTTTTTGCTTTAGGGTTTACATATTTTTTTCCATTCCTTTGAATATTTACATGTTTTGTTGAATAAAAACATGAAAACTTTACATTTTTGTGTTGTAGTTTAAACAAACTGTATTTATCCGATGATGAAAATCAGGACGTTTTATGATGAATTCACACAAAAATCAAAGTAATCCCAAAAGGATTCGCATACTTTTTCTTGAAACTGCAGGTTTCTTGTTTGCTAACAAAACAAACAGAACTGAGATCAATATCTATGCCACGGATTTATTCATCCTATAAATTCAGTGACAAAGAATAAAGTAAGAAGATGAACAAGTACAGGTTTCAATTTGCAACATAACAAAAAGCAACAAACATAGAAATTGCTTAAACTGCAGGAAATTAAGAAAGAACTGAGCTTCTCCCATAATAAATGTAAACTTGATAAAGGCTTTTATTTTCAGGACATAAAGATGCCCCACTGCCCTCCCCCCCTAGTGTAACGTGCTTTCACTACACCTTCTAAACTAATTATTTTTTGGACTTTTTTGTTTAAAATAAGCATAAGATTTATTACAGAAAACAGCAATCAGATAGACCACGTCAGCTTTATAACAAAAGAGACTGTAAGTTTGAAAATGTACATTTTGATGGACTTTATTGCTGAATGAACTCATAAAACACAGAGCACAACAGTACAATGTTCACTTGAGCCAAATGACAGATAAATATATACAAGGACACACAACTGCACACACCTTAATATTACCTTGAGATCCTTTTTGAGTAGAAATAAAATGCACTGGAAATGTCTGGATGGAAAACCAACATGAGACAAGAGCTTTTCCTAAAAGGAAAACATGAGGAGGCTTCTTGACTTGGGTGCTGGTTTTCTACTCATGCAATAATGAAAACAATACAGAGTGAATTAGCAGCACTGAAAGTCAGTGACTGAAAAGGTGAGACTGAATTGAGGATCTGTCTTTGTCAAAAACATTCAGCGCCTCATGGGCACTGAAGACCGAGAAGTTACCTTTGGAGAGACTTAAGCACATTTTCCAACAAACGACATTTGTACTAAAAAATATATATAACGAAGAGAAGATTGTTCATTAAAAACATTGATGTTACCCCCCTAAAGACATGCTTCTTGATTCAACATTACAGTCTGCAAGTGACAATGGCACAATAGCAAGAATGATATGAAGCCAAGAAAGAAACGGATGGTCCACTTTGTGAAGCAGAAGAGGTTCTGGCTAAAATACAACACTATACTGCCTGTAGGAATGAGTGTCAGGAGTCCAGCAGCTTCTTTATTCCCCTCTGTTGATTGCGTGGTGTTTACACATCACTAACACGGATGATGTCCTTATTATTTACTGACGTTTGGCTTTGTAAGGCCGGGAGCGTTTCCTTCGATCGGGCTTCCTCTGTTTGTGCAGGCGGCCGATACTCACTCCCTGACGCCGGCGCACAGAGATGTTTTGCTCCACCAGGCTGGCTAACATACCTGAATGAAGTTAGTAAAGTTGGAGGAAAATAGAAACCAGAACCGGTTGTTAGTTGGTTTTTACTAAAAGCATGAAAAATAACAATAAGCACTTCTTAAGAGGTAAAACATGCGTGACGTTTTACAAAAAAATATTTTTTCTGAATTAAATATACAGAAAACTTTTACAAGTATTTTTTTTTTTAGCAAACTACAACACCTTCCAAACCTTGGTCATGTGCACCCGTACAGGTGCTGCAGGTTTTTGGGTTTTCTGGGCCCGGGGAGGGGGGCAGAGGTGCCTCATATGGCCACCCATTGACTGTATAATATAACTGGACGAATCACGTGTGACATCACACATAGAAAATGCCTTGCGTCCAGTTCCAAACAAATGAGGTCAATTTAGTTGCCATTTTTCCACAATATGTCCGTGGCCATGTCAGGACCAGACGTCCTCAGCAGGCGGGGATTTTCTACGGCAACCACTCTATCCAATCAGGACTGAGCATGTTAGAAGGCCACACAGATCGGGAGAATCTGTCAATCAAATGCTTTGACCGAGGCTGTTGTTAAGGCATCTGATGGGTCAGTTTATAACCTGAATAACTTGCACTACAGCAAAAATATCATGAAAACATTTAAGATTATCAAGAACATGTTAACAAAAGGTAATAAAGCGTGAATGGTTATTCTGACAGATATAATAATGAGTGAGTGACTGAGAACGGTTTATTTCTCTATGGGATTTCAGCTTTTTGGGACCGGCCGGTACTTCCTGTGGAACGCAAAGGGGGGAGGAGTTTGCTGTGTCCAGTTCTCATTTACAGTGTGGCCGCCTCAAGAGGCGCCATGAAAATGGAACGTACCATTGCTGTGCTTGTAATACGTAAGATTCTGGTTAGGGCTAATGTAAGTTGCGGCACTTCTGAGGTACAGGAGCTGCTGTCGTATGGTGGGCCTTACGCTACACTATTCAATAGTAAAGTCCGTGTACTGGCTCCTTAAAGACATCGCACAAATGCTGTAAGCACGGCATGCGTCAACACAAAATACACCGAGCTTCTAATTTCCTCATTTCTCACAGTCAGGATTTGGAGTTAAAAGGGGACAAATTCATGTGACACGCCTGCGTGTCGCCAACTTCACCCTTTTGTGTACAAGTGTTTACTACAACCCGTCACCCGCAGTAATGCCCGGAGAAAAACTTGTATGACCATTTTGGCTCTACGGGCTCAGCGATTGGTCCACGACCTTGACTTTTGGTGCAGAACGCCTGCACACCCCACACCAATTTGCCCGTATTTTGCCTGCAGACGGCCCGTATCCAACTGGAAGGGTATTTGTTGCTAAAGCTTATGCCTTAGTCACGACGGTGTACAGCCTGAATGTTAGATATGAGGAAATTAGACAATCAGTGTGTAGTTTGAGTGGGCGTCCAACGGCACTTTCATACTACCTGCACACCCAGTGCGTGCAGCAGCTCGCAGCTTACCAACAGTGTAGCATACGGGCACCGTATGACAGCAGCACTCGTACATCATAAGTGTGTAACTTCCATTATCCTTACGATTACTTCACAACACAACTTACCACATGTACAGCAATGGTGGGCTCCATTTTCAGGACATTCCTCAAGTATGAGCCACAAGAAAACAGCAGGACACTTCTGTGCTCCTCGTAACCCTTGTGCTATCCTAGGCTCTTTAACTTTGGGAGTTGGGTCATGTAGACCCACTAGACAGTGCTCTGAACCTTTTTTCTTCAATGATTTGTGATCTTCACTGGTGTCCATGGATTACATGAAATCTTTCCACCTTTGTCATGGTAGAGAGAACACGTCAATGGAAGGCTGGGGTCATAGGATAGCACAAGGGTTAAGAGGGACTCCACAGGCCGGGACAACCCAAAAACCCGTAGCACCCCTACAGGCAACCCCCATACGGGTGCATGTGACCAAGGCAGGTAGAGACACCTTGTGTTGACGGAGGTCTAAGAAAAGCATCAGCTGAAGGAACACGCCAGAGAAAAGCGAGCTTTACCTTCTTGGGCCAGCATCGATATAAATGTGCAGATAAACTCGTCGTAATTGTGGGTCCTCCTCTGATCGTCAATCTTACCAAACAGAAACGACATGTTTTAAGCATAAAACAAACCAGACCAGCAGGTGTTTTTAAGGACTAAAAACAAACCTACTTTATATTTCTTTCTCTTTTCCACTTCCTCCTTTAGATACACCTCATAGTTGGCGATGTCGGCTTCCACACACTTGAGCAACGCAAGAAGCTCCTGGAAAAGACAAGATCAGCTCCATCTGAAGAGACACTCTGGCGCAAAGCTTTGGCAGAAGCACTCTAATTAGCATCACCAATCCCCCAAAATTTCAGGAATGTGTATAATCAAACACAGCAAGAAGTGATGTCTCTTTTTATGACATTTTTAGACGTACTTTGGGTGAGTACCGATCCCCGGGAGGTTTGCTCTCTGAGCTGGAATCCGCGGCGTTGAGCCTTTCTTTTCCGGGCTTCACGTCTGCTCCACATTTCCCCTCATCCTCTTTCTTCACCTCTGCAGAAGACCCATCCCCTCCCTCCTTTGTAGCCTCTTTTTCAGCAACTTTTCCTTTCTCAGAAGTGCAAGGCTGCTTTGTATTCTCAGCAGCCAAATCTCCTGAGCAAATAACAAATGCGGGTACAAAAAAATGTTGGTTTGCCTTTAATAATAACTGAAGTCAACTATAAATGTTCTGGCTTGCAGGGTTGTTTTTTCAGTGATGACGGTCTGGTGTTCTCACCTGGTGAAGAGAGAGCACAGATGACTCCGTCCTCCTGCAGGTGCAGCAGGGCTACGCTGACAGAGGGGCCCAGTTCTCTCACAGCGCGATTGTGTCTGGAGTCCAGCCTCAGCATCTCGTCCTCTCCAAACAGCACACGCGACAAATGGGATGCTACTGGACTGGATGGGCGTGTGGCGGCCTGGGAGCGTGCCGGGGAGCGCAGCGGCGAGTTGAAGGCGCTGCCAATCTCAGACGCGGTGTCTGTGCTTTCGTTGCTGGGCGTTGGGGAAGGCTGTGAAGCAGATGTGATGCAGATGCCCCCCGTGCGGCCTTCGGTGCGCACAGACAGGGGGGTATTCAGAGCATCTTTTCTCTGAGCCTCCTTCTTCAGTTTCTCGGCCAAAACATTGAGGGCGATCTGGCTCTCCATTCCGGAACCGACCCGACCTGCTCTGGACCGCAGACTGGCCTTCCGCCTGAATCTTTAAAAAAACAGAAGAGAAAGAAATGAAACAGAAATAAACAAACTTACGGAGCTTTTATCCAGAACAACACAACATACCTGCTCGCAGTGCTAGTGGAACCTGTCACGTCCTCTTCATCATCTTCATCGTCATCTTCATCATCAGAGTACGGAGGCTGAGGAGGAGCTGGGATCCGGGGGCGACCGACACCAGCTGCAAGATCCTCTTCCTCCTGTCAGGTAGAAATGACTTCTGCAATGACTCCACATTTTGGATTTTGGGCTGGTTAAGCAGGAAAGGCCAAGGAGATGCGTGATGTAAAACATTCTCATTATAATTGTGAGGAAAGAAGTGAAACTATTCCGTTGGAGGAAACCAAGAATCCCCCCTAATGCAGGGTAAACTCCACCGATGCTCCTACCTGCATTGGAGACTTGGCGTAGTTGTGATTGTCCAGGAATGCTGGCAGCCGTTGAACGAGGGGGTTGGAGCCGCTCACCTGCTGGGAGCCTCCTCCAGAGGGAGCCGCTGGTTTACCCACAGTTTTAGAGCCCGCTGAAGAGTTAGAGGCCTCTTTGCACTCATCCACTAAAGTAAAAAGTTTAGAGTTGGGATTGTTTTTACATGCTTATTGCTCAGGAAAACCCCTCCAGCGTACAAGTCAGGGGGAGTTTCCAAATGTGATTTTGTGGAGCTGAATTACCAGAGAACCGCTGAATTAAAACAATATCTGGTTGTTAAAATAAAAAAACATGTTACCTGAGGAAGCGCCTGAGCTGGCCTCTGCTTCTTTCTTGATGTTGTCCTCGGCAGCAGAGGCGTCTGGCTGCTTCTTCTCCTGGAGATGCTCGGCCTGAGTGAGCCGGATCATCTGAAAGTGTGACGACATTCCTCAGCAGACATTACAGGCGGTTCTGTGAGGTATTTCACCAGACACTCCAACTACTCGGACACAAAACTAACAAACTCACCACATGCTGACACATTTCAAGGATGTGTAAAAAAAAAAAAAGTGGTTGAGTTGCTGACCTTCTGCAGACCTTCCAGAATAGTTTGTCGGTTTTTCTTTAGAACTTCTAATTTAGACTCGTACTTCATTCTCCGGTCAGGCACCACTGCCATCAGGTTGAAGCGGATGTCATGGTACGGCTCACTGAGGACGAGCACAGCAGCAGAATGAGAATTAAGCTTTGAGGGTTAATGTAGGAGCTATAGCATCACTAAAACGGCTATCTGCTGCATAACTCACCCAGCTGTGGCCAGTCCAATCCTCTCCATAATTACCCGTCGAGCTTTATCAGTCCACTCCTCCTCTTCACCCCAGGGTCCTACATGAAACCATTTAAAGATATATTTTTAAAAAGTGCCAACACAAAGGACGCAGAACCCCAAAAGAAGCAAAAAAAAAAAAAATCCCCAAAACTCCTGTCGTCAAATTCAGTTTGAGAAGCAAAGGTAAAATCTGGGGATTTCTGTCACCTGTAACTGTATGAAGTCTTACCGTGGTCAATGGGGTAAGCCTTCAGTCCATCCAGCTCAAAGAGGCGGTCTTTGATAGGCACGTAGCTGACAAAATGGAACGCTTCCATTGTACGAACCGCACTGATGCCATTCTGCTTCTCCGGCAAGTGCCTCGGCTCCGGTCTCCATGGAAACACAAACAAATTAAAGAAACGTTTTTTGTTTTTTTAAGTGCCTGACATTCAACAACATAAGCGTTCTCCTGAAAGTAGAACTGCACTTTTTTTTAAGTTTCTCTAGAGACTTGTTGCTTTTCTCTTTCTAGAAGGGGATTTAAGGCTGCAGCCTACCTGGCGTGGCTGTTGTGGGCTCTGGCGAGCTCTGGGGCATTTCCTATTGCATAACCTTTACTCTACAGAAGAGGAAAAAAAACAACATATAAATAAAGATTAGCGGAGAAGAAAAATCAACAGCTGTAAATCGAAGTAAATCTTCAAAACATAACACCAACAATGTATAGTCAATATGTTAAACTCTTAGATGTTCATTATAGGTTTAAACATTTTTAGTTTTTCAATAGCTATTCTTTTGAGGACTAGTTTTCCAGAAACCCATTAGTTTTAATAATGTTTTAGATAAATCTACAACAGCAGAGATAAAAAGAAGGGCTAAATGGTAAAAGTATCAGTGTGGAAGCATTAAGTCCATTAAAATGCTGCAGTTAAACTTCAGGAGAAACACAAAAGAAAAAGAACGGAAATCAAGAACCAAAGCAACAAAGAAAAATGTTCTAAACTGTTCCAACCCCAAGAGAAATGTATCAACTCAGACAGAGATGTTATTAATCAAAGCTTGAAACTAACTTTGTTTGTCACATTCCTCAGCTGACTCAACAAACAAAACAATCATCCAACAGTGACTGCTAGAATGTGTTCCCACCAAAAAAAAGAAGCACTTACTTCCGGACTGAAGCCTTTAGTGAAAGCCTTAATGCGACTGAGTGTGGAGCCCAGCTCCACTCCACTGCAGTTGAGAAGGACACTCAGCAGTGCGTGGGTGGCACACGAGTTTGGGATTAGCTAGACACAAAAAACCAAAAACACACACTTTATATGAATAAGGCTGCACAGTGGTGCATTTAAGGCTTAACTTGTGTAGTGAGAATTTAGTGTTTGATACGTATTTGTATGAAGGTATAAATGCTGTTTGTATTGTTTTGTGCATTATTCTTGCCTTGATTGCTTGTAATAAACCATTTCAAATAACATTAAATAAAATGTAGAGTTCCAAGAGAAAAAATAAAGTGAAATGTCTAATAATAAACTAAACATCAAATCCAACGTTGTATTTTTAAAACAAACATATCCTCTTACCTGATGAGCAAAAAACATGTCATTTACAATTTCCTCATCGATGACCGAAGTCTCGTCCACCAAAGTGTTGACTTTCCTCCTGGATCGGCGCTCTTCAATCCACTTGAAGAGGAAGATGAAGCCATAGACGGGACTGAAAAGTTGAACAAAGCTCATTATTCTATTATATATACTTGAATTTCCAGTGTTGTTAATATTAATGTGCAGCTCTCCTGAGCAAAAGTGGTAACTTGAAAATCATTTTAATAGGTATACATAAGTAAAAAAAAGTATAGCAAGTATGCAATAGACCATGTACTACATACAGAGTTGAAAGTATACTAACTGAATAGTTCTTCAGACTATATCGGAAAAATATACGTGTACCACATATAGACAGTTTATTAAAAATCAAACATCCCATTCTCAGTGGTCTTTATGATAAAAAATAAAATTTTAAAAATTGCATCCGTTAACATGCTCTCCCACTAGCTTCCAGCCCCTCACACTGCCCAACATAAAAGTAGCAGTGCAACAAAAATGGCGAGCAATATTGGAGCTATGCAGACGTACAGTTTTGAGCCAGATACCAGCTCAGACGAGGAAAAGGATCTATTTGTCTGCAGGCTGTTGTATCAGAATGGAGCGGAGCTGTAGCTTCAACATGACAAATAAAAGCATTTTTTTCATCTGATCCTGATTCACAATGACTTGAATAAAGAAATACTCAGAAATGTCCTTTTATGCTTCATTTTCTTAATTTACAGTGGTGGACAAAATAGTTGGTAGCCCTCAGTTAAAGAAACAAAGTCCACAATGTTCACGGAAATGACATGAAACCTTAAAAGGTAACAATAAATTAAAATGTATTGAAAATAAAATAATCAGCCATTACTTTTGTGTTTTTGATTGAAATAGGGCTGGACAAAAATGATGGTACCCATATCTTAATATTTTGTTGCACAACCTTTTGAGGCAATCACTGCAATTAAACGGTTTCTGTATTTGTCAATGAGCCTTCTGCACCTGTCCACAGGTATTTTGGTCCACTCCTCATGAGCAAAATGCTCCAGTTGTCTCAGGTTTGACGGGTGTCTTCTCCAAATGGCATGTTTCAGCTCCTTCCACTGATGTTCAATGGGATTCAGATCTGGGCTCATAGAAGGCCACTTCAGAATAGTCCAACGCTTTTCTCTCAGCCATTCTTGGGGTTTTTGGCTGTGTGTTTTGGATGGTTGTCCTGTTGGAAGACCCATGACCTGCGACTGAGACCAAGCTTTCTGACACTAGGCAGCACATTTCTACCCAGAATGCCTTGATAATCTGGAGATTTCATTTGACCTTGCACAACTTCTAGACACCCTGTGCCAGATGCAGCAAAGCAGCCCCAAAACAGAACTGAGCCTCCTCCATGTTTCACAGTAGGGACAGTGTTCTTTTGGTTGGATGCTTCATTTTTGAGTCTACCAACATAGAGCTGATGTGCCTTACCAAAAAGCTCCAGTTTTGTCTCCTCTGTCCAAAGGACATTTTCCCAGAAGCTTTGTGGCTCGTCAACATGCATTTTAGTAAATTCCAGTCTGGCTTTTTTATGATTTCCTTTCAACAGTGGTGTCCTCCTTGGTCGTCTCCCATGAAGTCCACTCTGGCTCAAACAACCATGAATGGTGCGATCTGACACTGATGTACCTTGATCTAGGAGTTCACCTTTAATGTCTCTGGAGGTTGTTCTGGGCTCTTTGGATACAGTTCCAACTATCCGTCTCCTCCATTTGTCATCGATTTTCTTCTTCCACGTCCAGGGAGGTTGGCTACTGTTCCGTGGGTCTTAAACTTCTGAATAATATGTGCCACTGTCGTCACAGGAACTTCAAGCTGCTTAGAGATGGTTTTATAGCCTTTACTTTTACCATGTTTGTCTATAATTTTGTTTCTAATGTCCTGGGACAATTCTCTCCATGGCTTTCTGTGGTCCATGTTCAGTGTGGTTCACACCTTTTCACCAAACAGCAATGTGACTATTTGTCTCCCTTTAAATAGGCAGACTGACGTATTATGGGTTTGAAAACAGCTGTGATGTCAATTAAAGGACAAACCTGAGTTCATCATGACCCTCTGGGCAATTAGTTCTCAGTCTTTTATGGAGGTACCATCATTTTTGTCCAGCCCTATGTCATTAGTTTGTTTTTTTAAATAATTCTGTTAACAACTCAAAAGTAATGGAAGATTTTGATTTTTTTATTCTCAATAAATTTTAATTTATTGTTACTTTTGAACGTTTGAAGTCATTTCAGTGAGCATTGTGGACTTTCTCTCTTTAACTGAGGGCTACCAACAACTTTTTCCACTACTGTATGTCCTCAATCGTGACAGTCGGAGAAGGTTTTCAAAGATTAATTTTGCAGATTGTTACATAAGGCTTGAGTTACAAATACCAATTAAACTACGGAGACAATTCATAAAATACCTTTGACACTTGCTCTGGAGATCATAGATTTCTTCAACTTGCACACCTTTGACCCCTTCAATAAATTGGGAAACAGATTAAAACCATTATTTACCCTCTGATAGCCCCAGTGTGAAGACAATCATATAACCACAGATTCATATAACACAGCTTCCGAGAGAGAAAACTAGCATGATCTTACCAAAATCTTCTACCAGCAGAGTGAAGAGTCCTGAATACAAAAGAATACAGAAAACAATCCAAATATAAAACGACAGACCGTGACAACGTTTATATAGACGACTAAACAATAGAAACTTTACTACAAATGAACCTAAAGTAGTAATAATAATGACGCTAATATTCGTTAAAACCGCTACGAGGTGAAAGCTAACGTTTGCTAGCCGAGTCGTCTGTCGTTCTGTGAAACATTTCTCACCTGGATCGCTCTCTAGCTCCAGCCAACCTTTATTCATGTTGTTTTTCTGCACAACACACTGTTACTTAAGATGTCTTCCAATCCATGACCGACAGCGCGAGAGCAATGTTTATCTGAATGCCGCTTCTATTTCTTTGGTATTTAAAAATCCTCAACAGAAAATTCAACATAAACACAATAGATCGAGTCGGTCGCCGGTTACCTGCGTCATCAAAACGCGCCGGAAGATTGTCGCAAAAAACCGTCCGGAGTCAAATCTTTTGTAGTTCATTCGCGACAAAAAAATATAATAACAAATCTAATCAATTTTCTAAACATACGTTTATCCTATTATGACGTCATTTTTGGACCTATATGTTTTCAAAGGGGATTCATACAACGCACATGATAATGCACACAATCCTTTGCTTTCGGCTGTAATGAAGTGTGATGCTGCCTTAATCAATAATGGTGTTCTCATTAAATGCAATTTATTTCAAAATCTAAATTTGTAATTTTTTCGTGTACGGTTTTTTTCGAAATAACTTGTAAAAATGAATTTTTCTTGAATCAAATACGCATTCTTTTCTCTATTTCTAGGGTTTTCAGACAATTAACTTAAACACTTTGATAGAGTTTCTTTAAAATATAGTTTGGGGACGTTTAAAAAAAATACGTGGATTATACCACTACTGTCTGTTCCACTGCAAAAAAAACTAAAGTTGTTTGGCAGGAACTTTGGGTTGGGCTTTTCCTCTACGGGGACATCATTTGTGGTCACACTAGGGGAAAATGGAAATAAGCAACGTTTATCAGTTCATTTAAACATTCTCGTATTGACTGATAGAAGGGGCTCTGCGCGCGCGCTACCGAACCTACTCACTGAACTGCGCGCCGTCCACAAGGTAAGCTGGAGAACACCTGAGCGTTTAAGTGTTAATGACGCGCCTTAATTAGCCGTGTGTGTTAGCCTCGGCTGTAATTTGGCTAGCAGCAGCAGCGGTACACCTACACAATATATCAGGTCATTATCTCTCCTAGCGGAATCTGGGAGCTGGATGTTTTCCTGCTAAATGCTCTCCGCTTTAAGTATAGTTTACAAACAGTCATTATTCCTGCAGGTACTCGGGCGCTACGTTAGTTTGGGTCATTGATTGAAAATTGTTGTTTTTTTTACGTTTTTTTTAGCTACGAACTTACTCTTCTGAGAGAAACAACATTACAGCGTTCTTCTGCCTCACAGGCCATTTTCTTGTCGTTCATGCAGCACAGTAGTCACAACGATGCCTTACATGCGACATTAATCTATATTTTTCTCTAAAGCCATTGTATTTCCAATTAATTTAGTCCTAGAAGCCAACATCTAAACAACTAAAAAAGGAATATATTCTCACCCATCAATAAATTATTGCAATTATTATTAATAAACTGATTAACAATGGAATATCTGTTAGATATGTTTGCATTTAACGAGTTAAAATAATCAAATATCACCATTAAAAGGGGGGAAAAGGGATTTCTAAATGCAAATAACAGTTTGACATTTTTATTCCTCTGGTTTGTGTAAAAAGTTTTGCGTGTGCAGCTTTTGGTTCATTTTATATAATTTCTGCTTTACCAAATAAATCATTTAATGGTTTAATCTAGACATACACTTTTCTTTCTTTGCTAATGAGCAAGTAAGGATAAAGAAAAGCCCCTTTAACTGGCTTCTACTAAAACTGGTGCATTGGAAAAAAGCAAAGCATAAGAAAACCTTTGTAAATTTTTGCACAATGCGCTTTAAACCTACAGTGTAAAGTATGCAGTAGAGACTCAGCGGTTCACTTTGTTCAACATATGCGTCATGTTTAAACCAATAATTGTGGCATTTGCAGCCCAGAAGGGGTCTGAAATGTATTTTATAACCTAAACAAAAGCATGTAGAGATTGGGTAATGCATCTCAGCAAAACGCGTTTTACAAATAAAACAGTGTACGCAAAATAAAATTGGTTTAATAAAATGATTAGTGAGCTGATGTCACCAACGGTGTTTTAAAAAAGGAAAAAGATGCAGACTAACAGAAACAGGAAAAGCCCCAGTGTGAGATGGTGGGATTCTCAGGGAACTCTGGGATGTCTCAGCTTTTAAACAAAGATCCCATCTGAGCTGCAAAAAACACGTCTTTCCTCTTTACTTATCAGCAGCATTTCAACTGTTAGTTTATCCTTTTTAATCTACCAGACATCGGTTAACAACATTACATTAACTGAGCATTTACTGGCTTTTCCCCCCTAACAACCAAATTGTTATCCATAAACATCTGGATGATTTTAAGTATCTTTTTTTCACTAAAACTGCTGTGTTTATCACTGAGTTTGATTAACTTTGAATCGAACTAACGTAATCTTTAACCACTTTAACTGTGGTGTGAACAGGTTTTAGTAGGCTTTGAGGTAAACACGGAGTAGTTTACAGGGACAGCTAGGGCTGCACGATGTGAGGAAAACTTGTGATATTAATATTGCAATGACAATATAACTTGCGATACACGAACAATCAGCAAATCAACCAAAAACATCATTTCTATTTCACTGCAACAGTTTAATTTAAATAAGAGTCAACATTTCTTAAGTTATACTCTATATGACCCTCGTCTACATCTAACATCAAAGGAGTCCATCCGATTGGTCAAATGCATAAAGAATTTAATTGATTCAATAAATACTTCAAGCTGCCATAAGATTGTTTTAGCACATTTAAGGTAACCATTTATTGCAATTTTCGCCAACTTCTGCGATATGCATATTGCACAGATTGATATCGCGATAAATTGTCCAGACTTAGCTAGAGCCACGTCTTTGTGTTAACAATCTTCCCAGAAAAATGACTGTGGGTTCTATTTGGTTGTGTGCTTTTGTCTTTTAGTGCTTCCGATGAAGGCGTTTAGGTAATTGTCTTCAAACTCTGTAAGACAGCATGTCTGAAGAGGCATTATCGGATAGCGACCTGGAGGCCAGCGTCGACAGTGAAGAGGATTATTTGGAAAATATGGAAGAGGAGGATGAAGACATGGGTGAAGATGAAAATGATGGCGATGATGAGGATGAGAGTGTTGGTGAGTTTTTTCCCCCCTCATTTTCCCCAAAGTTTTGATTAATTAGGCCAACATTTTATCACATATATATATATATATATATATACACACACACACACACGCACGCACGCACGCACGCACGCACGCACGCACGCACGCACGCACGCACGCACGCACGCACGCACGCACGCACGCACGCACGCACGCACGCACGCACGCACGCACGCACGCACGCACGCACGCACGCACGCACGCACGCACGCACGCACGCACGCACGCACGCACGCACGCACGCACGCACGCACGCACGCACGCACACACACACACACACACACACACACACACACACACACACACACACACACACACACACACACACACACACACACACACACACACACACACACACACACACACACACACACACACACACACACACACACACACACACTATGTGTCAGGGGTGGGCAAACGTTCTGACTCGTGGGCCACAAAGGATTCTAAACTTTAACAGAAGGGCCGGAGCGGATGCGCGGCGTGATTTGGCAATCCACCTCCAAAGAAAAAGAAATATTATAGAATCTGAATAAAAACGTGTTTTATCTTTGATTGAAAATGATTATGCATATTTTAAAGCTGAACATTCTGGTGTTCTCATCACAAAACTGTGACTTTTGATCTCAGTCTTAAGGCCAGTTGCACTAAAGGCTTGATGTCCTTCATGGAAAGAAGCAAACTTAGAAAAAATGCTGCATTCATGTGCTGGTGGAATAATCAGAGAAATGGAAGACACAACTAAACATTAGAGAAACAACCAATCTTCTAACACAACACCAATGCATGAGGAGTTTCTCCACCTGAACAAAAGTCACTTTATTTGTAAAGTGTCATCTATGGGGAGACACCAGAATTACAGGCAAAATTAGTCAATAAGACATATCAATATAATTGATTACAGTGTGGCGGGCCAGATTAAATAGTTTGACGGGCCATATGTGGCCCCCCGGGTCGTATTTTGCCCATCTCTGCTATATTTATATATTTACAGTTCAGTTCAAATGCTGTTTTTTTGTTTTTTTCAAGATCGACCCGGAAGTAACCAGAGCCAAACAGAAGAGGCTCAAGATGAAAATGAATCTCCTTCAACCACCTCCGGAGAGCCTTCTTCTCAGCCTGCATCTGGCTCCTCTTCCAGGGCCCCCTCCAGACCCGCGTCCCGTTCTCAGTCTGCAGAGAACGAGAGGAAACCAGCGATCAGTAAAGCAAAGAAACAGAAAGCCTCGAAATTATCCAAGCCTGCAAAAGGTTCCAAAGCTCCCAAGCTATCAAAGCCTGCACACATGAGGAAAAACATTAGGTTGGTTCGTCCGTTGTGTTTTTAAGGCATGTCATGTCGAATCGTTTTTGGGATCGTCCAAACATAGACTGAACTTTGTGATCACAGAAAGCTGTTGCAAGAAGACCAGCTGGAGGCTGGGACCAAGGCAGCGCAGCAGGAAGAGATGGAGCGACGGAAACGACTGGAGCAACAAAGAAAGGATTTTCCTACCCTGACTCCAGCTGTTCCAGACGCTCAGCTAGGTAATGTGTGTCAACCATGGTCAACATTTCTGTTGAGGACCGTTGCTAACCCCTTTCTCATCATTCCAGCAGTGGATGCGGCAGCATTGTTAGGGGACGTGTCTCATTTGGTCCCTGCCATACTGGGCCAGCAGGATGTCATCTGTTTGGACAGCAGTGGTGAGGAAGATGTAAAAGAGGAGCCAAAGTTGCCTCCGCTTGCGATCATAGACGGTGAGATCTCTGTGACTTCTCTGTCCCCGTGGTTGCAAGTAAGCTCTGAAACTGTAACTCGTTCAATTATGATGCAGATGTAATTGAGCTCAGCTCAGGAGATGAAGACACCCTGCAGATAAGCAGCGAATCGGCTGAGGATGACGCTGATGGCGTCCCCGGCTCGGAAGAGAGCAGCGGCGCACACATCAACGATGCGCTCAACCTGCCGGATGCTCAGGGTCGGGTGCTAGTTAATATAAACCACCCTGCAGAAGAGAAAGACATATTTCTTGCCCCACAGCTGGCGAGGGCTGTAAAGCCTCACCAGGTACGTCTCTGATCTCATTTGACAGGTCTGTTTCTGAAAGTCAAGAGTTTTTGTGAATATTTTCACCTTTACGTTTAGGTTGGTGGAATCCGGTTTCTCTACGACAACCTCATCGAGTCTCTAGAGCGCTACAAAACCAGCAGCGGCTTTGGCTGCATCCTCGCTCACAGCATGGGGCTGGGCAAGACACTACAGGTCATTTCTTTCATTGACATCCTGCTGAGGAACACTGAAGCCCACACCGTGCTGGCCATCGTCCCCGTAAGCGCTGAAATGTCACTCTAACACTGTGCCAGAGTTTCCTCACTGCTCTTTAACCTCTAAAAGACTATATACCACAATCCAGGTGAATACTCAATTCTGATTGGCTGCTGGGTGTGCATTAAAAGGTGAAAACCGCACGCCTAAAAAAGAAGTTCCGGTCACATAGCACACATGTTCTGTATCACTGCGCAGGCTTCTTTAGAACAACCTTTAGCTTCATCATCAACAAAAATACAAGCAGTAATAATAATAATAATAAAAACTTTATTTATGTAGCACTTTTCGCAATCAAGATTAAAAGGAGCTGTACAATTAACATATGACAGAAGACCAGGATTAAAAACAATATTGAGGTGTTTGACAGTACGACAAACTAAAACACAACACACACACACAACCGAGATAGCGGTTAAAATCAATCAAATCAAATATATCATAAGTTTACATTAAAGAACCAGTACAATCATTAAAAGAGCGCCTATAAATGTAAGGGATTTAAATATTTAAAATAGTCCAAACGGGAAAAGATGAAAGCGGGAAAAGACATTTTTTTATAGATAGGAGAGGAGTTATCTTGTATAATCTGGGTATTTGCCAGAAACTAGACTTGATAAGAGGTGAACTTTCTCTCTGAACTGATGCTTTATTGAACCCATCGTGACCATCAGCAGAAATAAATCGTTTTCCTTTGCTGCTGCACTCGAGAACAAATAGTCCCCTGGTTGAATAGTTATTTTTTTGTAAGTGACCATTGTATAAGCAGGTTATTGGCCTTCGAAGTTTGCATTATCAGAAATTAACGCACGGCGTGGAAGCCCTTAGCCCCCCCTTCGCGGTAAGGAAAAACTCCTAAAAAACAGAATCCGGAAAAAACGAAGAAACCTCAGAGGTGCCCACATGAATGAGGGATTCTCCCCCAGGACGGACAGGCCACCTTCCAGAACTCTTAGAGAAGAATTAGCTAATCTAACACTACAACCACATGTTTAAATAGTCCAGCAGATGATCTTCATCCAGAGGGAGTTGTGGGACGGCTGGGGGCGCAAGACGAGCCGGAGGCAGGGTCCACAGCCAGGTGTAGGATCAGTAGTAGAGGCGAGACAGAGACGAGGTACACGGTCAGAAACAGGAGCACGGATGAGCCAACTGGAATCTGGAAGCAGTCGAAAGAGGGAGAGTACATGAATCGCACTGCACCAAACAGAGGCATGGAGAATTAAATGATGAATGATCAAGAATAGAGAAGAGGGGGAGGGTAGAAGTAGATGAGAATAGAGGACAGAACCCCAGAGCACCATAGTTACCCCAGCTTCAACTTCTAGCAGTCTAGTGACCACTATATTGTTAAGTTTAATTTAAACACATTAACATTAAGTTAAATAATCTCTGAATACTAACTAGTCTGACAATAAGCCTCTTCAAAGAGGAATGATTTTAGTCTAACTTAATAATCAAAACTGAAACAATATTCATTCACGTTAATAAGAACCACGGTTGATTCATGGCACCTACAGAACACGCTAACCTTCTGCTCCCTCATCTGTAGGTGAACACCCTTCAGAACTGGCTGACAGAATTCAACCTCTGGCTTCCGCCCTCTGAGGCTCTTCCTCCTGACACAGATCCTTCCGTGGTCCTAGCTCGCACTTTTAAAGTTCACATTCTCAACGACGAGCACAAGTATGTGGCGCACCGGCTCCCTGTATGTGTAAGGTCCGGCATTCACGGCTGATCTGACTGACTGTTTGACCGGCAGAACGACACTTGCCAGGGCGAAGGTTGTGGAGGAGTGGTCTAGAGACGGAGGCGTGTTGCTGATGGGGTACGAGATGTACCGCCTGCTTTCCATGAAGAAAAGTTTTGTGATGGGTAAGAAGAGGAAATCAAAGAAACCTGCTGGCCCTGTCATCATTGACCTTGACGAAGAGGACCGACAGCAAGAGCTCATGAAAGGTAGGCATTTGGGAAATATTTGGACTTTAGAGTAAAAAAATCTTTTTTAAAGATTCTATGAAATAAAATTCGTGTAAATCTGCAAAAATAAAACTCCCAGGTTTTTCAGGATTAAAAAAAAAATCAATTTTGTCAATGAAATTCTGACTTCTGTCCTTGTTTTTTTTTAATTTTTATTTTATTTGAAGAGTGTGTGTGGATTCAAACCCTAAAAGCCCGTACACACCGGGGCGAATATTCGCCAGGCGTTATTCGCCAGCGTTTTTCGCCACGTTTTTTGTGTTCACACCCAGGCGATTTTCGCTGACGATGAGCCGAGCGAACATGCAATTTCATTCCCTGACATTAGATGGCGCTTAATGTAAACAGAAATACTCCTGTACACAAGGTGGCGCTGCGCAACTTTACGCTTCTTAAAGTCGCTTTTCACTCAGAAGAAGAGAGCAAGTATTTACGCGCTTGTCAGAATCATACAAAGAAAACATGAATATTTCAAGCACCAGTTGCTCCAACTGGTGCTTGGTTCGGGGATATTTTAGAATGTCCGTCATTATTTCTTCGCGGCAGTGTAGAGGCTGCCTGACGTCTATCTTCTTCGCTGGTATGTGCGCTCAGCAAGGCAGTTTTGTGTTTGAGCGCCCCCAAGTTGTGTTTAACTGTAACTTCAGAAGCTCCAGACACGTGTGCAAAAGCGCCATTCTCATTGGTCGAATAGATTTCGACGCAATGCGTCGAGAAAAAAAAACGAACCCGAGGCGTTTTTTTTTTTGACGCAGCGTTTTTTCGCGTCGGTGTGCACACTCACATTGGTGCCCTTTGTTTAGTCACGAGGCGTTAAACGTCGGCGAAAATCGCCGGCGAAATTCGTCCCGGTGTGAACAGGCCTTAATGCTGCGTTCACACATGTGAAAACGCGTCACACGCTAAACGCAGGTTTTTAAACGCTCCGTTAGCCCACGGTGTTCACACTGGACAAACCAGAAGAGGCGTCTTCTTGTTTTTTTGACCTTTTACCAGCGCGCATCCACCACCTTCAGTCTAAAGAGGCTTGCTTGGTGTGAAATGTCCAAGCGGTGCAAATCTGGTGAATCTTTGCTGCAGGCTTTTTCTTTCACTGCTCAATTCCAATATTGTAAAGTTGTAGTTGTAGAGTTAGATTAGCTAATTCCTCTCTAAGAGTTCTGGTACATCGCCTGTCCGTGCTGGGGGAGGATCTCTCCTTAATGTGGAGACCTCTGAGGTTTTTATTTTTATTTTTTTCTGGAATCCTTGTGGGTTTTTTTGTTGTTTTTTTTTAGTTTTTACTTACCACAAAGGAGGGTCTAAGAGCAGAGATGCCCAGTTTAGTTTAGTCTGCTTAGTTAGTTTTTAGTTTAGTATTTTCCTATTGAATTCTATGTAGTCATGATCCTTATAATTTGATGTTTACTTTAGAATTACCGGTACGAAGCCCATTGAGACGACTGTTGTTGTGATTTTGGCCTCTAGAAATAAAACTGAACTGAATTTTTGAAAGACTTGGCATCATAGAATTCTGGCTGGGCACAAACCACAATGATTAATATCTGATTCCCGATCAGTTTTCAAACATTTGACACTTCCGCACATTAAAAGGAACGCCATCCACACGTCACTAAACAAATCCAAGTCCCTGATTGGTGAAAGTTCGACCTGGTTTAACTAGCAACGTGCGTTCAGAACGCTCATAAAAACTACATGGCGGCTCTTGAATTCTAGAGTTTTGAATGCGGAAGCCCAAAATGCGCATTCCCACATGATTACATAGACATTTCAAAGGAAGTGGTCGCCTGAATGCGTTGCCGGGGGCGATGTGAATCTCAAACTTTCACTATCAGTGCTCACATTCTACCTCTACAGTACTAACCTACGCTCAACACGGATACAAAATCTTTCTCACTAGTGATGTAAAAAAAAAATTTCTTCTTTTTATGGTCAAGCGAGAGTTGATGAAAAAATATTGACACGCGTCACCGTGGAGGTGACATCACTGTGTTACCCCAGAGAAAGCAAATGATCCAAATATGTCCATTTGTTCAGACATGTCATGTAAAGAGCAGTGTTGCCTTGTTGTTTGATCCCCTGTGCCTTCCCTTGCTAGGGATTGAAAAGGCCATAGCCCGGCCCGGTCCTGATGTGGTGATCTGTGATGAGGGCCACCGCATCAAAAACTACCACGCCAGCACATCGCAGGCCCTGAAGAACATCCGCTCCCGGCGCAGGGTTGTGTTGACGGGCTATCCGCTGCAGAACAACCTCATCGAGTACTGGTGCATGGTGGACTTTGTCCGGCCCGACTTCTTAGGAACGCGGCAGGAGTTCAGCAACATGTTTGAGCGGCCCATTCTCAACGGTCAGTGTGTGGACAGCACACCTCAAGACGTACGCCTGATGCGCTACCGCAGTCACGTGCTGCACAGCCTGTTAGAGGGCTTTGTTCAGAGGTAAACTTCCTGTCACGTCATTATTCAAAGGTGGACCCTATTGACAGGTGTTTAGTTTTCCATCACTCTTTTTTTTTTTTTTGCCGGTTCACAGACGAGGCCATGATGTGCTAAGAGACCAGCTGCCAGCAAAAGATGAGCATGTCATTTTGGTACGGCTGTCCTCTGTCCAGAGGGCGCTGTATACCGAGTTCATGAAACGTTTTCGAGAAGCTGGGAATAGCGGCTGGCTTGGTCTCAACCCACTCAAAGCCTTCTGCGTGTGCTGCAAGGTGAACCCTGATGTCTGCCAGAAGCTGCAGGGATTTCCTCTGCCTGTTTGCATCTGTTTACATCGTTCTTGATCTGCACAGATCTGGAATCACCCAGACGTCCTCTATGAGGCCTTACAGAAGGAAAACCAGGCCAATGAGCAAGACCTGGACCTTGATGACATCACTTCAGCCGGTAACGCCCGCTGCCCTGCGCCCAGCACGGGCCTAAAGGCCAAAGTAACAGACTCCAGTAACAGCAAAGTCAACAGTAGCCTTCCACCACTCAACGCCTCCCAGGACAGAACCAACCAGGTCATTACATATGAATGGGTACGTTAAGAGCAGAGTCCTGTATAACCTGATTGGTTGAGGATGCTTTGTGTAAAAAAAAAAAAAAAAAATCATGATCTAGCCTCTTTTACTGGTTAAAGATGAATGTCTGTCTTAGGCAAAGGACATCATGTCAAACTACAGGATGGGAGTTCTGGAGAACTCTGCCAAAATGTTGCTGCTCTTCCATATAATTGATGAGAGCGTCAGGAAAAGAGACAAACTTTTGGTCTTCAGGTAAGTTTTTCCTCACGTGATTCTTAATCATATTTAAAAACAGCCAACGGTTGAGATTCTTGGACTAAATACACTGCAAACACTGAATCTTAAGGACGTTACAGGAAAAAAAAGTTTTCTTCAATAGCAAATCAAACATGTCCTAGCGACTAGAACTTTTTTCTTTAAATAAGACTTCCGGTAAGATTATTTTTCTGAATTGACAAATTATTTTTGAAGGTTTTTCTTTACATTTTTGGTTGATCATTTCTTTGGGGCTGTTCTTTTTGCAGAGTATTAATAGAAAATCACATTCTAACCTGAAGGACTGTGCTTTTAAAAGTAAATCTACTGATGTTTCAAAGAGAGTCTTAAACTGTGTGTCCACTAGCCAAAGTTTGTCCACGCTGACGGTCATTGAGGACTTCTTATCCAAGAGACCGATGCCTCAAAACATCAACTCTTCTGACAGCCAGAACCAGAACTGGGTTCGCAACCTCAACTACTACAGTGAGTCCAGTCATCCTTCCTCTTAAATCCCAGCTGTGTCGCTTTTATTCATCTGTTTATCTCCCAGAGACAGACGGGAATAGAACTGTGAATGAAAAGAAATCACACATGCTCATTGAAAAAAGACACTATTTAAAGTCCATCCATGTTTCTAAACATATTCTTCAAAAATAAGTTCAAAACAATTCTTGATTTATTTATTTTTACAATGAAATGTGACAGAATTTGAATTTGTGAGCCAGTCCCTGTTCCTTTGGTATTGTTTCACAGCAGATAACTGTTTGCATTATTATTATGGTCTGTGGTAAGCCTGCACAATAAATGGCAAATTTATCATTACCGCGACATCAAGCGGTGCAATACGCATATCGCAAAAGTCTGTGAAAATTGCAATAAATGGTTCCCTTAAATGTGCCAAAACAATCTTCTGGCAGCTTAAAGTATTTAACAAATCAATCAAATCCCTTGATGGATTTGACCAATCAGGTGGACTCCTTTACATCATTGACCAATCGGGTGGAGTCCTTTTATGTTAGATGTTCGCCTCCTATGTAGACGAGGCTCATGTGGAGCATAGCTTAAGAAATGTTGACTCTTATTGAAATTAAACTGTTGCAGTTGTGTTGCTGTTTGTTCATGCATCCCAAGTTATATCGTCATCGTAGTATTGATCACTGATATCGCAAATCAGGAGTTTTCCTCTTATCGTTCAGCCCCAGTCTGTGGGAACAACTGTGACAATGAATCCATATTTGGAGTAAAGACTCCTAGTTTTTGTCTGTTAAATGCCGCTTTCTTTCCAGCTTCTTTTCCAGCTTCCTCCACATGTCAACCATGGATTCATGAATCTTGAATTCTCTGGCAGCTGCTCTATTCCCATGTTCCTCCGCGTAGCTGATAGCTGCAGTTTAAACCGCGCTTCATAATCTTGTCTCTTTGCTGTATTTTCAGGGTTTCCCAAACGATGGTGTTCTGCATAATTCACATACCTGAACTTTAGCACCTTGTGGGCGTGTCTTCTTTCACATCCTCACTTCCCTCCTTACGGTTCTCATGCTGTCCTCTCTTACGTCCTCTTTACCAAAGTCACACAACAACCCATTAGGCGCATCGCACCATAGGGCGCTCCGTACATATTTGGAGAAAATGAATGACTTCTAAGTGTGCCTTGTGGCCGTGAAAGTACAGTAAGCCTGTCCTCCAACTTGATGTGTTCTGTTGTTTGACAATTACGAGGGGATTGTCCGTCTGTCTGCAGGACTGGACGGGAGCACCTCCGCTTCAGAGAGAGAACGCCTTATAAACCAGTTCAATGATCCAGAAAACAACAAAACCTGGGTCTTTCTGCTTTCCACCAGGCACGTGTAGCAGCTTCCTACTCTCACCATTTGCAGCTCATCCTTTTCCACGTGAAGTTTGTTTATTATTCTGTTGTTTTGGCCCCTGTTTCTCAGAGCGGGCTGTTTGGGGGTAAATCTGATTGGTGCCAATCGCGTTGTTGTTTTTGATGCTTCCTGGAACCCCTGTCACGACGCCCAAGCCGTGTGCCGCGTGTACCGCTACGGCCAGGTGAAACGCTGCTACATTTACCGGCTGGTCTGTGACTTCACCCTGGAGAAGAAGATCTACGACAGACAGGTGTCCAAACAGGGCATGTCTGGTAGGAGAGTTCCACCTGTGTCCAACAACCGAGCAGCCCGCTTCGCTTCCAGCTCTTCTGTTGAAACCATGTGGTCTTTCCGTTAAAGATCGCGTCGTGGATGATTTGAATCCGGTGCTGAACTTCACCCGGAAGGAGGTGGAGTCTCTGCTGCACTTTGTAGAAGAGGAGCCGGAAACGGAGAAAATCTCTCTGGAATCTCAGAATGAATATGAGGAAGTGATGTTCAAAGCTTGTCAGCTCTATCCGAATCTAATCACCAAGGTACCCATGCTCGATATATTATTCCTAAAGAGTTGCATTTTACGGAACTTAACTGTCTTGTTGTTAGATTTGACTGCTTTTCTATCCTGTGTTTTTTTTAAATGGTGTTTTTATATTCTGATGGGTTTCAAATATTCAGAATGATAGATTTGTTTGTTTCTCTTCTGTCAACATGGAAAAAAAATCACAATGCAGTTAGATTAAAAGAATTATTCACCTCCTTTTAAAGTACTGACACCTTTAGATAGGAACATTTTAAGGAAAGAAAAGCAGATTTGTTTTCAATTCCACAAAGGAATGTGTTGACTTGTGAAATATTAGTTTGTATTTTCAACTGAATAATTTCCGTATTAATCCTAAAAACACTTTCTTTTTCATTCCAACAGCCTCCTTTCCACCATGAATCTCTGCTTGTGGACCGTAAGGAATCCAAACTCACTAAAGCTGAGAAAAGAGCTGCAAAGAAGAGCTATGAGGAAGAGAAGCGAGCATCTGTGCCGTACTCTCGTCCTTCATACGCTCCCTATTACCCAACAAGTGAATACACACTTGCAAGCATTGCTGCATTCAATCAGCGAGGCTGGTAAGTTGAAGCTGCTTGTTTGACCTTTTTTAGAGGTTAGGGGTTTAGTTTTTTGTAATAAAATGTCTAAAAAGGATTTCTGAAAGCACATTTAGTTTATGACGGACACTCAAAAGAACCTAAACATTAAGCCTCGTTCGTTTTTGTTTTTTCTGTAACAGTAAAACCACTTTAGCCTGGAAATGTGCCTAAAGGTTTTCTGCACCACAAAGACTTGACATGTTTCATTTAGATTTTTTGCTGGGGAAATTCTAGATTTGAAATAAAATCATAGGGAACTTTTTGTTTTTTCTGAATATGAGCTGTGTCCAAATTCCCACCCGAACCCCTAACTACTTAAAAGCAATTCAGACCCCACGCTCACTGCTTTTGCGTTTGTTTTTCAATGACCTCATTGATTTCAGGAAGTTAAAATCTGATTGATATGAGCGTTTTGTGACGATTATTTATGAGTCCACTGTCTTCTGCAGATAAAAAACGTTGATGGTTTATTAAAAAATTATATTTAAATACATTTGGATTTTGGAATTGTAGATTTGAACAGTATTAGAAAATGACAAACGCACCATATAGTGAGTAGTGAAGGAATTGGGACAGAATGTTGGTCTCTTCAGCTCTTTGTTTTCCCTGTAAAGCAGGACGTGGTTTTTAGCTTGTTTTTAAAAAAATCATGTCTGCTAATCACCTCTACTCACCAGTGAGAAGCTGGAAAGACAGAAATGTTTGGAAAAGAAGGAATAGGCCTGGATGTGGAGTGCGTCTGTATTTGTTCGACCCACTCAGATGAAAAGTGTGTTTTTGGTGCTTTTAACATGTTTTTGTAGCAGTTTTGTCATGACTATCGACATGTGTAAAGAAAATCACTCAAATTAGATTTCTGAGTGTAAAAAAGAGTGTAGTTGTGATGGAGAACACACGCTGTGCTGACCTAACCATGACTACATCCATGTAAGTCTTCATGTCCCTCGCCTGAGCGGGCATCCGGCTCCAAGCTGCACATCTGGAAAGCTTCATTATTGCTCTCTGTTTTTGCTGCAACATTAGGCTGGAGGTATGAGAGGCTGTAAGCTAGCAGTAGAGCAGCAAACGGATAGCCCAGCTCAGTTGTGAATGACGGGAACATGGGTGGGATTGCTCTACCCCCACCCACCCACACACACACACACACACACAACTTGGAGGCAAACTTCTAATGAACTCCTGCCGCTCTGCAGAAACTATGTCCTAGAAAATGACACCGTGGTGTTTAGATTTTGGCTAAAAACAGCAGAATCCTAGTTAAAGACCACTGAGAAAACTTTTACAACAGATGATCGGCGCGGGACGTTTAGATCTGTCTCTCTATGTTCAGGCACCACCTGTCCAGGCCTGATGACAAACCGGTGGCGAGCGTCCGGCCCATCCAGTCGACCCCGATCCCCATGATGCCTCGGCAAGCCGGCCTGGGCGTGGCTGGCTCCAGCTCTGCCGGCAGCCTCCCCGTCAACTTCCTGCAGAAGGCTGGAGTTTATGTGCAGAGGATCGTCACCACGACTGGTAGCACTTATGCTCCGAATACACTGACTTCCTGAATGCTGCAGTTACATTTTCCTGCGTCCTTCTAAAATGAACACAACTTCTAAACTGTAACACTGATATTTTCCTCTGGGTCTGCAGATATTGTCATTCCAGGAGCTAACAGTACGACGGACGTTCAGGCTCGCATCAGTGCGGGGGAGGTCATCCATATTATCCGAGGATCCAAAGGTACTTTAGACTCCGGCACAGGTTGAAGATTCTTGGAAACCAAAATGTTTGTGTTGGCCACACGTTCCTCTTCTCAGGTACCTACATCAGGACAAACGACGGGAGAATTTTTGCCATCCGATCGGGGAAGATCAGTCGACCTGTCACAACGGGGTCCGGCGCTCCAGGAGGTATGGAGTTGCTGCTTCTGTAATGCTGTTCCCTCATTTAAATCACTCATGTAGGCAAGAACAAAAAAAGCGGTTCATGAAAAAGTGGGGGGTCGTACACAATAGCTGCGGTTACATGGACAAAAGTAGTGGGAATGAACGCCTGATCAGAATAAAAAGGCGTCATGTAAACACGCTGTTCAGAATATTCTGCCCCATCAGACTCGTTTGGATCAAAATTTCTTCTTGATGGAGATAGGCGGGTTATGCCGATTGTTGATCTGATCGTGGTGCATGTAAACAGTTCTTTCCAATCGTGGGTCACTACTGGAGCACGGCTTAACAAACATTATGAGCGAACAAGCACTTAATAACCATAACAATAATAAAAGCACGTGTAGAAGATCATCTCTATAATATAAATATAAATGTCATTTGTCAATGTGATGTCCTTTATTGATGTTATATTATAATTCGTGTTGCTGCCACAGATAAATGAAATTTCCCCATTGTGGGATTAATAAAGTCATCTATCTCTCTCTCTCTCTCTCTCTCTCTGTCTCTCTCTCTTTCTCTCTCTTTCTCTCTCTCTCTACGCTGCAGCTTGCTTGTTTGTTTACAACAGAACTTGATATTTCTTCTTCTACGGTCGTTTGCGGTGTTTTAGAGAGTTCTGCGCTTGTCCAAATGATTTATTTCAATCAAAGTGCGGCGTATGTAAATGTTTGTTCTTCATAATTCCTGCAGTGTTTTTGATGTTTTCCTAAAATATATTGTTATAGAAAATGGATTCCATTGAAGCATAAATGTGTGCAGCTGTTCATGACCGACTTCCTGTTCTCGGCAGAAGCTCAGTTGGTCCATCATCCTGTCAGCAACGGCTGTTCGTCACCTGTGGATCAGCAGCGCCGCTCCCCAGTTAGCGACCAGCGGTCGTCGTCTCCGCTGAGCTCAGAGATTCTCCGGGAGATCACCCGCTACTCTCTGTCTGCGGACGAGGCCCCCGGCGGCGGGGACAACGCCTCGCAGTCGCTGGATGTGCCGACCGACAGAGACGCTGCCCAGAGTTGCGAGCGCGGCAGGCAGCTGAGCGACGACCTGCTGCGCTCGGCCTTAGAGATGCGGGGGAGCAAACGCAAACGCGAGGAAAGTCAGGGCAGCACGCAGATCCAAGACGAGCCCGGCTCTGCTGCAGCCCAGTTCCCAGGAATGGCCATGAGCTCCGGCGGGCTCAGTTTTCCCCCCGTGGGTTTGAACTCTTCATCCTTACTGGGGAACCTCGGCCACATGAGTCACCAGCTTCTGATGGCGGGCGGCGGTGGGTCGTCATTCCTTCAGACGCCAAGGCAAACAATGGCCGACCTACAGACTATGTTTCCCACGCCCAGCACGGACCACCTGAGGCAGCCACCCACAGGAAACGGGCACCTTCCTCCTCCCTCCTCATCCTCTGCTTTTTCTTCCACTGCTACCAGCATTCCAATGTCCTCTGCGGCCTCAGCAGCGACTTCCTCCTCTCTCCCTCCTTACCTAATGAACCCAAACATGGCCGGGCTTCTCACATCCCGGTTCCCTCTGACTTACAGCCAGTCGCTGCTCTCGGAGCCGAGGATGTTCCCCAGCTCGCTCCTGGCAGGAACCGGGGGGTTCTCGGCGTCCAACTCCAGCTCCGCAGCCGGCTTTCTGCCGCCGTTTAACAACCCCACTTCCAGCCTTTTGGGGGCAGCTCTCACTCAGCCCGACAGATATCCAGGTGCAGTAAACGGAGGCGATAGTTCGGATGATGATGTCATAGAGGTGACAGGACAGTAGAGCCCCAAATGACCCGCATCCTGCGTTTTACCAGGAAAATATGAGGTTAAGGAATTAACCTGGTTTGTTACATTCAGTCGCAGCACCTCACCAAATGTCCAAAACACCACACATGAATATTTTTTCATATTAACAAAGACAAAAAAAACAGAAATTCATTCTCAGGATCTTAGGTTTACTAATTCTGAAATCCCATTAAGGTCACATGATGTGGATTTGAAGCTGCAGTCAGTACCTGAAGCAAACCGCGTTCCCAAAGTTTGCATACAAAAGTCAAACCGCAGCGGCGTGGACTCTCATCTGCAACAACAGAACCCCACCTTAGTAACTCTAAAAACCAAAATCCTGATGCTGAAAATCCCAGAGATGATGACCAGCTGAGACACCCCCCCCCTGCTTCCTCTCCACTTCCCCCGTCGGCCAATCCCATTTCAGAGGGAAAGGAGGGATTAAAACCGGTTGGATTTGCTCAGGATACGGCGTGGAACCTTTAGCGATTTGTCGCACTAATCTAGGAACATAGACCCGGCTGCCATCGCCTGGTGCGATTTACCGAGTGGGTTTGGTAGAAATCTGAACGCTGTCATGAATAGCAGCTCTCTGGGTTTTTGCCACAATCTACAACATATATATAAAAAAAAAATCTTCCAGACTGACTTTTAAAGTTTAGGCTTTCAGAGCGTATTTTAGTATTTAGCAGTTTGATAGACATTGTAGCATCCCCTGTTGAGATATCTGCGATACTATAACGAAACGTGTGAAATACTGTGTATATAATAGTCATTATCATTGTTTATATCGCCAGTCAATATTGTGCAGTGTGTAGATTTGGTCGTAGGGAGACTGTCTAATATTCCAGTGACTATATGATACTAAACACACCATGGCTCCAGCACTGAAGACACATTTCTGTTCAAGCATCAAATTTTGGCCCCTCCAGCTCTGAAGAATGTACTTTGTTAGCCTTTGACAGCATGGGGGTGTTGGGGTGAGGAGTGGACTTTCCTTTTTTCAGCCTTAACAGAGGGAGGGGGGTCTGCATCAAACGACGCCTTTCCAAATATCTTTTTAAGTCATATCTTCATTTAGTTTTACCTCAAAAGTCCTGCATTTGTAGAAAGCACACGGACGCCGTTGCTGCTGTTGGTGTCGGTACAACGGCCTGCGACTGTGGCCTGTGACGCCACGACCTGGCTAAACGTGGTGGCTTCACGTCCGTGGTGGCGGTCAGGATGGACAAGGGTTGTTTTGGAGCGCTTTAGTCTGCTGCCTCTACGAGTTTAGATGTAGAAAATCCCTCCTCTGGTGGTAAAATAGACTAGATGCCCTAAAATAGAATTCCCTGAGAAGTGTTTGTCTTTTTTCTTTTGGATCATGACATCGTTCACCTTTACCTGTTTGCTCGTGGTTCACTCTGGCATCATGGCCGCTTGGTTTGATCCAACTCTGTGGCTTTCTTTGTCATTTTCAAGTTGAAGTCTTTCCACATCTGAGGTTTAAGATCATCTCCGCATATGGTAAAGGGCAAATAAAAGTTACCCCGAGTCTTTATTCTGAAGTCGTACCCCCCCACACACACACCCCCACCCCTCCAACTCTCTTCCACTGATCTATTTTGTTGAAACAGTTTATTTTTTATCTACTTCCTCTCGCTCATTTGACGGCCATCCTTTGTTTCAAAGCATCTGAATTGTTCTTATTTATGATGTAAAATATTGTCTTTTATAATTGTGAGCTTTTGTTTGTACTTTGCTTTGATCCGTTGATGATTTCAGTGAGAATTTCTTGAATGGAGCCCAAATGAAAGTAAAATGACTGTGTTCTCTGTTATTTTTAACAATAAAACACTCTTCTATGGTAGTAAGAATCTTTTCTTTATTACAAAACGTGATGTTGTTGCAAAGGGGGGAGGACATCAGAGCAGTGTTCAAACATGTGAAGGAAGGTAGAAAGGTTTGAGGTATCATTCAGTTCAAGATTCTGCAGGATTTTTCCAAACATGGAAGTCTTGAATCAGACGTTTATGGAGAAAAATCTCAGCTCCTTTGCAATTCTGTCAAAAAACAGAAACATTCTGTCATGAAATTATTCTCGCTTTAAACGTCTTTGTGTTATTGCTGTGTTTGTTTGCACAACAAGAACCTGAAAGCAAACCTCACACACAGTCACAGCGCGGTGGGGCTGAACTTCTCTAATATTTGGCAGGGACCAAAAGTAACCAAAACGTTCTTACTGGAAGGAAGCATGAATGAGTCTCTCACACATCTCTGCTGGAACCTTTGGTGCTGCAGCTCTTCCTTCCAGCTGATGTTTCTGGATCTCCTCACAGATGTTCTGTGGGGTTCACTTCTGGACGTTTCCTACGACCTGTGATCTCTGGTGGAGACGGAGCTCTCCGTCACTACGTTGTTCCCGAGCGTTCTTTTGCGATCGTCGCGTTTCATGAAACTGTTGAGTGTCGGATGCAGCAAAGCGATTCCAGAAGGGACAGGGCTCTGAGCTCCAGTCCTTGGTTTTTACGCCTCAGTGTCATCAGCGTCGTCCTCCCGGGTCTCCTCAAAAGCTGACGCCGCCATCTGAACCATCCTTTGGTTGTTTTTTCTCCAATATTTCTCCTTTGAGTCTCCAAACTCCTCATTTGAACTGGTTGGGATTCCCTCGTGTGTAACCACAAGTGGGCTTAAATGCAGATCATGTGAGCATCACACGCTTGTCTATCAAGTGAAGGTTTCTAAACTTTTTGACAAAGTGGGAATAACGTTGACCAACCCATTTATCGATTCTGTGGGACCGTTTTTGTGTTGTTCCAGAGCAAAAAACCCCAAACGTGTGTTGAACCAGTTTCTGAGAGAAATTTTTCCTTCTATGACAAGTGCACATAATAACTCATCCCAGGAATGACAAAGAGCTTCAGGACAGCTTTTAGCAGAAATGATTCCAATCAGTGGTCTCCAACCTTTTCCAGGCCGCCGACCGGTTTAACGTCGGACAATATTTGTCCGAACGAGACAAAGTTTACGTTTAATATTTTTTTAAACCTCCGGTTTTGGGAAAAATCTTTGTTTCAAGTTAAAATGCTATCACAGAGAAAATCTACTAAAACATTAGGACTTTCTTTCTTTACCGATGATGAAGAATCAATGAAAGAAAGTTGTTGATTTGTAAATAATTAAATAAAAGCAACATTCGTTTTTTTCATAGAATACATTATAACACTTAGAATTCATCCCAGCCACCGATCACTTTTTAGGGTAAAAAGATTGATCATATTTTGTTTTTACATAAATCGTAATTAAATGTGTATTTATTTTTAACACCGGAACATTTACAGTTTTTAAACAGATACCTGAATAATCATCCTTTGCTGTAGGAAAATTCATAAAAATTTTACGAGTTGGGTTTAAACTTGTAGAAGTTTTTTTTGTAGAACTTTTTGGTTTAAACAGGTTTAACTTTTAAACTGTTCTTTGTGATGAAGATGAAGACGTCAAAGAGGATGCCAACACCAGATCCCAACTTCAGCCGCGTCCCACTTTTACAGTGTGAATAATTAAATAAATCAGAATAAAAACGACAACCGTCTCAATAAATCTGTACTTTTAGAGGAAAACTCCTGGTTTTGTCCGCAAACAGCAGCTTTAATTTTCTTTTAAAGTTGCAGGTTCTTCTCCCGTTTCCTCGCTGACTCTTTTCTCCCTAAAAGAAACTTTCCAAAAACGTTTAATTGTTTGGTTTTAAGCTTTTAACTTAGCGCTACGAGCGCGCGGCTGATTAAAAAGTCACGTGACGCGTCAAGAAAGACGGGAGCTGCTAGTTTTTCAAAATAAAACTTCCTCCGGTATCAGAACGTAATCAAAACGGAAATAATTCCAAGTTAGTGTATGTATTTTTTTCTCTGTCCGATACCAAGAGGCCCACGGCCCGGGGGGTTGGGGACCACCGATTTAAATGACAGTAAATAAGAATACTTTGGAAGATAAAGTTCATGGTGTCTGTATTGTTAACTGACTTCTTGGTTCTTCTGTTATCAGACAGGCTTGTGTGTTTGTTCAGATACCTGACATGTTTCGACAGACGTCGAAACATGTCATGAAGAACCAAGAAGTCAGTTAACAATAGGCAAGGCAAGGCAAGGCAAGTTTATTTGTATAGCACAATTCGTACACAAAGTAATTCAAGGTGCTTCACAAAACAGAAAAATGCATTAAAATCACAATACATCATAGAAATAATCAACATAAAATTTACTTTAAAAGAAAAGGAGAAAAAAAAAAGATTTAAAAAGAAAGGAAGGAAAGAAAGGTGCAGATAGGACCTTTCAGTCATATACACGGCTAAACAGAAATGTTTTAAGTCTAGATTTGAACATGAACACAGAAGACGCCTGTCTTACGCCTTCAGGGAGGCTGTTCCAGATTTTAGCTGCAGAATATTGAAACGCTGATTCCCCTTGTTTAGTTCTGACTCTGGGAATCAACAGGAGGCCGGCCCCTGAGGTCCTCAGAGTATGAGATGATCATATGGCACTAACATGTCAGAGATGTACTTTGGTGCTCGGCCATGGAGAGACTTGTACACAAGCAGAGATGCTTTGAAGTCTATTTTTTGAGGTACAGGGAGCCAGTGCAGAGACCTGAGCACAGGACTAATGTGATCATACTTCCTGGTTTTGGTCAGGACTCGAGCAGCAGCATTCTGGATGTACTGAAGCTGTTTTACAGCTCGTTTGGAGAGGCCGGTGAGCAGGCCGTTACAGTGGTCTAACCTACTGGAGACAAATGCATGAATAAGTATCTCCAGGTCTCGCTTTGACATTATGTTTTTGATTTTAGCAATGTTTTTCAGGTGGTAAAATGCCGCTGATGTTACTGACTTGATATGGCTGTTAAAGTTCAGGTCAGAGTCCATGATTACCCCTAGATTTCTGACTTGATTTGAGGGTTTAAGAGACAGAGAATGAAGGTAGCTGCTGACAATTTCTCTTTGTTTCTGTGGGCCAAAAACAATAACTTCGGTCTTGTCTGAGTTTAGCTAGAGCAGCTAGTGCATCCACGCACTGATCTGTTGGAGGCAGTGGCTGAGTGAATCCACCGGCCCATATTCACCTGTTGTCAGTGACACATAGATCTGAGTATCATCTGCATAGTTGTGATAAGATATGTTATTACTGCGTATTAACTGCCCAATACAGACACCATGAACTTTATCTTCCAAAGTATTCTTATTTACTGTCATTTAAATCGGTCTGATAACAGAAGAAGCCAGTCATCAGGACTGTAGTCGTTTCTTCACTATGTACGCACTGGAGACTTGGTTCATTATGACAAGAGCACTGAGGACGGGACCGAGTGCCGCCAGGTACCAGGTGTGTTCCCCGACGGAGGCCGTGAACCAGGTCGAGCAGAGCCCCAGGAGCAGGCTGCCGCTTCCGAGCAGGTAGGCGACGAGTCCAGACGCCGCGTGGTAGCGCTTGAGTTTGGCGAGAGACCAGCCTTTGGCCAGAGAGTGGTAAATGAGGGGCACGGCCGCCAGAGACTGAGCGACCGCCACGCACACGGTGAGCAGGCCCAGCAGACCGTGCCAGGAGGTGAAGTGGGGCTTTCCGTTCAGCCCTTTGTTGTAAAAGATGGCGGTCAGGCCCGTGACGGCGCACAGGGCGCCGAGACCCTGCAGCATCCAGTGAACGCGGCCTTTGGCTTTGTGGGAAAACCTTCGGACGAGGGATCCGTGGGGAGAAAAGAGGAGGATGGCTTGTGTCATGAAGAAACTAAACTGCAGAGAACAGAAAAAAGGCTTTAATTATAATGATCAAACTCCTTAAGTTTGGTATTTTAAGCATCTAACCCAGGCAAATATTGTAAATATTCACATCTGGAGTAACTAGCTTGATAAAAGATTCCAATCAGTTGTGTTTTTTCTTCCATGACCTCCTCAATAGGTCCGTTTACCTGTTTTTTGGTCTGATGACGTCACATTGAAACCAACAGGAAGAAAAGAAGACTTTGAGGTTAAACCTGCTCTAGTGAGGAAGAACTGTTCCTCCATGCAAAAGCTCTCCTGCACTGAAACTGACCACTAAAAAACTAACGCACATTTTAAGAGCACACCTCTAAAGAAACTTGTTCTTTCATCAGAAAAATGCAACAGGAACCTGTTAAAAACCCCATTTTTATCTGTGATTCTTTAAGCTTAAGGTGTTTCAGAATCTCTTAAGACTGTGTCTTTACTAATACAGAAGAGACTGTCAACGTTATCAATCCTGATTAAATGATTTTTTTTTTAATTAATCATGTGGTTTTTGGAATCCACGCGGTTAAAAAAAAGTAAATAAAATTTAATAACTTCTTTTTAGCTTTTTTTGTAGTTATAAACCTTAAATAAATGCCTTCCTTTTCAAAATGGCTTTTCGTACTCAGTAGTTAGTGGTATATATGTTTATATATTTGTTTATTTTTTAACTCATTCTTTTGGATTCTTATCTGTCTTTTATATATTTTATTGCTTTCATTAATTATATGCTGTTGTGTTTTTTTTCTCACATTTTTTTCCCTTTTATCTCTGTTTTTCTTGTCAGCACTCTGGTACCCTGATCATCATGGAAATAGAATAGTTTATTTCTCTGAAGTGGTTCTTTAAACCGGAACTTACTGCCAGCGTCATGAGGAACGGATGCCACGAAAACCAGGCTGCAGAGAAAGAGGGGACGCCGTTAGAGATCTGCGCTCATCATGCGGGACCGTGCGGGACTTTAGGAAGGACTCACTTGTTCCAGGTCGACTCAGAAACGCCATGAAGGCGGTGAGGATGACAGAGATGAGGTGGGTCAGCGCTGCGGACGCGGCTCTGCCGCAGCCGTACAGCCGGGGCTCAGACTCCACCTCTCTGCTGACAGCCATGACCTGTCGGTCTACCGCTAAACTAAAGCATCAGGTGCCAAAGCTGTTCAGATAAACGTGACGCTGTCAACCGGTCAAGAGTGTGACTGCCGACGCACGACCGGTAAATACTCATTCCGTTCACGTAACGAGGAACCACGTCACCGTGTTTTGAGGGTTTCGTCTTTTTGTAGTTTGCAGCAAACTCAGATGTACACTAGCGCCACCTAGCGGACTGGAGGTTAAACTGCCTTAACCCTTGTGCTATCCTAGGCACTTTAACATTGGGAGTTGGGTCATCTCGACCCACTAGACAGTGTTCTGAACCTTTATTCTTCAATGATTTGTGAACCTCACTGGTCTCCATGGATTACATGAAATCTTTCCACCTTTATCCACCTTTGTCATGGTAGGGAGAACACGTCAATGTTAGGGTGGGGTCATAGGATAGCACAAGCCGGGTTAAAGGAGGAAAAAGTACATTCTCACAAAATGTATTTATTTACTTACTTATTTGTTTATTTATTTGTTTGCTTGTTATTTGTCTGTCTGTTTTTTTGTACTTACTTAAATCAGGACAGTGCATATTAAGTAATGTTTCAGCAGCTGCGTCAACATAAACGTGCCAAACCTGCTCTGCCCAACCTGCCCAAATACCCTGAAGATGCTGTACATTTATTTTGGTCATGTCCCTTTTCAACTACTTTTTGGTCTAAAGTTTGTCATTTCATTTCCGCCCACATTGACCCTGACTTCCGCCTGTACTTAGAAAATATTATGTTTGGCATCACCCACTGTCCATCTCATAAAAAAGAACAGTTGTACCTCATTAACCTTTTTAACCTTGTTTTTATGCAAATGGCACATTTATAAATCAAAAGTAACGAATCATACCCCTCATTTCTCAATCTTTATCAATGAGTTCAAACAATACATCAAGACAATAAGAAACTGATAATAAGAACGCCATCAAAACATTAGATCTGTGTGTTAGTTTCAATATATATGCATAAAATGTATAAACCCCCTGGCTTGTTCCTTCGTTGTTGTTGTTTACTGTTCAACATTGTTTTGTATTGAATTTTTACATTCAATAAAGTTTGAAAAAAAAAGAAAAAAAAATTCGCACAAAAAGTAAAAAAAAAAAAAAAAAAAAAGTTAGCGCGGGTGCTAAATTTCCTCCGTTGTCCTAAGGCAGGATAAAAGGTTCAACAATTACATTTACAACTAGGGCTGCACGATATGAGGATAATCCGCGATATTAGGGATCAATATTACATTATATTATATATTAATATGACGATATTACTTGTGATACATGAACAAACAGCAAAACAACCAAAAATATAATTTCAATTTTACTGCAATAATTTTTAATAGTTTAATAGGAATGTCATTTTTGATGTCCTTTTTTTATGTTAAATTATATACATTCTTTCTGAATGTCGTTTTTGCCGCCAAAGATAAACAAATTTCCCCATAGTGGGATTAATAAAGTCATCTATCTATCTATCTATCTATCTATCTGTCTGTCTGTCTGTCTGTCTGTCTGTCTGTCTGTCTGTCTGTCTGTCCGTCCGTCCGTCCGTCCGTCCGTCCGTCCGTCCGTCCGTCCGTCCGTCCGTCCGTCCGTCCGTCCGTCCGTCCGTCCGTCCGTCCGTCCGTCCGTCCGTCCGTCCGTCCGTCCGTCCGTCCGTCCGTCCGTCCGTCCGTGGCTTTTTTAACGAATTGAGGAGGGGGCAGTTATTTTCCTCTCTGATGGTGTTCCATGATGGAAAAGGTCTGTCTGTAATTTCCAGTATTGACAATAACGTTATTCCCTCCAACTCCATTAGCAGAAATGAATTTCCAGACGTTCAGGGATTCTCCAGCATGCTCCACTGTTGCCTCCATACTTGTCATTCTACCATCCTCCAGCCCTGTCATGAACAAAGACATTTGACTTATCAACCCAGAACTCCTGCTGGTATCTTTTCTGCAGTGCAGCTCCTCTGTTTTCCTGCATGTTTGAGTCGTCTCGTTTCCGGTTGGAGGTTTTGGCTCTTCCATGAGTCGTGACACTTCTGACCAGACTTTTCTACGGAGAGCAGATGGTTTTACTGGGGTCCCACTGGCAGTTCTGAGCGGATGCCCCTGCAGCAGATCTTCTGATTTAGAAGGTGAATGAGCTTGATGTGTGTCTCATCTGCTTCACTAGGATTCTTCGGCGTCTATGACTCTTTGAGCGTCTTCAGAAGATCTTGACCATCACATCTGGAAACCCCAGTCTGCTTTGGGGAAACATTGCTGATGCAGCAGAACGACCATATGTCTTAGTATCAATACCGTTCATAGTGTCTGTATTATTAACTGACGTCTTAGGTTCTTCTGTTATCAGACAGGGTTGTGTGTTTGTTAACATGCCTGACATGTTTCGACGGACGTCGAAACATGTCACCATGTCTAAACCTTTAATGTTCTGATGCTGGTTTGAAGAAAAAGTTAGAAGCACCAACTATTCATCAGATTTACATTTTTTGGTTTGCTGCTTTTGGATTTTAGTTACATATTCCCTAAAGTAAGTCTGTAAATCATTTCCACACTTGTCTCACACTTTGCCCCAATACTGTATGTGTGTAAACAAAACCTGCATAGACAACAAATCACAAAAATAAAAGATTAAATAATGAAGGATGGTTCCTCTCCTTAAAAAGGTCAATAGACGATCTAATGTTTGGCCATCGGGCAGGGAATTGATTTAAATCTGTCTTTGCTTTTGAGAACTGTTTCTTTCATTGAGTTTATTTTCCTTTTATAACACTCACTGACATTAAAACTTGATTTTTGACAACCGTAAACCTGGAAAACAGAGTCCAGATCAAATTTAGCCCCACAATTCCAATGACAATTAAAGTGTGGATTGTGATTTTAACATGGCTTAGGAAGTAAAGGAGAAAAACCTTTTGGGTTTTCATTCATTTGAAAAAATAAAAAAGCCAGATTCCAAAGGGACTAACACCTCTCTAGTGATCTGTGATGTTCTGCTGTTCTGACAGATTCCTCACAGATTTCTAGATGAAAACGTGAATGAATCAGAACCTGCATGAGGTGTTCTACCACAGCCATGTGTTCTAATAATGGAGCCAAGTCTGTCCTTCACGTTCATTCACTATTTGGCTTGGTATATCACAGATCATTTCCGTTAAGTTTTAATCTTTATGCTTCAGAAATACTTTTACGTTGAAATATGCAATAAATGAGCCAGCAGGACTGGCAACTAACCCTTTGCCTTGGAAAGAACAACCTCCATGACACTAATCTGGACAAATTGCAACAAAAACCGGGTTGCATTTTGAATGTTTGACGGGCTCCGGTGAAATTCATGAGTGAAGCTTTGACTGTTTAAGTGTCATTTACCAAAGTGTTTCAGAAATAAGTCTTCGTAGTTACTCAGCTTTCCTCCAAATGTTCTGTGCGCCACTTACAAACACATCTGTCCTTTTGTTTCAAGCCTTTCTTCATTCATTTTTCTTCACTGTAACATGTTGGTGCCATCTGTGTTCCAACTTTTCCTGTCATCCCAGACCGACTCTGTGAAGATGGGATCACAGCTTTTTTGAGGCCTCGCCATCTGCCGCAGCTCCTCGCCAAAGAATGCGAAACATGGCAAATCGGCTTTAATTTGGGTTGAAAAATATTCTGGCCGTAAATTCAAAGACGACATTCGCTGTCAGACTCATAATGTCTTCTGTGAGTCTGTGCATTTCTGCATTGTTCATCTAACTTTAAAACAGGCCTTCCAGTATCTGGGAGGGGAATATTTCCTGCAGTAACAAGTCAGCAAAAGAAAACGTTTGACTGAGACATTCGAGGATTAAACTCTCCAAACCAGACCATCGTTGCAGATGGTAACAGGTCCACAACTAGACTTTTACTGATTGAACAGAGTTCATAAAACCTCCTGGTCCTTTGTGTTAAGCATCCTTCTGTCAAATTCATCCGATCAGACACGTCTTGGACGGTGATGCGGTGGAAAGGGTTCAAACCTTCGTACAGCAGGTGATGACTAATGCAGCTGAAGCCTCAGGCAGCCGAGTGGTCATTTGCTCGCCGGTCTTCGTGCTCCAGTTCCTCCAATCAGCTCCTGACTCTGCAGGGCTTCTGCAAAGACCTCAGCAAACGCATCCATTCCCAGCATTCCTCTCTGTCTCCGTCCTAACAACCACATGCTTATGCACTGTGGCAAAACACATTTACAGCTCTAATGTGTCTTTGTCCAGCTCGGAGACATGTTTACATTTGTTTGTTATTTTGGGAACTTCGATTATGCAGAAACTGGCAGAATGTACTGGAACTGACATTGTGCTGCGTGTAAAAGCTAAGACAACATTCAGGTTATGTCTTCAACCTAAATCTGTAGGTATTTATGTTGGGATACGGTAAATGGTTTCTTTTTGGAGCTATATTTTGGGGACTTACAGTGTTTTCATTTTACCCAAATTATGTTATTTTTTACCCGAGTTAAAATAACCCATCAAGAAGTTAATCCCTTTTAACATCAGAGTCGGGTTAAAAACAACCCAACTTGGGTTGTTTTTAACTATGGAGTATTTAGAGTGTGAGTGTTGTTTCCTGTGTGAATGTTTAATTTATAATATAATACTTTTATTTTAGACTCAGATGCGGTCCATAAAAAAAGATACAGATACAGCATACATAATAAAAAGCAAAGAATAAATATTAAAAAAGAGCATAATTGCTGTATCCAGTGTTTCATAATATTTCATATTTCTCAGTTCTCTGCACAGCATGCATTTAACTGAAAGCCTAAGGCCTGTGTGTCTTTCTGCTTGACCCATTTTTTCTTGAGATTAAGTAAATGCACAGCTGCCGTGATTTTGTTCTTTGGAGACATGATCAGTATCAACATTTTCATGCAATTATACAGTTTTAAAGTGATATGAGCCCAAAAAAAGATGATTTCTTTTATTAGTAAACTGTCAACAACGGTTTATTCCCATGTTAGCCTTGAGTTACTCTTATTTGCCATAAATTGTTCTTCATCTTGTAGAGAAAGATTGAAAACTGTTTCTTTTTGTTCCAACACCAGATTCTTCCTGTTCGGGATTGGGGAAAGATCTCTGCTTTTCCTGCAGGATGAGGGACACATGCATGCTTTGATTATGAAAACTACCCTTCTGCTCTTCATGAATGATTCAGAGAGGGGAGCCTGTGCGCCCAGGGAGGCGCAAACGAAGAACCGCACTGTCGCTCGCGTAAATGTGCGCAGAGGGGAATCCTCATCCTGTGCCGCTGCTGTCACGCATGAGGGGATTAGAAGCGCCGTAATCCCGCGCTCACAGTGCATGCGCAAACCCAAGTGCGCGCGCCTGTGGAGGGGCTGCCCGCCGGTCATTCAGCGATATCCTCCTAAACGTCTGAAGACACCAGCAGGACTGACGTCAACACGGTAAGGTCGTTGTTATTTATGAGAAGATCGGGCGTTTTGGTTCATTGGTTTGTTGCGGGATTCGTTCACTTTGTCTCCAACGTCACTGACTGTCATAATCCGTGCGGCATAAACTGAATCTAACGTGTGAGAGATTTGCACATGAAGAGTTTGACCCTCCAAAAAGTGTGGATGTTCCAGCTCACAATGCGCTCTGGCTGTCCCGCGTGCGCGGATAGATCATTGCGCCGCGCGGTGACCCAGTTGGCAAACAGGGTCCCGGGTTGTTCTCACATTCAGGCACAAAAACTCAGCCAGGAACATGGAGCTCTTAGGACGCTTCACAGCAGACCAGCCTCTGATGGCACTGAGGAGGTACTTTAAAAACGCATAAAGTACACACTTTTGGGGGGGGAAAAACATTTATAGATCCTTTTTTTTTTGGCTTCAAATTATTTTAGTGTTTTTAGTTTTGTCACAACTTTTTACATTTTTCATTATAATTTTTTTATGGAATTCATTTATTCAAATCTGTATACTATTATGTCAGGTTCTTTAAATTGTTAAACTGCTGAGTTCTGGTTTTGGGGTACTAATCTGACATTATATAAATATTTAGAAGTTAAGTAAAGAATTGCTATTTTACGGGATGTTTTGTATCAATAAAAAAAATGTTTATCTGGAAGATTTTCAACCTATTTTTCTGAGCTCCAACAAAAGAAAAATCAGCAGCTCTGACAAAAATTAATAATATATTTTGTGTGTAAATGTACCATTAACACACTTTATTGCCTTTTAAAAGTAATATTTGTTATACGTCTTTTTATTTCCTTTATGTTTTAATAAAACATTAGTTTCAGTTTATAATAAATTCGTGTTTTTTATTCATTATTACTGCAATTCATTATTTAATTCATTATTACAGCAATCTAATCATAATAACACATAATGACAATACCTCCCACAGCACAGCCGTGGTTTTTATGAGCTCTGAATGTCACATTGGCCTCGTTTTCTGGCTCCAGTTTGCCCAACTTTTGAGCCGCTGACAGAAACGTCCTCGCTTGCGGATTGTCTGGGATTATACTCGTCTTGTCCTACATTTCCAAACATAATCGATTTGGATCATACACATTCTTCTGCTTAGTGGAAACTGATGTTCAAACTTCTGCTTTGTCAGTGTGTCCAGTCCGGTGAAAATACTGTAGGTATTGCATTGTTGTGTGATGGAAGCAGCTGGGAACACATCTCTGCAGCTCCCTCCTGTTGGGCCTCGGGAGCTTCGTGGCAGAAATTCACCAGCGATGCAAAGGAGCAGCTCCTGCTTTGCCGTCCCCTCTTAGGGCTCCACACCTGTCCTCACACGTGAAGAGCAACACGTCACATGTGAGGGTCTGCACCATGTCCAAATGTGAACTGATTGAGCTGAAGGACCTCAGTTTAAATGATCCCATCGAGCTGGCGGCTCCATCCGTCCACAACACCCCGCCACCCGTAAAGTCAGGTCAGACCAGCCACCACCGCGTCGTCCGTCTGGTTGGCGACATCGTCAACATCGAGACTTCCGTCCACCACCCAGAAGAAGCTGCTCTTGGTCACAGTTTCCAGCCCTACAGCTACACACACCTCACCTGGTGTGACCTTTGTGGGGAATTCATCTGGGGTCTTTATCAAAAGAGTTTGCGCTGCACCAGTGAGTATTTACACATGAATCTGTTGATGGTTTCTCATGATAATAAAGTGATTGAAAACATGAATTCCTGTCAGAGGCTGTTGGGCTAGTGTATGTTGTTCCTCCTTGCTTTTGGGCTGTATATTAGGAACAACTTAACGAGTCCTGGCAGTACACTGTGAGCTTGGAGAACACGAGTGAAGCTGGAAAAACAGAGTCAGTCCCTCGCTGCAAAACCCAAGAAGAACCCAAGCGAGTTGCTAAAATAATGATTGAATTATTGTCTCTTTGAGACTGGCATCTAATTCTACAACCAGAAAGATTTTCACATGCAAAACGAAATCATTTACCAAGACCCTGAGGTATATTGAGAAATAAAGGCTGATGAAGCTCGACTTTAAGGCTCCTCTTAAAGACGTCACCTGAATGAATAGGAATTTTCATTGATATTTTGCCAAGAGAAAACAAAAAGGACTGTGGAACAACAGAGAGAAACATCTCAACAATAACTGAAAAGCTAAATGGTTTACTAGTATTATAAAATGTGAAGAGTTTCTTTCATAACATTGAAAGAAAACCATAACAATAAAAAAGAACTTAAAAAAGGCAGTTTTAATCTGAATTTTCTTTATATATGTCCTCCATTATCAGTAAAATGCCACAAGAAGATGTTGAAAGCATCCAAAATCGGAGTCTTTAAAGTAATGTAAAAGAAAACATATTGCTAAGATAATGTCCAGCCCACTGCACACATCCGGGGCTAAAACCCAAACTCAAACTGTCTGACCATTTTTTCTGTATTTCTGGCTTTCAGATTGCAGTTACACTTGTCACTACCGCTGCCAACCCTTCATCCAGCTGAAGTGCAGCGCTCCTGGAAGTGGATCAACAGAGACCGACACGGATGACTCCATTGAGAGCGACACTAATGTGGTAAAGAGCCGTTCCTCAGATTTAAAACATGGAAATGTGTTGTTTCTGTTTTTAAGACCATTTATATTAAATTAAACTGTTTCCTCATTGCAAACAATGTGCTTTAGCGCTCTCTGCTGGGTATCGCCGTGCTTGAACATCAGTTTGCAAACAGGCCAGATTCAAGTGTTGAGTGAGTTGAAAACTTGAAGGATGTCATTTGTTTCAATCCTTTTTGTTCTTCTTATCTTTGATTTATCTTCTTATCCATATTTCTTCTGGTGACTGTCATCTCTGTTCACAGAGGACCTGGTTTCCCAGAACCAGTCATATTTGTTCACATTCTGCTGCCTCTGTGTGTAAACGGTTGTAGACAAATAAAGCCATCCATGCAGAGGATTCTTGAATTCTAGTCTGGTTTTTAGAGGCATCAAAGCTAACATTGGAGACATGTGTTCCCTCCTATCAGACCTCAGGCTACAGCTTTTTAGTTCAACAGACACGCTTTGGATCAAACTGATCGTGGATACTTAGTGGACTTTATTCTTGAGTTAATAAATGCAATATTTTAATATTATCGTGCAGCTAAAAGACGACATTTTGCCAAACAATCAAATCAAAAACAACTACCTTCATCTTTCTACTAAAACGGACTGGATGTGATTTGGAGAAGGAAGGTTTTCATGAATTTTTGATTCTGAGATTAAAGGATTCCGACTGTCTGTGCTTGTCTTTAGATCATTTCTGTCCATACATCTCAGAAGGATCCACTCTGTGCTCATTGCTGCTCTGTTTGTGCTTTTTCTTTTCAGGATGAACAGATTACAATAGGTTTACACGATCTGACTCCTGCAGAGATTCAGCAAAGGGTCAAAGAGTATAATGCCCAGATTAATAACAATCTGTACATGGTGGATGTGAGTCATTTTTGTCCTCAAAATGAAAAATTAGATCCTAAATGTACTTAATACCTTATTTCCAAAATCATTTGTGAAGAGAATATTTCTAACTCCCACTCTTTGGATCTTCCTGCCTTTTAGAATAAAGATGGCTCCTTCACTGGTTTCATCAAAGTTCACTTTCAGTTGGTTCGCCCCGTCTCACTGCCTCCTCTTCCTCAGTGCCAGGGTCTGGTGCAGGGGGAAGAGCAGCAGGGCAGGTGCATGAAGCGACGGACATCTTTCTACCTCCCCAAAGACAGCGCAAAGCACCTGCACATAAGCTCGGAAACACGGGTACGAGAGGTCATCCAAGCGTTGCTCAACAAGTTCACCGTGGTGGACAACCCAGCAAAGTTTGCCTTGTTTGAGCGCACAGAGAAACAGAGCTATGGTAGGATGCATCACACTGTGGGAAAAGGAAAGAGCCGCAAGCCATGAATTCTGACTTTTTCATCTGTTTTCTTCCAGTGTCCATGCGTAAACTCTCTGCCGACGAGCGTCCTTTACACCTGCGCTTGTGTGCCGGCCCCAGCGAAACCCTTCTGTGTCTGGTTTTAAAGGAGAACGACACAGGAGACGTAAACGTAGGTTTCCGTGTAACTGTGAGATACCATAAAAGCTTTGAACATGAAATCCACTACACCCGCTTGTTCTGTGAGATGGTTGAAGCTGGTCTTCTTTTTGCAGTGGGATGCCTTTAGCTTTCCCGAATTGTGCAACTTTCTGCAAATCTTGCAGCGTGAGGAAGAAGAGCATGTGCGGCAGATTGTGAGACGCTACACTCTCGCTAAAGAAAGGATAAAACAAGCCATGGCTCAGATCAACACTCCTGGTTGACGCCTAATGCTTCAGCAGATCAAGAAGGACCGCCTCCTGCCTGGATAAGCAAAAAGGGAAGGACAGAACTCAGGCAGTCACAGCGGTTTGAATGCACAATAATTAAAAAAATGCTTTCAAAGCATGTTTATTAGGAAAATCCAACCAATTTGGACTTTTTTGAATTTCATAGACTTAAGGATAAAAAGATTAACATGGACTTAAACGTTTTTTTAATGCTGCTGAATTAGGTTATTTATAGTGATAATAAAGTAATACTGACATCAGGTCATTTTATGAAAAGCTGTTTCTATATCAAGCACTTTAATCAGCCTGTGAAACTGAGACGTCTGTGTTTTTATTCTGTGTATCTAATAAATGATGAATTTTCAAGAGATTTTGGCAAAATATCTGTTTGAATTTGGTGGATATTTTGAAATGTGTTTCACGGAATTGGAATTTGCTGCGGCGCTAATGTGCAACATAAAACACTTAAGAATAGAAAAAAAATGAACAACGGTAAGCAAAATTAAAAATGACGCAATGGTCAGAACAATAGATAGAATAAGTAGTGCAAACAGTGCAAACTGAGGATGATCAAGGTGCAGGTAGTAGACTGGTGACTGACAGGACATAGAAGTGAAGTTTAAGGGGGGGGGGGGGGGGGTTAAAAGGTGTTTATGAGTCTGGCTGCAGAGGGAAAGAAACTGTTCTTGTGTCTTGAGGTTCTGGTCCTGATGGACCTTAGCCCCCTGCCTGAAGGGAGTGGCTCCAGTAGACCATGTCCAGGGTGAGACGGGTCGGCTGCTATCCGCCCTGCACGTCCCCGGGTTCTGGAGACATATAGTTCCTGAACAGGTGGAAGGCTGCAGCCAATTACCTTCTCAGCTGAGCGCACAATACGCTGCAGTCTGTTTATGTCCCTGGTTGTGGCTCCAGCGTACCACACTGTAATGGAAGAGGTGATGATTGATTCAATGATGGCCGTGTAGAACTGCACCATCATCTGGGCTGGCAGCTTGGCTCTCTTCAACTGCCGCAGAAAGTACATCCTCTGCTGGGTCTTTTTGAGCAGAGAGCTGATGGACGGCTCCCACTTGAGGTCCTGAGTGATGGTGGTGCCTAGGAAACGGACGGAGTCCACTATGGTGATGGGAGTGTCTGTCAGGATGAGGGGGATGAGGGGATGAGGGGGCCGGGACTTTCCTGAAGTCCACTATCATCTCCACTGTCTTCCACTCAATCTCTCCATCTGGTGTTCCTTGTCTGTGATTATTTTGCCAGAAGATGACTTGAGGGGGGCTGTTTTGTTCTGGGTAGGGCCTTGTGCTTTCTTGATGCTATTGCACATGCCTCTTGTGTTCCCTAATATGGCTGCTTTCTGGATGTTGTTGCTAAGCTCCTACCAATATTTGTTTGCACAGTGTCTGACAGTCTGTTGAGCCTAGCTAGTTGAGCCTAGCTAGCAACACTAGTGAGACTAGAGTGTCCTCTTCAGGGTGTTGAGTTGGGTTAAGCCAGGGCGGTGAAATATAAAGGACAAGCTGTTGCCCACAGCGTCTATGGATCCAAAGGAACAGCAAAGCTGCTACAGTTTGGTATCGGCGCCATCACAGGAATTGCCAGAGAGAGAGGCTGCAACCGTGTTGAGTTGTCTTTGAGAAAAATAATCTACTAAAAAAAAAAAGCACTTGAGCTCTCAAACCCCTCCCCCACGATAGGTTGGCGGATCACGGACCACACAGAAGAATGAATAAAATTCTTCTCAGGGGACAAGGAAGAGTTACTGGCATGTTCTCTGCACTTTATAGTTAAAGCAAAGCAATATTGATGCTAATTAAAAAGTGTAGCTAAGTGTACATTTTTATCTATTTTACTGCTGCACCTTTATAGTTGTTTTAATATTCCATGCGCTGTACCAGTGCTTTTTATTTAAATTTTTAACGCATTCATAGTCTATGTTGCTAATTTGCAACGTACCATTTAATCCAGGACTCCACCTAATTTAGCCATCATGATTGGCTGGAGGTTCCCATCTCTGCAGGACTTGTGCACCTCCAGCATCCAGAGGTGTGCAGCTCCGACTAAAGTGGAGCCTTCTCACCCGGGACACAAACTGTTTGTTCCTCTCCCCTCTATCCAGACCTGAACCTCTGTAAGAACAGCTTATTTCCCTCTGCCAAAGGACACATAAACAAAGAAGTTCACATGTAAATAATTAAGTCAAGTATGTTTGTTTTATTGTATTTAATTTATGTTGTGCAATCCTAGCACCAATCACCACAAAAAAAATCCTAGTTGGTGTAGGTCACACTCACCAACAATAGCAATAAAAATTATTCTGATTCTGATTATCTTGAACAGAAAAGATTTAACTCCTGAAGAATATTTTTACATCACTGAGAAAAAACAGTAAACCGTGAAGGGTTTAAAGCAGGGGTGTCAAACTCATTTTCGCCGAGGGCCACATCAGTAGAGCGGTTGTCCTCAAAGGGCCAGATGTAACTTATACATGTAACTAAAAGTAATGAAAAATAAATGTAACTACTCCTTAATGTTAAATAACTCATTATTTATTTATTTTAACTTTTTAAAGTAACAATTACAGTTACATAGAAAACATATGTTTGCTTGTTACTCTTGCATAAATCCTTTTAAATTTTGTCCGCTTATTAAAACCCAGATTACTCCATTAATGAAGGATCAAACTGTCCAAGTGAATAAAGAAAAATAACATAAAAGTGAGCTAGAAAGAACATGTATTACACGTGTCACATTTTACTAAAAAAGGCTGCACACAGCCTTGCATCCAACTGAGGGTTTGATGACAACAGTTTGTCTGCATACACACATAAGACAAACATTGAATAAACAACTGCAGCTACACGTAAATAATATGTAATCAACTAGAGAAATTTTTATTTTAAGAAATTAAAAACTTTTGTGCTCTTGTGGGCCACATAAAATAACATTGCAGGCCACATAAAATAACATGGCCCCCGGGCCTTGAGTATGACACATGTGGTTTAAAGGATTAAACCATTACTAGTAGTACTGTGTTTACTACTAATACTTAAATTTTTTTATTTTCAAATCCTGCTTGTTCCGGGTGAGGGTCATGGAGATGCTGCAGTCCATTCCAGGCAGACAACCAAATACACTTTAGGGACAATATGGAACCAGTCAACCTAAATAACGTTTAGGATTGTGAGAAGAGTCATGAGGGGAAACCTACATGTGCACTTCTCGCAGTGAGGTGAGAGTGCTAACCACTGCACCACCATGCAGCCCTAGATTACATCTACCACCATTATAACAACTGTTCTTGATTTGACATTGTCACATGGGTTGGGTTTGGACATAGTGCTCCTGACAGCGCAAACGATGAACAGGCATGCCACTTAAAGAAAGCAATTTTTCACAAATGCATGCCCCCAAGTATGTCTTTTGTTTAAAATCATAAAAATATTATAACACCAGACAGAAATAGACTTTTATTTATTTTAAGCATCATTTTTAAAGCGAAAAAAAGGGCTTGGGGAATTATCTTTGAGGAAGAAAGATGTAATTCTCATCCTGCCGCCAGGGGGCGGTAATGAATTAGGGCTTTTCAGGGTTCAACCTTTCCAAAACTAAAAGAAGAAGAAGCTAGCTAAAGCAGTTGTCGTGGGGGGTTAGGAGATCTCTACTTGTTGGTTGAATTGGCAACTCGTCAAAGACTTCCAGTTTTTCCCAAGCGTTGTTCTCATCTGCGATCACATCATCACTCACTTTCGGTACGTTTTCAGTTAAACTAGAGTTACAAACGGCCGCTACCAACCTGGCTAATGTTAGCTTTTGTCACCATCATTGAACGTCATGATCATGTTGCTAAGGAACATGTTGACCTGGTTAAAGCTGCCTTTGCTTTGTAACGTGCTGGCTGATTTCTGGTTCTGTTTGCAGCCTGGTTCTAAAAGGACTTTAAAACAGCCGAAAAGAAAACGAAGGCAGGGACAGTCACTGTCGGTGTTGTCGACCAATGCTAGCTAAAGTTAGCTGCCGTCAGCCGTGTCAACATTATTGTCTTCTGGACTCGAACCAAGACTGTCGTAGGATTTATGAGTGCTTATTTATGTCTTTATTGCTAACAAGATATTGTTAGAATAAATAGGAAGGAGGCCTTTGTTTGTTACCTAAAGTAGTCCTTATTATTTGCTCTGTCATCCTGTCCCCCTTTTTTTTCCTGCTCATTTTGACATTTATTTAAGTGTTTTTAAGTCCCACAAAGCGAAGGTGGTTTAAATGTTTCCTATTTTTTTTTTTTTTAAATGTTGTGAGTTTTCCGTTTCTGTCTGTTTTCAGGAACATTGTCTCCTTCTTCTTCGTGTCTCATTTTTTCCCCTAGGTGTTGCCTGAGAAGTTGCCACGCTCCTCTGTACAGTCAGACTGTAGCATCACCGTTTACTTGCGAGCCAAGTAAATAATGTGCTGCGGTTGAAGATGGGAGGCAGTGGCTCCAAATCCAGAGGATTTTGGTCTTTTTCTGGCTCCGGTAGCGGGGACGATTTAGCCAAAGATGGAAGTGAGCAGACCCTGGCGAGAGCTCGGAGCTTCCCGGGTGCAACACCCTTTGTGTTTACCAGACGAAGGTAAATGTCCAGTCTCCAGCCATAAATGTTGGAATGCTTTATAGCAGGACCATAAATCAAGAACTACATGCATCTGCAGGGCATTTCATAGCTAATACACCAATAAGTATTTATGACTCCAAGGTCTAAGAGTAACAACTTAGTGAGTTCAACATTTAGAATGCAATTGGAATTGAAATTGTTGGTGTGTTTTTTTTATTTTTTTTGCAGAAGTAGAATCTTTTACTTTAAAGAAAGGTGCATTATAAGGCATATTCTCCATTCAGCAGTGCTCAAAAGGAGTTTATGCGTCAAACATACTTGTTGTTTCCTGTCATTGGAGAATGTTGGTGTGTACAACCCAACTGCAAACTGCTTTTCTTCGTCTGCTCCTGATTCCCACGGAGTTGAATAAAGAATTACCGTAATTTCTGGACTATAGAGCGCACCTGATCATAAACTGCACCCATTACATTTTTAAAGGATAAACCATTTGTCCATATATAAGCCGCACCTGTCTAAAAGCCGCATGTGCCCACATTGAAACGTGTTGTAGAATAAGGATGTGTATGTGCTGAAACTGTGCCGCGTGTGTAAGAAAGACGGGGGGGGGGCGCGTGCAGCAGAAGTGTGTTGAGGGTGCGCGTTCATGTTTGATATACAGAGTGAAGGGGAACTGTAATAAAAGGTTTCCCCACAGAAGAACGGTAAATGATTCTATATTAACCCGCTCTGGAGGCTCTGAGGGTCCTAACGGGGAAGTGAACCCCGAAGGAAGATCCGCCCTCAGTGGAGAGGATCTCCCCTGCATTTTCCGACCACCGTCAGGAAAGGTTCAACACATGACATATTTACAAAGAAAAACGGTACACAGAGTTTTCAAAGCATTAATAATATACCTGAGCTTTTCTTTCCAAACAGTGCCTGTGACACGGCAGTAATATGGTAGTAACAGGGTTGGTTAAAAAAAAACATACCAATAAAAGTCACTGAGAGCAGCAGTAACTTACAGGCGTGCACAGAGGCGCATGCTGTGCAGAGGCAAGCGCTGTGCAGCGCGTGCGCTGGAAGTTTTCTTCCACAACAGTGACACACCGTAACACAGCACTAACAGGGTGGGTTTAAAAAACATAAACGTCAAATTCACTGAGGGCTTTCGTCATCTTCCTCCTGTGCACTGAAACCATGGAAGTCTTCCTCCTCAGTGTCGGATTGGAATAGCGCCAGATATTCTTTGCCACACACTCTCTGTGCCTCCGTCGTTGTCGTCAGTGTCACTCTGAGGTAAATTCCCTCCTGAGCTTGGGCTGTCCTCTCCGTCACGCAGCAGACCGGCTTTTCCAAACCCGTTGGTGATGGTGGATTTTTTCACACTGCTTTTAACTTGAAAGCTGCGTCATATGCATTTCTTCTTGCATTTTCTGTGATGAGGGTCTGTTCCGGCTGTTCAATTTACATTAAACTTGCGTCTTCTTCGACACATATACCGTATTCCCCCTAGAGCTGTGACGGTGTGGGATTTTTGATCAGCGCAGTGAACCAGCAGGGGGTGCTGTGTCTCGGTTAACGATTTTATTATTTATGAGCGTGATGTTTCCTTTGATTTTTCTCCATTTTCCACAACCTTGAATGGACTTTTCTGTCTGTCAAACACCCAGAGTGAAGATGAGGGAGATGATGGAAACAAATTCACTTTGATGCAGACTCCTTTCTATTCTTTTTCTTTAAATCCAGTAAACCCGATAAACTAAATGAATTTAATGGATGAAAACAATTTTTTATTAGGAAGCAGCTGTTAGTTTGTCTGGATTCATAAGCGGTGAGTCTAAGCCCTGCCACCGCCTCTCTACCTGTTCTCATCCTCTGCAGCTCCAAGTTGTTTTCCCCCACGTGTTAAAACCCCCCCCCAGCGTGTTCTACACAGACAAAGCAACATACGGTCGTCATAGCAGCAAGTTGACAGGATAGTAGGGGCGTCCTAACGCAAATTTAATTAATTTTACGTGGAAATGGGTGGTTTTAGTCTAGGGGGAAAATTGCTTCTTTTTTTTGGGTGCTCGTGTGCCCCCTACGAGAACGCCACTGACTTTCGTTCTAGAAGAACTTTCCATCCCATAACAGACTTTGGTCGGCGTTCACAGCTGCAGACACGCCCCCTCCGCGCGTTCACGCTGCTCTCTTCCTCCTGCCTGCTCACACTACCCGACGGTGTTAAAGGCACCACAACAATCTTAGCACATGACAAAACACAGAGAGCCGCATGCAGCTCCGGGGCTGCAGGTTGCCGACCCCTGGATTAGCCATACAACCCAGATGTCATCTGAGGTGATTACGTCCCCGTCTGGGCCTTTAAATGTACAGTTCTGGCGTCATGCTCATGTGTGTTAAAACTGTTCAGGTCATTTTCTGATCTGCTGTTAGAATCTGATGCTGGACGGATTCATTGTCGTGCTCTTGTAACCTTTTCGTTGCTGCAGCTCTATGTTCTTCGATGAGGATGGGGACTTGGCTCATGAGTTTTATGAAGAAACAATTGTGACGAAAAATGGCCGTAAAAAAGCAAAGCTGAAAAGGATTCAAAAAAACTTAACACCTCAGGTGAGCACGTTTACGTCGTTTTTGCAAAATTTATTTTATTTTTTTTATTTTTTTTACAGCCGGCTTAAGTAACTTTGTGAATTTGTTTTTCCAGGGAATTATAAAGCTGGACCACCCGTGCATCCATGTAGATTTCCCAGTTATACTCTGTGAAACCTGATGATCTCCCAGGTTCATCAGACGCTGTGCCACTGTGTCAACTCCGTCCTGTGGTTTCCCCTACAGATGCAAGCCCCAACCACCTTCAAAGCAGAATAGGTCTGGTGAAATGTCTGGCTTCGTGGACAGGCACAGGATGGGTCGTCAGTGGAGAGGGCCCGCCAAACTGTCCAAATCCTCTGGTTTCAAGTGTGCATGCCCGTGTGAATGAGTCCAGACACTAAATGAAACATGAACTTTGACCTTTTTATTTTATTTTTTGCTTTAAATTGTTAGGATCTGTTGAACTACGAGTCTGGGATGCATCTATTATGCATGGAACAAGATCAGCCTGTGAACAGTAGCATAGAGTTGACAATCAGTGGCCTGCATGCCATGTTGTCAGGTTGAAAGAACTTGCTTCCGTGGCTTCTGAGCTGCACTTTCTTTGGGGTTGTTTTTTGTTTTTTTGCTGCTCTGGCATCGATTGTTTCATATGTAATTTATTAAAAACTTTTAAATCACAAACAAAATCTGTGTTTTGTCTTTTCTTGCACAGCGTGTGAATCAGAGTTTCTTTATCCATTTACCTCCCTGCTGTTTATGATAGTCACAATATATTTGAAGCGTAACACTTAAAACATTAGAAAATTATATTCATGCCAATTTTGACTGAACTTACAATGATGCATGTTGAGATTTAACATAAAAAGTCTATTAGAATCAATAAATGTAACAATTTAACAGCAGCATGAGGATGCTTTCAATTATGAAAGATGAAAGCAATAGGTCAAATGTTGCACACCTTTAGTTTATGCAATAATTAATCAAACTTACAAGCAAAATTTCTCTAAATATGAATTAATGTTGTGTGTTTCCCTCTCACAATGTCCGATGCGCATCTCCATACGTGGACCATGAATCCATACAGAAAAGATTTAACTATTTTTGTGGCGATGTGATGCAGTCAAATTGATTTAGCCTAAATTTAAACAATATATATTATTCATTTAAGACGATAAATGATAACAAACCTTTTTTTTCCTTATTAGTACTTTTAATCAACAAAAACTAAATGTCTTTGACATAACAGGAACATGTAAACCTGCATTCATACTGTTGTTCTTTGTGGTTAAGTATGTCCAGGGGCGGAGCAACACGGTGGCAAGGGGGGGCAGCTGCCACCCCAGCAGGAAGCTGTGCCACCCCAATTTTTGAGTCGGCATTGACAAAGACCCTTTGATGCCGACAGAGACGTTCTCGCTCAAATTGCCGTCTGTACGTCTCCGCTCCACCGCTCAAACGTTTTCCCGCGTTCATTCCTCGTAGGAAGGGTCAGAGACGGAGTTCCATCATGTTCTTGTTTACACCAAGCGTCTGTTTTTGCCGAAAATCTCGCAAAAATATTCCAATCTGAGGTAAGTTGTGCAAAGATAAAAATAGGTATGTTACTTGTATCACTAACACGAAGCAGTAGAGTACTTATGACAGGTGTTTCTAAAGATATCTGACGGTTTGTCGCAGAAGCTACAGCCCACAAACAAAACGCCTCGCTGTAAATGTGGCGCCGCTCAACACCGGCGCCTACTTTCCTAAGAAACTGCTGTTTCACAGAGTATTTCTAATCATTTTAGTCATATTGTGGTGGGATAAATGGGATTTCTGCCCCTTTATTTTTCTTTGGATCTGTTATAAAAACGAAAGTGGATTCCTCCTTCAGAAAGCAGCACGTGGACCAGGGCCCGGTGCCGTGAGGACACATGCCTCTGTGACTGTCGGGACAGTGATGAAGAATCCCCTCCTGGACCAGCAGCTGATTACAAAATCAAGTTTTGTAGAGTTTCAGCTTGTTTGAGATGTAACTGTAAACACATTGAATGGATAAAAATGCTGCTCTTTTCTAAACAAGGTGATGAAATCTGCTGCAGGAAGGGGAGCAGAAGTGATGAAGATTGAAGAGACGCATCATCGTACCCCACTAGTGCTTTTTTCATAAGACACAACAGGAAGACAAATCATTGCCAATTGTTTACTTCCTGATCAATCATATACCTCTTTACTAACATCATTTAAATTGGTTTATTTTATATCTTAGAACCTTTAATGTAGCTGTGGGTTCCTCAAGCTCTGAAATTGAAAAAAATAGCACGTGGCGTTCCCCAGGGTTATGTATTTGGCCCTATTTTATTCATTTTATTCTTGGGACACTTATTAATCAATTTAGCCACATCTCATTTCTATGCAGACGATATCCAGCTCTACTGATCTTTACCGCAAAAACCATTTACTACAAACTACAAAAATTGTTGAATTGCTTAACGAGCTTTAAAACATGGCCATTTAGTCTTAAATACCCATAAAAACCGAGAAGCTGATTTTTGCCCCAAAACATAAAGTCCCTTCCATCAGACAACACTTAGGGCCTCTGAGCTCTTCTGTCCAGCCCCAGAAATCTTGGGGTGTTGTTTGACAAGTCTATGTCCCTGGAAGGTCACTCAAAACAGATCATAAAAAACTGTTTTTATCATCTGAGGAACGTGGCAAAATGAAAAAATATTTTGTCTCACTTTGATCTGGAAACAGTTATTCAGGCTTTTATTTCTTCTCGTTTAGATTACTGCAGCTCTCTTTCTACCTGTTTTAACAAATGTTTCCTAAACTGTCTCCAGCTCGTCCAAAACTCTGCAGCTTTTAACAGGAACCAGTAAACGGGTCACTCCTCTGTTGTCGGCTTTACAGTGGTTACCAATTTGGAATTGATTTTAAAATTCTACTTTTAGTTTTTCGAGCCTAGCATGGTCAAGCTCTGATGTGCATATCTGACCTTTTAACCCCGTACTCTTCGGCCCGATCCTGGAGGTCTTCCAACCAAAATCTTTGGTTGTTCCAAAAACCTACTTTAAGACGAGAGATGTCTCATTTCACGCCGTTGCTCCTCATCTTTGGAACTCTCTCCCAGTGTCGTTGCTCAGATTGACTTTGTTGAGTGTTTTAAATCTCAGGTCAAGACGTTTTTATTCATGAGCGCTTTTAGCTGAGTTTAGTCCTTGCTTTACTACGTTTTATGGTGTTTTTTTTTAATTATTATTGTATTTTGTTCTTTGTGTTTTGATATGATTTTATGGTCCTTTTGTAAAGCACTTTGTGATTTTTTTCTGGGAAAAATGCTTTGTAAACAAAGATATTCTATTCTATTCTGTTCTATTCTAATCTTGTTTTTATCTGTGGTTTTCAAGCGATATGGCCATTACTCTCAGTGCTCAATCCATCTTTCCATTCGTATGCATCTTTTAAATCCTATCTTTTACGACTGTTGTTGTAATTTTGGGCTGTACAATAAAATTGAATTGAATCCTTAACATTAATCCAAAGAAAAGGTTGTAAAAACTGCAAAAGTGACTTTAGAGTTGCTGACCTCCGACTGGACTAGAAAAGGCTGCTGCTTGGAGGCCAAGTGAACAAAATGTTTGTTTAAAGGGTAAACCTGGGAGATTTGCAGAGATTTTCTTTTAAGCAGTCTGATATTGCTGTCCTTAGAAAATGAAAAGTTCTGTGCCAAGATCCACAGAACTTTATTGCTACCTTGAAATGATCTTACCCTACATAAAGTCTTTTTCTTTTTTTAACCCTCCTGGTAAAAAAAAAATCCTCTTTTGAAAGTCTGAGGAAGAAATTTTATTGTTATATTTTTTTGATTATCACAAAGCATAAAATAACATGCAGAGCTAAGCAGTAAAAGAGGAAATAAATGTTCTGACTCAGCATATCCAAACCTGAGCATCTGTGGAAATTATATTTATAGACATGAAACCACAAGATGTTATTTAAGTACCATTGCCACCTTGCACTTACAAAACCCTGCCTTAGAGTTAATATGTCTGTAAAAAGCTTTGATGAATATATATATATATATATATATGCCTTAGAGTTAATATGTCTGTAAAAAGCTTTGATGAATATATATATATATATATATATATATATATATATATATATATATATATATGTATGCATGCTTTGCCTTTTCTATTTTTATTTTTTGTGCTTATGCAAGTGAAAAAAAAAAAAGAAACTAAGTGGTGCTCACCAGTTAGTTTCTTTTTCTTCATTGGCCCTTTAGGCGCTCTATATGTATCTTCCTGGAGAAAATCCTAATTTGTGTTGCAAACGTTGACCTCACTCAGCTGAATCTACACACCATCTGCTGCAGTGGAGCCTACCTCCGATTCTGAAACAGGTCCGGATGTGTGAACCTTCACATTTATCCTTCTGATGCCATAACTAATACATCTGCTGGAAATGAAGTACATCATAATGTAGAGTTATGCAGTCCAGTCCAAACGTTTGGCTCTTTTTCCACGTAGCGAGCAGAAAATGAGGATGGAGGGAGGATCTGCACCATGGTTAAGGTGGGCAACATTCCCAAACACTGAAACTTCCTGTTTCAGTGTCCCGTGACCTGCAACTGAGACCAAATATTCTGACACAAGGCATCACATTTTACTGCAGAATCTATTGAGATGACATGTATCTTGACCTCATGCAGGTGCAGACACTTCCTGTGCTCAACATGATGCTGGAGAGCAAATATAAAAAAAATACTTAACAACGGTTTGTGGGTCACGTGGAGGAGGAGATTCCCGGACATCTAAGAGCCACCCATGGAGGATTTAATTGCAGGATGAACATCCAAGAGTGTCCTTTCCATTACTATGAAGGTAAATGCAAACAAACAGCCAGACTAAGTTCACCTGAAGATTAAAGGAAGAAGAACAAATTGCCGGTAAGAAAATAAATATGGATGTAATTCAAAAAGACATTGAAATTTGATTTAAAGATCAAATTTGAAATGTATTTTCACTATATTTATATTAATTATGCTGAGCAAAATATGTCAACCCATTTTTCAAATGTATTGAGAAAAGCAAATAATCACCACAACCTTGTTAAAAATGTATTGCCTGCTTCCCTAAAGAAAATATACTCCAATTATTTTAAAACATTATTTGCTAATAAGGATTTCATATTTGCTGGGGGGGGGGGGGGGGGGTGCTGCTTTTCAACTAAAACTCAACTTCAGTCACTTCAGGCTGCTGATCGATGTGTTGCTCTTGGGTTTTTAGCTTTTGGCGTTTTGGATCTTCCTCTTTTTGGACGTCCCATATGGAATTATTTGTGTAGCATAATTAAAAATAAAAGTCAATACCAGAAATGCTTTTTCATTTTCAAAAGAAGCTGCATTTGTTGATTCAAAATTAAAATGAAAAAGCATTCCGCCAAAATGCTTTTTCATTTTCTTCTTCAACATCGCTTATTCTGTCACTTAATTAAAATGATAATGAAAATAGTATTTGACATTTCATTTTTAGGGTTAGGGGTAATAAATAAATAAAAAGAGAGACTTTTATTGCTACATTCATTTTTGTGAATATAATACTTGATTAGTAAAATCAGGAGATGTATTAAATAAAACTAAGACAAAGGTTTATTATCATAATTAATGAAACCAAGCAAGACATTTTTCCTTGTTAAAGTAAAATGTGTATACATTTTAGTTTTGATCGGATTTGCTAATTTGTCCCATATTTTTTCAGTGTATTTACAAGTCTAAAAAATATGTATCAACGTTTCCTCAAATTGAAAGCAGAAAGAACAATTTTTAGCAATATCCTTTTTTAGCCTTTGCATATACTGATTTGTTGGATAAAAACCTATGAATGAAACCCCTTTAGCTTTGTTGTTTATAAGTAATTTTTCTTGGTAAAAAAAACTTTCTTTTATTAGTATTTCCTTGCCCATAGATGTCACACTTATGAATGAAATTTGCCTCACTGGAACAAGCTTGGACGAGACTAAACAGGTCCTTCATATTCAGAGGGGGGATGAAACAGAGTTGAACGTAATTCAATTCCTAAAATAATATTTTAATACCCTAAATATTTTTTATAAAATAATTAGACTATTATTTTAAGAAGATGAAGTTCATTTTGCGTTGAAATAAAATCGAATGCAGGATAAAGTTGATGATGAATGACTGAACTTACCCCGCCGCGCCAATTAAATGTAACGATCCGCTGTTGCTCAACGTCTTCCGTCATTAGCCCTCTTGAAGTGATTTCTGGCAGTTTGGTTGGACTTTTAATTATCAGAATGGATTAGACAAAACATGACAGCTAATTTTCACATGGCAGGGCGGCGCAAACGGAATGTATCTGACGGCAACAGGACGGAAAAATACTCGCATTTTGGGCCTCGAAAAGGTTAGACGAAGACTCCCGCTAGCTAATTTGTTCTACTACTAGCTTACTATTGTTGGTTTCATTGAAGCTTTTTAGCTAATCTGGCTAAGTAACTTTTAAAGTGTCTTTAAAGTCCGCAAAAATTTCATGTTCTTTCGTGGGACGTAAACTTTATTTAAAAAAAGTTATTTTTATCCTCCTTTCGTTGATTTTTTTTTTTTAATATATAAATATGAAACTTGTGCCACAAGAAGAAAAAATTGGATTTCCCGGCTTTATGACAAAGATTGATTTATGTCACTGGAAAGGGCTTAAGAGACCTTTCCAATGGTATAAAGATCATTCAGATAGGTCAGAAAATGAGAAAGTTGTGGCATTTTAAGTGATTCCATGTAAAATATAAAGGAAAACAGCAAATTCTTTGTGACCGAGTAATGAAAGATGAGTGTTCTTAGTGTCATAACTTCCTCATTACTTGTCCAATCCAAGAAAGAGAGGCATCATTGCAAAGCTAGTCAAAAGAAATACAAGAAACAACAATAAAACAGTTATTTTGTTAATTAATTGTTAATTAATACCACATTCTAAAGTATTTCTTTGAGCTACATCTGCTCCTTTATGTTTGTGAAGACTGGCTGCAGCCAATCAGCTTGTTCGAAACCGGTCACATGACCTCATGTCCCAGCATTCACTGCTTGCCAAGAGAAAAAAACAGTATCTGCTAACTTTTATTTTCTAATAGAATTTTCAGGAGGTGGAGAATAAAACAACAAAAGTTTTCTAGTATCAAAGTTAGACAACAACTAACTTAAATGTAAAAATCTGACGAGTGGTTTTGTTAAACCGAAATTTTCGTTCGGAAAATGTCCTACGTTATGCGAAGCTTCTCATGCGCGCATGCGTACTGACGCTTTTACGCATGTGTTCAGTTAAAGGCATTTAAATGAACACGTGTTTATTAAAACGGCTCATCATTGTGAAGTGGTCCCTGACTGGGAGCCGGGGCTCAACTGCTGGTCTCAAAGAACCAAAACCTGATGGATAACACTCTTTTTCTTTCTTTTCTAGGGAGAAAAAAGTGAGGAGTGAACATGGAGGGAATGGTTCCTGCTGGTCAGCTGCTTTTGACTCTGTTTACATCATGGATAGTCGCTTGTGCAGCTGATACAAAGCAGACAAACTGGCCTTTGTATTCCCAGAAGCCGGTCCTTTTAGTGTGGAACGCTCCAACCCAGGAGTGCGGAACACGCCATGGTGTTACTCTGACTTTGAACCAGTTTGACATCGTGGCGACTCCCAACGAGGGATTTGTCCGGCAAAATCTTACCATGTTCTACAAAGAACGCCTGGGCTTGTACCCGTATTTCGAGCATGGAGGCGCTGCGGTTCACGGCGGACTTCCGCAGCTCGCCAGCCTGTCCCAGCACTACGAAAAGATGCCCGACAGTCTGCAGAGGTACATACCAGAGCCCGGGGCGAAGGGCTTGGCTGTTATCGATTGGGAGGAGTGGCGCCCGTTGTGGATCAGAAACTGGGATGCCAAAGACATCTATCGAAGGAAGTCGTGCGATTTGGTCGCCGAGAAGAACCTCAAGTGGACCCCAGGAGAAGTGGAGAAAGTGGCGCTGCAGGAGTTCGAGCTGTCGGCTCGTAAATTCATGGTGGAGACGCTGAAACTTGGGAAGAGTTTGAGGCCGAAGCAGCTGTGGGGCTTCTACCTGTTTCCAGACTGCTACAACCATAATTACAAGGAGGGCCTGAGGAACTATACCGGCGTCTGTCCTGCTGTGGAGGTGGAACGCAACAATCAGCTTAACTGGCTTTGGATGGAATGCACAGCTTTTTTCCCATCCATATATATGGACTCTGTTCTGAGCTCCACAAACTATGGCCGTCTGTTTGTCCGAAATCGGGTTAAAGAGGCAATGCGACTAGCCTCTGTCGGGGACGGACTCGCTCGTCCTGTTTTTGTCTATACCCGGCCCACCTACAACGGTCAGATGACCCTGCTCACTGAGGTCAGTTTGGAAAAGCAGCGATTCATCTGTCAGCCATTTGACAATTACACTGCATTATCATAGTAAAAAAGAAGTCCAAAATTATTGATTTCCAAAGTTTTTCAACATTTTCTTCTACCAGAGCAGAAAATGACTTATAATTTGAGCATATAGGATGCTCTACCACTGTCTTCTTTGTGAATCCTGCCATCAATATGAATGTGTTTGACAAAGAGCTTCACACTCATTACGCTTCCTTTTATAGTACAGTACTTACAGGGTATTTAAGTGGTACTTAAATGGTATCTTTGGTGTACATACTGGGTACTTTCATGGTACTTGCTGTGTATTTATGTGGTACTAGTTCCATTAGTTAAAAATAACCCAGGTTGGTTTGTTTTTAACCCAACCTTTGTGGCTAAAAAGGGACAACCGGTACATTTTTTTCAGGGTTACCTCAACTCAGGAAAAAAAAAAACATAAGTTGGGTTCAAATGAAACTCTTATAACTCCCCAAAAAAGTAACCCAATAATATACCCCAAGATGAATAGCTCAGGAATTGGGTTGAAGAAATAACCCAAGAGTTTGTGCTAATGTGTCTCTTGTGGCTCTCTTATTTATACAAAAAACACATGAACACAACACATAAACAGGTACTATGTAAAAACCTAGTGTGTACAGCATAAATACCAAGTAGATACCACACAAGTATAAAGCAAATGCAGTGCCACATAATACCCAGCATGCACCTTGTAAGTACCCAGCGGGTACAACAAAAGTACCATTTAAACACCCTGTAAGTACTGTACTGTAAAAATGTTGTACTTTTTTCTTAATACTAGTGTGTGTCCTTGCACTTGAGGCTCTGGAATTCAGTTTTGTTTCCATGAATCCATGACAAAGGTTTCTCATACTTTCCTAAATTCTTTAGTGTATTATCAACATTATATTTTTCCCAAATTTCCCCTTAACTATTTGTGTTCCCATCTTGCAGACGGACTTGGTTTCCACCATAGGTGAGAGCGTTGCTCTTGGAGCTGCTGGTGTCATCTTCTGGGGAGATACTTCGTATGCGAGCACCGTAAGACCTTCTCTGCTGATTTGCTGCTCGCTAAGCTGTTGTCCGCTGGCTTTGGGCTAACTTGTCATCGTTTATCCTACAGACCAGCTGCAACATCTTGAATAAATATCTTGTGGGATCACTGGGTCGGTATCTCCTCAATGTGTCGACAGCGGCAGAGCAGTGCAGCAAGCACCTGTGTCGGTCCCTCGGTCGATGTTTCCGCCGAGAACCCGACCGGGACGTGTACCTTCACCTCAGCTCGGCTACACACAGCATAACGAGTCCGAGTGGCCAGCTGAGAGTCACAGGAGCTCCTGGAAAAGCAGAGCTGGCTTTTTTCCGAACACATTTCCAGTGCCAGTGTTACGGTGGGTATAAAGGGAAAGGTTGTGAGCTTAAAGAAAAAGTGCAAAATAGAGCCTCCTCTGTAATGGGCATGTGGGCTTTGTGCCTTTTACTCCCGCTTGCACTACTCTTCCTGCTTCACTGATGGAACTGAGAAGCTGTGGAGGTTCCCTGATATTAAAAGCAGGTTCAATTCTTATCTACAAAGATGCTGAAGTCAGAGCTGGAATGGGGTTTATGTGGCTGACTGGACGTACCGCAGCAAAGCAAACACTGTGATGAGATGCTTTATTGTTTTTGAGAAAAGTGCTCTTGGAAATTGTTTAGTTTTATCCATTTTTGACTTGTTCTTTTCATTAGGTTTAAATAAAAGAAAACAAATGTTTTATTGCGGGAGCTGTCTTCCTCCACGAGGAGATCCTGCAGCAGTAGACTTAAAGATTTGCCGATCAGCTAAAACCTGATTAGCTGATTTCTAACTTAAAATCTAACCTTATAGTATTGCCAGACCTGTAAGCTGTGATGACGCCTCACATAAACGCTGTGTAATTTCATTCATTTGTCAGTCCTGCAGGATTCTTTTGTGTCTTTAGCTCTCATCGGTGGCGTGGCCGGACCTGCCTGTTTCCTCAAACCGTTGTGTTAAAAAAAACAAAAAACAAAAAAAAACAGCCCTGAAGTATTCTGTTTTTTAAAGTCATTTGTTTACAAATGTTGAGTTTTTCTCGGTTCAGTGATTTAGAAAAATCCTGTAACTACAGTGCTTAACATTTTCAGCTGCCTTTTAATAAGACTGTTGAGCATTCCTTAGAGAAAAAAAAATAGATTTTAGCATAAAGATATATAATGCAATAAAGGATGACGGATGACAAGTCAGGTTTTTTTTTTTTTTTTAACTTCAATACAAAGATACCAGAACATTTGGTTCAGATGTTAGTTTGTGATTATGCCAGAAATGTATGGCACTTTAAAAAAAGTGTCATTGTTTGGATTTTTTTTTGGATGAAATGTTTGTTTTATTTCATGGCTTTTGTCTGCCAAATATTGTTTTTTTTTTATAATGTGAAAACAGTATTACCAACCTTATATCAGTACTTTACGAGACTTTAAATGACCAAAGGTTCCATGCATTTCCATAGGTTTAGTGTAATCCATGAGCTCGCCTGCTGGTGTCAGTCAGACTGTTGGTAACTGCAGCAGGGCTGTGCCAACTCTAGTCTAAGTCTTTAGAAGCAGCTTTTTTACATTTCTGTACTCATTTAGAGAACCTGTAGAGTATCTACAAAACTATTTTGCTGATATATTACTTTAAAGATTTGAAACCTGTCTTGACATGTTGAAACTGTTCATAACTGATGCCTTGAATAATTTTATTAAAAAACTTTTCTGAAGCAAATTCTCTGCACTTATGTTTTATTTAACAATGTAATCAGAAATGTTCTCTTTCAACTTGCAGACCTTAAAGTTAAACAGTTAGGACCCTCAGTTGTAAACTTACAAATGTATCTAACATTGCTCAGGAATATGTACAGATAAAATTAAGAAAGTAAAGTTTTTATGGCAATATGCAAAAAGATTTACCTTTTGTAAAAATAACTGTTCACCCAAAGTTTTATTTTATTAGGTACACTTGAAACGGATGCAACAATTTATATTAACGATTTGATCGCTAGTTAATATTGTTTGGATTTTCTGACCTGAAATCGATCCAGGATAATCAGCCCACTGTTGTTTTTACAGATCTGAATAACAATAAGTTATTCAGATTCCATTATAGAGTGTGTACATCTAGTACAGGAAGTATACAAACGGAATACTTCTTCAGACTATATTGGAACAGTCTGAGTTTACAATAAAGATAGTAAATAAGTAATCTTCCAGTACACTGCCCCTCTTTTAGTATAGACTAAGTATACTTGTAGTACTGGACACTTAAATAGACGATTTGCTAAGGAGACAAAATTAGAGCATTTTCTACTGCAATGTAAGATTACTTTTGCTGTGAAGTCTCCTTTGTTTTAGAAACATTTTGATTAATGAGACATCTGCATAAATTGCCCGCAGTAACTGGATTTGGGATGAATTGAATGGATTGACATTTTAGGATGGGACAGCACAATATTTTTACAACATTAGTGAATTCAGTTAAAAAGTATAAACTCTCAAACCAAAATAAAATATAGCAGCTTTTAAAATAACCTTTTATAATCAAACCTAATTTAGAAACATAAATTAAGTGATTTCTTTCGCGCTCATCCATAAATTATATTTCCGGAAATGACGTAAATACTTTGGGATTGTTATGTGCAACCGGTAATAGCGTCCGTCAGGGAACAAATCCTTAACACCTTGATAATTGTAAAAAAAAAACAGAAAAAAACAAGATGGACAATCGTCGGCATTCTTCTCATTTCATTGTCTTCCACGGGTATTGAGGTTTTGTCTGCTCTTCGATTAAGCTTTCTTCGACAGCTAAACGCATACAATATATCTGGAAGACAATATCAACCCCTAAGGACATTGTCCTTCTAATTTTAGTTAAATAAAATCGAAATTAGCTCTAAGCAAACCACGTAGCGGTAGCCCGCAACAATCCCTGACGGAAGCGGCCATGGAGAAGACGTGAGGATAACAACGAGTCTTCTGTTTGTGAACGCATTTCCTTCTCTTCTTTATTGGTATGTTTCCCTGGACTTTAGAGCCTTTTAGCTCCGTGTTCATTGTTGCTGCGATTTAAAGGCAAAGGATTTTCCCAACAACGCACTCGCTCTGTTGGAGCATCATAATAGTTTGTTCCTCGTTTATTGTTGGCGTTTAAGTTAGATCATGTTTTTTTTAGGTTTGAAGTATAATGTTAAAAGAACTTTGAAGATGTCTTGGGAAAAAAAAGTTTTTTATTCTCAAAACTAAATTTCAAGGTAAGAAAAAAAAATATTTTTCTTCAAATTAAAGTAAGGAAGACATTAAAGAGGAAAAGTGGAAATGCAGTTGGTACCGACAACACACCTGTGCAGGTATGGAGGAGAGGTGGCTGTAGAAATTCTGACTGGACATTTTCATTCGACTTTGTAGCTTGACAGGCTGTCTGAGGAATGAAGGAGAAATGTTCTGATTTCATTTGTCAAAGCAAATACAGAGGAATATGGCTGATGAATCCCACTAGTTATAGGAAAGAGTATTGGAAGCTACTGAGATCAGAAGTGAACATTTGTGAGCAACAGGATGGTTTATGCCACGAATGAGAACCCCAATATTTGCTCTGAGGATTCTTCTGGAGAAGAAGAGAGATGGTCAGAAGCTGCATTGTGTCTTTGTAGACCTGGAGAAAGTCTATGACAGGATCCAGACAGAGGAGCTGAGGTTTGGATGAAGAAGTCTGGAGCGGCAGAGAAGAACGCTGGAGTAGTTCAGGACATGGATGAGAGCTGGAAGACAGAGATGTTCTGTAGGTCTGACAGAGGAGTTGAAGGTGGAAGTGGGACTGCAGCAAGGATCAGCTTTGAGCTCCTTCTTGTTTCCATGGTGATGGACAGATGGTTAGACAGGAGTCTCTGTGGACCATGATGTTTGCAGATGACATTGTGATCTGTAGTGAGAGCAGGTGGAGGAATGTCTAGAGAGGTGGAGGTTTGTTCTGGAAAGGAAAGAAAATACAGGTCAGCTGCAGCGAGACAGAGGGCCTGTGTATAAATGAGAGGAACTGAAGCGGAACCATGAGGTTAGAGGGAGTAGAGGTGTGTGTACGCAGTTTGGAGCAGGTGGAGGAAGGTTTCAGGTGTGACTAAGGAATGAAAGGAAAGGCGAAGAAGACTGTGGTGAAAGCAGTCATCTTGTTGGTTGAGAGACTGGAGGAAGCGGAGATGAAGACAGGATGGATAGGATCAGGAATGAAACCATCAGAGGAGCAGATTATGGATGTTTGGACACGTTCAGAGGAGGAACAGCCACGATATCGGTGAAAAAGGGTTTTGAGGTTGGAGCCACCAGGAAAGAGGCGTAGAGGAAGACCGAAGAGGACGTTCATGGATGTAGAGGAGGGTGGATGATGTGGGTGAGGAGGATGCAGAGGAAAGGTGAGGTAAAAGTAGAAGATTTACTGTGTGAACCCGTCAAGGCAGCAGCTTCAAGACAAAGAAGACGATGCATGAAATGTAACTTTTCTGTCTCCATAAAAAAGCAGAAATAAAACTAGAATAACATCAAGGTGGATGATTTTTCAGAACAATGTATTTTCTCCTTTTTGTAGGCCAGCTCATCTGGATCCAATGAATTTCCTGCGGAACCGCCTTGTGGTCGTGTGCCTGGGGCTTTTGGCCACACTGTTGCTGTACCTTCTGCTGCCTTCAATTCGCCAGGGCAGCATGGAGCCGTCTCTAAAAGCTCAGCGCTTTGCCGTGCTGGCCACCTCGCCCCCTGGGCATTCAGCCATCAACGTATCCATTCGCACCGGGCAGTTACCCGGGGACCCGCCTCTGTTTTTCCGAGAAGCGTTACCTGTGGATGGAGCTGGACGACAGATCATACCAAGGTGAGCAGATAAAATGATCTATTATAGGAAAGCACCAGGTCCAAAGTGGTTTTCAGGGTAAAAAAGGTGTTTAAAAAAAAGGACTACTTGTTTGCACGATAGTTTTAAAGACTCACTTCAATGAAAATGCTGTGCAAAAGTACAAGAATATAGATTCTTAAAAACCAATTTCTATGAAAATTGTGTTGTTAACAAGTTCTTGTGGATGTTTTCTGATGATGGAGGACAGACATGCAGAAAATTAAGCTTAAAACTGCATTTCTGAGTATTCCTTTATTCAAATTGTTGTGAATCAGGAGCAGACGGAAAGATGTTGTTTGAAAAAGATCGTATTTGTGACGTAGAGAATACGCTCCATTCTGAAGCCTCCACCGTCAGACAAGTAGATCCTTGAACGTCTTGGTTTTCCTGGTCTGAGCTGGAATCTGGATCTAAACTGGACGGATGGATGGATCTGATGTCGCTGCCGTTTTTGTTGCACTGATAGTGTTAGGTTGTGGGTGTGAGGAAAGAGTGTAAACAGAGAACTTTCAGCAATGAGGAGGGGAGCGGATTAGTCCCGCCCACAACTGCAGAGTTGAATTTCTGATGATCTCCTGCCGCTCTGCAGAAACTATGTCCTAGAAAACAACACCGGTTTGCTTGATTTAGGCTAAAAACGCCATAATCATCATCATCATTATTCAAAGAACGCTTTGAAAATGCATCAAAAAATGATTGGAGTGAGACTTTTTAATGCTATTTAGTGTTTTTAGACAGCTTTCATCTGACTGACCTGTGCTAGTTTGAACATGAACCCCCCTCCCACATGTTCTGCAGGCTGCAGGTGGTCCTTCTGCACGGGCAAGCCTTCACTTCAAAGACCTGGGAGGAGCTGGGTACCATGGCGATCCTGGCAAATAACGGTTATCAGGCTTTAGCTGTGGACCTGCCAGGTAAAACCCAAGTCTGTTTCACAACCCATCAGGTGGACAACTGTCACACTGTTAAACGTGTCACTGAGGGCAGACATCTGTATTTACATTTAAGGCTCATCTTCATATGATAAACATTCATTTACGTGAGCTTTGTGCTGCAAATATGAAAAATGAATTAAACGTGCAGAGTGCCCTCATGTGGTTAAAAAGTGCTGCTCCAACCTTGTAGCTGAGTGTCCAAGTGAAAACAGCCTTTTGTTTCTTATTACTATTAGGTTTTTGATGTAACTATAATAGAAAATACCATCAGAGCAGAGTATATGTGGTGCGTTGTCTCACATAGTACCCAGCTTGGTAAAACAGAACTCCATTTCCTTAAATCGTGATTTTCTTTTTTTCTTTCCCCCCAGGTTATGGACAGTCTCCAGACTCTGAGGCTCTAAAGTCTGAGCAGAACCGCGTGGACCTCCTGTCAAAGCTCATGGAGTCTTTAGGCATCAAGGCGGGTGTCCTGGTGAGCCCCTCCATGAGCGGACATTACTCCATCCCGTTCCTCATGAAGAACGGCGCTCAGCTGAAAGGCTTTGTTCCCGTGGCTCCAGTCGGAACGCGGAGTTACTCCCCGCAGGAATACCAAACCGTTCAAGTGAGAAGCTGCAGATTCTGGTCATTTGGTCACTGAATATTTGAGGAAAAAACATATCGGGGGGGGAGATCTAATATCCCTTGTGCTATCTTGTGGGGTCCAGATGACCCAGCTCCCAACGCCGCGTTGGGAGCTGGGTCATCTGGACCCCACAAGATAGCACAAGGGACATTCAGTATATTTTTACAGATTTCTGATCAACATTTATATCTATTTACCTTGCAGATGTACGTATACTTTTTTGTAGAGAGGTTCTCTGTCTCTTTAATGTTGAAAGACCAAGAAAACATGTTTCCTTCAGTAAAATGTGTGTCCATAGAAACTTTATCCCATATTTTTCCTGCAAAATAAAACATCAGCATTTTTTTTTTTTATCAAAAGTCGTATCTATTATTAAAATAATATCAGAATCAGAATTACTTTATTGATCCCACACGTGGGAAATTTGTTTGTTACCATAGCAACTGACAGCAGAGGGGGGAAAAAAAGACTACGAATAATATAAAAAAAAAAAACAAGAACAAAGAAAATGTAGCATAAATGCAAACAACAAGGTAGTATAATTTAAAAAGCTCTTTACAGAACAGTGCAGGTAAAAAGATGTGCAATAATATACATAAAATATAAAACTGTTGCTCCTCTCTTCGTCGTAGACTGTTTTACTCGCTCATGTTCTCTGAACTTTCGCCTTTACGTTTCACAGACTCCCACTCTGATCGTGTTCGGAGCCTTGGACACAAATCTCGGCGCTCAGTCTCACAAGAACCTCATGCAGCTCCCCCATCACAGCGTGCTGAAGCTGGAGGGAGCGCGCCACGCGTGCTACATGGATAAGCCTCGCGAATTCCATCAAGGATTGGTGGAATTCCTCAGCAAGCTGAAGTGAGACAGGTGTTGAGAGAGGGAGAAGAATCTCCAGCGAATGATCTAAAAGTACTACGCCTGCTGGGTTTTTTTGTTTAGGTTTGGGTTTTTTTTGAAGCGGAAAAAAGTAGTTTTGCTGCATTTGATGTAACAGTTCAGAAACGAAGACATCAATATTCTAGATGTGTGGGGTTTGGTGTTTCATACTTTCACCTGAAAGTACAGGGCGAGCTCAGCTCAGTTTATCTTTAGAGGTAAAAAAGAAAAAGAAAATGCAGCAGATGTGCACTGTGGTGACTTTTGGTCCATGTCTCTCATTGCATGAAGAAAAAACCTGATTTCTGTTTCGTTGTTAAATGTTACCTGTATACAACCAAACTTCTGTTACCTTCACACCTGCAGAAATACATTGTAACCTGTCACACTTCCAACTAACTCAGTGTTACTTGAACGAAATGAAACAGGTTATTTTGCAAAAAGGTTGTATATAAAAGGTAAAGACCACAATGCTAACGTTTGCAATTGTGTATAATAATACTGAAACTGTTGGAACAGTTCTGCACAAGTGAAATTAGATCCGTTTAAAATAAAAAAAATATTAATTTTGACTTGACATTGTTTTCTAAGATGGGTTTTTTAGATGTGTTTTCTGTATGTTATACATACTGTTATACATAGTATTCAAATCCCATCCATTTTCAGAACCCGTGTTATCCCTTATAGGGTCAAGGCGGCTGAGGCGGTCAACTCAGGGTGCCAGGCTATCCCAGGAGCTATGTGGTCACGTTAAATGAAATTGTAATTATTGCTACGACCCAGACTGTGCCCCATACACCACACAACCCTGGACAGTTTCAAAGACGAAGTTACAGGCACAGAAGCGTTATTTCCTTTAAAGCATCAAGCCCATATATTAATGCACACCAAGCAGACCAAACAGCATGGACGTCTCTTCTGCTTCCAGCCCTCTCACTCAAGGTTTTCACTCCAAAACTCCCCACTTCCCATGAGTCTTAGGGGCTGAAGGCGGGGCTAACCCCCGGGTCGCTACAATATAATATTCAAGGAAGTGTTCATAGAGAAAACCTGTATAACACGAGTGAAACAAACAAATCCAAAGAAATATAGATGTAATAGAACTCATCTGTCATATAAAACCAAATTGCAGTGTCTTTTTATTTTTATAAATGCTTTAGTTTCCAAAACACATAGAACAAAGTATGAATGACAAGAACAACAGTCATAACAATGGGAATGCCAGGGGACCTAGATATTACAAAAGAACTGTTGCAAAACACATTACAGTACATTGAATATGTTCAAAAACAGACAATTTTTATAGATACGTATGGCTTTTTTGTTTATACTATTAGAAATGGTACGTAAACAAGATTCTCATTCTTTGATACCAAACTGCAATGTCAGCTAGTTCTGAAAGAAACGCAACGTCACTTTGAGAGAATGGTTTCGCCCACTCGGGGGGAGTCCTAAACACCATTGTTGGCATTTTGCCCGTGATAAACTGCATATACTGTAACTTTACACGTTAGAATATTTTAAAATGACACAAGCATTGTTCTCAACGTATTGCTTATCGTCCTTTGCCGTAGTAAATTGTTACTTAGAAGTTGTCTGGCGCGTTCAACCCCTGCAATGTACAGCCCATTTCTAGCGGTCTTCTTGAGGACTCAGAACTTGTAAACAAGAGGGGAATAAACAAGTTGTGTATATTTCTGTCCTATATATTCCACCCCATGACCGTGCCTTAGCCAGTTTTCAGTCGACGCAGCTGCCGCTGTTAGCTTGAAGCGGCCTTACGTAAACTAAGCCGGACTTTAGCATTTGGTGCCGCAGTGAAGGTGCTCCGTCGATCAGCGCTGCTTTACCTGGTTCCAGCTGCAATCGGATCTGCGCCCAGGTGAGGACATTAAAACAGCTCACGCGGGTATTTCATGCTTTACTGGAATTGTGTCACGTTTCTGTGTTGATCCCAGCATGCTCCCTGACAAGGACGGGCCAGATGTTGGAGGAGGTCAGAGGTCACCGGACGGAGAGGACCCCTCCGTGACTCTGTTCCGAGAATACCTGCGCCTGAAAACGGTCCACCCAGAACCCGACTACGGTCAGACACCTCTGTCTGGGGTTCAGACTGCACAGCATTTCCACACACCGATACAACGAAGGGGAAATATTCTCTATTTTTGTCTTTTTCGACGTGCAAAACACAGAAAAGCCTCTTTGTAAAGTTGCATAGTTTCGCAAATATAGCTTGGGTCCGAATTCATTAACTATTCCCTATATAATATATTGCACTATGTAGTGAGTAGGGAAACTCACTACACAGTGCACTATATAGGGTGTTTCCCATTTTCTAGTGCTGTCCGAATCTACAGTTGTGGCATACCCCCCCCCCCCCCCACTTAAAACTACTATGTACTATATAGTGCCCTGAATTTTTTTTTACGGTGGATATGACAATTTCACAAAATTAAAATCTAATTGATATGAGCGTTTTGCGACGATTATGAGTCCACTTCTTCTTGTTTGCACAATAATTTTAAAGACTCGTTTCAATGGAAATGCTGTGCAAAAGTACAAGAATATAGATTCAAGATACAAGAATATAGTCTTCTGAAGATAAAAATGTTGATAGTTTACTAAAAAAATACATTTAAATACATTTCTTTGGCAAAAATTGTTCCGACGCAATGCATTGTGGTCTTTATTCGCCGATCTAGTGAGCATCAATGCACACTGGTTTTTCGCAGAGACTTCTGGGAAATTTCCTGGGCACTTGATTTGGGAATTGTAGATTCATTACAACAAGGTGAACGCACTATATAGTGCACTATATAGGGGTTAGGGTGGGACATAGCAAATCGAGTGCCCTAGAAATTTCCCAGAGGTCTCTGCGAAGAACCAATGTGCATCGATGCTCACTAGATCGGGGAATATAGACCACAATGCATTGCGTCAGAACTTTTTGCCACAAAAAAAAAAATTCGATACTGTTTTTTTTTATAAACCATCAACATATTTATCTTCGGAAGACAGTAGATTCATAAATAATCGTCGCAAAATGCTCATATTAATTAAATTTTTACATTGTGAAATCAATGACGTCATATCCGCCGTTTAAAAAAAAGAAAAATAGTGAGCACGGTGTCCAACTTGCTTTTAAAATTCAGGGCACTACATAGTGCCGCACTATGTCGTTTTTTTAGTAGTTAGGGGTTAAGGCAGGAATTCGGACACAGCCAAGAGAGCAGAAATAATATTTAATTGCTGAGATAAAATAAAGTAAAACCCTACAAGGATTAAAGCACGCACGATTTCTACATTTATCATGTTGCTTTAAATATTTTTGTGTTTCCTACTGTTGATGCATCAAGGCTTTACAAAATGTAATTTGTAAAGCAATAAAAAATATTCAAAAAATAAAAATGAAAAAAATAAATAACATTTTTTTTGGTGTAATTTCTAAAAAAGTTAAAAAAAGATAAAAAAAAAAAAGAAGCTCGAAACTATTTTTTTATTTTCCAACTGACTATCATTGGTTCATTTCCTTTTAAATGATGTTATAATTGTGTAGGTCGATTCGATGAACGACTTACCTCAGACAGGTCGATCAGGGCGTAGGAAAATACACCAGTTAATAATTGATTAAGTCGATTAATTGTTACACCCCTATAATATGTTGTTACGCAAATCCTGTTATATATTCATACATATATACTCATATGTATAAAGTAGTCCACTAAAATAGTACTTGTATAAGAGTTTAGTAAAGATTGTGTGACAGTATGTATTACCTGTTGTGAATTATGGGTAACGGTTTAAAAGCTTTGAGGTGGTGTCACAGTAAGACTTGAGTCTCGTGCTTTTTTATCAAAGTCCATTTCTTATCTGAGTCAGTTACACATTAAAGGTTCAGCATGGCTTCACAGACTAAACCCTGGAACACATTCGCTGTAAAAAGTTACACCATCACTTTTCCCGGGTAATTTTTACCCGATATGATATGCCCAACAAAAAGTACTTGTCATAAAAAATAGATCAAAACATAACAACATGTGATAAATTAGAGTGGGTTGCTTTTATTTTCAACTGGTGGTGTGTGTAACAAAATGAAAAGGAAAAACATAGGAAGCTCCCAAAAACATGTTTAAAAATTAGGAATTTGAGAACAAAAGATTCATAAAATGATACTAGAAACTTAGTTTTTGGTCCACCCATTCCTGGGACATGTGAGACTTCCCTGGTGAAGGCTCAGGCTCTTCCACACGCAACATATTGAAAGTCATGTACATGATTTGGGTCAGGTGAAAATCACCTGGCGATAGAAAATCACCTAAGGTTAAAGAAAAAAACATCCCGACATCTAGTCATTGTGTTCAAAGTAAAAACCTATAGAAGTGGGAAAAAAAATACAACTAGTAAAGCTTACATCTCATTGGTAAAAAATGAGTTTATTTGTTCACATCTTAGTGCAAATTATATGGATAAAATGTTTTGCAATAGTAAACTAGGAAAAAAGTAACCTGCCAAAAGTGAATATGTTCTTTAGACTCTTATTATGTTGGGATATGAAGTTGTTGCCTATCCGCTCCTTTCTTGCTTGCTTGAGCAAAGCAAAGTGAAGCACTTAGAAAGACGAGGAACACGTGTAAGAACTGGAGGTTTGGATATGGACGGAAAGGAGAAAATTAGATTACTGCAGAGCTAGAAGAATGATCTGGGTGAGAGCACACATGATACCACCAAAGAGGACTCGGTTCTTGGCCATGACAGACAATTTATTAACAGAATAAAACAGATGAATGGCCTCTGAGCTGCAGGATTAAAAACTACTAAAAGATCTAAAAAGTCCTAGGAAGGGTTAAAACACGATAAAAAGTCCTGGGATATAGTTAAAACAAAGGGTAAAAGCAGCTCCAATTGGGGAGGTCGCAGAACCAAGGGGCGTCCAAAAATTACTCCTAAATCATGCAACTGATCGCATATGTGTCCATTTGAACCCATTTGTCAAAAAACTACTTTTCTTCATCAACAGATGCTGCTGTCAGATTCCTGAGTAGAATCGCAGTGGAACTCGAGCTTCCTCTGAAAAAGATTGAGGTGATTTGATCCATGTGGACATTTGTTGTCTTTGTGTTTGTTTTGGAGATGGAAAACTCCATTTTTCATGTGTCTCCCTGAAGGTTTGTCCAGGAAGGGTTGTGTCCATCATGACATGGGAAGGAACGGAGCCCCAGTTGAAGTCTGTCCTGCTGAATTCCCACACAGATGTTGTACCTGTTTACCAGGTAGGACCTTTCCCTGTTTAGTTGGCATGAATCCCTTCATTACCAGCCATAGACTTCAGTAGATTACAATCTGTTGCAATCTTTTCTGCAGGAACATTGGAAGTACGATGCTTTCAAGGCTTTCAAAGACGCAAAGGGCGACATATATGCTCGGGGATCACAGGACATGAAATGTGTGACGATACAGTGGGTATAAGATGCCTATATATACATATATATTAACGGCATATGTGCTCTAGTGCTGTTGTGGTCTCCATTTCTGTCTATCCTGAAAAAAAGCCCCCATAGATTGAAAACCTTCATTTTGAAGCATTTTTCCATATTCCACTGTGTTTGCTCGTGTTTTCTGCAGGTACATCCAGGCAGTCAGAAAACTGAAGGCACAGGGATGGAAACCAGCACGCACTGTGCATTTGATGTTTGTTCCCGGTGAGATATTTCCCTCTTGGGTATTTGCGACTTTTCTCCATTCCTGCAGTCTTTGTTTTTTTTTTTACATAACTTGCTAAAAAAATAATTAGAAGATCCTTTTTTCCCAGAACATTAAATATAATTGCTGTGCCACGGGAAAAAAAATGAAAACACTAAAGCACAGACCAATTTCAACATTTCTTATTCATAAGCTTATATTTTAGTGTAAGTAAATATATTTCTTGTTATCTGCTTGTAAAGTTAAAACAAATGTTAACATTTATATTTGATGTAGTTATGTTCTGTGTCTTGATACAGGAGTGGAACTAGCAACTTTTCCGCTTTGTTTGATTGAAATTATTGGTTGTAATTTATTACTCGCATCAATTTATACATTTCTAGTTATTTTGAAGAATGAAATACATAAAACCAGAGAAGCAAAATGGCAGAAACTTAAATAATTTGCCAAATAAACCAAAACACAAGAGAAAAACCGTTACAGTAAAGTTAAAACGATGACATCATAAAGACAATGAGCAGAAACAAGAACAGCCTGTGAACAGAGGGAGTAATTACCTGAAACAGGAACAGCTGAGGTCTTTGGAAATCTATACAGGTGTGACCACGACAGAGAAGAAAGAAAGAAACCAACAAAAACAACAAAAAATACATTTATACAGAAGTTCCTCTCAGAAGTCCATTTTTTATCACTTTGAAACATGTTGAATTTCTGATGGCCCAATAAACACAGGAAACTGCAGCTGCTAGTTTCAATCCTGTGGAATAAACAGGACGTAGATTTTAAAACTGATCAAAACAAGACAGTGAAACTTTGGTTTCAGCCACTAAAAGGCATTTTAGAGTGGCCTTTTGAAAAAATAAAATGTACTACTGCCATGCAATTACATGCTTATTTACACTATTTATACATGTTTATACAACGCTCCCCACATCAGTCCTTTGTCATTTTTGTTACACTGATCATGTTAGGTTGTGTGTGTGAGGGGCTGTAAGCTAGCGGGAGAGAGTGTAAACAGATGAATGATGGGAAGTGGGGGCGTGCTTTCTCTGTGCTACAACTCAGAAGGGAATTTGAAATGAACTCCTGCCGCTCAGCAGAAACTTTGTTCCAGAAAACGACACAGGTTTTTGGATTTTGGCTAAAAACGGCAAAATCCTGATTAAAAGACCTCTGGGAGCGCTCGGAAAACAGATGAAAAGATGATGAGAGTGGGACTTGAACAGAATGTGTCATTTTACATTCAAAACTGAGGACTGTCAGGATGTAAGCTTTCTGACCGTTGTTTTTCCTTCTCTCTAAAGTCCAGAAAAGAATTGATGACTTGCCGCTAAAGAAGAAAAAGAAAAATATTATTTGTAATCATCAGCTTTTGCGAAACACAGTTAGAGCTTTATTCACTCATGACATACAGGTAGATGCAGTTGTGGAATCTAAAACCTAATTAACAAAAATAGATCTAAACAGGAAGTTTGTTTGTTTGAAGATGAAGGAATTCCTTGTGTCTAAAAAAGGAAAAAAGGTAAACTTTCACATTTAGCTTAACTGTTTCTCTTTGTGACAGTTGCTTAGCTTGCGCTGATCTACAGAAGATACAAATGTTCGTCTCACGGAGCCCAGAGTGTGTGGATAAAAAAAAGCAACACAGGAATAAAGTAATCAGTTGACTGTATTAAAGCATAAAAAAACAAATAAAACAATTACCGGTAATTGAGACGCTGGAGGATGGAGTGTCCAGAAATCCACAAGGATATTTTGCAGTCTTTTGGTTTTTTTAAGTTCCCTTTTTTTTGGGATGTGGTGTCCTATTCCATAGGTTCATTGATAAAGTTCCCAGTGATGTTCGTGTGAAGCTCGCCGTGCATCACTTAGGGAGCTGAATGGTGCAGATAAGTGGTTCGAATAAGGGATAGAAGCGGGGAGAAAAAACAAACCTGACCTAAACAAGGTCAGAACAAATGATCATAGATTAGACAAAACTATTTACAACACATTGTATTTACATGAAGTACAGTTATCAACTGTATGTCATATGATTTTTCAAATAAGGTCCCAACAGGGTTGCAGCTGAAATTTTCTGGTTGGATGTTTACAAATTGTTTAAAAATAATTCTTCTTTTCAAAAGAAGTCATAATTTTTGCCCTATTACTACACAACAATGTAAGTCACTTATGTATCAATACTGTGTTATGTTTAGCCACATTTTTTACACACGTATAAAAATTACAAAAATGTCAATTTATACTTAAAATCCATGAGATTAATCAATTCACCTAAAGCCGTAACAGTTTAGGATATCCTGAGTGATATTTCCAGTATCTGAGATAGTTTATTCATTTGTTGAACCCCCCCCCCATGCATTTTGTACCACTATCCAACTCTGAAATGGTTGTTTTCTTATGTTACCTTTTTCTCTATGAATATGTGTATGTTCATGTTTATGTATGCATGTTGATAAGTATTCTACTTTTTGATTCCTTTTAAATTGCGGTATTCTTTCTACTTTTATCCGCCATATTTTGTGATTTTTATGTAAAGATCTTAAAAATAAATAAATAAATAAATAACAGGAAGTGACTAAGTGTCCCGGATGTTAATAAAGGGAACTGGCCCCGCCACTATAAGAGCGGCCAGGTGTTCCACATCTGCTGATGTAAGTGGGGCACTGATCCGGGTCACATCTGAAATCATTTTCATGTGACCCAGCAGATGTCGTTTCAGACAAATTACAATCAGAGAGCGACAGATTAAATGAGCATCTTGTGTTTCTCTTCAGATGAAGAAGTTGGAGGTCACAAAGGAATGGAAACCTTTGTGACGCAGCCGGAGTTTCAAAAATTAAACATTGGTTTTGCTCTGGATGAAGGTAAATGACTTTTTATGCAGCAAAGTGTAATAATGGATTACTGACCACATTTTTTTTAAACTAAAGAAACAGGATATGACAGCTTTTTACTATTTATGTTTAGAATATTTGATGTAAAAACCAAAATGAAAGCTCCTTGCAGCTGACCCTTTAAAGCAGCTTTCTGTGCGTTTGTAGGCCTGGCCAATCCTGGGGAGGCATTCACTGTGTTTTATGGAGAGAGAAACCCCTGGTGTGAGTGCCGTACACAGACAATGCTAACAACATGTCATGTGGAGGGCATTTGTTTATACTATGACTTTTAAATCTGATAAATGAGGAATGACTTCTGCTTTTTAGGGATTACTATTCACTGCCCCGGAAGTCCAGGTCATGGGTCACGGTTTGTGGAAAACACCGCTGCTGAGAAGCTGGTATGGATCAGAGGTGTTGTTTCCAAGTGTGTGCTCGCTTTAAACTCCTACCCCTGTCCCACCAGTCAGTAATACGCTTCAAAACACTCCTGTCAGCACACACACACTGGTTGCCCACACCACAGTGGGCTACAGTAATTATTGTGTATTATTTTGTATAACCAGCTCTATTTGTGTCTTTTTACTATGGCTTCACCTTTTTAAATTTCCTGTTTAGATGTATTTTTGTTAATTATGTTTTAGATTCCAAATCAAACTATTTTATTAAAGTGGGACAAAACTGCATCTACTTGTATGTCATGAGTGAATAAAGCTCTAACTGTGCTTCGCAAAAGCTGATGATTACAAATAATATTTTTCTTTTTCTTCTTTAGCGGCAAGTCATCAATTCTTTTCTGGACTTTAGAGAGAAGGAAAAGCAACGGTCAGAAATCTTACATCCTGACAGTCTTCTCAGTTTTGAATGTAAAATGACACATTCTGTTCAAGTCCCACTCCCATCCTCTTTTCATCTGTTTTCCAAGCGTCCCAAGAGGTCTTTTAATTAGGATTTTGCTGTTTTTAGCCAAAATCCCAAAAATCGGTGTCGTTTTCTGGAACATAGTTTCTGCAGAGCGGCAGGAGTTCATTATAAATCCACCTCTGAGTTGTGGACGGGGCTGTTGGCGCAGAGAAAGCAGCCCCCACTTCCTGTCATTCATCTGTTTACACTCTCTCTCGCTAGCTTACAGCCCCTCACAACCCCAACTTAACCCTTGTGCTGTCTTGTGGGGTCATCTGGACCGCACAAGACAGCACAAGGGCTAACATGATCTGTGCGACAAAAATGGTGAGCGATGTTGGAGCTGTCCAGCCATACAGTTTAGATCCAGATTCCAGCTTAGACGAGGAAAACAAAGACGTTCATGGATCTGCTTGTCTGCAGGTGGATGATCAGAAAGGGGCGGAGCCTGGAGCTTGTGACCCGCTCAGCGTATTTTGTAGCTCACAAATACAATCTTTTTCCAACGGCATCTTTTCGTGTGCTCCTGATTCACAATAATTTGAATAAAGGAATACTCACAAATTCAATTTTAAGCTCAATTTCCTTCATATATATGTCCTCCATCATCAGAAAAATGCCACTTTTGTACTAAACTTAAAGTGAAAATATTAGTTTATCAGTAAATCTATACGTTTTTAAAACAGAAAAGGTCATTATTGTCCTATGTGTGTCCATTGCAGGCTAAACACCAGTGAGTGTTTCACGCTGGGAGATGTTACGACGGTGAATATGACAATGGTCAAAGGGGGCGTGGCTTACAATGTCATCCCAGCTGAAATGGACGTCAGCTTTGACCTTAGAATACCCCCAACAGTCAATCTACAGGTTTGTGGCTTCAATCCACAACAAATGTCAAGCTTTTCTAACACAACATCAACATTAAATGAATCCATAACAACACCCACTGTCAGGACTTTGAAAGACAGATCCAGGAGTGGTGTGCAGAAGCAGGACAAGATATCACTTATGAGTTTGCCCAGGTGAGTTTATTTTCTAAATCTTTTCACATGTAAAGTTTGGTGTGTTTTTTGTTTGTTAAATTGATGCTGATCTCTTTCAGAAACACATGAACCAGAATATCACATCAACAGATGACACTGATCCCTGGTGGAGCGCCTTCAGTGCTGCCTGCAAGTCATTGTAAGTCCACTGGTGTAAAAACCCTTTCCCATCTGGTTTTTCTTTCTTGAATAAAAAAAATGATTTTTTTAGAAAAGGGGCAAAACATTTAGTTTCAAACAACACCGTAAGTACATTTGATTTGGAAAAAGTGTAAACCCCTTAGTTTCATATTTTTAGAAGATTTACAGGAAAACCAACAGAGTATATGTTTCATAAGGAGATTGTTTTAAGACCCACTCCAATGAAAATCAGGTTTTTGTAATATATAAAGTTTAGCTTAAATTACAAAAGGGGTTTATACAAACACACTCCTAGTGTGTTAGAAGATCCTGAACCCCCTGTTGTAACAGTAAAATCTGTCCAACACAAAACGCCTTCAGGTCTTCTCTGCTCAGCTGTTGGACAAGTTAAAGGAAAAAAAAACACAGTAAAAACTATTTCTATTTTCAGCGGTAGTCCTCTTTGAATTACTAAGTTTGTGAAGGATTGATGACGAACTAAATTGAGGATCAGAATTTATTGTCAGCCAATATCAGCTAACAGAAGTCAAGGTTACAGATTTATGATATTTCCTAAGTGGATTACTCAAAAACCATAGAGGAAACACATGTCCTATTTTCTAAAAATAGTACATTTCAAAGGTATTACTCCATCAAGTAGCAAATAATGTTATAAAGGAATAGCAATCTAATTGGAGGAGGAGGTATGACTTCAAGTCCAAATCAGGACATTAGGTCATTTGCGTTTTTGTATTTCCTTTTATTAGTGAAGATTTCCAAAGGGGAGCCAGTTTAGCTCGTGCTAGTTTGCGGCGCCTTCCATCCGTGAAACCAGGGTTCAACTCCGGGCTTCTCCCTGTTCCCTTCTCTTCCTCTGCCGGTTCCAAGCCCGGCTTGAGAAGGTTGCGTCAGGAAGGGCATCCGGCGTAAAACATTGCCAAATTTACCATGCGACTTGTTCGCTGTGGCGACCCCTGATGGGAAAAGCTGAAAGTGGAAGAAGTGAAGATTTCCAAAGGTGCACAGCCAATCTTACATTATTGTCATCTGTATTAATATTAACATAATTAAATCCATCAGGAAGTCTAATATCATTTTCCCTGAAGCTCCACCGATTCTCAGCAGTTTTTTAGCGGCTGCAGCTCTGCTACTGTAAGTCTTGTTAGAATCTCACAGTAAAAATCCAGCGACAGCTGATTTGACCACAGAAATGCGAATGGCGGCTCATTTGACCGCAGTTTTTCTACATGAATTGCTTTCCTTGCATTAATCCACACACATCCTCGCGTGTTACACCGTTTTTCTGCATGCTCAGCTAGAAGACTTGTACCTTCTCCTGCTGTAACATTAACTTTTTTGAGCAACCCTTTTCTAAAAATGCTCAATGCAAATTAAATCTGATATTAGCATATTCATAACAGAAATATGACTTTGGAGAAGGAAATCTTTCCAGCTGCCACAGACAGCCGTTTCATCCGAGCTGTGAGTATGACACATACATGTATTTGTTAACGGATATCATGATGCTGCAAAAAAAAAAAAGAAGAAGCTGTTTTTGTTTGAATTCTGCCTCCTTCATGACTGCAGGTGGGAATCCCTGCTATTGGCTTTTCTCCCATGAACCGCACTCCCATTCTGCTCCACGATCACAACGAGTATCTGAACGAAGAAGTGTTCCTGAAAGGCATCGGCGTGTACGAAAGGCTCATCCCAGCTTTGACGAGCGTGCCCGCCTTAGCCGGCGAGGCTTAGACCCTCGCTGCCTTTAATCCCTGTAGTTCACTGATGATGTGGAGGGTTATTTACAGAGATTACCAAAGAAAAAACACGTCTACCATGATGAGAACTTAACACTTTGATGCTGTTCATTGTTGATGATTCTCAGGATATGATTATAGCACTGTTACCTTTGCATTCATCATTTCTGCAGCAGGTTTTTCACAACATGAGAATATTGTGTATCATCTTAGTTCATTATCATTTCCCCCGATTTCTCAAAGTTTTCATTTGTATAGAAAAACATCAGCTACTTTGTAAATTAATTTAATAAATCAAAGTATTGCTTAAACTTGATTTTTTACTGATCAAAAAAATTGTAAATAAATGCTAAGTCATTAAAAATGCTATTTTCTTTGGTCATTTCTTGGTTTTGAATGTAGCAGTTTTGTTGGATGCTTAACTAACATGCATTTGTTTTCAGTTTAATATAAACTAACCAGCAGGAATCTACTTTAACTTTTATTTTTTACTTTTAAAAAATAAGATGCTTGCACAAATCAAAAACACATTTTTCTTAGATATACTTCAGTGTTGTATATCTTCTTTGTCTTGCTGTAATATAAAACTGCAGAGCAAGTTTCTAGCTGTGCCAATGTTGGGTTTACTTTAAGGGATTGTTGGTCCTAAGACAAGAAACGCTCTTTTATTTGAACACAGATGAAGGTCTGTTGTGTTGTCTTCAAACGTTAAAGAATTGTATTTATGGTGTTTGATTTTAAAGGTGCTTTTAAACAAAAAACAGACTTTTGTTCAGCAACTAGTAAAACTAAGTAAGCAGTATTTGGACGTAGAACAAACACAACCCTATTAAGACAATAATGATTACTGAAAAGATTGAAAGAGTGTCTGAAATAAAAAGTCTTGATGTGATAATTGATGAAAAATTGAAAACAAATTGCATTTATAAAATCTGTTCTTTAAAAAACGTTTTTTTTTAATCTGTCATCACTGTACACTTTGTATGACCTTCATGCTTCCATACATGATCTACTGTTTTGAGGTTTGGGGAAACATGCACTCACTAACCACTTTATTAGAAACACCTGTCCAAATGCTCGTTAACACAGCTTTCTAATCAGCCAATCACATGGCAGCAACTCAATGCTTTTAGGCGTGTAGACGTGGTTCAGACGATCTGCTGCAGTTCAAACCAGCATCAGAATGGAGAAGAAAAGTGATTGAAGTGACTTTGAACGTGGCATGGTTGTTGGTGCCAGATGGGCTGGTCTGAGGATTTCAGAAACTGCTGATCTGCTGGGATTTTCACCCACAACCATCTCTAGAGTTCACAGAGAATGGTCTGACGAAGAAAAAATATCCAGTGAAAGGCAGTTCTGTGGGCGGAAATACCTTGTTGATGTCTGAGAACAATGGCCAGACTGGTTCCAGCTGATAGAAAGACAACAGTAACTTAAAGAACCACTGGTTCCAACCGAGGTCTGCAGAAGAGCATCTCTGAACAAAGAACATGTCCAACCTGGAGGCAGATGGATTACAGTAGCAGAAGACCACACCGGGTACCACTCCTGTCAGCCTACCTGAGTATTGTTGCTGACCATGTCCATGCCTTTCTGACCACAGAGAACCATCTTCAGATGCTACTTCCAGCAGGATAAGGCAACATGTCATATAGCTGGAATCACCAGACTGGTTTCTAGAACATGATAGTGAGTTCTCTGGACTCAAACAGCCTCCACACTCACCAGAACCCAATAGAGAACTTTTGGGATGTGGTGGAACAGGACATCGGCATCATGGATGTTCAGCCGAAAAATCAGCAGCAACTGTGTGATGCAGTCATGTCAATATAGACCAAACTCTCTGAGGAATGTTTCCAGAAGCTTGTTGAATCTATGCCACCAAGGATTAAGGTAGTTCTGAAGGCCAACCTGGTACCAGCTAGGTGGATCTAATGAAGTGGCCGGCGAGAGTATAAAACTACAGTAAACTATGTTTTTCTTCAAAAATGCAATAAGAGTAATCCCCAAATGTTCTTTGTAGCACCAACTAACTCACTGTTTAACTAATTTAAATTATTAAAATTTGGAGACTTTGTTGATTTAAAAATTAATTCAAAATAAAAGCAATTACCAAACAGCATCCAAAGACTCTTCCTTATAGGAGATGATAAATGCAGTCTGAGAGGCTCAAACATGTTTATGAAACTTGCAGTGAGAAAAAACGCTGAACTTCCCGGTGTCTCCACTAGAGGGCTTCAGATGTGGAATCGCTGCAAGGAAGAAACAGCAAAAAATTCAAAGCAAAATTAAAACGGCGATATATGAAAAGGATATAAGGGAGTCCCCAAGATCCAATTATATACAGTTTTTCAAAGACTTTTGATCATAACTGATCATTTTCTGTTTTTTCTTTTTTTTTTTTAATTCTGTAAAAATACTGTTTGCATAAATTTGAATTGAAAAAAGAGGTTTGGGTGCGATAAATCTTCAACCAAATCTCTTTTCGAGCTTTGAAAATTGTCTTTCATGGTTGTACTACTGTTTGATGTTTTTTATTTTATCAACTCGTAAATGAATATACCCTTGTGCTATCCTAGGCACTTTACCATTGGGAGTTGGGTCATCTAGACCCACTAGGCAGTGCTCTGAACCTTTTTTCTTCAATGATTTGTGATCTTCACTGGTGTCCATGGATCACATGAAATCTTTCCACCTTTATCCACCTTTGTCATGGTAGGGAGAACACATCAATGTAAGGGTGGGGTCATCTAAGATAGCACAAGGGTTAAATAAATGCACACACTTCTTTGATTTATTATTGTACTATAGTACTTTGTGTTTTCATTAATTTTGTCACATGGTCTGATCTGCCACTATATTCCAAATATTGTACAGTATTTATATATTATTTATTGTACATGTACTGTTGTTACTTTGGGTGGGTAAGTATTTCTGTTACTTTGTCTGATCAGTTGGTTAAGTTAAAGTTAAGTTAGTTATCTGAGTTAATTCTTTCGACCTCTTTTAAGGGTCCAGTTTGTAAATCATTTACCATTTTTTGAGAAAAATGAAACTTTCACTTTTTGATCTATTTTAACGTTGTCCTCTTTGGCCGCTCGATCCCTAACAACGTTGGACGTTGAACGTTGAAAAACAACTTGGTTTTGTCTGACAGTAACAGGATTTTTCCATCTGTAATAAAACGGATCAAAGGTTAAGAAAACATCTCAACTTAAGAAGAATTCTGCAAGACAGTTGTGGTAAAAAATGCTCAATGTTTTTGTAAGAAAATGACAAACACACAATAGATGGTAGACTATGAGACATAATATCACAAAAAGCACATTTTAAAGGGATTGCTGCTAAATTTAGAGGTACTTATTATTGGAACATAAAAATACTAAGTGTTTTCTGTGTAGCTTCTCTGGTTTTTACTTTTTTCCTTCTGTTTTCCAGACTTGGTTAAGTTTACACTTAAAAGAAAATGACAGTTTTTTTCAACAGCTCGAATTAAAAGGGGGATTCTACATTTTGGCTTCGAGTGTGATGATTAACAAGAATGTCAGCTATGAGATAGAAAAAACATTAAAATGATCACAAATGTATTTTATTTTCTAATGCTGTTTACCTCATGTTAAGGTCAGTCCTCTCTGCAGTCAAGCCCTCTTTGGAGTTGCCGCCCAATTAACAGTGTGTGTCTCAGAGGGGTGCTATCAGGAAGGCCTGTGCTTTCAGTAATTACTCTTCTCTCTCCCCAGGACATGACAGTAACATTAGCACATGGGGCCCTCAGGGAGACAAATAAAAGCTGAACCTTTCAGAGGGGGCAGCTGCAGTCATTTTTGGCTCACGAGCACGTGAATGGCTAACTGTCGTAATAACTGTGGTGCAACAGAGACGTTTTCACTGAAGCATAGCAGTCGGATGTTTCTGTCCGCTAATTACAAATGAGAATCTGCCCTTTCCCCTGACAGAAGTCAGGATTAGACGCTGTGACTCAGAATGAAGGTGTTATTCCAGTCAGAGAACCTGAGTCTGGAGCTTACCCCCAGGCTGTGCCTTAGCCTGCTGCACGCCGTGCCTCTACACACCCTGCTGTGCTCTTTTCAGGTTTATCCTTCTCCAACACTGAGAGCAAGAAGGGACAGTTATTCCTGTACATTACAAATCAATGCTAACTATGTAAGTAAGAACGAAAAACAGCTTAATGGGGCTGTTCAGCATCTTTTTTTAGTTGGATGTCACTTCTGTGATTCTCAGCTCTCTCAGAATGCTGCAGTGGAAGAACAAACATGGTTCTCACAGCTGAAGGGCGGTTCTGTGCTCTGTTCTTCCACGCTGCTGCTACGGTTGTTCTCTGGAGGGAATGTCAGCCACAACTGTCTGCGGAGACGAACATTTTTCCTTACAGTGGGATTCATTTCAGTCTGCAGGAGCTGCTATTCTGCAGGAAAAATGCAGTTGTTCTTATGCAGTGTTTTTCATAATTTATTCATTTCAAGACTACAAATCCATCAGTAATCAGATATGTAGAATTTGAAAAAATCTAAACAATTTGCTGATAATTACACACTAACAACTACTTAAACCTTTAAGTCTTTCACTGGACAGTGTTGGGGCAAAAAATAATGCCCAGCGTACTTTTGCATCACTGAAATACAGTCTTTTTCAAATGGCATTTTTGCATTTGCTCCCGGTCCACACCAAATTGAATTAGAAATGCTCAGAAATGTGATTTTAAATGGAATGTCTTTTTCTAAATGTCTCCCATCATGAGAAAAATGCCACAAAAACATGTTAGAAATGCCAAAAGCACAATTTTCTGTGCAGTTCTCACTTCTGCTGTCTAATATTAGTCTGAAAGAGCCACCAGTATGAAGAAAGAAATGAGCTCCTGTCAAAAAAGAAAGGGTTAATGGCCGACGAAGTGTGCATTATCAGAAATGAACGCACTCCGTGGAAGCCTGAATCGTCCGACACAAAGTGCCATTAACCCGCTTATACCATGGTCAGTTACAAAAGAAATAAACATTCAACCAGTTTTTAGTACTTTATTCTTGTTATTTTTTCGGTTTGGATCTCTTTTTTCCCAAAAAGCGGACTATTTGTTACGTGCTGCGGCTGCCCACGGTGTCACGATGGGTTAACCCTTCTGCTATCCTATGACCCCACCCTTACAGTGACGTGTTCTCCCTACCATGACAAAGGTGGATAAAGGTGGAAAGATTTCATGTAATCCATGGACACCAGTGAAGATCACAAATGATTGAAGAAAAAAGGTTTATAGCACTGTCTAGTGGGTCTAGATGACCCAACTCACAATGTTAAAGTGCCTGGGGGGGGGGGGGGGGGGGCTCTATATTTAAATTATTGTGACTGTTTTTATGACTTCTTTTGGTGTATAGTACTATATGAAGAGTGCTATTGCTATATTTATGAGGACTGATTTGATTTTAATTAACATTAGTAAATACATACATCAAAGATGAAATTGATGAATATAATATTTATTTACTGATAAATGAAAGGTTTTTAATTTGTTCTCTTGCTCTGATTCTATCCAGACATGCATTTCAAAGATAATAAATGAGCTGTAATTAATATCCTGTCTCTACAGATGACTGATATTTTCACAGCTTAGGTATCTTGCTGTGACTTGGATTTGAACCAGGATTACTGCTGCCATAATGCAGAGTGCCTACCTCTGCTACACAGTCTTGAATCTGAAGAGTTAATGAGTCTGTTGTTCTCTATTACTCTTGTGTTGGAACACAGACTCACACCATAGCCGGCAGCCCACTGGAGCCCTTCTGAACAATCTTAAACTTGCCAGGGATTGTATTTTCTGAATCCTGCTGTGGAGCTCTCTTCCTATAGAAGGACGGCCTTCGCTGTAGTGACTCTGATGTGGCTGACGCTTTCTGTAGTTCTGTAAAAATACAGGGAGGCCTCACATTGAGGAATCAGTACCTGTGGAAGGCTTAAATGGCCACTCCAAGGCAATTCAAACAGTTTGAGCTGTGGAAGAAACAGAGTGAGGCTCTGTGACCCAAGATCTGAGCTCACTGAGTGTTGGTACACCATCAGCACAGCCACCACCACTTCAGTCAAAGCTTTCAGGCAGTCAAGCCTCTGTTGAACCATCAGACACCATGTCAGTTGGCCTGGAGTAAAGAACCTCCTTTGAGCTTCCAGAGAAACCCGACGCCGGGGCGGAAAAAAACACAGTCCTCCTATCCATGACGGACCAAAGCCATCAGTTGAGAAACAGGAGAAAAGCATCCTTGTTCACCTGTTTGAATCCAACACAAACTCTCAAAAACAAATTCACACCAACACACAAGCGCATGTATCCCTCATGTTTCTGTAACACATGTAAAACTTTGTTAGCATCAAGCAAGCTGCTTCATCAGTTTAGGCAAAAAGCTCAAATACCCACTCCAATGAAAATTGTGTTTTTAACATGTTCTTGTAGCATTTTTCTCATGGTGGAGGACATAGAGTAAGAAAATCACGCTTGGGGTTGTTAGGTGCTGTAAATTAGTGGGAGGGAGGGCTCATGGGAAAAGAAGAAAAGCTACGGTAACGCCCACAATGCTTAGATGACTTTCTGATGAAGAACTGCCGCTCTGCAGAAACTATAGAAAACAACAGGTTTTTTGATAGCCCGAAAAACGGCATCATCCTAAATAAAAGACCACAGCACGCTTTGAAAATAGATCAAAAGATGATCGGTGTCGGACTTCAAACTTTTTCAGCTATTTTAGTATAAACTAAGTTGCTTCATCACCTGCTTAAAGCAATCACACTTGCATTGTTGAGCAGATATCAACAATGATCCAATCTGGTCCCTTAACATGCACTTGAGATATCTGTTGACCTAAAAACCCTGGTGCATGAGCTTCAGTTCCTCATCAGATTTCTTGTTTGCCCACAGAGACTTAGACTCACTCTCTTTTGTTTTTCCACCATCTAGTCTCATAGCTTTTGTCCTTGAGTTTTCCCACAAAGCTTACAGAACTGGGAATATTCTTCTGCAGCAGTTTATTTAAACTCTTTGAAGAAATAATACCAGTTAACTTTTACACCAAAAGCCGTATCCCTTCCGGGGTCACAAGGTTCCCGGAGCCTTTCCCAGCAGGTGTTGGATGAAGGTAGAGAACACCCTGAACAGGTCGCCAGTCTGTTGCAAGAACACACACACACACACACACACGCGCACACACGCAGACACACACACACATGAACAGATGCACACTTAAGAGACAATTTGGAGTCACCAATCCACCTTTCTTGTTTAATTATTTCTTTTAGAGAGCAAAATAATCAAATTAAATTTGATCAGTGCGTATGCAGGTGTAATCCTTAAATTTACTTTTTCTTTTCATTGCCAAAGCCAACCCCCTCTATAGAGTGCAGTTTTCAGTGTCCCCATTGGGTGTAATCAGATTAATGTGGAGCTACACCCTCTTTAGGGTGCTGGAGGGTTCATGGAGCAACTGGTGCTTGAAATATTCATGTTTTCTTTGTATGATTCTGACAATCGCGTAAATACTTGCTCTCTTCTTCTGAGTGAAAAGCGACTTTAAGAAGCGTAAAGTTGCGCAGCGCCACCTTGTGTACAGGAGTATTCCTGTTTTACATTAAGCGCCATCTGATGCCAGGGAATGAAATTGCATGTTCGCTCGGCTCATCGTCAGCGAAAATCGCCTGGGTGTGAATACAAAAAACGTGGCGAATAACGCCTGGCGAATATTCGTCCCGGTGTGTACGGGCCTTTAGACTGCTGCGCCCACGACCCGATCCTGGATAAGCGGAGGAAGATGGATGGATGTGTTAATTAAAAATTTTTCAAATCAGAAAATTAACATTTTCTGCTGTTTTTACTGTCTCAAAAATATAAACGAAGTCATGGGGTGTCCTGACATGTGAACATTTTTGGAGCCAACAGGTGTGTTTCTAACATTTGAGTGTGTGTGTGGACAGGCCCCGCCCTTATAGAGCTGTATTACATCTGAGCCTGACAGTAATGATAAACATCTAGCAACTTGATGCTTTATGCTTTCTTTTTACACCCCCCCCCCTCTATAATCACCCCCCCCCCCAACATCCCTCCTTTCCTTTTCCATCCGGTCCAACACAAAAGATTTTCAAATATGATTAAAATGAAGAAAGTTTGGCCTCGATTACAAAAGGGGTTTATTCAGACATACCTCTGGTTTGTTAGAAGATTCATAACCCCTATTGTTAAAGTAAAATATGTCCAACACAAGAGGCCCTCAGTTCTCATCTGTTTCCCCAGATGTTGGACAGGACAAGTTAAATAAATAAAAATAAGATAAAAGGAAGTCAGAAAATGATAAGAGTCATGGTGTGCATTGAAGTGGTCCAGTAATGAAATCCAAGCTTTAGCTTGACTAAAAACATGAAATAACAAGAACAAAACATGTCTGGCTCCCATATAGCAGCTTAGAATTGTGTGTATTGTTCTTAAAGGCGGATATGTGGTTGTTACAGGTTTAAGGGTTACATTCTTGCTAAATGAATGCTGATGAAAAATACCACGTGGCTCTGTGAGGATAAATAAAGCCCAACTAGATCCTTCTGCTGCTCCTCTGTTGCCTGGTGAGCGTGAACGCGCCAGAATCCACGCGATGCTGATGGGAGAGCCGGCGTGCGCGCGCCAGGCTGTGTGATTGTGGTGGTGGTGTTGGTGGTTGGGGTGTTTGCATGTGTGGGAGCAGGAGGGGAGACTCTGCAGTGTCTTGGCAGCTGCATTAGTGCATCTCCCACCACGATGGCTCCACGGCCGTTACCCGCCTCCTCCGCGCGCACTTGACAGCAGCGACCGGTATGAAGTCGTCGGGAAACTGAGCCGGACATTCCCTCGCCGCATCCCCCTGGAGACAGCCGACAGCATCCATCCGCGCATCGAGAAGCGGCGACGAGAATTTTGAATGGAAAATGGCGATAGGCGAAAGGTCTCGCAGCATCGTCTGCTTGATTTCCATCCAGATGATCCTGATTTTCAGCGCATCGTGGCCTGGAGCGCAGAGTCTCACGTTCCCGCAGCAGTACACGTAAGTAACCGAGAAAACGCATCCAGGCTCCCGCGGGAGACAACTTTGGGCTAAACCCCGTTGGGTCTGTCGCTACTTCCGTCCCCATATTTCACCGGATCGTTACATAACTTGTGAGTTGAAAATGTGCGCTTCGGAAGATTGCGGCTGCGCTTTCACACCAGATTTACGCACCACTTGCACGGATTTCACATCAATCCTGCCCTGAAATTTCCTGTCAATGAATAAAAGTCTCTGCATCAAGTTATGCTTGACATCATCAGAAACAGTTAGGTGATCCACCACCACACATGATGAGTTATAGTCTTCATTTGGTTTGTTCACCCTGCCACATATTATGTGTGCAGTTTAAAATAAAACTTGTCATCGCGTGAGTCATATTTCCCGTTTCAGTCTGCAGGTCTGGTTAAATTGAATGCAGGGAGATGTTTTCAGTGCGGTTCGAATTAGTTCAGACTTTTGACATGCAGCATACAGAGTCAAAGCCTCTTGAGGAAAGCCAACTCTTAGATCTTGAAGCCTACTTGTGCTCCAGGCTCCCAGAGCTGTTTAATGCAGAGTGCACAGAAAGAGCAAGGTGGAGTTTGCTCTATTTCTAGGCAAGCATAGAATGAACATTTTCCTGATTTTTAATCAACATAGGCTTTTTTTAACCTTTAACCCCTACTGTTGAGTACAGCTGGCACTTGACTTTGAACTACAGTTATTTGGGCCTCTTCCAGCCTCTGCGATCAGGCTGCCAGAGGGAGGAACAGACCAGATGGTCTAACTGATGCAAAGCACACCATGAAGGCTTTATTGGCCAATCACAACTACAGGTCTGAGGCAAATTGGCCAATTAGAAAATGGGTATGAAAGTGAGAGATGTGTGAGTGGCTGGGCACCTGCACCTTTTATGATAAACTGGCCTCTTTGTGGTATGGTATGGTTGTTAAATCTTCATTTTCCCCTCCTCCTTTTCATTCTGCTTCCACTAGTTTTCTGCTGACTGTGTTAAAACAGTTATAGCCCTGTGCCCTGGGTTTGTACATGAAGGCTACAAGAAACAGAGTTGCTACACTATAAAGAGCAGCCACTCTGGTAATATAATTAATTACAATCTAACAAGAATTATTGCCGCAGAGGTGTAAATGTTCATCTTCTCACTTCACCCTTTCCAATCCTACTCTTGTAGATTTATGGAGACAATACCCTTTTTTCCACCACTGATCACCATTGAATATCATTTAGTCTAGAAATAGGGAGGATGCTTTTGGAACAGTACACAGAACTTGGATTACTCTAATGTGTCTTTAAAACAACTAAACACATCTGATGTGGTAAAAGTGCTCCAAGTGTTCTGGTTCCTAGAACCAAACCTACGTTTCGGGGGGACCGTTTGTTTGCTGTGTTGGCTCCTAAACGATGGAATCAGTTGCCACCAGCGATTACAGAGGTCACGCTCTTGGAGAGTATTTTTAAAAAAGAATTGTTCCTCCATTTCAGTGGTTTAGCATCAGCCTAGTCCTGTTATCATGCTGGTTCGAATCTCTGTTTAAATTGTTTTTTATTCTTTTATATTTTATGACTCGACAATGTTCTGTGTTTGTTCTCCATGTGTGAAGCACTTTGTTCCTCCTTGGCTGGTGGTGGAAGGTGCTTTATGAATGAATGAATGAATGAATGAATGAATGAATGAATGAATGAATGAATGAATGTATGGATCAGTGGTAGAAAAAGTAAAGTTTAATTCTGTGTCTGTCACCAAAAAGTCAAACTGAAAGTGTCTTTGTTCCATAAAAAAAGTCAGTTTTAGTTTCTACAGGCTTTTAAAGACCTGCTAATGTTTTCTTCTTTTTTGATATAACCATAATCAGTTGGCATGTGAACATTGTTATAAATAATCTCTAAAATTAGAGTCATGGAGTGTTTAAACAAAGACAGCCTGTTTTTATTACTGTGTTTGCACTGAGGGGAGGGACACTGTTCTCACACTGTTTCATAATACTGGGAATTTATTCAGATGTTTCCTACTAAAAGTAATAAAAAAAAATTAAAACAAACAGTTGATATTATTCTTTGGTTCAGATATCTATTTCTGTAGCTTCCTCCAAAGCCAATTTTATCTGTCTATCTTCGAAAGGTTTTCACAGTTTGCTGTCCTCATGCATTATTTAGAGGCTTGAGTTATATAACACGTTATCCCTAAACACTTGAAAAATATAGATTTTTTTTGACAGTTGATCGTGAGTTTGGGTTTTAAAACTCTTTTTGTAAAAAATACTGAATTTTTGTGCAGTAAAATGTGTCCAATGTGGAAAATGATGTTTTTTCCCCTCAAAACCAGAGTAATAATTATTTAATAATTTATCAATCTGGGGGAAAAAAAAGACATTTGGGTCAATGAATACAAACTTTGGAGTTGTGAATATATTATGGGGATTCACAGGTTGTTTTCTGCCTTCAGGCTTTGGTGAGAAAAATATTGTGAGAAGTGGCTTAAACTTAACCACAGAACGCCTCACAGCTCTGCAAAGGTATGTGCAGAAGTTAAAGACAGAAGGCTTGTAGGCTGTACCAAATACCCCCTTAATTCTATTTCATCAAATTTCTTTCCGGCTCTGAGACATTTTGGAGTTTTGAAAAAGGCCAAGAGGAAAGGAGGTTTTGAGGCTATAGAAACTGTTGCTGCACATCAATCAGGGACTTACACAGGACTCACTTTCCAACCATTTTGGGTTGATTACACCGTAGCTTTCAACTGCCATAACTCTTCAACCGTTGACTCAATCAACATAATTGCAGCAGATTCTCATGCGGAGAAAAGCAGCTTTGCAGTGATATGTAACACTTAACCCAAGCTCTACCTGATTTTTTGTTCAGTGGTATCCAAACAAAAGTTAGCTCCAAAAATCCACGCATAGCCCTTGAACCCAGCCCATGAGCCCATGACCCTTGAACTTGTCTGTACAGTGGCGTTTTCTACTGTAAATATTGTAGCGGACTGAGTTGGCTGTCGGGTCTCCTCTTGTGCTCGATGTTCCGGAGCTCAGTGAATGCACCAGGCAGGGACAAATGTTGGCCCCGGGTTCTGTCTCCACCTGTTGTCGGGGGTTTGGAGTGATGGGGTTCAGGTATTGACCAAATAAGGGACATGGGGCGGGGGCCTGGTGCGTGACCTAGGAATTTAAGATGTTTGGGGAGTGTTCTTTTTTTTCTGATGTTGAGAGTTGAGAGAGAGAGAGGGGCAATCTGTACAGCGTTGGTTGTGGCCTACAGATATCACAAAACGAAGAAACCCAAAGCTGATTATGTCTCGGCATCTCAGTGTGGGAAAGAGACAGAATGATGCCTGCCTCATGCAGCGGAACAATTTAAAAAAGCTTAGAAGCAAATTAAAATGTAAAAATTAAATGTAAAATAATATGATGAAGTTGGATCAAGGTTATACATTTCCTTAGTTTCTCAGGTTCTTTTTGGCCTGAGGTTCCTCACAGCTGAACCAAAAGAGAATCTCCATTCTCCATGAACCTGAGTTAAGGCCTTGGCATTAAATACTGTTGCAGTGGGCTTGGTCTGCTGCTTCCTGTCAGCCATTCCACAATATAACCAAGCCCTCTATGATGCATTTTCCCATCATCCATCCACTTCAAACCAAGCAGTGTCCACCACTTGGTTTGAAGATTGTTGCCACAGTGTGCAACCACAGGTCAGGTCAGCTACCTCAATAATGAGGGGGGACCCATTTGGAATTTGAAATGCAGCTAAAGGTTTTCTTTGGTGTGGTCGTTTAAAATCTATCTGACTAGCTTCTCTGGCAGCTGCTCTCAGTAGACCTTTCCTATGCAATTGTCTACAAGGATTTTACATGAATCTCCTCCTTGATGTTACTTTCAACCAAGTGTACTGTTGGCAGTTCTATGCCCTCTGTTCTAGTGTCCAGAACCAATGGCTTCAAGTCTGACGGGTCTATCCACCTGGACTCAAGTGCATTTTATCTAAACTACCACCAGCTGCACAAGTGCAAATGCAGACGCCTGTTCCCTAACCCGAAGGTGCAGACTCGTACCCTCATGTAGCTCATGATGGTACCAGCAAAACCCCCATCTGTCTCCAGGTTAGGGGGCTGGTTGGCATTGTCTGCGCAAATACAAGTCTTTGATTTTCAGTTTCAGTTTCAATGAATCACCATCAGAAACCCAGGGCTGCATGGTGGAGCAGTGGTAAGCATCTTAACCTCACAGTGAGAAGGTTCTGGTTCAAACCTTTGTGTGATATATACTCAGGAAGAGCATGAAATACTCCAGACCCCCATTGTCTACTGTAAGCATTTTAACATTTTTATTAAAACATGTAGTAACACTAGAAAGAATGTATACCTTCAAGGTTGCTTGAGGAAGTATTCCACAATGATTTCTATTATGTTTTAAGCTAAATAATAAAGTAGAAAAAACACATTTTTCAGATGCACATTAATGTAGGTCACCCTTTGTAGTTCATCTGTCTTTCCTCATATGGGTAAATAGACACAGCAGGTAAGAGAGAAGACAACTACTTAGGTTGCTTTGGCAGCAGCTTTCCTTTACAGAGTTTTCTGATGTCCCACAGGGCTTGAGAGGAGAGGAAATGGAGCAGAGAAAAGCTGGTGTTTCAGCTGCAGTGGAGGTAGTAACCACTCTGCAGCTGTTTTAAAAAAAAGGTGTTTGACATGATATACATTTAAAATCTCAATTCAGAAGTGAAATGTCTGTAGTCTTCTTCAAAATAAAGTGCTTTCATTTCTTTTGCTGCATTATTAGGGACCTTTTGTGGGGTTTTAATTTTCTAATTTTCTGCTATTAAACATATTTTAGAAATTCAACATACTTTCTAAAATAAACTTTCCTAAATGTTAGCATCTTCTTTTTAGGGAATTACTATTCATTTCTGAGTTTTTTAGATTTTGAAGTTATGGAGTCTCAAAATGACGATATTTTGGCAATGAGGAGATAAATCGAGCAAGATTGATTTGCTCCAAAGAACAAATCATACAATGTATATTATCCTCTACAGAAGAAGATACAGGTCTGTTAGAGCCAGAAATCCTGCTTGTTTGTAGGTGACAAAGACCTATTTTCCACCAGAATTTACAAATAAATTCTTTAAAAATCAGAAAATGTGATTTTCTAGTTTTTTTTTTCTCATTTTGTCTCTTATAGTTTAGGTTTTCCTATAATGAAAATTACAGGCCTCTCTCATCTTTTTCAGTGGGAGAACTTGCACAGTTGGCGGCTGACTGAATACTTTTTACCTCACTGTAAATGGATTGCATTTTTAAGAGTTACACTGAGACGTAGCGTGTTAAGATTTTCCCCTCTCTGTTTAGTCAAGCAAAGTTGGTGCTCTTTTTTTTCAAAGCTCTGAAAAAACACAGCAGTGGTTTTCTTTTGCAGCGGCCTCCAGCTGAAAATCATTCCCCTTTTATATTGGTTAGTGTCAAAACACTCCAGGATTCAATTACTCCTTCAGATTGTTTTTGTAGTTTTATCCTTGTACCGAGTTAGAAAGAAAAAAAAGACCTTGTTACATTTTCACACCATCCCTCTGGTTTGGCACCTTTTAGACATAGAGAATGTTTCTTCAAGAGGTCTAATACTGCTCAGAGTGTTAGCTCTACATTTCAGGGTCTGAAGTGTCCATTTCAGCACAACTAGATCAACAGAGAGCAGGAACATCACCAAAATATGTTTTTTTTGTGTGACTTTGGACAGCTAAGTAAAGATTGATGGCTTTGTCCGACAGTTGGAGCAGGCCTGACAAGGCTTTAATCTCAGTCTTCTAATTCTGCTGGGAGCCAACTGACTGATGATAAATCCATTATTTGGGCATTTGTAGGAGTGTGAGTCCAAGTTTGGCAAAGACTGAAAATAATCTTAAAAAGAGAAAATATTTTAAACTAAATTTCTTCAAATACTTCTTCATTGTTTTATTTTTCACATGTATTTTGAACGTCGCCCCTGGTTTAGATAAGGCAAATCTATAACAGTCTGAAATAGTTAGGGACACGTCAGTATTAGACAGTCCTGCTCTAACCATCAAGTTAAAAACGCAACTAGAGTCAAATGTCATCTTTGCTTTATTCATGTCATAACACAGACATTTTATGTACAATAGAAAGAAATATGTTTTTCTTTTTTTTTTTTTTACAAAAGGTCACTCCCATAAATCCCAGCAATAAAATATAAAGGTAAATTTTCAGTATGCTTCCACCAAAAATACGAGAATATTTGTGATGGTACACATACTGTATTTACTTGTTTCATAGAATCCAGTTGGAAACTATGCAAGACGTGGGAAGAACTGTACCTGTGGTGATATGAATGAAGAGCTCAGAATGTGCAGTGCAATGAGCACAAAAACGGAAACTTTGGTTTCTGTGGGTAACTGTATGTAAGCTTCACAACAAAATGTACAGTGCCAAGCATCTAACGACTTAAGATCAGTGTGCCTCCTCCTTATTCATGGACTTTACCTACCAGACAGCTGGTAAAACATTGTAGATTCTGATGGAACAGGGATAATGGTAAGTACTGTTGTTATGGTATGTACTATGGCGCCATATTTGTGGTGCAGGACAATCTATGCTTTAAGCAGGAAACAAACAGCTTTGGAAAGGAGCGATGAGAGTCAAAGTCTAGTGTTTATTAAAAAGTTAACACGTCTAATACCTGTAGATTTATTTCTAAAATATATGTTTACCAATTGTATGGTTTAATAGTCTCTGCAGCTCTCACTGTATCTCTTTGGCAACAGAAGAAGGAAATCGATGAGGGGTGAGGCAGACAGACTGTCATTGCAAATGTTGGATAAGCATCCAATAAACAGCCTTGTATGAAATATTGAATTAGCAGGAGGCAAATTAATGATTTTGTTGTTGCTGCCTTATCAAAATCTTAGATGATTCTATCTTAGTGATGTAGCCCAACAATATTTTGCTTCAAAAAAGACAAAAAAAGGATCCACTTTTTGTGTTTTGATTTTCTGTCAAGCATCTCTGCTTCCTTTTTGTTAAATGATATCCTTTTACACTGTGCAATTGTGTAACTGTTGGTTTTCATGTGCAGGATAATGCACTGGGCCAGACGCATCGAGCAGGAGATTGACAGAGTCTTTCAGCACATCACTGGAGTTCAGCAGCTGAAAGGGGTGAGTCTCTCATCATCTCGCAGCAGAAACTCAATAGGAAATGCATTGAGCAGAGAGGCTGGTTTGCTAAAAAGCTGCAACTCCATTGAGCCTTTTTGCTTCGTAAAAGAAGAAAACAGTTACGATCTGCTGCTCCACCTGTTTGTTTATGTTGTTGTTTTCTTTCTTATGTTGTTGTAAACACATACAGTACAGACCAAAGGTTTGGACACACCTTCTCATTCAAAGAGTTTTTATTGTTTCACGACTATGAAAATTAGAGATTCACCCTGAAGGCATCAAAACTATGAATTAACACATGTGGAATTATATACATAACAAAAAAGTGTGAAACAACTGGAAATATGTCATTTTCTAGGTTCTTCATAGTGGACACCTTTTGCTTTGATTCCTGCTTTGCACACTCTTGGCATTCTCTTGTTAGCTTCAAGGGGTACTTCATTAATCCAAAATAATATCAAACTACAACTCAAAAAAGGACTAAAAAAAAAAGCTTATTTGTTTTAAAAGCCTATTTCCTGCATATATGCATTTGTGCGTTAGCTTTAAAGTCATAAATTACATTAATTTGTACAAACAAACACACAGTCTGATGCTATGGAAACCTCTGGGGGGTATTCCAGAAAGCAGGTTATGCTAGCTCCCACGATAAGTTTGAGGCTAAGCAAGTTGATAACCTCAGTTTTGGTTCCAGAAATGGAGGTATGTTTCAGGGTAGGTCAAGTTACCATGGCAACTCATGCTCTGAACATAACCTGGTCCGGAGCAGGTTTAGTTGAAGGTTAGTTTGTTTACAGAGAGGTGAAACAGCATGGCGTGTCCATTTGAAGGTGATTTAGTGGATGAAGAAGCTCAGATAATACTTTTTCCACCATGAGAGGGTGATAATACCACATATGGATGTTGGAAAGATAAACTTTTTTACTTTGATTTAACTTAATTATTTGATTCAGTTAAGATAAATCATTTTTTGTTAGGTCACCTTAAAAATAACACGTAGTTTGCAGACAATTATTTTCCTTTCGTTCAAATTAATTCAATTAAGTAGGTGTAACTTTGATGCCGCTGTTACAGCGGCACCGCAAGGGATTCTGGGATATCATTCCCTTTGCCTGTCTGGACGGATTTGGGTTTAAGTGTGGGTTTTTTACAAAATGTGTTTAGTTGTATAGCTGTTTTACTATGTTTCATCGTGTTTTGCCGAGCTATTTTGTCCTACAATGCTTACGTCTCTGCACCATGAGTGAGAGTAAAGGAGAGGATGATGAGTTTATATAGCACCCCTACCACTTAGAACTGTTATGACAGTGACCAAAAATTCTTTAATGAGTTTTTGCACTCCGTGCATTTTTTTTCTGTTGTTTTTATTGTTATAAAAATGAGCATATCTGCCGGCTCAAACTTAGACATATGAGAGTTCAAGAAATATAAGTAATTAAGATGGAAAAAAGATTAATGGAGTAATGTGACATTTAGTTAGATAAATACGTAAATTTGAGTTGTATAAACAATTATTGACTTTGAATAAATTTAACTAAATTATTTAAATTATTTTTCAGCCGTCTCACTTTTTTGATGGACTTATAATCTTTATCCGCCGTCATTAAAATCTCAGACTCCGTCTCACTTCCGTCTCAAGTGTCGCGCTTTCTTTTTTTTCTCTCCACGCGTTTCCATGGTGACTCCAGAAATCGGCGATCTATTGAGAATGTCTTGATGTACCTGCTGTGCACGTGCATTAACCCAGGGTTACCAAGTCGAGCGTAATTACGCCAACTCATATCCGGTCTTTTGGAACCGACATACCCAGAGTAAACAAGTTCAGGCGGATTTCAGCCAGAGTTCAGGCTTAAAGTCAGGCTAGTTTAAACATGCTTCCTGGAATACCCCCCTAATTTTGCCTAAGAGTGTGTATTTCACCTGAAACTATTCAAGATATGTGTTTGCTCGTATCAAATTATCAGATTACACATGTTTCCATGTGTCAGTTTGATTCTTCAATCAAAACAAGGAATTAAATCAAATCCAATTTTGTTTATAAAAAAGAATCACACCAATTTAATGGGTTTTGGTTTTTCAAAAATAGTTTTTCTATTGTTGTGAATTTATTATGATTAGACAGCGATATACCTTGTTTTCATTTAGTATAAATGAACTAGAACTGCAGATGCTTGGAGTGCAAGGAGGTGTCCCTGTGAGACCAAATGTCAGCAAACAGGACCAGAGATCATCTGCAAGAGAGAAGTGTGGTGGGCGTCAACCCAGCAGAGAGCAGCAGCACGTGTCCTCGTTGTGTCCCGGCAGAGCAGATGGTCAGGCTACAGTAATGCTTGATGTGACGCTCACTTCTTCATGCATTTCTGAGTCATCAATGCCGGCTTCTGAAACTAGTCAAGAAAGTGTTATTTTTATATATTTCTAAACAGCATATAATTTTAGTTGAATAATAAAGGATTGCAGTTGATTAGTTTTTTTTTCCTAAACCTGTTAAGTCAAAAAAGATGTAGGAAATCTCCCAGGACTCCTAATACAAGCATCTGCAGCCTTTTATGGAAAAGCATTGGGTCCTGCTCTGATCTCAGAGTGAGTTGTTACAGGAAGACATTCATATCTGGCAAAAGACACTGTTTGGAGGAGAGGAGGTATGAGCTGAAATATAAACAGCTCTCAAATATTAAAACAAGGTGGGGGTTTTTGTTCTTTCAAATGTTAGTGACTAAATATAGAACACCATAGTGTGCAGCTGTAAAACTGCACACTTGCTCTTACACTGTGCCTTGTAAACCATTATTTCCTCAGACTCTACGCTCACTTTCTCTCTCTCTCTCTCTCTCTATATATATATATATATATATATACACACACACACACACACACACAAAAAGAGAGAGAGAGAGTTGTGTATATATTTACAGTACAGACCAAAAGTTTGGACACACCTTCTCATTCAAAGAGTTTTCTTTATTTTTATGACTATGAAAATTGCAGAGTCACACTGAAGGCATCAAAACTATGAATTAACACATGTGGAATTATATAAATACCAAAAAAGTGTAAAACAACTGAAAATGTCATATTGTAGGTTCTTCATAGTAGCCACCTTTTGCTTTGATTCCTGCTTTGTACACTCTTGGCATTCTCTTGATGAGCTTCTAGAGGTAGTCACCTGAAATGTTTTTCACTTCACAGCTGTCAGGTTTAATAAGTGTGATTACTGGCCTTATAAATGGTGTTGAGACCATCAGTTGTGTTGTGCAGAAGTCAGGTGGATACACAGCTGATAGTCCTACTGAGTAGACTGTTAGAATTTGGATTATGGCAAATGCCAAGAGTGTGCAAAGCAGGAATCAACGCAAAAGGTGGCTAATATGAAGAACCTAGAATATGACATATTTTCAGTTGTTTCACACTTTTTTGTTACGTATATAATTCCACATGTGTTAGTTCACAGTTTTGATGCCTTCAGTGTGACTCTACAATTTTTAAAGGTCATGACATTAAAGAAAACTCTTTGAATGAGAAGGTGTGTCCAAACTTTTGGTCTGTTGTGTATATATGTATCCACAACATATTCAACAAGGTACTGGGGGGTATTCCAAGAAGCATGTTTAAACTACCCTGACTTTAACTCTGAACTCTGGCTGAAATCAGCCTGAACTTGCTTACTCTGGGTATGTCGGTTCCAAAAGACCGGTTATGAGTTGGCGTAATTACGCTCGACTTGGTAACCTTGGGTTAACGCACGTGCACAGCAGGTACATAAAGATCGCCGGAGTCACCATGGAAATGCGTGGTGAAAAAAAAGAGCGCTCTACTTTCGTGAAACGGAGTCTGAGATTTTAATGACGGCGTATGAAGATTTTACATCCATCAAAAAAGTGAGACGGCTGCATCAGCAAAAGAAAGAGTTTCTGCTTGGAGAAAAATAACGGACAAAGTAACAAGTTTCTAATCTTATTTTCATTGTGATGCATACATACCGTATATAAAACTTATCCGACCTAAATTAATTCAGTTGGTAACAAGTAATTGAGTTAAATTTATTCAACCTAATTTCTTACGTCTACCCAACTCAATATTTTTTTACAACTCAAATTTACATATTTAACGAAATTTAATATTACTCCAATTCAATATCAAAAGTTTTTCCATCTTAATTTATTGTAATTCTTGAACTCTCATATGTCTAAATTTTGAGGCTGCAGATATTTTCATTTTTATAACAATAAAATGAATGAAACAAAAGGTTTAGTATTGTGTAACCATATACCCTATCCCTGAGTTTATCACACATCAGTGAACAGTAGGGGTGCTTTATAAACTCATCATCCTCTCCCTCCCTTTCACTCATGGTGCAGAAAGAATTAAACATAGGACAAAATAACTCGGCAAAACACGGTGAGACACAGAAAAACAGCTAAACAACTAAACACATTTGGTCAAAAACCCACACTTAAACCCAAATCCGTCCAGACAAGCAAAGGGAATGGTATCCCACAATCCTTTGCGGTGCCAATCTAACAGCAGCACCAAAGTTACACCTACTTGATTGAATTAATTTAAATGAAAGTAAAATAAATGTCTGATCATTACGCGTTTATTTTTAAGATGACTCAACTAAAAAGAATTGATTTATCTTAACTAAAGCAAATAATTAGTTATATCAAAGTAAAAAGCTTATCTTTAAACATCCACATGTGGTCTTATCATCCTCTCACAGTGGAAAAAGTATTATCTGAGCTTCTTCATCCACTAAATCATCTTTAAATGGACACGTCATGCTGCTTCACCTCTCTGAAAACAAACTAACCTCCAACTAAACCTGCTCCAGACCAGGTTATGTTCAGAGCATGAGTTGCCAGGAAACTAAGCATACCCTGAAACATACCTCTGTTTTTGGAACCGAAAGCGGTGGTTGTACACTTCTTTAGCCTCAAACTTACCGCAAGAGCTAGCATGACCTGCTTTCTGGAATACCCCCCCCCCCCCCCCCCCCTGGAAACATTCCTCAGAGAGTTTGGTCCATGTTGACATGACAGCATCACACAGTTGCTGCAGATTTGTCGGCTGAACATCCATGACGCCGATCCCCCGTTCCATCACATCCCAAAGGTTCTCTATTGGGTTCTGGTGAGTGTGGAGGCCGTTTGAGTCCAGAGAACTCACTATCATGTTCTAGAAACCAGTCTGATGATTCCAGCTTTATGACATGCTGCCTTATCCTGCTGGAAGTAGCATCTGAAGATGGTTCTCTGTGGTCAGAAAGGCATGGACATGGTCAGCAACAATACTCAGGTAGGCTGTGGAATCGGAACTATGCTCAGTTGGTACTAAGGTACGCAAAGTGTGCCAAGAAAATATCCCCCACACCATGACACCACCACCACCAGCCTGAGTGGGTCTTCTACTGCTGTAGTCCATCTGCCTCCAGGTTGGACGCGTTGTACGTTCAGAGATGCTCTTCTGCAGAACTCGGTTGTGACCAGTAGTAGGAACCAGTCTGGGCCTTGTCCTCTGACCTCTGACATTAACAAGGCTGCTTAAATCACCTTCTGCTCACTGGATATTTGTTCTCTTTTTCTGTAAACCATAGAGATGGTTGTGGGTGAAAATCCCAGCAGATCAGCAGTTTCTGAAGTCCTTAGACCAGCCCGTCTGGCACCAACAACCATGCCACGTTCTAAGTCTCTTCAATCACCTTTCTTCTTCATTCTGATGCTGGTTTGAACTGCAGCAGATCGTCTGGACCACGTCTACACGCCTAAAAGCATTGAGTTGCTGCCATGTGATTGGCTGATTAGAAAGTTGTGTTAACAAAAAAAAAAAAAGAAAGTTGTGTTAACGAGCATTTGGACAGGTGTTCCTAATAAAGTGGTCAGTGTTTTACTTTTAACAATATGAACAGATGTTGGCTCTGTGAAAGACAGGATGTGACACAGAGACAAAAAACACAAAAATGAAATTCAAGAGCTTTGTGCAAATTTGAAAGCTCAGTAATTTCAGTCAATTTGAAAAAAACACAAAACAAAGTGACCAACCACAAGCAGAAGAAAAAGATTTTGTTCGTCACATTTTTCCACTCTTGAATCATCATCTTATTCTTGGACTCTAGATTTGTTGAGCCACTTAGTAACACAAGTTACTGGACATGTAAAACATTTCTAAATATTCATTTGTATTACCTTACCTTTGTCCAGTTAGGTACAGCAAAAAGTAATAAAAAGTAGTTGCAATAGGTTCCATCAATGTTTGTTGAGAAACGGTTATTCTAGGTTTGATACGTCTTTGTGCGAATGTATCACTGCTGATTGTCTTGTTTTGTGCATTATTCTTGCTTTGATTGCTTGAAATTAACCATTTCAAATAATTAAAAAATAAAAAAGCAGGAAATTAGTCTAACAGCACACTCTTATCATAACCAAAACTGTTATCCTCTCATGAGAATATAGGTAATAGACTGACATCCTAGTCTCACTATAACTGAAGTTAGTTTTCATCATTTTTCTTTGATGTGCCATGTCGCAATGCTGAATATATTTTACACAAGACAGAGTTCTCTTCAGATGGTGCACAGTACACTCTGTTTATTTCTGAGAGTTCCCATCTGGCCAGCATGGGTCACTGAAGCATCTGATCTGTTTTTTCATAAAGAGAAATCTCACACAATGAAATACATTCGTGCAGATTCCTCTCAAAAAGGAGGGAGATGCCATGTGTCATGTGTCAGCAGCCCAGGGCAACACACATCCAGCTAGAAAAACAAAGATTCGAAATATACTCTTCTTGTCTGTCGGTCACAAATCGCTGGTAATCATGCAAAAATGAGCAATTTCCAAAAGAATTCTGACTGATGCATGAATTCCATTTTAGCAACGCTTTAGACATATGTTTTCAGATGAACAATGGGCACTTCATGTTTTATCCTACCAGGATGAAAGTTTTTAGAATGAAAAGACGTCAAGTTATATTTCCATGGAAACAAGCTTGTCTTTATGAAAACAGTGGTGCAGAGATACTTAGTTAAAGATCTGAAGGCATTGCTTCTCTCTGTTCTCTTCGTTCTTCAGTAGGATTTCAAAAGTGGGTTATCTCTATTATCATCTCACATATTATAATCAGAAACAATAATATTAGCATTGTAGTGTTCAGTGGCATGATACATGCATTTTCTCTGTTCCAATTGAATGGGTCAGTCATAGTAAAGGATGACTTTATTAAAACATGCATGCAATCTCATGACAGGTTTTATTTTTGGTTCCAAATTCCTCCAACAATTCTCCAATAATTCTCTTATGGAAAAGTATTTTGAGCACAGCACACGCTGCTGACGAACATGTTTAGATGAAAGAGCCATTTTTAGAGTTGGACAGAGCATCGTAACAACAACAAGTGGCTGTTCCCGAGTGAGCTCTCTGTTTAGACAAAAAAGGATTTGCTTTTGTCAATTCATGAACTTCAAAATAAACAGTAGGCCTTAGTCTGTTTTCAGGATTGTTCCAATTTAGGTGCTTGGAATTTATGTAGGTCAGGTCCTAAATAATCTCCAAAATAAGGTATAAACAAGTGTGTTCAGTATTGTGACTGTTTTTACACGAAAACAATATTTGCAATGTTTTATACAATTTTTTAACCCTTTAACATTGCAAATGTTACCGACGACACCTAAATAACACATGCTCCTTGTCCTACTGTAACTCATCAACCAATTAACATGAGTCAGCTGATTCTGATTCTGAAAAGCAGCTTTGCATGTTGTCTTTAAATAATATGTAACACAATGTTAAAGTAAATGTGCTTTTCTCCCTGACAGAAGAAGCTGACTTATGTAGATTGCATAAACACTTCACTTCTCTAAAGTGTTGCTTTCCTCTGCTTCACAATGCGCTGGAATTGTGCAAACGGTTGAGGAGTTGAAGTAGTCGAAAGAATGTCTACACAGGAGTTAAAAGACCAGTAAAGGGTTAAAAACTGCTAAATGCGCTAATATTACTCTCTAATGTCAAAAAAATTATTTATAGATGTGGAGGATAAGAATATTGTATTTCAGACTTATTCCAGATACACTGAAAAGACATTCATAGCACAAGGAAAAATATCATGATAAAATCATAATATTAATAATACTGATAAAAATATTAGTAATAATAATGAAGGGAAGAAAAAAATAACCACATGACCAAAAGGGTGTTATTTACTGACACATACCTCGTAGAGCTTTCCCCTATTATTCAATTTTCTCACATTTTCTGACAGTTAAGTCTTCTGATTTAAATGCCATAACAGTCCAGGACAGGCAGTTGCTCCAACTTTTTCAACCCCATACTGGCACTACTACATCTGGACACAGGAATCAAAAGTCTCATGTTGTCATAATGGACCACAAGAAGCATCTTGGGCTAGTTTTTCTGTATTTACATCGTGACTAAGCAGTTTTCAGTAGGACTGGCACATGGATTCAGCTTCCAGGGGGTGCAATGTGCTTCATCCAGTGTAGGCCTGTGGCCAAGACCCTTCGCACTATCGCCTAACTACGTACCCACAAGGGAGCCCACGTCTGGGTCCCACTGTGCCGGTCCCCAGCTAGGATAAAATACAGGGTTGTGTCAGGAAGGGCATCTGGCGTGAAAATCTCTGCTAAACCACCTGTGTGATTTAGTGAAAGCTGATTAGTTGTGGCGACCCCTGAAGGGAAAGGTGAACAACAACAAAGCAGTTTTCAGAGAGGTTAAAATGTTCAATTGTGGGATTTTAACAATTGTGCTATCCTAGGCACTTTAACATTGGGACTTGGGTCATCTAGACCCCACTAGACAGTGCGCTGAACCTTTTTTCTTCAATGATTTGTGATCCTCACTGTTGTCCATGGATTACATGACTTCACCTTTATCCACCTTTGTCATGGTAGGGATAATACGACAATGTAAGAGTGGGGTCATAGGATAGCAGAAAGGTTAACAGCTAGAGAGCACTGATATATTGTTCATAGAGTGTGTGGCCATTGTCATTAGATAAATCCATCCATCCTCTAAACCTGTTATACCCCTGATGGGGTCACTGGGCTGCCAGAGCCTGACCCAGCTACGGGGTACACACCAGACAGGTCGCCAGTCTGTCAGAGGGCCATAATCACACAACCACACTCACAGACACACCTAGGGGAGAATTTCAAAGGACATGTGGGTAGATTGCAGACCATCAGAGAAAAACAACCAAAAACATAAAAAAATGTTTTTTAATAAATCAGTCAGGGAATCATCCTCCTCGCAGAGAAGTGCATGACTTGATTGACATGCAGAACGCCCAGTCCAACATCCCCTGATCCATACATCACTGCACATGAATGTTGAAATACACTGAGCGCAAATTCTTACTGCCATCGGAAAGCCACTACCGGCCAACTGCACGCCGAGACCCCATCGGTAGTAGTCCAGCGTGCCTCTTCGATCGGGAGCGAGACAGAGACGCCCTGTAAATGGCTTTGGCTTTTTTAGGAAACATTTTTCCTACCTGTTCATCAAACTTCCGAGAGTGATGATTTGAATGTAATGTAGAGCACTCTACCACTAAGTAATAGCATATTTTTATACTCAAACATTGGTCCTTGCTTTATTTTACCAGACCCACCCCAGTGTTTGAAACCTTTGTAGACCCACCATGGAACTTCTTCAAATATAGATTCCAACTTGGTCAAATGTTTGATGCTGTGCCATCTGTACCCCCTCCACTATTGTTTCCAGTAATAAAGAGACTTTATAATACATGTGTTGCACATCATTCAAATGCTGGGAATTCTGTCAATGTATTGTGGCACAAAATACTCTCAAAGGGCAACATAAAAGGGCAATACAGTCGTATCCTCTTACACTGACCAGACCAATGTGTCTTACTTGACTTCAAGCTCTGATCATCAAGCAACATCAGTGGAAGTTGATCTATATTCAGACAAAAAGGTAAATGATCAAAGGTGGCCATAGAAACAACAAAGTCATGTGAATCTGCAGGGCTTATACAATGAGATGGAGTGACACTGCTCACTTAAATAGATAAAGCTTCAGTCAGGCATAGGACCTAAATTAGACATGAATGATGATCATGAATAAATGCCATAATATGTTCTAATCTATTTAAATACTCATTTACATCACACTCAAATGGTGTACATTAATAATTAAAGCTTTAAAAAAAGTAAAGTTTAAGTACTTATCCAATCTAAATTCTGTCTAACAATGTTTAGAAATGCATCACATTTCTAATGCCAAATGATGGCAACCCCACCAGCGACGCGATTAAGAACACAATCAGAGCTGAGATCTGTGATGGACACATCTGGACCATAAAAGTTTGCATCAAGTCCCAATTGACCAAATGTTTCTTAAAGACTCACAAGAATATAAAAAGCTTGTCTCCAACCAAGTGACGTGCTTCATCAGCTTCACTGTGGCCAACATGAAGGCCCTGCACCTTGAGTGAGACAACACGGAGTTCCATTTAAAGTTCGTGTCTCCGGCTGCATGCGCAGAGCTCTTGGTTTGCTTTGAAGCCATCTCACTAAAAACTGACTGAGTGCCTGCTTTCTTGTGTCCATGAGGTAAAAGATGCACAAATGTTACCATAGACGAGAGATGTGGATCCCACAGGTCAACAACATTAGCATATTCAGCCATGCATGAAATGAACAATAACTTAACAGGATCTCTCAGCACACCACAGATAGATTGTTTAGTTTTAATGTCAGACAGTCACGCAGCAAATCAGCTTCAGAGTTCCCAGAAAATTGACTGGAAAAGACTCTGGGGTAAATTTCTTTGACAATATCAAGTTTAACCCTTGTGCTATCTTAGATGACCCCACCCTTGCATTGACATGTTCTCCCTACCATGACAAAGGTGGATAAAGGTGGAAAGATTTCATGTAATCCATGGACACCAGTGAGGTTCACAAATCATTGAAGAAAAAAGGTTCAGCGCACTGTCTAGTACAGGGGTGGCGAACAAGTTTGACACCAAGAGCCGAATTTTTTCACTGTGAGAGTCAAAGAGCCACACTACACACTGACCTGCCAAGACGTACACACAAACACCCAATTAATTTAAAATAAATTTTCCATGAAACACTCCTCTCCCTACAACACAACAGCAAGTATTGTACTTGTGTTTATTTCAAGGAGTGTCCTCCTCAATACATACATCAAATACAGCTTAGCCAGAGTTAACACAGCAACTACCCTGGAGGTCAGATACCTCCTCCACACACACAGGTACCTCTCTCTCATCTCTCACACACACACACACAAACACACACACCCACACACTCTCTCTCTCTCTCTTTTTTCTCTGCCTCTCTCTGACACACACTACTATTCAGTGACGGGCGGTGAGGTTGATGCTGGCGAGGCACCGACTCCTCTGAAGTCAGATTTAGGATGATAAAACTGAATATTGCATCGTTCATCCAACAGTATTTAACTGGTAATTCTTTGTATCTCAATATTCCTCTTTCAATGACCCTAACACCAACAAATACACAAACATCTGGACAGAGCATCCTTCTGGTGTCTAAGTCATTCATATTCACAATAAACACATTAAATACAATATATTTCAGTTGTGGTCAATTTAAACTAATTTTTACCTTCATTAGAACATCTTGCTTTTTTATGTTTTGTAATTTAAAATTGGGTGACTACCTTTTTGAATCAAAAGCAAATACTTTATTAAATGTCAGTACATTGCAATGACTCAGTTCATTCTTCAACGTAGTAAACAAACAAGTACTAAGTTACCATTAAACTGACTGAGTTTTTCACACACCCCCCCACCCATCTACATTACAAACACATTAACTTGAATACACACGCACAAACAGCCAAACGGCATACAACTGACTTCTGCTGACAGCCCCTGGCTTATGGTTTTACACTTAAGATTCCCCACTTCCCATGAGTCTTAGGGGCTGAAGGCGTGGCTAACCCCCAGCCCAGTTGTAGCCTCTCTGATCGGTTCCTTTACGCGAGTGTCGGTCAGAACGGAGACCGATGCCTTGATTTCACGTGTTTCAAGGTAATAAACAGGGACTGGCAGACATATATTGAAGAGAACATCAGATTGACAGCAGCTCTTTTACACACGGGGATTTTTCCGTTCTCCAAAACGAAACAGGGCCTTCTTTCAGAGAGATTTCAGCTCAATCATCTCAGGTTCTCTCGCTGCCTCATCAGTGACAAGCGGGGATTTCAGGCAGTCAGTCTCTGCATGAAAGGATCCATGAAAAAAGTGATCTGCGGTCGTTTCCGTCCAGTTGTGCAAGCAGCGTCACGTTCTGCTTTATTCATTTGGATTGCAGCTTTCTGCTGTGAGCTCCACAAAGAAGGAAAGTGGGATGATGGCTGTTTAAAATTTGCACTTTGAACAGCTTCAACTTGTTAATAAAGGAGACAATTTGTTGATCAGGAAGTTTTTAATTTACTCCTGGATACGTTTTGTTCTTTTCTGCCATGATCTATTTTTACTGCTTCTAAAAGCTCATAATGATAAACATCATTATGACTTGCCCTTCTGTTCAGTAAAAAAGTAAGAATCTTCCCATTCTTCCAGAAACGTCCTGTGTTTATCTATATACTCTGAATTTCACCACTTTGACCATGAGGGTAACAGTCTGCACGCACATCAAATCTTAATGTGTTCCGGCATTGGGCGTAACCCGCGCAAATGATTGGCGGTCACGTATGTGTCGGGAGCAGCTTCAAACACACACACTGCCAAATTACTTTTATTATTGTTTATTTTTAATACCATCTGATGGTTTGAGTGTGGTTTAAGAGGGAAAAAATTATGAAATGAGGCACTGTATATATAAATATGATGAGATGCAAAGAGCTGCACGTTCATTGGCCAAGAGCCGCATGCGGCTCGAGAGCCGCGTGTTCGCCACCCCTGGTCTAGCTAGACGACCCAACTCCCAATGGTAAAGTGCCTAGGATAGCACAAGGGTTAAACTTGTTTTTTTTTATGTAATGCACCTTCTTGCATGTTCAGTATGCTGCTGTTTCACCCTTAAAACACAGGTCATTTTAACTCTATTCTTGAGTTATTCATGTTGGGATATATTTTTTAATACTTTTTGGAGCAATACAGTTTTTTGGGGTTGTAGTAGTTTCATTTTTTACGATGGAGTTTTAGGGCCAGTTCACAAACATTTTTTTTCTCTAAAATTACGACTTTTAAGTTGTAAATTTACAAGAAAAAAAGTCAAAACTGTTAAACTACGAGATCTTAAGTCGTAAATTTACGAGATAAAAACTTGTAAATTTATGGGGGGGAAAAAGTCATAGATTAACGAGGAAAAAACTCCAATGTTGTTGGTTAATCTGAGCCTAGCTTGAAAATGAAAGATGTGGAGCATTTTGTGAAGCTTTATTTCAGGATGGGTTTGAAAAACAAAGAAATTCTGAACCTTTTGACGAATCAGAATTTCATGGAAGAAGAAAGGATTGAAGTGGACAGCCGCAGGGACACCGACGTCTTCAGCAACGGCTGCAGAGATCCTGCAAACCACCAATCAATGAATAAACATTAATAAATTGTAAATCAAGCAAATGAGCTTCCAAACTTTTCTAACGTTATTAATAAACATTCAGCTCACCTGTTCAATTAAGTTAAGTCGGTCTGCTCTGCTGCATTCACTTGCTGCTGCACTGTATTCTCATAAGATTTTTTCTCGTAAATTTACGACTTTAAATCTCGTCATTGTACTTTTTTTTTCTCGGACTGTCCCCCTGTTGACCTCGTCTCTCCATACGGCATTACATTATTTAAGTAGCAAAAATGCTAAAAGCGTCAGCTGGTCACGATAGAATGAGACGAATCTAGTAGTATTCCCTTCACACTCAATAAGTTCACAACTCAATGGGTTCATGTTTGCTTTGACGTTATTCATTTTTCAATTTTGTGTGGGGCGGCCGACCTCTGGTTGGAAGATTGCAGGTTCAATTTCTGCCCATGTTGGGCAAGACACTGAAGCCCACCTTGCCTCTCTGGTGGTTATAGATTGGCTCCAGTATTCACCGTAATCCAGTGTCTGGATGTGTGAATGGGTCTGTGACTCACTGTAAAGCGCTTTGGGCCTTCGGGGTAGGTAAAAACGTGCTATATAAGTGACGCCATTTACCATTGTTGTGTGCTACATCACACTGCACTGTTTTCAGGCAAACCTCAGGGGATCCAGTTGGACTCCACTCAGTTCAGAAGTTGTTAATCACTTAAAGGAACTAATATTTCCTGGCTTAACAAATTAATTTGAATCAAAAAACATTCAGGGACTCATCTTCCTCCACTATAGTTGAAATATTAGGTTTGTAGTTAGGCTTAGCATAAAGATGATTTGCTTCATGCAGACTCATCTGGTTCACAGATTTTAAACACCATCTTAGATAGTGTGTTAACAAAAAGACGCCAGCAGGAGATTTGTAGCATCACTATAGACTGACTGCCAAAAAAAATTGCCTACAGATATACAACGAAGAAAGGCGGCGGTTCAGTGTGCTGAAGAATCACCCTCGGAGGATTGTGGAGAAGGTGGCCTTGGATATAGAGAGACTCCTGGCTAAGAAGCGCAAAGCTCTCGAGGTAAATTGACGTCTTCTAACTTTGGATTTTTCAATGTCTAAAGGAGGTTTTGGAAAAAGCTAAGAGCTTCATAAATAAAAACAATCTCATTTTAAATGAATGTAAGTTACAATTATCCTTCACACCTTCACAGGAATAAACGTTTGTTTTTTTACACAATTCATTAAAGTTAATTCAATTTTTTTTTACTAAATTAGGAAGACGTTTGATACAAAATGGCACACTTTATTATAATTAAAAAAATATGTAATATCTGAAATATTACAGTTTGTAAAATATTCACATATGATGATTATAATAAGGGGTCCAGCATGATGTTTGCTTCTATTAAACATTAATTTGACCTCAAATGTCAAGTTCAACTTAAAAATTGGGATTTGTTGTTTTTTTTAATTTGCTGTGTGTTCTCTTTTCAGCATTTTAATTCTATACAGAATGGCTTAATATGCATGTATATTTAGTTTGTGCATAACCTTTGGGGTTCTGCATATTTAAAAAGGAAGTAAGTTACCCTTTAAAAGAAGAGCTGTACCAGGTGTGTGGTATTTTCATGACAAAGAAAACTACATTCAAAGGTAGCTCATCTTTAGATTTACTTTGAGTGTTTGGTAGAGAAATCTTTTTTAACAAGGTTCTGTCCATCTTTCTGTACTGTGCAGCGGTTGGCAAGTGAAGCAGAGAGGCTTCAGCAAGAGCATCTGTGGCAAGATGGAATCAAGGTAAACGCCTGAGAAAAACCAACAGACCAACTGTTTGTAATGCAGGCACTGATTCTATCCCATTTTGGTCTGTGACAGTATCGTTCTGTTATTTTAGCAGTAGCGGTTCTTCTTTTTTTGGCAACTTCACACAAAAATGAAGAAAAACTGCATGAATTTTCTAGATTCGTATTACAGGGGGGTCAAACTCAGTTGCACAGATGGCCTAAATCCAAAACACGCTTCAGGTTGCGGGCTGAACATGATAAACATTTACTGAACAAACTGAAGCTAATCTTTTAAACCTTTAAAACTGAACATAAATATGAATAAAATCAAGAAAATGAATCCAGAAAATGTCAAGTTAGACCTTAAATAACGTAAAATATTTTGCTCTCCATAAAAATATATTCTGTCAAAATTATACAAATATGAACATGCTGCAGAACAGAACAAACGAAGCCTGAAAATAAAAAGAAATTGTGCTTTTCAGCAATAACAAATAAAATCATTTCGTTTTCCTTTTTTGCTCTTTTGTCATGTTTTGGAGCTGGACTCCTGGCATCATTTTTAGCAATAAGCTCATTTCTGCTTGATGTGTGTCTTTGTGAAACGAATCAGAGAGATTTTATTTTTTATAAACCTGTCAATGTGACTATCGTTGTTAGGTCTTAATAAACATTAAAAACGAAATCATAGAACTCATCACTGGGATCAATCTAAACATTTTTGGTGTTTTCTTAATTTTGTGCAACACCAACAGAAAAAAATCCTCCAAAAAAACTCAATACTTTCATAAACAAACGATCTATTGTTTATTTATGATCTTAAAAAGCACAGCTGTTTTACTGCCTGCATTATCTGCTGTCTTTATGTCAAATAGGTTAACACAAAATAATCAACAGGTAAACATTTTTCATGAAAAAAATACATGTAATAAAAATGCTAATAAAGAATGACATTATTAGCATGAGTGGAGTAACCTAAAGGCACCTCATGAATAAATGTGCTTTATAAATACCACGGCTGACTAATGAAGAGGAACAGAAGTTTTGGTGAGATGATTTTGAAAGCACTCTACTGAGAACAAGACATGCTGGAAGTAGTGGACACAAGATGTCAAACATCACACCCAAATAGTTGTGTGCTGAAATTATAGTCCAGACCGATGCATTCCCAAGAAATAACGTTTTGGTCATGTGAACAGGCTGAAAACATCTCAGAGTGGAAGTCATGGGTTTTCTGAAGTAGGTTTGGCCTCTTCAGAAACTTCGGTAACAGATGGCTGTGCTCCACACGGGCCTTTCAGCCTGTCTACTGAATCGTAATGTAACCGCTCTGAGCAGAACAGAACACTGAAAAAACTGAAACATTTGGTCTTTACCATCCAAAAAAAGGAGAGATTTGCTGCGTTTTATGAAGATGCAAGCTCAACTCAATTTGTGTATTTTTTGTCTCAAATATTTGCTAGTCAAACAACATAGAAGCCATTTATGTGTTCAGTCAAACAAATAATAAACAATGTAATTAATAAAAAAATATTGTGGTTAATTAGCTAAATCTTTAAAAGAAAGGCAAAAATTAGATTTCATGATCAGTTTGCTCCTTTCAAGATAAAAGGGGGATAAAAAAAAACTTTAAAATACTATTTAGGACAAATTTTAAAAACTGTCTGACCTGATAAGATGTTGCATGTGACTCCCCAAGTGCTGAGAGTATTTCATAGTCATTATTAGTGCAGCCTGTTTGGATCTCCATGTGCTCGCTTGCAGGAGCTGGACATGGCGTACTATGACTCCAAGGCAGACCTGGACTATGTGAGTGAGCACATTCTTCTGCTGACAAGTGTTGTTGTTCATCTTGAGGGCTTTATAAACTGTCAGCTAAAGCAATGAATAGAATGAAAGGCTAACTTTTTTTTTGTATTTTATCTGTACAGTATTCCATGGATGGTGAAGGAGAGGTGGAAAACCCCTCCCACATCAAGCTGGAGTTTGTGTATGACCCAAACTTCAAAAACAATGTCAACTACTCCTATACAGCCGTTCAGATTCCCACAGATATCTATAAAGGAGGCAAGTGCCTTTCCCTGTTTTTTTATTATCTTAAACTAAAGGCTAAAAAACAACAACACTTTTCTACTTTACTGGATCATATGAATCTTTCCTGTTCTTCCCGTCAGCTCCAGTCATTCTAAATGAGCTGAACTGGACACAGGCTCTGGAAAAGGTCTTCATGGAGAACAGCCGTGAGGATCCATCTCTGCTCTGGCAAGCATTCGGGAGTGCGACAGGTGTCACTCGCTACTATCCAGGTAGGTTTTGTCAGCCCTCTTTACTTGCTAACTAATAACGATGGCATTGACCTGAAGAACAAAGCTAACTTAGTTGTTTATCACATCCTTTATCGTGTAATTACTGCAGCAACACCTTGGAAAACCCCAGATAAAATTGACCTGTATGATGTCAGAAGGAGGCCCTGGTACAGTATGACGTTTAACACATCTGTCTTATATTGGCCTGTTACAAACAGAGTTGAATTATTAAAATCTATGTTTTTACAGGTACATCCAAGGAGCCTCATCTCCCAAAGACATGGTCATTCTTGTTGATGTGTAAGTGCTTAGCTGTGGTACGGGGGAGAATTCTCATCAGCTCTCTTGCTAAGCTGCATTTTGTTTCCTGACTCCCTCATTGGTGAAGTTAAATCACTCAAATCCACTGGTGTTTGGGTCACATCTGGTCCTGATAGCATTTGTTCAATGGCTTGACTGAACCCTGTAGGAAAATTAGCACAGATTTGAGCGGCGCTATTGGAGTTAACTGAACTCTGGGGAGGTCGCCGTGTAGCAACCTGGGGCACGCAACGGTTTCAGTGACAGCCAGTGACAGCAGGTAGAAAACAGATCCAATACAGTGAATTGATCCACAGTTCTCCTGAACTTCCATCCATTTTTTTTAACCCGCTGTTTCGGGGCAGCTGGGTTTCCGGAGCCCATCCTGGCTACAGTTGGAAGAAGGCGTGTAAACAAATTGCAAATTTATCGTATTGCAATATCAAGCTGGGCAATAAGCATATCGTAAAAGACTTTGAAAATAGCAATAAATGGTTAAATGGTAAAAAAATGGTTAAATGGTTAATAAATGGCTAAAACATTCTTATGGCAGCTTGAACTATTTAACGAATTAAAAAAATTCATTTATGCATTTGACCAATCAGACGGGCGCCTTCAAGTTGTTGACCAATCGGATGGAGCTCTTTCATTGATTTCATTATTTTGGAGCTCTTTTATGTTAGATGATTGTCTTCTATGAAAACGAGGGTCATATAGAATATAATTTAAGCTATGTTGACTCTTATTTCACTTAAACTGTTGTAAATGTAAATTATGTTCTTGGTTGTTTTGCTATTTGTTCATATGAAGCAAGTAATATCGTCATCGTAATATTGATCACCAATAACGCATATCGCGAGTTTTCCTCATATTGTGCAGCCCTTATTGTCCATTTTCTCCATGCATTGTAATGAAATAAACACAGACAAAGCTCCACGTAGAGATCAGGCTAAAAACATTTGCTGTAAGCTCCTCCCACACACTCAAAAACACATTTTTGGAAACAGAATTCTCCGCACGGCGAAGGAGAGGCGGTCAATGTGAATTTGCTGCACGAATCGCGTTCGGTGTGAACGCAGTTTAACAGCGACCTGCCCCATGTACGCCCTGTGCAGGTTTGCCCATTTTTCACCAGCAGACAGCCCGCATCTACTCTTAAGGACAGTTGTGACTAGCACATAAGTAAGGGTGAAGGAGGGAAGGGCGCAGGCGTGTTGTGCAGATTTTTCTTTTTTTCAAATCCCGCACAGGGAAGATTAATGTTGTTAAATAAGTGTGGAATCCTTGCATGCAGACTGACTGCATCAAACAGGGTTTTTACAGGTGCTTGCGCATCAACAGTTCAGTGGATCACACTTTAGTGTGCCTTATGAAAATAGTTATTGGTGCCCCCACCTTGGGCTTAATGTCCACTGATCTTCTTTACAAGGTTGAGCTTTGGATAGAACTGGAAAAATGGGAGCTATGAGCGACCTTCCATTACCATTAGAAACAACTGTTATTTTACACATTTATGTAAATATTTATGATTTACATAGTTAATGGGGGAACTGAGTTATATTTATCATTATGTCCATATTTATACTGCAGGTTTGATATCCCTGCGTTCATAGTGTTACAACTGCAGAAATACAAATAGTTAAAAGCTGTTGGGTCATGTGGAATCCAATAACCAAAACAAAGGTTTGATCCAGTAATGATTGTAACGAAGGCATTAAATTAAATAAGCTCTAATGTTTTCTGCCAGTCTTGTGTGATTCAGTGAGAGTATACCTAAAGCTGAAGAGCATTACATTGATTCTGCAACAGCAGGGCTTCAACTTTTCCGCTCAGCAAATTCTCTGACAGCCACCAGTTATCTTCTTCTGTGGAAACATCTGAGCTTGTGACTGTGATTGTCTTGAATCTTCAGAAGTGGCAGTGTCAGTGGGCTCACACTCAAGCTGATCAAAGCCTCAGTCATGGAAATGCTGGACACTTTATCTGATGATGACTACGTGAATGTGGCGCGGGTTGGTTTCTGACTCTTAATCGCAGATTTTTATCTGTATGGTTCAATTTTTTCATGTTTGATCTCACATTTGACATGCCTCCGCCACATTTCAGTTCAACGAGAAGGCTGAGGCTGTGGTTCCATGCTTCAAACACCTTGTTCAGGCAAATGTCCGCAACAAAAAGATTTTCAAGGAAGCTGTGCAGCAGATGCAGGCTAAAGGCACCACAGACTACAAGTCTGGATTTCATTTTGCTTTCAACCAGCTGTTGAATGTAAGTAGCAAACTCTTTCATATAAATCCTGGCAACCATTGTTTCACTGTATCACATAAAACCCTTTGGCTTTTTTTAAATGCTTTTTTAGAAAACAAATGTTCCACGAGCAAACTGCAATAAAATTATCATGCTGTTCACTGACGGCGGGGAGGACAGAGCTCAGGATGTCTTCATGCAATACAACTGGCCCAACAAAACTGTAGGTTTTTTCCTTTTCCAGAGGAGGAGTTTTCTTATACCTGCAAACAGAAATCACACATTTTTGTTTGTTTGTGGCCCTCCAAGGTTCGAGTGTTCACGTTCTCTGTGGGTCAACATAACTACGATGTCACGCCGTTGCAGTGGATTGCCTGTGCAAACAAAGGTGAGTTGAACATCCGACAGCTACGATCCATAGCTCTGTAAATGTTGTTCCTTAGTGTAAAACTTGAAATCATCCCCACACTCGTAAAAACACCATAATCTTAATGGATAAATATGAGCTCAGAATGGAACTTAACGGGGTGTATGTGGGAAACCGCAACATTCACTCCTACTGAAGAAGAAGTACACAAACTCCATTTGGATGGATCTATTTAGACTCAATACAGTTGAGTTACAGTTACACATCCAAAGACAAAGCTACAGTATATTTAACTGACAGTATTTCCATAAGGAGAGATCTAAAGAAACCCAGAAAGATGGGCAGAATGAGCTCATAGTCTTTGGCGTGTCTTTCATTGGTGGAGTAAGCCCAGACCATGATAAAACTCCAGAGCCAAGACACTGGTGGTGGTTAACCCGATATAACCATGTGTATCATATTTCATACACGCATCTCTGAGACCCCTATCTCATTAGCATGATCCAAATTTTCCTTAAAAACCCATTTTATATTCCTTAGCCCGTGTTTTCTGTTCATCATCATTTCACTAATGGATTGGTTTATCTGCGCTTTTCCAGATGCTGAAAGCTCTTACAATGTGCATCCATTATTCATTCACTCCTCATTCATACTTGGTGATGGTAAACCACGGATGTAGTCACAGCTGCCCTGGGGCAGACCAACTAGAGCAGGGGTGGGCAAACTACGGACTGCGGGCTGGATCCGGCCCGCCGCCGTGTTTGGTCCGGCCCACTGAACAACATCAGAGACCCATGTTTTTTATTTTTACCTGGCCACACGATCAAGACCTGTATAGAACATGACATTTTATTCCACCCTTTTGCAGTCTGTGCTCCAACCTGAAACCCTCTGTCAAAACCCTCGGTCAAATTGACCAGAAGACAGTCTTCCATTTCTACGTCACAATTCATCTTTCCCGGTTCTGCTCATTCTCTTAGAGCGATTATGCTGCTTTTTTAAACAGTGCACCCTGTTCTGTGTCTTGATTGACTGGAAACCTTGTCAATCCATCTCCTCCGTGTCTCCTGTACAGAAACGCGGAGCTTTTCAGATCAGAAATCTGTGATCAATCAGATCTTTGTTTTCATTCTAAGATCCTGGACCTAATTTCTATGAAGGGTTGAGAATTTAAACAAGAGAGAAAAGGGTGAAAATGTTCATGTTTGTCTGAGAAAAGTGTACTTAGGCAGTGAGGAGTTTTACTGCCATAAACGTCTGTAATCATTCTCCGTGGATTTCACCGATCACGGTTGTTTTTAGAACGTAACTCCTGCAGTAAACGAGGGAAGTCTGTACTGGTGAAAAGGTAACACAGATATATGCGTAGCTGCAGCAGAAGACATAGAAATTTGCTTTTTTCATCATAACTGGATGTGAAACAGACGTGCAGAACACAGCTGCTCAGTTTTAGAGCAAACTGTGAGACGTGTGATGCAGCCCTCAAAGTCTCAGTGGGAAAATGACGGGAGAGGATCCAACATTTTTTCTTTTTTTTCTTTTTAATGTATCAGTTTATTTTTTTCTGAATTTTTGTCTTTGAAAATCACAGTTATTTGGTCATTTTTTTATTTCATAAATAGTTTTATTTATTTTATTAAAAGTATCATGAATTAATAAAACTTTATTATAGGGCTTTACAATAAAAGAAACATAAAAAAGGTATAAAGAAAAAGAGCTATTGTGGCCCCCACAAGAAAAAGTTTGTTCTAGCATCCATGTGGTGTTGGAAGATTTGTTGTTTTTCATTCTTCCAATCATTCAACGCAGCATTTCTCCAAGTTTTACACCAGGTACATCAAGCCGTTGGTGCAATTGGCTCTAAATTGAGAACAAGAGGTTTTAACCTAAAAACTCTAAAATGCTCTGTTTTAAAATATAATTTTCAATCCAAATGTTTTCATCCAGATTCCATGTTATATCTTTCTCACTCCACGCACCTGCTCCTGGTTCGGCCCTTCTATCCAATTTTAGAACCCAATGTGACCCGCTAGTTAAAATAATTGCCCACCCCCTGGACTTGATGTTGTGGGCTTTACAGCGCCAATCTCTGGGGGGAGAATCGGGTGGAGAAACTGTCTGGAATCCACAGAGACAATCATTCATGGGTAGATCTTCCTTTTTGAAGTTGAGCTAAAGCTTCACTGCCAGAACTAACTCAAGCAAGAGCTAGAAACCAGCTCCAAAAATCCAGTGTTCACACCTTCTCCTCCAAGTACCAGATATTTTAGTCAAGCAATTTACTGCTAATCCAATCTTTCAGTTTAGATAAACCTAATTATGTTCATCTCTTTGGCTGTTTTCACATTGCGTGACTGTATTGAGCTGTTCATTTGAAAGTTGTTGGACATTAGCATGATTAGATTTGTGGTATTTTAGAGGACTTAACAACATCCATCCATATAAACATTTTGTTTAATAATTTGGAACAGAATACATTTTTTCTTAAAAGCTGAATAGTCCAACTTCCTTTTCTTAGATCACTAATAAGACCTTTAAAAATAAACAGACTCGTTATGGCTTTTCAAGCTTGAAGTCTAGTAGACTTAAACACCTAATTTGGCCTAGTAGTAACATCTGAGTTTGGGTTATTTATATGGGTTTGTGTCTGCATTTTACTCTGTTGCAACTGCTCACACATGTTCCTTTTCCCCCCCCTGTTTCTCATTCCTCCCAGGTTACTATTTTGAGATCCGTTCCATCTGTGCTATAAGGATTAACACGCAGGTGGGTTTTGCTGATCGTCTCTCACCGCCTCCCCCTTCCTAGTGGCGGTCTCTCGCTCGTTGCCGGAGCATCCCTGCTTATTTGTTCCCTCGGCCGTCCTCCCTGGAACCTGACACTGGCGGTTGCTTTGAAGCCGCTCGCTCTCAGTGTTTCTGTGTTTTTCCTCAGGAGTACCTCGATGTTCTAGGGCGCCCCATGGTTCTGGCGGGCAGCGAGGCCAAGCAAGTTCAGTGGACTAATGTGTATCAGGATGCTTTGGTGAGCCTGTGGTTACATTTTTTCCCATATTTAGTTATTCATTTTAGGACACATGTTCAAAACAACATTGCTTTGGTTGAACTTGCATGAAGGATCTGGGGCTTTGTTTCTGCAGGGTCTAGGAATGGTGGTTACTGGGACTTTGCCAGTATTCAATCTCACTATGAACGGAAACACAAAGGTATCAAATCTTCACCGATCACAGATAAGATATTCATCTCATCTTATGGTCTGGGTGTAAATTATTCTTTTTAAACGAATGAAAACTAGAATCAGCTGATACTGGGTGTGATGGGAGTGGACGTGCATCTGGATGAGATCAAAAGGCTAACGCCCCGATACAGCGTATGTACACTTTTTCCCCCTGTATTTTCACAAGTATTCTTGGCAGAATAGCTGTGACTGCTGTAACTGTTGTGTATCTGAAACAGCTGGGGGCCAATGGATACATCTTTGCCATTGATCCAAACGGATATTTGCTTCTTCATCCCAACCTTCAGCCAAAGGTTTGAGGCTTGGAGAATCTTTTTCTGACTATTCAACATTTGATATTTGGTTTTGTACTGATGCTCGATGGATGTTTTTAGCTTGTGAACCTTCCTGAACCTGTGACGTTAGACTTCCTGGATGCAGAGGTAGAAGACAATAATAAAGAGGAGGTGAGCACTGTGGAGAAGTTCAGGAACTGGTGGTTTTAGGCATTTCCTGTTGTTGTCACATTTGTTACAGTGTGTTCGAGTTACTATCACAAACATTGTTTGGGTAATCTTAAGTGTCTGCACAGGAAACATGTTTTTGCAGCTGACAAAAGCCACTTTGCATTTATGCTGTGCAGATCCGGCGGCAAATGATTGATGGAAGACCAGGTGAAATGCAGGTCAAGACTTTCATCAAGTCTATAGATGAGGTGAGTGGGGACATTGTTTTTCCTTCTCTTTTCCAAGACTGTGGTCTTGTGTGAAGACTGTGCCACCAAACAGTAATATATTACAGATAACACATAGGGCATAACACCAACACACATACATTTATTATGTAAATTCATTGTGCCCTGCAGATTTTTATATTAACCTAATTGTCCCCATTCTAAAATTGGGATAAAAAACAAAAATTGAATACAATTTTATTTTTTTAATTGTCGTTTCAAATGTAAAATTATTGAAATTCATGTTACGCCTTGTACTAACAGGCATCAATATAAAAACAACCCAGCTGATAAATAATTCAGCTTCTATCTAACCCAAAAAATCATGCGGACAAAATTAATGAAGCTCAGGAAAAAGTTTAAAAACACAAGTAATGTGTGTTTGTATCATTTTTTTACTGTAGCAGTACATGGATGAGGTATACAGAGGTTACACCTGGACTCCTATCAATGACACAGATTACAGGTATGCTCCTCCTCTACGTATTCACCATTTTCCTACATGTATGGATTTACTCAGCTTGTTTTTTCCTTTTCATTCCTGCACGCTGGTATACTGCCCCCTGCAGTCTGGGTCTGGTGTTACCACTCTACAATGAGTACTACATGCAGGCGGATCTGAGCGACGTGATGCTACAGCTCCAGTGTGAGTACAGGGAGATGGAGTGGTGAATTATAAATTGGTGTGAAAGTCGTATCAGCCGTTCTGTCTCTGTGCTTTTAGATATGCAGTCTCTGCTACCCAGCTCCTTTGAATCATCAGGACATGTGTTTCTGGCTCCAAGGTGACCACTTCATTGTTTTCACTGAGTGTGCTCCTCAGTGAAAGAACGCAACTCATGTATGCTTTTGTCTCTTCAGGGAATACTGTAAACGGCTGCAGCTTTCTGATAATAACACACAGTTCTTGCAGAACTTCCTGTCTCTCATGCTGGACATTTCCCCCGAGTCTGACGAATGTGAGGGCTGTTAAAGATAGCAGCTGCTGCCACTGCGGACGCACACAGACAGGTTAACCGGCTTTGTTGTGCTGCAGGTGAACAAGGCCTCATCTATAACCTGATCTTGGACTCCAGGATAATCGGGCAGCTTGCGTCTCGTGTTTGGAAGAACAAGGACCTGAATGCGTAAGCTGCAGCTGTTGCTACAAACAGTCCAGTGTACCTGACACAGGTGACGTGATGATTATGAACCGTTACAGGTATGGCTTCTTGGCAGTATTTGCATCCACAGATGGAGGAATAACAAGAGTCTTTCCCAACATGTGCGTGACAATACAATTTGATTTTGCTCAAACAGACAGATGTGGTTCTGCAGGCTGGTTTGGGGCTTATTTGTTCTTTTTGTGAACACAGAGCGGCTGAGTTGTGGGACGAAGATCCAGAACCTTTCAATTCCAACTTCTACAGGCGAAGCCTCGACAATAAAGGCTACATGTTCAGACCCCCCTCCAGATCTGGTGAGTAATGAAGCACACTCAGGTGCAGCACCGTGTCAGTTACCAAAATGACTTGACGGAGAGTGTCGACTGTAGAGTAAGTGGTGAAGCTGCTCCACTTTGCAGCTTTGTCAGCTGTTGAGATGTGAGTCACCGTAAAAGGGCTGAGGGGAGTACACAGAATTGTCCCATCCAATTTCCCTGGAGGTTATTGGCTTAAAGATTCACTCTAATCATCTTTTGATCTATTTTAAAAGCATTCCCAGTGGTCTTATGATTACAAAATCAAAAAACCTGTGTGGTTTTCTAGGAAATAGTTTCTGCAGTAGTTCATTAGAAATTTCAAAGTTTGACTGTTAATGACTCAAATGTGTCTAACCAGCAACAAAAAGGCTTTTTCTTTTTTTTTTTTTTGCTAATCCTTGCCTCTTTTATCAAAGAATTGCAAATCAATACATCTGACTGTCACACTTCTGTTTACTTTGTCTATTCTCCCGTGTTTTATCACAAAATTCAAATTTCGAGTTCAAGTCAGAATCTTGATCTTGTTCTGAACAGCTGCGGACGACTCTATTGGAGTGGAAAATGGAACCATTGGCATTCTGGTCAGCTCAGCTGTTGATGTTAATATTGGCGGCAAACTGCTCAAACCGGCAGGTAAAAGTCTTCAGATGTGACATTTGTCTTTGTTGGAAAATGTTATGCTAAATTTTTTCCTGCATTTTCTCTCCCAATCTTGGTCTTGACTCACAGTGGTGGGAGTAAAGCTGGACCTTGAGGCGTGGGTGGACAAGTTTAAAATCTTGGCCAGCAACACATCTGACAGTCGACAGGGCACACATAAGGTACAGCACCACACCAGAAGACCTAAATTTAGAAAACCATCAAAACCCAAACGGTCGTCTCCCCATCTACTTCGTTTCATAGTGCGGACCATCCAGGAGCTGTGAGATGGACTGTGAAGTGAACACAGATGTAAGAACTTTTTCTTATTTTGTTCCCTGCATATGCTGCTTTCTTTCTAAGAAAACAAAAATTACTTGCGTAGCCTAAATGTTTAGTTTGGAAACTAATTATTTAGGTCAGATCTAAATATTTAATTTTCAAACTAAATGTTTAATTTCATAAAATTAAATAAATGTAGTTTGTGAATAAAATATATCTTAATATTTGATATTTCCGCTTTACAAACGGCACACCACAGTTATTCATGTTGGGATATATTTATGGGTTACTTTTTGGAGCAATACAAATTTCTTTGGGTTATATAGTGGTTTAATTTTAATCAAATTTATGTTTTTTTTCCTGAGCTTTTGTTCTTAAGATAAAATAACCCAGAAAAGGGTTAATGACTTGTGATCCTCGGATTTGGCTTTTTTTTAACTATAGTTTTAAGCGTACAGCGATCTAAAACCTAAAATACAATAAAAAAATTAAGAACTTTATCTTTATTTTATTTCTATTATTATTTTTTACATATAATTTCCAGAATTTCTCATTGCCAGTTTATATCAACTTGAATTTCAGACATTTTACACATTTTTCTTATTCTTACTTAAGTTATTTTACCAAAAACAGCGTCAGTCTTCTTGAGACTGTTTTTCTGACAAAATAATAGTTAATACTAAGAATGTTATCTATTCTTTTAATGCGTTTTAAATGTAGGCATATTTTTGCAATTTTGTTGAGTGTCTTTTCAGTTATAATTATTTTGATCAAAACGGACTCAGATGTACATTATAATCTAGTTACACAGTGTCAGACGTCTGTGGGCTCGTGTCACAGTTTGCTGTGTGGTTAACCATCCCTCACACTCTCTGCAGGACCTCCTGTGCTATCTCATTGACGATGGGGGCTTCCTGGTCATGTCCAATCAGAGGGATCACTGGAAAAAGGTGAAGACAAACAGAGATATGATCCTAAAAACCTAATTGTTATCCTCCTTAAATAAAAGTTACGTGTCACTTTGACATGACAAATCATGCTTTTTGAATGTCCAGTTCAGTTTTTCTTGTGAAAGCTGTTGACATCACTCCACCACTAAGTGGTGCTGTTATCCACTGGGCCTGAGAGGACTGTCTGTTTCATCCCATCCCAGATTGGTCTCTTTTTTGGCGATGTGGACCCCAACCTGATGCACGCGCTCTACAACAACTCCATCTTTGCTCGCCGACAAACCTTCCAGTACCAGTCTGCATGTGAGCCAGTCAGCAGCAGCCACACCGGAGCGGCGACACGCGGCATCTTTGTGGTGCGCAAAAACACACACACAAATAAAATCATGAAGTCAGGCCAGACAACGCCTTTTGACATGCAGTCTCGACCTGCAGCCATCTGTTGCTGATTTGCTGAGCCTGGCGTGGTGGACTTCCTCAGTGGCATGGTGAGACTTTTTTTCTGTGAGCCTCAGCAAACCAGAAGGGCAGGTTTACTGAACTCTGCCAGTCAACTCAGTTGTTCCTACTTATTACTGTTTCTGCATCTAAACAAACTTCTTTCTAACAGGTCTGTCATCCAGCAGCTTCTTTATGGTGTCGTCTACAACAGCTGGCTCTACCAAGGTTACCCGAAAACCATAAACAGCTTATTGTTTCATTTGTACAAATTCTAAACACGTCCAGATAAAACAGGATGAACGTTTATTTCTTACTTGTGTTCTAGATGTCCTCGTTGAAAGCTTCGAAACTAAAGAAAGCAGCTGTGTTACCATTCAAAGCCAGTTCTACTTCACAAACACCACAAACTCTTACAACGTGCTGCAGGATTGTGGGAACTGCTCCAGGTGTGTGCTCCAAGTGTGAATCATCCTCTGAAGTTCTGCAGCGCACCCATGAAGCTGATCACCCTCCAACACTGTCTCCAACAGGCTTTTCCACGCAAAGCGCATCGAAGGCACCAACCTGCTCTTTGTGGTGGCCGAGACGCTGTCCTGCGGCTCCTGTGAGATTGAGAGGCTGACGCAGGTCAGGACAGAGTGTATCCTCTTTTTGCTTAGAGCTCACAAAAAGACTAGAAAGTACCATCCATCATGTGCTGAAGTAATGTCTACCGCAGGCACTTTTTCTTAACCTTGAGCATCAGTTCAGGAGGAAAATCCGTGTGAAGTACTGAGCAATGCACGCTATCGTAAAGGCCCAACGTCCTGCTTTGACTACAGTGCCTTAGTAAGTACTCTGGCTCTGTTTCTGAATCAGACGACAAAATGCTTTCATTCATACACATAAGTCATCAAATATCTGTCTATTTTGCACATAAGCTTATAATTACGATCGAGGACTTCTTATGCCTTAGTCATAACTGCCCTTGTAGGTGGACAAAAGCTGTATGAGAGCGACCTGCGAGACCGCTTTGTGATCCCGTAGAGCAGAAAATGTTGGTGAACATTTTTCTATGGGCACGCTGTGTGCGACAGGTCATAGCAAACAGTTAAACAACACGTAAGGGTGATGTAGGTGTAGATTTGTAAATCAACAGTTCAAGACTTAAAAACCTCCCCAGCAAAATATCTGGCCGTTTATTCACTATTGTATATTTTACCTTCATTTTGAAAAATGCGTTTAAAGTATTTGACAACATCTTAAACCTCCAGTGAATTTAACGCTTTTTCATGTTTTAATATAATAAAATCACAAAATTGTAAATTGTTTTTCAGAACAAGATAAATAAAAATAAATACTGAAAATGCAGAGTAAAAAACCAGAATGGTATTTCATTTTTTGTCTTCACAGAAAGCCCAATTTTGGGAACATGAAATCTTAACTTAGCAAACGTTGGAAACAATGAATTAAAAAACACCCCCCCTGAGCCTCGCCCACTGCCCATGGAGCCTGTTAGTGCTGTTCAAGTGATGAGTGTATGGTCCTATGGGCACTTAGGTTATTTTTCCACACCCAGAGTGTGCAGTATTTGAGCACAGTCAGTCAGGGGCCAGTACTGGCACCTCCCTGAAGACTAGAGAGAGAGATAAGGGGACCATAAAGTAACACCACCCGTATGTCATAGTACGTGTCACTTCCATTAACCTCCTGAATACTTCACACAACACTTACCACACGCACGAGTATGGTCATTTTCATTGTCATGACGTCCCTTAATGTGACTGTACGAGCCTCAAGACAACCCTTAACCCTTGTGCTATCCTAGGCACTTTAACATTGAGAGTTGGGTCATCTAGACCCACTAGACAGTGCACTGAACCTTTTTTCTTCAATGATTTGTGATCTTCACTGGTGTCCATGGATTACATGAAATCTTTCCACCTTTATCCACCTTTGTCATGGTAGGGAGAACACATCAATGTAAGGGTGGGGTCATCTGAGATAGCACAAGGGTTAAGCAGTCTGGCCACACCTGTCTATGACCCTCCAGACAACCCAAAATCCCACATCTGACTAAGGCATTAGGCAGTTTTTCTTGTCTAAAAAATATTTTTGTGCAACTGTAAATGATTTTCTCAGGACAAAAAATGTCATACTAGTTTTTGCATAGATTGCACACAGATACAGATAAATATTCTTTGCTTTTACTCTGACAGAAGTGAATTTTCTGTTCTCTGTGCTTGCAGGAAAACACATCTGAATGTGGACAGGGTCATTCTTTGCAGTGCTCTGTGGGAGTTCTTCTCTTCCTTCAGCTCCTTCTTCCTCTCTTTCAACATTTACATGTGCAAACACTCTGACACTCTCCATCTCTCTGGGTCCCGGCTTGGATCTCCTGAAGGTCAGACCAGATAGTGGCTGGGCCTTCAATTATCCACTAACAGGCTCTACGCATTAAAAGAAAACCCCGGCTCAGCTCTTAGCGGTTTTGCCTTACAGCGTATGCATTTAGTGGTGTTTCAGGGCTTGAGTGCAACATATAGGGAGGCAATATTCAATGTCTGCAGGTTACTCACAGTAAAGATGATGCGGTTGTCCTTGTTTTGTTTTTTTATCAGTGTAGCATTCACACACAAGCGACCGTTTAAAGTTGAGGATGCAATGAACATCAGTCAAATGGTGATTGTAGTGATTTGTTTGGATTATACATCTAAAGTTGCAGATTTTTGCAGGTTACAGTGCTGAATTCCAACTTCATTGTTTGTAAGCGTAGCAGCATTTCTGTGCTTCAATCCAAGAAAAAGTAACATCCTGTCAGCTTTAAAATGGCCCTGAATCTGTTCCGTATTTTCTCCAGACTCTTCTGAGATGCTGCTTGTGGTATTTCTCTGTGCCTGCTTTCAGTTTTTGCACGTGAGTCTTTAGTCTATGTCTATATGAACAGTACTGGATGCTTGTTTTGCAGCTACCGCTGAAATGCATCGCATTCACTCCGATGGCCTTCGGTCCACCTCTGACCTTTGCCGGGACAGTTTTAGCATTGTTGATTGTGTCAAAAGTGATATGTTCCTGGTCGACTGCTCTTCAAAGCATGCCTTTTTCTTGGAGTATTGGAATCCAACTAGAGTTTTAACAGAATTTGTAAAAGTTGATATTTTTCCCCTAAAACTATTTTTCTCACTCCACTTTGAAGACTAAAATAGAACACAGGGAAAGCCACTTTGATGGAAATGACCAACAATTCAAGACACATATCAGAGAAGAAATCTAACCATTTTATTACAAGACTGTCACAAGTCTGTTAAATTCTCAGATTGATCCTTTGAAGTGCTTCCAGTTATAGAGATAAAAAAAAAACTTGGGTAAAACTTTCTACATTGCAATTTTAAAATTGTAGAACATTGTTTGCAATAACACTATTATGAGTTGAACCTTTATTTCAAGTGTTACTATCCACTTAATGATCGCAGGATTCTCATGTGATGTCCTCCTGCCCAGAGCATGTGCAGACACTAATGTGAGACTAAAAGGTTGGAACACATTTGACACATTAGGTGATTTGATGGGACACACTTTTTCTTCTTTTCTTGTCTGTTTTTTTAAATTTTATTGTTAAATCAGAATTTATGCACTTATGTATGCTTTAGTGTTTGGAATGTAGGAGCTCTTGAAGTTGGCATAACTTTTCTGTCTGTTACTATCTGTCTCTGTTCTCCTGAAGCGACGGCTTACTGTGGAAAAGCGTTTCTGTTATTGTGTGGTTTTGTAGGGTCGGAGTCAGCAGGAATGCTTTGATCTGGCCAATCATAAGGCCCAAAAAATTGACTTTATTCTATTTAAAAACGCTGCTTTAACAGCAGGTCAGAAACACTCTAAATAACTATTTTTTAACTTCCCCATTGTTTAAAAAAGGCATTGTTGAGTTAGTTGTGGGAATCCTGTTAAAATCATCATATTATGCTATTCAATCTCAATTAAGCAGCATATTTAATAATTGCATCAACCTATTTTACTACATTACTTGTGTTTCCCATATTAACTTTAACTTAGATATTTTTTTGAAGTTATTTTACATTTTTCTAACTTTATCAAAACATCTGACATGTATACTCACATGTACATAAACAGAAACTCACTTTACTGATCCCTATGGGTTACATGAGGATTAGTACTTTGTTTTGAATGTAACAGAAACAAGAACCCAATTATTGATCACTGTATTTTAAAGTTATGTGATATTGTGTCAATGTAGCTGATGTCCGAACCAACCTTTTGTGATCTAAATATACACACAAATCACATGTATTCATTGTTTCCCCTTAGAATTATCAATGGAAAATATGAAAAGATATTTCTCAATGCATTTTGTAAAATTAGTGTATATTTATGTTTAAACTGATTTTCTATCTATAGTTAATGTCTTACTTTAAGCTTGATAAACATGTAAGAAGTCCAACTGGTATCTAGGATGTTTGTTGACTGTTTTTTAGTTTGGCTTCTATAATGTGATGTCCTTGAGACAAGTTTCTATTTTCTCTAAATTTAAACTTATGTCTGGCTTTACTTGTCATGAGATTTCTGCCAAACACGATCCTGCCAAGCCCAAACAGCCCTCAGTGAAAAACAGAAATACATTTTCCACAGTGACTCATTTGCTCCTATTTTGTCCTACTTTGATATTCCTGACAACGTTTTTCTTCCAAATACTTTACCCATTTTTTTTTTTTTGTCTACCTGGTGTTCCACCTTGCAGTGCCTTGTTGCACTCATCCTTTCGGATAACAGGCACTGCTGGATCCCACTTGGTTTTGGACAGGTATCCCACAGACTGTGTGAGACACAGATGAAGATCTGATGTTTTTACAGAAGCAAGTGAGAAGTCACGCTGCTCATTAATAACCTGTTAGAGAAGCACAGATGTGAAAGAGCACACTACTTTTCATGAAGAAAACGTTCTGCCCTCCTCCCTCAAATGGACCAACGTCTTCATCGTGGTTCAGGCTGGAAGCAAAGCACAGACTCTCCTCTTCCATGGATTTCCATTTTTCTCCATTTGCACACGTGTATTCAGTACAAATTGGAAACATGCTCCTATTTTTAAGACCGTCTGAAATGAATGAATGATTCTGTGCAATTTACCTACAGTTGTGTATCTCTTCTGTACCCGAGCATGATGGGGATTTGGACAATGAAGGCCTCAGCACAAGGAAGCCCTCCAGCGTTTACTTCAGGCTGATATTTTTCAGTATTTAAACAACACTGTTGTACACTGGCAAACCCATTTTTAAGAACTCTTCATAGCCTATATGTATTGCCAGGTCAATGTTGTTTTGTTGACTTGTATTTATTTGCATGATATTTTGAAGACAGATTTCTGTAAATAGGCTGCTGAATATTTGACATTCCCGTCCACATTCAGCTCTCCAGCACTACAACTGTGGATCCTGCAGATGATGAGGCTGCATATCCAGCTTGAAGTTTGACTTCAGTGAAGCCTTCAGTGTTTGCAGATGAAGTCTCTTTGCAGCAGGTTAAAGCACAGACACGTTCAGAGTTATGAGCAACATACTGCCCTGTGACATTTGCTCTTTAATTCAAGGAAATGACCTCCAATTTATGTGTTAAATGAGAAAAATTGTTAACGTCTCAGTGCTGATATGACAGCAGCATCTCTTTCTTAGTTACCTTTTGAAATAGTAAGTTTTGGTGTTTGTTTTTTTTTACATTTAATTGTGTTTTGATTTCAAAATATTTTGCATTATTTCGGGTTTTGAAAGGGAAGTTGCTTTGTTGGAACAGGTCGTGTTAGATTCTAGCAAAGACACAGGAAAGTAGTTTACATGAACATCAGCGACAGATATATTTCACTAATCTTTTAGGCCCAAGCCATTTTATTTGCTAAATATCCAACGGTAAAAATGTTTTTTTTCCCAGTAAATATATTTTTTTGTAAGGTTTTCTTCCGTATCCGTGTTGGTCTCTAACCACCTCATTTTGTACTCACAGCTGAAGATGAAGGCTAGCTTTGTAAAAGATTTTCTGGGTCTCATACTAAAAGTGATATTTAAATGTTTATATCTGGTGATTAAATGCTATTGATATTTTTCACTTTATCTCTGAATGATCATTGTTTATAGTGATTTTTTTTAGTGAAACTGTTCTGCTTTATTTTGAATCTTTATGTCTTGAATATTTTAAAATCAGTCAGAGTAATGTTCTGCAGCACCAAAAAATACTGCTATTTAATTTATTTTTTGTGTTTGAATGTTGAATTTTTGTTAAATATTTGTTTTATCTATTTAATCCATGAATATTTAATCTTTTAAGTGATTGATGCGATGCATCTCTTGCTTTTATGAAATTCAGGATTTCATGCTTTTTGCACTAAACTTCCTTTGGTTTCATCCTTTTTTCTGGCAGGTTTCTTTATTTTTACCTTTAATCATGATTTCCACATTCATGTTTAAAGTTATTTAAATATTAGTATGAAAAGCAACAAATCTCGAGCAAAGTTTTTCACTGAAGACGGTGTGCTGTACATTCTTTACATGCAGCTCATGCTCCAACACACACATCAGAATCTGTTGAGCTCCAGTAAGCGTGTCACTTCACACGTGTGCAACATCGAGAGCCGCTCTGCCTTTGTTTCATGCAGAGGCCCTCAGCTGTTGGGGATTAATCCGAGAATTTTTAGAAGACTGTGTGTGGACAAGAAAAGAAATCCAAGAGCGGAAGACGCTGCATGTCCATCGTGGACATGTGCTGCCACTGTCAGTCAGCGAGATTATCAAACAGTAAGTAGACCGGGATCCTCGGAGGAAACATGATAGGTCACAGACCCTCCAAGCTTTGGGGTGCTTGGTATGTTTTGGCTTCAGTGACTCCATAAACCAACAGCACTGGCAGCCAGCTGCTCTCATTGGTCTTGTTTGGATGAGATATAACTCCTTCCAAGCAGGCTTTGAGCCTTGAGATGCAGCTTAAAGAGAACCATGACATCAGACCATTGCTGTTTGTTTGACAGAAGTCTAAATATTTTTTCTGATCTAATATTCTGGGTTTGTTAAAAATGCTCAGGAGCCTAGTCCTCAAAAACTGAACAAACCACAGATGAATTGAGTTTCTCTTAAGGTAAATGGTACAAAAACAAAGGAGCTTGGTTCTGCTTTGGCATCAGCTGTAACAAGTCATTTTAAAAATGAATTTACATTTGCATGTGTCTGTCAATACATAATATTTTATGAAGGTTAAAGTTGCTGCTTTTCAGCAATATTTTTTTGGAGTGAATGTCTGAAATCAGAACATATTTTTATTTTCATATGTTCATATGAAAGTAAATCGGAGTAAATGAGGAGTAGCTGTCAGACAAATGAGCATGACTCCACTGACCAAAGTTACTTTTTAACTCAATATACAACATAGGTACAATTGTAATGATGTACATAAAAGTAACATGAGAAATATACACCAATTGTTTATAAAATGGCATTATTTTGTTACAGTTCTCAGCTTTGTTCAACCCAGTAACAGCTGATCAATACTCCCCTTTTTATTAATAACATTTAGTCCAACTTCTTAAAAGGCCAATATCATGCAAAATAAACGTTTTGAGCTGTGTGTGTATTTTAATGTTCATTACTCACAAAGAACAACCCCTAAGTGGTATTTTGATCCGTTCACGCATTTGTCAGTATTCCTCTAAAAACCTGCTCTCTGAGCACCAGCCCCTCCCAAACCCCGAAAACGATTAGGAGGGGCATTAAAGTATGACAATGAGGAACAGCCCCTTCCAGGAAGAGTCTCCGCCCCCAACACCGCTCCCAGACTAACACACAAACACCCACTTTTTCTATACAGAGCTAGTGGTGATCGGAACATTATGCACATCCATCTTAGCAAAAGTTTGAATGTTGTTTGTTTTCGTGAATGAAACGCAGACGAGGCCGGTGTTCTATAAAACCTTCCTACCCCTGAAATTTTCCTACCAGCACTAGCTGCATATGCACTGTCCAAAATTACATCATTATCTTCTGTTTTGGCGGACCACCCAAACCTGTGCTACCTCTTTGATCTTGTGGCTACTATACTGTTTTTTGCAGTTTTTATGTTTGAAAGCAAAAAATTAAAAAAAAAATGTTTGAAACCGATTCAATTATTCAAAATATCACAAGCATTAAGCACTGATAATTCAGAATATTTTATCCTTCATTTAAAGAAAGTATGGACTTCTTTGAACAGTCACAACCCTGTCTATTTTTAAAATTATAACCCTTGTGCTATCCTAGGCACTTTAACATTGGGAGTTGGGTCATCTAGACCCACTAGACAGTGCTCTGAACCTTTTTCTTCAGTGATTTGTGATCTTCACTGGTGTCCATGGATTACATGAAATCTTTCCATCTTTATCCACCTTTGTCATGGTAGGGAGAACACGTCAATGTAAGGGTGGGGTCATAGGATAGCACAAGGGTTAAGTACCTAATAAATGATCCGAAAGTAGATTGTTTTACCAAAGAAATGTAAAAAAACTATTGAAAAAATTCAGTGCTGGGGTGAGCACCGTGCAGCCGCTGGACGTCCTCTTTCATCCTGGTGACGGGTTCCAGACTCCTGATATCGCCTGTTCACATCCTCCACACTGAGAAATTCAGAAGCTGCCCTTCCTTGTAGGCTTGAAACTAAAAATGGCAAAAGGCCGCAGTCCACGGACCACCGCGGTCCACTGCGGCCCACCACGTCCACCATGGTCCACTACAGTCTACAACGGTCCACCACGGTCCACCATGGTCCATCCAGCCGAAGCAACAGATATGGATCCCTGCTGAACCCAAGTGGCTACGATGGTTCTGTTGAGCTTCGCATTCTGATGCCCAATAGACATGAAGCCCGTTGAGACAACTGTGTTGTAATATTGGGCTTTATAATGAGAATAGAATAGAATTACTGGATTTAACCCTTGTGCTATCTTAGATGACCCCACCCTTACTTTGACGTGTTCTCCCTACCATGACAAAGGTGGATAAAGGTGGAAAGATTTCATGTAATCCATGGACACCAGTGAAGATCACAAATCATTGAAGAAAAAAGGTTCAGCACTGTCTAGCGGGTCTAAAGGACCCAACTCCCAGCATTAAAGTGCCTAGGATATTACATTGATGTGTGGACATTCCTGCTATCACATCTGTGGCATTGTGCTGTGTGATACAACTGAAGATTTCAGAGTGGCCTTTTCTTGTGGCCAGTCTAAGGCACACCTGTCCATTAATCATGCTGTCTAATCAGCATCTTGATATGGCACACCTGCAAGGTGGGATGGATTGTCTTGGCAAAGGAGAAGTGCTCACTATCACAGATTTAGACAGATTTGTGAACAATATTTCAGAGAACTGGTTATTTTGTGTATGGGAAAAATGTTTCACATCTTTGAGTTCATACCATAAAAAATGGGAGGAATAACAAAAGTGTTGCGTTTATATTTTTGGTCAGTGTAATTCCACGTGTTAATTCAGAGTTTTGATGCCTTCAGTGTGACTCCAAAATTTTCATAGTCATGAAAATAAAGTAAAGTGTTTGAATAAGAAGGTGTGTCCAAACATTTGTTCTGTACTGTATATGGATATAGTTTAATCTGAAAGGTTTAAGAAAAGCATGAGAGATAGGCCCTATAAAGACCCACTCCAATGAGAATTGTTTCTTTGGTGTTTTTAACATGTTCCTTTGGCATTTTCTCACGACGGAGGGAATATATGAAACATTTTAAGCTCAAATTCTGAGGATTTCTTTATTCAAATTGTGCTGAATCAGAAGCAGTTTATAAATCCCATTTTAAAAAGCTTTCAGTTGCGACGCAGCAAATAAAATGGTCGAGCCACAAACTCTGTGTTCTGTTCACAGTCAATGGTTCGGCCCCATTCCATTTGTAGGCAACTACATCAAAGTACGTCTATGTTTTCCTTGTCTGAGCTGGAATCTGTCTAAAGACTGTGCAGCCGGATAGCTATGATATTGCACGGTATTTTTGATGCACCAGTGATGTTAGGCTGGGGTTGTGAGGGGCTGTAAGCTAGCAGAAGAGAGCCTGAACTAAGGGAAGATGGGATATCAGCACGGGCTTACTTCTGCGCCACAAATCTGTAGAAATGACGTCCTAGAAAATGACGCAGGTTTTCTTATTTGACTTTGAAAATCCATCAGAAGATGATTTTCAGGACCTGACTTACACTGTAAAGACAGGTGGGTGTTTGCATAATTTCGTAACTAAATGTCATTTTGTCTAAATATCATAAAGATGTAGTTCAATCCCCGCCCCAGCATTGCGTCTGAGACATTTTGCTCCAACCCAATTGCTGGTAATAACTTTTCACAACAGACGTTGCTTAAAAATGGAAACAAACTCTGGATTTTTAAGAAAATCCAGCAAAGAAAAATCTTGATTTAACATTAAAGTGGATTTGTGGAGCAGTTCATCCCGTTTTCCGACCATATGCTTGTGACATTTAGTGTCAATTTTTTTCTTTCCAAGCACAAGCGTTCACGCAATATTACCTTCCGTAATGCTAAGGATATCAACCTTGAGATTTTATCTGCCCTGATCAGTGAACTTCCAAATACAGACAGTTTTACAGGTCCAGATCAACTTGTTTCACACTACAACACACACCCACAACACATCGTCACCACACTTGCTTCACTCAAATCCAGATCTGTCTCTGCACCCTGGTACACCCCCACTCTCAGACAGTTAAAAGGAAAGGGTCGCCAACTTGAAAGACTCTACACCAAAACCGGACTAACTATCCACAAAGAAATGTACACGCAGCACATTCTCCAATGTAAAGATTGTATCTCCGAAACCAAATCTGCCTACAACTCCAATCTAATCAATTCAAATAAAGAAAGTTCAAAGATTATTTTCTCTAACATCACCAAACCTCCTAACTCCCTTCCATCACATCTCTATTCAGCTGATTTCTGCAACACCTTGGCTTCATTTTTCACCACAAAAATCCCCCTTATCCATCAACAGCTTACCTCCTACTCTGCTCCATTTCTATCTTCCATTCCGTCTTTTACGTCTGACACTTCGTTTTCTTCATTTACTCTACCCACAGTTACTCAAGTCTCTACATTAATTAAAAAATCAAAACCTTCCACACGCCAGCTTGACCCACTGCCCACCATCCTTGTTAAAGCTACTGCTCCCTCTCTTTGTCCTCTCATCACCAACATAATCCATGCTTCCCTCTCCTCTGGAATTGTTCCTCCTGCACTGAAAACTGCTGCTGTGACTCCCATACTTAAAAAATTGGGTTCAGATCCCACAGACCTCAACAATTATCGTCCCATTTCCAACCTTCCATTCATTTCAAAAATTCTTTTTTTCTTTTTTCTTTTTTTTGTCCTATCCAACAGCTGGGCAGGCAGATGAGAACTGAGGGCCTCTTGTGTTGGATATATTTTACCTTAACAACAGGGGTTATTAATCTTCAGACAAACCAAAGGTATGCCTGAATAAATCAAATCAAATCAAATCAAACTTTATTTATAAAATAGCGCTTATCATGCATTTCATGCAGCTCGAAGCGCTTTAACATTAGAAACAAAAAACACACAACATTACAGTAAAAACCCAACCCACCCTACACCCTTCCCACTCCCCTCCATTAAAGCACATGACCCACGACAATGAATGTTGACTACCAATGCAAGTTAAAATAAATAAATAAATAAATGAATAAATAAATAAAAAAGCAAGCAAGCAAACAAGCAAGCAAGCAAGCAAACAAACAAACAAACAAACAAGGCTCGGCTCTGCTGCGAGGAAACGGCATTTGGGAATCTCTTCATACCAGGAGCCAGCCCGGCCACGGGAGCATCGCCAGAGCGCCAACCCAGACCGGGACAACACCAGGGTCCACTTCACAGCCGTGAGGCTGCAAAATTAAACCCCAGCCGCCCCAGCAAAGGCAAGAACTGCAACAACAGCCACCGGGCAAGCCGGCAACCCTGGCAGAAAAGACTCCCACAAGAAACACTGGGGCTAAAATCACAATAAGATACTAAAATTATAAGATTTATTAAAAATATATATATATAAATAATAATAAATAAATAAAATAAAAAAAATAAAAAAATAAAAAAATAAAAAATAAATAAATAAATATAAAAAAAACTGAGAATAAGATGCATAAAATGAAATGAAATATAGTATAGAATATAGCCTATAATAAAACTAATAGAATAAATTAGCAGTTAAAATCAACTAAAAGCTAAATTAAAAAGGTGGGTCTTGAGCCTCTTCTTAAAAACCTCTACAGTCTCTGCGGCCCTGAGGCCCTCCGGCAAGCCGTTCCACAGGCGAGGACCGTAATGGCAGAACGAAGCCTCACCATAAGTTTTGGTCCTCACTTTAGGAACAACTAAGAGGCCAGCACCGGAGGACCTCAGGGTCCGCGAGGGCTCATATTTTAAAAGAATATCATTTAAATAAGAAGGCCCAAGACCATAAAAACACTTATAAACCATTAAAAGAACTTTAAAATCAATCCTGAAACGCACAGGGAGCCAATGCAGCGACTTTAAAATCGGTGTAATGTGTTTCCGCCCCCTGGTCCTCGTCAGAACTCGTGCCGCTGAGTTCTGCAATAGCTGTAGATTTGAAATAGACTTTTTGGGTAAACCAGAGAGCAGGGCATTACAGTAATCTAAACGACTGAAAATAAAAGCATGCATTAGCACTTCTGTGCTGGCAAGAGAGAGGAACGGGCGGACTCTGGCAATGTTTTTAAGATGATAAAATCCTGTCTTGACGACATTTTTAATGTGTGGGATAAAATTTAGCTCAGAGTCAAAAAGTACGCCCAGGTTTCTCACACATTGAGAAGGTTTAAAATTATGAAGATGTGGTAAAATCATCTCTCTCTTGTCTTCAGAACCGATGATTAGAACTTCAGTTTTGTCCTGGTTGAGCTGTAAGAAGTTTTCTGCCATCCACAACTTTATATCTAAAATGCAGTTTAAAAGAGTGTTAACCGGTTCAAGGTCATCAGGAGACACGGCGATGTAAAGCTGTGTATCATCAGCATAGCTGTGAAAGTCAATGCCGTGTCTCCTGATGACATCCCCAAGAGGCAACATATACAAATTAAAAAGTATTGGCCCTAAAATCGACCCTTGGGGAACCCCACAACTTATTTCGTGGATTCTTGAAGAGCACGTATCCATACTTACATAAAAGTGTCGATCTGTAAGGTAAGAGTAAAACCACTTAAGAACATTCCCAGAGAGGCCCACTAGACTACTAAGTCTGTCTAATAAAATCTGGTGATCTACGGTATCAAAAGCGGCACTAAGATCCAGTAGCACCAGAACAGAAAGTTTCTGTGAGTCGTAGTTTAATCTAAGATCATTAACGATCTTTAAAAGAGCCGTCTCTGTACTGTGGTTTTTCCTAAAACCAGACTGATATTTTTCTAAAATTTTTTGGGCATTTAAAAACTCATGCAGTTGAGTAGCGACACTTTTTTCTATTATTTTACTTAAAAATGGTAGGTTTGATACGGGTCTATAGTTATCCAGATTTTTTGGATCTAATTGACTCTTCTTCAGAAGGGGCCTCACCACCGCCGTCTTACAGGCAGAGGGGAAGACCCCCGTCTGAAGAGAGCAGTTTACTACATTTAAAAGCTCTGACTCAAAGAATCCATAAAATGTTTTAAAAAGTGAAGTGGGAATGGGATCTAAAAGGCAGGTTGTGGTGTCTACTTGGGATAAAACTCGACCAAGCATCTCCGCATCAACCAGGACAAAACTCCCCAGTGTTTCTTCTGGTAAAAACAATGCTGGAGGTCTGTTAAGATCCGTGTTTTGCATAGATGACATGTTTGATCTTATAGCTTTGATTTTACCCATGAATCATGCAGCATTAGATGATGGCATGGAGGACTTGTTGAAGTCTTTGTTTATTAAAATATCAATTGTTTTAAAAAGAAATTTGGGGTTGTTTTTATTTTCTGAAATGATTTTTGAAAAATAAGAGGTTCTGGCCCGTTTAACTGAGTTATTGTAGATTTTGAGTTGTTGTTTTAAAATGTCTTTATGAATGATTAAATTCGTCTTACGGTATTTCCTCTCTGCTCTCCTGCAGTTCTGCTTCAGACCCTTAATGTCGTCAGTCTTCCATGGCATTTTAGGAGTGGCTCTTATTGTTTTCGTTTTGAATGGAGCCACTGCATCTATGGAAGACTGAAGTCTGTTATTAAAATGATCAACAATAAAATCACAGGGTGCAGGTAAAATCTGAGCAGGAGTTTGCTTAAAAACATCAATAAAACTTGCAGCCACTTCAGGAGTTAAATACCGCTTCCTCACAGTTTTCACTGAGGCTTCCTGCTGGATTTCACTGGTGACACCAAAAAACACACAATAATGGTCTGATATGGCCAAATCAACAACAGAGGACACCCCAGTGGACAGACCATAGGTAATGACAAGGTCCAGGGTGTGTCCCCTGTTGTGAGTTGGCTGTGTGACATGCTGCTGAAAATCCATGCTGTTTAGAAGATTTAAAAACTCACAGGCATAGATATCATCATAATTATCAACATGCAAATTAAAATCACCAGTAATTAAAATCCTATTGTACCTAATATGAAGAGATGATAAAAATTCAGAAAATTCCTCGATAAAACAGGAAGGAGGGGTTGGTGGTCTGTATACTGTGACAGTTAGAACAGGTGGGTCTCCAAAAAGAAAAGCATGATGCTCAAATGAACAATATTTACTAATTAAAACATTTTCAGATGATATTGTTTTAAGAGCAATCGATGCTGTACCTCCACCTTTCTTTCCTCCCCTGATTGAAAATAAAAAGTTAAAATTAGGTGGAGAAGCCTCAGTGAGAATAGCTGGTGCATCAGAGCCAAGCCAGGTTTCAGTTAAAAACAAACAGGTTAAATCATGGTCTAAAATCAGATCATTAATGATAAAAGACTTATTTAAAAGTGATCTGACATTTAAAAGAGCCATCTTCATGGTTGTGGGTAAAATCTGATGTGTGCATGTCATGGGTTTTGTGACTGATGTGTGAATTGGTCGGAGACATGTAACATGCGAGGCACGTGGATATGAATGCAAATGATTTGAATGTCTATTGGTGATGCGGACTGGTATGTGATGCTGTATGGCAGAGAATGATGAGTCAGGGGTGTGGATGTCCTTGTTCAACCGTCAGCTGGATATGGTTTTGAAAGAACGGAGGGTGAGATCAATGTTCATGCTGAGAAGACGGGAACCACTATTGTTGGGGTGTAAACCATCTGATTTAAAGAAGTATGGTCTATTGTAAAAGGTTGTGAAGTTATCAACGTATGAAATGTTTATGGAATGACAGTATGTTTTTAACCAAATGTGAAGCTGACGGACGCGTGAGAACATGATGTCTCCATAACGGGGTGCAGGTAGTGGTCCAGATATAATGCAGTTTATGTTTAACTGTTGGATGGTGTGAATCAGGTGGATGAAGTCCATTTTCAGAGTCTCTGATTGCTGCAGTTTCATGTTGTTGGTGCCTGCATGTATGATGAAAGTCTTCGCAGAGGGGTGTTTGACAGAAAGTTGGTGAGCAGAGTTTTTAATGTCATTGACGACCGCTCCAGAGAGTGAGTGTGTGTGGCACCTTCTGACCCGGACATGCCGGACAACGGAGTCTCCCACGATGAGCACGGGCTGCTGCACAGGTCCGGGTCTCCCAGCGGGGTGATGAGCAGCGGCCTCCGCTAAAGGGGGTTCAGGTGGAGAGTTGGGAGCTCCAGAGCGGTGTTTCCGGGCAGACAGTAATCCAGCGTGAAGAACTGTTTTTCTTGTGGAGAGTGGATCCCCTGAAGCCGGTGAAACGCAGGATGCGGCGCGCGAGCCCCGGGGAAGCTCGCCTGAGCGTCGGGCCACCGCCTCTTTCAGCAGACGGCGGCGTTTCCCTCTCGTGCCGGGCACCAGCGGAACAGCGGAGGATCCGGGCGGCTGGGCCAGTGTCACGGCTCCAGGAAGAAGCGCGAGTTGGTCAGACTCCAGCAAAGCGGGCCCCGAAGCAGCAGACGCCGTTGGACCCGTAGAGGTGGTAGCGGGAGTCGTCGCCTGGCTGGGACCAGCAGCAGAGCCGGATGCCACGGTAGGAGTTCCGCCCGATGTCGGTCCCGGTGAGCCCGCTCGGGTCGCTGACGCCGCGGTGAGGTCTTCAGCCAGCGGGGCAAAGCGGTTGGTCAGCTTTAGGTTTTCCGAGCTGGCATTGTTGGGTTTGGACCCACAGATCCTCCGGCCGCGACGTGTCACCTCAGCCCACGACTGTTTGGGCGTAGAGCAGAGGGCTGGAGCCCTGGGCCCGGCATCGGCCTGGTCTTCATGGAGGTCCTGTGGACTCCTGGCCTCCCCTGCAGAGCTGGTGTTGGTGGTGCTCGGAGCCCCGTCCATCCGCTCCCACCCGTTGTTTTTACGGCCACAAATTTGAATGATGTTACTCTCCGTGGCGGTGGAATGGGCTTCGGCGGGAATTTCTCCAAACCATGGAAGGGTTTGAGACAGGGAGCGGTTGGTGTTAATGGAAAGCTGTAGTTGTTGGATGTACTTAGACTGGGAAGCAGATACTGATAGAATTTTTTCTATCAGAGCAGATTTTTCTCTGAGCTCCAGTCTAAGTTTCTGAACAGTTTCCTTAAGTTGGCAATGTCCTGGGTCACAGTGGTCGGGAGTGCATGAAACTCCGTTTGGACGAGCGGCAGCCATCATCATCAAGATGCATCATGGGAGATGTAAACAGCCGCCAAAACGCAGAAAAGCGTTTTGGCGGCTTTTTAATAAAGTTTGGCGGCTTTTTAATAAAGTTTTGTAATTGAGGCCAAACTTTATTAATTTCAATCATGTTTGAAAATCTTTGGTCTTGGACCGGACGGAAAAGGACAGAAGGGAAGAAGAGAGAGGGATGTTAGAGAGAGGGGGGGGGGGGGTAGGAGGGTGATAATAGGAGGGGGGGTAAGACCATGAAGCAGCATAGAGCAGCAAGTTTACTGGTTGTTTATCATTACGGTAAGGTTCAAATGTAGTACAAAAAGGGCAGGGCCTGTCCACACACACACTCAAATGTTATCAACACACCTGCTAGCTGCAAAAATGTCCACATGTCAACATGTACACATAACAAAAAGTGTTCACACACGCATACTTATGCCTTTAAACCAACTAGTGTGAAATATTTCATTCATTCAATCATGCAAACTATTAGTGCAAAGGTGAGCTAACACCTGTGATCAGGTGAGTGTTTATGTTCTTCTAAAATGGATGGTGGAATGTGAGAGAAGGAGGGAGAGTGCCCAGCCATCCCCACACCAAGACCCCCGCCGCTGCAGCAGCGGCAGCCGGAACCCCCCAATGCCACACGGCAGCAGGCAGGGAACAACCGCCCCCTGGGCGACCACATCCGCCACCCAGGCCAGGGCCAGCAGGACCGCCGCCAGGCCCTCAGAGCCAGAGAGCAGGGAGGCATGGGGGGAAAGAGAGCGCTGCCCCAGCCCAACCAGGAGAGAAGCCCCCCCGCCGCGCCGGGAGACGACAAGGGTGCCCACAGCCCCAGACGAGCACCCCATCACCACCCAGGAGTTCTGGGCATCCCCCCGCCCAACGCCAGGTACAAGTCAGGACCCCCGCGGGAGACCCGCCCCACACTCCAGGCAGCCACCCACCCGGCCCATGGTTGGTCCAGGGAGGAGCAAGGCAGGGGCCAGCAGCCCCCGCCCAGGAGGGGAGCACCCCGGGGGGCCCACAAGGGATGTTGTAAACATGGCCCGACCAGGCTCGGCCACAGTTGGAAATTTGGCGGGGCCCAGCGCTCAGGGGCAAGGACCAGAACCCACTCCCCAGGGACACGGACACCCCCGGCTCAGGTGTAATGTGACCCCCCCCCCCCGCGCGGAGAGAGCACCGCCGGGCCCAGGAAACCGGCACCCAGGGGATACGGCCGCCGTTGCCAAGGGCCCCGTACCCCCCACCAAGGAGGGGGTAGGGGACAGATGGTCCTAGGTCCCATCTTCCTTGCAAAATGTGTGTGCGTGTATGTGTGTTTGAGAGGGTGTGTGTGTGCATGTGTGTGTGTTTATGTTGGAATGTATATTTTGAGGGGGGAGGGGTGTGTGTCCTAGGGGGGGTGCAGTTAAAATTGGCGGGTAGGGCAGAGAGAAGAGGAACCAGCCTGCATGCCCATTCTGTCTCTGGCCATTTCCAAGTCTTGGCCATCCGCTCAAAACGTAATAAATAGTTTTCAATATCCTCTCCCTCCTGGTAGGGAGGAATCTTTGGCTGCATGTAGTACCTGGGCCTGGGCTCAGGTCTCTGCCGGTCAGTCCCAGTTTCAGGTTCAGATGAGGATGTGGAGGGGGTACCAGCACTACGACGAGCAGAGGGTGTTGGAAGCACCAATCTTGGGCTGCTGGCTGAATGCATGCTTGGTGTTGTTAATGCTGGGGCTGAAGGTTGGAGGGCCACCCTAAGTTTTTGTAACTCCTGTATGAGACCTTGTTCTCTCTTCTGCTGGGACTCCAGGAAGGTTTTCATCATGGTAAGCAGGTCAGTTGTTCCACCTGATGGTCCCAGGCCAGGGTGGGGCTTCTCTTCTTCCTCTTCCGAGGTCATTTCTGTGTCCCACTCGGCTTCCGCACCTGTGGCCAGGTCTGGTTTTCTTTGGGGCTGTGAGCGTAATCCAGTATGCCCGGGATGGAGAGCTGCCTTCTTGCCACGACTTGCCATCCCACTTCTGACACCACTTGTGATGAGGATGGGTGTTTCACAGATCCAGGCAGTCATGTTCCAATTGCAACTGGTTTATTTTTCTCCACAATTCCCCAAGTGCAATAATCCTCAGTGAAATTTTACATACGTTCAACAGCATTACACAGGAGAGGAGCACATTCATGTCTTCCCTCATCGCCCGCCCGCGGCAACCAACCCTTCCCTCTTATATAGTCTAAGCCCCTCCATTAGGCTGAATTCTCAATAGACCTTTGATTAGGCATTTTCCTGTCCTTATGGCAATTTCTGCCAACCATTTCAAAGAAAATAAATAAAGAAAAAAACATATAATAATTCCACACCATTTAGGGATAAATCCCTTCATCCCAAAATGCTACAAACAATAATACAGAATTTTACATGACAAAGTTGTTTTTTCCACACATCTATCTGATGACGTCATCCTCCTGGTCGCGTCTTAACAGCTGACTAGGCGTCGCCTCTGTTTGACACTCGCGGTTCTAAATGGCTCCCGGTAAAGCGTATTGAGTGTGCACCCTCAACACAACCCACCCAAGGAGCGCCCGCCTCGCGACACAGCGTCTGAAAATGAGGTAAGAGGTTAATATGACTGGAAAAACTACATGGGTATGCTTGTGTGTGTGTGTGTGTGCGTGTGCGCAGGTGGCTGCATCTAGAGGCGCTCCGTCACAGCCCCCATCGCCCCCCACCGGGCACCGGAGGCCCCGACCGCCACCCCAAACCACGGCAGAAGGGCAAGGAGCAGCGACGACCAGGCCCCCCCCACCCCTTAAGTCATGGAGTTAGCTACGGGAGACCAGGGAGACTTTGCAGCTTTAAATCAATGTTTTTGTATTTAAACTTTTTAGTAAAAATTGATTTAAGTTGCTGATATTCCAAGAAGTTATTTATTTCAAAAATTCTTGAGAAAACAGTATCTGCTCAGCTTCATGCTCATTTGTCCTCCAATAATCTGTATGAACTTTTCCAAACTGGCTTCCGTCCCCTTCATAGTACTGAAACTGCTTTTCTAAAAATCACTAATGACCTTCTCCTCTCTGCTGACTCTGGTTTATTATTCATCCTCCTTTTGCTTGATCTCAGTTCAGCTTTTGACCCCATTTCTCATTCCATCCTCCTGAACAGACTCTCTTCTATTGGCATCTCTGGCACCGTCCTCTCCTGGTTTCATTCCTACCTGTCTGACCGTACTCAGTTTATCCAACTGAAATCTTTCACTTCTCATTCTGTCCCTATTACAACTTGTGTCCCTCAGGGTTCTGTCCTCGGTCCACTCCTCTTTATTATCTACCTTCTCCCACTTGGTCATATTTTCCAAAAACACCATATCCATTTTCATTGCTATGCGGATGACACTCAGCTCTATCTTTCCAGCCCACCCAACTCCACACTGCCTCCATTAGCGCTGGTTGACTGCATCAATGAAGTCAAATCATGGTTCACCTCAAACTTTTTAAAACTCAATAGCAATAAAACGGAACTTCTTCTGATAGGCACCAAATCCACCCTGAGCAAAACCAACCATTTCTCTCTTTCCATTGACGGCTCCACCATCTCTCCCTCCCCTCAGGTAAAGAGTTTGGGTGTCATCCTCGACAGTAGTCTCTCTTTCACTTCTCACATAAACAGCGTCACCCGATCAGTCTACTTCCATCTCTGCAACATCCAACGTCTCCGGCCCTCTCTCACTCCTCTGTCCACTGCTGTACTCGTACACAGCCTTGTTACTTCATGCCTGGAGTACTGTAACTCTCTTCTGTTTGGTCTCCCACAAAAAAACCTCCATAAACTTCAACTGGTTCAAAATTCAGCTGCTCGTATCATCACACGCACTCCCTCCATCAACCATATCACACCTATCCTTCAACAGCTTCACTGGCTCCCCATCCCATACTGCATTCAGTACTAAATCTTGCTCTATGCATTCAAAGCCTTTCACAACCTTGCACCTCCATATCTCTCTGACCTCCTTCATATCGCCATACCTGCTTGCTCCCTCCGCTCCTCTTCCTCTATCCAGTTTTCTGTCCCTTCCGCCCGTCTTGTCACCATGGGGAGCCGGGCATTCAGTTGTTCTGCTCCCCAGCTTTGGAACTCACTCCCCCCTGACCCCCACAACACTGACACACTGCCACATTTAAAAATCAAAGCTAAAAACTCATCTTTTCCAAATGGCCTATTCACTTTAACAGTGACCTTTTCATGTTTTTATATACATTTAATTTAATTGTGTATGTATTTAAATTGTTGTTGTTGTTTTACCCGGTTTATTGTATTTTTTTATACTGTATACATGCTGTGCGGCGACCTTGAGTGCCCAGAAAGGCGCCTTATAAATAAAATGTATTATTATTATTATTATTATTATTATTAGTTCTTCAATTAAGGACGAGTAGTTTGTGGATTGTGTGAAGAAATACTTCAACTATTTGATACATTTTTACGGAACATTTTTTAAGGACAAGACTTCAAATAAAAATAATTGATTGACTACTGACTGCAGGTTGAAATCTTTTATTAGGAGTTTATAATGAAAAGTCATATTTTATGATTCTCATTTGATCTCCAATAAACATTTATTCTCATTCTTCTGCCTCCTTTGCCTGAAACAGAAAAGAAATACATGAAGGAGCTTCGGTTCTGACCATAAGCAGTGAAGTCCAGTCATTCTTCAGAGTTTTGATTGATTTCAGTACATTTGAAGTTGGAAGCCAAACATTAGTGCTACATGAGATAAACTTGGTGGTTAAACACATCAAAGTTACTTACTTTTCCAATTTCCCGGCTCCTGGCCCTCAGTTTGTTGACCTGTGATTCAGCGATGTCAGCGCGCTCCTGGGCTTCTTCCAGCTCGTGCTGCACCTTCCTGTACCTGGTCAGGTGAGTGTTGGCCTGCTCCTCCTGAGAGGAAATACGGCAAAAGTGGGATACAGAACTCTAGCTCCATCAAGCAGATTTCAACAGAAAGGAAATATGTGTGTTAATACTGCAGCAGGAACATGAGCTGAAACAACGTACAGCCTCCTCAGCCTGTCGCTTGTAGGCCTTCACTTTCAACTGCAGTTTGTCCACCAGATCCTGAAGTCTGGCAACGTTCTTCTTGTCCTCCTCCGTCTGAATTTTGAATTTCATTAAGCCTTTTTATTTTGTACATCTTTAAAAATGGCTTAAAAGAGGAGACGTCTGCTTCTTACCTGGTAGGTGAGCTCCTTTACTCTTCTCTCATATTTCCGGACGCCTTTAATTGCATCTGCTCCTCTGCGCTGCTCAGATTCAACTTCACTCTCGAGCTCACGCACCTAGAAGAACACAGGACAGCCATGACCGCCCACTCCTGAGTAGAGGCTGTGACTAGCAAAACTGACAGCACTAAACAAAGATGTGTTTTTACCCGAGCCTCCAGTTTCTGGAGCTGTTTCTTGCCCCCTTTCATGGCCAGATTTTCAGCTTCATCAAGGCGGTGCTGCAGGTCCTTCACAGTCACCTCCAGGTTCTTCTTCATCCTCTCCAAATGAGCACTGGTGTCCTGCTCCTTCTTCAGCTCTTCTGCCATCATGGCAGCCTGAAACATCAGTGATTGCTCTCATTGATCAGACCTGCTGCTGTTTTGGTGAAACAAGTCTTTGTCACACAGATGAGGGAACGGTGACTCACGTCAGTGATTGCCTTCTTTGCTTTGTCTTCAGCATTTCTTGCTTCCTGGACAGCATCTTCCACCTCGCCTTGAATCTGAACCAGGTCAGCCTCCAGCTTCTTCTTGGTGTTGATGAGGCTGGTGTTCTGTCAGAAGATGGGAGTTAGTTCAGCTTTTCGGTCTGAACCTTCATCGTCTGTGCTTTTGTGATGGTCACCTGAGAGTGCAGCAGTCCCACACGCTCACTGGCATCAACAAGCTCCTGTTCAGCCACTTTGCGGCTCCTCTCAGTCTGCTCCAGAGCAGCTCTCAGCTCCTCGATCTCAGCCATCATCAGGTTGTTCCTGCGCTCCACCATTGCAACCTGCTCTCTCATGTCTTCTTGGCCTCTGATGGCATCATCAAGATGGAGCTGGGTGTCCTACGGTGAAGATACAACCAGATGTTTCATGTTAGGTTCCTTTGCATGTCGGAAGGCTGCATGAGAAATCCTCTCAGTGCAGTACCTTGAGGTGTCCCTGCACATTTCTCAGCTGTTTCTGGGCTTCGGCGGCCTGCCGGTTGGCGTGGCTGAGTTGAATTTCCATCTCGTTGAGGTCTCCTTCCATCTTCTTCTTGATTCTCAATGCATCATTCCTGCTCCTGACTTCAGCATCCAGAGAGCTCTGCATGGACTCAATCACCCTCTGGCTGTTCCTCTTGATCTGCTCCATCTCCTCGTCCTTTTCTGCAAGTTTCCTGTCGATTTCACTCTTAACTTGGGTGAGCTCAAGCTGAACACGGAGAATCTTGGACTCCTCGTGCTCCAGCGTAGCCTGTCAAAGCGTGAGACTATCAACAATAGCCAATTGTACCACCAAAAACATGATTTTACTTGTGAAGATTTGGTTGCATTTATTCTCATTTAAATGTTTTCTGTTTTTAGATTTCTTTTAGATCTCACCAATGCAGAGCTGCTGTCACTGAGGGTAAACTGGATAAGTGGAATTCAGCTTTACCTCTGCCTCCTCCAGAGCAGTCTGAATTTCTGACTTCTCACTTTCCACAGTCTTCTTCCCCTTTTCCAGCTCATGGATTGTCTTACCAGTTTCACCAAGTTGTTCAGTCAGATCTGAGATCTCCTCTGTTGAAGCAAACATCAATGCCAGAATGACAAACATGTTAAATATTGGGATGTTTTAGAAGATAGAAGATAGTCTTTGAGCATTGTTAAGTGGCTTACGCTGCAGGTTTTTGTTTTCCCTTTTCAGTGTTTCCAGTTGGTCCAGGGCTTCTTCATACGAGTTCTTCATCTTGAACAGCTCTGTGCTCAGGGAGCGAGCCTCCTTCTGAGCTCCTTCCAGCTCTGCCTGGCTCTCCTCGTACTTCTGTTTCCATTCTGCAAGAACCTGAGAGCGCAGCAGTCTATTAAGCATTTTAACAGCAAATATTGTGGTGAAGCATGACGGCCAAGCTGTACCTTATCAAAGTTTCTCTGCTTCTTGTCCAGGCTGGCAGCCACAGCATTAGCTCTCTCTACATCGGTCATCAGGTCCTCCACTTCAGCCTGAAGCCTCTGTTTAGTCTTTTCTAGAGAGGCGCATTTTGCATTGACAGCCTCGATGCATTCCTCAGCATCCTGAAGACGCTGGGCCAGCTTTTTCCTGTGAAAAATAGAGATAATTTATTATGTTTTTAGTAGCAATCAGAAGCAGACAAAAGTCAAACTTAGACTGACTTTGAGTCCTCCAGCTCCTCAGTGCGCTGAATGGCGTCAGTCTCATATTTGGTTCTCCATTGAGCCACCTCACTGTTCGCCTTGGACATGCCGCGCTGCAGCTCAGATTTAGCCTCCTGCTCCTCCTCATACTGCTCTCTGAGCAGATCACAGTCATGACGAGCTGACTGGACAGCATGAGCCAGAGCGTTCTTAGCCTACAAGCCAAACAAGAATCCCAGTTTAACACTGATGGTCCTCTGAGCCTTTGCTTTCCTTTTTGTGTTTCTGTTTCTCAGGACTTTTACCTTCACTTCCTCCTCGATGTGCCTCTTCAACTCTTCAATCTGCTGCGTAAAAGCCTGCTTTCCTCTGGTCAGTTGAGACACGAGCGCTTCCTTCTCCTCCAGCTGACGGCCAATTTCTCCTGTTTGAAAATGTGAATCAAAGCGAAAGCATTTGAGAGGTTTCCACATTGCTTTGCTCACAAAGAGGATTTATTTGTGTGATGCAATGGTGACTTTAGTTAAGAAAAAAAAATTGAAAGATCCTTATAGGAAAGTGAAGTCTGTACCATTTTCAGTCTGAAGTCGAGCCTTTTGTCCACTGATGTCATTTAATTGACGAACGTTCTCATCGTTCTTGGATTTCAGCTCACTCAGCTGATCCTCCAAGGTCCTGCACATTTTTTCCAGGTTACCCTGAAATACAAAAGGAAGTTTAGAATACCACAGAACTACAGTTCAGTTTACCTGAAGAAAAACTCTAATGTTGTCACCTTTGCCTTGGCAATAGCCTCCATGTTGCTGCTGAGGTCATCAATCTCCATCTTGTATTCACTTTTTTCTTTCTCCAGCTTTTGTTTGACTCTCTGGAGGTTGTCGATCTGCTCTCCCAGCTCGGCCACACTGTCAGCCTGCTTCTTGCGTAGAGCTGCAGCTGTGGCTTCGTGCTGCAGGGTGGCCTCTTCAAGATCCCGCCGCAGCTTCTGAAACTCAGCCTCGCGCTTCTTGTTCATCTCGATCTGAACTGCAGTTGCTCCTCCAGCTTCTTCTAGGCGCTCGCTGATCTCCTCCAGTTCTCTGGAGAGATCCGACCTCTGCTTCTCCACTTTGGCCCGAGCAGCTCGCTCTGCTTCAATCTCTTCCTCCAGCTCCTCAATGCGAGCCTAAAAACAAAACAACTCAGTCATCATGACTCTATGTTAAACCTGCTCTCAGAAAGCCAAAGCATCTAATGTACCTGAAGCTCCTTTATCTTCTTCTGTAGTTGAATTCCCAGAGACTGCTCGTCCTCGATCTTGCTCAGGAGCTGGCTTGTCTCAAAGTCCTTTCTAGAGGAGAAGAGGGGTTCCAGTCTTATTTAAGAGCTTCTGTTTCTGCTATCAACTATCAATCAAACTTCTTTTCTTACTTCTTAATTTTCTCCTCAGACTGCTGCTTGTCATTTTCCAGGTCCATTATGGATTCCTGGGCCAGTTTCAGATCTCCTTCAAGCTTCCTTTTAGCTCGCTCAAGGTCCATGCGGAGCTTCTTTTCTTGCTCCAAGGAACCTTCAAGCTGTTGGGAGAAATCCAAATCCACAAATGGGTTTACAGGTTTACTAACATAAAGATGACACTCAGAAGTCCTAAGACTCACATCATCCACTTGTTGCTCCAGCTTGGTCTTGGCCTTTGTCAGAGTGTTGACTTTGTCTTCCTCTGCCTGCAGATCATCCAGAGTCTGCTGATGGGCCTCTTGGAGGGCCTTCTTCTCTTTTGTCAGTTTGGCAATGGTCTCATCCTGAGAAGCCATTTCCTCTGTGAGGTTCTTGACCTGTAGAAGTTAACACAAACAGATGTATATGGTGGTTTTCTTTAGACAGAAATACCATAAGAAAAAGTTTCATCAGAGATGAGATTCGAACCTTGTTCTCAGTGGCATGTTTCTCCTTTTCCACTTTGGCCAGAGTGAGCTCCAAGTCATCAATGTCCTTCTTTAACTCGGAGCACTCATCCTCCAGCTTTCTCTTCTTTGCAGTCAGCTCAGCATTGATCTCCTCCTCATCCTCCAGTCTCTCTGTAGTCTCTTTGAGCTTTGCCTCCAGCTGTATTTTGGCTTTAATCAGCCCCTCACACCTTTCCTCTGCATCAGCCAGATTTTCACCCTCCTACAGTTAAATGCAAGGATGATTCTTTATTAATTCAGTTAGAGTATGGATAATAAAAACCCCAATATTGGAGCATTGTTCAGACAAACTCACAGACTGCACTTGTAACAGCAGGTCATTCTTCTCCTGGAGCAGAGAAACCATCTTCTCCTCCAGCTCTTTCTTCTTAGCCAGAGCCTTTGCTAGATCTTCTTTAGTCTTCTCAAATGTTTCTTTCATCTGAGCCATTTCTTTCTCAGTCTCTGCGCTCTTCAGCAGAGGCTTGATCTTGAAATACAGTTTCATCCACGGCCAGGTTTTGACATTCATGAAAGCGCGGATGTTGTACTGGATGGTGTAAATCGCATCTCTGGTGGCACATAGGGAAAAGAAAACAGAATTAGGCTGAAGGTCAAATGTAGACCACATCATCAGAGACATGGATGCATCACCGTCTCTCCATCATCTTGACAAACTCGCGTCTCATAAGGAATCCTCTGCAGAGAGCCTGAGTCATTGTGACCAGCTCTGCCAGTTTCTCATCTCTCATCTCTTCTAGAGTTCCAAGCAAACCAGCTTTGAAGAACACCTGAGGATCAATATAAACATGTTTACACAATGATTCTTTACTGGGGTTTTGCTTTACTTACATAGAGATAACAGTTTCTTAATCAGCATTATGAAATTACCTTTGTGTGTCCAAACTTGTACTGCGTGTGGTCAACATCAATAGAGCCCAAGAGTTTCTCTGAGGCCTTTTTGTTGTCAATAAATTGTCCCTCAGGAATGACGCTGGCATTCAATACTTTGTATCTGAAGGGGAAGATTTTATTCATTCAACTGAACTCATTCGGCAGTTTAAGTCAGTCCCTAAATGAAAAGTTTTGCTACCTCTGCTTGAAGTCACCATAAAGGATTCTGCTTGGGAAGCCTTTCCTACAGATCCTGATGCCCTCCAGCACGCCGTTGCACCTCAGCTGGTGGATGACCAGAAAGTTCTCCATGAGACCTTAAAGACAAACTCACATCAGCCTTAGTGAATTTTTGCAGCAGTTTCCTTTGCCTAAAATCAGAAAGAAATTATTATTATGATTCAAACCTGGAGTCTTTGATTCATTTGGAATCAAACATCGCACAAAATGTGGATGAGTGCTCCTCAAGTTAGTCATCAACTTGCCCAGATTCTCCTGTAGAAGTGAATAAAATGAGCTAATGAAGCTTTTAGTTCTTCCCAAACATGTTGAAAACCATCCTTAGAGCTTACCCTGAACAATGCAGACACTGTCTGGAATGAGCCACCCTTCTTCTTTGCACCTTTCTTTCCACCTCCACTCTCAGCTGTGGGCGACAAAAGCAAAAAACACATTTAACTCACAAACTGATCAAACAGAAAACAAGAAAGAAACTTCAAAGCACAAACCATCAACAGAGGCATGTGTTGCATAAAGGTGAGCCAGGAGTTTGGTTGAAGCCTTCTGGTAGAGCTGGACCACAGAGTCGTTCAGAGGGTCCTTGTTCTTGTCCAGCCAGCCAAGGACATTATAGTCGACAGTGCCAGCATAGTGGACCAGAGAGAAATGGGCCTCAGCTTTGCCTTTGGTTGGTTTGGGTTTCTGGAATGGAGCACTTTTCCCCAGATGCTGGTCATACAGTTTGCTCTTGAAGGTAATGTCTGTTGCCTTTGGGAACATACACTCTTCTTCCAGGATGGAGAAGATGCCCATTGGCTGCAAAGATCAAATGACTTTTAACAGCAGAAGTTTGACTTTCTGTACGTTTTATTGTCTGTTGGATCTTTACCTTCTCAATAAGCTCAATGCAAGCAGCCAAGTCCATGCCAAAGTCAATGAACTCCCATTCAATTCCCTCTTTTTTATACTCTTCTTGCTCCAGGACGAACATGTGATGGTTGAAAAACTGTTGCAGTTTTTCGTTGGTGAAGTTGATGCACAGCTGCTCCAAACTGTTGAACTGGAAGGAAAAAACATTTGACTGTTTATGGCTTTGAAAAGACTTGAATTCAACTAAACAGAAAGAAAACATTCTAGACATGTTGTTTTTGACCTTTGTACATTTTACATACACATGAAAGTAATGGATGGTCACACTCACATCAAAGATTTCAAAGCCAGCAATGTCCAAGACACCAATGAAGAAGCTTCTGGGCTGCTTGGTATCCAGCATCTCATTGATTCTGACGACCATCCACAAGAACATTTTCTCATAGACAGACTTGCAGAGAGCCGACACAGAGTTGTTGACCTTCAATGAAATGGTCAAAAGGGAAAGATTATTGGGTTATCAGGGTTTTCGAGTGGGGCAAAAACGTATTAACTCAGCCACCAATTGTGCAAGTTCTCCTACGTAAAAAGATGAAAAAGATCTGTGATTTTCATCAAAGGATTACCTCAACTAAAATGAGAAAAAAAATCCAGAAAATGACATTTTCTGATTGTTCTTAAGAATTTAGTCGTAACTTGGAAATTAAGTATTTGGTCAATAACAAAAGTTCAGGTCAATATTTTGTTTTATACCCTTTGTTGTCTGTAAGTCTTCACAAGGTTTTACAAACTGCTGCTGGTATTTTGGCCATTCCTCCATGCAGATCTCCTCTAGAGCAGTGATGTTTTTGGGACTGTCTCTGGGCAACACAGACTTTCAACTCTGTCCAAAAACTTTCTATGGGGTTGAAATCTGGAGACTGGCTAAGCCACTCCAGGACCTTGAAATGGTTCTCCTTCATTACCCAGGCAACGTGTGTTTGGGATTGCTCTCATGCTGAAAACCTCCTTCAATGCTGATTGAAGGATGTTTTCACTCGAAATCTGAACCACACATGTTCCCATTCATTCCTTCCTTTACACGGATCAACCAGCCTGGTCCCTTTGCTAAAAAACAGCCCCAAAGCATGATGCTTCCACCCCCATGCTTTAGGTGTGGTGTTCTTTGGATGGAACTCAGCATTCTTTCTCCTCCAAACACAACATGTTTTTACCAAAAGTTTTATTCTGGTTTCATCCGACCATCTGACATTCTTTGGTCTTGGCCATAGTGGAGTTTGGAGTGTGACTGTTTGAAGTTGCAGACAGGTGTCCTTTCTATAGATAACCAGTTCAAACAGGTTTTCATTAATACAGGTAACGAGTGCAGGACAGAGGATCCTCTTCAGAAGTTACAGGTCTGTGACAGCCAGAAATCTTCCTTGTTTGTAGGTGACCAAATACTTATTTTACACCATAATTTACTAATAAATTATTTAACAATCAGACAATGGGATTTTCTGGATTTCTTTTCTCATTTTGTCACTCATAGCTGAGGTATCCCTATGATAAAAATTACAGACCTCTCTCCTCTTTTTAAGTGGGAGAACTTGCACAGTTGATGGCTGACTAAAGTTTTTTTTACCCCACTGTACTCTGAGAGGTGAGGCTATCAAATGTCTCATGATTCAGAACATTAGGTTGCAGGAGAACATTTCACCTGTGGGACAGTCTGACCCTTCGTCACAAACTCATTCCCCACTTTGACTCTTGGGTAGCAAAGAGCCTTCAGCAAATCAGCTGAGTTCAAGCCCATCAGGTATGCAATTTTGTCTGCAACTGAAAAAAGAAAAAAATGGTTCAGTTTGAAGCTCTTGCTTAAGACAGTATCCTTCAAGTTGATCCTTGTCAAAAAAGTATAAAATACCTTCAGTGCCATCAGGCTCAGCCTGCTCCTCACGCTGTTTCTGCTTGAACTTCATGTTCCCATGATGCATCACAGCTCCAGTCAGCTTGTAAATGCTAAACTTCTCCTCTGCAGTGAATCCCAGGATGTCGATGGCAGTCTTTGTGTCACCAGAAAGAACAAATCTACAGTTTTCATTAAGTTTTACAAGCTGTGCATGCTCTCTGGCCTTTCAACAAGTCCTTACATCAGTTGCAATGAATTCTTCAATATCATTGATACTTTTGACTGTGATTTCCCCATGGCTGATCATGGGATAGTCATACGGGTTGGTGGTGATGAGGAGTGCCTCTGAAGTAAGAAAATCAAATCATTTTCCAATATTAATAAATCTTTTTTACACAAAGAATGTGTTCATGCATTTTTGTAAACTGTAGTTGGAAGCTGACAAATGAAGTCACAAACTCCCACCTATTAGTTCAGGTTTGTGTCCTGTTGTGAGCTGGTAGAAGATGTGGTAGCTCCTCTCAGCAGACAGCTGGAATGTCACCCGAGACTTCTCCAGGAGATCTATTTGGATTCAATTTGAGGCATTTAAGTGAAAAAACACAATTTATTTTATAAACAACTTTAGAAATCTCTGAAAAATCTCTTACATGTTTCAATATCTGCAGAAGCAAGCTTTCCAGTTGACCCAAAATGAATTCTGATAAATTTACCCTGAGAAGGAGAAACAGGAGAAACACGGAAATAAACCTTTGATATGTCTGTGGTTTTGAAAAAAGGAACCATTTCAAATTAAAAGGTAAAAAAGGGACTCACAAATCTTGAGGAATTGTCATTTCTCACAGTCTTGGCGTTGCCATAAGCTTCCAGCAGTGGGTTTGCTGCAATGATCTGATCTTCCAGTGTCCCCTGCAGGCGAAACTACTTCATCAGCAATAGTTTTAGGAGGTTTTTTATTTGATGTCGCTTTTTGAATTAACTTGACTTACCTGCATTTTGCCAGGAACAGGCTCAGATTTCTTTCCTCCACCTGCTGCGATTGTCGCAAAGTACTGGATGACACGTTTGGTGTTGACAGTTTTTCCTGCTCCAGATTCTCCGCTGGGTTAGAGAGTGTTAAGGTTAAAAATTAATAATAATTGTAACATAATGTTTAATGCTTTTCAGACACAATCTATTTAATAAACTTGGTTTGTCTCTTACGTAATCAGGATGGACTGGTTTTCTCTGTCTGTGAGAAAAAGAAATGTTGTTTCAATAGTTATGTTTTGATCCTAAAGTTTGGCTGCTGTTCTTCCAATGACCTAGAAATAGTTGGTACCTTGGAGCATGAACTGATAGGCATTATCAGAGATGGAGAAGATGTGGGGTGGAGCTTCAATCCTCTTCTTTCCTCTGTACGCTGCGACGACAGATGAATCATACACTGGCAGCCACTTGTAGGGGTTTACAGTGACGCAGAATAACCCTGAGTAGGTCTGTAGAGTCACAGATGATCAGTTGTAGTGCACATTTTTTAACAGTTCTCTGGACTTAAAGGCTCTGATGTGAAGATCAGAAACAAACCCACATAGATCATCCATGCTGCATAACGCTCTTTGAGGTTATACAGCACAGCAGGCTCATTGAGGTGGGTCATCATGGCCATGTCCTCAATCTTGTCAAACTTTGGGGGGTTCATGGGGAAGATTTCATCTTCCTTCACTGTGAGGGTCTGACACAGAAAGATGGAAGCATCATTATTAACACGTTATTCATACAAACAGAAAATGCTTCATCTAGACTATAAAAAAAGGATTGGCTTCAAATCTTTAGTGGTACTTAAAAATAAACTTTAAATAAAATAATAACAATGATTTAAAAAGTTTTTAAGTCAATCGTAGCACACCAGATGCACACTTCAACTGTATTGTGCACTTTGGAAATGAATGTTCATCAGGATCAGCAGCAAAAAAAGAGCAGTAAACATTGAGCTCCTACCTTTCCACACTGTGTCTCTACAGTGGCTTTGCCACCTTCCCTCTTGATCAGTTTTCCCTTGAGGTACATCTCGTTGGGTTCAGACACATAAAATGCAGTTTTTGCATCAAACGGGGTGTTTTGAGCCTCAATTCTCTCTCTTTCTGGCTTGCGGAGGTAAATGGCTGCCGCGCCAAAACACTCCATTTCCGCGTCCCCACTCATGATGATTCTTTACTGGAAAAGCAAGTTAAAAAGCGTGTGTAAACAAAAAAAAATTTGCTAATCCAGCAGTGAAAAAGATTGTTTAAGAGAAGGATGCGTTTATCAAGTTAAATCCTTCTTGATGGTGATGGATGGAAACTAAAGGTAAGATTTCACCACGATAACAGGAGTGAAGGATAAATGAATTAATATTGCCAGTATGTTAATTATTTTGGAATGACTGTTAACGTATGACTTCAGGGGTATTTATCCTACCTGAAGTCAGGTTTTGACTTAAATAAATAAGATTATTTAAAAAAAGCAAACTTAAGTTTGGATGAAAATTACCTTCTTCTCTCTGTCCAGAGAAAATGCCTTTGATGGTTGAAGTAGGTTTCTGAAAAAAAAAAAAATCTGTTTAGATCACAAGTTAAATGATGGTTCTGTAATTCACAGGTCAATTAAACCCTTGAACATAAAAGGCCTGGCGGGGATGGCCATACCCCTGTAAGTCACTCACCTTGTTTGGTTGCCTGACAGTCCTTGTGGGTGTTCTGCCCTCCTTCTTATATAGTGAGATCAGTCTTCCCCCCCACACAAATGACCTCCTTTATTTGGTCACATAGTTTTCCCCTCTTTGCTTGAGTATTTTTGACACCCATCTGATCTCTGGCATCTTTTGTCACGTAGACATCAAGCCCTGCTTACTTTTACTTTTCAAATATCAAGTTTCTTGAAAAAATAAATGTTAAATAATGTAAAATTTGATTATAACTACTTGAAAGGAGAACATTATTTTTCACTGCTATTATTAGCAGTTTAACAGATGCAAATAAAAACAGGCAAACAAACCCAAGATAGTGTGTTTTTGTATTCTTGAACAGCATAAACTCCCTGTGTAAACAAAATTCCAACACTTGTGTTTGCCCTCTGCATTACAGACATTGTTTTGCTTTCTACAAGTGGCTGCTCGGGGTGTCAAGGCGCTGCAGAGGACCTTTGTCAGGCATGGAGGAGCGCTCATGTTTCACTGGCATTCTGTCACAGCAGCTAGCAATTCTTTCCTGTGACAAAGGAGCTGAATTAGGCTGACAGTTGCTAGCCTAAGAAGGTGAAAATGAGGATAGCATGCCATGGAAAACACATGAGGGTGCAGGTTTGGGAAATACCACTGTTAATTAGATTACTTCTGTAGGGACAAAGAACAATAAGGAAAGGGAACAATACTACTACTTATAGCACTTTAACTTCCTTTGTCTTGTAATTTGCGATAAAGGTGTCCTGGTATTATCACAAATCAATTAGGTTTGTTGCCACTACAGGCAAAGTTTTCCTAAAACATTCATTGATTTATGTCACTTCATTTTTTAGGAAAAATACAATGAATATGCCGACATATCTACTCGTGTTACGGCCAAAAACTATGTGCAAAGTGTTATTATACTGCACTACACTGCACTACTACAATACACTACTACACACAATCCAAAAAAAAAAAATCACTCGCACCTTTTAAATAACATTCAAGCCTGCTTAAGTGGTTAATTATCTCATTATACAGTGAGGTAAATGACTTGTCTGCAGGCCTTTGATGATATTACAATTTAACCTTCACTAATAAGAGTGTATGCAAAATATTGCTGTGCACGATTTTATTTCCAGCAGCAAACATAGCAGAATGGTTTTCCTCTAATGGAAGATCTGCAGTTTGGTGCACCAAACCTTCCATGTGCTGAAGTGCCCTTGATTATGACCCTTAAATCCATATTGACCCTAGTTTCCTCACTGGTGTGGTACAGGTGACAGTTGAAAAACCCAGCATTCTACTATGAAATACACATCTGTGACATATTTTTTTTTCTAAAAACATTCAAATATGATTATTATGATGTAAGTTTCTAACCAAAATCCCACAACCTAGATGTCTATAAAAGTCCTTTCATGTTTATCTGAAGCATCTGTTTCAAAAAATCTCCTCTAAGTGGTGTTTAACAATAACAATAGAAGAAATGGTGAAAAGTGACATTTTTCTGGTTCCAAATCGTCACTTTTGGAACAATCTGTGGTGCGACCAAACATATGTGAGAACCAGACCTTGCTGTTTAATAAAATTACACAGCAAAAAGAACTTTGATAAGACCATGAAAAATTGCTTTGAATGACATTGTAATTTAAGCGACATTGCAGCAGCACTGCTGTGGCTCAAAATTGATTTGATGCTAACGCATGCAGATTGATGAATTAACTTACATAGCAAATAAAATGAAATGCCAGAAAGAAATTGTCAATTCACGCGTCATTTTCCAAATATCTGCGGCCAGTGCTGAACTTTTATCTTAGCCGCACTGACCCAGAGAAATGGTTCAATTTAGGATTATGGGTTAGGGTTAAGATGCGTTCTCACATAACGTGATTGTCGCGGCAGAGGCAGCCAGTTTTATTGTTAAGTCAATGGTACAGATGCGAAATGAGGTCCAGGGGCGCGATCAGATCAACCGGTGTGGCGCAAAGGTCTGGCAGCAGCACAATTTCAGCGGTACACTGCAATTTGGTACCCGTCTAAACCATCTGAAACAGATTGCATAACAGAACCTGACCCGGCACTGGACAGTCTGATGGAGCAATCCCAATCACTATGCTGGCTCCCGGGAGGCGAGCTGGCAGCCAGACAGAAATTCGCCGTGGGATGGGGAGCCAGCCTGCTCAGTCCTCCTGAACTTAATAATATTTTGCTTATTTTCATTGAGGCAATAACAAAAAGGTCCCCTGATTTTATTCTTGTTTTTTCATTTTTACCCTCTCTGGTAAATGCAGGACAGCCTTGAATGCACCTAAAACGGGTGTGGGAAATTGCTGGTTATTACCTGGACCAAGTGTGTTCATTCAATTGGTATGTGGATACATCTGATTGAGCTAATCAGCAGCTAGCAGGGATTGGAGAACAGGCAGGGTGATAGATCTCAAGGACCAGGAATACGCAGCCCTTGACCTATAACATTTAAAAAGCATTTTTTGAGCCTTTAAGTGTATTGTAATGTTCATTTTCACAAAAAGAAACCTCTTAGCAGTATTTTGATCCATTCACGCGTTTCTGAGTGTTCCTCTGAATAACTGCTCTCTGAGCACCAGTCCCCCCCAACTAACGAAAATGAGCGGGTTCTCCAAAGCTGACATAGACCAGTGAGAATAGCCCCTTCCAGGAAGATTCTGCACTGCCAGCTCCGCCTCCAGGCTAACACAAACACCCACTTTCATTAGAGGTGATCGGCTAAAAAACGCTTTCCTTGTATATGCACACTATGCACATCCATTTTTGCAAAAGTTTAAATGTTTGTTTTCGCACACACGCTGCATAGGCTGGCCCTTAGTTGACGTCATGAAATGAAGAGAAACAAGAACAAGAACAAAAAGAGAAAAGCGGTGCCTCAGTGATCAAGTTGCATTACTTCCATAAAAGAACTCAGGTGAATAATCTTTCATTAAAAAAACGTTATTTTGTGTGCCAAAGGTAATAGGTTATCATATACATGGATATGGGTTACTATAAAAGGCTTAAGAATAGCATGGTATAGGCCCTTTAAGTGGAAGTCTGTTATGTACTATATTTGCTTAATTTCTTAAAGGCATATACTACTGTATAACACGAGCTACTGTGTATTTCTCCTAAAATTGTTGCCAGCTTATTACTTTCCAACTCAGTGTTCCCAACCCTGGTCCTCGGGGAACACTGTCCTACATTATTTTAATCCAACCCTGCTCAAACACACCTGGCTCTGATGACTGCTATTGTCAGGCTCCTGCAGAGCCTGATGATGAGCTGAATCCGGTGTACATAAGCAGGGCAACATGGAAAACACGCAGGACAGTGTGCACTATGGACCAGGGTTGCACTGTAAAATAGTTGCAGTATTGCTGTAATCAATTAACTAATTATTGTAAAAGCATTTTACAACTTTATTACAGTAAAATAAAATGAAGGTCAGTCGTAGTAAGACAGAATACATGTGTCTGAACGAGAGGGATCAAGGTAGAAGCGTTAGGTTACAGGGGGCTGAGGTGGAGAAGGTGCAGGAGTTTAAGTACTTGGGGTCAACAGTTCAGTGTGATGGGGAGTAGGGAAAAGAGGTGAAGAGGCGAGTGCAGGCAGGTTGGAGCGGTTGGAAGAAAGTGTCAGGAGTGTTGTGTGACAGAAGAGTGTCAGCAAGACTCAAAGGAAAGGTGTACAAGACAGTGGTGAGACCAGCTCTGCTCTATGGGTTAGAGACGGTAGCAGTGAGACAGAGACAAGAGGCTGATATGGAGGTAGCGGAGATGAAGATGTTGAGGTTCTCCTTAGGAGTGACCAGGTTAGACAGGATAAGGAACGAGTACATCAGAGGGACGGCTCATGTTGCCTGTGTCAGCGACAAAGTCAGAGAAGCCAGACTGAGATGGTTTGGACATGTTCAGAGGAGGGATAGTGGATATATTGGTAGAAGGATGTTGGAGATGGAGCTGCCTGGCAGGAGGGCAAGAGGACGGCCAAAGAGGAGATATATAGATGTCTTAACAGAGGACATGAAGTTGGCTAATGTTAGGGTAGAAGATGTTCATGATAGAGTGAGGTGGAAAAGGATGATTCGCTGTGGTGACCCCTGATGGGAAAAGCTGAAAGAGAAAGATGATTACAGTAAAATAAAATACACTAGACAGATATTTTACTATATTTTATTTTACAGTTTTTCTATCCTAAAGTGAAAAACAGTCGTTTTCAGTAGTTATCGTAAATGTTCCTACAGTAATTAGTGTCAGAAGTCAGAACTCTGTCTCTCCCTCTGGTCGCCAGTGAGAACCATCTCCAGAATTCTAACCACACTTTACTTGATGCAGCACACCTGACTCTTATTTACTCAACCAACCACAGCATACTTAACCCTTGTGCTATCTTAGATGACCCAACCCTTACATTGACGTGTTCTCCCTACCATGACAAAGGTGGATAAAGGTGGAAAGATTTCATGTAATCCATGGACACCAGTGAGGTTCACAAATCATTGAAGAAAAAAGGTTCAGCGCACTGTCTAGTGGGTCTAGATGACCCAACTCCCAATGTTAAAGTGCCTAGGATAGCACAAGGGTTACACACTGCACTGAGCTGAGCTCAGTGCAAAGTAATGTTTGTGCCACTCTGCTTTCATTACCGAGCGTTGTATCTGGACCTGATCTTCCCTCTTTCTGACTCTGTTTGCCTGCCGCCTGCCCCGACCCTCACCTGGATTTTGACCATCCTGTCTCTCCTCTGATGATATTATGCCTGTTATTGACCCCTGCCTGCCTGACCCTGATTTAGTTTTGTGGACCTTTAGCTGAGCTAATAAACCTGCTGCATTAAGGTCCAGTCGTCTGCCTGTTCTTGTGACAGAATACTTTGCTAAACATGGCTCCAGCAGCAGGAGTTCCTAGCTTGACAAATCCGGCGGGGTTTGCTTCTTTGTTTCTGCAAATCAACAGCGACACATCTGACACGACTCCTCCGGTCACTTAGTCCTTATCAGCTGCTGGAGGCGGCGCGCTTGGATCAACGCTCGCACACGCACCGGGTTCCGAGAATGGCACAAATTGGACAAATTCAACGGAGACCCCGAGCAATTCCTACAGTACCACTAGAGATTGGTACTGTAGGAATGATCGTGGGCGGTAACGTTGAGGTGAGTTGTCTTTTCATCCAGGTCCCATGACCAGCGGGCTAGGTTGGTGCTACCTTCTCCTGGTTTTTCCGTTGCTAGGAAAGTGTCAGATAAATGTTTCTAGACAATAAAGAAAAACACAATAAGAAATCACAAACCACAACAACAAGTAAGTTTCTTGTATACAAGGGAGAAGAGACAAGTGTGATAGCGGACTCCCAGCGCCCTCCTTTCTCTCTAAGGACTGCCCTTCTCTCTGTACCTTTTATTGAAAATAGAGGTAGGATATTACATTTTCAAGCAGACAGACGAAGTTAAAGAGTTCCTTAGGGGTGTCATATAATGAACCAGTCTAAAACCAATCTGTTCTGTAGAACCATAAGTCTCATGGTTGAAATTTCTTCATGATAGCCTTTAAATGCTAAGATTTTTAGTGTTTTTAGCAGTTCCCAGACAGGGAAACAATGCCATGGTTACCTTTTCTCCCGTATTCCGGTCTTTGTGGTCTTCAGGAACATCTGATCCCCAAATAGAATCATGTGGATTGACATCAATAAGGTTACGTGGTGGTGCAAGTGAGGCTCATGGACTGCAAAACTATGAAAGTGTGGTCTGTGACATTTCCAGGAGCACCAATCCCGCCCAATTCTCCAGGCAGACTGAGGTAGAGGGCCTCCCCGTATAACCAAAACATTTGGTCAACCACACAAGTACCATTGTTTCCTGGAATTAAATCTGAAGCAGATCCAACACAACCTACTCTGGGATAGGGAACCGAAAAACCATGGGAGACTCTGTCATTGATTATCTGGACTGTGAAGGGCATAAGGAGGTCTATGACACATCTTCGTCAGCAGTGTTCCTAAAACTCTGTGCCATTGTTTGTTACGCAATGTGGAAACACAGTTCTTGGTTCCACGCTAGCATAGGGAGCTAATGATTTTGTAGTACTAATCGTTGTGGCAGCAGTGGCTCAGGCGGTTGAGCAGGTCGTCCAATGATTGAAGGGTCAGAGGCTCAATCCCCAAGGACACAACCTTCGTTGTCTTGCCCAAGGACACAACCTTCGTTGTGTCCTTAGGCAAGACACTTCACCCTCCTTGTGAATGTGTATGAATGTATGAATGTCCTGGTGATGGTCAGGGGAATGCAGTTTATCGTAGGCGCCAACTGGCAGCCACGCCTCTGTCAGTCTGCCCCAGGGCAGCTGGCTACAACAGTAGCTTAACATCACCAATGAGGAGTGAAATAATAATGGACACATTGTAAGCACTTTGAGCATCTGCAAAAGGGCAGATAAATCCAATCCATTATTATACCCTTTAGTACTATATTCAATAACACAGTCGCTTTTGCACTCAGAAAATTTGCTGAGCTTTTAAATTTGGGTTTAGGGATGATGCTGGAATTACAGAACAAACATAGCAATCAGATCTATTTATTTCCTTAGTCAGTTACACAACATACTTGTATCAAGAATTTGTCATACACAGGTGAGTTATATTCGGTTCTGGACCATGCAAATCATCATGTTCATCAATACTCAGCCATTGTCGAGAGATGTTTAGTCTTTCCTCGTTGGTTGTTCTTCTTGTAGGTGGATAAGGATTCCAAAAGAACCAAATCCATGTGATGACTCCTGTCAGGAATAGCAGGAACAGTAGACAAAAGAAGCTGTTTCTTAGCCCAGTTGGAGATGCCATAGTGGAAATGTACCTATCTTCGGGAGGGAGCGGTTACTAGCACATCACCTCCTCAAGTCCTTTAACGGTGTCTAGGATCAGTGTATTGCAAAAGAGACCCGGTGTGCTTTCTTCCCTAAAACTAGGTGGATCGCCCTGCTTCACTGACATTGAGACAAACAGCTTCTATACAGCTGCTTCTCTTTGTAGTCAGTCTTCCCTGCCTAGTAATTGGAATTAGCATCCCCCAGAGACTGCTACTTGCATTGTGACAGTTGGATCCAAGACATCCTTTCAGCAATTTTTACAGCTGTTGGAGTAGTTAGCAGGACTTTGTATGGGCCTTCCCACCATGGGCAGGAGCAACACTTCCTTTTCATGGCCTTCACAAACACCCAGTCACCGATATATGTGTATATATACATATATATATATACACATATATATATATATACATATATATATATATATATATATATATATATATATATATATATATATATATATATATATATATATATATATAACAATCCAGCACATAACTGCAGGATGTAAGATGCTGGCAGGTAAAGCATACATGGAGCGCCACAATCAAGTGGCTGGAATAATATACAGGAACATGTGTGCAGAATATGAACTGGAAACCCCAAGGTCAAAATGGGAAACACCTCCGAAGGTGGTAGAGAATGAGAGGGCAAAGATCCTGTGGGACTTCCAGATCCAGACTGATAGAATGGTAATGGCAAGCCAACCAGACATTGTAGTGGTGGATAAAGAACAGAGGAAAGCCGTTGTGGTGGATGTGGCAGTGCCAAGCGATGGAAACATCAAGAAGAAGGAACATGAGAAACTGGAGAAATACCAGGGACTCAGAGAAGAACTGGAGAAACCCTGGAAAGTGAAGGTGACAGTGGTTCCTGTGGTAATTGGAGCACTCGGGGCAGTAACCCCCAAGCTGGAGGAGTGGCTACAACAGATACCTGGAAAGACCTCAGACCTCTCAGTCCAGAAAAGCGCAGTGCTAGGCACAGCTAAGATACTGCGCAGGACCCTCAAGCTCCCAGGCCTCTGGTACCTGTTGGAGGACCCGAGCTTGGAGGAGAAACCACCCGCGGAGGATGAGAGGGGCGTTTATATTTATACATGTATATATATATATATATATATATATATATATATATATATATATACACATACATACATGAATACACATTCATCTATAATAATAATAATGGATTGGATTTATCTGCGCTTTTCAAAACACTCAAAGCGCTTACATTGTGTCCATTATTCATTCACTCCTCATTCATACTTGATGACAGTAAGCTACGGTTGTAGCCACAGGTGCCCTGGGATAGACTGACAGAGGCGTGGCTGACATTTCGTGCCTACGGCCCCTCTGACCATCACCGGGACCATTCATGCACATTCACACACCATTGGAGCCACACTGGAGGCAAGGAGGGTGAAGTGTCTTGCCCAAGGACACAATGACATTTTTGGCTGGTGGGAGCGGGGATCGAACCGCCAACCCTTCGGTCATTGGACGACCCGCTCAACCACATGAGCCACTGTCGCCGCGTATCTATCCACCGGAGCACTGCGCTTTTCTGGACTGAGAGGTCTGAGGTCTTTCCAGGTATCTGTTGTAGCCACTCCTCCAGCTTGGGGGTTAATGCCCCGAGTGCTCCAATTACCACAGGCACCACTGTCACCTTCACTTTCCAGGCTTTCTCCAGTTCTTCTCTGAGTCCCTGGTATTTCTCCAGTTTCTCATGTTCCTTCTTCCTGATGTTTCCATCGCTTGGCACTGCCACATCCACCACAACGGCTTTCCTCTGTTCTTTATCCACCACTACAATGTCTGGTTGGTTTGCCATTACCATCCTATCAGTCTGGATCTGGAAATCCCACAGGATCTTTGCCCTCTCATTCTCTACCACCTTCGGAGGTGTTTCCCATTTTGACCTTGAGGTTTCCAGTTCATATTCTGCGCACATGTTCCTGGATATTATTCCAGCCACTTGATTGTGGCGCTCCATGTATGCTTTACCTGCCAGCATCTTACATCCTGCAGTTATGTGCTGGATTGTGTCAGGGGCCTCTTTGCACAGCCTACACCTTGGGTCTTGTCTGGTGTGGTAGATCTGAGCCTCTATCGCTCTGGTGCTCAGGGCTTGTTCCTGAGCTGCCAGGATGAGTGCTTCAGTACTGTCTTGTAGGCCAGCCCTTTCTAGCCATTGGTAGGACTTCTTGATATCAGCCACTTCAGTTATGGTCCGGTGGTACATCCCATGCAGGGGTTTGTCCTCCCATGAGGATCTGTCCTCCAGCACTGTGTCCTCTGCTCTCCATTGCCTGAGACATTCACTGAGCACACTGTCATTTGGGGCCTTGAGCTTGATGTACTCATGCATCTTGGATGTTTCATCCTGGATAGTGGTTTCTACACTCACTAGTCCTCGGCCACCTTCCTTGCGGCTAGCATACAGTCTCAGTGTGCTGGATTTGGGATGGAACCCTCCGTGCATGGTGAGGAGCTTTCGTGTTTTAACATCCGTGGTCTGTATCTCTTCCTTTGGCCATCTTATTATTCCTGCAGGGTATCTGATAACTGGCAGTGCGTAGCTGTTTATTGCCCGGGTCTTATTTTTGCCATTGAGCTGGCTTCTCAGGACTTGCCTTACTCGTTGGAGGTATTTAGCTGTTGCAGCTTTCCTTGTTGCCTGCTCCAGGTTGCCATTTGCCTGGGGAATTCCAAGGTACTTGTAACTGTCCTCGATGTCTGTGATTGTTCCTTCTGGGAGTGAGACCCCTCCTGTGTGGACTACCTTGCCTCTCTTAGTCACCATCGGGCTGCATTTCTCGAGCCCGAATGACATCCCAATGTCAGTACTGTAGATCCTGGTGGTGTGGATCAGGGAGTCAATGTCACGCTCGCTCTTAGCATATAGCTTGATGTCATCCATGTAGAGGAGGTGACTGATGTTGGCCCCATTTCTGAGTCGGTATCCATAGCCAGTCTTGTTGATTATTTGGCTGAGGGGTTCAGACCTATGCAGAACAGCAGTGGGGACAGAGCATCACCTTGGTATATCCCACATTTGATGGACACTTGTGCAAGTGGCTTCCCATTGGCTTCAAGGGTGGTTTTCCACAGCTTCACCGAGTTTCCTATGAAGGCTCTTAGAGTCCTGTTGATGTTGTACAGCTCCAAGCATTCAGTGATCCATGTGTGTGGCATTGAGTCATAGGCCTTCTTGTAATCAATCCAGGCTGTGCATAGGTTGGTGTGTCGTGACTTGCAGTCTTGGGCGACTGTTCTGTCGACCAGGAGTTGGTGTTTGGCTCCTCTGGAGTCTCTACCAATGCCCTTCTGTGTGTTACTCATGAATTGATCCATGTGCCTGTTTATCTTGGTTGCAATGATGCCTGACATGAGCTTCCATGTAGTGGACAGACAGGTTATTGGCCGGTAGTTGGATGGGATTGCACCCTTTGAGGGATCCTTCTGGATCAGGATCGTTCGCCCTTCCGTTAGCCATTCGGGGTGAGTCCCATCCCTAAGCAGCTGGTTCATTTGTGCTGCCAGGCGCTCGTGGAGTGCGGTAAGCTTCTTTAGCCAGTAGGCATGTATCATGTCAGGGCCCGGTGCTGTCCAGTTCTTCATACCTGAGACTCTTTCTTGGATGTCAGCCACTGTGATGGTTACTGGATTCTGTTCAGGGAGGTTGCTATGTTCTTTTCTCAGAGAGACCAGCCACTGGGCATTGCTGTTATGTGCTGTCTCTTTCTCCCATATACTTTTCCAGTACTGTTCAGTTTCCAGCCTTGGTGGGTCTGCTCCACCATATATACATATATATATGTATATATATATATATATATATATATATATATATATATATATATATATATATATATATATATATATATATATATATATATATATATATATATATATATATATATATATATATATATATATATATACATACACACACATATATATATATATATATATATACATACATATATATACATACATACATATATATATATATATATATATATATATACATACATATATATATATATATATATACATACATACATATATATATATATATATACATACATACATACATATATATATATATATATATATATATATATATATATATATATATATATATATATATATATATATATATATATATATATACATACATATATATATATATATATATATATATATATATATACATACATATATATATATATATATATATATATATATATATATACATATATATATATATATATATATATATATATATACATATATATATATATATATATATATATATATATACATACATATATATATATATATATATATATATATATATATATATATATATATATATATATATATATATATATATGGTGGAGCAGACCCACCAAGGCTGGAAACTGAACAGTACTGGAAAAGTATATGGGAGAAAGAGACAGCACATAACAGCAATGCCCAGTGGCTAATGTATACAAATGTATACATATGTATATTACATATTATTGTAATTGTATGCTTTTTTTATTTATTTATTTTTTGTTCCCTCCCACCTGTACTGCCTTTTACAGGAGTAGTAATCCCGAGAGGGTCTCTGAAATACCTCTCCTTCCTTTTTCAGCGCTTTTACACTTTTGCATGCTGGGATTGGTTACCCATAGCCAGAAACCTTTTCCGCTACTTTAAAAACTGTGATTGTACCCACTAGGTCCTTATTGTTCGTTGTTTCCTATGACGCTGGCCCAGGGAGGAATTTACCCTTCCAGGGCTTTCTGCCGGATGGCCTAAACTGGCATGCGCAAAGCTTCAGTGCGTCGTCCATAGCCCACCACCAGTGGGTATGTTGAGAACCGGGTCAAAACACCAAGATATCAGGGTTATGACTTTTCCTTAACAAAGAGAAGAACCACACACAAAATGAGAATTTTTGTTAGACTTCTGCAGAAGGAGAATCCCGTCTGTCACAGCGCACACTGTTACAGAGGAGATCTGTCTTCCCAGTGCATGGAGCCTTTTTTTATTTAAAGCTGAAAGTTGATGACATGAACGTGGGTCATTCAATCAGGCAGACCAGGAACATCATATCTTGTGTAAACAGTTCTTTTCACGTCAGTGTTTTCTTACTGAAAGACATAACTAAACCACAATCATATTATGTTGATAATAGCGTGTAAGCAAATGATAACTATTTAAACCCCAACAGGGAATTTCATTGCTCATTCTCACTATATCCCTTTACCCTTTACAGTCGTCTCATCTGATCACCATCAAGAGTCTCTCTACCTTTTCGCCATCAAGTCCCTTCGATATTCTGTCATCCTCGGTTTGCTTTGGCTGGAGAGGCATGATCTAACTATAAACTGATCAGAGCACAGACTCATGTTCACCTCCACTCATTGGCGGCAACACTGCCTTCAGGCCGCTGAAAGGTCTGAAAACTGTGCTGAGTAATCTTTCTGGTTGATCTGATTTTGCATTTGCATGTCAAATCCGGCGAGGCAGTGGGGCGGGACTTTCGTTTTGTGGGGTTTTTTGAAAGAAGCATCTAAAAAGGATCTGAGATGAAGTTTCCTCAACTCCTCAATCCTAACTGCTTTTTCTTTTAATCCAGCTCAAATACCATAATCACTGAACAACTGATCTTGTGATATGGCAGAGCAAGTAAGTCTTTAAATCCACTTGAGTGAGAAGTTTTTAATTTTATTGGTTACTTTGGTTTAATTTACTAAGGGGCTGGTTTAGCTCGTACTGGTTTGCGGTGCCTTCCGTCCGTGAAACCAGGGTTCAAATCCAGGCTGCTCCCTGTTCCCTACTCTACTTCTGTGCCAGTACCAAGCCCGGTTGCTTTGAGAAGGTTGCGTCAGGAAGGGCATCCAGCATAAAACATTGCCAAGTTTACCATGCAACTTGTTCGCTGTGGCGACCCCTGATGGGAAAAGCCAAAAGAGAAAGAAGACTTTGGTTTAATTTACTATTAGTATGCCAGCTTTGCCATGAACTTCTTTTAATTATCATGAATTTACAGTGTTGATTTTCATTTTGTTTTTTTGTCAATAGGACATTCTCAGACAAGATATTATTTCATGACTGATCAGTAAATTAGAATCTGGACTTTCACAACCCCTGGACTTGAACTTTTTGCTGTTCACTTGCAGGCAAGAACTGTACCTCTGGGAAGCCTTGTCCAGACATGTAAATATCCAACCAGAGATTGTCCAAGCTTTACTAGAGTTCCTCAGACTGGTGATGGACCACATTGATCATGACAATGTGGCAATGACCAGAGTTGAAACTGTAAGTGGAGCAAGGGGGCGCCCCATGTATGTGGTGGAAAAGGAGAGACTGGTTGAACTTCTTGCATTAAATTTTCTGGTGAAAAGCATAGCAAAATTACAGGGGATTTCAAACAGAACTGTTTATCAACTAATGACAGAATTTGGTCTGTCAACCAGGCTTATAGTAATCTTACAGATGAAGAGTTGGATGATTCCATCCGGCAAATAAAAACTGAAATTCCAACAGTAGGCTATCAGATGGTGAAAAGAAGGCTGAGGTCAACACTTATCAATCTGCAGTCTAGAAGACTCGCAGCATCAATGCATCGTGTGGAGTCGCTTGGAATTCTTGCCAGACTAGACTTGGCCGTGTTGTGCGTAGAACCTCTTCAGTCGGAGGACCCCTTTCACTGTGCCATGTGGACACTAAATAAGTTGATAAGGTCTGTATGCTTGTGTGGGTTTTTTTTTTTTTTTTTTGGGGGGGGGGGGGGGGGGTAGTGAAATGATTAGTCATTTTAATTATTTATGTTACCATTAAAATGCTTTCCTTAATACCGGCGGGTACAATATTCTCCTTTTTGGTGCAGTCAATGGCTACTCCAGAAAGATTTAACATAGCTGTGCACTGTTTGCTGCTTTACATTTAATTTAATTGATCATAATTTTCTTATGGTTATGTAGGTGACGTTTTTGAAGGCCACCACCAATAACTTTGCATCCACAGCTTTTACAGCATTCAAAAAAGCAACAGAGGTCCATGGCATACTTTCAAGGCATGGTTACAAATCTTTCCGATATGCAGACCTAAACTTTTTCCATTTCATGGCTTAATTTATGTGCTCTTAGAATTGAGCGTTTGTAGCGTGATGTCATTCCATCAAAATATTACTATGAACTTCACCTACTGGAGATGGACCACCTACTTGATATATCTGCCTGTGGGAAGGCAATATTGTGATGTTTGTGGAGGGGAAAGAAAAACTTTCAGTGTTACCATTTAGAATAAGGTGAAATGCTAATCTGGCATAAAATACTACATTTTGTTTATTTATTTATTTATTTTTTACTTTTCCTGGCCAACAGCTGGGCAGACAGATGAGAGCTGAATGCCTCTTGTGTTGGACATATTTTACTTTAACAACAGGGGTTATAAATCTTCTGACAAACCAGAGGTATGTCTGAATAAACCCGTTTTGTAATCGAGGCCACACTTTATTCATTTTAATCGTTTTTGAAAATCTTATGTGTTGGACCGGACGGAAAAGCAAAGGAGGGAAGAAGAGAGAGGGATGTTAGAGAGAGGGGGATAGGAGGGTGATCATAGGAGGGGGGAGGGGGGTAAAACCATGAAGCAGCATAAAGCAACAAGCTACTGGATGTTTATCATTACGGTAAGGTTCAGATGTAATACAAATCTCAAAGGGGCGGGCCTGTCCTCATACACACTCAAATGTTATAAACACACCTGTTAGCTGCAAAAATGTCCACATGTCAACATGTACACAATACAGATAGTGTTCACACATGCATACTTATGCCTTCAAGCCAACAAGTGTGAGATATTTCATTCAATCACGCAAACTATTAGTGCAACGGTGAGCTAACACCTGTGCTCAGTTGAGTGTTTATGTTCTTCTTAAATGGATGATGGAATGTGAAAAGAAGGAGGGGGAGTGACCAGCAATCCCCACACCAAGACCCCCGCCGCAGCAGCCGCGGCAGCCAGAAGCCCCCAACGCCACGCGGCAGCAGGCGGAGAACAACCGCCCCCCGGTGATCACGTCCGCCACCCCGGCCAGGGCCAGCAGAACCGCCACGAGGCCCCCAGAGCCAGAGAGCAGGGAGGCATGGGGGAAAGAGAGTGCCACCCCAGCCCAACCAGGAGAGCAGCCCCCCCGCAGCTTTAGGAGGGCCCCACCTGAGAAGGGTGCCCACAGCCCCAGACAAGCACCTCATCACCACCCCGGGGTTCTGGGCATCCCCCCGCCCCAACCCCAGGTACGAGCCAGGACCGCCCAAGGGAGACCCACTCCGCGCTCCAGGCAGCCATCCACCAGGCCCACGGTTGGTCCAGAAAGGTGCAAGACAGCCGCCAACACCCAGGAAGGGGGCACCCCAAGGAGAAGGGGGCCCACAAGGGTTGTTGTAGATATGGCCCGACCAGGCTCGGCCACAGTTGGAAGTTTGGCGAGGCCCAGCACCTGGCCGCAAGGACCAGAACCCACCCCACAGGGACACAGACACCCCCGGCTCAGGTGTGATATGATCACCAGTTTCTGGCCTTGCCAGAAAGCTCAGGGATCCCTCTCCCTGCGTGGAGAGAGCACCGCCGGGCCCAGGAAACCGGCACCCGGGGGACAAGGTTGCCGTTGTCAAGGGCCCAGCACGGCCTACCAGGGATGGGGTAGGGGACAGATGGTCCAAGGTCCCACCTTCCTTGCGAAATGAGTGTGTGTGTTAGTGAGGGTGTGCATGTGTGTGTGTTTATGTTTGAATGTATATTTTGGGGGGGGGAAGGGTGTGTGTACTAAGGACGTGCAGTTAAAATTGGCGGGTAGGGCACTGAGGGGACATCTGGTGCTTGCTGGCAGTGCTGTCCAAGAACCCCCCCTACCAAGGGCCCTACATGTCTATGGTGCAAATAAAACCGAGAGGGGGGGGGGGGGGGGCCCATTCCATACGGCAACCATGGGAGGGGGACCATCATAAAATACTACATTTAATAATTACAAAATTTTACAGGATATTTTGAAAAGGCAATATTAAAAAGTCAAATGCATTAATTTATTAACTTGTTTTATTTGTTTAACTTATTTGTAAACCTTTTTTTTTTAACAGAAGATTTGTTTGCAATCCACCTGGCATTCCTTGACAAACTCCTAAAGGACCTGGATGCTTTTGTGGAAGGTTGGAATTGCCATCCACTCAGAACTGAAGGAAACAAAACCCCTGAGCAGTTGTGGGAAACTGGAATGATGCTTCACCCTACCAACGAGCCAGAGAATCTTCAGGTTTTCATTTCAAAATACATTAAAGGAAACAGAGAAAGTTTAAAATAAGCCAAAACTGTTGGGGTGGGGGGACAAAACAAAACAACTCACTGATCTTACTTTCAGGATATTCAGGAGCCAGACCTTGATTGGATGTTGCAACTGATTTTGGAGAAGATGTGCAGGGAGCTGTAGTGGTTCCTGAATTTGACTGCCCAATAACAGAATAACAGCTGTTGGAATGTCAGAATTTCATTAGTGACAGCAGAGACCCGGACAACAGAAGCCTGTTCCTAATCTTTCGTGAATATCTGGCTACTTTAACTGTATACATTTTACAATTTGGTACTTTGTAATTACTGTTTGAAAAGCTGTCAATAAATGTTTACATATTTTTATACCCACTTGCCAAGTTATATTTAAGAAAAACAACATCAACAGCTGAACATAATGATTTTTAACATTTAAAATATTTTCTGTCAGATTTTTGTTTGTTTGTTTTTAAACTTCAGGGTTGCAGCAATCACACCTTCAGCTGCAAGCAATGACATTTAATATCAAATACCTGCTAAATTCATAGCCAAATTCAAGAGCAGTGTTTAAGTGTCTCTCAAAGTCACCGTAGGTTTCTAAGTGTCATACAGGAAATGTCACACCACAAGCATTGACCACTGGGTAACAAATCCCATGTTCCCCATAATGGTAGTAGCAGTCGTGTTCAAAATTAACAGTCATTGTAACCTTTGTGCTATCCTAGTGTGACCAAGGTACCGCCAAATATTTGTTGCAATGAAATGTATGACTTGGAACACCCATACATATCCTGTAGCATTTCCAATATTTTCTCTGGGTCCTCCCTGTCAGCTCGTGGCCTATATCTAATTTCATTCCTGGCTTCACCTTCTAGATGATCATAAATAAAATAGACCTGATCGACAGGATGCAGTCGTCTGGTTCGTAATGTTGCCCTCATCTCCTCCACCCAATCCTCGACTGGAACCCCAGTCCTTCCCAGGAAATGTGGGCATTTTCGCTCTCTCTGGATATATACCAGCCGATCCAAGGGCTCGTTACAGCCACCAAAGGCTCTACCAGAAGCCTCTTCATCATTGATCGGTCAACCCGAGCACACAAATTATCCAGGGAACGTGGCGCTTCCTCATCAGCCATCGGTGGAGGATGGGGCCTTCCAACCAGTGGACGTTGAACCCAGGTAAAAGGGACCACAGGAGTGTGTGTGTGTGTGTGTGTGTGTGTGTGTGTGGAGGGGGGTCCAAAGCAGCACACTGCGTGTTCTACCCAGAAGAAAAAGAAATCAGCCCAATTTGGTTACCACAACTGCACCAACGGAGATTAGATCCTGCCGACAACACCAGAAATGTGACCAAGGTACCGCTAGTGCAGAGTGGAGCCACCAAAAAAAATAGCTGAGACAATAAAAGCTTATAAAAATGTTAATTTAAATCACAATTCAAAATTTTATATCTGCAATTATACTCTGACTATCTATACACAGATAAAACAACAATAAAAGGGAATGCAAAAAAACAGGGAGGGGAAGAGAGGGGCCATGGACTAAGCCAGTAAAAGACAGCGCACCTCACTTCACTCCGTGCTGAAAACAAAAACAAACCCACGCACACAGTGAGAACAACGTGCCGCTACAGACTAAAAGGAGGGAAATAAACAAATACAGAGAGGGAACTGGAGTGTGGAAAACGCTGCCAGCAGGGGCCCCCCTCACCAACACCGCACACACTGGCGCCCGACCCGGACCTATACAACAAGAAGAATCAGAGTAAACCACTCAGTAAATGCAACTTCAATTTAACACAATAAAACATAAAAAGGGTAAAAACACATTAAAAATGTATAAAAAGGGTGGGTAAAGAACACGCAGTGGCTTATGACATCTGCAGCACCTCCAGCCCCTTTCAGCATCTAGTTAAAAGACAAGAATGTAAATGATTAAAACGTGATCTACATTTTTCCAAGCAGAGGTGCTTCAACCATACATACCACCATGCAGGCAGGCAGCCACTGTCTATCCACTCACTCCCTGTTCCTTATACAGACACAGACACAGCTGAACCAAATCACTAATCAAGCATGCATGCACCTGTCACAGGAAGACCTGCCGTTTACATTCTTCCCCCTATTTTTTTGTTGGCGTCCCAACAACTCACTGCCACGGGCAAAACAACCCTTCAAGCACACTGCTGGACACCTGCACCTGAGACCCTGCAGCCCCCTCTAACCTAGTCCCAACACCTACTGGTAAATGATTGGGGTTTGTATGCTGTCCAGCTGTTTTTCGAGTAGTCCTTCATAATACAGGAGGGTCAAAGGTGTTCTGGCAGGCAGCAGGAGCAGCTTCCACTGTAGGTACAGCCGGGGCCCCAGTTCCTTTTTGTCCTGATGGGGGTCTTAAAACCCATAAGCCATTCCCCTCCACATCAGGGTTCCTCGTTCCAGAACTGGGTCTATCCGACAAAACAGATGGTTCCACAGGTATAGGCTTAATCATGCAACGATTTACATGACGTACCTTTTCGGGCTGATCCCGTGGGGAAAGTGTATAGACGGCCCCTCCTGGCTCAGGAGGCCTTGTGACTACAAACACTTCAGGGGCCCACTTGTCCTGGATCTTGTCGCACCCTCTGTGTGAAAGGTCCCTAAGGTACACCATGTACATGTTTGTCTTTCCTTCCTCCCCGCAGCAGCTAGGCACATTCGTTCTTTAGCACCTACAATATCCACTTGTAGTCTTCTCTTGTGTTCACTGACCCAATGACGGGCCTCGCCAGCAACAGGCTCCTCAATGCGACCCAGAAGAAAGTCCACAGGTAACTGAGGTTCACGACCAAACATGAGAAGGAATGGGGAGTGTCCTGTTGACTGGTGCGGAGTGGTGTTGTAACTGAACAACACTTGAGGCAAATACTCAGGCCAGTGGTGCTTTTTTGCTCAACTGGGATGGCTCGCAGCAGATCATTAAGTGTACAATTAAACCGTTCACATTGGCTGTTTCCTTGAGGATGGTAGGGTGTTGTGTAGAAGCCCTCTGGTCTCGGGTTGGCATAACCTGTGTAAAACTTGGAAAAGACATCGGTCATAACCAGCACTTGCTCTCTCCCATCCCTCG